>NC_140586.1:802841133-804311267 GCF_964204655.1 Triturus cristatus
GGCGCCAGAGTGATATAGCATCTCCATGGCCTTCCACGCCTCCTTTCTGCCTGCATCCTCTAACATGTAAAAGCTGAGCGTTCGCCAGTCCGTGTATTTCCGGGAGCGCAGACGGAGGGTAGATTAAACAATCACCATGCATTCCCACTTTAGGCCTGCAGATTATAGTAGAGTCCGCTTACTCAGTGGGAGCATTTTTATCGATATGTCAATATGTAACCATGTTTTACTATTAGAAGCTCTGAAACCTTGACGTCCACAATCACCCAGCGGCCCATACCTTACTAGAGGAAAGCAATATATTCTCCTATTTGTAGCACTGTTTTAAAAAGTTAATTAACTGCAAACTCAACTTTGGTGGTAGGCGCACTTATAAAGTAATAAAATACAATATTAGGCTTACATATTAGGTACCCCCAGGGACTTCCTAGGTGTTCCAGGGGTGGGGGCGGGGGGTGGGGTCATGTAATTATAAGCAGGGTCCTTATAAAAGATGTTTTATATGCTCTGATGATGGAGAAATTGCACATTTCAGTTTCCCTGTTGTAGATGCCTAGCCCCATAGGATAACATGGCAATAGTTTATGAACACATAAATATTGCTAGGATTTTGGTTAAATATCATTCAAAGACTTAGGAGAATGGGAATATGCTGTTGTTGAATTTATCCTATCTAGACTTGAGAGATCCTTACTGCCATGGAGATGCTTGCTTGGAACCTGGCCAGTTCTGGTAAAATTCCTCTGGTGGTGGGAGGAGGTCTTTCACAAATCTTCTAGTGTGTTTAAAGCTGAGGGTTGCAGGCTGAGAAACTGGGAGTTTGGATTCCGAGCCAGGGCAGACGTGTCTCTCGGATTGAACCCTGGCTTGCTGAGCTCTGATCCCCGGCTGTGATTCCCCCGGTCAGAAGTGGGCAGTGTATGCACCAGGTGATGTATTTAGTTGTGTGGTTCTTTGATCATTAGAGGTGTTTTCTTTGTAGTGTGAGAGGTGCACATCCAGAGTACTCCTCTGCTCTATGTATATGTATATCTTTCTGATCTCTTGCAGGACGTCCAGTGTATCTTATCTTATATCAGTTATTGCTTGTTTATTAATCAGTATAATTATTGATTCATGCCATTTAGATTATAGTTTGCTCAGTTATTGATTCATGCCTTCAGATTATAAGTTTGCTACATATATTTGAATCTTGTGCATTTGGCATCTGAGACAGCCTTTGTTTAGAGAGCATTATGTAATAAACTCCAAGCCTAATTCTAAAAGAGAGAGAGTCCCTACATTTTATTTGACTTGTTCATTTAAAAGTGTTTGCTACTAATGAATCTGCATCTACTGATATATTTGGCCTACCGTTCTTGCCTTGCCTAAAGGAAGTGCTGTTCAAAGAGCATTTTTAAAGGTGCAGGGGTGTATTTGCCTCCCAGGTGGGAGTGCAGGGGTTGGGTGTGGCTTATTGGTGAGAAGCCACATTCATTACACATGGGAATAATTTATTGAGACCTATACTGAGCCCTAGACCATGTTAGTGGCCTTATTGCCAGTGGTAGATGCATATTTACCACTACTAAATCCCACTTTCCAGCACAGAGGTAGCAGGAGTTTGAGCTAGAACCACACTAAGTAACTTTTAGCCTCTGTCCTATTGCTAACAAATGACCAGTAGGTACACAACCCAAAAAATATAGGCTGAAGCAGCTTGCAAAAAGAGATGTGCAGCCGGGGACAGGCCAAGCGTATGTTGGGACTAAAATAGGGGCAGGGTTGTTCACTGGAATTTAAACTTGGGATGTTAAGATTAGGGATACAGTAAGATTATTTCACTCTGTTTTATTTTTGGGTGTCTTAAGGTCAGACATGGGTAAACGTGGGCTTCTGGGTGTTCTTCTTCAAGTCTGTTGAGCCCACTGAGTTCACAATATTCTGCACCTGGATCTGTTCCTATGGTCTTGTATGAATATGGATGGTATGGGGTCATAAAGTTTTGCTTGAGATGTATTTTATATATGGGTTCGGGGGGGAGACGATGTATCTTGCAGTTAAAAGGATACTTCTGAAAAATTAACTCTTCTGACATTTCAAGAATATGAAACTTTAAAGCCATTGCACATCAATTCACGCTGTAAAACAATGCACATAAAAAATAATTCTTTCTTTTCTGGTAACATACCGGTCTGCATCCTCGTGCTATGTGGAAGACCCCTGTCATCATCATCATCACACAGTAGATCCATTTTCCTTACTCCAGACAGAAAGTGTCACATCTCTCCATCACAGCTTTTCACTGGTGTTCTAAAAGCCAATTAAAGTGCCTATCACGAACTCTAGATTAGTCAATTGTTCTGATATTTTCAGCAAATTCCTTAAAAGATTGTTTAACTATTTATAGAAAAGGCACAGCACGCTGTAGGTGTGTTTCGTTGATGGGCTTAAGACATGTGATTATATTCCTGATGTGCAGAAATCTAGTCACTGGATGCTGTTTAATAAAAGTAATATGCTTATGCCTTGATTTCAAGGCTCCGACAGGTCTTAGCTCAGATCACCCAATTAACCAAGTAACCTGTTACTCTCCAGGTAGGTCCACCAGGTTGGGTATTTTTCAATTTACTAATTCACTACTTATATTATAGATAATCGCCCCCCCCCCCCCACGCACACGTATATGCAGTTGAATTACAAAGTCATACACTCTGTTTTATATCCAGTGCATCAGTGGATAGTAATGGAAAGGCATTTGCCTCATTCAAAGCAGGTGTTTCCCACTTTGTCTGGCAGATTTTGGAGATATAAAGCTGCTTACCTACTGCTGGGGCTCAGGTAACTCCTGTACCCTGTTAAAGACAGCCGTGTTGCCAGATTAATGATATCTGCCAACCACTTAGCCATTTCCCACCAAAATGACTCCTGTGTACATCTCAAGCTTCTTTCAGGTGTCATCTCTAATGTGATCTTTGAGAAAGACCCCCAAAAGAGAGCGATTTTATAAGAATAGCTTATGTCCCTCAAACTTTGGGAGCTGGTACCCAGTGGTTGGGAGATATTTAAAGTTTCTTTCTGTCTGGGACCACCATGGTTTCTGTGGTAGTCCTGGACAGAAGGTCAGCTGGTGGGAATGATGTCAGTGGGCAATCCTTAATTTGGACCCCTTCCAACACCTTTCCCATAAGCGCAAGTACCACATACCCAGTGTAAACAACCACATGGTGGCAGCAGGTCTACCATCTGGAAGACCCCTTATTCCAAAGCTCCAACTGAGGCCAGGTTTTGTGGAGGTGGGCAGAAGAAAAATCCACTGATTTTCGGTAGATCTCATGGTATTGCTCAAACGTAAATGAGGCCCATAGATTTCTCTTTTCTATTTTACTTTCATGTACAAAGAAGAGAGACCCTACCTCTAACTAACCGTTGCTATGCAACAGCACATCTCTGTTCTATTCCTGATTTATCTGCATAATATTTAGTGCACCACTTTAAAATGATCTGTCAACACAGGAAGAGAGAGGGAAAGTGTGGAAGCATTGGACAGTAAGACATGGGTACTGGGAAATGGTGGGAAGACGGGCGCATGGACATGAGCATTGCACAATGAAACCAGTAAAACATTGAGTTTGGTGGAAGGTCGCAAGCCTCAACTTCATTATCTTCCAGCCGGGAAGACCACCAACTAACTACAGATGACTCTGTTCGGGAAACAACCTTTACAACGCAGTCATTACATCGCACTACCTTTACAACGCAGTCATGACAACGCAACATCCTTTACATCGCATGCCATTACATCGCAGCCATTACATCGCATGTCACTACAACGCATGTCATTAAAACGCATGTCACTAAAATGCATACCATTACACCGGGTACCATTACAATGCATAGTTTTTACCCTTACACTGTCCAACACTTACCCTACTGTTGCACTCACTGGAGTGGGAGTATTAATTTTTACCCGTACACTCTCCAACACTTACCCTACTGTTGCACTCACTGGAGTGGGAATAGTAATTTTTACCCCTACACTATCCAACACTTACCTTAAATGCAATGTCATGGTATGCGTTGTAATGGTCTGCATTGTAATGGTATAATGCGATGTAATTGAATGTGTTGTAAGTGTAATTTGAAAAATGCGTTGTGATGGCATGCGATGTAAAATCATGCGTTGTAATGGATGTTGCGATGTAAAAACTGTGTTGTAAAGGCATGCGTTGTAAATATTTGCGTTGTAATGTCATACATTCCTCTGATCACAGTCACAAAATGTAATCTTTTGTCGCTAAAGTGAGGTCATTTTAGTTTAATATTCTAGAGAATGATCATCAGAGGCTTGTTTTAACCTTTGTGTGGCCCACTCTCAGCAGAAATTTGACCCAAACCAAAAATTAAAGAAGGTATTCATGCTCTGCTGGTCGAAGACCCTTAGATCTGCTTCACTGAGCACTATAAAGATACTCGAGCTCTGACTTGAGTCTATGGGACTGAAACTCTGCTCTGAGATTTAGGGGTTCAACATCATGCGGGCCCCCAAGGACAGAGAAGCTTGTTCTGAAGTTGGGTGGTGCAGACAATGCCAGAGCTTGGGTCATCTACAGGATGATCTGTAGACCAGCTGTCAATGGATATTTCTCCTTCATAGGCGTGTGAAGCTACTCCTTTGTGACAGCGGAGTGGGAAAGGTGCTGTGGACAAAGTAATTTGGAACTGCTTCCAAAGAATTCCAGAAAAAAGTTGTAACTAGACATTTTGATGTTGACATGACCTGATTTACCATGCGTTTTCCAAGACAAAGCTTAAGGGCCTAGAAGATAGGCCTGTTCATTACTATTTTTTTACACTCTCTGCACCGTTTTGCTTCTCACCATAGCAGATGATGTTTTTTGTAAGTGTAAGTGACCTTGTATGGTTCAATATCAGAGGAACTAGAGAGGAACAACAGTGAAAGGTTCTGTGTGCTTTCTGAAATCTGATCAGAGGTATTACTTACCATCCTGTATAACAAATAGTTAGGCTAAACATATGCAACGCCCTCCTTGCGCCACAGTCCACCAAATATAAAAAAGGTATAAAACATGGTGGTCGTTGGGTTGGAAAAGGCAGATGGACTGGTTGCAACACGGATGCTGAAAGACAGGTCTTCGATTTCAGGCCTAATGACATAAAGGTATACCAAGGTCTTTACATCAATCAGTATATTCTGAAGTAACCAAGCTATAAACCAGCTAATTGCAGCATAGGTAGGATTTAGACTCACTAAATAGGCATTCGTGATGTAGCAACAAGAAGAATATTGATAAAAATCTAATTCAGTGGTAAACATAATTTTCTTTAAACATGCTGAAAAGATTATTTTATTAGAACTTGCTTTTCCCATCCAGAAAGCCTCAATAGTAATAATGTAATTCAGCTCTGAACAGGCCTTTTCTTGTCCAGTGGTGGTCCCTCTTTGATGAGGCGTGAAATACCTTTCCAGGGACAGCACAATACATTTGGTCTGCTGATTGGAAGGTAGGGAAGAAGTAGTTACAGGCTATACACTTTAGTTATTTTGGACTGTGAAAATGGATTATAGCACTAGATGGCATCACAAAAACAGAACACAGGCTCAACATTTGGCATGTTGATATCAAGAGGGCATTAGTATGAATAGGGCCTTAGTTGGGTATCTGTTTCCTCCAAACATGTGTCCACTCTAAACACGTGTGGACAGAGGGTCAGAGCCAGTGTGGGTTAGTCTTCCAGGGGACTTCTCTCGTTTTAAAAAGACAGACCTTGTATGAGAATTAAGAACTCCACATTAACCCTGGTGTCCTGCCAGTTTAAAGAATCCAAAGTGAAAAGTTTACTTGGATTGTTTACAGTAAAACAACAGGAATTGCTGACAAATAATAGTGGTTTAGCTGTGGAAATTTTCTTAGAATTGGAATATGGCTTATCTCCAGTCACAGCATAGTGCCCACTATAAGAACAGCTGACAAAGAATTGCACAGCAGAAACCAACTTTGAAGAATAGACTAGGAAGGGTCTGTTGCTGTATCTGTTTAGGGAAGGACTTGTTTTCTCTTATACTCAAGCACTGAAGATGTTTGTCAATGGTGACACAAGCTGGCCTAACAGTAGGCAGATGAAAGAGTTGGGAAGGTATCTTAAAAGAAGAAGCAATAAGCCAGTTGGGACTGGTGTCTGTTTTGGAAGAAGTAATTTTGCCTTCCCCCTACCCCGGGAGGTTTGACCAGTTGTCTAGGAGCTTTAGGGGTGACCAGCAGGAAGTTATATAGCAACAGGAGGATTTGGCTCATTAGATGTTTCAGGCATCAGGGATAGAGAGCTCTGTCTGCCCCTTGGGTCCATGGTTGGAGTACCCCATAAGCACTATGGAAGTATTTGAAAATAACAGTAATTGAACCTGCCCTACTAGCCTGTCAGTGACTCAAAAGTGCTAGTAATTGCTATAATTTTTGTGCAAGAGTGGTCTTCAATTTCCATCTTTATCTAGTGTTCATAACTACCAATTAATTTTATAGACCTATTGTTCATCTGGGCATTTTTAACATTTTATTCTAACATATATATATATATATATATATATATATATATATATATATATATATATATATATATATATATATATATATATATATATATAATCTACTGGCGGTCGCCAGTAGATAGTTATAGTTAGGACCGTGTTTCCATAGGAAATCAGAAAAGTCTATTTTGAATAACTTTCGCGCCGGTTGATGAATCCTCGCGAAATTTTCAAAACTAATGGGGCGCTCCGCTCAGCTCCTACCCTGAAAGTCTCGGGGTGATTTGTCAAGCGGGGGCCGAGAAAAAAGGGGGGTCCCAAAACGCGTTTTCTCCATGCATTTTCCCATAGGACCTTTAGTCGAAGGTACAGCCCGAACGGCTGAACAGAATTACTTGAAATTTGGCAGAGAGGTAGTCCTCAGGTCAGGGATGTGCCTTTTGCATATATGGAGTCAATCTGTTCAGTAGTTCCTGAGAAAATTGCATTTAAAAGCACATACATATCTATAGCCGCGCACCGTGCGTGCACCGTGCGCACACCCTAACGTGCGCGAGCGTAGTTCTGATTGGTGGTTACATGTCAGTCAACGTTCGAATCGGTCGAAATCAGGAAGTGTTGGCCGCCATTTTGTTTGTTTTCAGTGCGAGAGTGAAAAAGGAAGGTGGCGAACGTGAAAAGGGGGCAGGGTAGAGAGTTCCTGACCCCCTAGCCTTGGTCAGGGGGTCCCTGAAGGACCCCGAAGGCAGAAAAAAACACTTTAATTTTTTTTTTTTTTAAATCGCGGGGGTGCGCGCACGGTGAAAAACAATAAAAAAAAAAAATTTAATACGTAGTTTATTGTTAAATAAATATATAAAAAAAATAATAATACAAACATAACTTAGCATTTAAAAAACCGTACAAATTCACTGAAAAAACCATAGGTTTCACACACGTTATAGTTAGGAATTCGCATTTAAAAAACCTTGCAAATTCACTTAAAAAACCATAGGTTTCACACATGTTATAGTTAGGTGGATATTTCACTCGTAAAAAACCAATGAAATTCCCCCGTTATAGTTAGTTCAGATAACTATAACTCGCGCGACCGCCACTCTATCACAAGAATGATGTCATCAGTGATGTCATGAGTGATGCCACTGACCTTGTCATGAGTGATGTAATATGTGATGTCATGAGCAGGATTGCGGGCGCGCGAGTTATAGTTATCTGAACTAACTATAACGGGGGAATTTCATTGGTTTTTTACGAGTGAAATATCCACCTAACTAGAACATGTGTGAAACCTATGGTTTTGTAAGTGAATTTGCAAGGTTTTTTAAATGCTAATTCCTAACTATCACGTGTGTGAAACCTATGGTTTTTTCAGTGAATATATATATAAATATATATATATTCAAACAAAGAATGCCCACTGCGAGTTCGCACTCAGAGAACAGCCGAATCCTGTAAATCATAGCAGCATTCTTTACTGAAGAACCGGAGCTCCTTTGCCAAACAATTAATACATGCCCTACATGTTTCGGAGTTGCCTGCTCCTTGTTCATGGGACTCATGCTTTGCTAAGCAGCAGAATGGAGTAAGAAAAACGAGTCACTGGGAGGACCGCACCACGGCTTAAAGCAATGGCGGGCTGCGAAATACTGACTGGCGGTATTGTTGTGCAGAGAGAACAGTTAAATGAAATTGGACCGGATTCTTTTGCCTGCGGCTCACTGGAGAGCAAAAATTAAAATGTATCATTTGTTAATTGCAGCAGAAACCACCGAAGGTAATAAGTAAGGAGAGGTAGAAACTGCGAGTACCAGAATGCTCTGTTTATCACATGTACTACTTGACTCACCGGAAAGTGTTAAAAGGCTAATTAGTGACTCGTTTTTCTTACTCCATTCTGCTGCTTAGCAAAGCAACATCAAAAGAAGGGAAAGACGACAGAAATGCAAACAACGCAGGCAAAAAATATTACAACAGAAAAGCAAAGAAACAGTGGGTTTGCAAATAGTCCAAAGCAGTGATGACCAGACCATTATCAATCTCTCTGATATTTCTTTGACTAAAAATGAGACTTCTACATTGTTCTTAGGCCTGTCCTTTAGTCCCAGAAGTGACTTTAATTACGCAGAATGCCGCATCGATGTGTTCAAATTTGTACGCAAATTAAAACTACGCAAGTTTCATCTAATGCAACCCGCCAGAAACAGACAGGTTGAAGTTCTTGGTAAAACCTCTTCAGCATTAACGGTGGGCGATGTGGATTTGATGCGTGATATGTATGACCTGCAACAAGAGGCTGGTAACTCATTGTCATCATTCAGCCAAGAAATAGCAAGGCAAGACGTTGGGGCGTTAACATCTTTTAAACCCAAATCAACATTTTGCCCCATCATGATTAGGGACAACATTGATCTATTTCATGATAAGGTTGTACAGGAACTAAAAACTTTATATAAAAGACAAGGGGCCATCAAAAGAAAGTATACTGCCCAGGACAATCAGTATTATCTTCTGATGAAAAAACTTCAGGACAACAAGGACATCATTATTAGACAATCTGACAAGGGTGGCAACATCGTTCTTTGGCCACGCGATATGTACATGGCAGAAGCCTTGAGTCAATTGAATGTGACTGATTGTTACAGAAGGAGCGACATGGTTCTGGTCAAATGCTTTTGGAATATGTTCTATTCGAATTTACTGGCATGGAAAAGCAAGGGGTTCTTAACATCGGACGAATTCCATTTTCTTAAGAATGACCATCCAGTCATGCCAGTACTTTATTTCATACCAAAATGCCTTACTGCCACCAGGGAGGCCAATCATATCAGCCCGCAATAGTATCTTAGAGAATGCGAGTAAATATGTTGACTTTTTTCTACAAGAATTTGTGAGACATTTACCCTCGTTCATTCTAGATACAGGTGACCTTCGGCGCAAATTGGAGGATGTTGTGTGGCATGATGACTATTTGCTTATTTCCCTTGATGTCTCATCACTGTATACCAGTATTAACCACAGAGACGGACTCAAGGCTGTTGAATATTACTTGATTAAACGCCCTATTTGTTTCGTTGAACACAACAAAATGTTAATGTCAATCATCGCTATGTGCCTAGAGAATAATTTCTTTTTATTTCAAAGACAGGTCTACCAGCAGATAAGGGGCGTGGCGATGGGGGCCTGTTTCTCCCCAAGTTACGCCTGTCTGCATATGGGACTTTGGGAGGAACAGGTCCTCAAGTCATCATTTGAAGAAGTTATGCTCAACCATATAGTACGCTGGTATAGGTACATTGATGACCTCTTAATTATTTGGAAGGGCCCGGAGATTGGGGCTCTCCAATTTATTGATGACATTAATGAGAATAACTTAAATCTGAAATTCTCAGGCCAAATCAGTTGTGACAGCATTTGTTTCTTGGATGTTGAACTCTTTATCCTTGACAACCATTTGCAATCGAGACTCCATAGGAAGGCAACTGCTGGTAACTCTCTTTTACATGCTTCAAGTCACCACCCTGCACACTTGATCCACAGTATTCCCTTTGGGGAGATGTTTCTTACCAGAAGAGTGTGCACCATTGATTCAGACTGTTTGAGGGCACAGTCTGAATGCCGAGCTAGATTTCTCAGACGGGGATATACCACTAGAATGATAGACACAGCCATGTCTAAAGCTAACAAGCAGGGTAGAACACAGGCATTGGCCATTAAATCGTCTAACGTTCCTACCACTGAACCAGGGACCTCACAACCACCTAGATTAATCCTAATTTATAGCCAACAACAACACACTATAAGGAAGATCATTAATAGAAACTGGGCGTTGGTCAAAAGTGATTTGGTCCTGGGCGATACACTTTCTCGGTCACCTAATTTGACTTTTAGAAAGGCACGCTCCATGAGTGATTCCCTAGTTAAGAGTAGCCCGGAGCTGATTGAAAATACAACGTGGTTATCGACTAGCAAAGGTTTTATCAAATGTGCTAGTTGCAAAGCATGTAAACATGGAGTGAACAAAACAGAATATACTACTCCATTGAACAACAGGATCACGAAAATTGATAAAAAACTCACTTGTAAAACAGAGTTTGTCATTTATGTGCTTGAGTGCCCATGTGGACTATGCTACGTGGATAGCACAAGACTCCAGGCACATAAAAGAATTTTACAGCACATTCGAGCTATTAATCATGGTGATCCCACATACCCAGTAGCTCGCCACTTTGCTGAAGTACATGCAAGGAGATCTAGTGAGTTACGATACTTCCTAATTGACTCAGTTCCTCCCCTAAGAAGAGGTGGGAACCGCGATTCTCTGTTAAGAAAACTGGAAACCAGATTTATACTTGAGTTAGATAGCAAGATTCCAAATGGATTGAATTCTAGTGAGGATTTTTTTACTCACTTATGATTTTTTTAAGTACTTGACATTCAATCCTGCTATCCTCAAACATTTAAGCTGCTAGTTCTTTTTTAACCTATGAAATTACAAAAATTCCTTTATATATATTTTATTCTATTTAAGCACAATTTTGCACTATAGGTTATTGACACGATTTGAGGGTGACATCGGGCGGACAGCAAACTTTAGGTGCTTTCAGTACTCGCTAGTGCAATAGCCCACAGGGGCAGTTTTGGACAATTGTTTAGCAAGTTTCTAGCAATTTTAACAAGGTGTTAACTGGATACTAGTACGATCGGTATAACATGAGATTGGATACATCGGGCTTTGATACTGTTACGATTCAACAATATCAAGATGGGAATAGGGTATTGTACCTATATGTTCCCTTTTCAATCTCTGTTACTCGTTTTCAAAGGTTCACTTACAGATGGTTTTAACCTATTTTATAATATGTCTTAGGATTTTTATAAAATGTGAGTGTTTATACAACCTTGTTTTAACCCTGTTTAACCTTGTATGACTTTTAATAAGTGTATTTATCTATTTATTTATTTATTAGTCATGAGTGTCTGGTATTTAAACCAAAAATTTGTGTTATTTTGCACATAGAGTTGTATCAAATTGTAATCAACAATTTGTATTTGAAAATCTGAAAGCACTTTACCCAGCATTATGCTGAAATGTCTTCAGTTTTTATGATGTAGACACGGAAGTGATTGCTTGTCCTTCCCGCGCACTGTCACTTTAAATGGTGGAGTAAGAGCCATGTGATGTATCATGTGATCAAGGCCCCTAGAGGGCTGAAACGCGTAATGGCGGCGGTGCAGGGCACGGAATAAAACTTTGAAAGCACTGAATTTGGGTTTGCTTCGTCCTTTCCAAGTACACGGATTGTGGGACGAGTACCGGATCTGTATATATATATATATATATATATATATATATATATATATATATATATATATATATATATATATATATATATATATATATATATATATATATATATATATATATATATATATATATATATATCTCCCTGTTGGACTTGGCCCTTTCTGCAGGTTCATCCCCAAGCATTTTTCCCTCACCCTCCTGTTTTCTGACCCCTTTTTTGTTGGCTTTTAGGAGTCTGTGCACTTTACCACTACTAACCAGGACTGAAGTGCTTGGGCTTTTAGGAGTCTGTGCACTTTACCACTACTAACCAGGACTAAAGTGCTTGTGCTCTCTCCTTTAAACATGATAAGATTGGCTTACACCCAATTGACACATTTATTTTGCTTGTAAGTTCCTAGTTATGTGGTACAACATGTACCAAGGGCCTGTAACTTAAATGCTACTAGTGGCCCTGCAGCACGTATTGTGCCACCCACTTGAGTGACCTCTAAACATGTCCCAGGCCTGCCATTGCATACCTGTGTGTGCAGTTTGAAACTGCCATTTGACTTGGCAAAATAAACCTTTTGCTAGGCAGAAAACTCCCTTTCAATACATATAGGTAACCCCTAGAGTAGGCACTACATAGTCCACAAGGCAGGGTGCAGTGTATTTGAAAAGTTGGATATGTACTTTTAGGTTTTACATTTCCTGGTACTGATGAAACTCCTAAATTTGTTTTTTCACCATTGTGAGGCCTACCTCTCCCATGGGATAACATTGGGTTCCCTTATTACATTTAATAAGTGGTAACTTTCAATTGGAAACAGCTAGGGATGACATGATTGGTGTCTGAGAAATTGTAATTAAAAATCCTCTTTAATGGTAAAGTCAGATTTTAAGTTACAATTTTGAAAATGACACTTTTAGAAAGTTGGCATTTTCCTGTGTCATCTTGCCCTGAATATTTGGTGTCACATGACTGGGTGTAGTTGGCAGTTGAACTTTGTTTATTCCTCCCAGGCAGCCACAGAGGTATTAGGTGTGCCTGGATAGACCATCAACTGACATTATGGAAGGGCGGAGCTGGGCACATCCCCATTTGCAACTGAATAGGCTGTGCTCTACCTCCACACAATGGACTTCTCACCACTGTATTGTTTATCCAGCAGCTTGGAGCCAGGTCAGACGAGGCAGGAACCTTAAAAGGACTTCAAATGGAATTCTCTGGAAGCCTCTTCTACTTCAGAGCTGGCACCAGATATACATAATAGGACCCTCAGACCCCATCTTGAATTCACTTTCTGGACCTGCAGAAGGATTCTCAGGGGACTGCCTACTGCTGTGGCCTGCGGAAGACTGTTTTGCTGCACCTGGAAGGACAACTTTGAAGCCTGGAGCCTGCCTTGAACCCACAGAAGCCAGTACTGCTGCTTGAGCCTTGCTTCATCACTTGCACCCAAAACAACCAGAGTGACTCAAAGGGCTAGTTTGCTGGCCTCCTGTTCAGAGCCTCAGGGACAAAAAATGCTCCATCTTGAACCTGCACTTGGACCTAGCCTGAGTAAGTCCTAACCCCCAAGTGGTGCCCCTCCAATCCAGAACCCTACGTAGTGGTGCTAAAGGAGCTCGGATTGCCAAAATCTTTAACTTGGGACATTTTTTACAACAAACTGCTCTGAGAACCAAGAGAAGATTGGGACCAACCTGCTCATCTTTCAGCCCAAGGTGCATCGCTGATCGGCCTGACTTTGTGGCAGCTCCCGCTACGTTCTTCTCTGCAGCATCAAATCCTGTTCAGCGGTCCTAACTCAAAGGGGTATCCAGCCGTGTGGAACTCTCGTTGGCTACAGCCTCCAGCTTTGTCCCTGTTGTAAATAGCATGTATTCCCCTTCCCGTTTTCCTTACCCCTTCCATCTGTTCCCTTTATTCCCTTTTCTTTCTTTGCACCCTTCCTTTCCAGAGTCCAGTAGTGGAACATTCCACCATGAAGGCTATCTTAGTCTGTTGAGAAGAGAATCTTAACAGTTGTATGTTGGTAAACATATGACTAAACCTACTTTCACCCTTCCGCTTCCAGCGCGTTGGCAATTCTTTACATAGTTTGGTGACAAGAATGGGATAGCTGTGTGGGGGACAGCAAGAAGGCTCTCCACCCCATTTTCATTTTGTCCTTTCTCCGACACCTCACTAAGGCAGTACAGCATATAGGAATTACCTTGACACCTTCACCTAAGAGGTGTCATCGGCAGTTGATGAGGTGTAGATTCAGCCTCCCTGAGTCCCTGCCCACGGTGTCATTCCCCAGCGACCCTTTACAGAGGGTGGAGGGTTGAGTTAGAAGTAAGGCGGCGCTGGTGAGGGGTGTTCTTTGCTGCACAAAGTCTACGCCCACGGTGTCAGCCCCAGGACCTTTTCGACTTCCAAAAAGTGACTAAGTCCACAGCTAGAAATCTTCACCCTAACTTCATCCAGCAGCACCTGGAAAATGGCGTCCCCTCCTCGGACACCACCAGCACCGCCTGCATCCATGCCCCATTGAAATTTTTCTTCTAAGAACATTTTCTTCAAAATTTCTTGTAAGTCCGAAGGTAAGCGTTGACCAGCCCCAATCCACTTCCTGTATCTGATTCGCGCTTCATCCCTGTCAGCCATATTTTTTTACTTTGACCCACTCTCGCGTGACAAGAAGTCTGCAGTTGGCACTTTAAATCTTTTAAGCATTAGTTTTTACCTTAAAACATAAAAATTCATTACTCAAATTCTACGGATTGTTTTTTTTCATTTTGGTCTCAAATAATTTATTTAAATTGACTCTATTTTTTTTAATTCGAGAAGGATGTTTCTTGTGTTGTGTTTTCACTTTACTACTGTTTGTGTGCTGCATAAATACTTTACACATTGCCTCTAAATTAAGCCTGACTGCTTTTGTGCCAAGCTACCAGTGGGTTAACCACAGGTTAATTTAGTGACTTATGTGGTTCACCCTGACAGGGATTGTGGCTGATGCTTAAACAGGGTTCATTCATTAAACCAACAGCCCAACTTCTCATAATCATCCTACCTCTATCCATTTTTTCATTATGGCATTGTTTTAATTGTTTTTTTGTTTTATTACATTGGCTTGCGAACTTGATTGTTTGGTTTTCTGACACTTATGTTTGGTGGCAATTAAATTATTATCATGCCTTTCTCTAGAAAAAAAGCCTGCTTATTTGTTCCGTTGCTACCAGAGGTGAAACTCAGGTTTTCAAAGTAACTATGGCAACCAGGGAATGGCCGAGAGGTAGTCACAAGTGGGAGTACGTCCTCTCTTGTTAAATACTATTCCACAAAAAGTAACCCACGATCAAGTGAACAATGTTCACTAGTTCTTATACTTAACCCTGGACGGTTAGATATGGGAAGATCCTATGTGACGCGATTAGTTGTTACCCACTAGAGAGTGGGGAAGGAAACACTTCCTTTTGTTTATATTACCCTCACACACCCTATTGGTGTCATGCTTCATCATTGGGTCACCCTGACTCCTGTAGGTCAGGGTGGGCTCAACCGCATTCCAGGGAGCTCTTGGTGAAAAATAGCCAAGGGGGAGTTAAAGGTTAAAAATCTGCCAACAGATCTCGTTATCCCTTTAATCGTGGATCTGGTAGGGATATTAAAATGCTCAACAAGGGGGGTCAATGGGATTTGTATGGTCCTATGACCCTAGTGCCAACATGTTTCAGTCCTTTTTTGGCCAAAAGGTCCTGGACTTTCATCAGGGCAAACGAGGGATATCCTCCCTGGTTAGAGTAAGAAGGGAAGTTCCCTATTCTACATTTATATCTTAAGGGCAGAAAGCTGCTCCTTAAAAAGAACCAAACAATTTGTCTTTTAACATTTTCTTTACTCCATCTGTAAGTGAAAGAAAAAGAGGAGATCATAGTATAATATTTTTAATATAAGCTCAACGCTTCCCATAAGTGATGTGCTAGTGGTGACACCCATGCTGTCTGGGCGATAGGGTGTGACGGTGACATCACTCAACATACCTAAATAGTATGTGTTTCCAGTAGCATATATCAATACCACACGCAACTAGGTGGTGTATATGGTGATGTGGCGTAGTTGTGTGTGGTATTGATATATGCTACTGGAAACACATACTATTTAGGTATATTGAGTGATGTCACCGTCACACCCTACCGCCCTGACAGCAAGGGTGTCACCACTAGCACATCACATATGGGAAGTGTTGAACTTATACTAAAAATGTTATACTACGATCTCCTCTTTTTCTTTCACTTACAGATGGAGTAAAGAAAATTTTAAAAGACAAATTGGTCGGTTCATTTTAAGGAGCAGCTTTCTGCCCTTAAGATATAAATGTAGAATAGGGAACTTCCCTTCTTACTTTAACCAGGGAGGATATCCCTCGTTTGAAATGAAATGAAAAATGAAATTGGGTATTTATAAAGCGCCATTTGAGATTAGCGCCAGGACAGAGACTGTCCTGGCGCTAATCTCAAAAACTGAAGCAGAAAAAGGACCACCCCGATACGATAGTGTTATTGTTGGAACAGCCATATTTTAAGTGGTTTCCTAAAAAGACAGCAAGTCCTGTGTCAGTCTAAGGTAAGGGGGCAATTCATTCCACAGACGAGCAGCTTATGCCTGGAATGACCGTCCTCCTATCCGAGATCTCGTGGTCTTGGGAATCACCATGAGGGATTGTTTAGAGGATCTTAGGACCCGTTGAGGCCGATAACGTTGGATCCTATTTCTCAAGTAAACCGCACCCATATCATGGAAGGCACGATAAGCGAGCACTAAAGTTTGCCCTGATAAAAGTCCATGACCTTTTGGCCAAATAAGGACTGAAACATGTTGGCACTAGGGTCATAGGATCATAAAAATCCCATTGACCCCCCTTGTTGAGCATTTTATTATCCCTTGCAGATCCACGAATAAAGCGATACCGGGATCTGTTGGCAGATTTTTAATCTTTAAATCCCCCTGGCTATTTTTTACCAAGAGCTCCCTGGAATATGGTCGAGCCCACCCTGACCTATAGGGGTCAGGGTGACCCGATGAAGAAGGATGACACCACTAGGGTGTGTGAGGGTAATATAAACAAAAGGAAGTGTTTCCTTCCCCACTCTCTAGTGTGTAACAGCTAATCGCTTCAAATAGGATCTTCCCATATCTAACCGTCCAGAGTTAAGTATAAGAACTAGTGAACATTGTTCACTTGATCATGGGTTACTTTTTGTGGAATAGAAACCCAGGTTTTCCCATTGGAACTGTAATTTACATAAAAGGCATGCGTTTACAAACTATGGAGGGCATAGGCTTAAAAGGAACACTGTGCATTCTGACAAGTCACCTCCAGATGGAGAAATGCCTCTGCTTACCTGGGTGTTACTTGTTTGGCTGTAGCTCCAGGGACAAAAGCATGTGCATGCATACAGCAGAAGAAACATCCTAGTAGTGCATTTGAAGGCCTTCCATATTTGTTATGCCAGACTTCAATCCTGAATCTTTCTAAAAGGGATCCCATTCACTCATCTGATACCACAGACCGATGGAGGAGGAAGCACGGTCCCTTTGCGATGGTCTACTGGACTAGCCTCGTGAGGTGGGTGTAAGTGTCACGTGCTAGGTACAGTCAACAGGTTTTACCAAAAAAACATTAGAGATAGACTTCCACAAAGTAAAGCCCTGGTAGCACTCTTGCTATGCTCTGCTGGTGCACATCTTTTGAGCTGACAACAGGGGTCTCAGGGGACAAGAGCATGCAAGAAGAGATTTAACATTGGAACTAAGAAGGGAAAAATAAAATAAAATAAAGACAGAGCCCTGACATTTGTTCTGAGACTGCATCATGTATGTTTGACCCTGCATGGCTTTATTCCTTCACCCTTTCTCTTGCTGCGCCTCCAAGGTGAGGAAAAGGATGAGGAAAGCAACAAGATACCATATAGTATTCCTCTTCCTTTTACTTACTTCTTGTGCTCCCTTCCACGACATATGGTTGCACTTTGGTAGTGTTTCTGTGCAAATTTAAATTAGCAAATTATGTTTATAATTAGTACGAATATATTTTATGTTGAATATTAATGTAAATTAATTTTTTTATTATATTTGAAATGGGAAACAAAATAAAAAATGCGTCAGCAATTGTAACTTAATGTTGAATTAAATCTTTAATTCATTTAAATATATAAAGCATTTAAAAGCATTAAAAGTGATGTATACAATTTACTAAAAGTTTTTCCATTATATTTTAATACAAATTAATGTTAAATTAATATATAGGTTCCAAAAAAGGTTGTTAAAATACTTTATAATGAAATAATAAATGTGGTTAATTAATTAACCCCTTGCATGTGCGGCAAATTCTGCCGCGGTGCGAGGGGGGGCGGGGCTGGGCGTGGCGCCCAGATACTCAGGACGGCTCCCGGCCACCATAAATCACGGTGGGCGTGTGCTCATGACGGCCGGGAGCCGTCCGAACTCCGCCCACTAATTAATTTGCCCGCACAGGCGGGGGATTAGCCGTGCGTGGGCGGAGCGGCAACGGTCGGACGGCTTCCGGCCGTCATGAGCACACGACTACCGTGACTCATGACGGCCGGGAGCCGTCATGAGCATGGAAGTGGTTATATTGTAGTTATTTACATTTACAACTATTAAAAAAAAAGATAGACATTATTTCCTATGGGGTTTCATTTCAAGTCCCTAACTCCATTATGTTCTATTGGAGTTGGTCATGTGTGGACCTGGACTTACTCCAGCTCTGAGCTGGGGTAATTTACTGTTGTTTTTGGTCTCTTTTTGGCTACACTTCAAAAATACAGTTTGCGAATAGCACTGGCTTACTGTTGTCTGGATTGGTGCACCCAAACCCTCCTCAACTCTCTCTAAACCCCTCCTTACTTCTTCCTAAACTGCTCCTAATTAGTAGTAAGTATGCCTCTTTTTCCAGCCATTTCCCCGATCCCTCCCACATTTACTACTAAGGGCCCAATTCCGATGCAGTTCGAAAATCATTCCGACCGAATCTGTTTGGGAATTGTTTCCGACCGACTCGAATTGGGAGAGTCCATCCGACCGATTACGATGCATCCGGATGCTTACAGATACGATTGGGTCAGACTCCCATTGACTTCAATGGGAGACTATGTTCCGACCTAATGCATAGGCTTCCATTGAAGGAAGGGGTGGCTGGGGAAAATCAGGCACCCCCTGGTGCATGCCACACGGTGTAGAGCTGGTAAGGGGGGACCCATGGGTACCCACATGGACCAGATTGGGAAGGCTCTGGGTGCAGGGGGGCCCACTACAGGCACCCAAATTCTGATTCCGACTACCGATTCGAGTCGGACAGCCCGATTCGGAAAGGCTGTCCGAATCAAGCATTGTAATCGGTCATTTGGAAACGTAGCCCATAGAGATGTACGAGTCTGCTCCGAACGGCTCGGTCATTCTAAATGCCGTCGGGTTCGGATTAGGATATTGCTAACGCCTAACTCGCATCGTAATCGGTCAGCCGGCAACCTTTCCGATTCGGTTGGAAAGACACGTTCCCAAACTGATTCTGACAGAGCAACTGTAGTGTAGTTCCTATATCCCTGATAGGCTCTGCGCATTGGAATAACATACACTATAGATTTGACATAGGACTGAGGTTAGTATGTCTCTACCGAGTACATTAAACTTAATTACTTGTGTGAGCAGCTAACTCAGAGGTCACTAGAAACTTCTTGAATAAACAAGAAGGGATTAGTTTCTGACAACCGCATAAACATGACAACTTTGTTTCCCTTAGATTCGGAACAATCTCAGAACCGTGGAAACAATAGATAACAGTTTCACTCAGTCAATCGTGCATGCTTCGTTTCTACAGAGTTGCATAGAAATAGAGAGACGGGCGTTTCAATAAAAAGGGTTTATTGAACAGTCTTATTTCTCGTGCAAGAGATATGAACTTCTACAATCGTAAGACAGGCTGCGAAGTACAATATGTACAGAGTTAGCAGTAAGATAAAATAATACTGCAATAACATGGTTTGTAGCTATGACATATATTCATAAAATACATACATAAATAACACAGGCTAAAATGTGAATACTCATCTGATGCTTCTAAATTGTTCTACCCCAGTGTACCTAATCTAAGTGTAGTACGAGGTAAGAAGTAGGTGCTGTTTTCTAAAGTATAGCTAGCTATAGTTTAGTTTTGCCAAGAGTTGCCAAAAGTTTCTCTAAGTTCTAGTCTGCTCCATACCTTAGAATGTGCGAGATTGTAATCTCTTTCCGGGACTCGATATCTAACACCCCGCAAGGGGAGTCAGAAACACTGGAGCTGGATTCTCTGCGAGGAGGAGGACAGCATCTGGTCAGTGCATCAGGATGGCACTCGATCTCCTTCCGAATTTGCTGTGGCGAACCTCAAGTAGGTAGTCGAACTGGACCGTACCGGAACCGTGGTTTGCCAGGGCAAGTGCAGGTATATTTATACCTTGAAGGTGTTTAGGAATGCCTGTATTGACGTAAAAGTCGGGCATCGAACCGTCATGAATGAATCCCTAAGGAATAGATGTTCATGCATAATATTGAGTTCTTGGAGATATCAATACCCAAGCAAGGGAAATTCCTAAAGGCTTAAGAGTCTGGTTTTCCAAAAACTCGTTGTGACGTGGATTGACGGATGAAGGAGACCATGCCTGTATTTGGTTAGCATGGACAATGCCTAAATAAGGGCTGGATTTTCTATGCCTAAATAAGGGCAATATGAATTGTACCTATATAAGGGCATAAATCGGGAAACCTACATACGGAATCTAAATCTACACAAAACACAACTCCTGCTAGGAGGCCTTCCAAACCGGATCCTACTCGGCCCCTAAGTAGAAAACCTACAGGTGAGGATGTCCTCATTAAAAAGATAGGAGAGGTAGAAATTCACACTCGTAGATTTGTAAATAGCATTTTGTAGTACTTTAGTAGTAGTATCAGGCATTTATCCTTGCACCCCACACCCTTTGCCTGGGGTTTCCAGCGGTGTCATTGCGCAAAGTCAAGGATTCCAGTAGTAAAACCATTTATGCTACCAGTATCCTTTTGTGAATAAGTGACATGTGCCCATGGAGACATTTGCAGCTGTAAATGTGGTTTATTTCCAAAATGGCATCGCGAGTTGGGACCTGAGCTATGAGGAGGGATGCAAAACTGCAGAATGTTCTCCTGGCCCGGGCTTGCCGATGCTGTAGGTTCATACTGAAGGTACCGTTGCATCAGCAGCAGCGCAGCAAGTGTGCAAGCAATGGAAATGGCCCCTTTGACTGAGGTTGGGGGTAGTAGAGTACAGCACTGTCAGGGTTCATTGGGGTCTTCAGAGCTCTTGGCACCGGTGCCACTGCACCTGCTGCACCAATGGTGACTACTCACTTGTACATCAGCAGTGTGCCTTGTGCTGGGCTCTCTGCACCACGATAGCCACTCTGGCCTGTTTGGCCTTTCTCATGACTATCCTTGGCCAGCCTGCTCTTTGCGTTGCAGACTGGAGCGGGTGAGTGCTGGTGCAACATGAAAAGGCGCAGCTCCCACCATTTGACTTGGGTTGATGTGCACAAGCAGCGGAGCCCTGCCTCGCAGTGCCCAATCTAGAGGGACCAGAAGAGGGAAGTGTCACAACCCACACATTCCCTCAGTGACATCCCCTGTAAATGAATAGCTCCCATGCCTGTCTGATGGAGGCGGCAAGGAGCAAAACAACAAGAGGTGATAGGAGGAATGCTTGCAAAAACCACAGCCTCCAGCAATTGGTTGGTGCCACATTCCATCCATCATTTTTGCCTACTGCACCATTCCACTTAGGGAAAATAACTGTATCCAAATCAGTCTTGGTCCTGCTTCAGCAGGAAGAGCCCAGCCCATCATGCCACGCCACGCCCCTTCTGTATGGTGAACAGTGAGGTAGGAATTCATTTACCTGCCTCCATTTTGTTCAATTGCAACTCACTTCAACTTTCCACGAGCGTGAAGAGTAGTGTCAGGCCTCATCAGTGCGATGAACAAAGAATGCACTGCACTTGTAGAACAACAGATGAGACAACATCAGTGCAGTCTGCAGAGTCCAGCGACCTCTTCCAAAACCATCTGGGTCAGAGTCCCACCTCGTCATCGCATGGCTGAATGAGTTACATCCATCATTGATCAGCAGGGGCCTTCAGGTTACGAGTTCGACACCCAGCAGGGCCAATGCAGCGTTCCATCCTTCCAAGGACTGTAAATAGAGTACGTTTAGTTTGGTTAATAGTGCCTCCTACTTTGTACAGCGCTAAGAAAAGGCAGAAGTGCGGTACGGAGCACTTCATAAAAGAAGATGATGATTATTATACTAAAACGCCACCCCCTCTTACACTGCTACTGTCCCCTGAGCCCCACCCATTCTTCCAAGGAGATCTTCCCCTCAGCCCCACCCCTTCATCCTTGAATATCTACCTCTGAGACTTGCCTCTCTTCCACAACCATATTCTTCTAGCCCCCCCCACTCATAGTCATTTTTTTGGTGTTTTTTTTGTATATTTATATAGCGCGAACTCGACCCGAAGGTATTGGAGCGCTTTACATAGCACCGTATTTACATTACACATTCAGGCACGGGGAGATTAAGTGATTTGTCCGAAATCACAGGATATGGACGCGACCTCGAGGCTCGAACCCTGGATTGCTGCACCCCCTCCATCTTCATCACTTCCATTCCCCATTCCCCTCCTGGAACTTTATAGATGGAATGCTGGAATGCAGAAATGCCCTTCCGCGATCTGTTATTTTACCGTCAATAAACTTTGGGGCAGATTCATGAGCCCCTTGCGCCACTTTTGCGTCACTTTTAACATGGGAAAAGTGACGCAAAAGTGGCGCAAGGGGCTCATAAATCTGCCCCTTTGTTTTTATGTGTGGTGTACTGATTTTGTTATTTTTGCATTGTTGCATATTCAGAACTAGCTGCAAAATATGTGTTTGAAATAAACTTGTCCTGGAGTTCGACAGGAAGCAGCAGTCCTGAACCTAAAAGGCTCCGGCTGCATTCTCATAGCCAATAATCAGGCAATTTCCTTCGAGAGAATTCCATAAAGAACTGACTTCATTCTCTTTCCCACACAGCCTCTAGTGCCTATTATTCAAATCCGAATGAAGTGAAGCTATGAATAGGGATCTCGGTCTTAAGTCTTTTTTTAGATTTACTTCTATATTTAAACATAGATAGTTTTTTCTCCCATTCCTGGCGCTTATTCATTTTATTTTTGGTGCATGAAAAAAATAAATTGCAAGCAAGGTATATTTGCATTCTTTCAAATGATAAATGTTCACCTCCGCCTCTAAGTCCCGAGGGTCCTCCCCGTGCTAAGTATCCATATGCAATGAGACAACACCCAGGTGGACTCATTAGCATTCTGTGTCTAGCACGTGCACTTCTGCGGCTACTGGAGCTTCATTAGGAAACTGCACCTCTTTTCTTACACTCTCCGTTCTCAGCATAAGAAGCAACAGGCCTGGCTCTCATGACCCAGACTGCCAGCATGGTGCAATGAGACGCTCGGAAGGAAACCTACTGTCTGCTTTTTCACTTTTAGAAGTAAACAGAGATTAGCAAACATATCGTTTTCCGTCTTTGTAAAAACTGAAAATCGGAACCCTTAATTATAAAATCATCATTTGTTAAACTTAAACAATTTCCATTTATACACTCTCTGAAACGTGAACTCTACAAGTAGTCTTAATATACATACCTTTCTGAATTCACATCGTTGGTCCTAAAGCTCAGAACAGTATCAGATTTGCTTCAGTACAAACCCTAAAGGCAGCCCTGATCAGCTACTCCATTTAAAGGACTATGCAAACAACAGTTTCAGTAAGAGCGATGTTTCCAATGACCTTCACCAGGACCACTCTGTTGAATCAATTCTAAGTCACCTAGGGGCATATGTATCAAGTTCCGTTTTTGCAATTCTCAAATAGCGATTTTTAGGGAATCGGTATTTGAGAATTGCAAAACGGGATGTAATAAAAAATTCGCAAATGTTTTGCGATGCCTTGGCATTCCTTAATTGCGATTAGCAAATTGCTAATCGCAATTAAAGAAATCCTTTCCATTCATTCCTATGGGCTAGGAGGCCCATAGGAATGAATGGGAAGACATTCTCATTTTGCGATTTGCAATTTGAGAATCGCAAAATGAGAATGAAATTTCAAGGGTGCTAGGGTGTCAAAAGGACACCCTGTTGCACCCCTGAAATATGTATGTATGTACATGTGGTGCACATACATGCCCTAAGGGCATGTCTGTGCGTCACATGGCACTTTAAAAAATGCCAAAAAGTGCATTTTTCAATGAAATCGCAAATTAACACCAACTTGAAGTTGGTAGTAATTTGCGATTTCTTACAGCCAAATTGCAATTTTTCTAGGCTTCATACATTGCATTTAAGGAATCGCAATTTGCGATTCCTTAAATGCAATCGCCAAATAGAGAATCGCAAATTTTGCGATTCTCTAATTTGCGAGGTCTTTTTGGGATGATACATCCCAAAAGGCCTTTTCCCGTTCGCAAACGGGCCGATTCTGAGAATCGTCCCGTTTGCGAACGGGAAAAGGGTTTGATACATATGCCCCCTAGAAGCCTGATTTAAAGGCGGGAAGCAGCATCAATTATGCAAATGATGCTAAAACTGAACTTGGCCATATCAGACATGTTTATTAATACTCGCTTTGCTGTGGAAATTGCGAATGTATCCTTGACTGTCTGGCTTTTGTTTTAGTATGTTTGACTGAATCATGGACGAGGGATCACTGTTGCACCACGATTAAGGACTTGGTGCCTCGGGATTTTAATATCATTTCAGTGGCTAGGGAAGAGAAACGTAGCAGTGGCCTCTTCTTGATTTTTTAAAATAGTCAGTAAAATATATTAAACTCCTGGATGATATTCATGCAGCTTTCAGGGAGCTTTTGATTAGATTCACTGATCCAGCTCACCAAGAATGGGAATCTAATCTTATGGTACTACCCACTTTACCCACCCTACTGTTGTCCCAGTGCTGCACTAGGATGCTTAAGCAAACGTTTACCAGAGAAAGTAAGTCATGAAATAATGGGTGATTTCAATTTACATTTTGATATTTTTATATGATATTCATTGCAGTGCAAAGTCAATGTTAGAGAATTATCGCCCCTCTTCAAATGTAGCCTAACAATTCGTGTCCCAACACATAAGGAGGGTCACATGTTTAAGGTTGTTTGCAATTATTGTTGTAAGACACAGTTACAATTTGAAGTTGCTTGGTCTAACAATTATGCATCACTTTAACCTGATTAATCAAGTCTCCACCCTTAGATCCTCCAAGGCATCCTCTGTTAAGATGGCCCGCAAGAAGAGCTAACTGGACAGCAACACCAATGCATCCCAATTACAAGTTTGCTTGCCGACCACTGCAGTCAGTGCGAATCCAAATATTCTGTGCAATTGGTTTAACAAACAACTATCTACCATTTTGGAGGATTCTGTCCCATTGCTGGAAAAACAGTATAGGACAAATAAAACTCAAAACATTTGATTTAATGAAGAGTTAGCTAAAAGGAGACACAGTCTCCGTCATTTAGAACGTGTGGTAGGGTGAGTACTCACCCTCTGCTAAAAGTAGAATTGAAAAAAGTATGCATTCTTTCAATATTTAAACATCCAACGTTAGATCCTGAGCACATCGATAATTATGGGTCTATTTCTTAGTTGCCAAACTTGGTAAATCTTCTTGATCCTGCAGCTTTAACCACCTGTCTCAGTTTTTTGAATCACAAAATATACTCGATCCTCTGCAGGCTGATTTTCACGCAAGACGCAGCACCGAGGCCGTAGTGATGAAGGAACTGGACATTCTTCTTCATTGTGCTGATCAGGATGCGCCTGCCGCTTTGATCCTATTGGACCTCTCTGCGACATTTGATACTATGGTCAATCAGCCACAACTGGATTACTTGGACGAGTTCAGTATCAAAGCCACAACTCTTATATGGTTCCACAGTTTCTTGACCAATAGATCAAAATAGGTAACCATGGATTCACTCCTGTCAGGTACTAAAAGGTTGATCTGTGGTGTTCTTCAAGGTTCTGTTTGGTCCCACTCCTTCTTCTCCTGTATACAGTTCCTTCGGCCTCTTCAATTCATTGGACTGTCGTTATCTATGTATGCCGATGACAATGAGATAAGACTGATGGAGATCCAAGAACGAGAGCTGAAAACCTTCAAAACTCTCTGTTAAGTGTTGAGTCTTGGAAGTCACGAAACCAACTCAAACTAAATGGAGGCCGCATAAATTCTTTTCCCTCTCAGATATTCTTCTGTTTTCATCTAGGCCTTCTCTTGGTGAGAAGCTTATTCCAGTAGAGTGTGCTAGGATTCAGAACCTGTGAATGTAATTTGACATTCATCTTACTATGGCCAATCAAGTCAATTCAATGGTGAAATCTTGCCTCTTCCAACTATGTAAAATAAAACAGATTATACATCTTTTTTCTTTGCCTCAAAAAATACAGATAATTAATGTTTTTCTCTCAGCCAGATTAACCCCTTCTGTGCCCATGACGAGCTGGACTCGTCATGGGCCGCGGTTGCGCTGTGCCCATGACGAGTCCAGCTCGTCATGAACCCCGCCCGCTAATGCAACGCCCGGCACAGGGCGGGGAAAGGGCGTGGCACACAAGGGGTTAAAGTATTGTAATTTCATCTACCTTGATCTTCATTCTAAAGCATTAAACAAGCTTCAACTCGCTCAGAATTCTGTAGCAAAACTGGTTTTGAATTTAAAAAGCTCTGATTCCATCTCATCTGTACTAGATAAACTATATTGCCCTCCATTGAAGAAGAGTTATGTTTGACTTGCAACCCAATCCACTCTTACAGATGTCTTTTTTTTTCTTTTTCAAAGCAGAACAGTGTAAAATCTGGAAGGCTTTCCTAGTGGCATCCCTGGGTTTCGCCGTGGTACCTTCAGGGGCAGGGCTTTCTCGGTTACCGCTGCGAGACTGTGGGCTAAGTCTTCCATGGTCAAACACAGGAAACGTCTGGCTTTTTCCTGCTTCAATCTACCTGTGCTGTGTGTAGTGACTTTCTACCTTTTCCAGTGGCACGATATCTTCACGTCAACAATTAAACACATGAGTTGGTGGAATGAGAGGCGGTGCATGTACGGCCATTGTGTTGTATTATGGAGACTGTAATTCTTTGGTCTGCATAGTTAAATCATGCAATGTGAATCGTCAGAGCTTTGAATACTGCAAATCTCTGAAACAGGCCCTATCCGATGTTGGCTGCTGAGAGGATGTTTTTAGTTTGGAAAAGGTGTGTTTCCTTATTTCACATTTACATTGCTTACGTATGACATGCAGCCACTGGTTATCCTGTTCTAATCAAGATACCAATATTTTGTATCGTACCACCTCATCAATCATCTCACCTTCACGTAGCATTTCTTTTTCTCTTCACTCGGCTCCTGTGGTGGCACACCTGCAGCCCGTGTTACAGGTGAGTAATTGGGGTCAGTGGAGATCGACAGGTCAGTAATTGGCAACTGTCAGTGTTGCTGAAACTCACAGCCCTTCACAGAAGCCTGAGGTAAACAGGATGTTGTGCCTGGCACTGTTTACTGCTCACTGCTGGAGAGCGCACATATGACTCCACCTGAGAGGTGTGTTAGGAGCGCATCAAAATCACATGCAGTCTGCACTCGCATGCATTTCGTGGGACGAATGTTCAAAACGACAATGGAGGTATTGCATATTTAAAGTATCCCTGAGAACTAATGCAATATATGTGTTTAGAGACGTAACTGATAGAAGTGTGCATTTGTTCAGATGCTTTAACAGAAAGATCACGTTACCACTGTATTAATTCTAAAGCTACGCATTGAGTAACTTTGATTTATTTTTGTGTAAAGAAGTGCACATAATTTAACCCGTGCACATGTTAACTCAGCCTAACTTGAGGGCCTGAGATGCATTTGGATTTGAGCTCCCATTCCAGTATAACATTTGAATTCACATCTTATTCTTGCTGTAGAAATGTTGCATGCATTTTATGTTCCCACTGCAGATGGACACGACTTTGTTAGTAAGGAGAAAAGGGTCTTTGTTCTTAGTAGATAGTGAGGCATGTGAAACGGCAACTGGAACGAAGAGCGCGATAACAAGATGGAAGGCGAGTTGTCACAGGAGAAGGAGACAAGACCATGGATGGCCATAGTAACGAATTATTGTTCAAAATATTTTAATGAATTTTTGATAAAGAGGAAAAGACCATACAGAAAAGAGCACCGAAAAAAGGTACAACTGAAGTCACATCCTAATGACAACTGATTTATTAAAATATTTATACATCCGCTTAATAGCAGGTAAGAGACAATTAAGTACCAATCAAACACTATTTGAATGCTGTTACAAAAAAGAAGGAAAGAAAAAATGAAAATAAACAAAAAGGAAAGTAAATTGATCAATATTATCATTGCCATATGTGGCACTATAGGAACTGGTTCCTGATTAGTCCTGAGGAAGTGCCAACAGGGGAACGGCTCGAACCATGTTGACTACATATAACTGAAATAATCGGACTCATTAAAGTCTGAGTCTTCAGTCATAACCCCTGATTTTAACCTTACCGACTAGGAGCAGGAATAAAATATTGGTCCAACTAGTCAGGTATTTTTAACTTCAATTTTCCACTCCCCCATTACTCTATTCTTCAACATATCAACAAGTGCTCCTGCGTAATCGCCAAGTCGCAGCACGCCTCAATCCGTTGAGGTTTGGGATGAACCCCAATGATGAAGCATGCCACCAGGGGGCAACCCAGGTGGGTGAGGGGTCTCTAGAAAAAAAGTTTTTTCCTTATGAGCGATTGTGTTGGAATGAATAGCTTGTATTTCATCAAATAATACAGCCAAAGAAGGTTCACTGGCTTCTACCAATTTAGACTTGACTGACGGTGGTGAAGTATTTTTTTACGCTTGTTATGTATCATGGGAGTACTTTTACCTTCCATACTAATGAACAAATTATTTTAAAGCTATGAGCAATAATTATTAAAAATTTAAACTACCTAATAGAAAGGCTGTACAATATAATGCTGTGAAGCAGCTAAAACCAACAGTGGAAGTGACCAGGCCACAGCCACGACCTTTCCTGTCAGTGACTCCGCCCTCCTGACTGAGAAACTCTGCAGTACCTGGAATTGAAAATACTCCTCCAAAACCTCCCTCAAACGTTGAAGTATGCACCAATTCTGAAAGCGATGTTCTTGGCAACCCCCCGGTAGCAAATTAGATGGTAAGACTAGCCTAATTTTCGTTAGAATCACGTCATTAAAAGGCCGACTTCACGGTGATTAACACAAAGCGGCCATCTTGATTTGTGCACTCGATTTATGAAAATAGCAAGATGGTGTGAAGAAGCCAAAGTGCGCTGATAGTATGGAAATTTACTGAATACAGTTTGTGGGATGCCCTTTGGATACAACTGATGTTATGATGCACCCTAGTAAGGGATAGCCAGTATTCTGCCATAGGACACCTGGAGGTGTTGACCTCTGCTTTGTTTTTTGGGGCTTTATGCTACTTGACCCATGTTTGAGCTCCTTTACAGGGGACTCTGATGGCTGACACCTTGTTTTATTTCCTTTTACTTACTTTAGTTTAGGGTTGCCACTTTGGGGGTAGGATAGAATAGGGACAGATAGGGGATTCATGCTTATTTCCAATAACATGCTAATGTAATCTGATGCAAAGTTCTGATTCCTTATTACTTATATAGCGACAATCAAGTTACTTGTTTTCTTTCTGTTATATAGAGTCAATCGCTTCTAAAGATTTGGCTTCTTACTATTTACATTGTATTTCTACACAATAAAGCTAAGTCTGGTATATATGAATCCGTTTTTGAATTTGTCTTTTTGAATAAAATTACTAATTCGAGATATGGTGTTGAACTGAGTTATTGTTACCTGAAGTGGCTACACTGTAATTGGATATTGAATTGAAAGTATTCGTCTCCTCACCTCTCATGTCACACAAAAAGATCATCGATTGAGGGTTATTGTGCAAATGGGCCCAGGCTCCACCACTGCCTCCTGGATTCTAAAGACAGCCTAAAATGATGTGTACTTATCTCTAAACAGACTTTGTTTACAGCCGGGACCTGGGTGCAGTCTTAAACCTATTTTGCATATATATGACCAGAACATCACACAACTTTGCACCTATCTGCAGGAATAGCCTCAGCACTATAAAGAGTCCCGTGAGAAAAGACCCCCTTCACCAAGCTCAGTGGACAGCTGAGTGTAGCCTTTGAGTCATATGTGTGATCACGACAAACCTTAGTGTGCAGCCTCTTACAGTCTGAAACTCTGATGCATGTGTGCAGCCAAACTTCCATACACCCCTGTGTCCAGCCACCTCCAATATACAGACTCAGCTGCTGGCGTACGAACGAATAGAATGCTTTCTATGCATCATACTCCAAGGTTCTGGCTCCGACTATCAGGCCACTGCGGCTAAGTCCCATGCAGTATTGGTGCACTGATACATTGAAGGAGTGAGCTCAGGTTTTAGCTCACTTATGACAACAGACACCAACATGACTTAGCCTAGACCGGGAAGGTATCAGTCTCCAATGCACGTCTATGTGAGACCAGATCCTCACAAGTACGTGTGCAGCAACTTTTAGGGTACAGACTCAGTGTCATATTCATTATTTTACCACGCACAATGGCGCAGCAAGTGAACTTGCAGCACTGTGTTGTATGAAAGGGAGAAAGCCAAAATGTTCCATATTTCAAACGATATGGAGCAGTTCTGCTCTCTCCTTGTCATGGTGCATTGTGTGCTGCCTGCGCCAAAATAGGTACCCTTGTGCAAGGGGGGTCTGCATTATGGGCAGAATTATTTTTGTGCAAGAAGAGAATTCTTCCTGCAAAAAACATTCCTTAGAGGGTTGTTCCTCTTTCTATGTGTGCTACACAATGCAGCACACATGGAATTAGAAAGTAAAAATGGAATAAAAACATATTTCTTCTCAATACACCTCTCTGTGGTAGGCACGCCATTTTGGCACAATCCCAAGTTTACTGGCCTTAGTAAATCTGCTATGGAGTCAAAGTCCATGGGTGGATACACGGTAATGCCCATGTTCCACCCTATGAATGTCTACCACAATAAAATGTAACACAACGTAGCGCAAGCTGCTGCGTTACGTTACATTTCTTTACAAAGTTACACAAGGTGGCGCATATCACCCCTTGCTTGGCTTTGCAAATCCCACTAAAGGAATTGCATGGCCTTGCGATGACTTGCGTCTCACAAGGACAGTGCAAGTTCTTAGTAAATCTAGTCCTCGGTCTTTATGTGTAACTAGGCACCCACAATAAGAAGTCTGCAGCCATATGAGGGAGAGCGCCTGGTTCAAGCTTGTGACTAGGCACATACCAGCACCTCTGTGCAGTCACCTCCAGTGTGCTTTCTCAGCCTCTGGTTCATATGTAACACCAGATTCTCCCCAAATTTGTTTTGTGCAGCACCTGTGTTGTGTATTTGTGTGACCACCACAAACAACAATGGACAACTGCCTTCATGATATGGCTGATCCTTTTGTACCAGTGTGTGCCAATAGCATGTCAATGTATCCATTCAGCGGTAAGATTTAACTCTGGGGGAATATCACACGTTCACTAGATCTCCACTAACCTCTCTTTCCACCTTACCCTATATTGCAGGCTCATGCCAAAATTCACAACTGGACAGGCCCCAAGAGGCTTATGTGTGCAGTCTTTTACAGGGTGCAGCAAGCTGCCAGGTTTTCAGTTCCATTATTCTTGACAATAGTGTTTTAAACTTGCATATGTGTGACATTTCAATGCCTCATGTGTGACACCATGAGTGACTCTTTATCACTTGTAAATCAAGGCAGTATCTTCCATGTAATGAAGTATGTTTCATAATTTAACCCATTGTGACCAATTTAATTGAGCAGAACTGGACTGAACAAGCTGTAATTCTCTGGAAGTGTTCATGCTAGTGGGCTGAGGGAGGGGGCAAAGGAAGCAGCAAGAGAGCACACACCTATCTATACTCTTGCTGCATAAAAGCATGAGAACCTGCTTCAGACATCAGGACGGCGCGGTGTCAAGGATGCATTGGAAGACATGCAGCACAGACCATCCTTACAAAAACATTTCCATGGCCTGATCTTAATGAACAGTCCCAATATTTGCAGAACAAACTTAACCTAACCTGCTCATGTTACCTTTGTAGCTGCAGCAGAAACAAAGTTGACCATTCAGAAAGCAACAGGTCTTGTAAGTGTATCTACTCTTGCCTCGTAGTCAAGTCACAAGCACACTGGTATGCCATACTTTGTAACTGGTAAGCTATACTTTGTAACCGATATGTTATACTCCGTAACTGGTAAGCTATACTTTGTAGCTGATATGTTATACTTTGTAATTGGTATGTTGTACTTTGTTGCACACTGTAGTGCAGACTTCTGGAGTAAATAATGCATACTGCATCTCAGTGCTTACTTTGTAAAATAATAAGTGTCAGGACCCTGACCAGGATGCCACTGTAGCTTGCACCACCCATTGCCCTGGCATTGCTGCCAATGACGGTACCAAAAGAACTACTAACCATCTCTCTCGCCCTCAAGTGCGACAGTTCTGATCATTCCAGGTCCCCGAACCTAAAGGAATGGCTGGGAAGGCAGGTATTAGTAATTTCAGTTCTAATGTATATTGTATTATTAAACAACCGTTGCTCTGCTTAGCTCTAAATTAGATGAGCAGCGCCGCCAGGTAGTAGAGTGTCCTAAGTGTGGTGAGGACAATTAGGGGCCAGGCCGAGCACCTGAAATCACTGGCTTAAATTAAGCACTGCTGCTTCTGCCTCCAGTCATGTATTGGAGCATCCTGTGGGAACCTTGTATGTCACCAGTTAGAATCTCATCAGTGCCAACTTAGTCTCTCAGCCTCTCATCCATCACAGGATGATAAAGTGACTGTGAGTGAGTTGGGCCATGGTAACACCTGTTCATTTCACTGTAATGATGTCATAAGAAGGTGCTAGCAAGTACCACGTAAAACAAATTCTGTCTATTGGGGTGAATGGAATCCATTTTTGGGTTAACCCATTAAAACCTTTGCAACAAATGCCCCAAGTCACCACCCCACAGATTGTGCTTCCTCTGATAGGAATGCTGCTCAGTGGTCCTAGGACACGGTGAACGTTTAGGGCTGGGGGTCCTTTTCTGTGGCTCTTATTAATGCCTCTTATCACTGTTGGCATTTCTAATGGGTTGGCCTTGCGCCTTCCAACTCCCCATGGTAGGGCCTATCGATCACAGGTTAACCAAAGATGGGTTCTGCTCAGTTCATATGTATTACTTTTTCTTGTCAAAAGATTTCTCGGAAGCCTGAGTAGTGTAACTCGGTCTGTCCCTGAGGAGACAGTGCAATCCCCTTTTATTAACTCTCTTAACGTCACATGGGCTGGCCCACCACAACCTTTCCATTTGGAGTAGCCCCGGCCATACCATAATGAAACCATTGGCATTGGGTTTTGCACCTTACATTCTTCCCAATCCACAAACAATTTAACTAACAAACACATTTACATAGGTTCAGTCATTGCCAAACGTAGTCCTTATTTCTAAACACTCCAATCCTTGTCACTCTGTGAGGGGACTGGGTCTTCTTGAAAGCTTTATTGATGACAAAGCCTTGCTGGCTCAGTGGCTCGACCCGCACTTCCAGAGAACGACTTTCCACATGGGCAGTGACAAAAGGAATGGCTTTAGGTCTCTCCCGCATTTCCCTGATCAGGAAATCGACCACAGGTCTTTTACCTCTGTCCAACACCTTATAATCACCATCCACTTCAGGGCAATCCTCTATCTCAATAGAAATGTCAACATGTGCCTGCCCCAAAGAGCCTGGTCAGGGCCTCTAAAACCTCTTGAAAAACTTCTCAGCCCTTATGCAGGTGGCTATCATTGTACCCTTTATCTTTGTGTTTATCCATGGAGTTTGTTCAAAAGGATGTCTAGACTTGCTCGCTCAATACCAATTTTTGAGGTAACCAAATCATCCACTTGCAGGTCCCTTATTTTGGCTCGTAGCCACTTGCTGGCCTGTGCATTCAGTTTCTAATATTGCTGCTGTTGCAACACCAGTTGCAATGTTTTGGCCTGGAGGTTTTTCCACTCTCCTGTTCTGATAGCCCCCACTTCAAGCTGTAAGCAATTGTCTGCCTCTGAAGCCTTCACAATTTCCTCCAGGTAAAACGGCAAGGGTCGAAACTGTTCAATCACAAGTCATACATGCATTTTCGGTGAATGTTTGACCATTAAGATGTAAGTGAAAAGGATGTATGACGTTACAACGCACACTTTTACAACGCATGCACTTACAACGCATTTTTTACAACGCATAATCCATTACAACGCATGACTTTACAACGCAGGACACTACAACGCATTTTTTAAAAATACCTTTACAACGCATTACCATTACAACGCATACTACCTTTACAACGCATACCATTACAACGCATAATATTAAATTACATTTAAGGTAAGTATTAGATAGTATAGGGGTAAAAATTACTATTCTAACTCCAGGGGGTGCAACAGTAAGGTAAGTGTTGGATAGTGTAGGGGTAAAAATTACTATTCTAACTCCAGGGGGTGCAACAGTAGGGTAAGTGTTGGATAGTGTAGGGGTAAAAATTACTATTCTAACTCCAGGGGGTGCAACAGTAGGGTAAGTGTTGGATAGTGTAGGGGTAAAAATTACTATTCTAACTCCAGGGGGTGCATCAGTAGGGTAAGTGTTGGATAGTGTAGGGGTAAAAATTACTATTCTAACTCCAGGGGGTGCATCAGTAGGGTAAGTGTTGGATAGTATAGGGGTAAAAATTACTATTCTAACTCCAGGGGGTGCATCAGTAGGGTAGGTGTTGGATAGTATAGGGGTAAAAATTACTATTCTAACTCCAGGGGGTGCATCAGTAGGGTAAGTGTTGGATAGTATAGGGGTAAAAATTACTATTCTAACTCCAGGGGGTGCATCAGTAGGGTAAGTGTTGGATAGTATAGGGGTAAAAATTACTATTCTAACTCCAGGGGGTGCATCAGTAGGGTAAGTGTTGGATAGTATAGGGGTAAAAATTACTATTCTAACTCCAGGGGGTGCATCAGTAGGGTAAGTGTTGGATAGTATAGGGGTAAAAATTACTATTCTAACTCCAGGGGGTGCATCAGTAGGGTAAGTGTTGGATAGTATAGGGGTAAAAATTACTATTCTAACTCCAGGGGGTGCATCAGTAGGGTAAGTGTTGGATAGTATAGGGGTAAAAATTACTATTCTAACTCCAGGGGGTGCATCAGTAGGGTAAGTGTTGGATAGTATAGGGGTAAAAATTACTATTCTAACTCCAGGGGGTGCATCAGTAGGGTAAGTGTTGGATAGTATAGGGGTAAAAATTACTATTCTAACTCCAGGGGGTGCATCAGTAGGGTAAGTGTTGGATAGTATAGGGGTAAAAATTACTATTCTAACTCCAGGGGGTGCATCAGTAGGGTAAGTGTTGGATAGTATAGGGGTAAAAATTACTATTCTAACTCCAGGGGGTGCATCAGTAGGGTAAGTGTTGGATAGTGTAGGGGTAAAAATTACTATTCTAACTCCAGGGGGTGCATCAGTAGGGTAAGTGTTGGATAGTATAGTGTAATATTATGCGTTGTAATGGTATGCGTTGTAATGGTAGTATGCGTTGTAATCGAATGCGTTGTAAAGGTAGTTTTTAAAAATGCGTTGTAGTGTCATGCGTTGTAATGTCATGCGTTGTAATGGATTATGCGTTGTAAAAAATGCGTTGTAATGGTAGTGCGTTGTAAAAGTTGCGTTGTAAAGGTTGTTCCCCAAGTGAAAATGTCGACACCACCAGTGCATGGTGATTGACTCTTTTACAATTTGTGAAACTCTTTGTTAGTTGGGGGTGAGGGCTTGGCTAGCGTAGGCGACTGGATCCCACTCACCACATGTCTGTTTCTGGGATAGGACAGCCCCATGTTCTCTAGGGCTGGCATCTACTTCTACCTCCAAGTCTTCCCTGAGATCAAAATACACCAACGTGGTGTCTGCTGATAGTGCCTGCTTAGTGTTTTGAAGCACCAGATAATTTTCTTATTCCCATGCCCATTGAACAGATTATTTTGTATGCTCTCTTTGGGCAGCTGTGAGAGTAGTTAGGATTTTTTAATGAAGTGTTCACAATAATTTACTATCCAGAGAAAGCACTGCTTGGCAGTCACTGATGATGGGGCTGGAGCTGAATGTATGTGAATTTTTCTGGGTGAGGAGTCAATCTTTTGGCAGAGAATTGATACACAAAGAAACTGATACTGTCCTTTTGGAACTCATACTTCTCCCTGTTGAGATTCGGTCCACAGCCTCTGAGTCTTTGGAAAGCTTTTCTCAAGCATGCAAAGTGTTTGCGAAGTGTGGGGGCATTCGCTAAGATGTCATCACTGACTTTGAGAATTCCCACAAGGCCAGTTAGTACCTCTCTGATCATGTCCGGGAAAACCTCTGTTGCTCTAAAGAGCACAAAGTATCTTGTATCTGCAGAGACCTAAGTGTGTTGAGAATGTTGTTATATAGCGGGACTCTGGTTCCAGCATGATTTGATAGTCCCCTGACTGGAGAGCCATTTTAGACAACCAGCATGATGCAGTGACTTCAGCCATCTGGTCATCCACAGCTTGGGTGAGATGCCTCTCCCTTTTTATTGCTAGGTTTGGCAGCTGCATGTTCACACATATGTGTATTGCTCCTGGCTACTGTGCCTTGAGCTTGACTACAATGGGAGAGACCTACAGAGTGAGCCCTTCCATCCATCCATTAAATTATGTCTGCAGTCTCCAGTTTCAGTAGTTCCTCCTCTACTATCAGACTAAGGTGAACAACCATCCTGGGATGATGCAACACAATTGGCTGCACTGTCTGGTCCACATGGAGTTGGATTAATTTCCCTTCCAGGTAAGCAATTCCTTGGAATATATTCTGGAATTCATCCAGAAACCATATAGTGCCGCAACATGGACTCTGATGTGAAGTGGACCAAATCGAGTTTTTCTGCAGTTTGGCAGATTAGGTGAGTGCTTCTACCTTCTCGGGTAACTTAGACTTTGACTGGTGTGGTATTCTCCTTCTGTGTAATATCGGCTATGAACACTGCAGATAGCGGGAATGGCTTTGAGTTTCCATAGGCATATACCCTTATGTGGGTCGATCAAAGACTCGGTCTCTGTGGGATGACCGCTTATGTCTCTTGAGTCATCACATTTAAGGAGGCCTCGTCCAGTACCCAGCACTTTGGGTTGGACCTAGTGTGGATGTGGAGCTGATCCATAGAATGGACTATATAATTTGTGCCTTCCTCCTCTCCATTGTGCACATCTTCTCCCTGGGCTGCTATGATATAGCCTACGCCACATACATTCTTATACAGCAGGCAGTTTGTTTCGTGAACGCTTGAACGACCTGCGTACCTTAACAAAGTGGTTCATTTTCCCACACGCCGAGCACTTCTTGCCAGTTACTGGAAATTTTCTAGCAAGTAGGCACAGCCCTACCCCACCGTCCACATGGTATGTGTGGTGTCTTGCTTCTTTCTCCCCGGTCATTGGTGCCGTTCATGATCCCTGGTTGACAGATTAGGGCTGTCTCTGTATTGGAGGATTTAGAACGCTCTGGCGTTAGAATGTCCTGCATGGGTTTCCAGGTTCTTGCCGATTTGGTTCTCTCAGTTTGGATGAGGCTCAGCCTTGGATGAAATGGGCTCTGATTTCCTTCATCTTATCCAGTAGAGTTCATGTGCTGGCGAGCTCCCACAGTCGAGCATAGAAATTGTTGACTGATTCATCAGAGCCTTGTTGCGCGTATCATAACGGGAAGCGTTCAGAGTTGGGTGAGTCGGGTTTAGTCACAGGCTCGATGTGATTGTTGTGGACTGTCTTGAGGGCATCATAGGTGAAAAGGGCCAAGCCTCTTGGCAATTCCCAACAATTTGAAGATACTCTCTCTTGCCATCTCCATTAACTGAGGTTTCTTTCTACTGTCGTTTACAGCCCTGGATGTGAGGTACATTTGGAATCGTTTGGCCCACAACTTCCACTTTGGGGCTTGCATAAAAGGAGTGCCAGTAAGAACAAATGGCTTGATTGCAGGGATTGTGGCCAATGCATTAACCATGAAAGTCACACTTGCATGTTGAAACAGGGAACAAGAGCTTGCCAACGCCCAAGTGTTCCTCTCATCAGCGCTTCATGAGTATTCCCTCCTGGCAGCATGGCCAAATCACTATGATTTGGATGTCACGCAGTCTTGGTGTCCATTCATGCACATTTCCTCCCCCTTTAAACTGCTCCTGTCCCCCGTGTTATTATTGTTGCACCCCCCCCCCCCCTCACTGGGTAATAGCCATCTCACTCCTGTTTACACTGTGTTGGTTCGGGGAGAGCACGCAGTACTCTGAAGTTGGCATTTGTATGCTCTGGTTTGGCACTTGCCAAAATAAAACGTAAAATACATGCAGCCAGGGCAGGATGAGCTCTTGGTCTCGGTGCCACAGCACCGGCTGCACCACTGATGCCTATGCCTCTGTTCACCACCTCTTCACCTCCTATAAACCCTATAAATGTACACTGTCAATTCCTAGTTAGGTTTGCACCAGGAATGTGATAAGAAAACTTCTGTAGCTGCACCTTAGAATGATTGTTGTTCTAGTGCAACCCGCGCTTTATTTGAGCCAGTGGTTGCAGGTGTGGCCCAACGGCACTCATTTTTGGAGACCGACACTTACTTTTCCTCACCAGACTGTGACGCAAAGCAAGAGAAAGAAAAGCATGAAAGAGGGGAAAGAAGAGGAAGAAAAAGATGCGTAACATTGCCAATAAAGGAAAGCAAGGGTTAAAAAGACCCTGAAGGAGTGAGAATAAAGGGCAGGATGGTGGTGGATGAAAGAGGTATGAGGTGGAATTGAGACTGTGGGGCATATGTATCAACATCACCATTTGCGATTCTCAAATAGCGATTTTTAAAGAATCGCTATTTGAGAATTGCAAAACGGGATGTATTTAAAAAATCGCAAACTTTTTGCGATTTCTTAATATTCCTTAATTGCGATTAGCAAATTGCGAAATCGCAATTAAGGAATACCTGCCCATTCATTTCTATGGGCCAGGAGACCCATAGGAATGAATGGAAAGTAATTCTCAAATAGCGAATTCGCAATTTGCTAATCGCTATTTGAGAATAATTTCAAAGGTGCAAGGGTGTCATGATGACACCCTGATGCACCCCTGAAATGAGCATGTGTGTGCATATGGCGCACATACATGCCCTAAGGGCATGTATGAGCGTCACGTGGCACTTTGCAAAATTAAAAATAGTGCATTTTGAAAGGAAATCGCAAATTACCACCAACTGGAAGTTGGTGGTAATTTGCGATTTCTTAAGGATAATTCGCACAACTTGGGTGCTTTTTACATATCATTTAAGAAATCGCAATTTGCGATTTCTTAAATGCTTACGCAAAATTAAGAAATCGCTAAATTAGCAATTCCTTAATTTTGCGATGGGATTTAGCCTTATACATCCCGTTTTGCGAATTTTTAATCGCAAACGCTGTATTTTGCGAATCGCAGCGTTTGCGATTAAAAATGTGCTTGATACATATGCCCCTGTGTGACTTAAGTATTCACAGCCGCGGGGTTCTGATCAAAACACTGGGCACCTGCATTTATTCTTTTGCAAATGAAGCACTGACTATGCAGCTCCCACTGCCGCCCTTCAGAATCCTGTGGATGGAATTTGAAAAGGGGCACAATATTCTTCTAATGGCTGCTGCTAGATTGAAACAACAAAGGGCATGACGGCCTCAGTGCCAGTGTTGCCTTCTGAGAGTAACCAAAGCTGCTCTTGTAGCAGCGAGGATTAATTATTGCCAACGTGCTCAGCCCTCTGTAATTGGCTCTAGTGACACATGAGAGCCTATTATTTTCAATTGGCTGGAAATATGCATGTTTACCAACCTTTACAAAGTCACTGCATGTTTTCCATCTGAAATAGTATACCCCGCACCGCTGGAATAATGCAGCAGTGGAAGAGAAAATTGTGCAACAGGGCTGACTAAATTATGTGGCACAAAAAGGCACAGTCGTTGGCAGCATTATTCTTCTATCTTGTTATTTTCACACACAATTAATACAGAATGGGTAACAGATTCACCGTACTGGTACTAGTTTAACACCTGAGCTCTGAATTAAGCAATTGAATGTTGACCAGGTAAACTTTGTGGTGGGTTTCCCACTGCTTGGCACAGCTTTTAAAATTTTGGCAGTAAATATTAATCCATATGAGATAGAAACAACTTTTTGTTGAAATCTGCAAATCATGCAGCAGATGGTTGATTATGTGGCAAGTGTGGCAATCGGGGACTGCACATTTTCTGTGGTCCTGAATATAGCTTATAAACTATATGTCTGTTTCTAGTATCGCACTATTCTGAATCGTTAATAACGTGGCCGCTGTCATATCCTACCGTTTTTTTTACTTCTCTAGTAGAAACTCTCAAAAGAAAGCCCATAAGAGTGTCCCATTAGAATCCTGGCGTAGACTACTGTTGTGTCATGGAATTCTTGGTCTTCCTGAGACTCACTTGAATCCAGCCAGTAGTCCACATGCCATTTGACAGTCCTGGCAGATGTAAGCCTCGGTCCCTCCTATCAGGTAGCTTAATAAATGTGGTCAAAGGGTTCTGAAATCACTGAACTCTGCCAAAAACCCCAAGGCTCCGATGACCAATAGGGAGGAGGGTCATTAAGCATTTATTGCTTCCAGCAGGGGACGGCACCAAGTTTTGAGGTATGTTCCTGTAGTATATACACATGTACCTTGGTTGTCTCGTGTTTGTATGCCGCGTGTATGTATGAGTTATTAGAGTGGTAGTATGTCATGGGTAGGGATTCTAGGTTCTAGGTTCTAGAGTGTGAGGAGACGGCTGCTGGAGTTGGAAAGGAGTAGTTGTGTTCCCTGGCGCTCGCCTGTTCCTGTATTCGACTTTCATTTAATAAACAACCTATGTTCTCTCAACCTGCTTCATCTCTTCACTTCAAATGGCGACGATCGGGATTTTGCAGAACCGTGGAATTAAGAAGAGTGGAAGAATCGGCATTTCAACTAACAAGAGTGTGATGGCATTTGTTTTCACACGCTAGTGAAAACGGAAAAAAAAATATAAAGTAGTACGAAAAGGAAAGTGCAAGACATCGTGATTGAGGTAGGATTACCTTGTCAACAATCGTGATTGAGGTAGGATTACCTTGTCAACAATCTACTGGCTGACGGTTGATAACTGTCGATGGTCGCATCTTTCAAGCTGCAGCCGAGTTCGTGTTCCAAACACGGGCGGATCTTCACTCAGCTTGTGATCGCGCGGTGACAACGTGTGACGCCAGCACGCCGGGTCACGCTACATGACCTTGCGCGACGACCATTTTGAGCTCGAAAGCACCAATACACGTACGTTGTGATGAGAAGGTGATCGGATGATAAAAAAATTACCGGCATAATGTGCACTTAAAATATAAGGATAAAAAGGAACAGAGATTTTCGTTTTCAAGCTAACGGCAAGAAAAAAAAAAGGGGGAAAGGAACAGGTGAGGCTGTCGGGGCACAAGAAATATTTAATTATTATTTTTGTTGTTGTCCTTCCTTGGGGTTTATTTTGCGTGACTTATTCAAAAAAAAAAAAAAAAAGGCACACCACACGAAGAATATTAATATAAGGAAGGTAAACAAATATATGGATCAAGGTGATCAAAGTGATTCGGCAACGGAGGAAACAATGGCACAACAGAGTTTTAGCATTAGCTCACCCCATCCATTTTGGGTGAGTGGTCCACAGCCTGATATGAAGTGGATTGAGTGGAAAGAGTATTTTATAAATTACGTATGTGCAATTGATGAGGCAGGTAAAATGAAGCCTGATCAGAAAAAAAGAATCCTTCTTCACTCGTTAGGACCAATGGGAATAAAGACTTATTCTCGCATGACAAAGGTGACTGTAGCTGATTTAGATGTTTTTGAATGTGTGCTCAAGGACATGGATAGATACTTTGCGCCAAAAGTGTGTATTGGAGTAACAAGGCACAAATTCTTTCAGAGGAAACAAAATAAAGAGGAATTAGTAGATGAGTGGCTTGATGAATTAAAGAGATTGGCTATAGACTGCAAATTCGGAGATCTCCATGATGACTTAATTAGAGACCAATTAATAGTACACAACAACAACTCACCGATTCAAGATCGGCTATGGGTGAATGGAGATGCTCCTTTGGATGATGTTTTAGCCATTATGAGAAAATCAGAAATGTCGGGCAGGTGTGCCACTGTTTTTAAGGAGTCTGATAAGGATTTAACGAAAGACTCTGCTGGTGTTTTCAAGTTACAAGTTCAACCTAAGGGCAAAACTCAACAGGTTACAGGGCGATGGTCTAACCAAGTACAGAGGAACTTTACAAGCGACAGAAGGCCTGAAACAAGGAGATGTTATCGTTGCGACAGCAGTGAACATTTAGCTTTTAGTAAAAATTGCCCTGCCTTGAGGAAAAAGTGTGGGATATGTGGACTTTTGGGACATTTTAGTAAAATGTGCCGTAGGCGCAGTAATGTTAAGTATGTGCGTGATGAAGAGTTAGACATTGAAGAGGTTACAGAAAGTGAAGATGTTTGTGTTAAAAACTTGCAAGGGAATTTTGTGTTGAACATTGATGAAAACCATTTGAAGAACAAACCCATTTGTGAGATATCCCTAGGGGGGGTAGTAACAAAGGTATATGCTGACTCGGGGTCACCATATACTATCGTGAATGAAAAGGTGTGGAGAACATGTTTCGTAGATAAGATTGGCAACTACTTAAATGTTTCAGATGTTAATCCTGTGAGTTTCACAGGAGAGAAAATAGACATGTTGGGGTACAGATGGCTTACGTTCCTGTTTAAAGGAAGGTCAGCTAGAGGCAAATTGTATGTTGCTAAGCTTGGACCGTCGGTTTTGGGCTGGCATGACCAAAAAAGTTTACACATTATTTTAGATCCTAATAGTCAAGAGAAAGTTTTGGTTATGGATGAAGGTAGTAAACTTGCTGATGTTTTATGCAAAAAGTACCCTAATGTTTTCAATGAACAGTTGGGAGCACTTAAGGGGTTTGAACACCATATCAAACTTAAAGAACATGCGGAACCGAAAGTACATAGAGTTAGACCCATTCCTATATTAGTAAGGGATGAAGTCAATAAGGAACTCAAAGATTTATTATCTAAAGGAGTTATTGAAGAGATTGATACATCTGAATGGATTTCTCCAGTCGTTGTCGCAAGAAAATCGAATGGAAAAATCCGTTTATGCATTGACTTACGCCACTTAAACAACAATATCGTGGTGGAGAAGTTTCCGCTTCCTAGAATAAATGAAATGGTTTCATCTTTAAAAGGGGCAACATGGTTTTCTACCATTGATCTTTCCAAGGCTTACCATCAAGTGGTATTGGAACCGCAATCCAGGAAGTTTACTGCTTTTATCACCCCTTTTGGTTGCTACCAGTTTCGGCGCATGCCTTTTGGGCTTGCGTCGGCAGCGGCAGTTTTTCAACGTTTGATGCATAAGCTTTTAGGTAACCTAGAAGGGGTTTCTTTTTTTCAGGATGATATCCTCATTGCCACTAAAGATAGGGATGAGCATGATTCCGTTTTACACAAAGTCTTGCACACCTTAGAAGATGCTGGGTTGTCTGTTGAATTATCTAAATGCAAGTTTGCGGAGAGGAGTGTTTCATATTTGGGGCATGTTGTAAGTGAAGAAGGGGTGAAACCGAAGCCTTCTTTGATTAATACCATTATTAGGGCACCTGCCCCCACTTCGAAAGAGGAAGTCAGATCCTTTTTAGGTATGGCAGAGTATTGTGCGAAATTTGTGCATAACTTCGCAGGGAAGGTGTTCAACATTCGTGCACTTTTAAAGAAACATGCTAAATTTGAATGGTCACCAGAGTGTGAAGAAGAATTTTTATTGGTCAAGGCTGATTTACAGCATGTTAGTGCTTTAAGTAGCTTTGACCCATGTCTGGATTGTTTACTAACCACAGATGCAAGTGATAAAGGGCTCGGAGCTGTTCTGTCACAGAGGAAGAGTGAGGGTAGTAAGGAAAAGATTATTTTATTTGCTTCTAGAGCATTATCTCCGACAGAAAGTAAATATCCCATCATTGAAAGGGAAGCTTTGGCATGTGCATGGGGTTTGGAACATTTTCGTGCTTTTCTATGGGGTAGGCCTGTAGTCATTCGCACGGATCATCGACCTTTAGTCAGGATTTTAACCACGGAAGGCAGTGTGGGAGCTTCTGCCAGACTGGCTAGGATTTCAATGCGCATGAAGGAATTTATTTATAAAATTTGTTATGTACCCGGCAGGGATAATGTAGTTGCGGATTGCTTGTCCAGGTTACCAGTTCCGTTGGAGGAATGTGTTGATGATCCTTGGAGTAGTTATAGTATTGCTTTTGTTCAGGACTCTGGTGCACCGGCCATCACAAAGGATGAATGGATGGAAGAATTGAAAAAGGATGGCGATTTAATGTTGGTTTTTGATTTCATATGTAGAGGCTGGCCCAAGAAAGACAGAATTAAAGGGGAGTTGAGACCATTTTGGGAGGTGCGTACAGAGTTGTCAAGTGAAGGAGATCTATTGATGCGAGGAGATCGTATTATCCCCCCTAAATCTTTACGCAAGAAGATTTTACAGTTGTGTCATGAAGGGCATTTCGGTATTCTCAGAACTAAATTAGTCGTCAAGAATTCTTATTGGTGGCCTGGAATTGATGTTGAAACAGAGAGGTTTGTCAGAAGTTGTTTTGTATGTGCATCCGCTGACAAGTCATTCAAGACGTTAAGACCTCCAATGTCTGAGGGTTTAATTCCCAATCTGCCATGGGAGACGGTAGCTATTGACATTTTTGGACCGGTTGGTGAGTTTAAAGAGTATGGTCTGGTTTTGATGGATCTTTACTCTAAGTGGCCTTTTGTGAAGATTGTAGATAAGGTGGACACTCAAGTGGTTTTGGAGTTTTTGGATGGTATTTTTGTGGCGGAAGGACTTCCAGTCAGTATCCTTAGTGACAATGGGGTACAATTCACGTCCAAGTTAGCAAGAGATTATTTCGACAGGTGTGGGATAAAGCATAAAACTACTTCATTATATAATCCTAGTGGTAATGGCACTGTGGAACGCTTTAATAGAGTATTAAAAGGAGTAATTCAAGCTGCCATGAACAAACAATTGGATTGGAAAGTACTGATACAGAAAGCTGTTTGGGCGTACAGGATCACTATCCAAACCTCTACAAACTTGTCGCCTTTTGTTATGATGAGGGGTAGAACCCCTAGATGTAAATTTAACCTCTCTTGGTTTTTCCAAGGGGGGGTTCAGCAATGGTCCCCAGTGCAGGTAAAAAATGATTTGGAATGCACTCACTCCAAGAGCAAGACATTTTATGACAATCGTCATGGGACAAAAGTCACTAATGTGTGTGTGGGGGATTGGGTTCGTGTTAAGATACCTATCAAAGTGCCTAAGGGGGAGAGTAGATTTGATGCACCAAAACAAGTCATAGAAGTTCTATGCAATGCTGTAAGGTTAACCGATGGGAAGGTGTGGAATCTTAAAAATATAGCGTTGGATGTTAATCACCTTGATCTGCAAAAGAATCAACAGGTTGTAGTTTCAACTCAGAATGATTGGGTGGAGGATTACTTTCATAACAGTGGTCTGCAATCTCAATTACAGTCTGAAGATTGTCCTGGGGAACGAAACAAAACTACAGTGGTAAATCTTGATTCTACACCTTTCAAGGGTGATAGTCTTCAAGGCAAGTTTGATTCTGCTGTAACAAGTGGGGAAGGGTCTTCCATCATTCAAGGGTCTTCCGTCATTCAAGGCAAGCTTGGTTCTGCTACAACAGGTGGGGTCATTCATGAGTTAGTTCAAGACTCGTTTTCTTCTGACGCTGATAGTGTCAGTTTTTCAAAAAGGAGTAGAAATCCTCCAGCATGGTTAAAGGATTTTGTGATGTAATGTTGTTTGTATAATATTGTAATTGCATTCTTTTTTTTGTTTTGTTTTCTCATTTTGTTCCTTCTCCTTATACCCATGTTCTTCCTTTGTCCTGATTCTTTCTGTTGTTTATTAAGGGAGGGGGATGTGTAGTATATACACATGTACCTTGGTTGTCTCGTGTTTGTATGCCGCGTGTATGTATGAGTTATTAGAGTGGTAGTATGTCATGGGTAGGGATTCTAGGTTCTAGGTTCTAGAGTGTGAGGAGACGGCTGCTGGAGTTGGAAAGGAGTAGTTGTGTTCCCTGGCGCTCGCCTGTTCCTGTATTCGACTTTCATTTAATAAACAACCTATGTTCTCTCAACCTGCTTCATCTCTTCACTTCAGTTCCGGGTCTTTTAAATAGTTCACGTTCTGAACCCAGACGTGGACAATGAATTTTGAATGCTCCGGCAATTACTGAGTGTTTTCCCCTGGTAAATATCTGACGTTTGGCCTGCAGCTATTAACCTGGGAAACATTGGAAGGGCGTGGAGTTTACCGCATATAGGGCCAGATGTACATAAAAGTCAGTTTGTGATTTCCTAATTGAGGATTTTTGAGATTCGCAATTAGGTAATTGCAAACACTCATTTACAAATGTGGCTTAGACACATTTTACTATTCCTGGTGGGTCGCAAATACACCTGCCTAATTAATATTCATTAGTTAGGTCTCCCTTTGTGACCCATTGGAAATGGCATGCTCTTACAGGGATGGTGGCCTGCTGGGGTCAGCAGACCACCATGTCTGCGATTGCTTTTTAAATAAAGCAATATTTTTTTTGACGTGCAGCCCATTCTCCTTAAAGGAAAATGTTATGTTATGTTATATAGCTTATAGAGCGCACGGCTGCCCCAGCAAAGGGGCGTCCTGGCGGTAATAACAGTCAAATGGAGAAGACCACCAGAAAAGGCACAGGGACCTACAGTGAAGGGAAAAGAGGAGTCTTAGTTGCCTTATGGAATGCCAAGTAGTTATTTAGGCTGCAAATGGACAGTGGGAGAGAGTTCCAAAGTTTGTCTGCCAGTGTGCGGAAGGCACACCCCCCAGCCCGCGCTCTCCTTACCCTAGGAACAACCGCCAAGTGTTGGCCCATAGAACGAAGTTGGCGGGAGGGAATGTAGGGCAAGAGCAGGGTGGCCAGAATGGCAGGGGAAGAGGAGTTCAGAATCTTGAAAGCGATGCAAAGGGACTTAAATTCCACGCGTCTGGCCACTGGCAACCAATGTAGTCGGCGAATGGCAGCAGAGGTAGAGCAAGTCCTCGGGAGGCCAAGAGGAGTTCTGGCCACCGCATTCTGAACCCTCTGTAATCTTAAGATCTCTGACTTGTTGGTCCCCAAGTAGAGCGAGCTGGCGTAATCCAGTCTATACAAAATGGCAGCCTGGATGATAACCTGCCAAGTGGACAGATCAAAGTAACCTAACAATGGTTTAAGCTTCCGCAGAATACACGTACAGGTCCCTGCCACTTTCTTAGTTTGGGCCTGAAAGCTGAGAGCAGAGTCCACCCAAACACCCAGATTCTTTACCATCTGTTTGGGGGTGGGGGCACAGCCCAAGGTTGTAGGCCACCAATGCTCACTCCACAGCTCACCATCCCACCCAACCAACAGGATTTCAGTCTTGCTTGCGTTAAGCTGCAGACAGTTGACAGACATCCACTCAGAAATGGCCGTGAGATTGCTCCGGAACATGGAGGCATCCTGAGCTGAGTTGCCAGAAAGTGCCACTACCAACTGTATATCGTCGGCATACGATACCAATGTCAGGCCTCTGCTCCCAGCCACCGCTGCTAGAGGTTGAACATACAGATTGAACATCGTAGGGCTCAATGCTGAACCCTGTGGAACCCCTTGTTGAATAGTATGAATCTGAGAGCAAAAAGGGGGGTCGACACCTGAAAGGTTCTCTCAGAGAGGAAGGAGGCAAACCAGTCGAGGGCTGAACCCGAAATCCCCGCCTCCTTCAGCCGTTGCAGCAGAATCTGGTGAGAGACCGTATCAAACGCGGCACTTAGGTCTAGTAAAATCAGTGCCGACATATGTCCCTCATCCAGTGCGTCTCTCAGATGTTCAGTCACTGCTAGGAGGGCTGATTCCGTACTGTGGCCAGGGCGAAAGCCGTTCCGAGAAATATCCAAGATGTTATTGTCTTCCAGGTAGCCTGTCAGAATGGAATTGACATGGAACTCAGCAATCTTAGATATCCATGGCAGGAGAGACATGGGACGGAAATTTTCCAGTTTGGCTGTATCCAAGGAAGGCTTTTTTAACAGGGGAGTCACCCTCGCTTGCTTCCAAGTCCTAGGGACAACTGCCCTGGACAGTGACATATTGATCACCTGACACAAAGGAGACAGGAGGACGGGTAGGGAGTTCATAAATTGCTCCCGTTTAAGGGGGTTGGCAGTAGAGCCTGATTTCACCTTGCTGCATAGCACAAGCATCTTGTCCTGAGAGATTGATGGAAAGGATGTGAGAGTGTAGGTGGTACAGGGACTGAATGCTGAGCCCAAAGATGGGGCAGCTGGCAAGAAGGAAATATAGATGTTCTCCACCTTTTCCACAAAGAAGGTGGCAAGAGCCTCACATTGCTCATCTGATGTCATTTGGGGTGCTGGGGGTAGCCCGCCTGTTTAATATCTTTAAGTATACCAAAGATACATTTAGCGGGGTTTTTACTGCCCTTGATCTCAGCTGGGTAATAGGCTGGCCGCTCTGACTGGATGTCCCTGTGGTAGTCCTTAATAGCTGCCTGATAACGCCTCTTCGAGATCAAATCATAATCACATCTCCACACAGAAAAACAGGATGCATTTTAAAAATAAAAATGAAAACCTACCTTTTCATATTTTAAGAGTTGTCAGCGGTTGTGGGACCACTGCTAGCTCTCAAAAAATGTTGGCGCCCACATTCACAAAGGGGAAGGAGTCCCTGGGGGACCCCTTCCCATTTGCGAATAGGTTACCACCAACTTGAAGTTGGTGGTAACTCCAAATGTTTGGGACGCCTTAATCATGCCCCTTAAAACAGAATCGCCAAAGCAAAATGCGATTCGGTAACAAGTTACCTAGTTGCATTTCGCCTTCTGTACATGGCAAAATGCAGTTTACCGGTCGCAAACAGCCCATTTGAATCTGGGCCCATGTGCGGTAAACTCTGCTTTACTTGATATTTTGATTGCTGTGCAAACAGAGGTTTGAAAGCGGATTGATATACTTCCCAAACGAGGGCGAGGCCTAGGTCTGTTCATGCCGAACTACCATGAGGCCTACTTCTGCTCATGCCAAAGTACCATGAGGCCTTGGTCTGTTCATGCCAAGGTACCTTGAGGCCTAGGTCTGTTCATGCCAAGGTACCTTGAGGCCTAGGTCTGTTCATGCCAAGATACCGTGAGGCCTAGGCCTGTTCATGCCAAGCTACCTTGAGGACTAGGTCTGTTCATGCCAAGGTACCTTGAGGCCTAGGTCTGTTCATGCCAAGGTACCGTGAGGCCTAGGTCTGTTCATGCCAACGTACCTTGACGCCTAGGTCTGTTCATGCCAAGGTACCGTGAGGCCTAGGTCTGTTCATGCCAAGCTACCTTGAGGCCTATGTCTGTTCATGCCAAGATACCGTGAGGCCTAGGTCTGTTCATGCCAAACTACCTTGAGGCCTAGGTCTGTTCATGCCAAGCTACCTTGAGGTCTAGGTCTGTTCAAGCCAAGCTACCTTGAGGCCTATGTGTGTTCATGCCAAGGTACCGTGAGGCCTATGTCTGTTCATGCCAAGGTACCTTGAGGCCTAGGTCTGTTCATGCCAAACTACCTTGAGGTCTAGGTCTGTTCAAGCCAAGCTACCGTGAGGCCTAGGTCTGTTCATGCCAAGCTACCTTGAGGCCTATGTCTGTTCATGCCAAGATACCGTGAGGCCTAGGTCTGTTCATGCCAAACTACCTTGAGGCCTAGGTCTGTTCATGCCAAGCTACCTTGAGGTCTAGGTCTGTTCAAGCCAAGCTACCTTGAGGCCTATGTGTGTTCATGCCAAGGTACCGTGAGGCCTATGTCTGTTCATGCCAAGGTACCTTGAGGCCTAGGTCTGTTCATGCCAAGCTACCTTGAGGTCTAGGTCTGTTCAAGCCAAGCTACCTTGAGGCCTATGTGTGTTCATGCCAAGCTACCTTGAGGCCTATGTCTGTTCATGCCAAGATACCGTGAGGCCTAGGTCTGTTCATGCCAAACTACCTTGAGGCCTAGGTCTGTTCATGCCAAGCTACCTTGAGGTCTAGGTCTGTTCAAGCCAAGCTACCTTGAGGCCTATGTGTGTTCATGCCAAGGTACCGTGAGGCCTATGTCTGTTCATGCCAAGGTACCTTGAGGCCTAGGTCTGTTCATGCCAAACTACCTTGAGGCCTAAGTCTGTTAATGCCAAGCTACCTTGCGGCCTAGGTCTGTTCATGCCAAGCTACCTTGCGACCTAGGTCTGTTCATGCCAAGCTACCGTGAGGCCTAGATCTGTTCATGCCAAGCTACCTTGAGGCCTAGGTCTGTTCATGCCAAGCTACCGTGAGGCCTACGTCTGTTCATGCCAAAGTACTGAGAGGCCTAGGTCTGTTCATGCCAAGGTACCGTGAAGCCTAGGTCTGTTCATGCCAAGGTCCCTTGAGGCCTAGGTCTGTTCATGCCAAGCTACCTTGAGGCCTAGGTCTGTTCATGCCAATGTACCTTGAGACCCAGGTCTGTTCATGCCAAGGTACTGTGATGCCTAGGTTTGTTCATGCCAAGCTACCTTGATGCATAACTCCAAATAACCATGCTCAGCCCTGGACCGGAAACTGGCTTCTTGACCCTGTCACATTCTGTCTGTGCAAACCCGCACTTGAAGCAAGCCTCTTCGATTTACGTCGATTTTTATATCCTCGGCTAAATGTTGTCTGGATGAATGCCGTGTGTCCGTGTGAGCCCATTAGTTGATAACAGAGGCGTAAGGGACATGAGAGTTTCCATTGTTCGTTTTTAATTATCACCTTTCTCACTCAGTTACCGCTCTGGCTTTTCTTTTCCCAGGGTGGCCAAGCACATTGTCCCTTTAACAGAGAACATTTTAAGGCTCTTAATTCACATTACGGAAATGATTTCCCCAGACGCACGTCCGACTCCCTGTTCTCTCGGCGGGACGGAAGAGGGTCCGCTGAGAATATCCGGAATCAGGTTTAATAAGAACACAAAGCTGCCTTCTGCACCGCACACGGAGCAGCCACAAACGTCCCTCAACTTACTTACAGGCAACTCGTCAGTGCCCCCTAGGAATGTCCAGAAACTAGCCTGGCAGGGTGAGGAGGCTGGAATGAAACTTCTGTCACAAGCCGGCGCTTTATAACATGAACAAATACATAAATATTACATGGAGTTTCCTTTCCAGGGCTTTACAACAAATTATAAAAATAATAATACAATGATGCTTTATGCACGTTTACATAAATAAATACATGAATAAATGAATATTACTTTCATGCCTCCAGCTGAGCAGACCTGATTGCCCAATTTTAGACACAGGTCCTAGGCAGTGGGAGGTAAACGGCAGTCCGTACTTCCCCCCCTCCCTTGCTACACAGTAAAACACAAAAAGCGAAAGTGACCAAACTTAACACAGAGAATCCCACTGGGTAAGGACTCCCTCGTCTCATCATATGTCTCCCGATATGCGTTGGACCAAGGAATTCCCAAACAAATTGGCAGGTGTAGCATCAGACACCCACCAGGATGTCATGCTTGATCACTGGCGACACCTCGTTCACCAGAAAAAATTCTAGTGATGAATAGGCTCCTTGTTTTTGCAAAGAGTACTTTGAGGGAGTATGTAGATATGGAGACAGGATCTAGAGAGTTTAAAAATCCTTGCACCCCAACCCAAAGATTTGCTTTTAATGAGGATTGGTCTAGGGAATGATTAAAATCTATGGTGAGGCTTGTGATTGTCTAATATCCCTACATCTGACTGTCTGTGTCAACATGTTTCAGCCTCTGTGTGGCCATAAAAAGAGTCCTAGGCTTTCTTCAGGACCTAGATAACTGTTCATCAAACTCATTTTTCAACAAACGTGCATTCAATCATCATCAGGCACAGTATATCTTTTAGTATAGTCCTGTGAGACAGCTTTTGCTAGAAATGAAATGTATTTTTTATGGTCCATAGTTCTCTATATCAATGCCAGTGTCTTGGCTTGAAAAGACAAAGCCATCAGGAGTAAATCAAGTTAGATGGCTTGAACCATAGAGGTTTTGAGAGGGTTCAAACCAGTTTTTGAAGAATTGCTCTCTATTTTATTTTCAATACTATAAAAGTTACATGCCACCTGTATTAACCCAAGAAGAAGGGTGTTCCTGTTGGGCTATCAAGTTGTGCCACTGGTCTTATGGACCCATGATTATCGACTGAAAGCATATCAAAGGAGCCAGCAGCAGCACAATATTTCCATTACAGTGAAACCAATTTGACTTTATAGAAATGACAGAGAGGATGGTGTCCAAACCATGATGGTTTTATTAACAATTTTAATCCAGCTTAGAAATCAATTATTCGGTCATAATTCGGTATAAATTTGTATATTATGACAAAGAAAATGCTACATTTCATGATGTGTAGAGTACAAAACAGGAAATATGTTTCTTAAAGGAACTTCCCTAAGCTAAATAAGGATTTAAAAAATGGCAAGGGGAAATTCAAAGGGGAAGGTGACAGCATTTGTTGAATCAAATTAAGCTTTAAGAGAAAATAAGCGCAGGTGTTTAAGTATGAAGCTCAGCTCTAATATTAGGGGAAAGCAGCAGAGTGTGGGAAAGCTCTTCCCTCCGCGAAGTTAGGTCAGGATCTATCCAACTATTCTCAGTGACACACAATTAAAACGATATGGAAGTTTCCGAAAGGCTCGCCCCACCAACTCTTTCTGGATTGACCAATCAGGATACACTGTCTCCTGGGAGCAGGTAAACTCCCCACGTTCCCAACACCCTACAAATAAGTCCACAACATGGCCTTGGAAAGTATTGATGGTCCGATTTACTTAATACAGGAGACTCTCTCTCATCCCCATGCACTGCATTCCCACATACAACTTTCAATTAGTGCTCCCATATCTGATGGTTTCTCAGCATAAGCAAAAGGCTACTCTACCTAACTCAGTAGATGAACACCTGCAACTAGAAGAAAACATGAGAACAGGTAGGGGGCGCAAAAGAGCCTGAAGCAAGATGGCCGCACATTAGTACAGCTCGGCCGGACGAAATGAAGCCGTATAAAATCTGTCCATCCAGTACTCCCACATCCAAATTGTGGCTTCCAGTGTGCCGAGGCGCGAAGCGCACACTGGAGCCGTAAGATCCTGTGGAAATCAAAGAAGCAACGGCGGGATCTGGCCGAGCTGAGCGTGACATGTAACGAGCTAGACCGGGCCCTCGTGTGGGCCGCTTGCCCCGGAGGCTGTGGCAGCACACAACAGAGGAGAATACTCGGCGGAATCGCCTTAAGCGAGGTGGCGCCAGGACCTGGTTGCGTGACAGAGGTTCTTTATCGGAGCGATCCCTGTTGGCAGTGCAGACAGCACCCGCCGGCCCTGAGATTGGGAAGGCTGCCCGACGTAACAGTGGTGTGGCCTGCTAGGCCACACCAGCTGGGGCTGTACAGACAGCAGATGCAAGCGGACTCTTCCCCGGCCGTGACAGAGAAACGGGTGAGTCGCGTACAGTGATCCATGTAGGCAGAAGGCCACAGTAGCAAGTGGTGCTGAGGGCAGGGGCCCTCTCATCTCTACAGCGGACCGTGACTGGAAGTGCGAGTGTGGAGAAAGGCCTGGAGGCCCTGCGCCGGGCTCAAACCTGAGGCCAGAGCGACACAAACGTGAAGTCTAGACGGCTGTCCAGAAACGAATAAGGCGTTATGAATGCCTCATGTATAGCAAATAGACGGTGAGTCTGTTCAGGTCAAGAGAGGAGCACCTGGCTCAGTAGGCAGGCAGTGGCAGTGCCACCATGCAACAGGACCCAGGGGGGGATTTCTACCTGGCACAGAACGTTGCGAACCCCTGGGGCAGAGAAGCCACCATATAGCTCACAAAGAGAGCAGGCATTGAGACGGAGGGCCCCTTGGTCATGAAGTTGGGCTGCTGCTGTGGGCGCACGCTGGTCCTGTGCATGCTCCACTCGACACCCAGGCCTGGTACATAGTGCATGCACGATACCAGCGATGAGCGCCTGGTGGGGCTGAGGCGCTGCAGAATGTGCTAGTGAGCTGAGACAACTCGTGGTGCAGTGAGGACTAAAGGAGGCACACAGGTCAGCTGGTGCACTGTGAGGCCCATCGCAGCATTAAAGAGCCCAAGCACCCCCGCAGGTTCGGGGTGGTGCTCAAACACTATCCAGTAACTGCCGCAAGCTGGGCCAGATATAAGAGAAGACACTGTGCACGTACCAGACCACTAGCCCCCTCATCATACAAGGGGTATATCAGCAACACTGACCTGCTGAGGTGTGGCTGGCTGGCAACAAGTAGTGACAACCATGGGCAAAGCAGAGAAAGGCCAGTCCAGTCTCACCTTTAAGTAAAAAAAACCATGAGGTTGGCGCAGGAAGAACAGAGAGACTCAGAGTACGAGTTGGAGCCCTAAGGGACTCCACTGCTGGAGACAACGCTACAGGCCATGCAGCAAAGCCTTCTCTCCATTGATGGCAAAATGGGCACTCTGCACCAATGAATAGATACTATATCAGCCAAATCACATAAGCAAGCATCCAGACTCGTGGAAGTGGAGCACAGGCTATCAACAGCGGAGAATGAAATACAAACCACGTCCAGCAAGTGCACTGAAATGGAAAAGTTTCTAAATATCATACAGGCCAAAAATGAAGATTTAAAAGCGCGTTCACGATGCAGCAATGTGCGCATTATTGGCATACCGGAAACAAAAAGTGCTGGCAAGATGGAGCTCTACGTGGAACAGATATTCATTGATTTGTTTAGCCATGAGAACTTGTCATACACAATGGTAGTAGAACAAGCGCACAGGTCACTGATGGCAATATCACCTCCGGGGGCGGCTCCGCACCCTGTCATCGCTAAACTGTTAAATTATTGAGACCACAACACGGTATTGCGACTGCTATGAGAGAAGAAGGAAATAAGCTACCAAGGCTGATAACGCCCCTTCGAGATCAAATCATAATCACATCTCCACACAGAAAATCAGGATGCATTTTAAAAACTAAAAATTAAAAGCTACCTTTTCATTTTTTATGAGTTGTCAGTGGTTGTGGGACCACTGCTAGCTCTTAAAAAAATGTTGGCGCCCACATTCACAAAGGGGAAGGGGTCCCTTGGGGACCCCTTCCCATTTGCGAATAGGTTACCACCCACTTGATGTTTGGGATGCCTTAATCATGCCCCTTAAAACAGAATCGCCAAAGCAAAATGCGATTCGCTAACAAGTTACCTAGTTGCATTTTGCCTTCTGTACATGGCAAAATGCCGTTTACAGGTCGCAAACAGCCCATTTGAATCTGGGCCCATGTGCGGTAAACTCTGCTTTACTTGATATTTTGATTGCTGTGCAAACAGAGGTTTGAAAGCGGATTGATATACTTCCCAAATGAGGGCGAGGCCTAGGTCTGTTCATGCCGAACTACCATGAGGCCTACTTCTGCTCATGCCAAAGTACCATGAGGCCTTAGTCTGTTCATGCCAAGGTACCTTGAGGCCTCGGTCTGTTCATGCCAAGGTACCTTGAGGCCTAGGTCTGTTCATACCAATCTACCTTGAGGCCTACGTCTGTTCATGCCAAGGTACCTTGAGGCCTAGGTCTGTTCATGCCAAGCTACCTTGAGGACTATGTCTGTTAATGCCAAGATACCGTGAGGCCTAGGTCTGTTCATGCCAAGGTACCTTGAGGCCTAGGTCTGTTCATGCCAAGGTACCGTGAGGCCTAGGTCTGTTCATGCCAAGGTACCTTGACGCCTAGGTCTGTTCATGCCAAGGTACCGTGAGGCCTAGGTCTGTTCATGCCAAGCTACCTTGAGGCCTATGTCTGTTCATGCCAAGATACCGTGAGGCCTAGGTCTGTTCATGCCAAGCTACTTTGAGGCCTAGGTCTGTTCATGCCAAGCTACCTTGAGGCCTAGGTCTGTTCAAGCCAAGCTACCTTGAGGCCTATGTGTGCTCATGCCAAGGTACCGTGAGGCCTAGGTCTGTTCATGCCAAGGTACCTTGAGGCCTAGGTCTGTTCATGCCAAGCTACCTTGAGGCCTAAGTCTATTCATGCCAAGCTACCTTGCAGCCTAGGTCTGTTCATGCCAAGCTACCTTGCGACCTAGGTCTGTTCATGCCAAGCTACCTTGAGGCCTAGGTCTGTTCATGCCAAGCTACCGTGAGGCCTAGGTCTGTTCATGCCAAGCTACCTTGAGGCCTAGGTCTGTTCATGCCAAGCTACCATGAGGCCTACGTCTGTTCATACCAAAGTACTGAGAGGCCTAGGTTTGTTCATGCCAAGGTACCGTGAAGCCTAGGTCTGTTCATGCCAAGGTACCTTGAGGCCTAGGTCTGTTCATGCCAAGGTACCTTGAGACCCAGGTCTGTTCATGCCAAGGTACCATGAGGTCTAGGTCTGTTCATGCCAAGCTACCTTGAGGCCTAGGTCTGGTCATGCCAAGGTACCTTGAGACCCAGGTCTGTTCATGCCAAGGTACCGTGAGACCTAGGTCAGTTTATGCCAAGGTACCTTGATGCATAACTCCGAATAACCATGCTCAGCCCTGGACCGGAAACTGGCTTCATGACCCTGTCACATTCTGTCTGTGCAAACTTGAAGCAAGCCTCTTCGATTTACGTCGCTTTTTATATCCTCGGCTAAATGTTGTCTGGATGAATGCCGTGTGGCCGTGTGTCCGTGTGAGCCCATTAGTTGATAACAGAGGCTTAAGGGACATGAGAGTTTCCATGGTTCGTTTTTCATTATCACCTTTCTCACTCAGTTACCGCTCTGACTTTTCTTTTCCCAGGGTGGCCAAGCAGATTGTCCCTTTAACAGAGAACATTTTAAGGCTCTTAATTCACATTACATGTTCTCAACTGGTAAGGCCTGTGTGGGCAGGGAAGCAGCCTCGAGTATGGTGGGGAAAGCTCACCAAGGACTACAAGAATGGGGACTTTAGTGTACCAGATCTATATTTATATTGTCTATGCACCCAAGTGCAATTCGCGCATTACTGGTACAATCCTCATGCCTATACTCCACATTTAGCAGTAGAGGACGGAGATCCACAGCCGGTCCCACTACGGAGCATACTACCACATCACAAACGTGGAATACCCATAACTGAAGAACTGAAATCAATACAATAGGTTGTACTGTCACTGCATGGCTAGCCCTGGGTAGTAGGGCGGCTAAGCTCCAACTATATGCTCTATCACTCCCACTAGCGCACCACCTAGCTCTGTCAGTTACGCAGGAAGCATGAGCCATGAATACCTTATAGCAGACAGGTATAGATAAAATGCAGGATATGTACCCGAATGGCAAATTCCACACGGGTGATGACTTACAATACATAAGGAACAAAACGCCACTGTTCGCATTCACATACCATAGACTCAGGGCGGCTGTGAGGGAGCTGGTATGCAGACATAATATCGAGTTTTAAATATCGATATGCCACAATATCGATGTTTAAATTTTGATGTGACAGAATATCGACCTGCAAGAATATCGACAACAAGAATATCAACATGCAGGTAAAAAATATCGTTTTACTTAATATCAAAGTTAGTAATATCGTAAGTAAAAATATCGATTCTTTTTAGTGTTCTGTATGTTAGTATAGCTTATTTTTCTAATGCATGTATGAATTTTTTACAAGTAATTCATTTATGTTAATTAATTTTTGCGTATTTTAGTTCTGTAGTGGGTTGTAGGTTTATAGGGGAATAGGGTGGGAAGTAATTTAATTATAATATATTTATTAATCATTTTTTAGAAGTAATTATTTAAAAAAAAGATTGTGTTTTAGTTCCGTAGCGGGTTGTGAGTTTATAGGGGAATAAGGTGGGAAGTAATTTAATTGAAATTCATTAATTAATAATTTTATTAATTAATATTTTTGAATTTAATAATTTATATTGTTAATTGTGATAATTAATTTGTTATTAATTAATTTTGAATTGGTTATTAATAATTAATAATTATTGGTAAACATGTTAATTGTGTAATTGTTTTAGGAGCAGGGTTGTGGTTTTATAGGGGTGTAGGGTGGGAAGTAATTTAATTATAACTAATTAATAATGAATGTAATTAATATTGTTAATTGTGTTAACAAATGTTATTAATTAGGTATTAATTGGATAATAATTATTAATCATGAATTGGTAAATATGATAATTGTGTAATTTTTTTAGGAGAGGTTAGTGGCTTGATAGGGAAATAGGGTGGGAAGTAATATAATTTTAATAAAATATATATTTTTTTATATAATATTTATTTAAAGTTATTTCATAGTGTTAATTGTGTGATCTAATTTATTTTTGTTGGTTTTTAAATTGCTTGTTAATTGTTATTAATTAAATAATTAATTGTTAATTAATTATGTTAATTGTGTAATATTTTACAATATTGGTGTTGTTGTTTATATGGGAATATGGTGGGAGGTAAATTATTTTTGACAAATTAATTATTTGTTAATTATTGTTAATTATTTTGCAGGAGTGGGAATACTAAACTATTTCCCTCCGCTATCCAACCCTTTCCCTACTGTTGCATTTGCTGGAATGGGAATACTAAATTATTCCCCTACGCTATCTAACACTTTCCCTACTGTTACACTTGGTGGAGTGGGAATAGTAAATTATTCCCACCCGCTATCCAACATTTTCCCTACTGTTGCACTCGCTGGAGTGGGAATTGTAATTATTACCCACCCACCATCCAAAACTTTCCCTCCTGTTGCACTAACTGAAGTGGGGATAGTCATTTTACCCCCCGCTATCCAACACTTTCCCTACTGCTGCACTGCTGGAGTGGGAATAGTAATTTTTACCCACCCCCTATCCAACACTTTCACTACTGTTGCACTCACTGGAGTGGGAATAGTAATTTTTACCTAAATGCTATCCAACACTTTCCCAACTGTTGCAATTACTGGAGTGGGAATAGTAATTTGTACCCCTCTGCTATCCAACACTTTCCCTACTGTTACACTAGTTGGAGTGGGAATAATATTTTATCCACCCGCTATCCAACACTTTCCCTACTGTTACACTCGTTGGAGTGGGAATTGTAATTTTTATCCACCCGCTATCCAACACTTTCCCTACTGTTACACTAGTTGGAGTGGGAATATACATTTTTACCTCCCCGCTATCCAACACTTTCCCTACTGTTGCACTGACTGGAGTGAGAGTAGTAAATTATTCCCCTCCGCTATCCAACACTTTCCCTACAGTTGTACTTGCTGGAGTGCGAATAGTAAATTATTCCCCTCTGCTATCCAACATTTTCCCTACTGTTGCACTCTCTGGAGTGGGAATAGTAATTTTATCCCCTACGCTATCCAACATTTTCCCTACTGTTATAGTTAATGTAGTGTGAAATATTTTTTTACAAATAAATATTAATTTTAATATTATAATTTATTATATGTATATTTTATGTTTTTATTTATATTACAGGTTTATGTATATATATATATATGTATTTATAATTTTTATTATGTTTCTAACATTTTAGGGTCGATTCCGATTCTGGATTTTTTTTTCCCGTACGACTCGTATCCGTATTTTTTTACTTACATTCGTAAGTAAAAAAATACGGATACGAGTAGTACGGGAAAAAAAAATCGCTGTCCAGGATCGGAATTGTATGTATTTTTTAGCCGTACGGTGCTTTTTACGATTCGTACGGAAATGGTATTTCTGTACGAATCGTACTTGCTGGTTTGTACGGTGGAATTCCCGGGTACGAGTCGTATGGAGAAAATGCTCCGTACGACCATTTGTACCCGGGTTTTACAGGATCGGAATCGGCACCTTTATAATTAAATAAAATAATTATTTATTAATGTTATTAAGTTAATATATATATAATTGTTTTAAATATGTATGTTGAATTTTTTTTATATTACATTTATTATTTATCATTTTTAACTTTTTAAAATTATTCTAACTAAGGGGTGATTAGGATATCCGCACGCCACCCTAGCGGTAACGGGACCACCCACCTGCCATGCTGTGGTCCCGCCACCTCAATTATGATGTGACCTCCACCGCGGCGGTCGCATCAATCATTTTAACATTGTGGTGGGTGCTGCTGGCTGCAGCACCTGCCGCAATGGTAAAATGCCATGTTGTGCATTGCCATGCACAACGTGGCAGGCACCATGCGGTGCCTGCCACCTTGTGCATGACATGGTACCCCAACAGTGCAGCCCCTCACCCCCCCACCCCTCTGGGGGCCCGCAACTGGCCCCCAAAGCAAATCCCCACCAGCCTTTCCATGGCAGCATCGCTGACATGGAAAGGCCTTAAATGCCTCAATTCCTAATATGGATGGCGGTGCCTGCTAGACACCGCCACCATATATGTCCCCATCTCCGCCCAGCCGGCAATCGTAACGATTGCCGACTGGCGGAAAAGCAGCGGACAGACTTTCCATCCGCCGTGTTACCCACCGCCATTGTAATCTGGCGGTGGGTAAATCAGGTTTCGATGGTGGGTGGATAGCCAGGGTGGCGATCCGCCCACCATCCTAATCAGCCCCTATGTTTTTATTAATTATATTTATTATTTAATTAATTTTATATTATTTGTAAGACATTTTAAAAAAACTATATTTTAAACAACGATATTTTGGTTTCGATATTTTTATACTTACCTTTGTAGAGATAGGATGTCGATATTCTGTCCATCGATATTCTGTTCTCGATATTCTTGTAGGTCGATATTCTGTCAGTGATCCGAGGGAGCTCTATCCCACATTCCCAGAGGAACCATGACACTACATAAACTGCAGGCGCTCTTAGTTAGCCCCACGCAGCACAAACTAGTCACCAAGCTATACAGAGTAGCTAGGGATGAAACAAAAACTGACCCGAACCGTGCGTGGTCTATTGGAATGAGAAGCTCCAACCTCAGCTCACACAGGAGGACTGGGTGTAGTGCTGTAGACAGACTGGGTCGCTAACATCTAACTGTAATCTGCACATAATTAACTTCAAATATTTACATCAAATGTACCACACGCCAGCTAGGTAGAGTGTGTAAATTCATAATAATAGCTTTGTTATTGGCCAAGAGGAGGGTGGCACTGCATTGGGGAAGTAAGGTGGCACCCAAACTAGAGCAGTGGATAAAGAGCTTGGTGTACTGCAAAGAGACCTGGGGCTATATGCAGAGGAGCTGCTGGAATCTTCACGGCCTAAAGACCTATGGGGGCCGCTCAACGAATACTTAAGGATGAGAGACAATTCTGTACTGGACAGGGAATCCTGAAGCTTGCACGATAAGCAGTTATGCAACAGTGTAAGATTGCAATGTGTCAGTATTTGTGGGGTGGGGACCGGAGGGTAATGTATTCAGCAAGCTATATGTTGATTGCTGTTGTTATAGTGATAAAACTGCAAAATAAAAAATAAAAATAAATCATGAGAACAGTTTTGAAAAGAATATCACATTTAAAGGATTTGGTCAGGCTTAAGGCCTACTTGCAGTCTGGCTAAGGGTTAGAAATCCCACCTATGGGGGTCATTAGTCCGCCCGCCACCCTCACGGTGCTGGGACTGGCCGCTAGACATGCGGCAGTCCTGCACCACTAATTAGGATGCGACCACCACCCTGGCGGTCGTATTCCGCATTTTGAACATTGCAGCGGGAGCTGCTGCAAGCAGCACCCGCCGCAATGGTGAAATGGCATGTTGTGCATTGCCATTGCAATATGGCAGGCACTGCACGGTGCCTGCCACCTTGTTCATGGCAATGTATGGGGGTACCATAGGTACCCCCCAAGTGCAGCCTCCCACCCCCACGGGGCCCCGTAACGGGCCCCCAAAGTGAATCCCCGCCAGCCTTTCCATGGCGGCATCGCCACCATGGAAAGGCCTTGATTGCCACCCATCCTAATACGGATGGCAGTGCCTGCTAGGCACCGCCACCATATTGAGGCCCAATTCTGCCCGGCCGGCAATCGCAACGATTGCCGACCGGTGAAAAAGCGGCGGACGCACTTTGCGTCTGCTGCCATACCCCCGCCATTATATAATATCGCGGGAGTAAATCAGGTTGCGATGCAGGGCGGATCGCAACCACCGGGCCGGCTGTGGGAATACGCCCACCATCCTAATCAACCCCTCTGATTTCAGCTATGTCATAAGCAAAGCATGGGTTGTACTTCAATTGTATGTGTGTGGCCAAATTACACCACTATGCTGCCACACATTAACGCTCAGATTAAGATATTAGCAGATTGATTGCATATAGTTAGTAATGCGGTGGAGCTTTTTAATTATGTGGCTCCAGCTTCATATTCCAGTGCCAAGAGAATACTTTTGCGCTGGAAGTTCATTTTACCTCTACAATTTACATAAGATAACCAATTCATTTACCATGAGGCAGTCCTGTTGTCGTGCCAAACAATCAAGCGTTGGCCAGTGAATCCTCAGTGAAACTAGCTTTTCTTGGTCAGATAGTTTGGTCCTTGGAAGAGCTTAGGGGCTCATTAGGACATGCGGCGGTCCCGCACCGCAAAGTAGGATGTGACCGCCACCATGGCGGTCGCATTCCCCAATTTAACATTGTGGCGGGTGCTGCTGACAGCAGCACCAGCCGCGATGTTAAAATCGCATGCCAGGCATTTCACTGCACCACATGGCAGGCACCACACGGTTCCTGCCCCTTGGTGCAGTGAAATGTATAGGGGCACCATAGGTACCCCCAAGTGCACCCCACCTCCCCCAGACACAAGTGGGGGCACGCAACAGGCCCCCAAACACAATCCCTGCCAGCCTTTCCATGGTGGCGTTGCCACCATGGAAAGGCCTTTCAAACCCAACATCCTAATATGGCAGACGGTGCCTGCTGGGCATCGCCACCATATTAGAGTCCCTGCCCCGCCCGGCAGGCAATCGTGATGATTGCCACCGGAGGAAAAGCGGCAGACGGACTTTCCGTCTGCTGCAATACCTACCCCATCATAATATGGCGGGGGGTAAAGCTCATGACGATGGCGTAACAATCGCCACCGTAATGAGCCCCTTAGTCATAACTCACTATGACCCGCGCACCTTTGCAGCAGCCAGCAGTGAGTTCCCCAGGGTGCCATGCAGCCCGCCACGCCCGGAGGCGCCGTCATTGTTTTGTGCGCCCGGAGGCGCTTAAAACCCCTCGTGGCTCCTGCGGGACCCGCGCACCTTTGCAGCAGCCAGCAGTCAGTTCTCCAGGGGGAGACTCCATCACCCAGAATGCCTTGCAGCCCACCGCGCCCGGAGGTACCGTCATTGTTTTGTGCGCCCAGAGGCGCTTAAAACCCCTTGCGGATCCCACTCCGTGGGACCCGCGCACCTTTGCAGCAGCCAGCAGTGAGTTCTCCAGGGGGAGACTCCATCAACCAGAATGCCTTGCAGCCCGCCGCGCCCGGAGGCGCCGTCATAGTTTTGTGTGCCTGGAGGTGCTTAAAACCCCTCGCGGCTCCCGCTTTGAGGGACCCGCGCACCTTTAAAGCAGCCAGCAGTGAGTTCTCCGGGGGAGACTCCAACACCCAGAGTGCCTTGCAGCCCGCCGCGCCCGGAGGCGCCGTCATTGTTTTGTGCGCCCGGAGGCACTTAAAACCCCTCACGGCTCCCGCTTCCAGCCTGTGCCAAGGGTGGGCCCGTCCTTGCCCGTCATCACCAGGAAGAGGCAGGGCAGGGCCACCCCCCTTGTCTCAGGTTTTCTGCCTAAGCTCAACCTCCCCTTACAGCTGTTTTTATTGCACTCTTGGACTCCCTGTACTTCCAACGGACTAAAGTGGGTGTTAGGACCCAGGCATATGGACAGAGGGGAGGTCATTCTGGATGAAGGGTATACTCCCAGGTTGAGGAATGGGGTGCCACTAGGGATGGGAACAGTCAGGAATGGAGTGTATAGGAAGTTGAACCCCAAAGGTAACTGTGACACAGTTCACCTCACGGACGTCCCCAAATCTCCAATGGGAAGGTGCGAGGACCCAGACTCCCTAAAGAACAAGGTGACCCATTGGTTTAGATCAATTCGGCACTGCTATTCTATCATCAGAGATTATATAAAATATGTTGGTAGGCTGAACAATCCGGGGGTAGTAAATGATACTATTGTAGTTAGATTTGCTGACGAGGCGATAGTTTCAGGGCTCTTGTCAATTGATTCCCGTACTTTCCCCCCGGCAAACACCTCTATCTCTATTAGGTACACACATCCATTAGAAGAAGGGGCAGTCCTGCAGAGAACATATTGGGAGGATCCACGTAATGGCCCGTGTGGGTCAAATAGTCCCCAGCAGTGACTGAAGAAGGATGGCACTTTGTCGCATAGATGCAGACAGGACCACTCCCCTCCCCCACAGAATTCCTCGCCAGAAACAAATTTATTGCTTATTACTACAATGTGCGGTGTGCCTAATGCTACAAATGTAACTCCCGGCATAACCCTGAATGTCTGTTCAGTTGAAACTGGGTGTCTTACTGCTCCACCATTCAGGATTCTGGTCTGGAATGTGACTGGGGTTTCTAAACTATTGTCAGACCCCGACTGGTGCACATTTATTGATACCTTTGATATAATTTTGCTACAGTGAACTTGCGAGTCTGTCCGCTCCCCACAGAAGCGGCTTTTCCACTTTCGATATTGCTGCTATTAAGAAAAACGCAGGGTAGACCCTCAGGAGGCTTACTAGTCTGAGTGAGGAATGCTGCAGGGTCCAAAATTAAGCACCTGCATGTAGATTTGAAGGATATTTTGGCGCTGGAGTTGACTCTATCTAGTGGCTGGAAAGGCAAACTTTTTAATGTGTATGAGAGGGTGGACATTGCCACGGAAGAAACCACTACTCTACGCATACTGGACTATGCATTGTCTAAGTACCTGGATAACACCCCCGCAATAGTGGCTGGTGACTTTAATTGTACGTTTGAACCTCTTGCTTTGACTGCCCCAGATCTGACTAAGGACTGGGATCGGGAGTGGTCAATCCCGCCACTCAATTTGCCGAAGGTAAAATGGACGAAGAGAGGTGGCCAGTTGCTTGCCCTTACGCTGCAGCATGATTTGAGAGCAACTAATGGAAGAACAAGGTCAGACTTAAATGGGGACCACACTTTTAACAAACCAAACCATTCAAACAGAATAGATTATTGTTTAATTGCCCCAATCTATGGCCTATAATAGATGATATGGCCGTGGTGAAAAGATTTGAAAGTGACCACAACGCTCTTGCTCTTACTCTTCTTATGCAAGGCAATTTACAGTCCCACTTAAGGGGGTGTTCTGATCCAGGAGCCTTGTCCCTTACTAATAATTTGAGGTCAGTAAAATGGAGCTGGGTAGAAAACATCCGGAAACGCTAGCCAAAGTTAAGAGCAAAACTAGGAACTTAATTAGGCACCTAGGCAAAATCCCTAGCTCTGAGGCGGTAATGAGTCTAGGCTCCGGGAATGAGTAGCTCTATAGGGAAGTTAGAGAACTGCTCAGCCGGCCAGTTAAGACACTTGGAAGTGGCTGTCATTCTGCTGGTCTGCAGCAAAATCCTAAAAGTTCATGGTTTAATCGGGAGTGTAGTAAGTCCAAGGGGGAACTTATTAGTGCTGTAAAGCGAAAGGTCCACTCTGAGATCGTGCTCTGTAGAGCCAAGTACAGGCAGGTTATTGCCAATGCTAAAAAAGAGTGGGAGGGCTTGTTATGGTCAACTTTACGTATAGCACTTGTAGATAAAGATTCGAAGACCTTTTGGAGGCCACTAACTGGCTAAAAGGGGAAAGACCAGTGTTAGAATATAATATTCAGCCTGAAGAATGGATGACATATTTTGGGTCCCTTTATGCTAATGACAGCTATGTAAGTGGCAAGACTGACGAGGCCGTGGATGAGGGGCTGATTGGGGCATACAAACCCCATGTCTTTTCAATTGAAGAAATCCAACTGGCAATTTCATCATGTGCAATGGCCCGTGCCCAAGGCCCTGACAAAATTCCAAACGATTTGTACAAAGAAGATAATTCGCTGTGGGGCACGTACATCAATATGCTATCCAATCTGGTTTTGGCGGGAGCTCCTGTACCGCCATCTTGGCTGATTGCAGAAATTGTGCCTATCTATAAGAAAGGTGATAAAACTAAGCACTTGAGTTATAGGCCGATTAGCCTCATTGGCTCCCTTCAGAATTTATTTTGAAAACAGGTCTTAGGGAGGCTCCAAGAATGGATGACGGAGTTCCAAATCTTAAGTGACTTCCAAGCTGGTTTTCGTAGTAAAGTTAGCACTTTAGACCAGGTTTTCCGTTTTATTTGTATCTATTGAAAAGAAGTGGATGTCAAAGGTGGGAAATTATATGTGGCATTTGTTGATCTGTGCACAGCTTTTGATTCAGTGCCCCGTGCAAAGCTGTGGGGTGTACTAAAAGAGATGAGCCTGCTGTTAAACATTTTAAACATCTTAATCAGACTCCACTCTTCTAATACAGCAAAGGTTAGGTGGGGTCCAAAAAATGAAGTTACCGATACCTTTCCTGTACAAAGTGGTGTACAACAGGGTTGTGTGCTCGCGCCCACCCTTTTTACTCTTTTTATCAATTTCCTGGATAAGGATGATTGTGATGCACCAAAAATAGGCACCAAAAGAGTTCCCGCTTTATTATTTGCGGATGATACCCTTTTAATTTCAAAGTCACCCCAGGGTCTCCAGCAACTTTTTAATGATTTTATACATTTTTGTAATGATAGGGGTTTGTTTTTAAACGAGGGGAAAACTAAGTATATGGGGGCAGATTTATGACGACTGGCGCATCCCTGCATATCAGCAGGGATGCGCCAGTTATTATGCGCCACAGCTGCGCCACCATGGATGCGCCGCATTTATAATGCGGCGCACCATGGGGCAAAAACGGCACAGATGCGTGACGCATCTGTGCCGAAAAGTGGCGCATTGCTGGAGTTGCATCGCAAGCGCGACGCAGCTCCAGCAATGATCTGGGGGGCCCTATCTGTACAATGCTGCGTCAATCCTTACGCCTGCTTCAAGCAGGCGCAGGGTTTTGACGCAGCATGGGCCTAAAAGTGACTGAGTGAAATCTTGTAGATTTCACTCAGCCACTTTTAGGAGGCGTTCCTGCGCCGGAACGCCCCCACCTGCCCTGGAACGCCTACATGTGGCGCTGGGCTTTACAACGTGACGCATCTCCCAGATGCGTCACGTTGTAAATACCCCGCACCATGGCGCAGGATTTGCGCCGCTGCTGCGTCACAAAAGTGACGCAACGGCGGCGCAAAAGTGCCGCAAGTGCAACATAAATCTGCCCCATGATTTTTAACAAAATGGGAAGGAAAGTATCAAGTAGACCGATATGTGCTGGCCATACTAGACTAGAACAAGTAGATGTATTCGACTACTTGGGTATTTAAGTGTCTCCATCAGTTCACAGGGATGCTCATATGGGGAAGGCAAAATTAAACCAAATTGTCCAGTGTAACTACATCAGCAAGATTCATAGAAAAACAGTCTCACGCCAGATTGCTCCAACACTCGAAATTTACAACACTAAGGTACTGGGTAGCATAATGTATGGTGTAGAGTTGTGGGGGACAAGAAATATAGCACCGCTAATTGTTGTTGAAAAACGTTTTTTAAGATCATTAGTGGATTTACCCCAAAGTTCCCCCAATGAAACCTTTGTACATGGATCTGGCACACAGAGAACTGATACACAAAGCGAACTATAGATTGCTAATGTTCTGGTTTAGACTATGGACTGTGGAGGAGCTTGAACCATACAGAGAGACTCTGCTGGACCTCCTGAGATTCCCCAAAGCATCAAAAATCAACTGGTTTATTGCCATACAGAAAATCTTGGGGAAGCTGGGCATGGATGTTTTTTGGACAAACCCGGGAAGTATGAGATGAATCTCAAGAGCAAGAATGAAGGAAGTGTTCTGGGAAACTATCTTAGCAGAGGATGCTATAGCCTCGGAATCTAGCCTGGCCAAATACTTTTTTACATTTAAATGCTTCTTATCCTTCGAACCAAGTATTGATGAAATTGTTCCCTCTTTTGCACGGAAGCCTTTTTTGCAATTCCGTTATAAAACACTTCCTACCAAACTGTTTTGTTCAAAATGGTCGAATAGTACTACTTTTGATGATCTCTGTCCGGCATGCCAAGGAAGTTCGGAATCTATTGTCCATTTACTTTTCTTTTGCCCGTCCTACTGGCTACTGAGGAAAAAATGGATTTTACCGTTATGTACTCTAGTAGAATGCGGTCATTACTTAGAGGTGTTAAAAGCTCTGTGCACTGATACTAGACAACCCATTGTGTTTGGCCTTTCTAAATTTTGGCATGCACTCTGGATCAAACGAAGGAAACTATGTGTTTGAAGCTTTCTGTTGCCCGTAAGGAATGGCTTGTCCCGAACCCTTTTGTAATTGACTAAGAACTTGTATCTATTGGCTCTGTAACCCAGCACATTAAGCACTTTAATTCTGTTCAATCAGACTTGTTATTGGTTGCTATTGCACGTTGCACTTTTTTCCTATGGAGTTTTAAATTGTGTAAATTGTGTAATTGTTTTTAGTATCTTTTTATATTTTCATCTCATTATTGCTGTACATTTTGGTTTCTGTTGTGCTGTATACTTTTCAGGATCCTTGTGATCGTAATAAAGATACTGACTGACTGACTGACATAGCTCACTATAAAAGAGTGTCCTCTCTCCCCCAAAGATTAACTGTCTGATTCTCCACACAGACCAACTTTATCTGACTTTGCATTATTTGGAAAACATTCCGCACAACCACAACAGGTCAAGCTCCCTGAACACTACATTTTGTGAACCATGCGTATTGAGCAGTGCGAAAGGGGTGTTCTCTGGGCAGTCCCTCGCTATCCGTCGTTTGCCTTTCGGGAATGTTGCCCAGGCCACTTCTACCTCAGACTGGCCACTTCAATGGAAATGGAAAGATTTACAAACATGGCTCACAAAGCTCCTAACAATACCTAAAGTGGCTCGCTTGAGGATCCTGTTTTAAATTGCAAGGAATACCAAACGAAATAGCTGCTATGGAGACGCTTTTGGGGACCCTGGCCAAGCTCTTTTGATTCATATTTGCCTCTGTGTTTGCGCCATAATTCACACATGCATTGCTAATAAACGTTTAGAAACATACTTGTACTACTGCTAACAACTGCAAAACAAGAATGCAGCATTTTTCTAGTCCACAGAGTTTGAGTATAATAACTCCTTCTTTAGCACTCTTAATCCCGGTGCTCTTTTACCTGCTATCCTATCAAGGACTGGAAGCTGAGAAGGCTGGATTGCACGAGGAAATGTCGTCACCCTCGTGTAGCCGTCGTGCCACTCTGTACAGAATAGCATATGGCTGCTTAAAACAGTGCAACTTAGGAGGAGAAGATGAGAAAGGGTAAAACATTCTCCTTGGAATTCGAGCAGCTCGCGATTGAAGATGAGCATTAACAGTAAGAGGAAAGAGCCAGACATAAATCCATAAGTAGAATCCAGCAGAGGTTCCAGCTGTGAGAGGCCTAAAATCAAGGGCATGAATAGTAGCAGAGGTGCAAAGAATAGGATGAAAAAGTCAGGGAACTAATGCCTTGCAACACACCATGCTCTGGTTATTGTCTCCTTTGCATATGCTTCAACCAGGAACTGACATTACAAGAAAACACTCTACTACATCTTGGATTGGGAACATCAGAATATATTTTGTGGACAGACCGCCATATTGGAAAGGGCTGTTAAAATGTTTAATCACACAACTTTCTTGGAATTCATGGTGTTTGATTGGCAAGCCAAGTAGAAGCCCTTGTCTGACATCATGAAATTGTGCATTCCCACAATAACCCTTTATGTTGCCTCCTCCAAGTGACACTATTTTGGGTGACGTCAAGCGTGCAGACACCAGAACAGTTCAAGAAGCAAGGATGCCTAACCTATGATGTGTGCAACATCCAATAACGCACTGCCCTGCATCACCTGGAGCGCTCCTTTCCCCTCTGAGCTGGTGACGGGGATCTCTTGCTACTTCTCTCTGCGCTGCTCTTGGTACAGATGTAACACTTTCACGTCCACTCTCAGTTCTACTAAAGGTAACTTGTCCTACAGCCGAGCATTAAACAAGCACAGTCCATGAAACACACATATAAGCAACTATTCACCATAATAGGCTAGCATTAGCAAGCTCTTACTGTATGTAGAAGAGAGGGTGGGAGTCACAGGCAAGGAGGAAGACACCTCTGGCAGAGAGTATGTCATTATTAACCCCTACTCAGAGCTCAACTTATAGAAAACAAAGCAGGAATGTATGTGAGTTCACACACCCTTCAAGGCAGAGGAGACGCAGCCCCCTCGCCTGCCCCAGTTACAGGACAGACTGGTATCCCCACGCTAGAGTTGTTGCATGTGAGATTCGCCTGTAGCGCTTTGCAGCATCCGGCCTGCTGTGATTGCATCCTGCATCGGTGTAGGCTTGGAATTGTTTGAACAATAATTAAAAATGTCGAATGTAGATCTTGTATCTCTAATAAGCCTCAAACCCTCGTGTCTTTGATGATTCATAAATTGGGGATTAGCTCTCCAGGCACACTCGAGCGGGATGCAATGCAAAACACATTCCTTGCATGACCTTAGGGTCACATCCCACAACTCAGGATTTCATTCTCGAGGAGACGGCATCAGATTTTTCATGCAGAGTGCTTATCAATTGTTATTAGATTAGAGACCCAGCATCTTGTGTTCGTCTTTGCGTGCACCGAAGGAAATACACATTGAATGTGCTGGCAGAGGGGTATGTGTACCACTGGGTGAAGCCACAAAACTGAACCTGGACATTAGATTGCTGACTCCCCCCAAAAAACGACTGCTTCCCTGCGGCATTATTCACCAAATGGGCAGTCAATAGGCCTTCACCCAACATGTGAGTGTAGAATACTCCTCTCTTAATAATTCACCCTATTAGTAGAGTCTGATTGGCCTATCGGGCAATGTGGCAGTGACTTTCAGGTCAGTGTGGGGTATTTTTTCTAGCTATTTGTGGGTGTGTCTTATAAGCTGCTGGATGGCTTTTTATCGCTGATTTCTCTGATAAGACACCAAGAACTGCCTGCAAGAAGCACAAATGCATGCAGTCTCTCATACCTTGCAAACACTTATACAACATGTCCTAATAAGTGCAAACTGCCCCGATTTGCAAATGTGGGCAATCTGTTTATGGAGACACATTTATTTTGCTGCCTGGGTCTATTTTCTAACCCAATCCGACCCTGCTTGTTAGCAAAAGAGACACATTATCTTCTTCTGATGCTCTACAGCGTTAGCAGTCTGTTGTCCAAGGTCCATTCAGTATCTGTATGAGAGGTGGCAGGCTCCAGTCCAAGGAATGTGATTCACTGCCCCCTCTCAAGATGGCGCTAAAGCATGCCACATCTTCCACAGTAACCTACCCCATTGCTAGGGCCAGTGACTCACGTCTACAGAGCACATGTTTCCCACAATGTGTATCAGATGTTGTCGAACTGGTGGTGACTAATGCAGGACTCTTGATGTTATATTGTGGTTCCAGTGCCACCGTGATTATATACTCTTTGGCAATCGGATTATGTGGTGCAGTTTCATCTCTCACGGGAGGGAGTATCATTATAACACACAATGAACTATAAATGAAGGTATAGTGCCTACTATTAGAATTACAGCACCTTACTCACTACCCTTACTAACAGTCTCTCAGCAATAAAACCAAAAGGGCCTAACAACAGTATTCGCTGTGCGCATATTGTCATAACGCTGTTATTTATGACATGGGGTGGCTTGGTGAAATTCCCAGAGAGAAAGGGTTAGGCAAATTGCTCTTAACCCTAATTATAATGGGTATCACCGCCTGCAGAACAGTACCAGCTACTCAGCTGTGCTTCTACATGGATACCCCTGCAGTAGCAGGTTGCAGTAACACCTCTTTAGTGAGGGGGCTCTAAGGGACCAAGCCCAGCTACTATTAGGACTGAGCGAAGTGGCACTCACCCTACCACAAAACCCACCCTGCTGCAGGCCATGGATCCAGCCACCTACACAACCTTCCCAGAGGGTAGAGGTAGTATCGGGAGACTACAGAAGTGGGGAATAACACCACAGACACTGGGGCCATTGTAGGAAGCGGATCAAGGGACACTAACGCCATGCAGGGACTTGGAAAACTCTGGGAAGTAAGCTCTGCCTTTATAGTGCTGGTCACTCTGAAGCTCCCCCCTTCACTTCCCCCAGCAAGCTAGCACACCTCACACTAATTCATTGTCAGGGAAAGGCCTATATAAAGACAGAGCCTCAGGAAGGCGACCGGTGTCTCAGCAACTACTTCATTGGGGCTCCCTCTGAATAGCTACACTTGTTGTGCTTGAGTCAGCTTCCTATCACTCCACCCAGGAATGTTTTGTAATGTCTCTCAATTTGCACTTAGAATTCAGGTTATCAGCAGAAGTGCATTCTGGATCAAGCAGTTCACTTGAGAAGTCTGGCAATTCATTTCACCTTTCAGAATCACATTTTACCGTACGAATATGTTAGTGATTATTGCATTTGTCCTATTCCAGTTCCTTTAGTGTTGTCTGTTTGCCTAGCGCAAGGGGGACCTCTTTCCTTCCAGTCTGATGTACTGGCTAGCACTGGCCCCCTGGGGTGGGGAGAGGGGTGTAGGGATGCCCATCTTTGAAGCCACTCCTGGTACATCTGTTTCCAGGGGAAACAACCTTTACAACGCAGTCAATACATCGCACTACCTTTACATAGCAGTCATTACATCGCAACATCCTTTATATCGCATGTCATTACAACGCAGCCATTACATTGCATGTCACTACAACGCATGTCATTACAACCCATGTCACTACAACGCAGGCATTACATCGCAAGTCATTACAATGCATACCATTACAACGCATAGTACCCTTACACTATCCAACACTTACCCTACTGCTAAACTCACTGGCGTTAGAATAGTAATTTTTACCCCTACACTATCCAACACTTACCCTACTGTTGCACTCACTGGAGTTAGAATAGTAATATTTACCCCTACACTATCCAACACTTACCCTACTGTTGCACTCACTGGAGTTAGAATAGTAATATTTACCCCTACACTATCCAACACTTACCCTACTGTTGCACTCACTGGAGTTAGAATAGTAATTTTAACCCCTACACTATCCAACACTTACCCTACTGTTGCACTCACTGGAGTTAGAATAGTAATTATTACCCCTACACTATCCAACACTTACCTTAAATGCGATGTAATGGAATGCATTGTAATGGTATGCCTGGTAAAGGTATAATGCGATGTAATGGAATGCGTTGTAAAGGTAGTTTCTGAAAATGCGATGTAATGGCATGCGATGTAAAATAATGCGTTGTAAAGGATGCTGCGATGTAAAAACTGCGCTGTAAAGGCATGCATTGTAAATGTATGCGTGGTAATGTCATACATTTGTTTCCAGTCGTCAGAATCAGGCAGCAAAGGGCTCCTAGCTGCACTCATTCAGCAAGTGCAGACAGCAACAAGTTGCCATAGCGTTGATGCCTGATGATGGCTGTAATCAGGCACATTGCTGTCAACCTCATCTTTCCCATGAAGGCGGAGAGCCATCTGCTGCATGGTTGGGAGATGTGCTTGTCCAATGATGTTTGCCCTCCGATAAGTCCAGGGGCCACACCACTAAGGCCATACAAAGGTGTGTGGGGAGGCTTTGTATGACTCGTAATCTTTAACAAGAACTAAGGTAGTTTTCGAAAAGATTTGCCTTCTTGCCATAATGTTTGTTATTTCATATTTTTTCACTCATTTTACTTACCTTCGTATGTGTGTGTATTATGATCAGGACAGTTCTAATCCACACATGCTGTACTAGATTTGGGTGGGGGTGAGAGACTAAGGGATGGAGAGGGAGAGAGATACAACTCATTTGACAAGGGTCTGGGAATGGGGTAAATTCCTCATAAAACCCTGCAGGTTCTCTGGCAGGTCTGTCGTCCTCCAAACTCTCTCCCAATAATATGTAGAGCCAACAGAAAGGGGTTAGTGGTAACTGTTTGTGCTTTCTCTACAGAGGGTTGGCTAGACCGGTAAGTCTGAGGACTAAGGAAATCTAACTGGAAGTACGCCAAGGAGGGATGGGCAACAATGTGGTTTGAGTAACGAGAATCTGGATGATATTACCACTAAATGTATAAGTAGAGGGTAATTGGCATGACTTTGTAAGGAAATGATCAAGACTGTTTACATTTGACTTAATGAAAATACTGCACGTGTGAATGGAACTAGGTTAACATTCCACGTAATTTAAGCTGATGCACAGTGCGCTGACATTTTATCTTGACTTGCTTGAAAAATTATTCAGAAAGACACAACACATCTCATGGGTCATTGAACAAGGACATGAAAAGCTTCTGTGAGCTACCATTGGATAAACTCATTCTTTGACCAGAAATCAAAGCTGAGATGTGCTTAAGATGTTGATGTTGATGTGCTGATTGCATCAAGCCTGCCTCAGATTACTTCACAGGAAGGAGAATCTGAAAAGCAATACAAAAACCTTCAGATGGAAATGCATAATATTCTTCTCCTGCAGTAGTACATTTCTAATTTATAAGATCAGTTAAGTTTCTGTCAGTAATGGCATTGCACAGAGCACGTTTATAGCCATCAGGGTAGCAGCGGTCATTACTTTTGCCACACTAGGCGAATTACCACTCCTTCTATTTAGGGCCAGCAGAGATCTCTATGCATCCTCTGAATGTGCTGAAAGTTTGCTGAGTGACCTCTGATGGAGTCAGAATACATGGTTTAGATCCGCTCTGGAACCTCAGGTCAATGGGACTTTTTATCAGCATGAAAGCGTATGGGGGAAAGGAATAGTAAGCTGATCAACCATTTCAATTCCAATGTACTATGACTCTTAAGAATCACAGACTCCCAACTCAGTTTAGGGATTTATTACAAAGCCAAAAATAACTGGACATAAAGGCACCTCAAAGTGAGGGTGTAAAAATACATCAGAACTAATACAAAGCCAAAGCTGCGGATGAAATTAAGGCGATGCAATATGCACAAAATAATTAGTTCCAAAATCAGGATACAGAAGATTATCGAGCAGACATCTAAATTACCCTTCATCAGAGGTTTGTGGGTATAACGCATTAGTCTGTCCCTACACTAACACGAACGTGACATCACCACATAGCATTTGACAAGGCAAGATCAGTCAAGGTGTCAGCTTGTGAAGTCTTCCTTAGAAGTCTCTTAATATCAGTTGGGTCATGTAGCACAAATCTACAGAGCTCGTTCTAAGATGCTCTCTCTCTCAAGGCAAGGTAGAAGTCCCCGGACACTTTCCCTAGTTAAGATACATCAATACCACAGGTAGTATTCCAAGATCATTTGCAAAATCACACCATCCAGTCAAGCTACCTCCTCGTTGGTAACTATCCATTAGGCAGCGATGCTCCCAGTCCTTGGTGAGATAACCTTGATTCCCAGGCTTCCTCCAATGAGAAAGTACAACAGTTCTCTATTATCAGTATCAGCTCAATGCAACCTTTTCCCCCTAAGCCTAACTGCTAAAACAAAGACATCATTCTAAGTAACAAGGATGATTCTTCCACATGCAATTAACATGTGAGAAAGTACAAATCCAACATCCAAAACATCCTTTCCCAAGATTCGCAAACCAACTTCAAACTTTTCCAAAACCTTTTCCAACCTTATCCCATTTTCCCTCAGTTGCCAAGTCATATGTCTCATGATGTATCTTGCAGATGTTTTTTATATACTTCCTCAGATCCCTACTAGGGTCTGGTATATAGGTACAGAACTGTTGAACCCTCAACATTTTACAGACTCCACCCTCTTTTGCTAATAACATGCCTAAAGCAAGACAGTTCTGCATCACTATAGCTCTTATCGAAATCATCTCTCCATCTACAAGTAACAACGACCGAGCTGTATTGACTGACAACTTATCTACTATATTTGACAACCTTCTAATCTTGTATAACAAGCTACAATGGCTCTGTCGGGGAGCAACAATTATTTGGCTGAACTTAGAATAAATCCTGAAACTTAATTATGTCACAGTATACGTAAAAGGTAAAGTAATACTGTGGTTAGATCAAATTAACATTCACAATAAGGTGAGTATGGGAACACATTGATACAAAAGAGAAACCAGAAAATTACTTTTGTAACCAGAACTTATGTTATTGAATTATTAATCAAATTTCACAAATCAACATTATAGGGCTGTCCAAATGAGAATATCAAAATTGATGAGTGTTCGAAGGTGACATAGGTGCTCAGTGTTGGCGACAAAGTGCATATATACAGTGGTGAAGCTATGTACAAGATATATACAATTTCAGAAATGGTCAGAAACAAGATTCACAGCGTCTCTCTGGTAATGGTACTGTTACTCTGCATTGAAAACCAGAGGTATGCAATGGGTGAACCAACATTAAGCGTTGACTTTTCGACCCTAATGATGCATAAGTAATATGTCGTGATGGGTCTTCTTCAGGACAAGAGACAGCCCCAGATATTGAAAAAGAGGTCCCGTGAGGAATGGGGATTGTCAGAAGAATCTGTAGGTGTCGAGGAAGACTCTAACGGGCTCAATGGCACAAATGAAAAAGAAAAAGCATCGTGGAAGCTGATGCTTGGCACAAATCCTGAGGGTTGTATTTTTCACGATTTATTCAAATCCTGTGGTTGGCCATAGCCCTGGGCTGTGATGACCAAAACGGGGAAAATTCCAACAGTAAAGCGTAAGTCCAGGCAAAAGTCCGTGGACCGGAGCAGCCGTTCTGCAACCTTCTAATCTTGACATCATTTAAGACCACTCCCAAACTAGGTATCATTGCTCCAAACACGTCTCCTACAATTTCTCCTACACTGGTACCATGTTTCTCTCTGTGCAGTGTCTTCCAATCCAAACTCTTTAAATCCCCTACATGGTAGAGCTTAGGAAACACAACAGCCACATAACAAGTACCATACCAACTGTTGGGCAGTCGGACATAAGCATTTCTCCCACACACAAAGTACTCATTCGGCACCACTTGTACTGCATCCTGCAAAAACTTCTTTGAAGAAGTATCAATCAAAAATGTGTGTTGGCATGCACTCTGTCCTACAAAGATGGTGTCATAACACACCTGTGCTTACCAAATGCAAAGCTTTCCTCTTTGTTCCCAATCTAAAGCTACCCTTAGCCTTTATTTATTTATTTATTTTTAGAGCTTTATATAGCACTGGCTAGACCCGGAGGTATCAGAGCGCTTTACATAGATGTGTACATGCACATTACTTTAGATCAAATAAATAGGGCATGGTGGAATACACAGCAACAACAAACAGTTATCCAGAGATGGATAATATGTAAGAGAAAAAAATGGGAATGCGGCAGTAATACAAATCCAGGAAACGGTGAACAAAAAGGGTAGTGGCGGATGGGGCATTGGGCCTGTAGTAGGAATTAATTCAAAATGTCCACGTACATGCTATTAAAAAAAGGTTAATATCAGGGGTCCCATTGAAGTCATGAATGCAGATCCTTTGTCCGGTCGGGGTCACAGCATCACAGCACCAGGGTCTGGCTTTACTCACCGGGCTGGAGTGGTCTGGCTGCGGAGAGGGCCAGTAGAAGGGCACAAAATGGCTGTCCAGTACTGACCCATCCAGTGGTAAAATGTTGGCGAGGGTTCCGATGGTAGAGACCGCCTGGAGGCGCAAAAATTAGGCTGCGGGACAAAGACAAGGCTGCATGTGGTGAAATCGCACACACGATCGCCACCGCCGAGAAGGAGGACTCCGGTCCCGGTCTGCAAGAATTCCACCATCGAATGGAGGCTTGCAGATTATATAGACCCCAGAAGAAATCAGGGGAGGAAGCCAGACTCAGAATGTTGGTCAATGGAGGGGCAGCAAAGGGAGAGAGAGGGCGGAATACGGGAACTCGGCCCTCTCTCCCGCCACGTCAGGGAATCACTCTGGGATACAAGGGCGGCAGCAGATCGGAAAATTTCTCGCTGCCTGGATTTTGGGACGCATCTCAGGCGCCAAGGCAGCTGCCACAGGAAGCGTAAAGAGAGGCAGTTGCAGGAGGAAGTGGAGCATCCAAGGCCCAGCCCGGAAGGTAGGTGATGGCCGTGGACTACACCGGAGGGGTGAGAACCAAGCCAATCTCCTCTCAGCTGCTATTAGCAGCTCAACCGAGCCTTCAGCCATCATTGTTAGGTTTCCGCTGGCGACCGTCTCTCCCGATGTTGATCGTTGCTGGAGCCGGCATCATAACAGTCGGCGACGGTAGCTTAGCGGCACTGGAGAATCGCGATGTCGCAGCCCACCGATTCCCGAGGGTGGTGGAGTTCAGATGGGCCTTTCTCCGGGATATTTCGCCAAAAAGGCAATCCCTAGCCAGGGAGCTCCTGGCCGGATCTTCTTACCCGTCGGCCATCTTGGCTGCCAAACTTGTGAGCTAACTCTTCCTTGGTCCATTTGAACACATCTTCCCTACTATTTAGTTAAAATGTTAGTCCTCTCTGCCTATCTTCTACTTGATCTACAAACTTCTTCTCTATCTCAGTTTGCATAGAGGTTAAATTGTGTCCATGTGCATAAGCTGTATCTAGTGCAACAGTAGTTGCAAAATACTTTCCCATCCTCTCTTCTTGCTTGTAATAATTGTATTTGTTCAGATGCTTCTAGACTGCAACTTCTGAAAGCACTAAATCATAATTTGAGAAATAGTACTCGTAATGACCCTTTCCATAAAACATACTGAGAGGCAAACTATAACTAATGCAATACGTCAAGGGCAGGGGATGGTATCTAATGCCCTCATCAACTGAGGCAGGCAATTGCATGCACGCATAACAATCTCTCACATCCATGGTATTCACATGATCATATAGCAAGTTTGCATGAGCATTCAATGTATGATCGCCTACGGACAAATCAAAATGCTACAAGTGACTAGTTTCCTCTAGTAAAGCACTATCAGATCCTAATGTACCCTTTTTTGTGCTACAGGTGGTAGGTGTGGTGTTCAGCACACTTGTATGATTTTCAAAAACAAGCTCTCAAAGTTTGCTTTTGAAAAAAAAGGCTAATGCCCCTGACACCCTGGGGGGTGTGGGGACATTTTTCTTTTATGGACTTCAAGGTTTTTCCTGGTGGTTCAGAACAAAAGAAATACATCAGACCATCCGCTCTAAGTAGGGTGGACTGTCTGATGTACTTACACCAAAGGCCCCAGCTCTGTTAGACAATTGGTATAAGGTTCCCCAAACAGAGCCAGCTGTGGCACCACTGCTGGAAACATGATGATTCATCCAACTCTAAAAAGAATGGGTGGACTGAATGTATGTACGTGGTATCTGAACAGTAAAAAACGTAGCCAAAACATCAGCAGAGGAGAGCACTTTACAAGGTCAAAGGCAAGCATGTAGTAAGCTAGTGATAGGAGAGATCGCTGCTCACTGCATTATGATGTAGCACTCTTTTAAATAAGTGTGTCTTCAACTCTTTCCTAAATTGGAGCAGGATTGGAACAGTCTTTATGGATACAGAGATGTTGTTCAATATCCTTGTTGGGTAGATTGAAAAGGCCTGCTGCCTTGTTTTTTCTTATTTCCACTTCTAAGTCTGCCGGTGAGCTGGCTGCAGGTGTGTCAAGAGCCATTACACGTAGTGAGTTTGTCTACATGTGAAGCAGGGGTGCTGGTCATGATGGCTTTGTAAATGATGCATCTGTTTTTGAAGGTGGTGTAGGCTAGCAAGGGGAGCCAATGGAGTTCTATCAGGATGGGAGTGATATGATCCCATTTCTGTGACATGATGTGTTATGTAGGATTATGTAGGATGCCCTCAAGAGAGGTCATGGAGCAGGATGTTAACACCATCTAGATGTGAAGGTACAAGGACTGAATAACAGTTCTGAAGTCACCTTCTGGAAGAAACAGTTTCACATTCTTTAGAAGAGAGAGTTTTAGAAGAGACCCTTAGTTTGGTGGACAGGGTACTACGTCACATTTGTGGTCGAGTACCCTCTGTGCCAAGCTCTAAATTAGGCCCTAAATTCCAAGGGCAAGCAAATGATCCAGGAGGACGAGAACCTTAAAGCAAAAATGATTTGACTTGTTTATTGAATGCCAAAGTGCCCTATGTTTTACTAATGGGCTCAACCAATTTAGAGTATTGAAAGGCGCTTCAGGTCCATCTTCAGCCCTAAATAGGCTAGGTGGCATTAAAATTAAAAGCTGTCAGCCAGGGTCACGTGTGTGTGAGGAATCAAAAGGGGTTCATGCGGCAGCTGATGACTGGAGTTGGCTTCCGGCTACTCTATCTGAAAAAAATTCAGCAAAGACTGATTGATGTTGGGGTACTTTATTCAATGCACCAACAGCAGTCAGAATTTGTCAGGGCACTTCACTCAATGCACCAATAGCAGTCAGAATTTGCTCTTGGAATACAAATGGTTTTAATACACTTGTAGAAGATGTAAATGTTGTAAGTTTTTTAAATTTGTTTGATATGTTACTTCTGCAAGAAACGTGGAATTTGGCCAGCACGCCGCTGATCAGCTATTACGAATATTTGAATGCAGCGTGCAGGGAAGCTGCATATGGTCGACCAAGTGGGGGACTCTCAATATATGTTTCTTTAAATCTTAATGTTGAACACTATGAAATAGACCTTCAAGTCAAATGGATTCAATGTGTTAAATTAATAGCCAGTCAATCGTTGATCATTTTAAATGTTTATTTAAGTTCGAAAAAGAAGGTGCGATCACTCCAACTTATTGAGTTATGGGAGATGGTGAAAGTGCTATATTATAATCATAGGGATGCTCAGATGATCATCTCGGGAGATTTTAATATTCATCTTTTATCGTATAAAAAGCGGGAAACCGACTCAGATCTTTTATCCCAATGGTCTAATTGTGAATTTATTAAATACAATTTAACGATGTTGTATGATAGGGAGCATATTCCAACATTTAATAAAGCCAACTGTCTTTCTATAATTGACTATACAATATTGTCAGATAAACTCGCAGAACGAGTTCAAAGTTATGAGGTTGTGCCAAGGATTGAGAGCGACCATAATCCGCAAGTTATTACGATCAATTTACCCTTCGAGTATTTACCAGAGACTAAAATATTAAGAACGGCCCCGGTCGCTTTTAATTTAAAAAGGTTAATATGGAATGAGAAAACAGAGAAAGATATTATTGACTCTCTCTCTCTTCTAATCCTTGATGCGCGGGTCGAATACTCTGACGGAACCTCGATGATTGCCCTTTGGCCCACCTTATGTGAATCCCTATTGTATAAATTCCCCAATGGGGACGATCTGGGGGTGGAATTTTGAATCCTAGGAACCCAGGTTGGTTTTCTCATCGCTTATTATATCTGAAACGGTCTCTTAACAAATCAATAAGATCAGTGTACAGAAAAGCAAAGGGATCTTCCTACCTTTTAACATCGCTTAAAATCAGAAATTTAAAAAGGGGTTACAAGAATGAAATATGGAGGGCTAAACAATTGTATTATGAAGAGACATGGGCTAAACTCCATTACGCATGTAAATCTAAGGATCTGAGAATGTTTTGGAGCATAATTAATAATTTAGAAAATGGAAATTTTAGAAATACAAGTGCCAATATTGATGAATTAAGCTGGATACATTTTTTTAATAATAAATTAACTTCCCGAAGCCAACTGATAGAGGAGTTTGAATGTCTTGACTCCAAATGTAAATTGGAGCCAGTTGAAGGGTGTGACCCTCTTGGTGTAAGGGATACACCAGGCTCTACGAATATTAAGTTATGGTCGGTAGACAAAGTTAAAAAAGTTTTACTTAAAATTAGATCAAATGGAGCCCCTGGCCCTAATGGAATGCCGAACGCTATTTTTAAAGTCAAAATTGAGTATTGGCCAGAGTTATTAACGGTCCTCTTCAATGAAATTCGTAAGACAGGCTGTATTCCGGATTCATGGAGGGGAAGTATAATACAACCGATCTACAAAAGTGGGCCCCAGGAGAATCCTGCAAATTATCTTTTAATTACCCTCACAGACGTTGATGCTAAAATATTCGCAAGTTGTCTGTTAGAGGAGTTGGAGTCTTGGGCGGAAAGAGAAGAATTGATTCCAATCTTTCAGACAGGATTTAGGAAGGGAGAATCGACTCTTACTAATTTGATTTTATTGTCTTTACTAGGAGAAAGAGCCATATGTAGGAAACAAAAATTGTACATTTGTTTTATTGACTTAAAAGCCGCGTTTGATTCTGTACCCAGAAATATTCTTTGGAAAAAGCTAATGAATTGGGGTATATCAGAAACTCTTTTAAAAATGATTAAATTATTGTACTCAAATACCTGGGTGCAGGTCAAAATAGGCAATGGTAGACATACTACCCGTCGCCTTGAGACAAATCTTGGCTTAAAACAAGGATGTGTGCTCGCTCCTTGTCTTTTTAATGTATTTATGTCTGATCTCCCAACCCATTTTAATGATGTAAATTCACATTCCCCTTCTGTAATGGGTAAAGAAATTAAATACTTACAGTATGCTGATGATACTATTTTACTTAGCCAAACTATGATAGGACTAAAAAGATTAATACAGTCTTTTAATATATATGTAACCCAAAATGGGTTAACAATTAATATAAAAAAAACAAAAATTATGTTATTAGGAAAAGGCAAACTTGGGGTAAAGGACTTGAGTATCAATGGTTTGTCTGTGGACTGTGTAAAAACTTATAAATATTTGGGAATTACATTTGATGATCGACTATCATTCAGACAGCACTTCAATAACTTAGAGGCTAAAGGTTCCTCACTTGCCTTCGCATTTCGAAAATTAAGAGATAAATTAGTTTGCCCCAATTATGACCATCTACTTAAAGTCAGGAAAGCAAAACTTATTCCCTCGCTGGATTATGGGTCTATTATTTTTAAGGGTAGAGACGTGAAAGTATTGGAGGCCATAGTTGCAAGGACATATAAATCAGTCTTTAGGATTCCTAGGCAGATTTCATGTGCCAATTTAAGACTGGAATTTGGCTTACGGAAACAGCTCTTAGTGCGTAGAGCATCATTTGTAAAAACACTATTGGCATTATCTCGAGCCAAGGAGGGCACGCTGGCCAATATGTGTTGGAGCGAGATTTCGACCAGTGAATACTCTAGAAGCTGGCAGGATTATTTAGCTGAGTGTCTCCTAAAATTCGAATGTCCCAAATTGGAAGACGAAACAAGGAGTAAAATGGATTATAAAAAAATAATTAATTCAACCGTCGCCTTGCTGTCAGAATTGTTGGATAAATATGAGCTGAGAAAAAAAAAACACTTTTGGTCTATTGCCAATTGCTTCGACAAAATGAAGGCCCAACCTTATTTACTTTTTCATCATCAAAAACCCTTAATTAAGAAGAAATTTATGTTACTAAGGTTTGGAATTTATCCAACCAAAGATGGAACCCCAAAATGGGAGTCCAAATGGGCATCAAATATTTGTCGGCTGTGTGGGCAGTATGACGAAACCTTGCTGCATATGGTAACATTATGCCCAAAAATGATGAAGGAACGGAAAATAATTTTAAAACCTATTTTTAAAGAAATGGGACTTAGGACTTGTAGATCGGCATTAATATTTTGCCTAAGTGGTGTCAATGTCTATATTATACACCAATTTGTAAAATTTATACTTACAGTGGAAAAGAAATTATGTAAGGTTGACACCCAAAGTATATGTTAAATTTGTTAAGGCTGTGAAATGATGATGTTGCTGTTTTTAAGGTGATGATGAATTATTTTTATGGCACTTTTTAATTGTTTGCTTTTATAGTACTACTTTTAGATAATGTACTAATTGTTTGTTTTTAGAGTACCACTTTTAGATAAATGTTCCATTTATAATGTTTATTATTTTTATCGATTGGCACACGTGCACTTTATCCCTGAAAACTGCCACGTCCTGTAAATTATTTTAAAAAGGAAATAATAATGTTGAAGTATCCCGAACTGGAAAAAGTTAATTGATTGTGGTCAACTTTATGCATTGTATCCTGGAATGTTCAAATAGGTAATGTGTTTGGTTTGTATTTATTTCTGGCCTTTCTTGTAATGGTTTTAATTAATCAACAAAATAAATAATAAATAAAAATAAATAAATAAATAATGGGCTCAGGCAGCTTATTCCACCAGCTGATGGCACGAACAGCAAAACACCTGCCACCAACTCTAGTCATAAAGCATTTGGGGAGGCTAATATTGCCTTGTTTTGGAACATATAAAGAATACATTTCCTAAATGTATCCTTCAGAAAACCTAAAAGTTAATCCATTGATAGATTTTGATGAAAAATAAACAGATTGATCCTACTAAACAGTTGTGACTCAGAGACAAGATGTCAAAGTAATTGAGGTTGAAAGATGGCTTGCAGTATCCATTTGCTTATCAGATAGACAAAACAAACACTCATTATATTTTAATCAGCTCATTTGCCTCCACCTCTGAATGTAGTATTCGATAAACTACATCTGTGTTGTTCTGGCGGTGGGTCCCCATACAACTTAAAAATCATTTAGGTATCTTCGGCATACACATGAAAATGTACCCAGAATTCAGCTGCACGTATGCACAAAATAATAATTGAAAACCTATGATGCCTGTATATGTGTTTATGTGTTTAATGTGAAAGTATTGTGAAGCACTTGTTCTATATAGTGAATGCTCTTGCTGTACGAAAAGGAGTGTGCCTGCCAACTCACATAGACCAAGATCCATCTGCACAAGAAGTGACATCACTGGTTTCTAGCTAGAATTGTCTTTAACAGAGGAAGTCAAGCAAACATACCCTTTTCCATAATCCATCTGCACAGGAAGTTACATCACAGGTTTTCCCATCAGCCATGAGCACAGGAAGTGACATCACTGGTTCCCCGCCAAAACAGTCTTGTATTTCCCATCATCTATCTGCATTGGATGTGATATCATGGGATTTCCTAGCATCCATCTGCACAGGCAGTGACATCACTGTGTGTCCCATCATCCATCTGCACAGGAAGACACATCACTTCTCTAGTCTCCCTAGACCTACTTAATGGCTGCCAAAGCTTGGACGCCCAGTAGATAGGCGCACAGCGAATGCAGCTGGTGAGCCGAAGGTGCATCAAATGCATGCCCGTCTGCACCTGGACCATGTCTAGCGCCAGGAACCCTGGTTCTCCCTCCTCCTGCTGGTACCAGACTGCGGTCCTCCATGCCCTCAACTCTGTCTGCCACTCCACATGCTGATGCCTCACCACACAATACCGCTGGAACATTCTCCTGCACTTCCTACAAGTTTTCTTCCACTTACCCATACCAAACACTTACCTGCTCTCTCAGCAAACACTCCAGAAAGATCTGGGACCTGCAGCACGCCAATGATCCCTTCCCTTTTTTTCCTCAGTGAAATCTGTTTGAACCCTTCATCGACCCCTGTCATTGCCACACACATCCCCCCACCTCCCGGCGACAAGATTGCAAGGCAAGACAGTCTTCACAAGCCCAGAGGCAGAGTCGCCATCACCCACAAGAACACCATCAACTGCAGCAAATCCACGGACATGTCATCCTGTTACCTGGAATGCCTGTTGTTCAAGCTCCAAATCAAAGCCAACTTCACCCTAAGCAGCACTCTCATCTACAGACTACCGGGACAGCACAATGCTAGCAATTACAACTTACACCTGGAAAAGATCTTGAAAATATGGGCCTCATTCAACGACTAAAGACACCTACCCTAATCGCCGGACACCTCCAGGACTCTATTTTTCACCAACTTTGATGACATCTGAGTTGATGAGCCTATACCAGTCCCCAGAACAAACCAAGTCCTCGTCAAGTTTATTTCCGGTGAGGGTTAGCGCACCAGCTCTTCGCGCCCCTCCACTACACAGTCGCATGGTCAAACGCACGCGCAGCGGACGCGCGCAGCGGGCGCGCCTAAGTCAAGCCCTTCTGCGCCCGTCCGCGGCTGGCCGGGGCTAGGGGCGACCCACTATGCCCAAGTTACATCCTACTCAGCTACTGAACTGCGAAACTATCAGGCGAATTGGCCCATTGACCCCCGCTTAAAATTCTACCTATCTACTATAGGGATCCTCAACCCCAGGTATGGGTCACTTGAACTCCCTACTTTACCGCTCAGAGAGTGCCTACCGGCCAATTCAGAAGAAACACCGGATCCTATTTCTCTCCCGCCCTCATACAAGACGTGTATGGTGTTTAACTATCTAAACACTCGCTCGTTGGTTAAGTACCAATTAGAAATATTTCACTTACTTGACTCTAACAAACCCGATATACTCCTTCTCTCAGAGACTTGGCTCACCGCCGACTCTCTACCCGATATTCTGGCAGCAATTACTACGGGGTACTACATACTCCAGACCAACAGATCACTGGGGAAACCTGGTGGAGGAGTTGCCGCCATTATCCATCATAAATTTAGATTCACTGCCTTAACAGCTACTGGCATTCCGTCTGTTGATAGTCTTATTTAAAAATTCGACTCCCCTCACTTCCCTTTCATTGGTGCTCTCTTCTAAAGACCCCCCCAACACATGCCCTCCTTTCCTCAGTCGGCAGATGAACTGATCTCCCAACTAGTCATCAACAATGCTAAAACCATTATTACAGGTGACTTCAATTATTGGCCCTCGGACACTAAGGAAAGCCCTAGCTGCTTAGAATTTACAGACCTCCTCTCCGGGCTAAACTGTATCCAGCATGTACATACTGCTACTCATGTTAAGGGTCACATCCTGGATCAGGTACGGACTGCCAACATGGTTATTACATCACCTTCCATCTCCCCATGTCCTTGGTCAGACCATCATACTATCCACTTTTCCTTGGATTGCTCTCCCCTCATTAAACCCCCGTCCCTGGGCAAGCACTGGGCTAGAAACTGGAATCGGGCCAACAAGGACGACTTCCATTCCCTACTAAAGACTTCTATCCCTGCTGAGGTGGACTGCCTTAATAATCAGGCTTCCGCCATCAAGTGCTGGCTTGACTCAGCCAGCAATGTCGTTGCTCCTTTTAAATTATCTAAATTTAAACGTCCTCATGACGCCCAACGCTGGTTCTCCAATGAACTGAAAACAAAAAAATTAGCGCTCAGACAGGCTGACCGCAGCTGGAGACGTGATTATTCCTTGGAAAGAAAAGCTACATATATTAGCCTTTTAAACGACTACAAAAAATCCATTATTCAGGCCAAATCCACGTACTTCTCCCTGAAAATTATGAACTCAGCAACTAAAACCAAAGACATATTCGCTATTGTCGATGAACTATCTCTACCAGACAGAGTAACTGTTAAACCACTCCCTTCCCAACTGTTATGCGATGCCCTTAATGACTATTTTTTGGACAAAAATCGCCACTATCAAAAACAGCATCCCCCCGCCCGCTCTCCCTACAAACTCCCTGATCTCGTTTAAGGACCCGCAAGTGCTAGATCAAATACCCCTGATCTCGAAAGAGGAATTTCTTGCTCTTGTAAAGAAAGTTGGATCAGGCTCCCCAACAGACCCCTGTCCTCCTCACATTCTTCAAGAAGCGTTCTCTACATGTCCTGATCCCCCTTTAGCACTTCTTAACAAATCTTTGAAACTAGGCTTAGTTCCTGACTCTTTTAAAGTTGCCGAGGTTGTCCCTATCCTCAAGAAACCCAACGCCGACCCTTCAACACTCACTAACTTTCATCCGATTTCCCTACTTCCTTACCTCAGTAAGATCCTAGAAGCTCATGTCGCCAAATGTATCAGCTCCTTTATTGAACTCTCGCTATTTCTTGATCCCCAGCAGGCTGGCTTCAGACCAGCTCATTCCACAGAGCTGGTCATACTTGCAGTCATGGACGAACTCAGAAAGGGGGCCGACCACAACATCTCTCAGGCCCTTATCCTCCTGGATCTCTCGGCTGCGTTCGACACGGTCGACCATAATCTTCTGATCGACCGTGTCGGGAGCGCCGGTATCCAGGGAACCGCCCAGAAATGGATCTCCTCCTTTCTTGAAAATCGGTCCCAGGCAGTCCGCCTGGCCACTTTCTCAGCTAGGAGGGTAAGCTTGACCTGCGGAGTCCCTCAGGGGTCCTCTCCCCTTCTTTTCAACCTTTACATGCTTCCCCTGATCCGCTCCCTACGTAACTGCGAGGTGGCCACTTTTAATTACGCCGACGACCTTCAACTAGTGTTTAAAATTGACTCCTCCATCACGTCTGTCTCAAATTTTCAGTCCACCTTGTGCATCATCAGTAACTGGATGAACGCCAGTCAATTGAAACTCAATCCTGACAAAACTGAGCTTGTTCTGACTGGCGGTACCTCTAACCCTTGGAACGCCAATTTTTGGTCCCCTCTTTTAGGCAACCCTCCCCAACCTGCTGACTCCGTGAAAAGCCTTGGGGTTATCATAAGCAAAGATCTGTCCATGAAAGCCCAAATTGGCGCAGTTGTATCATCTTGTTTCTTTCACCTTCGTAGAATCCGAAAGATCTCTAGATTTCTGACCACTGAGGCCCTTACCTTGGTTCTTCTGGCCCTAGTCATCTCCCGTATTGACTATGCCAACTCACTTTATGTTGACATTCCGGCTTACCAGATTCACCGTCCTCAACTGGTCCAGAACCAAGCAGCCAGGCTCATCTTCCACCAACAGAGACATCAACATGTCCGCCCCCTGATGAAGAGCCTCCATTGGCTTCCGGTAGCAAACCGCTGCGCATTTAAATTGGGCTACACTATTTTTAAAGCCCTAGCCGGTCTAGGCCCAGCTTTCATCTCATCCCTGGTACCTTGTTACACTCCTTCACACGCTCTTTGCTCCTCTCACTCAAATTTGCCCGTCGTCCCTCCCTTCAAGCGGAAAAAACACGGCGGCATTAGATTTTCTCTCCTGGCCCCCCAATTTTGGAATTCCCTTCCTACTGAGCTCAGGTTAGTAACCTCATATTCCCGATTTAGAACTTATCTTAAAACCCTTCTATTTTCCCAGGCATATGAGTAAGCCCTGACTATTATACTTCTGCTGCATCTCCCCCACTAGCGCCATGAAACCGTTTGCTCTACAAATATTTTTAACATAACATAACATAACATCATACCCGTCTTGGTCTAATGCACATATATCACCAGCAGACTAACCCATCTAAACCGGAACAGCATCACTGGGAAGGACTGGTGAAGTACTGGGTATTTTAGTCCCAGCGGTGCAGGGGCACACACCCTATGACTTCTGGGTTCACCCTGTTCCAGACCTACAGAAACACAGAGTCTTCTGGGTGAAGTCAAAGATTCATTTATTGGCTGCAGACCAATTACAGGTATCCTAGAAGTACAACAGCGTGTATGTTCTCAGGAGACTGCTGAAAATCATAGGAACGGACTTCATCTTAAATACCCTTTTTCTTGCCTCAAGCATACATTCCTAGGTTTTATGATACGGCCATTATAAGTGTACATTACAAAGAAAAGGCAGAGTCATGATGACCATCCCACATTCCAGTTCGGCCAGCCCACAATGATTTACACAGTAAGGTTCAGATCCCACATTTGATATCAATAGGCCCCCCAATAAACATGAGCATCTCCTGTTTTGGGAAACAAGTCATAAAGCAGGAACAAGCAGGTGTGAAAGAGATTAGCCGGAGGATTGTGTAGAATGAAAAGGGTTTTATGACGGGTCAAGCTCTGATGCTAATCACAGGTGGACGGAGGAAGGGGAGCTCGTGAGACCAGTTTGACCCGGGGCAGCAGAGCCAGCTGCCAGGTCACAGAGAAGTCAGAGGAGGAGCCCATGTACTGTGAGGCCCGTATTTACTCCATTATAGCCTATGTGAGGGCAATGACAAGATGGCCACTGCTTCCAAAATGGAACCCGCGTAGTGAAGCAGAATAGCGTGTACACAGTGCATTCATAGCTAGAACGATATATAAAGCACTCGTACATACCGCATTAACCATTTGCGGTTTGCTAATACCAAGATAGACAGGGGTAGGGCCCTGTCCCCTACGCGGTCCCGAATATTAAAGTACGACAGACCCTCCTTTTGCCCTTACATAGGCAATCACTATACTCATCTTAATCCGATTCCAGGTCGATGTTCACGAAGTCATGGAGATGTTGCTGTAGCATCATCCTATTACTTAGCTCGTCCCTCGATACAGGTTTCCTTACACATAAGGTAGCACAGAGGCCACATATCGTAGGAGCACACTGTATACACAGACAGAACAGGAAAAGAATGGCTAAGATCATTCCAATGACCATCAGAACTTTCCAACCCCAGGCAGATATCAATTCCCAGAACCACCCCACCAGTGACCAATCTCCCTTATCCACGTGTATGGATTCAGATATTTTATGGAGTTTGGAGATGGCTTGATATACTGTTGGAGCGTTATCTGGTATGAAAATGCAGCAACTAGATTGAATAACCTTACATACCCCACCGCGGTCTGCAAGAATAACTTCTAGAACCATGCGGTTCTGCAAAGTCATAAGGCGATCCGCTTGGAGCTCAGCTGTCAGATTACCAAGGGCACCAGCCGTTACATTTATAGTGGATTCAACCACACGTGTCAGTTGTCTCAGGTTCCTACTATTGACCATAGGTCCCCAAAACGGCAGGAAACCCAAGAAGAAGTCTCCCGCTTCCTGACCGGCAGTATCCTCCTTACTAATCACACCTCTCACAACTCTGGTCTTGTGATAGTCAGAGGCAGCAGTAAATGTCGGCGGTAGCAAGTTCGCAATATAACATGTGCCCGAGAAATCAGGGGGCAGCCATGTATATGCTCGGTCATTACAGATGAAATATGTGCCTTTGGCAGCCAAAAACGCAGGGGAGAACTGTGACGGGAAAGTGTATGTTTCAGTACAGTCACTTCTTCCCAGTTGAGCTCTAGGATTCTGACCATTACCCTGTAAGCAGAACCGACCCATGTGGGGTACGACCCAGATTGGAGATGAGATTTTTCGCTGTCTTTCACCCAGACTAATACTATACCCCGTCGCGTTCCATCCTACATAAGGTCTCAGCTCTTCTTTGGGAATGGATGAGTATGCATCAATATCCCTACTCATATCAGCAACTCCTTTCATCAAAGCCTTATTATTGGTGATAGGTCTAATGGAACGCGGTTGGCGAGGGGAGTACGTATCTAGAGCATAGAGAAACATGGTCTGGAATGCCCATGACGATCCATTGTAACTATACGGCAGCACCAAATAAGGAATACCCTTGTTAATGGTATGTGGCATTAACCCGCACACCCAGCAATTGGTCGTATTCATTACCAGTTGGTGCTGGTGCAAGAGCTGGATAAACGAGTTATTTACAAACTCTGATCGTCTGGTCTGTTCGTGCTCAGGCAAAGGGTGAAAAGAGTGAGAGGAGGCAGTAGAAAGGGGTATAGGTTGTTCGGTGGGTTCAATGGGCTTTTGAGCGGAGAAGAACACAAATCCTACAATAAACATCATTATACTACACAGTGTAAAGAGGCACAAAAATACAAAACATTTAGTTTTTACAATTCTACACATCCTTGCTTTGAAGTTCATTTCCTCAACGGGTCTCTCCATCTTAAAAAACTCCATCCTCTAAACGGGCCGCTCGCGGCGGATGAGTTTCTTCTGCTAAGGAGTACGCCTGTAAGTCCAGGGAAACGCCCTAGACCAACCAGAACCGTTGACCTAGCGTCTTCGGCCTGTACCCCAAAGTCTTGGCACCGCGACCCTGCGGCAGAACCCGGATGGTGGTTCGAAAAACAAAAATCAAGAAAGTCCTTCAGATGGGAGAGCAAAAAATGTCAAAAAGGAAATAGTAAGGAAATCTTTATTTGTCCATGGGTCTTGGTCTCAAATTATAGCGGAGACGGCCAGGTGCTGTTTGGTCTTGAAACAAAAGTTCATGCTCAGTGGTGTCCAGTCGATTTGATGGTGGCACAGCTTCCTGCAGAGTATTGTCACTCTCTTGGTCTGAAACTGTGTCTTTTAGGCGTGCGTCACTGAATGGTACAAAACGAGGCACAGTGTCTGTCTCAGAGTCGGCGATACCCTCCTGGACCCACTGGTCATATGGCAGAGGCAAGGGGACTACTTTGCAGTGGGTACCATGGATCCAGTGCTTCTTCCCTTTTACTCGCACCGCTGACCTTGTCGACAGAAGCACAAGGTGAGGGCCGATCCAGAGAGGCTCGTCGTTGCTCTTGCGCTGGAAATTTCGGACCAGGACCCACGAGCCAGGGTTGATAGGGTGTCCGGGAGGTTCAGAAGCTTGGGGAAGAGTATCATGTACCTGTTGGTGCAAAACACGCAGTTTAACAGTCAAATCATACAAGTAATCGAGTAGTACTGGATGCTCAATCTCACTAAACTTCGTAGGCCTCGGTACACCCCATACGTTGGCTGGGCGGCCAAAGACGACCTCGTAAGGGCTAAGTCCCACTCGTGAGTGTATGGTCATTCTGGTGGACAGGAGTGCTAAAGGCAGAGCGTCAGGCCATTTAAGACCGGTGCTCGCCTGGATTTTGGCCAGCTTGAGCTTTAAGGCTCCATTGTAGCGTTCTACTAGTCCAGCTGATTGGGGGTGATTTGCAGCATGGAATTTCTGCTTTATCCCTAGCCCTTCACATACATTCTTCATCACTTTACCCACAAACTCACTTCCATTATCACACCACACCATTCTTGGCATCCCAAACCTAGGGAAAAATTCCTTTACAAGGGCTTTGGCTGTGGATAGGGCAGTGTTATCTTTCAGAGGATAAGCCTCTATCCATTTTGAGAAAGCACAAACAACCACCAGTACATATTTCAGGTTGTTGCATCTTTCCATGTGAATAAAGTCCAGCTGCAAAACTTCGAATGGACATGATGGGGGTGCAAAGTGACCAGCTGGAGTTGGGGTTCCCCTACCAGGGTTATACTTCAAGCATACCATGCAATTCTTGACCACATTCTCTGCACACTTGGGAATTCCAGCATTCTGCCATACTGGAGCCAACAACTTACAAATTCCTTTCGTACTGATGTGTGCCATTCCATGTGCCATAGTAACCACTGGGAGCACATATGCGTCAGGCAACAACCATCGCCTATGTTCTGTCAGATCAATCCAACAACCATTCTCATCCAACTTACCCATACTTTCTCTCCACTTGCTTAACTCTTTCTCTGTGGCTTCAGATTGAAGCGACTTCACGCTCTCTATTGTGTTCTCACACATCCCAACATCGTCAACCCATCTTGCGGGGCCTGCAACATACATTCTAGTCTTCACATTCTGTGCTGTTTCTTTCGCCGTCTCATCAGCAAACGCATTCCCACGTCCAACATCATCTGTGACTTTCCTGTGCGCACTGCATTTCATGATCGCAACTTGCAACGGTAGGGTCAGTGACTCAAGGAGATCATTCACCAACTTGCCATTTTGAATTTTAGCTCCATGCGAAGTCAGGAACCCACGCTCTTTCCACAAACGCCCAAAATTATGAGCCACGCCAAAGGCGTACTGGCTATCTGTGTATATATTTACTCTCATTCCTTCAGATAACACACATGCTCTCGTGAGGGCGATTAATTCTGCTGCTTGGGCCGAATTATGTGGCACTCGTGAAGTTTCCACGACCGTGTGTAAAGTCGTGATAGCATATGCAGCAGTCGTGTCACCATTAGGGAGTTTGAAACACGAACCATCCACCCATAAAGTACCATCACACTCAGTCAGGGGAATATCTTTTAGATCTACTCTCCCTTTCGTCTCTTCTTCTGTTCTGAACAGACAGTCATGTTGCTCAATCTCATCTGAGTCTGCTGGGACTGGCAATAACGTAGCTGGATTCAGCGTATTACATCTCTTTATGTGTATGTGATTTGCTAACAGTGTAAGCTCATAGCCTGATAATCGCGCACTAGTCAAGTGTTGTGTCTTGGTCCTATTTAATAATGTGTCTACTGCGTGTGGAACCATAACAATCAATGTATTGTCCATTACCAAACCAGCAGATTGTCGGATAGACATTGCTGCAGCAGCTGTCGCTCTCAGACAGCTTGGCAATGCCCTCGCTACAGGGTCCAAGGTTGATGAAAAATATGCGCATGGGCGCGGTCTGTCGCCAAAAGGCTGTGTTAACACTGACAACGCACAACCATCTTTCTCGTGAACATACAATGTAAAAGGCTTACTGTAGTCAGGGGTACCCAACACAGGAGCCGAACACAATGCATTACGCAATTCCACAAAACTTCTCTGGCACTCTTCAGACCATGGGATAGGATTCGGTGTGTCTTTGCATGTTAAGGCTACTAAAGGTTTTGCCAACAAAGAAAAACTAGGGATCCAATGCCTACAGTATGAAGTGATGCCCAAGAAAGCACGCACTTCTCTCTGTGTTTTCGGCACACTCAACTGTGCAATGGCTTGAATTCTTTCTGGGGTCAGTTTCCTTCCCTCCTTCGATAAGAGATGACCTAAGTAGGTCACTTCTTGTCGACAATATTGCAGCTTAGAGAGAGACACTTTGTGATGGAAAGCAGATAAATGGCGCAACAATGACAATGTGGCTTCTTTACAAATCTTTTCAGTATCCGCAGCGATTAGTAAATCGTCCACGTACTGAATCAGGATAGCGCCACTAGGTAAAACAAGTGCATCAAGCTGCGCTTTCAAAGCTTGACTGTATATTGATGGACTTTCACAGTAGCCCTGGGGAGCGCGTTTGAAGCGGAAGCTTCGGCTTCCCAGACTAAAGCCAAAAATATCTCTGCTCTCTTCTGCAATTGGGATACTAAAGAAAGCATTCTTTAAATCAATCACTGAAAACCATGCAGCAGAGGCTGGAATCATCGTTAACAAGGCAGTTATATCAGGGACAACCGGAAACTGTGGCACAACAATCTTATTAACCTCTCTGAGATCGATCACAAATCTGTAAACAGGTGGCTGTGAAGGGTCCGTTCGTTTTAAGACAGGTAAAATCGGACTATTGCAAACGTTGCCTCTTGTCTCCTCAATCACACCTTTATTAATCAAGTCGCTGACAATGTCTAACAATGCTTTCTGCCCTTCATTAGAGATCTTGTACTGGGGAATACGTGGCAGTCTGACATTAGCCTTTAAAGTCACCACATATGGCGGTATCTCCAAGAGGCCCACATCATTGGGACCAGTAGCCCAAAGGGCATCCGGAAGGGATGACAATTCAGGCGGCATTGTGTTTTTAGACAAGTACATTGGGGAAATCACTTTCTTGCCTAATGTAAGTTGTACTCCTGAAGGAGAACAATACAGTGTAGCGTGCAATCTTTTCAACAAATCTAATCCCAGTAAATTCTCACCACAACCTGTTGTCAGAATCAGGGGTGCTTTCAGCTCGTAAGGTCCAACAGAAAGTGACATGGGACTAGAAATCGGGTTCCTAACTGGGGCGCCAGAAAAACCTACTGAAACATTTATATCGCCAGACAAAGGTGCGCCAGGGAGTTTTGAATGCATGATTGAACTCTTTGCAGCACCAGTGTCTAGCAGAAAAGGCTCCGTTACATTTGCTGTAGTCACCTCAACATACGGTCCACTCTGATCCACTGGCACTGAAACAACTCCCTCTCTCTGTCTATGGCTGTCCTAATAATCATTATTTTCTGCATCACCGTCCTCTGCATAATAATCATTATTATAATACTGGGCCGTATTACTAGTCGCGTTAGCTTGCTGATCAAAGCTATTAATGGCGCTTTGGGGCGGAAGAGGACGCGCGTTCTGGGGAACACTTCCACGCCCTCTGCCTCTAGGAGCTTGCTGACCACCCCTACCTCTTACGCCATACGCATTACCGTTCCGCTGCATTAATTTAGGGCAACTATATTTATAATGACCTTCCTCTTTGCAGTATGAACATTGGTTGGGACCTACAGGGGCACGTGGTTGATAATACCCGTTCATTTGCTGGTTGTTCTGAAACTGTTGGGGTTGGTGATAGACACCTTGGGGTTGTCTATAATTATTCTGACCTCCACGTGGCGGATAGGCCTGCTGTAAAAGGACCTTTGTCTTTAATTCCTTCGTTTTCTTCTCTGTTCTATCTTTCTCGTCTTTATCTCTATTTTCATAATACTGTGCAGTAGCCAGTATTTGCGCTGAAGAAGAAACAGCCCAAGAACTCTCTGAGTCTTTCAACTTTTTACACAGGTCAGGAAGTAAATTCTGCACAAACTTATCCACAAATAACTGTTGGCCACCCTCAGTACTCATATCCTGCCCACTGTGGTCAATAAATGTTTCTTCAAACCTAGTAAAGAAGTCTGACACTGTCTCATCTTTCTTCTGCTTGCATGCAGATAACTTGTCCCAATTTACGCGCATCGCGGGCATTATTGTCTTCATATACGTGATGATTCTACCAGGCAGTTCAGCTACTAAAGGTTCTGGTTTCGCGCCACCAGTTTGTCTAGCATCAGCAGCAACGATGTTAGCCCATGTGTCCCCTAGTTCTGCATCGTGATCTGCATTACGAATTGATCCCCATAGAGGCTGTGGAACAACATTACCAAACAACATGTCTATGTCGGCCAGATTCATAACGCATGACCCTGCCGTCTGTGACAACTCTTTATAATAACCTGCTGGATTTTTACGGGGATCAGGTAAGGACTGCTTAAGTGCTAACACCTCAGATCTTTTCCATGGAACATGCACCCAAACACGCTGGAAATGCGCTGAAGCAGCGGCAATACCGGCGTTAGCATCAGCTGCAACTGCTTCCTTCCATACCGGGGGAACTTCTCTCATGGGGTATTGTCGCGCTTTTACCTTTTTCCCCACAAGGACATCTTGTTCAAACAATGACTGTTGACAATCATCATTTCTGAAGGACAATACAACCGCAACGGCTTTATCTACTTCGCGGTCCACAATTATACCAGTTCCAAAATCGAACCTCACTCTACACAATTCCTGCGGGCTCGGATTTTTACCACTATCTTCCAATTCTTCACAGAGAATTTCGCACATTTTCTCAAACACATATCTCTGTTTTGGGGCATCCCACTGATGGAAAACGTTGACAACTGATTCCACATCATACAATGAAGGGAAAACAATCCATCTACGCGCCATGCTGTCTATTACCTTTTTCTCATCAGGGTTAGGCAATTGGCTACGCAATTGCTTACGCTGTAAACCAGGAGTCGCACCAGATGACTCAAAGAGAGGCGACATTAATGTAGTAACCACATTAGCTAAGCGCTGTCACGCTGAAGGAGAAGTTGAGGCGGAAACAGGGGGAAAAACAGAGGGAAGAAAAGAGGATGTAGAAACAGGTACTGGAGTGGTGCAAGGAAGAGTGTCAGAAGAGGCAGCTGCTGAATTAGGCAAAGTCGCAGGAAGCGCGGGGGCAGTCGGGAACACAGCTGGCAGCCCTTGAGAGGGCTGCGCTATATGGAAAAGAGCTGGCTGCGCAGCAGCTGGCGGTAGCGGCAAGGCTTGCAGTATATTCACTGGAGGTGGCATATTCACAAGCTGGGGAGGTGCCATGGCATTTTGAGCATACGGGGGTGGCGAACTCAAAAATGCGACATCAGGGGATCTTTCTCCTTTTCTTCTAACTCATTCTGCTTAGAATGTGGTAAAGCTGGGTAACATTTGTCGATCCCTAACTTACGCTGTCTGTGCAATTGCTCATTCATCTGTTCCTCCTCATCGTCTTTAAATTGTACAGCTGCTTGCATTACTGTCATACCTCTCTCTCTTTTATTCTTTTTCGCTAACTTAATTTCCTTTTGTTTGGCTTCCTTTCGCCATAAGCGGAAAGAATCAAACATCGCCGGCTGGGCTTTCTTCTTAAACAATTTAATTTCCAAATTATCTAAAATATCGGTATCGAAACTACCATTTTGGGGCCATTTTAAAACACCGTCTTTCCTAGTGTAGTGGATCCACACTTCGTTATATGCAATGGGGCCTACACCATGTTTTACATAGAGCTCATAAGTTGGAGTTCCAACCGGAGGAACCGGACATGATTCCTCTAGCTGGAAATCTTTTCCACAACCCAAACAGAATAATCTACCAAATATTCCAGAACCAGGCATCTTCGCTCACTAGTCTAGATCCAAACGTCAAAGGATTATCGATTACGATAGTCTCGTGAATACACGAGTCCTCTGGCTTTGGCGTTTGCAAACTCCAAATTACCAAATTACCAAATCAAACGATCCCGAAGGATACCAAAAACAAATGGGAGACGCTCCACTTATACTTAACTGAATATTGCCGATCGATGACGTCACCAGAAGACTCTCTCGATTGTTTCGCTCTCTCAAACTCGTCAAGGGTCCAAAACAGGTCGATTAATCAGGGCAGCAGTCCTTCGTAGCCGTCGGGACGCGGAGAACCTCGCAGAAAAGACTTTCGGACCACGTCGACATGCAGGGGTCGATGAAGTGGCGGCCTTCCTCCAGAATTTCCACACGAAGCTCCTCACGAACCTCTGGCTTGGACTGGTACCGCTGAAATCGTCCCGAGTTGGGCGCCAAACTGAAGTACTGGGTATTTTAGTCCCAGCGGTGCAGGGGCACACACCCTATGACTTCTGGGTTCACCCTGTTCCAGACCTACAGAAACACAGAGTCTTCTGGGTGAAGTCAAAGATTCATTTATTGGCTGCAGACCAATTACAGGTATCCTAGAAGTACAACAGCGTGTATGTTCTCAGGAGACTGCTGAAAATCATAGGAACGGACTTCATCTTAAATACCCTTTTTCTTGCCTCAAGCATACATTCCTAGGTTTTATGATACGGCCATTATAAGTGTACATTACAAAGAAAAGGCAGAGTCATGATGACCATCCCACATTCCAGTTCGGCCAGCCCACAATGATTTACACAGTAAGGTTCAGATCCCACATTTGATATCAATAGGCCCCCCAATAAACATGAGCATCTCCTGTTTTGGGAAACAAGTCATAAAGCAGGAACAAGCAGGTGTGAAAGAGATTAGCCGGAGGATTGTGTAGAATGAAAAGGGTTTTATGACGGGTCAAGCCCTGATGCTAATCACAGGTGGACGGAGGAAGGGGAGCTCGAGAGACCAGTTTGACCCGGGGCAGCAGAGCCAGCTGCCCAGGTCACAGAGAAGTCAGAGGAGGAGCCCATGTACTGTGAGGCCCGTATTTACTCCATTATAGCCTATGTGAGGGCAATGACAAGATGGCCACTGCTTCCAAAATGGAACCCGCGTAGTGAAGCAGAATAGCATGTACACAGTGCATTCATAGCTAGAACGATATATAAAGCACTCGTACATACCGCATTAACCATTTGCGGTTTGCTAATACCAAGATAGACAGGGGTAGGGCCCTGTCCCCTACGCGGTCCCGAATATTAAAGTACGACACTGGAACACCGCCCTCAACACCCACCACCCCAAACATAGCAACAGCCTCCCCATAGCCATCAAGAATTTCTGAAATTGGATCACTTCTTGAGCAGACTCCCTTCCCCTCCCTCTCAAATACAGCAATACAACAAAACAAGACCCCAGGCCAGTGGTACATGGGGGGACTCAGACTGATGGAATACTCCAGCAAACAGTTGGAGTTGAAGAAGCCGGGTTCCACGTTCTAGATCTACTCTGGAACCCCAGGCCAATGTCTCTTTTTGTCACTATGGAAGCGTGGAGGGGAGGAAATTCGTTAGTCAATCAACATTTACAGTTCCAATGAATAATGACTCCAAAGAATCACAGACTCCCAGTTAAGTTGAGTTTGTTTATTACAAAGCTAAGAACAGTTGGACATACAAGCACCTCGAGATGAGAGTGTAGAAATACATTGTAACTAATACAAAGCCGAACCTACGAGTAAAGTTAAGTCGAATCAACATGCACAGAATAATCAGTTCGAAAATTAGGATACAGAAAATGATGGCAGCAACATCGAGATTCCCTTCATTTGAGATCATAGGTATAAAACATTAGTCTATCCCTACACTACCACTAGCATGACATCCCTACTTAGTATTTCCCAAGGCAAGATCCATTAAGGTGTCTGTGTGGGAAGTCTTACTAGAAAGTATCTTCACATTTAGATGGGTCAAGTGGCATGAAGCTAGAGCTCGCTCTAAGATGCTCTCTCTCTCAAAGCAAGGCAGAAGTCCCCAGACATTGTCTCTAACTTAGATACTTCATTTTGCAACAGTAACCCAAGATGCATTGCGACATCACATCATCCATGCAGGCCACCTCCTCATAGGTAACTGTCCACACGGCAGCGATGCTCCCACGCTTTTGCGAGATGACCTTGATTCCCAGGCTTACTCTGATCAGAAAATACAACAGTTCTTTATTATCAGTATCGCCGTTCAATGTATCCTCTCCTTCCTGAGCCTAACTCCTAAAACAAAGACATTATTCTAGCTAACAAGGATGAATTTCTCCAACTGCAACAGAAACGTGAGAAAGAACAAACTAAACATGCACATGAATTTCACTAATAAATCTAATGTGAGAGCCTCGGGGGGAAAAATACAATGCAGGCCTACAGAAATCGATCAACATAAGGAATAGCAAAAGGCTTCATGAAATTACACATATAAAATTAAGATTATTACTGAGCACATCTAAGTTAACACGTTACATATGCACATCAATTGTGTGAATAATTGTCAGCAACATGTACGAATTCTGCACATTAATGTTTTCGTCTTACTACATGTAGTTGCAACATTAATTTCTTCACAATTACATTGAAAATATCCCTAACACTTCACATTTCACGTTATTACAGTTTACGTTCTACTGGCCTAAGTTAATGAAATAAAAGATTACATATAGGTGTGAACTACATATGATTGTGCTGGTCTCCTATAAATGAAAGAGAAAAATTGCACTCTAACAGAGTGCAAATGGACAATGAGACGTTAAAATCCATCATAAGACGCTACCACCAAATTATCCGGATAACCAAATGTGCCACTCTGGTAGACTTCATTGATGCCAGCACCAACAGAAGCTTAGAAACTTCGCCATTGTGAAAGGTTACACCTCACCAATGGCTGTCTCCAACTTGATCATGCCCTCATGGGACCCCTGCAACAATCTCTTGCAATTCTGCAGCAACAGAATCACCACCATTAACAGCAACTTCAGCACAAAACCGGACCCAGCAGCCCTTGCCAAACACCACCCAATCATATCCAAAGAACCAATACTAACCACATGGCCCATCATCACCCCAAAAGAATCCGCTGCTACAATTAAGTCAATCCACACAGGGGCCCCATTGGACCCCTGCCCCCACCACGCTTAATCCAGAAGACTGCAACCCATCAGCACCATCCTCACCCCCATTCTGAATGCCTCGACCTCTTCTGTGACCTACCCAGATGCTTAGAAACATGCAACTGCCCTCCCATTGCTGAAGAAACTCTCTGCAGACTCTGCAAAGCTTGCCACTTACAGACAGATACCATTCCTGGCCATGGTCTTCGAAAAATATCATTAATAGGCATCTCAACGATTCCCTCAATGACCACCAACTCTTCCACACCACAGTGCGCTCTCCAAACCTTCATAACATAACAACATAGCTGAGCTTGATTAGAACAAATTATCCAAGATTTGCTTTGTTAAAGATTTATGGCCAGATGTACAACCATTCACTTTTACGAGTTGCAAATTGCATCGAATTGCGACTCGCAATTTGCGACTCGCAAAAGTGAATGTACAACCGTGTCTCAGACACTGTTTGAAATTCCCAATATGGTTGCAAATGGCATGTCTCATTAATATTCATGAGGAAAGCGCAATTTGCGATCCCATTAGGAATGGTTAGCATTCCCAGGGATGGTGACCTGCTGGGGTCAGCAGACCACCATGTCTGTGACTGCTTTTTAGCTAAAGCAGTTTTCTTTTTTTTTTTTTTTTTAATGCAGCCCGTTTTCCTAAAGGAAAACGGAATGCATTTAAAAAAGAAAAATGGGACCAATGCCTGCTCTTAAAAAGAAATGCGTACACACTCACAAAGATGAAGGGGTCCCCTAGGGACCCCTTCCCGTTTGTGAGTGGTTTACCACCTACTTGAAGTAGGTGGTAAACTGCGAGAATTTTGTGGCTGCAAACATGGTCGCAAAACAATAGTACATGGCATTGAGACTCGCTATTAGGAAGGGACGCCCCGAGTTGCAAACGCTATACGTCAGTAAATCGCAAATGCTACATGCCAGGGCCCTCTTTTGCGGTCGCAAACGGGCCGATATCCTGTTTGCGAGCAGAAAAAAGGGTCTGGCCCTAAATTAAGAAATCATAATGCTACAGCCTTTCATGTGGTGGACATGTGAGATCTGTAGGGATGAGGATATGCGAAGAGAAGGATAACCTACTTTATTATCAGAACTCCAAGATAATATTGAACTGCTGCCTCTTCGGAAAGTAACCTGATACTGCTGGCTATTAATCTGTTTGTTGGCTTGCCATTATAAATGGTAAGTTCCACAACCTTCCAGGACTGCTCTTTCAGTCTATGATCTTCCCACTCGATTTAGAAATCTTTGATGGATAGGTATGGCTTGTTTGATGACAGGCAATATGTTGTCTGCTCTGCAGGTATAGCATTTGTGAAGGTGTAACAGTAAATAATAGTGAATCCATAGGCACAAAGCGTTTTTCTTATCTGTGGTCCCTTATTCTGAATGTACATCAAGGCGCTGAGGGGTGGACTAAGATGAAAGCGAAGTCCAGAGATTTTTTTTTTCATATTAAGCACACTTAGCACAGGATGAGGGACGCGGCCGGGCCAGCAAATAAAAGCATTTGTTGGCACATTTGAGAGATTTTCTTGCCCTAAGAACATTTTGGAAAAGGCAAGCCTCAATTTTGCATTATGCACCATAATAAATTAAATATATCGGCTGACATGAGTAGAATTTAATGATAGTGCTGTAGAGAAAATAACGAAATATTGAAATAATCCATAGAGAGTAACAGTATCCAGAAATAATATGTTGATGTATGTGCCTGTAAGAGGAGTGTGTGCTGGTACACAAACCTAGAAGTTCAACAGGCATAGGGTTGAGCTACAGTAGAAGCTATGCCAATCTGAGACCCAGTGTGACATAGTGGTAAGGCATCATCGGGTGCCTAATCCTGGGCCAATTAATTTCCCATGAAAATGTATGCGTTAGACATACCATTAGAATTAATGCTGCTTTAGGCAAAGGTAGTGCCATTGTGTGCCAGGGTACTCCTAATACTACTTTAAAACTCCTGGGTACAGTCAGGTATGTTAAGGTGCTGCTCAGGTGTTTCAAGGTACTACTCCTATATACTAGTCAAAGACGTACTTAAGTAAAATACATTTTAATTAATACTTCTAAATGGGCATATTTTTACTTTTAATATTCCCAGCATAGGCGTAGCTAGAGCTTGTGGTGCCCGGGGCTATCCCTCATATTGCTGCCCCTGGGGCAAAAAGAACTGGGAGCACTTGAAAGAGGTCCGAGAGACATGTAGTATCGCTGCTACTAGTTACCTTGATCATGCAAGTTACATGCACATACATGACACGGTTCAAGGCTACACAGTTGAATACACAGGTGACATCAGGCGTTAGACTAACACATTTCAGTATGGTGCTCCGCATCACCTCACTGAAATGCATAGTCACGCATTTGATTCCACTCTCTCTGCTGTCACACAAAGCACTATTCCAGTACACCACTGGCCACTCCAGGCTGCTAGCTTGCGTGAGTGCCTGTGTGGCTAGCCTGCGCCGGGGCTGCACCCGCAGATGTCACTTGCCGGCCCGGGGACGCGCTGCCAGTAGCACAGAGCACAGCAGTGAGGTTGCTACAATGTATTCTTTTTTAAAAGCCGTAGTGCATTCCCGCCCGGCACTGCACCACTATCACAGTCTGGCCTCACGACCCGGCCGACTAAGGCAGTTCATTAACGCTACATTCTGCTGCCTCATGTGGCGCAAGTGGGGGTGGCTGCGTAGGCAGTCGAGTGGAACTGCGGCAAATGGCAGTGCTGCTTGCACCGCCGTGGTTAAATTCTTTAAAAGCACATGATTTTTCTCGCGCAAATGGGAGCCAACCCACGGACCACGGCGGCTGCTGGAGCCCGGAGCAGCAGTCACAGCACTGACTGTGTGCAGCTGCTGCTGGTTGGTGAGCCTAAATCTATAGAATCAAGCCAGAGCACCGTGTTTGCGTTGGATGATTTGTTGCGGCCACTCCACTGCCAGGGCTGTAGGTGGCCCAAAAACCAAAATGTCCGGGCTGGCGCACCCTCCGCCTTGCTGCGGATAAAAGTAAGTGAGACTGTGAGTGAGAGCCCACTAATCATGTCACTGATTGTTATTAAAACTGCTTTATAAATTTAGCACGCAGTCTGCATCAGCTGCCTGCCCTTCTGTGATACACTGAAGTTCTCTGCAGTCACACACAGTGAGACAGCGAGAGTCTCATTCTGTCTGGACTCAGGTCACACACTGTGTAGTTCAGGGACGAGCCACGCGAAGACGTACTTTTTGAAATATTACAGCACTTTCTGCGCTGTAGTGCCTTAACCTGAGGCTTGCCCAATCAATGCAGCCCGGTGGTGCTGCTGTTGAGTCAGTCAGCGGGTAGTAGTGACTCTGTGTGCTGGCAGCTAGACTCTTAAAACTTACTATACTTAGGCAGCTGAGCTGAGAGCTCATCTGTGCCGCTGACTGCAGGGCTGGAGCCAGAAGGTGGCACACCGACCGTAAACACTTCATATTAATAATTTGGTTGAGAGCACTAGATCAAGCTAGCTGCCGGCTGTGAGCTATGTGACATGACTGTATGGCTTAGCCTGAGGCTTGCCCAATGCTCATTGTCCCCAACTAGTCAGGTGACTGTGTTGCCTAACTTGTCATTTTAATTAGGCACTGCAGCTGTGAAGACAGAGAGATCCGTGCTGTTTAGGGCTCACATCCTGGGCTGCGTCGCACTTGGGACAGAGAGTGGCCTGGAGTCCACTGAGTGATGCTCTGCAGCATCTGATTTGATTGATTGCCACTAGGAGGATCCAGGGGGCCAGTAGGCAAAGGCAGGAATCAATTTTATTGTTTTTCTGCCAGTCTGCCCTGCAACACTACTAGGAGGCTGACAAAAAAATGTTGTTGGGGCCTCAAATACTGTTTGGGCTGGGTCCCACGTGGGACAGAGAGGCCCTGGAGTACACACTGACGCTGTGATGCTCTGCAGTTTTCAGAACGTCTAAGAGTTTCTTGTTTGTCAAATGGGTGTAATTTCTGATATTTGTATGTTTCCCTCGTCTTCAGTGCTTGATTTTGCTTGCGAGAAAGTATCACTTATAGTCGTTGAAATGTCAATCATAATTACACTGAAGTTATGAGAAAATGTCACACATATTGAAACCTTGGCAGCTATGTTGCCACTCTGCCACTCACTAAATATCCCCTCTGAAAACGCTTAGCTCCTACCTCACTCAGCCTCCAGCAGCACTCCACAGTGGTATCAGCCAGAGCTAGGGTCTCTATGGCAGGGGTTGGTTCCCTTCTGCAACAGCAGCCAGCAAATCGCCAAGCATTGCCACTGCCCCAGAATCGACTCCTCACAAGAGAGCGTAGTGGTGATGCGCGTGACGCGTCACTGCTATGTTCTCATCGCGAGGGCTGGCCAAAATGATGCCCAGGGCCAGTGTTGCCAGATTTTGAGACCCGTCCCAAGCCCAAAGCTGCTCAAGTATAAGCCCAAAATAAGCCCACAGTCGCGACTTTCATTATGCAGAAATAGTCATCAGAAACCATTTTAAGGATGAATGTAAATTCTTTTCGATATACAGATAGAGGGAGGGGGTTAACTGGGCACCTGTGGAAAGAGACTAGCCTGCCCCAAGTCTTTTTAGCAGCTTGTTTAACATGTGTGTGCCCCTTACCTCTTAAGATGATTTATTTCAAGTGTTTTCTTCATGCAAGTTTCTTTTTCCTTAACCTCTTTTAACCAGCCTTTCTCCTAACCCAATGGCTGCAGTGTAATAAAAGAATCATTTTCAAAATACCTTTAGTTGATTCTCTTTTTCGATGCATAAATGGCCAAAGTTTATTAAGACAAAGAATATATCCTGTTTGCGCTAAGAACACCATTCAAGATATCTATTTGGACAAAGGAAGAATATACATCAAAATAAAAGCACGGTGCTACTCTTGGATTACTTTTTTAAAGACCTGCTCATTACTGCGGCCACAGTGTGTCAGCTGTTCTCAGCGCCGCAGTTCACACTTCTGCTGCTGGCAACGCAAATGATAGCATGTAAGCAGTATGTAGACGGTGCCTCCCTGCTCCTGTGTATGGCCATTGCTCACCTGAAACAGCTTAATAACAGGCCAGAGACAGGCTTCAAGAGTCAACCCATGCATTGAGCAGCACTGGGACATTCCAAATGCTGCTCAGATGCTACTACAGCCAGGTCGTCCGCTCTGCCCCCCACAACACATGTGGAGGGCAGGGAAGATGTTTTCCATCCTGGGCAGTGGCAATGTCTGCCTAGGGGCAGAGCATGGGTGGGGGGAGAGGGATGGAAGGGGGCAAAGGTGTAGCAGTATTTGCAAAAATACCTTGCCTACAGCCAGTCAAGCATGCCAAGCTCTGCCACAGAGCAGCAATGAAGGGTTGCGCCTCGACCAGAGGAGGTGCCACTCTGGTAAGGAAAAATAAAGATGTTGCTAAATGGTCAATCAAACATACCCCGTTGTCACAGTGAGATGTTATGTTATGTTATATGGCTCTTATAGAGCGCTTATCACCACTGGCGCCCTACATTATTCTATACAATGACGTGAATACTGTAGCAGGAAATACTAATCTGTGTATACACCTAAATAAAGCACTCCATTACCTCGCGGTCTAGTCAGCATGATAAAAAACAGCCAAATAAATAAATAGGGCTCACAGCATCTTCACGTGATAACAAAAGCTGCCACTGTATATTTCCCATCTTTCATTTAACGAAAAGCATCTGTAAAAATAATCACTAAACACCTGGCTCATGGAAGAATCTTTCTTTCAGCTTACACTCTGGAGCAATGCTGGCACAGTTCCTACCAAAGAGAGGCATATGCATTTCATGTCAAAGTGTACTGGAGACCAACACATGGATTTGTTCCAAAGATGTTTATTCATAACACAGCAACCTATTGTATGATCATAGTGTACTGTTTGCATATATACAGAGATAACAAGCCTGCAGACCAGGATTGAATATGGTCCTTGAGTGGAACTGTACGTGTAGTAAACCACTAAGATGCCCTTGGGCAAGCAACCCCCTGGCTACCCAGTACATTCTTTTTTAAGAAATTCAGAGGAACGTCACAGGGTAATCATTGGTAGGAGAGGGCTACACACAAGGTATATTTAATTAAGTATAGCGACATATTAAGGTTATCATAAGAGTCCATATCAAAAGTACACATTTTCTGGCTTAGTACTTAATTTACCTAGTTCGTTCATTTTAGGACTTGTGGTCTTGGTATAGTTCAGTTTGATCATTTGGATTAACACACCAGAAAACAGTGATTAGTGACTAATGTGCAGTAACTGAAAAGTTGTATCTACTGTAGGGATTAAAGTGATAAACGTAGAGACTTTGGGGACGGTTGGCATTGAATTTAGGAGCGGGGACAGGGTGGGGGAGTCACACTGGGTGACAGGGGGCTGACATAATTTAGCTTGCACATTACTCCTCCGGCGCTGCCATAACTTTGCTGCTACGTAATAGTAACTGTGTCTGTGTGTAATTTTTAACGTCTTTTTAATTTTACAGCTTGTTTGCACACCAGCTGAACATCTTCTGAATTTTTCTGCTACATTTACCTGTCTCCGCGGTACTCCACTGATTGGGGTTCCTCACTTCCTGTTTTTGGCGGTGTGCCAGCGAGAGACGCCATTTTGTTTTGGTGGGGCGCTCTCTAGTCTTCTGGCCACCGGAGCTACAAAAATGCACGCTGCACGTTCGCAGGCGCTTAGGGGGCTGACATATTTTAGCTTGCACATTACTCCTCCGGTGCTGCCATAACTTTGCTGCTACGTAATATTAACTGTGTCTGTGTGTAATTTTTAACGTCTTTTTAATTGTATTGCTTGTTTGCACACTAGCTGAACATCTTCAGAATTTTTCTGCTACATTTACCTGTCTCCGCGGTACTCCGCTCATCGGGGTTCCTCACTTCCTGTTTTTGCCGGTGTGCCAGTGAGAGACGCCATTTTGTTTTGGTGGGGTGCACTCTAGTCTTCTGGCCACCGGAGCTACAAAAATGCACGCTGCGCGTTCGCAGGTGCTTAGGGGGCTGACATAATTTAGCTTGCACATTACTCCTCCGGCGCTGCCATAACTTTTCTGCTACTTAATATTAACTGTGTCTGTGTGTAATTTTTAACCTCTTTTTAATTTTATTGCTTGTTTGCACACTAGCTGAACATCTTCTGAATTTTTCTGCTACATTTACCTGTCTCTGCGGTACTCCGCTGATCGGGATTCCTCACTTCCTGTTTTTGCCGGTGTGCCAGCGAGAGACGCCATTTTGTTTTGGTGGGGCGCTCTCTAGTCTTCTGGCCACCGGAGCTACAAAAATGCGCGCTGTGTGTTCGCGCAGCGGGCTTTCCGCTGGCCGCCGAAGGCACGCCTTAGGCAAGCCCGTCTGCGCCCTTCAGCGTCCCGACGGCGGCCGGGGCCAGTTATGCTGTCCCTCAGTCTATTTGTGTGCCGACTTGACGGCGCTTCTCCAGTGAGTCTTTAAAACTGTTAAGGGGAACTATTTGCAACCATCAGGACTATCCTATTTTGTTGGGGAAGCAAGATTTTATGTGTTTGGTTTGTGGGTTTCAACTCTGTCTTGACTCGAATTCCATTAGTAGGTCTTCGAGGGTGCCTACTATTTCAGCGGCGCTGATAAACGCTCGCTCACTGAAGAAACATCATTCTGATGTGTTTGAGCTCCTGTTTGATAACTCTCTGGATCTTTTGTTTATCACGGAGACTTGGTTGGATAGCTCTTCTGATCCAATTGTCCCACTGGCTACTCCTGGGGGGTATAAAATATGTAGCTTGGACCGTCTGCTGGGGAGGGGGTTGGGGTAGCAATTATTTTTAAAGAGAAGTGGGAGCTTTGCAAGTGTGACTTTAGTCGCTGGGGCGGGTGCGAAGCCCTTGATTTTAGCATTCGTTTTTCGTCTCATTTCACGTTGGGGGGCTCTCTGATTTATCATCCTCCAGGCCCAGCGAAATCCTTTCTTCAGGCCTGTGAGGAGGCTGTGACAGCCCGGGCTTTGCATTTTTTTCATTATTTGATACTTGGCAATTTTAATATACATCTGGATCAGAGAGATTCTAGGGACGCATTAGAGTTCCTTGATATTTTTCAACTAGCTCATTTTCCCCAATGGGTCACTCAGGTGACCCATCAAGGGGGCCATATTCTTGATCCCATCTTTGCTAACTTTTCCATCAAAGCCAATGACCCCCTTCCAGTCTCTTGGTTGGACCATTTTTTGACCTTCTTCTCTTGGGAGGTGGCCTTACCTAGTTCAAGGGCCTTAGTCTGCCGTAAACCACCTTTTAAAAGAATTGAACCCGCCAAATTTGCTTTGACGTTATCGGCCAGTAGGCCGCTTCTTCCTCAGGATTTGGATGGGAGCCTTTTAGCCTTCTCTAATTGGATTCAGGACACCATGACTACTATCGCCATCCCCACTTCGATGAGGCACTCTAGGGAGTCTCCCTCCAAACCATGATTCACAATAGAGCTGAAACTTTTGAAGCAGGATTGCAAAAAATTGGAACGTTTTTGGCGCCTCAGTAAATACTGTTTGGTGGCAAAGGGTTTGCTTAGGCAGAGCCAGAAAATCTATTATAAGGCTATCTCACTAGCTAAAATGCATTACTATGCTGTTCGTATCGACCAGGCGCATAACAACTCTAAGGAGATTTTTGCTATTGTCCAGAGCTTTATGTCACCTATAGCTCAGATAAGCGCCCGGCCAGGGACGGATGCCTGGTGTGCCTCGCTATCTAACTTTTTTTTGGGATAAAATTCGAGGGATTCAAGATAGTTTTATACTGCCTCTTTCTAATCCCCTGCCATCCACGACTGATTCTATTTTTCCATCCATTTTCGATTCTATCTCTCCTAGTCACTCTCTGGCTAATTTTTCCCCGGTTGACTTGTCTTGTACGTTGAGGATTTTGAAGGGACTGAAGTCTGGTTCACCTGTGGACCCCTGCTCTGCAAGACTATTGGCATCAGTAGCGGAGGTGGTGAACTTCGAGGTGAACAGTATTATTAATCTTTCTTTGCTGGATGCCTGTGTCCCTAGTGTTTGGAAGCTGGCAAAAATCCTTCCCCTATTGAAGAAACCTGCCCTCAATCCCTTGATTCCTGGGTATTATAGGCCCATTTCTCTTCTTCCTAGCCTTGCTAAGGTGTGTGAGAAGATAGTGAACAGACAACTGTCTGAGTTGGTGGAGAGGGAGGGGCTCCTGCATCCGGCTCAGTCGGGTTTTCGCTCCTCTCACAGCACGGAGGGGGCGTTGGTAGAAGTGACTGAGGCCGATTTGAGACTTCTCGATGCCGGCGGGAGAGCAGCCTTAGTGCTGCTCGACCTGTCGGCTGCAATTGATACGGTCCCCCATTCTCTATTGCTTGACAGACTTGCAGAGATTGGCGTTTCGGGATCAGCCTGGGGTTGGATTAAGTCTTTTTTGGAGGGCCGGGTTCAGCAAGTCTGGCTTCCTCCAGCTGCACCCTTACCTTAGCTGGTCTCCACGGGGGTACCACAGGGATCATCGCTTTAGCCTCCTTTTGTTTAACATCTACCTTACTCCTCTAGTCATATTAGCAGAGGATTTGGGGGCTAAGGTGATCGCATATGCTGATGACACCCAGTTACTATTTACTTGGAATAAAAATGAGGAAGCCGTGGCCCCTGTTCTGTTCTGCCTGTCTTCGGTATTCAAGTGGCTTGCGAAGGCCCAATTAAAATGTAATGAAGATAAGTCTGAGGTACTTTTGTTCGGTAATTTCTCCCTTGGCGTCAGAGATATGATTTGGCCACCTGAGTTCCCGCACCCATCATCTAACAGCTCTGTGGCAAAGAACCTTGGAGTGTGGTTTGAAGATAATCTCTCTTTCACAATTCAAGTTTAGAGACTCGCGGGATGCTGTTTTGGCCTCCTTAGAGTCCTGAGAAGATTTCTACCACTCCTTCCTCAGGTGGCGAAAGAGTCAGTGGTACGTGCACTCATTCTCTCCCGCCTGGATTATGCCAATGCGCTGCATGTAGGTATCCCGGCATATTCCCTTAATAAACTCCAAGTGGTGCAGAATGCGGCGGCTCGCCTTCTGGGAGAGATTCCCTTAAGGAATAGCGTGCGAGGTTATCTTCGCTCTCTCCACTGGCTTCCTATGAAGGCGCGGGTGATGTTTAAATCTCTCACTATTGCCCACCGTGCTCTTCATGGCCTGGGGCCACTCTATTTGCAGAAACGGTTCTCCTTTTACGTTCCAGGGAGGCTACTGCGCTCCTCTGCACTCAGGTTGGCAAAGGTGCCTTGCTTCCACCGGCACCGACTAGGTGGTGCGTTCCTTGCCGTTCTGGCGGCCCGGGCTTGGAATGCTCTACCGCTGGCGCTTCGCAGTATGGAAGACCCGGTAGCTTTTAAAAAATTGTTAAAAAACGTATCTTTTTGTCTGAGTTTTTTGTTATGCTTTCAGTTTCCCTATGTACGCGCCGGGACACTCCTCGGAGTAGCTGTGCGCGTTAGAAGACTAGTTAACATAACATAACATAACAGAGAATGCACAGTGACTTTTCTCAGCATTAGGAAGGGGCTCATGAATGCCGGCGCCTCGTGTAATTTAGGTGGGGCATGCAGTATTCAGGCTGGCATCTCGCAGTATCCATGAGAGGCCTGCGTTGCATTTAGAGGGATTCACAATATTCAAATAGTCTTTGGTGGGAACATAGCACTGGGGGGTTGACAATATTTAGGAGCAGTTACGTCTTTCTCCCACATAATATTCCTCAATTAGTGCTCCTCCATTTTCATTCACAGCCCTCCTCCACCCTCGTCAACATCCTCTACCTTTCTGTCTGTCTGCTTACTGAGGCTGATTTCGAATTTCCATCTGTCTCCCGAAGTGGGACTCTTGAAGTCCATTGCCGCGTTGGTTTCACTCAGTGACTCACTGTACCTCTAGTACAGTGACGTAATAGTGTGAAAAAGCAAATCCCGACACATTTCACCACCGCCTGCGCCGAGAAACCTACGTGTATAGCGCGTGACCGCTACTTCTGAGGGTGCCGCACGCGTTGGGCAAAAGTTATTGCCAGGGCCGTCATTGGTAGCACTTTCACACGCTACAAGTTTGATGGCCCAGTGACCCACAGACTGAACACTCACAGCACTATGGTGGCTGGCAACACGTTGCAGCAGGTGTGCTTGCAGACACACACTTATACGTAATGCTGCTTTACTGCCACGGACGCACTCTGGACAATAAAGTTTGCAGGGCCGTCATTGGTAGCGCTTTCGCGCGCTACCAGATTGACGGCCCTGAAACCCAAACATCAAGCCCAGTCATGCTGCGCGAGTGCGCCTCCTGTCCCCATTCGCTCAGGGCTGGCAGCCAAGGATGATAAAATGTCCGGCACTGCTGAGGTGCCGCCCCAGCTCAAAACAATGCGCACAACGGGCCAAACGCGGTACGTCTGTCGCGGTGGCAATTAATTGGCAGCACCACTGCTGCAGCAGTCACAACAAGCAGGTCAGGTGCAACCATGCGCTTGCACGTCTTCAAAGGGGCCGCGTGCGCGGCACTGGTGGCCCGTTGCGGCGGCCTTTATAATTTATTTGGGGACACCGACACTACTGTGACTGACAGTAGTGTCCCCAAATAAATTAAAAAGGCCTCCGCAACAGGCCACCAGTGCAGCGCGGCCGCCCCCAAAATAGTGCTGCCTGGGGGGGACCGCCCCCACCGCCCCCCCCAGCTACGCCATTATAAAAAAAAACAAGACAAGTCTATTCCAAAAGAAGGAAAATTATCACAAGCAACCGAACCAAAGGAAAGGAACAACAGTGTAAACATAACTTTGCCTATTTTTAAAAACCCAAACTAATTTTTATTAATTTATTCGAAATAAATAAAATTATTTATTTGTATTTTATTTAAACATCCTACATATTCCAAAATGTTTACACTGCTCAGTTTTATCACCTTACAGAAAGGGATTTTTGGCATACACTGGAAGTGCACAGAATGTTACTCTAAAGAATGTCTCAGAAGGGCCATATTTAAAAATCACATGTTTATAAAATATACTTTTATTAATTTTAATTAATGTTACAAATCACTTTATTATTACATAACACTATGCAATTTTTTTTAATGTAATTTAATATATTAAAATCAAACTAAAGATTTATTAAAAAATGTTAGAAGTGCTGTGGCATGGGTTACAATACATCTGTTCCTTAATATTATTTTTTTTTAAATACGATCCCAAGAAACCATTATTGCCTTTTCGCTTGGATCTTGTGATTACTGGTGTACCTCAGTGGATTGTATTCAATATATTAGGACCAAACTAAGGGCCTTATTACGATGGCAGGCGGTCAGACCACCAACCGCCATTGTATAGGGCAGGAGACTGTCGGACAATGAGTTGGTGGTCCCACCCACCCAATTATGATGAAACCGCCAGAACGGTGGTCGGAAAGTGCTTTTTTGCTACTGCGGCATGTGCTGCGGCCCAAAGAAAAGCACCCCTGCACAAGTGCCGTAAAAAAAAACACTTTGTGCACATCCTTGAGCTTGTACCACTGACTCACCTTATGATGAAATACATGAAGCTCTAGAACACATCTTGCTACTCTTCTTCTCTACTCAAATCTTCATGAGATCAATAGTTGGACCAACTGCAGCAGAGCAATGATCAAGAGCTGAAATGCCTTGAGGTAAACCCGCATCTTCCGTAGGTGGCACACAAAAGGCTCCACCTAAGTCACCACCTATGACAGACATTATAATATTATTATAAGCAAAGACTTTTGAGCTCAGTGAAGCAGAGCAATAATAAAGTATGAAGTTAATAAATTCAGCAGCCCTTTTTTAGGTCTGGCTGCAGACAGCTTTAGCTCCCTGCTGTGAGAACTCAAATCATCAAATCTTGAATAAAGCTACAAAGAGAATAACATACAGAGAGAGAGGGCTTTGGATCACAGGGCCACCCCCGCACCCCGCCCCTCAAGGCCATTAGCTTGTCTGCTTTTCTTCCACATAAGGCATTACTTGATTGGGTTGTTACTCAAGTCCACAGCATTTGGCAGATGTTTACTCTGTGCCATTGACTTTACATTTCTGCATTGAGTAAGGGACAACCCTCAGCCAGGGATGTGACTGGCATTGCTGCTGTTCTTCAGATCACCACCCCTCCCTCATACAGCATCTTGCTCATCACACTGCGACCCAACACATCTCCACAATTAAGCAACAGAAGCAAGCTCACCACCTTTGTATAATAGTCCTTCTTCGCTTCCTGTGATAATCTGAAATATGCCAACAGCAACCTTCTGGCTACATCAGAGCCGTTGCCCTGCAACTCCGATGAAGTTGCTGTTGGGCCACTCCGTTCCATGCAGACCACCGGGGAAGCATTTCAGAACCCTAGAAGCCCCCTCTGACGTAAATGCCACTGAGCTGCTCCTTTCCATGGTGAGCTTCAAGGGGGTACTTCAGAGCCCTCCACACATCTCCTGCTGTTGCTGCATCATGCTTTAAAGCTTATGTGGCTGCCACATTATCGAGTGATTATGTTGTTGCTAGAGATCCAATAGTTGTTTAAGGATGTAGAGGAGGGTACTAAATCTGCCTCTCTATTGGAATTAGCGGAGAGACAGATAGAATTTTAATGTGATGTCTCCGTTAATGTGGTGAGCACATCACTTTGGCAGATGGATCCTGGGTAGAAACATACAGCAAGTTATTGTGAACAGCCTGGTAGACAGATGAAAAGTCTACTGCTTTGAGAATAAAGTTTAAAGGTGCATGTCTGTATGGCCTACATTTAGAGGAAAAAGCACATAATTTTTTTAAGTATAAAACAACACTACTCTTCCTTTCATCATCAGCAACTTCATGTGGGACTAGTAGATGGTCTTTAGATGGACTTCTATTAAAAAGAAACAAGATCCCTATCACGGAAACAGCATGGAAAAGGATTCTTGAGTCGTAACCCACACAAGTAGAAACTGGAGTCACAAGGGAAGCTAACCAGATACAGATGATGGCCCAAGCTTTCCCTTAAGAAGCTAGATCTAATATTTAATCAAATCCTGGGAAAGATCAACTTCAGACTTCTTCCAGTGGTCCAAGGAGGCTATCAAAATGAGTTTTGCCGCATTTCCATGGACTTGGGGATCAAAAAACAGCTTTGCTGAGATATCTGGAGGAGAGAGCAGGGTTTTTATCAGGGTATGGTATGCAAATAAGTGAGTTTGACCATGACAATGCAAGAAAAAGAACCATATTCAATCATATTCCTTGTCCCCAAAATGTAAGGAGTTACAGGATGGAGAAAGAACTTGAATCAGTGGATAAAAAAATATTGATCATCATGGAAACCCTTCAGAAAATAATTCTTCTAATTGCTACAGGGAGCTTCATTGTGACAATTGACTGAATGGATGGTTTGTCTACTCATACCTCGGTGACTGACTTCAACATGGTTTGTCAAGGGCATGAGGACAGGAAGAACTGCATGCAGGACAGCGATGTCTGGATCAGCTTGACTATCCTCTCGATTAGAAAAAATATCACCCATTTGTGTCTCAAGATCTGGTGTTCACAGGAGTCTGATTCAGAACTGAGCAATTAGTTGTCCATACTTCTACAACTAGATCAGACAGAAGCTAAGGAGTAGCTAATAGTTCAGTCCATGTGAAGTCATGTTGATTCATAGTGCCTTGGGCTCCATTCTTCTCCTTCCTCTTTTATTCCATCTACATAGTGATTGGCTTCCTACCTCACATGATTTCAGGGCACTGATTACTTTTTTACCAAAATCAAAGGAGCCCAATGTTAATGCCGGTTAAATCCTGTAGAATGTATTCAAAGGTCTTTCTCTTCATTCACAAAACCAATTGTTGCAAGTTCTCGGTGTGGGGGGGCTGTTTTGTAAGTTCCATCAGTCCAAAGTTGTTGGTCATTAGTAGAGTCAAAGGTAATCCAATTGGAGAGAATTAATTGCAGATTCCAAACTCTTAAACACCTTCAGAGTATGGGTGAAGGAAAAAATGTTATAGAAAGAACAGACAGAATGGTGACAGTGTTTAAGGTTTTTGTCACCTGAAAAGTAATGAATGGTATCAGGACTAAGAAGACTAGGAGTACTAAAGATTACTGGTAAGCAAAAATAAGATACATTTGCTGCACAGAAGCAACCCTTGCAATTATTGTTTAGCTACTTTTAGCAAATGGTACAAACTTCTTCAGAATTATAGGGTCTATGCATCAGTATGGAGAAAGTTTCTATAGAATGTAATATGTGGTCATTTCATGTCTAGTTCACCCTCCTACATTCTAGAAGTAAAAAAGATGATTGCACTGGGTGACCCTAATATTAGACGTCCTTAAGGACGGAGGCGGGTGAAATTTATAGCCTGTATGTGAAATGGGTGGAATCTACCTCTGTAGTATTCAGATGACAGTAGCAAATGTAAGTATTTTCTGAACCTGAATCCTTTTCATTAGGGTGCGACCAGCAATATGTCTGGCCAGGGTCTCCGATGTCTCTCCGATGCCGCCAATGAGGGTACAGCACCCAAATAAAGAAATGTACCTTTCTGCATACTAGTATAAAAGAAGAGAAGATAAGACTGTTGTCTTCAATGAAACTGAGCAAGGCACATGCTAATCCTCGGAAACCAATCTCACATCTGGTGGGGGAATAAAGTACCATCTTCTTTTTTCTCCCTATCTGTCCAAGTTAATTTTTACTACTAGAATGTCCCCAAGTGAAGGCTTTCATCAAAGCCAGTTCAGTAGGCGATGGAAGGATGGGATGGACTTCCCTCTCCACCTGGAAGGGATGGGGTGGGGAGGAGAAAGCACATGTTAACAGCCGATGACATATCAGAGTACTGCCAATGGCCAATAGTGTACTATTGCAGTGCTGTAGGAGATGAAGACATAAACAGAAGCACATGTAGATGGGTTTCAAATTCCCTCGTGTTGTGTGGAAAGCAAGACAGAACTCTGTCAGGAGCTCCGGTGAGGTTAGCAAAGGCCACTAGATGGTTGTAGGGGTCTACACAACTGACACGTGGCACATATACAGGAGGTATGTTTGATATGGGTGTTAACCTCGCAAATGCCCTCGCATAAGGCAACCCGGATTTTGTGTGACAATCCTGTTTTTTATACCATTTTTCTCTGATAGATTGCAGAGAGATTTGCGTATGTTTCAGTGTTTTTGAAAAGGGTTGACTGAGCTCAGGGGGAGGTGGGTCTTCAGGTTCCCACTGCAGGAATAGTTGAGAGCACTTATCAGAACGTAAATTGGTCAGTGAAGACAATACTTGTGTTGTCCGCCTCGCCGGATTGAGGGTTTGGGCAGGTAGGGGACTTAAAGAGAGGTTTGGGACTGGTGATTGATGTCTGCAAGTAGTGAAATGGGACGGCAGCTTTTGTGTCTTTGGTGGGGCACATAGGGCACCCTGGCCGGTACAAGCAGAGTAGGCTGTGGGGCATTTATGTGGTGTTAATATGACTTCTGCCCGCAGGAGGACATACGTTGCCTAGAGTGCTTCTGCAAGGGGTATGCCTGTGCTTGAAATGGGCAGGTTCTCTCAGGGCTCAGGTACTGAAATAGGCACTTCTCTACAAGGATGCAATACTTTTAACAAGAAAATACTGGCACTGTTAAAGTGCAAGAAGGTATAGTTAGGCTATACCTGGCCAAACATTCAATTTTCCATTTCAAGAACAGTTACAGGATTTTACTTGCTGGTGCTGCGCTAGAGCTCAGGGGTACGGTAGACCTGGGGGTCCTGTTTATTCTGGCTGTGAATGGCATTGTGTGTAAGTTATTGCACTCTACAGGACCGGTGGTAAAGAGGAGAGGACTGGGCTGGCTGAAGCCAAGCTTTGAGGCCTGGTGTGCTTATTGCCTCAGGGAGAGTTTAGTGGTGGCTTTTCAGGAGAGCTTGTGATGGGTATCATGATGGGACTTCAGCACGCAAAGGTCTTTGGGTCATACTGCCCCATGCGCACACAATCTTGAATGTCTCAGAGGCCACAACAGATTTGAGCAGGTTTTTTCACAAATGTGAGACCATCTGTGAATATGATGGCTGGAACCCATTTTTATGGCTCCTATGTTGCTATGTTATTAGAATGTTGCTTTTCTTGTACAGAACGGACCATAGCTTCAGCGTCAGCAATCGTGACATAGGAAGATGTTAATTGGACGTGTCAGGGCTTAATTGTAGGGAATCATGCTGTCTTTGGGGCACATAATATATTGTGGGTACAGAGATCCCCTAAAATTGTACACCCTAAATATTACCCCAATAGCATGCCCACGGGTGGATGAATAGGAGAATGTGTTAAACCTGCATATCATAAGGCAATGAGTCCCCGAGATAAGGCACATTGCAGTATATCAAAATACAGTCAATTAAGTAAGGACCTACTCAATAATTGAGTTCAAGAACAGGAGGAGAGATTTTAAAGATTCATTACAAAATTTCAAATGGTGCTATACAGAAAACAAAAATACACATGCATGAAGTCATTTCCATGAAGGCTTTTAGTAAATTGGTCAATGCACCACATGGTGCAAAACTAGGAAAATTCGAAGTCACAGCATTCCTAGTAGCATCGGAAAGCTCTCTGGCTCACACCCAAAATCTGGGGTTTATATAAAGTTTTCTTTTAAAGGAAATCATTAGTTTCTGCAAAATCATCATGGTGTAAGCACAAAAATGATACTCTCAGAAAATCAGAGCATGGCTCTTTGAAACGTTATATTGCCTTAGCATATGAGCACTATCCCACATGAATATTGATTCTGCCAGCTATGTGCTAATGTCACCCAGATATGGCCGGACAAACGAGTTACATGAACAACAGCAAACTATTATGAATGAATGCAGTGCAGTGAGCTAAATCAAGGGCCTTGGAAAATGCAACATTACTGTGTCTGTGTTGGAAAATATTCTTCGAGAACAACAAGAACAATGGCAATGGAAATACGCAATAATGACTCTGTTTGACTGCATTCTGTTGAAATGAAAAACAGTGATCATGTAGGAGGAGACATCCATTTCGAAAATATGGCCCTAAATTGAGGCCCACTTAACACAAGCCAGTAAAGCAAACTTTAACAACACATAGCGAATTTATCTAAGATACAAAAGCACCATGTCAGTGTGTATATGCAAATTTGAATGTGAATCCACATTAGTGGATGTGAATGCCTCAAGACTGGAAGCTGGTTTGGGGAAGGATGGGGCTGATAATTAAAAGGGCTATGGCCTGGTTGCCCCTCAAATCGCTTTGCATGAAGTAGGTATGTTCGACAGGAGGGAGCAGCTGACCTGATGCTGCATATGTGATGAAGCTTGCAGTTAGTGCTGTTGATATGTATATCCTTGCAATTGGGACGAGGTACTGGTGATGCACAGTTGGACTGGAGGCATGGTGGGATTGCTCTCTGAGGATGGAGGTGACAAACAGGTTTATGGGGCAGATACCATATGGGAGGGCTGGTGCCGAGTGGGAGATGGGGAAACAAATGTGCGCATTACTGGGGGACGTGCTTTTTTAACATGGATTAATATTGGGGCAGATTGGGAGGCTTGGACTGGCTTGGACGGCAAGGGAGATTCGGTAAATTTAGAGTGCAGTGGGGAAGGTAATGAGAGTGCCAGGTTTCGGAAGGGCACACGTGGCAGGGCATTATATGGTAGTGGGGAAGTATGGTGATGAGTGCTGAGGGTCCCCTTTGATTGGCGTTACAGTTGGGGTTTTTGGCAGCAATATTTGAGAATGCAAATGGGTCATAGTAACGAGAAGGGTTATGCTGTGGGTTGACCAGTGTGGAAGGGTATAAATTGGGGACTGCAGAGAGCAGGGCCCCTAGGGGAGAGGGAGCTGCAGGAATTAGTTCTACGATATGCCAGTGTGGACACAGGAATGGGGCTGGGCTGTCACCCCTTAAGAGGTATGGGGGTGGCATCAGGGAGCAATAGCTGTATGTACGAGAGGGATTAGTTACCAGCCTGGCATCCACCCCTTGGAACACTGTGTAGGACTCTGGGACCGGACAGAGGCTGCATGGACAGGGAGAAGTGCGTGTTACAGGTGTGCAACCTCACAACACATTGACAAAGGGCAGTTGGTTGGAGGAACGAAGAAGGGATTGAAAGGGCACATGTGCCACTTTCTCCAGGTCATTGTGGAAGCAGCTGAAGAATGGTGATTTTTACAGGTCAGTGGTGGTGCAGTGAAGGGTGCACTCCTCATCACATGGGATAGTGAAGAGAGGAGGCAACTGCCAAAGATGGCAGCTTGGTGATGAATTGGCAGGAGTAGTGGACAAGGGAACCTGAGAACAACAAAGGGGCACAAAGAGGCCAAAGTGATGTGAGATTCGTTATGTGCGTCCTAGGAGTAGCGCCGGAATGAGGGGCATTGCTGGAGGTAGATGGTGAGTGGAGTGGGCAGGGCATTGGGTGGACGCCATGTGGTGGTAGGAATGGGGAAAAGAACTGTTAGCTGACAAAGTGTACTGGTGATTGAGGGAGATGGGGGAGACTGCTGACCCCAGCTTGATGGCATAAGAGTGACAGAGGTGGAGTGGACAGAAAGAAGGCTTTAGGGGAGGCTTTTCTGGTGGTGGAAAATAGTCCAAATGCTGGCAGGCAGGCAGGAAGGCTGAGAGATGGTGGCTCGAAATTTAGGTTGGAACATAGAACTTTAAAAACATTCCAAACATACAAAAAAACAGCAACCAGTCCTCTCCTTCTCTTATGAACTTAAATTGAAAATTATGCTCTTAATAGAGTTCCTTAAGTTGAACATATTCTTCTTCTTTGAAAACATAACCTTCTTTTGATAACTCCATAGAAAACGAAAAAGTCCATGATAAATCCAGCAATTTCTTAAACTTGTCCTGTAGCGAAAGAATAAATAACATTAGGGACGGGTGGAAAACAAGGAGGGATAATATTAGCATCTGCGTCTTTAATAAAATCCAGATTTTCAGCCCATCAAGGCTGCGGAAAATCTACATTTTATGTCCAGAACCGGAGGCCACTGTTATGCAAGTTTAAAGCTTATCAACCAAACATCTAGCTGCACTCTCAATTGGTTTAAAGGAAAAACATCCGAATAGAGAATCAGAAGACCAATCAGCACAACATAAAATGTCTTTCAGGCTTCCACCAACTCTACAAGCTTCAGAAGCAGCCGCACTTCTCACTGATTGCGCACCAAACATACTCACATCCACACCACATTTCTGCATGATTTCTTTCACCCATCTTGCTAGAGTGGGAGAAGAAATAACCTTATTAGGATGTTTGAAAGAAATAAGTAACCGTCCCACCCCAGGGGCCTTAACAACATTGTTCTACGTTCATATTCCTTCACACATCGAACCAAACACAACTTCTGCCTTTCGTCTAAGTATGGAAAAAGAATTGTCAAACAATATGTCTTAGTTCTCTGTCTCAAATGGAAACAAATACCTTCAGTTGTAAAACACCTGCAAGAGACCTCCACCAGCTGTGCCACTTTCCTCAGGCCAATCGATATGCCTTCCTAGTTTCAGGCACCCATGACTCCTCAATGAGTCTTGAAGCTTCTGGTGAAAGTCTTGGCTTTTTCCAAACTCTCTGGAAGGTTTTCATGCCACCAACTGAGGCTTACCTGTTTCTACAAGAGTGTATACCTCTCCCTGAGAATCTTGTAAAATTTCTGGAAAAACTGGTAACAACACTGGAAAATCCACACTCATCTCCAACATTATTGGGTACCACGTTTGAGGGCTCCAAAAGGCAGTGATCACCACCAGCGTCTCTCTCCATCTGCGAATCATCTCTGTCACTCTGTTGATCATGGCAAAAGGAGGGAATGGTTAAGGATAAAGACCTCTGCAATCCTGCAGAAAAGCATCTATCTCGGCCAGTTCCGGATCTGGATTCCAACTGAAAGATCTCAACACTTGAGCAGTGAGTCTGTTTGCAAACAGATCTACTTGAAAAATACCCCATCAATGAACACACTTTTGTCCATCATCCAATCGCTGGAATCATAGAAGTTCCTTGAAAACCAATCCACAACTGATTTTGACATTCCTGGAATGTGCTGGACCTGAACATACTGCCCTCTCTCCATGCAATATTCCCAAAAGATTTTCACTAAATCTGCCAATCCTTTCGATTGAGGACCTCCCAGTCTGTTTACATATCTCTGAGGACACATTGTTCATTCTCAAGACCACAGAACATTTGACAGTTTGATCAGCAGAACCTGCTAAAAACTCTAAATAATTTATATGCAAATTATTTTCCTGTTCTGTCCAACGAACACCAGGTTTTTAGCAATCCACAACTTGCACCCCAGCCTTCCAAACTTGCATCTGATTCCACAATCAAATCTGCATATTCTTCAAAAATTGCTTGCCCGTTCCAAGCATCCTTATTCAATAACCGTCAGATCAACCCCTGTCTTGCTTCCTAGGAAAGAAAAACATTCTCTGAGTACCACAATCCATCCCATAAGTGACTTGATTTCAATCTCTGTAAGGCCTGATAATGCAATGGCCCTGGGAATAAGCTTGAATAGTAGAGGATAAAAGGCCTAGAATATGTGCTAATATTCTCAAAAAATACACAGTTTGGCCTGAGTGTATTCTTTATCTCCTTCCAAATCTTCTTCAGCTTCTCCTTTGGCAACCTCAGCACACCTTCCACTGTATCCACTATAAAACCGAGAAACTGAGTTTGCTGACTTGGCACAAAAAGGCGATTTGGTTTTGTTCACCACAAAGCCCAAAGTCTCCATGTTGAATGGTAAAAAATGTATTCTTTTGTTGGACTTGGCCCTTTTTCCCTGAATGTTTTCGTTTTTGTAGTGTTAAGGTGCAGGTGCTCCCCTCACCCAAGATGGCTGCCACAGGCCCCTGCTACTGCAGAGTGGCCTGTTATAGTAGCACCCTAGCTGCCAGGAGCTGGCTGGAGCCCCACAACAATGTTGCGACTCCAGCCCGCCTTTTTGTCCCATAGGTAGAGTGGGGAAGCTCCTGGAATGTGCTGGAACCTTCTAGAAGGGAGGTGTGGTTTTTCTTTTGCCGCCATGGCTAGAGGTCACCTGACCTAGGGCTACTTAAGAGAGGGAGGGAAACTTTTGTTGTGAGTTGGCCATTGGGGTGAAGCAGAGCTGGAAGAATCCACCAGGAGTGTAGGCGGTAGGGCCTAGCCAGAGACTTATGCCTCTGAGAGTGACAGGATTTAGGTGCTGCCTCTTAAGTGAGTGAGGGAGCCTGTGAAACCCACTGATCTTGCCCAGCAGTAGGAGGACCCAGAGACTCTCTGCCCAGCCTGACTAGGAAGGATCTAGTCGCCCCCTCCATTTCTAACCCCCTGTAACAGAACCCCTTAAGGGCGCCAGATACATCTGCGCCAACAAGACCTTATCTGACATCTAAGAACAGAAACTTACAAGCCAAGCACTGAGACTGCGTGTCCAGACTGAACTCTAAAAACTATTCACCAAGCACTGAGACTGCGTGTCCAGACTGAACTCTAAAAACTATTCACCAAGCACTGAGACTGCGTGTCCAGACTGAACTCTAAAAACTATTCACCAAGCACTGAGACTGCGTGTCCAGACTGAACTCTAAAAACTATTCACCAAGCACTGAGACTGCGTGTCCAGACTGACCCCTGAGCCCTGATGCAAAGCTGACTGGAGAACCACCGGGGATCGACCAGGTATTAGCGCTGTGACCCCTGCGCTCCCTGCCCTGGTCTGGGACCCCCGGCAGCGTGCTCCGCTGAGCACAGAACCCCATCAATAATTTGAGCCCCCCCTGGTGACGACGAAGCCAGCGCGCTCACCTCCGTGGCCTGGAGGCCTGGAGAAGTGCCCTGCCGTGTCACGAGGCCCGCGGAGAAGCCCGGGGCCCCGTCGCTGCCGTCGCAGCTGCGTGAGGAGGTGTACGAGGCCGGGGCCGAGTTCCTCCATCATCGTGGGAGCGGACGCCTGCTGACGCCGAGATCGAGGTAAGCCCGGAGGCTGAGATCGCCCCCGGTGTGCCCCCTGCGGGTTGGGAGCCACACCGCACCCTTAGCCGGGTTTCCTCTCCGTGGGATCCCCCCCCCTGTCTTCACGACGGAAGAGACCCCGCCGAGGGATCCTTTCCGTGTGCCCCCTCGAGCGGTAATGAAGCGCGGTGCCCAACGAACTGCACCGGAGCTCCCCGCTGGAAGCTCCACTCCAAAGTACTGAGAGTCATTGATTCCGAGTGGCGCTTTATGTCATATGCTCCGTTCCAAAGTACTGAGAGTCATTGATTACGAGTGGCGCTTTATGTTATATGCTCCGTCCCAAAGTACTGAGAGTCATTGATTACGAGTGGCGCTTTATGTTATATGCTCCGTCCCAAAGTACTGAGAGTCATTGATTACGAATGGCGCTTTATGTTATATGCTCCACTCCAAAGTACTGAGAGTCATTGATTACGAGTGGCGCTTTATGTTATACGCTCCGCTCCAAGGTACTGAGAGTCATCGATTATGAGTGGCGCTTTGTTTTTACATGCCCTGCTTTAAAGTGTTACGTGCTATCAAGTCCGAGTAGCGCGCTGTTATTCCTGTGCCATATTGAGGTGTTAAACGCTATTGATTACGAGTAGCGCTCTGTTATTTATATTCCCTATTACAGTGCTATGTGCCAGAGATCACGAGTAGCTCTCCATGCTAGGTGCCCCGTTCTGAGGTCGTCACCGGTTAGCGCGCCCAACGCGCGTGTGCAGCTACGTGAGTGGTAGTGGTGCCCCAGGCAGTACTGTCATTTCATGAATTGCATATGTGGTAGAAATAGCCTTTATAGCTCCTGACTGATATGTACATCGCTAGCTATTGTATTACCCGCATATGAAATGTACTGCTACCTCATGAACTGCATCTAACGTGATCTACTTGGATAAACTTGAGTATTTACATAATTTCTACAGTGTGGCGTCACTTATTGTGTGTGTTCCTCGTCGCATGTGAGGTGCGTGTTGTATGGTTGCTTTACACACAGACCTTTGGTGGCCCGACCGCTCGTGTCACATTACCGCCCCATAGGGCCTGGAGACCCCAGGTCCTACATTGGTGGCAGCAGTGGGATCCTAAGGACCTGTGACCATACAGCACCCTTCCGTGAGGCGGAGGGCGCCACAATTAAACGCCTATTTGTTCCAGAGCTTGAAAACCATTGATTGCTGCATTATTATTTCCACTGTCCAGTTTGAGAGTGCAAGGAGCCTGGTTAGCTGATAACTGTTGCCTATACCCTAGGAATTTTTCTCCTTAGTGTCTAGGTCCCCACCTGCCAGAATGGAATTCCGGTTAGCTGACCTCGAGGGGTACTCAGTGAAGCAACTAAGGGAGTTCGGGCAGGGGATGGGGGTGCCTGGGGTACGGAGGGCCAAAGGACCGGAACTCCGCACCGCCATTAGGGCATGGGTAGAAGCCCAGCCAGACGGGAGAGTGGATGAGGGACAGGAGGCGCCAGATGCACCTCAGGAAGAGAGCGCCCAAGAAGTGATCAACATACTAAATGTAGATGTATCCGAAAATGTGCCCCCAGGGAGACGTTCTGGGGCCAGTAGTAGGACAGGGTCGAGGAGGAGCGCGTCTCCAGAGGAGTACGAGGACAGGAGGGAAGAGAGGCAGTTAAGGTGGGAGCTGGCCAAGTTAGAACAAGAGAAAGTAAGGAAAAGGGCCAGATTGGAACAGGAAAGAGGAAATAAGAGATGGGCAATGGAGGAGAGGAGGATGGCGCACGAGCTTCGACTGAAGGAGTTGGAGCTGCGTGCCCTCCAGATTAATGTGTCCAGTGAGGACACTGGTGGCAGCATACCGAAAGCTCCACAGGAGCTAGAATTTTATTTACCCCAGGATGACATCACCAGGGTGTCTGAGGAGGCATTGGTGGGTGACCCTGAAGGGGGTGGTGCAGGGCTCTTCCAACCCAGCGAGGTGGGAGAGGTGGCAGATAGCCCAGCTAGGTCCCAGGGAGAGAGGGTTGTAGGGCCTCACGACCTATCCATAGGAAGGAGTGAGACGGGGAGGTGTCCCGAGGTGCCCCAACCGCAGTCTCAGGGCCTGGAGAGTTCCGCAAGGGCGCCCCAGGTTGGGAGCCTAGGCTGTCCCGATGTGCCGCCCGAGGAAAGGGAGCCCCTAGTGTCAGGAGGACCCAGGGCGACTGTAACCAGCGCGCCTGAGGTTCTGGGGTTGACCCAGTTTCAGGGTTTAGATCCTGGGCTGGGGTGCCAGGTTCAGGGGTTGCCTGACCTGGCGGGTGGGGCACCTGTTAACAGTGGCCCCCCAGAAGTGACTTCCAGAGGTACCGTTCCAGGTGGGAGGGTGCGGAACTCTGGGAGGGGGTGCAGAGGGAGGAAGGTCTCGCCTCGGGCACCGGCTCAGCCTAAGGGTTTAGACCCTAGGTTGAGGAATCAGTTGAAGGGTCAAGGCCCTGTACTGAGGAGACAGTGGTGGTCTGAGGGTGCCTCGCAGGGTAGGGTGAGGAACCCCAGAAGGAGAGTTAGGGGGAGGAGAGCCTCGCCCCTGAAGGCTGGTCAGCCTAAGGGTGTGGACCCCAGGTGGAAGGACCAGAGGCAGTTTAGGACTGCAAGGAAAAGTAGGAGAGTGGTCAACGGGCACAACAGGCCTGGGGCTACTGCCCCCCACTCTGCGAGACCACGAGGGCCAGAGACATCTGGATGGCCCAGGGGCCGGTCCTGGCCACAACCAGCTAGGGAGCCCCAGTGGGGTGGTTTCGTTGGTCCAGGAAGGATTGAGAGGGAACCATCGGGTTCCAGAGCGGAGGAGAACCTGCGGGTGCTCCTACTGTTGCGGGCCTGCGTCCACCTTTTCTCGCCCCAAGCAGGGAAGACCATTAAGGCATTGATCGGTCTACCCTGGCTTTTGGCTGGTAGGGGGTTATGTTGGACTTGGCCCTTTTTCCCTGAATTTTTTCGTTTTTGTATTGTTAAGGTGCAGGTGCTCGCCTCACCCAAGATGGCTGCCACAGGCCCCTGCTACTGCAGAGTGGCCTGTTATAGTAGCACCCTAGCTGCCAGGAGCTGGCTGGAGCCCCACAACAATGTTGCGACTCCAGCCCGCCTTTTTGTCCCATAGGTAGAGTGGGGAAGCTCCTGGAATGTGCTCGAACCTTCTAGAAGGGAGGTGTGGTTTTTCTTTTGCCGCCTTGGCTAGAGGTCACCTGACCTAGGGCTACTTAAGAGAGGGAGGGAAACTTTTGTGGTGAGTTGGCCATTGGGGTGAAGCAGAGCTGGAAGAATCCACCAGGAGTGTAGGCGGTAGGGCCTAGCCAGGGACTTATGCCTCTGAGAGTGACAGGATTTAGGTGCTGCCTCTTAAGTGAGTGAGGGACCCTGTGAAACCCACTGATCTTGCCCAGCAGTAGGAGGACCCAGAGACTCTCTGCCCAGCCTGACTAGGAAGGATCTAGTCGCCCTCTCCATTCCTAACCCCCTGTAACAGAACCCCTTAAGGGCGCCAGATACATCTGCGCCAATAAGACCTTATCTGACATCTAAGAACAGAAACTTACAAGCCAAGCACTGAGACTGCGTGTCCAGACTGAACTTTAAAAACTATTCACCAAGCACTGAGACTGCGTGTCCAGACTGAACTCTAAAAACTATTCACCAAGCACTGAGACTGCGTGTCCAGACTGAACTCTAAAAACTATTCACCAAGCACTGAGACTGCATGTCCAGACTGAACTCTAAAAACTATTCACCAAGCACTGAGACTGCGTGTCCAGACTGACCCCTGAGCCCTGATGCAAAGCTGACTGGAGAACCACCGGGGTTCGACCAGGTATTAGCGCTGTGACCCCTGCGCTCCCTGCCCTGGTCTGGGACCCCCGGCAGCGTGCTCCGCTAAGCACAGAACCCCATCCTTAATTTGAGCCCCCTGGTGACGACGAAGCCAGCGCGCTCACCGCCGTGGCCTGGAGGCCTGGAGAAGTGCCCTGCCGTGTCACGAGGCCCGCGGAGAAGCCCGGGGCCCCGTCGCTGCCATCTCAGCTGCGTGAGGAGGTGTGCGAGGCCGGGTCCGAGTTCCCCCATCATCGTGGGAGCGGACGCCTGCTGACGCCGAGATCGAGGTAAGCCCAGAGGCTGAGATCGCCCCCGGTGTGCCCCCTGCGGGTTGGGAGCCACACCGCACCCTTAGCCGGGTTTCCTCTCCGTGGGATCCCCCCCCCTGTCTTCACGACGGAAGAGACCCCGCCGAGGGATCCTTTCCGTGTGCCCCCTCGAGCGGTACTGAAGCGCGGTGCCCAACGAACTGCACCGGAGCTCCCCGCTGGAAGCTCCGCTCCAAAGTACTGAGAGTCATTGATTCCGAGTGGCGCTTTATGTCATATGCTCCGTTCCAAAGTACTGAGAGTCATTGATTACGAGTGGCGCTTTATGTTATATGCTCCGTCCCAAAGTACTGAGAGTCATTGATTCCGAGTGGCGCTTTATGTTATATGCTCCGTCCCAAAGTACTGAGAGTCATTGATTACGAGTGGCGCTTTATGTTATATGCTCCGTCCCAAAGTACTGAGAGTCATTGATTACGAATGGCGCTTTATGTTATATGCTCCGCTCCAAAGTACTGAGAGTCATTGATTACGAGTGGCGCTTTATGTTATACGCTCCGCTACAAGGTACTGAGAGTCATCGATTACGAGTGGCGCTTTGTTTTTACATGCCCTGTTTTAAAGTGTTACGTGCTATCAAGTCTGAGTAGCGCGCTGTTAATCATGTGCCAGGTTGAAGTGTTACGTGCTATCAAGTCCGAGTAGCGCGCTGTTATTCCTGTGCCATATTGAGGTGTTAAACGCTATTGATTACGAGTAGCGCTCTGTTATTTATATTCCCTATTACAGTGCTATGTGCCAGAGATCACGAGTAGCTCTCCATGCTAGGTGCCCCGTTCTGAGGTCGTCACCGGTTAGCGCGCCCAACGCGCGTGTGCAGCTACGTGAGTGGTAGTGGTGCCCCCGGCAGTACTGTCATTTCATGAATTGCATATGTGGTAGAAACAGCCTTTATAGCTCCTGACTGATATGTACATCACTAGCTATTGTATTATCCGCATATGAAATGTACTGCTACCTCATGAACTGCATCTAACGTGATCTACTTGGATAAACTTGAGTATTTACATAATTCCTACAATGTGGCGTCACTTATTGTGTGTGTTCCTCGTCGCATGTGAGGTGCGTGTTGTATGGTTGCTTTACACACAGACCTTTGGTGGCCCGACCGCTCGTGTCACGTTACCGCCCCATAGGGCCTGGAGACCCCAAGTCCTACATCTTTTAAGTTACCCTCTACTCCTTTTCTATTTTGTCTACCAGCCCCCATTTTTGTGTTTCTGCAGGAAATTTCGTAAAGTCAGAAGTTACATGTACACTGAAAGCTGGTTGTACTGATAATACTTGCGTGCCACAGTAAGGAGTCCTGCCCTGCCGAAGGGCAAAAGTTCACAGATGTATAATCTGTTAGCCCACCAACCCCTGTAACCTCCCTTGCCTATCCACAAAGATGACGTGGGTAGGGGTTTATCAGGATTCCACAGTTCAGCATGTAAGCATTGTGTAAGGGGTTGTGTAAACGTTATGTAAAAATGCCATAAGAGGGTTATGTAAAGTGTGATATAACCATGACAAATGGGTTTTTGAATCTGAATGTCTAGGTGTCATGAATCTATGCGTAAAGCCAAGGTTAGACTTTAAGGATGAACGTCTGATTGAGCCCAACAATGTCCATTTTGTAGATTGCCCAGGTTTGAAAGGTAACAATGACAGATTAGGAGCAGCACACACTGTGATCCCTCTATATTATGTTGTCAAAGCTTCATGGCTTTCAGTAGTTACATAAGCCCAAAATTCGAAATTGATTGACCTTACCATAACATGTAGTATAACTGCTCAAATGAGAGTCATTATTGTCATGGGAGAGACAAATGCTAATTCAGTTGTATAATATTGTGTCCTGTTAGCATATACATTCAATGGAATTTTCACAGGTGAATATGAAAAGGATACTGTTTATTTAATGCTTGTGTTAAGGACTTAAAGGACTTAAAGAGGAACAAGAAATGTTTTGAAGCAGAACAGCAATGTTGTAGCAGAACAGAATCTGAGAAAAGTGACAATTGTATAGTAGCAAATGTGTTATTGCAAAAACTGATGCCAAGGTATAGATTGCCAGTTTCTCTGAAATAAGATCATAATGAGGTCTCAAAGATGTTGTGTGCAGAACCACAGATTGGACAAAGATTGGATTGTAGCTATCTGTCTGAAGTTTCAAGCACAATAAAGCAACACAAGGACAGCACAGAGTTACACTTTGCAAAAGACTCTGTTTCAGCATCACTGAATTGGCTTGAATATGTACATGCAAATGCACTTGTGAAAATCACTGATGAAAAGACTAGCCATTGCTGTGAAGGTCTGGCTGATGTGGAGCATGCAGTTTCTCACCAGATTGCAGCTGCTACACAAGACCTGCATAATGGTTGGTGCCAAAACTTTGATCTAAGAGATGTTGTGAAATGGAAAGGACTGTTACAAATGATCCATGCGAAGACTGTTGTGAAATGTGGTGGCCTTCCAAATTGGGTGTATGCCTCTCACACACTATGGTCCCGTGTCCCCCTGATAAAACAGCTCCTCTTCAAGAAAAGATGCCAGCAGTGGTCAAAAGCCAACAGAAGAGGGTTAGTCAAGCTGTAAGGGAACACACACAGTCTGAAGCAGCACTAAAGCAAACTGCACTGGAAAAGCAAAAAGTGAAAACTGACTCAGATGATAGCGGTGTCAAAGAGGTGAAGAGGTGAATGAGTCAGGTGCAGCCACTGAAGGAAAAATAAGTGCTGTGGGCCAACGAGTGGAGGAAGAAAAAAGCTGGCTGAAAGGGTATCCAAAATGTCTGCAGTGGTCCCTTGAAAAATCATTTGCACCCATAGCTGAAACGTCTGCAACTGATCAAAGTGAAAATAAAAGTGAAAAGCTTGGATTGAAAACATGCAAAGGAATGATGGTGCTCTGTCAGAGTTTCTCAGCACATGAGTGGTCAAATTGCATGAAACAAAATACAGAATGCCACATTGAATGAACTGTGTAATGCAAATTTTGAACTGTATGAGCCACTCTGATGGCAAGCTGATAACAAAGAGTCAAGAAATGCTGAAATAAATAACTGAGAACTGTCAAGAGCTGAAGAGAAAAGAATCTTTGAATGGAAAGAAGAAGATTTGTGGTGCATAAAACTGATGATACTATCTGTGTGTATATTACTTTGCTCTGCCCAGAGTTGGAAATAGAATCTGAACTTTCCACCAGTTGGCCCAGAAATATTTCTTGAAAAAAAGCTATCTATTTAAGGATCCTTCAGGCTGTAGAGGATGAACTTGTGGATGACCTTTCTTGAATACTTGCTATATTGACTTTCTTTTTCATTACTATGGTTTTATTGAACTACAAGTCTTCAATGATTTTTGATTTTTTTTAGCTTGGACTTTGATCAAGGTGAAAAATATTGTTTGACAGCTTCAAATGTTTGCTTTCTTTCTGAAATTCCCCATTGACGGACATATGCATTGGGCGTAAACTATAGACATTTTTGAAAAAGAACATTTTTGTGCAGCGTTTTTAAGAGGCAATACAGTTAAAGACATTGTTGATTTTAGGATGCCAAACATGGAGGAAGAACGCCCGGATATTCAACACCCTGCATTGAGAGAGACTAAACATAAATGGAAATTAATTTATTTGGCATCAAGTTTATCTAATGTTACGAGTATTTGTGTAATAGCTTGGTTCCTACATTTGAAATTTCCTATGTATACACTTGTATCGTGTATGCCCAACACCTACACCTGAACATTATTATTTTACTCTTTCACTGTTAGATGAGAAATGCTTTCTTACCAGAACAATTTATTTATTCAAATGTTGCATTATACGCATAGTATTGCTAATATTTTTGATTGTTGGGTTTGTGGATTGTTGCTTGCACACCAGGTAAAAGGGGGAACGCCTCTCATACCACTCCCATTCTCCCACAATGGCTCTTGCAGCGCTTGATTTGGAGTTTTATAGGCAGCATATGTTAGTAAGATTTTTACCTTTGATATAGGAGGTCTTAATAAAGAGCTAAACATATCATGTTATCCAGATGATGATGGTAACCCACAGGCAAAAGGATCAGATTTAGAAGTGGAGGAATATGGTGGTCATGGTGATTATGTCACTAAGGGCCTCATGTAGGTAGCCAAATACCGGTCGGTAACGGCTGAAATTCGGTAAATTTCCCGTTACCGACCGGTATTTAGTCAAGTGAGATGTAGGAGGCCAAAAACCTAAAATTGGTAAATATGAAGCGGTAAATACCGATTCATATTTACCGAGTTCTAAAATACCGATTCATATTTACCGAATACATGTTTACCGATTCGGTAAATATGAAGTGGTAAATATGAAGTGGTAAAACAGAAAAAGACATGTAGGTAAATTCGGTATTTTAGAAATCGATGAAATTCGGTAATTAAGAGTCGGTAATTAACACAGATTGAAAGCAGGTGGTAATCATCAACAGTGCATAAAAGAAATCCCAAAATGCATCAGCGTGGACAACATGGCCGCTCTGTATGTCATTGCAAGGCGTCTACGTCTACAGGCAGCAGGACTGAGGATTTGGAGACGGGAGGAACGCATTTACAGACAGCGCATCACACTATTCCAACTGACTGAGGATGAGATACATGAAAGGTACAGGCTACACCCCCAAACCATCATGGACCTGATAAGGGACCTGCACCCACTCCTGGACCAGCCAACACCAAGGGCGCATGCCATACCACCACATGTGCAGGTACTCTGCAGCCTACATCTCCTCGCATCTGGCAGTTACCAGGTGGTGATAGCTGCGGTGGGCGGTGTATCCCAGAGTTGCCTGTCCCGTTTCTTCAGGAAGTTCCTGGATGCCATGATGCAGAGAATGCACCACTACATCAGCTTCCCAAACACACAGGCTGACCTGCAGAAAACTAAAACTGACTTTTATCGCATGGCACAGTTCCCCCATGTAATTGGCTGTATTGATGGCACACACATCCCAATCTGCCCACCAGCTGCCACTGAGCACATCTACAGAAACAGAAAGTCCACCCACTCCATCAATGTGCAGGTTATCTGCGATGCAGGGAACATCATCACTGACATTGTTGCCAAGTTTCCTGGGAGCACCCACGACTCATACATCTTCCAGAACAGTGGGATCTACACACGACTGCTTGCCGGAGAATTAGGAGAGGGATACCTGCTAGGTAAGTAACAGTGACGCCCCATGAAACTTGCAAATCATAGTGTATTGAGGCATGTGACTGATGGTTCCCTTTTACTCACCTAGGCGAAAGTGCATATGCCGTGCGGTCATTCATCCTCACTCCCTACCTACACCCATCAACCCACAGTGAGAGACGATATAACGTGGCACACAAATCAACTCGCAACGTGGTGGAGCGCACGTTTGGACTTTTGAAAAGCAGGTTCCGCTGCCTCCACAAGAGCGGAGGCGCACGCCAGTACACACCCATCATCTGTTGCAAGATCATCGCCACTTGTGCAATGCTGCACAACCTTGCCACGAGGAGAGGTACAGAGGTGGAACTCACAGATTTGAGGACAATGAGGATGATACAGGACAGCCAGAGGCCAACGCAGATGGAGTGCCAACAGCAACAGATGGGAGAGTGAGACGGGCAGAGATCACATGCAACTATTTCTGAGTAAGTAAGGGGACACAGGCAGTTGTTGGTTGTCATGTAGTAGTTTAATAATGCGCCACTACGCCACGAAACCAAGATAATGCAAATCAGGTAACATTGCACATTCACAAGTGTGAAGACCAGGGTTACGTCACCGAATAGTCTATTGCTACGCGGTGCAGCATCAAAGTTTGCGGCCACGCGCTACATTGTGGGATGGCACGGATTCAGCCTCCTCACTGGTGCCAGCCCCATGCCGCCTGCTGCTCCTGAGTGGTTTTGGGACGGGGGGTGTGATGCTGCTCCTGCTGCTGGTGTCCATGCTTTCAGCAGCATCCCCTGCACCACTTGTGGCCTCCTGACTGGTCAATAGGACCTCCAGGGCACTGGTGACCTGCACCATCCCCCTAGTGACGTCGCTGCTGCAGTGTGTCAGGCCCTCCTGCATGTTCACTGAGCGCCGGCAGAGAAGTGATGTTGCAGTTGCCAGGCGGTTGAGTGCCCTGGTGTGCCTGTCTCCCCTCTGCCGTTCCCGGCGCCTTGCAGCTCTCTCTGCGTCCAACTTGCTGCACAACAGCTGCATGGACTGTGAGACGTCCCGCAGGCCCGCTGCCATGTCAGAAATCCCCGCCGCCATTGCGCCGATGTTCCTGTCCATGTGTCTGAATGAGTCCCCGCACATGCCGCTGTACTGAAATTACTGCCTTTGTTTGCAGGCGCTGTTGTTTTAACATGTTGGCCTCAAGGCCCCCAAAGACCCCATGGCTGAGATGGATTGGTGGTGGACTTTGCTCACGCGACCTGCGGCGCCGTCCTGCTCCCGTGTCTTCTCCCTGTGAGGTGGAGGGCCCAGTGGTATGTCTCCCATCCTGGGGCATAGTATTTGGCTCCGGGCCCCTGCTGTCATCAGATGATGTGTGCAACACGCGCAGCCTGGCAGCAGCACGCCTCCTCGACCTCACTATTGCAGGTGGTGATGTGGCCGGTGACTCCAGCATGAGTGGTGATGCTGGCTCAGGTACTGGGGATGCTGGCTCAGGTACTGGGGATGCAGGCTCAGGTACTGGGGATGCAGGCTCAGGTACTGGGGATGGTGGCAGTGGCAACGCTCTCTGGCCAGAACTTGTGCTGCCCATAGCTGAACTGGATTGACGGTGTGCCCCCTCTCCTGTGCCATCTGCAGTCCTGCGCGATGTTATGTCTGTGGACAGAAATGCAACATCAGCTCAGTGTACCTGAAGGCATGCATTGCAAGCAAGACAATAAATTGTTGTAACACTCTCACATTGTCCTCTGTCTGCTTTAGGCTAATGTCTGTACCATGCATCATTGTTCTGTGCTATTCTGCTCATGGTGGGGGATCCCTGACTACATCTCCCATAATGCATTGCCTGTCTGCAGTAACACATGGACTGGAGTGGGATACTCATTTCACATTGGGGGATGTGGGATAGGGGTAGGGGGGGCTACATTGCTGTGCATTCCTCTTACCTTGTTGGGTGGCGGCTCTGGCAGAGCTGTCGGCATCCCCAAGGCCCACGACACTCTCGGGCTCGATTGTCGACTGCACCAGCTCCTCCAGTTCGGTGAGGGCAGGTGCCCTGTTAGTTCCACCTCCTGTCCGGCTGGCCTCCTTCTGGATGTCCCCCATCTTCCTCTTAGTCACGATGCGCAGGTCGTACCAGCGTTTTTTCAGAACATCAATGTCCCTGTGGGTCACTCCCACGGCATTTACCTGCGCCTGGATTGCCAGCCAAATGGTGCGCTTCTCACACTCTGCCACTTGCAGGGATTGCCTCCCAAAAAGCTTCTGGTGCTGCCTCACCACCTCCTCCACTAGCACCTGGAGTTCCTTGGGGCTGAATTTCACCTTGCGCCTCCTTTCCCCTCCTGTCCTCTGGCTGGACATAGTGTAGTTTGGTCTCAACAATCAGCCACTGGCTCCCTGCCTCTCCTCTGCACTCCAAGCCTCTCCTGAGTCTGTTGATTGAGTGCACCTGCCTGGGTGTGGCCACTTCCTACTTGGGTGGGGTTTGGTTGCACAGGATTGGCTGTTTCAAACAGTCATGTGATTTCGTTTTTCCGAATCGGTATTTTCCGATTCGGTATATACCGATTCGGTAAATACCACCTCGGTATTTACCGATTCGGTAAATACCACCGCAGTATTTACCAATTCGGTAAATTCCGATTCGGAAAATACCGAATGTTACCGATTCGGTAAATGTTACCGACTTGTTACCTACATATAACTTACCGATTCTTAAATACCGATTTGGTACGGGTCGGTATTTAAGAATCGGTAAATTTTATTTACCTACATGAGGCCCCTAGTATGTTAATGTGTTCTCTTTTATGCTTTCTGTACTCATGAAGTTTTATGTATCTGGAATATATATTTTTTATTATTTAATTAGACAAAATGTGTTTAGTAGAGTCTAAAAGGAGGGACTGTTGAATAGTAAGAAATGTATTCTGTTAAGTTAGCCTCTACTCCTCTTCCATTTTGTCTACCAGCCCCCATTTTTGTGTTTCTGCGGAGACTTTCGTAAAGTCAGAAGCTACATGTTCACTGAAAGCTGGTTGAAGTGATGATACTTGCATGCCACAGTAAGGAGTCCTGCCCTGCCGAAGGGCAAAAGTGCACAGATGTAAAATCTGTTAGCCCACCAACGCCTGTAACCTCCCTTGCCTATCTACAAACATGACCTGGGCAGGGGTTTATCAGGATTCCACAGTTCAGCATGTAAGCATTGTGTAAGGGGTTGTGTAAGCGTTACGTAAAAATGCCATATGAGGGTTATGTAAAGTGCGATGTAACCATGACAAAAGGGTTTTTGGAGAATTCCTATAGCACCCAAAGAGTATAAAAGACAGGTTTGAAATTGTTCTAGTTCGTTCCCTTTCAGGCACTTGTAGTGTCTGTATGATGAAGCCATCTCATGAGATTTAATAAACTTGTGTTTTGTTTCCACTCCAGTGTTGATCCTCATTTTGTGAACCCGTAGACTAAGGGTGTCCCTGCACCAGTGAAACAGATAAAAATCTCACTTCTACATCCAACAAACTCACTGCTCGATATGTATGGGACAAAGTCTGCCTCCTGTCCTGATCCATAATCAAAATGTCATCCAAATAAATTATATGACGAACACCCCTCTCTCACAAATAAGCAGCCACCCGTCAAAGGATTTTAGTAAAACTCCTAGAGGCCGAAAGGCAGACACACAAACTTCCACAACTACTTTCTACACTGGAATCTCAAAAAACTCTGATGATTTTCCCATATCAGAACTGTAAGATAAGCATAATTCAGGTCCAACTGTGTCATCCAATCCCCTTTTTGCAACACATCCTTCAGTAAATGAATCCCTGCCATCTTGAAATGATGGTATACCACTCAATCATTCAACTCTTGCAAATGTAGTAATGGATGCATACCCATGTCCTTCTTTTCCACAAGGAAAATATTGTTTGCAAAACTATCCATTTGATCTTTTTACCTCATAACTATCAACTTTTATAATTAACTACTGAATTTCCTAATCAATACATTTCATTTGATCTCTCGGACAGACAAGCCTTCTTGGCATACAATCTTGCACCGAACTTCCTAGAAATTCTATGCAAAAACCATGAACATTCTCTAACATGCAAGGATCCTTAGTGATCAACAACCAATTTTAATAAAACTGGGCAAGTCTGCTGCCCAATTTTAAGGATGATTCTCTGTTTCTTCTGTTCCCACAATTGTATCTTCAACTTACACTCGGCTTCTGGGGGGAAAATTTGCCTCCGCTGAAGGACTGTTGTCCCTGATAGCCTCTAAATCCACGTGAAAAGGAGCCTCTTCTGATACCTTGACCACGGCCGGGGAACTGATTCCTTGTTCTCTCGGCCAATCCAAAAACATGCTCCTGAAACCCCTTCTTAATTTCTTTCTGAGATTTCTGAAGGGAGCTGAAAGCACTCACATACCTAGAAAGATCCTTAATAAAGGCAACTCTAAACAAAATACCATTAGCCGAAGGGCACTCTTCTTTGCCTGCAAGGTCCACTAATTTAGGATTTATTTAACAGGATGCTCTTCCTTCTTTCGTTAGACAATGTCGTATTGGCATTACCCAGAAGGCAAATAGCTCTCTGACCCTACTGTTGAAGCCCCTCCACATCAATGTGGCTCTTAAAAATATATGCTTCCTCAGCCTTTTCAAAGATTTTTGTCAGTGGGCCAACCACGTCCAACAGTCTGACCTTTATCAAGGCCCTTCCTCGGGTCACGTCCCCCTTTTGCAATAAATGCCATTATCTTGACATCAAGTTCAGGTGTTGCCAAACTTCCTTATCTATAGAAGGTCAGAGGCATTCCGACCTCAACCTTAGGTATCTCCCTTCAAATACAATACTGAATGTATTGTGCCACATGATCTGAGGTTGTCCATTCAGGTGAAAGGGGATGTTTAATTAATAGTGGATCAAACATTTTCTGACTCAAGGGGTCCAAAAGTGAACCATTCTCCTTTCTCAACTTGCCCACAACAGGCAAATTCCAATTCAAGGAGCCATCAACCTCAGAATCAAAATCTGATGAACAACTTAGTTCAACCTCCGCACTGCCGGAGGTCTCATCGCAAAAAAACCCTTGTACCCTTTACATCTCTAAGCACTTTCATACTGGGGGTATTCTCCCTGCCCATCCTTGATGCCCTTAGCATCTTCCCCTTGCCTGTCATCACAGCATACATGCTCTCCCAAGGTAGATTTCATCTTCTTAGCCAGTCCGTCGCTGGATGACACATGCTTCCTCTTACGAGATGCTTTTCCAACATCTTCTCCATTCTGATAGACACCTCAGTAGTACTTTTCCCTATAGCTTTATTAAGCTTCTCTTCCAAAGAGAGCTCCAAAGATCCCTCATCATGATCCATAATGCGTCAAACAAATAAATCACAATTATAGTAAAATTTAAACAATATCAAAACTCAAATTCTTCACAAACACTAGTAATTTAGAAATGAAGAAAAAGATATACTCATCAATAAATAAATAAGGTACACAGTAACATGCCTTAATACACATAAAGTTATCTGTTCTTCTGTATACTGGTGTAGCATAAACGTGTTGGGCCTTAAAATCTGTTTTAATTGATCTCGTTTTTCTTATCTCTGAATAACCTCAGCTACCATACCAAATCTCTTAGGTCCTCCGATGGATCTTGTTCTGTGTTGAAAGAGACCAGAATACTTAGGGGATGAACAATTATCATATGAAGACCTGGAGTAAGGTAATTGTTCAAATTCCAATACATTAGGGTAACCTCCCAGGAACTTTCTACCTCCCAATTAGTTGATCATGAATCAGATTAATATAGCCACAGTAAATAATGAAACAGAATCAGCAGAATATTTTATCTCGTATTATATTTTATCAAAATATAAATGATTAGCATGCACATCTAATTTTAGGATTTGAATAGATTTAATAAGAATTAACAAGCCTGTAAAATCTAGTTTGAAGAGAGCTATCTTCCTCAGCCGAGGGAGAATTTATCCCAAGAGAAGAAATATTTTTAGGAACTCAGTATCTATCATACTAACACTGTTAAGGAAAGCTCTGTAAATGTCTGAATGACCAGTTCCAGTCCGTAGACAGGTTGTCTGCCCCTGTCCGTACTGCAGCTTCAAAGCCACAGCTGTTTGTGGGAACCCTTCCAGCCAGAAAGATTCCACCATGCAAGCATACCAACCCAGTGACGTAACAAGACTTGAGGGGGCTACCCTGCAAAGTACATGGAGGGGGCCCCCGACGCTCTGGGCCCATTCAGGAGATCTCAGGGCATGGGCCAGCCACTCCTGCACAGTGCTGAAGGGGGCCGTCTGGAGCTTAAAGGGGCAATATTTACAAGGACAGGAAAAGCCACGGAGTGTGGCTTTTCCTGTCCTTGTAAATATGGAGCAGTGAAAAGCGCTACCAGTATGTCACAAAAAGTGATTGGCCACATAACCACAAAGTCATAGAATACAAGGTGTGCTCTGCCTGCTGTGGACATTTGCAAACGTATCTTACCTGTGCCCTGGTTGTGCTTCTTGTTGAGTCCCTGGACCCATGCTGTTGCTTGCAGTTATCGTCGTCCCCCTGCCGCTGCCGCAGTTATAATCCCCGCGGCCGCCGTGTGCAGCGGGACTACAGTCCCCAGGATCCTTAGTGGGGGAAACCCGCCAACGTCAGCAGCTTTGCGCACAGAGGCGCATAAATCAACAGTTAGTCCCCGCGACGCGGGAACGCGCGCGGGTCGGCGCCGGGCTAAGCCCGGGCAAAGGGCGGGCCCTCTGTGGCTGAAGTAGGCTGGGCTGGGCCTATGTATTTATATTTAATTGTACAATTTTATTTTGTGTTGTATTCAGTGTTACACGTTTATTGTATTGCATAATAACGGTGTGAACATCCTCCTGCTCATTAGGTATTCTTCGTAACTTACCTTCAAATTTTCAATTATTTATTGTTTAAATTGTTATTAATCCCACTCATTCGGGGTTCTGGTTTTTCCTGTTCCTCTTGTACAAAGATGTCGGCTAAAAAGTTACGTTCGGGGAGATTATTAGGGGGAAGGGCTTGTACGTTGTCAAGATCCAACCCCCTTAGTAACAAGACCGCCAGTAATCTGGTATTAAAGGGTCAATGCCAGTTGCCACAACTATGGGAGAAGAAGGGCCCTTATGTGGGGAATAAAGATTATGCGGACTCTCTGACTACTGAAAAATCTTGCCCAGTGCCCCCTGATAAGTCTGGTGACAATAAGGGTGTTTCTTTTAATTCTGAGTTTGGGCAACAAAATAATGGGTCTGCTATTTATAAAGGGTTATCACCCATTGATCCCATGGGAGGTTTACAACTAAAAGTGGACAGTAAGGGAGAATCTCAGCTGTCTAGTATTGTCCTGGAGCTTTGTGGTCGATACCTAGACGATGGTTCTTTGAAACTACCTGAAGCCTTTAAGTCCCCGATTGGTGCTACTCCCTCTGGTCTTTTGCTTTATAGTAGTACCCCCTCCTTAAAATCGCCAGATATTTTTTCTCAGTATAATATTTCCAAGAGCCCACTCCTTAATTTATCTGGCATTGGTCATATGGGTCTTCCTGGCTATCATAAAGTGGAAAAACCGATTTCTGAATCCTTGATCGCATTGGAACATTTGCTGGCTTCCATCTTACAGTTATTGAGTAAATTTGTGGGAAGCTCTGACTGTATTCTGGAATCAGTTACTCAGATATTAAATGTTTTATTGTTAAAACTGCCGGAAAAGGTTCCTGATTTAGTTTCTAAAGTAGGTCTGCAGGAGCATGTGGTAGGTGGTGATCACTTAACTGTAAATGTAAATTCAGTTCAAAATAATCCCGTGGCTACCCCTAAAAATGAGCCCTTTTTAGCTTCCAAATTACCCCTATCTAATTGTGTAAAGATTTTCGACCCCGAAATTGAAGAAGAAAGTGTAGAGGTCGCCACTCCAAAAGCTGAAAAAGAGCTATTTTCTATTTTTGTGCCTGAAATGAAGGGGATAGGGGTGGTTGAAAAAGGAAAAATCAGAAAACAAAGAAAGAACATAGGAAAAAAGAGGAAACCAATCTGTAAATATAGGAAGAAAAGGCAGAGACAAATAATTTTTGAGGATTCTCAGGTTTTAGACACCAAGGCTCATATTTCTGGAGAATCTGTGGGTAGGGAGGCGGCCAATCATTCTTATGACATTTTGAAGCCCTCAGCATTGGGCATAGAAATCTCCCCTGATTGTCCAGTCTCTCCTGGGAATGGCCCCCCATTGGACGTAGGAGGGTTGGCAATTCCTCCCTTAGTGGTAGAGTTGCCCGGGCTGGTCCCTTCGTTGTCTGCATCTCTTGATCCTTCCGCCCCTGCTTTCCATGCCCCGGGTGGTGGTGCGGTATGGCCTTATCATCCACCTACAAAAATATCACAAGTTTTTGTAGACACTTTGACTGTGGATTTTTTATCGTTATTTGATTCAGATTTACTTTTAAATAGAGCATGGCTACTTAAGTATTTTAAGGATATAGAGAGCCTAAAATTAATTCAATCTAACGATATTGATCTAGTCGTTATATCAGGAACAGTCGCCGCACCCTTTATTAGGGTAAAGTTTTATTCTAAACTTATAGTTAATCTTATTTTGCAACAGGCTGAGAGTTTTCAGTGTAGGGGAATTGACGTATTACCTGTTCTGTCCTTTGAGAGAATTAGTTTTCCTCATAATAGACTCTCTCAGCAGGGCATTGTCCAAGATAGTCTCCCTCCCTTAACTGATGATTTAAAGATTTCGGTCTCGAAAAATATACGTCTGGTGACGCAAGTAAAGCCTGTTCCGTTAATCCAGAATATTCCCCCAATAGAAGATAATCTACTGTGGAACTGGTTGCCTGGTGCTTTGGCTACTAAATCTTTAGACAAGCCTAAGCTCTTTCGACACCTTTAGCAATAATTTAAAAGTTATCTCTTGGAATGCTGCCGGGATAAACAATAGTCCCGAGAAATTACAATACTTGTTTTCTTTGAAAGCTAGCATTATTTGCATCCAAGAGACTTGGTGTGTCAGCAGATTGTGCGGAGGGAGAGATTATTTCGTTCTTGAGGCAATGGCCTTGCCTTCAAAGAAAGGGCACGCAAAAGGGGGAATTGCGTGCCTTTTGTCGAATAGATTCAAATGGAATGTTACCCATTATGTTGACCCAAGTAACCTTTTCCAGGCGGTGACCCTTTGCTCTTCTATTAGCAGGGGAAACAATAATTCTTTGGTAATAATAAATGAATATATTCCCCCGGATGAATGTTTTAATTCCCTATTGAAGCAAGTTTTTTCATATATTAAACAGATTAAAGAGGTAGAATCGCCCCCCCATGTGTTATTAGTAGGTGACTTTAATTGTAAGGTTTCTAACTCTAGTTTAGAGTTATTTAGCAACAAATGCAAAGAAGAAGCATATTATATTCCTCAGATTCTCTTCCCTAATAAAATTAAAACTAATAAGAGAGGGAAGTTGTTGCTGGAAGAACTTTCTGCAGCTGAGGGGTTAATAGTGAACGGTAGACTCCCTTCTGACGTCCCTGCAAAATACACTCATAGAACCTCTCAAAGCCAGTCAATCCTGGACTATGTAATCACTGATTATGGTATTTTTTCCTTAGTGAAAGATTTGGTGGTTTCACCGACAACTTTTAGTGACCATAATGTGATTACTATAAATTTTTCTCTATTTTTTCCAAATTCCGATTCATGGTCCCTTAATAGTGATATAGTTAATTTTCATAGGGACTCTGGAAGATGTTTTTGGAATTTTAAAGCCAAGAAGGGCCTGGAGTGTATTTTAGGCAAAACTATTTTAGAATTGAATGATTGGCAGGGTTTTGAATTGATTTATTTTGAGAATTTTATGAAGGAGGTTATTCGTGCTGCTAAAAGATCCACCTCTTCCGTAAAAAGGATCCATGTTCCTAGTTCAATTATCCCTTTAAATAAGGAAATAAATAGATTAGTGCGGGAGCAATTCCTGTGCAGATCCATTGAAATAAAAAACAAAATATATTTGTTAAAAAGAAGGAGAAGCAGAATTAGGAAGAAACCTAAAAAAGAAAAAGAGGACTCTCTTTGGATAAGTTTACGGGAGGCTGTCGCTCATGGCAAAGTCAGACAATTTTGGTCCCTTATTGGAGAGGGTTGTGGAGTCAGAGTTAGTCCTCTCCCTATTCCTATTGCTGAATCGTCATGGATCTCCTTTATTTCCAGCCTATAAGCTGGGAACGGCGTAGTGTTGGAAAGTGAGCGGCCCATTAGAGCCATTAGAGACGTTGAGTTTTCCATTGAAGTTCCTTCAGAGAAAACCATTGAAATGGCTATTAAAGATATGCCTTTCATCTGGAGCAATGGGGCCTGACGAACTTCCTATCTCGATATTGAAGTTAGACCCTGTTTTATGGAGCAAGATACTTTTTCCTTTATTTAGAGCGTGCTTCCTTGGTAAAACTGTGCCTTCTTCTTGGAAAGGGAGCATTTTGGTTCCTTTATTCAAGAAAGGCGATAGGGATAAGCCAATGAACTATCGCCAGATAGCCCTTCTTGATGCTATTGGAAAAGTTTTTTCCAAATGTCTTCTATCTCTAATTACTGATTGGGTTGAGGTGAATCAGATATTACCCCTCGAACAAACTGGTTTCCGTAAGGGGCATGGCACTTTGGATAACCTTACAGCCCTGCAGGTTATTTTGGATAAATATGTAAGAGTTCGGGGAGGAGGAGTGTATGCGGCTTTTATTGATTTCTCCACAGCATTCGACAAAGTAGATCGCCTTTTGCTGTGGAGAAAGTTAGCAGCTTTGGGTATGCCCCACCTCTATTAGATCTAGTTCGATCCTTGCATACAGACACTTGGTGTCGAGTGCTACAGGGTGGAGAAAGGGGCTTATCACGGGCTATACCATCTATTAATGGATTAAAACAGGGTTGTCTTCTGGCACCACTACTGTTCTCCCTGTATATTGCTGAGCTTCCAGCTTCGCTTGCATCTTGTGTTGGCATAGCCCCGGTAGTGGGGGGCTCTTCTATTTCCTGCCTTTTATATGCAGACGATATTCTTATCCTTGATTTAACTCCTAAAGGTTTAGCTAATCGTCTGCAGGCTTTACATCATTTTGCAGAGACCCACTTCATGAGGATAAATGCCACAAAAAGTAAAATTATGTGCATTACAGGGAGGAAAAAATCTAAATCTGAGAATTTTGGCTGGTCAGTCGGTGGTCAGAAATTGGAGGTGGTTAAAACATATACCTTTTTAGGAAAAATAATTTCTGCAAACCTGAGTGAGAAACCTCATATCGATAACAATTCTCGTAAAGCCCTGTCCCAAGGTAAAAGTTTGAGTGCTCTTTATTCCGCCACAGGGAGAAGACACTTTGCTTGTTTACTCGAGGTTTATAGGGCAAAAATTCCATCAACCCTCCTGTATGGAATAGAAGTGGTCGATCTAAAGCATTGGGGTTTTCTACAGACGGTCGAAGGAAAATTATTAAGGTCTATAACCTCTCTTAATTCTGCTTGTTCTGTAGCTTCCTGCAGACTTGAGTTTGGTCTCCGTAGCAGTTGGGTGCAGGGCCTATCTGCCTTAGTACGATGGGTTGCCAGCCTCGCTAGAGGTGAAATGGGGACTCTGAGATTCCTTCTCAAGGGGGAATTGTTGGGAAGTTTTAGAGAGTACTCTCAAATTGTTAAAAATTTCAGAAAGGCTGTGGCTCTTCTTGAATTAGATGAGAGCACTATTTTTGTTATCTCTCCCTCCCAGCTAAAATCTCTTCTGAAACAGGCTTCTTGGACTCTTTGTTTTATGTTGGACAAAAAGTCCATGGTAGCTAAGAAGGGAGGTGTTCTTCTGACTAATACATACCTAAGGAAGTTTGTCCAACCCTATGTCATTTGGAATTTACCTCATGGTATTCGGAGATTTTGGTTCCTCTTGAGGCAGGATCTATTGCCACTTAATACTCTTTTGGCAAAATGGTATGGGTCCTCTCCTTTATGCAACTTATGTAATATGTCCGCACAGGATCGTAATCATGTATTGTTTATATGTCCGGTATTGCGTCCACTTCGCTTAAAGTGGTTAAGATCAACATGTTTGCAATTGGGTATCCTGGATATGAACTCTTTTCTGCAGGCTTTATATACTCCTCCAAATGAAATGTTTTGCTTCAATATTTTTAACTTTTTTAAAGGTTTTTTAGCTATTTATTGATGAAATATGGAGGTCTGTGTCGTAGTCTGTCTTTTTCAGCGGAGAGTGTTGTAATTGTTATTTTATTCTTTGGGAAAATGTATTTGTATTTGTGTATTTTGTTTATGTGGCCCTCTTCGGAGTGCCAAAACATAATAAATAAAATTGAATTGTATTGGTGGTGCTGTGGAAATATGGATTTTTCTGGTCAGTTATGTCCCCTATCTTGGACCCCAACGGTTCTATGTGCATGTTACAAGTACATGTATGTTCCCTCCAGTTCCAGTTATGAAGACGCAAATACATGTGCGTCCACTGTTAACATGTCCTCTGTTGATCCGCCATGAATGGGCCGGATATTCCATTCCTAAGTACGAAAGGCCACCGCCTTTATATGGTTCACTTATGCCATTTTACAGTCCAGGCAAGTAGGCCCTGATTCTGTCATCAAGCCTTTTCCTGCCTTCTGCCTCTGAAAGCTCCAGTCCGAGCCTGCATCTGTGACCATGAACTTTGTCTCATTCTCTGCGCGGCTCACGAAGCCTGACATCAGCTTGCTGCCTGCCAAGAACTGTATTTCACCTTCGAAAATTATCTGCTCCGCTCCCTGCCCAATGCATTCCTGTCTAGTAGCTTAAGTAAACATTCTTCCAGCTACCAAGCAAAGGCCCGACTTCTCTGTCTTCATACAAGTAATTCATAGCCCTGTTACTATGGAAGATTCCGCCCTCGCATCTAGTGTAGACACTTAGACGCTTGTACACGCACTAACAGTCAGTATAGTCAGTATAGAATAAGATTCTACTCTAAGAGACCTCTCTTTTGGATAACATAGTTCTTTAAACATAGGATGTTAGATATGATTTGGGATTAGGTTGACTTGACCCTCCAGACTTCTGTCGCCACATGTAGAGCTAAATGTCAAGTCCCCTTCACCCCCTAGTTGCACGTCAATCACACGTCATACTGCTGCGCGCGCATATCTGCCAAGTATTTCTGCTGACATTGCGAAATTCTTTCACGTAACCACCCTCTTATGACATCACATCTGATGACGTTCTTTCATCACTCCCAGTTACGCCTATTTTTGCTACGTATGAATATATTATCACCACTATCAATTGTTACGCCTCTTGTATTGGCCTCACTGTAATGCCTATTGTATAAAAGTAATTGATTGTCAATAACGTATGTACTTCACTTCCTGAACCTTCGTGGTGATGGAACCTGGAGCAACCGATTATAATCGACCATTGGAATAAAGCCCATTTAGAACCTCTAATACCACGGATTCTGCCTCTTATTTACTGAGCTATTTTTATTATGTTTCTGTATCAAATTAAGTCCCGGTAATTAAATTATTTACCACATGAATGGCGCCCGAACAGGGACACTTTCTCATCTCACGCGCCGGCGGTGCGTTGCAGGCCCGGTCTCCTGCCACAGCTGGACGGACAATAACGCGTACCAGCAGGATTTCCTGTATCTCCCTCCGGTCAAGCGGGGGCGACTGAGGCTGCGATCAACACCCAGACGAGGCGGTGAGAAGTGCGAAGTATCCCGACCAGAGCCTAGCTGGGAGAGCAAGATCCGAGGTATACAGAGGCCCACCAGTTTCCGAAGTCCCAAGTCGAGTCCAGTGTCCGAAGCGTTCGAGTCGAGTCCAGTCCGGTTCAAGTTCAGTCCAGTTTCTGAGGCCTTCCGTTTCCGAGCTACCCGGTGAGTACCATTACTGGGGAGGCGTTCTGGCGTGCACATAAGTTGTGCCGGTCCAGACGGGTTTGGGTACACAAACTCGGTCTGCACTGTTTCAGCAGTGTATCTGTACTGTTTAGCAGTATATCTAGTATATCAAGCATATAAATTCAGAATAATTCAGTTCAAGTCGAGTATTATGTTTAGTGATTAAGTTTTCTTTAGATCGTCATCATTATTGTTGCTCAGTTAAATGTTAAATGTTAAATGTTTTTTAGTACGTTCTGCATATTGTGGTATGAATGACTGTTCATTATTGTGATTACTGTATTAAGTTTGTTCAAGATCAAGTATCAGATCAGTTCTCAATATGCCGCTCTTTTCGAAATTAAGACAGATCACAACTAGAAAAGGGGTACTCGAAGAAGCTGTTCCTATTCCTCCTAGGGACACTCCAGGGTACTTCATGTATCATAAACACGGCTTAGACGCTATATTATTTCTTGATTTATGGGTAGACTACACTAAGGAATTACCAGAAAGTCAGAGGTGGCCCGTAGCGGGGACCTGGGATGCAGAGTGCATCGTGAAAGTAGAGGAAGAATTATGGAAAAAGAAAGCTAGACAATCACAGAAAGACGCCATTGAATTATGGCGTAAAGAATCATATAGACGTACAGAAAAAGCACGTAGACAGGAAGAGAAGAGTAAAGAGAATTCCAATGAAGTACGAGAAAATCTATTAATTGAAGAAGGTGCACGAGTGAAATCAGAACAAGTAGACAGACAAAGAAATGCCCTTATGAATGGTATGTATCCCCTTCTGGCCGAAGGATTACCTAAGGCTACTCCAGGGATACCAAAAGACTTGCCAACCCCATTATTTCCAATAAAGGTACATCCTAAGGGGCATCCTAGAACCGCAGAAGATGTTTTCCTTTCCTCATATTTAGATGACGCAGCTCCCGAGTATGCTAATCCCGCCCCACATAGACCGCCTGCCAGGGAGGTTCAACGCCAAGATCCAGTACCCGTATCCCTACAGCAACAAGTTCTGACACAAGTTCCGGCAAGCACATCTGTTTCTGCATCTGTTCCTACAGCTACTTCTATAGCTGTATCCACGCCTATAGTTGCTGTATCACGTTCAACGAATCCTTTCACACCCGATACCCCAGACGGGGCTACCGGAGGTGCTACCAATATCTTTTCTACGCCACCTAGAATAAATAAACTTACTTTTCAAGAGTCAGCACATTCACGTACCCCCAAACTCATAAATGCCCGTACGCTTAAGGAACTTCTTATAGATTGTAGATATGACCCTGTGCCCGGAAAAGAGGACGAAATGACCCTAGCATCATTACGTATCAGACGAGCCGCAGTGTATTTAGGGAAATTACCAGGAATGACTGCACATCTAGATAATATATACCATTTTGTCCAAACCGGGCGAGATTCTGAATGTATTAACAGAGCTATGGAATACCAGAAAGTGGAAATACAGGGGGAACTGTTGCGTTTCCTCATAAATTGTGTGATCAGAAATCAAGACCGACCGGGGGTAGACCCGGAAGCAATGCAGATTCTTACCAGATGGAGCCAGAATATATCAGAAGGGAGACATGATAAGCAAAACTGTATAATAGCCATGTGCCGAAAGATCCGTAAAGAAATAGAACGCCTACACGAAGAAAGATTAGCGGTAGACCAGTTCGAACAAAGCGAGGAAGAAGCATCAGGACTGCCCACAGGACAGTCAGAAACTATAGCCTATGTAGGTAGAGGAAGATCTTGTAATAGTACTAGATGTCTTACTGATCCGATACGTCCGATATGTCTAGAAAATAATAGGAATTTTCAAACACCAATAATAAATATAAGGTCTAACGAGCATTCATTCCAAGCAGCAGATAAATTACTCCGAGAACGAAGGGGTTATCATTTTCTCGATTCTATGGATGAACAAGAATTAGCCAGGTCAGCTGTCCATTGGGTTGACAGTCCCGGGAAGTATAGTGATGATACAGTAGCACACACATTTTTGAATCTCACCCCAGATGAACAGCGTTTAGCTGGGATTTATATGATTCAACAACTTCTTATACTATATAAAAGCCAACATTCAGATCCTGGTCCCTTACCTGATATATTGACCGAATTACTCACGAATAGATGGAGAGGTTCGGGTACTAAGCTAATTAAAGAAATACTAGAATCAAGAAAGCAGTACATTCTTTTTATATGCCCAGAACATGTCTCACTGCCCATCAAGGAAAGAACCACGTATTACATGGACAGACAGAATCCCTTACGAGAAGTGCACCCAATAAAGGGCGAGGACAATGAGTTTAAACGTGTATATGTATATACGCCCATATCGAAAATAGAATTGTTGGAAATGAAGAAAGTGGTACCCAGTCATGACAAAGACCCAGCGGGTTTCCACCGAGAAATTAAAGACATGTTACTCATGGGAGAGTATACCTATCCCGACATTATGACAATATTAAAGGTATTGATGCCTGCTGGCATTTATGAAAAACTCAAGGAAAAAGAGTGGGAGGTAGGAGACCAAAAGATAGATTGGACAGCATTAGAAGCAGAAGAAAAGGCCCGAGGTCCAGGTTCGGGGCTTGGGGACAAAACTAAAGCACTACCAGGTCTACTAGTACAGGTACTGCCACGTTTATTAACCACGAAAAAGGAAGACTGGGGTGCAATTTCAGCCTGCAAACAAAAGCAAGATGAAGACACTAGTGATTTCTATGCACGATTTGAAAAATGTTTTGGTATAAATAGTGGTATAAAAGCAAGTAGCGAATCATACCCACATCTGTTTGTGACAAAATTAGTTGAAAATTCCTTGCCCCAAGTGAAGAACAGAGTATTAAAATTCGAGAGTACCTGGCAAGGTAACACTCCATCACAAATGTTACAAATGTTACAGTATCATCACAATAGAATTAGAGAGGAACAAGATCATGAACAAAGACGCATGAAAGACACGAAAATGAAAATGCTAGTCTCCCAGACAGTTCCAGTTGAAGGACATAAAAAGGGTACGACACATTCTGGCGATTCAGCAGGACCTGTAAAAGGGACATGCAACTATTGTAAACAACTAGGTCATCATGTACACGATTGTCCAGTCCTGAAGCGTAATATCGCCACGGGCATTACAAAAGAAAGACCACGGCCACTTAGACAGGATCAGAATGAACAAGGAGCCTTGCAGCATGCACAGTCCATGCCAGCTCCACAACAGACTATACAGTTTGTGCCGGCTGCACCAGCGCTGCCTGTTGCTGCCACGCAAACCACGACACGACAACTGTACCAGACCGCACAGTATGACTATCCTGATTATCAACGATATGCATGAAACAGCCTAGAGAGGGAAGTTGACTTACCCCTTATCGAGATCCCTGTAGATCAAGAAGGACCTTATGTACATAGTGAATTATTAGGCCAAGACAGGAAATTTTTACTCGATACAGGGGCAAGTCGAACAACCATAAAACGTAGTGAAGTTCCAGGGGCACCCCTCTCAGGCTCACAGAATATTTCCCTTGGTTTTTCAGGAAAACCTATTGTTAATGAAGTGTCACAACCTCTTCCACTTACGATAGGACCTTTGACCCGAACTACAGATTTATTGCTTACTAAATCATGTCCAGAAAACCTGTTAGGAATAAAAACACTGAAGGCTCTAGGAGCTATAATATGTTGTTCTCCGGAAGGAGTAAGATTGTTTTTACGTGATTTTAAAGGTCATTATGTGTCTAGAGACATGGATCCCCGATTGCAGACTTTACCTACACATCTATGGGCACAAGGCCCTACTGATGTTGGTTGTATGAATATTACACCATATCGAGTCACACTAAAGGCAGGAGTGGTACTACCACGAATGCGACAATACAAGTTACCACCAGATGCTGTAGTGGCTTTACTGCAAATCATTGACGAACTCATTGCCCAAGGAGTGGTTGTAGAAACAGACTCCAATGTATGTAATTCACCGATAATTCCGATTCTCAAACGAACAGATCCGAAGGCCCCGCCAGTATATCGATTGGTTATTGATCTGCGCGAATTAAATAAGTGTATTGTGCCACAATTCCCTGTGGTCCCCGATATCTCATCATTACTGACAGCTATTGATTCCGAAGCAACATTTTTTACTGTAATTGATCTCAAGAATGCCTTTTTCAGCGTCCCAATAGATCCGGAAAGCCAATATTTGTTCGGATTTAGTTTAAATGGGCGTAGCTTCAAATTCTCACGCGCACCTCAAGGATTTACAGAAAGCCCCAGCATCTATAGCCAAGCACTGAAACGAGAACTCGACAGTATCCACATGCCAGTTAACACTGCCTTGCTTCAATATGTCGATGATCTGCTGATCACCGCCCGAAGCGAACCTGAATGTGAAAAAGCATCACTGACAGTTTTACAATTTCTAGCCGAAAAGGGGCACAAGGTGTCCCCTTCTAAGCTGCAATTCTGTGTCCAGCGAGTTATTTACCTTGGTCACTCGCTGTCCAAGGAGGGAAGGCAGCTTACACCAGACCGCATTCAGTTAATAGCTAACATGCCAATACCCAAGACACAAAAGGAGGTGCGGGCTTTCATAGGCCTCACTTCATATTGTAGACAGTGGATCCCTCAGTATGCATTTCTAGCAAAACCACTCATTCAGTTGACAACACAGGAGGCAGCCACATCGACTGTTCTCCCTTGGACTCAGGAACATACACAAGCTTTTGAAAGCTTAAAGAAAGCTCTATGCCAAGCACCTGTTTTAGCAACACCATGTTACAGTAAACAGTTTACACTCTTTATTACAGAACGCGAAGGTACTGCCTTGTCAGTACTCACACAGGAACAAGCAGGAGCACACAAACCATGTGCTTATTTTTCTAGTACATTAGATCCCGTAGCTCAGGCTCTGCCTGCGTGTCTGAAATCAGTGGCAGCGACAGCTTTAGCAATCAGACAAAGCGATGCCATAGTGTTAGGACATCCATTGACAGTACAAGTACCACATGCAGTGGAGGTTCTTGTGAATCGAACGCAAACACAACATTTGACTATAGCAAGACTTACAGGGTATGAACTAACACTGTTTCAGCCACATATAGAAATCAGACGTTGTAACACATTGAATCCTGCCACACTTTTACCTGTAAATGGAACAGACCCACTAGCCCATGACTGTATTGATGTTATTACAATCACGACGAAACCCAGACAAGACTTGACAGATGTCCCATTGTCAGACCCAGACCTGACGTTGTATGTAGATGGTTCATGTATGAGAACAAGTACAGGAGAGTTAGTGGCCGCTTACGCAGTCACAACAGATACTGAAATCATTGAAACAAATTGCATAAATACCTTGTCCGCTCAAGCAGCAGAGCTCGTCGCTCTGACACAAGCCTGTATTCAAGCCACAAATAAAAAAGTCAACATATACACTGATTCACGTTATGCATTCGGAGTCGTACATGACTTCGGCGTGCTGTGGCGAGAGAGAGGTTATTTAACTTCTCACGGTGCCCACATTCAACACGGACCCCTCATTCATGCCTTATTAGATGCAATACATTTACCCATTGCAATATCGATTATGAAATGCAAAGCACATACGAAAGTTACTGATATCATTTCTCAAGGCAATGATTTAGCTGATAGAACAGCTAAACAGACTGCTCAAACTCAAACATCCGACATGACAAAGACAATAGTCCCGACGCCAACACATTGTATGACGGTTAAAGATCCTACTCTTGACGTAATTGATATACAGACACATGCTACACCAGAAGAAATAAAGAAATGGACTGAATTAGGAGGGATCCAAACGGATCAAGGATGGTTGATGAAGGAAAAGTCTGTGTGGTTCCTTCCTGATTCAATGGTCCAAGTCATTATTAACACTATCCATAGTCCAGCGCATCTAGGAGAGAAAGCTATGCTAGACAGCATTCAACATATTTGGTTCAACAAGCATTTACGAGCTGCAGCCAAACAAAAGGTTCGTACCTGTCTGATCTGTTGCCAGTTCAACCCAGGAAAAAGCGTTCCCGTAGAACAGGGTGGATTTCATCCTCCTGATCACCCTTTTGAAGTCCTCCAGATGGATTATATCCAGATGGAACGATGTCGAGGATTCAAATATGTTCTCGTAGTTGTTTGTGCTCTTTCCCGTTGGACGGAGGCATACCCGGTTTCAGATTACACTGCCCCGACTACTGCCAAACAGTTGGTTCGAGAATTCTTCCCACGATACGGTTTACCACGTGTTGTTCACTCAGATAACGGCCAGCCGTTCTCATCCGAATTAATGAAACACGTTTCACGTTTGTTAGGCTATCAGTGGAAATTCCACTGTGTCCGACACCCCGAAGCAGCAGGTCTCGTAGAAAGACATAATCAGACTCTGAAAATAAGATTATCCAAAATATGCAGAGAGAAAGGTGTCGACTGGGTAATAGCATTACCAGTTGCACTCTTTTACACAAGAATGGTAGCACACTCTCGAACAGGGCTATCCCCGTATGAAGTGATCTTCGGCAGACCACCAAATATGTGGGGGACGCCTATACCACGCAAAATAACTGATATTGACTGTAACATGCTGACAGATTACTTGGCTTCCTTGATGTCTGCACTACAATCTTGTCGTTCACAGGTAGCTGCAGCCTTTCCCGACAACACTGAGGTGAAACCCCTTGACGTAGTTCCGGGGGACCTCGTTCTGGTGAGGAATTTCGACCGAAAGACTCAGCTGGAGCCCAGGTGGAAATCACCCAAATTGGTCCTGCTCACCACAAGGACAGCCGTGAAGATCGAAGGCAGAAAAGGATGGGTGCATTCAAGTCATATCAAGAAATTTCATGGACTTCCTTCGGATGTGAATAGCCCACCTCGTGTGTCTTCACCCATTGACTCAAAACTACCTTTGGCTGAGGCCAACAGTCAGGAACTTTATAAACTGAAACTCAGGCCTAAACCGTCGGACGATTTGATTGTTTAAGTCCTCTCCAAGGTGAAGCGGTTGAATCTGTCTCCGACATGTATCCCTTAGACCTGAATCATGGAAAATCGCGAAAAATGTTGAAACGACAGGCGTACTGTAAATCACTGCGTAGTCATTGCATAATGACGCTATTAATTTTGTTTTTCTTGAGTCTTTTAATAATTACTGCAAGTATATTGTTGCACATATATTATCCTATTTCTAGACATGTTTATAATGTTACTGGTGAACATTCTTTTAGTGAATTACCTCCGCTTGAATTGTCATACAGATTTGCGCTGCGCAATAACACTTTTATTAGTATGTTACATCATTCCCATCAGGTTAGCAATGCTACAAATTGTTGGATATGTGGCCGACTCCCTCCCTATCAGAACTATAAAGGAATTCTACCTCTTTTTCCATACCCGTTCACACACAACGGCTCCTGTGGAGCATGGTTTAGCTTAATTAATTCTCTGGATTCGAATTCTGCAGTTTATCAAGATAACTGGGTATGGGGAAATTTGAATTTAGTTTTACTTAAGGTCTGCTATCCTAACAAGGAGGGACTTCCCAAAAGAACAGGAACTGATCTAGAAAATGAAGTATATGGATTAGGTAATTTTACGCTTAATCTTATGATCCTAAATGTCGAATCCGAAGCTACTCCAATTTTGCCCGCTATGTCAATATTTCCAGTAAAAGGTGAATTATGTATAAGAAAGAATGGTTCCATACATATGGGCCATAGTAGATGCACCACTGTAGTAGAATTTAGTGATCAAGGCAAGTCTACATTTAGAGCTTCCCTCCATTCCTATTTTATATGTGGTCAGACGGCATATGTACGTTTGCCTCTAGATTGGGATGGTACCTGCTACATTGGATTCCTTTTGCCACCTGTTTTCCTAGCTCCTCCTGATTATCACAGAAATACTCATTTAGTACACAATAGAGAAAGGAGAGATCTCCCAATAGTCGATTACACTGAAACGGCATGGGAAAAATACACAGATTTCAATAAAGGTCTCTTTCCTTATATAGGTACCGTTACTAATAGTAAGCTGATACGTAGATTGACTAGAACCCTTGAAGCAGTAGTGAACGAAACTATTTCCGCCTTAGGCAATTTAACAGAAGAGCAGTCTGCTATGCGGATTGTTGTGCTTCAAAATCGTCTTGTCCTTGACGTCATCCTGGCCGATAGGGGCGGAGCTTGTAGGGTCATCGGATCAAGCTGTTGCATATTCATACCAGAAAATTCGCCATCTGTATATAAAGCCATAACCCGCCTTCATAAGATTGTAAGCCAGATACACCAGAATCCAGGCACCTGGACTTGGTCCGGTTGGTTTTGGAGCGTGTTATCAGCCTGGGGATGGAGAGTTCTATCTTTCCTAGGTATTGGCCTTCTCATACTATTCAGTTGCTGCTTATGCCTGCAATGTGGACCAGCGATTTGTGGTCTGTGTGCCACATCGTGCATTCCACATCAAGATTTTCATTCAAGATCCCGGAAGAAGAAAGAAGAACAAATGATGCTATATGAACAGATCAATGGATTAATGAAGATTGATATCTCTTGACGGGCAAGTAGGGGACAAGGAGGGAATGTGGAAATATGGATTTTTCTGGTCAGTTATGTCCCCTATCTTGGACCCCAACGGTTCTATGTGCATGTTACAAGTACATGTATGTTCCCTCCAGTTCCAGTTATGAAGACGCAAATACATGTGCGTCCACTGTTAACATGTCCTCTGTTGATCCGCCATGAATGGGCCGGATATTCCATTCCTAAGTACGAAAGGCCACCGCCTTTATATGGTTCACTTATGCCATTTTACAGTCCAGGCAAGTAGGCCCTGATTCTGTCATCAAGCCTTTTCCTGCCTTCTGCCTCTGAAAGCTCCAGTCCGAGCCTGCATCTGTGACCATGAACTTTGTCTCATTCTCTGCGCGGCTCACGAAGCCTGACATCAGCTTGCTGCCTGCCAAGAACTGTATTTCACCTTCGAAAATTATCTGCTCCGCTCCCTGCCCAATGCATTCCTGTCTAGTAGCTTAAGTAAACATTCTTCCAGCTACCAAGCAAAGGCCCGACTTCTCTGTCTTCATACAAGTAATTCATAGCCCTGTTACTATGGAAGATTCCGCCCTCGCATCTAGTGTAGACACTTAGACGCTTGTACACGCACTAACAGTCAGTATAGTCAGTATAGAATAAGATTCTACTCTAAGAGACCTCTCTTTTGGATAACATAGTTCTTTAAACATAGGATGTTAGATATGATTTGGGATTAGGTTGACTTGACCCTCCAGACTTCTGTCGCCACATGTAGAGCTAAATGTCAAGTCCCCTTCACCCCCTAGTTGCACGTCAATCACACGTCATACTGCTGCGCGCGCATATCTGCCAAGTATTTCTGCTGACATTGCGAAATTCTTTCACGTAACCACCCTCTTATGACATCACATCTGATGACGTTCTTTCATCACTCCCAGTTACGCCTATTTTTGCTACGTATGAATATATTATCACCACTATCAATTGTTACGCCTCTTGTATTGGCCTCACTGTAATGCCTATTGTATAAAAGTAATTGATTGTCAATAACGTATGTACTTCACTTCCTGAACCTTCGTGGTGATGGAACCTGGAGCAACCGATTATAATCGACCATTGGAATAAAGCCCATTTAGAACCTCTAATACCACGGATTCTGCCTCTTATTTACTGAGCTATTTTTATTATGTTTCTGTATCAAATTAAGTCCCGGTAATTAAATTATTTACCACATGAATGGCGCCCGAACAGGGACACTTTCTCATCTCACGCGCCGGCGGTGCGTTGCAGGCCCGGTCTCCTGCCACAGCTGGACGGACAATAACGCGTACCAGCAGGATTTCCTGTATCTCCCTCCGGTCAAGCGGGGGCGACTGAGGCTGCGATCAACACCCAGACGAGGCGGTGAGAAGTGCGAAGTATCCCGACCAGAGCCTAGCTGGGAGAGCAAGATCCGAGGTATACAGAGGCCCACCAGTTTCCGAAGTCCCAAGTCGAGTCCAGTGTCCGAAGCGTTCGAGTCGAGTCCAGTCCGGTTCAAGTTCAGTCCAGTTTCTGAGGCCTTCCGTTTCCGAGCTACCCGGTGAGTACCATTACTGGGGAGGCGTTCTGGCGTGCACATAAGTTGTGCCGGTCCAGACGGGTTTGGGTACACAAACTCGGTCTGCACTGTTTCAGCAGTGTATCTGTACTGTTTAGCAGTATATCTAGTATATCAAGCATATAAATTCAGAATAATTCAGTTCAAGTCGAGTATTATGTTTAGTGATTAAGTTTTCTTTAGATCGTCATCATTATTGTTGCTCAGTTAAATGTTAAATGTTAAATGTTTTTTAGTACGTTCTGCATATTGTGGTATGAATGACTGTTCATTATTGTGATTACTGTATTAAGTTTGTTCAAGATCAAGTATCAGATCAGTTCTCAATATGCCGCTCTTTTCGAAATTAAGACAGATCACAACTAGAAAAGGGGTACTCGAAGAAGCTGTTCCTATTCCTCCTAGGGACACTCCAGGGTACTTCATGTATCATAAACACGGCTTAGACGCTATATTATTTCTTGATTTATGGGTAGACTACACTAAGGAATTACCAGAAAGTCAGAGGTGGCCCGTAGCGGGGACCTGGGATGCAGAGTGCATCGTGAAAGTAGAGGAAGAATTATGGAAAAAGAAAGCTAGACAATCACAGAAAGACGCCATTGAATTATGGCGTAAAGAATCATATAGACGTACAGAAAAAGCACGTAGACAGGAAGAGAAGAGTAAAGAGAATTCCAATGAAGTCCGAGAAAATCTATTAATTGAAGAAGGTGCACGAGTGAAATCAGAACAAGTAGACAGACAAAGAAATGCCCTTATGAATGGTATGTATCCCCTTCTGGCCGAAGGATTACCTAAGGCTACTCCAGGGATACCAAAAGACTTGCCAACCCCATTATTTCCAATAAAGGTACATCCTAAGGGGCATCCTAGAACCGCAGAAGATGTTTTCCTTTCCTCATATTTAGATGACGCAGCTCCCGAGTATGCTAATCCCGCCCCACATAGACCGCCTGCCAGGGAGGTTCAACGCCAAGATCCAGTACCCGTATCCCTACAGCAACAAGTTCTGACACAAGTTCCGGCAAGCACATCTGTTTCTGCATCTGTTCCTACAGCTACTTCTATAGCTGTATCCACGCCTATAGTTGCTGTATCACGTTCAACGAATCCTTTCACACCCGATACCCCAGACGGGGCTACCGGAGGTGCTACCAATATCTTTTCTACGCCACCTAGAATAAATAAACTTACTTTTCAAGAGTCAGCACATTCACGTACCCCCAAACTCATAAATGCCCGTACGCTTAAGGAACTTCTTATAGATTGTAGATATGACCCTGTGCCCGGAAAAGAGGACGAAATGACCCTAGCATCATTACGTATCAGACGAGCCGCAGTGTATTTAGGGAAATTACCAGGAATGACTGCACATCTAGATAATATATACCATTTTGTCCAAACCGGGCGAGATTCTGAATGTATTAACAGAGCTATGGAATACCAGAAAGTGGAAATACAGGGGGAACTGTTGCGTTTCCTCATAAATTGTGTGATCAGAAATCAAGACCGACCGGGGGTAGACCCGGAAGCAATGCAGATTCTTACCAGATGGAGCCAGAATATATCAGAAGGGAGACATGATAAGCAAAACTGTATAATAGCCATGTGCCGAAAGATCCGTAAAGAAATAGAACGCCTACACGAAGAAAGATTAGCGGTAGACCAGTTCGAACAAAGCGAGGAAGAAGCATCAGGACTGCCCACAGGACAGTCAGAAACTATAGCCTATGTAGGTAGAGGAAGATCTTGTAATAGTACTAGATGTCTTACTGATCCGATACGTCCGATATGTCTAGAAAATAATAGGAATTTTCAAACACCAATAATAAATATAAGGTCTAACGAGCATTCATTCCAAGCAGCAGATAAATTACTCCGAGAACGAAGGGGTTATCATTTTCTCGATTCTATGGATGAACAAGAATTAGCCAGGTCAGCTGTCCATTGGGTTGACAGTCCCGGGAAGTATAGTGATGATACAGTAGCACACACATTTTTGAATCTCACCCCAGATGAACAGCGTTTAGCTGGGATTTATATGATTCAACAACTTCTTATACTATATAAAAGCCAACATTCAGATCCTGGTCCCTTACCTGATATATTGACCGAATTACTCACGAATAGATGGAGAGGTTCGGGTACTAAGCTAATTAAAGAAATACTAGAATCAAGAAAGCAGTACATTCTTTTTATATGCCCAGAACATGTCTCACTGCCCATCAAGGAAAGAACCACGTATTACATGGACAGACAGAATCCCTTACGAGAAGTGCACCCAATAAAGGGCGAGGACAATGAGTTTAAACGTGTATATGTATATACGCCCATATCGAAAATAGAATTGTTGGAAATGAAGAAAGTGGTACCCAGTCATGACAAAGACCCAGCGGGTTTCCACCGAGAAATTAAAGACATGTTACTCATGGGAGAGTATACCTATCCCGACATTATGACAATATTAAAGGTATTGATGCCTGCTGGCATTTATGAAAAACTCAAGGAAAAAGAGTGGGAGGTAGGAGACCAAAAGATAGATTGGACAGCATTAGAAGCAGAAGAAAAGGCCCGAGGTCCAGGTTCGGGGCTTGGGGACAAAACTAAAGCACTACCAGGTCTACTAGTACAGGTACTGCCACGTTTATTAACCACGAAAAAGGAAGACTGGGGTGCAATTTCAGCCTGCAAACAAAAGCAAGATGAAGACACTAGTGATTTCTATGCACGATTTGAAAAATGTTTTGGTATAAATAGTGGTATAAAAGCAAGTAGCGAATCATACCCACATCTGTTTGTGACAAAATTAGTTGAAAATTCCTTGCCCCAAGTGAAGAACAGAGTATTAAAATTCGAGAGTACCTGGCAAGGTAACACTCCATCACAAATGTTACAAATGTTACAGTATCATCACAATAGAATTAGAGAGGAACAAGATCATGAACAAAGACGCATGAAAGACACGAAAATGAAAATGCTAGTCTCCCAGACAGTTCCAGTTGAAGGACATAAAAAGGGTACGACACATTCTGGCGATTCAGCAGGACCTGTAAAAGGGACATGCAACTATTGTAAACAACTAGGTCATCATGTACACGATTGTCCAGTCCTGAAGCGTAATATCGCCACGGGCATTACAAAAGAAAGACCACGGCCACTTAGACAGGATCAGAATGAACAAGGAGCCTTGCAGCATGCACAGTCCATGCCAGCTCCACAACAGACTATACAGTTTGTGCCGGCTGCACCAGCGCTGCCTGTTGCTGCCACGCAAACCACGACACGACAACTGTACCAGACCGCACAGTATGACTATCCTGATTATCAACGATATGCATGAAACAGCCTAGAGAGGGAAGTTGACTTACCCCTTATCGAGATCCCTGTAGATCAAGAAGGACCTTATGTACATAGTGAATTATTAGGCCAAGACAGGAAATTTTTACTCGATACAGGGGCAAGTCGAACAACCATAAAACGTAGTGAAGTTCCAGGGGCACCCCTCTCAGGCTCACAGAATATTTCCCTTGGTTTTTCAGGAAAACCTATTGTTAATGAAGTGTCACAACCTCTTCCACTTACGATAGGACCTTTGACCCGAACTACAGATTTATTGCTTACTAAATCATGTCCAGAAAACCTGTTAGGAATAAAAACACTGAAGGCTCTAGGAGCTATAATATGTTGTTCTCCGGAAGGAGTAAGATTGTTTTTACGTGATTTTAAAGGTCATTATGTGTCTAGAGACATGGATCCCCGATTGCAGACTTTACCTACACATCTATGGGCACAAGGCCCTACTGATGTTGGTTGTATGAATATTACACCATATCGAGTCACACTAAAGGCAGGAGTGGTACTACCACGAATGCGACAATACAAGTTACCACCAGATGCTGTAGTGGCTTTACTGCAAATCATTGACGAACTCATTGCCCAAGGAGTGGTTGTAGAAACAGACTCCAATGTATGTAATTCACCGATAATTCCGATTCTCAAACGAACAGATCCGAAGGCCCCGCCAGTATATCGATTGGTTATTGATCTGCGCGAATTAAATAAGTGTATTGTGCCACAATTCCCTGTGGTCCCCGATATCTCATCATTACTGACAGCTATTGATTCCGAAGCAACATTTTTTACTGTAATTGATCTCAAGAATGCCTTTTTCAGCGTCCCAATAGATCCGGAAAGCCAATATTTGTTCGGATTTAGTTTAAATGGGCGTAGCTTCAAATTCTCACGCGCACCTCAAGGATTTACAGAAAGCCCCAGCATCTATAGCCAAGCACTGAAACGAGAACTCGACAGTATCCACATGCCAGTTAACACTGCCTTGCTTCAATATGTCGATGATCTGCTGATCACCGCCCGAAGCGAACCTGAATGTGAAAAAGCATCACTGACAGTTTTACAATTTCTAGCCGAAAAGGGGCACAAGGTGTCCCCTTCTAAGCTGCAATTCTGTGTCCAGCGAGTTATTTACCTTGGTCACTCGCTGTCCAAGGAGGGAAGGCAGCTTACACCAGACCGCATTCAGTTAATAGCTAACATGCCAATACCCAAGACACAAAAGGAGGTGCGGGCTTTCATAGGCCTCACTTCATATTGTAGACAGTGGATCCCTCAGTATGCATTTCTAGCAAAACCACTCATTCAGTTGACAACACAGGAGGCAGCCACATCGACTGTTCTCCCTTGGACTCAGGAACATACACAAGCTTTTGAAAGCTTAAAGAAAGCTCTATGCCAAGCACCTGTTTTAGCAACACCATGTTACAGTAAACAGTTTACACTCTTTATTACAGAACGCGAAGGTACTGCCTTGTCAGTACTCACACAGGAACAAGCAGGAGCACACAAACCATGTGCTTATTTTTCTAGTACATTAGATCCCGTAGCTCAGGCTCTGCCTGCGTGTCTGAAATCAGTGGCAGCGACAGCTTTAGCAATCAGACAAAGCGATGCCATAGTGTTAGGACATCCATTGACAGTACAAGTACCACATGCAGTGGAGGTTCTTGTGAATCGAACGCAAACACAACATTTGACTATAGCAAGACTTACAGGGTATGAACTAACACTGTTTCAGCCACATATAGAAATCAGACGTTGTAACACATTGAATCCTGCCACACTTTTACCTGTAAATGGAACAGACCCACTAGCCCATGACTGTATTGATGTTATTACAATCACGACGAAACCCAGACAAGACTTGACAGATGTCCCATTGTCAGACCCAGACCTGACGTTGTATGTAGATGGTTCATGTATGAGAACAAGTACAGGAGAGTTAGTGGCCGCTTACGCAGTCACAACAGATACTGAAATCATTGAAACAAATTGCATAAATACCTTGTCCGCTCAAGCAGCAGAGCTCGTCGCTCTGACACAAGCCTGTATTCAAGCCACAAATAAAAAAGTCAACATATACACTGATTCACGTTATGCATTCGGAGTCGTACATGACTTCGGCGTGCTGTGGCGAGAGAGAGGTTATTTAACTTCTCACGGTGCCCACATTCAACACGGACCCCTCATTCATGCCTTATTAGATGCAATACATTTACCCATTGCAATATCGATTATGAAATGCAAAGCACATACGAAAGTTACTGATATCATTTCTCAAGGCAATGATTTAGCTGATAGAACAGCTAAACAGACTGCTCAAACTCAAACATCCGACATGACAAAGACAATAGTCCCGACGCCAACACATTGTATGACGGTTAAAGATCCTACTCTTGACGTAATTGATATACAGACACATGCTACACCAGAAGAAATAAAGAAATGGACTGAATTAGGAGGGATCCAAACGGATCAAGGATGGTTGATGAAGGAAAAGTCTGTGTGGTTCCTTCCTGATTCAATGGTCCAAGTCATTATTAACACTATCCATAGTCCAGCGCATCTAGGAGAGAAAGCTATGCTAGACAGCATTCAACATATTTGGTTCAACAAGCATTTACGAGCTGCAGCCAAACAAAAGGTTCGTACCTGTCTGATCTGTTGCCAGTTCAACCCAGGAAAAAGCGTTCCCGTAGAACAGGGTGGATTTCATCCTCCTGATCACCCTTTTGAAGTCCTCCAGATGGATTATATCCAGATGGAACGATGTCGAGGATTCAAATATGTTCTCGTAGTTGTTTGTGCTCTTTCCCGTTGGACGGAGGCATACCCGGTTTCAGATTACACTGCCCCGACTACTGCCAAACAGTTGGTTCGAGAATTCTTCCCACGATACGGTTTACCACGTGTTGTTCACTCAGATAACGGCCAGCCGTTCTCATCCGAATTAATGAAACACGTTTCACTTTTGTTAGGCTATCAGTGGAAATTCCACTGTGTCCGACACCCCGAAGCAGCAGGTCTCGTAGAAAGACATAATCAGACTCTGAAAATAAGATTATCCAAAATATGCAGAGAGAAAGGTGTCGACTGGGTAATAGCATTACCAGTTGCACTCTTTTACACAAGAATGGTAGCACACTCTCGAACAGGGCTATCCCCGTATGAAGTGATCTTCGGCAGACCACCAAATATGTGGGGGACGCCTATACCACGCAAAATAACTGATATTGACTGTAACATGCTGACAGATTACTTGGCTTCCTTGATGTCTGCACTACAATCTTGTCGTTCACAGGTAGCTGCAGCCTTTCCCGACAACACTGAGGTGAAACGTAGTTCCGGGGGACCTCGTTCTGGTGAGGAATTTCGACCGAAAGACTCAGCTGGAGCCCAGGTGGAAATCACCCAAATTGGTCCTGCTCACCACAAGGACAGCCGTGAAGATCGAAGGCAGAAAAGGATGGGTGCATTCAAGTCATATCAAGAAATTTCATGGACTTCCTTCGGATGTGAATAGCCCACCTCGTGTGTCTTCACCCATTGACTCAAAACTACCTTTGGCTGAGGCCAACAGTCAGGAACTTTATAAACTGAAACTCAGGCCTAAACCGTCGGACGATTTGATTGTTTAAGTCCTCTCCAAGGTGAAGCGGTTGAATCTGTCTCCGACATGTATCCCTTAGACCTGAATCATGGAAAATCGCGAAAAATGTTGAAACGACAGGCGTACTGTAAATCACTGCGTAGTCATTGCATAATGACGCTATTAATTTTGTTTTTCTTGAGTCTTTTAATAATTACTGCAAGTATATTGTTGCACATATATTATCCTATTTCTAGACATGTTTATAATGTTACTGCTGAACATTCTTTTAGTGAATTACCTCCGCTTGAATTGTCATACAGATTTGCGCTGCGCAATAACACTTTTATTAGTATGTTACATCATTCCCATCAGGTTAGCAATGCTACAAATTGTTGGATATGTGGCCGACTCCCTCCCTATCAGAACTATAAAGGAATTCTACCTCTTTTTCCATACCCGTTCACACACAACGGCTCCTGTGGAGCATGGTTTAGCTTAATTAATTCTCTGGATTCGAATTCTGCAGTTTATCAAGATAACTGGGTATGGGGAAATTTGAATTTAGTTTTACTTAAGGTCTGCTATCCTAACAAGGAGGGACTTCCCAAAAGAACAGGAACTGATCTAGAAAATGAAGTATATGGATTAGGTAATTTTACGCTTAATCTTATGATCCTAAATGTCGAATCCGAAGCTACTCCAATTTTGCCCGCTATGTCAATATTTCCAGTAAAAGGTGAATTATGTATAAGAAAGAATGGTTCCATACATATGGGCCATAGTAGATGCACCACTGTAGTAGAATTTAGTGATCAAGGCAAGTCTACATTTAGAGCTTCCCTCCATTCCTATTTTATATGTGGTCAGACGGCATATGTACGTTTGCCTCTAGATTGGGATGGTACCTGCTACATTGGATTCCTTTTGCCACCTGTTTTCCTAGCTCCTCCTGATTATCACAGAAATACTCATTTAGTACACAATAGAGAAAGGAGAGATCTCCCAATAGTCGATTACACTGAAACGGCATGGGAAAAATACACAGATTTCAATAAAGGTCTCTTTCCTTATATAGGTACCGTTACTAATAGTAAGCTGATACGTAGATTGACTAGAACCCTTGAAGCAGTAGTGAACGAAACTATTTCCGCCTTAGGCAATTTAACAGAAGAGCAGTCTGCTATGCGGATTGTTGTGCTTCAAAATCGTCTTGTCCTTGACGTCATCCTGGCCGATAGGGGCGGAGCTTGTAGGGTCATCGGATCAAGCTGTTGCATATTCATACCAGAAAATTCGCCATCTGTATATAAAGCCATAACCCGCCTTCATAAGATTGTAAGCCAGATACACCAGAATCCAGGCACCTGGACTTGGTCCGGTTGGTTTTGGAGCGTGTTATCAGCCTGGGGATGGAGAGTTCTATCTTTCCTAGGTATTGGCCTTCTCATACTATTCAGTTGCTGCTTATGCCTGCAATGTGGACCAGCGATTTGTGGTCTGTGTGCCACATCGTGCATTCCACATCAAGATTTTCATTCAAGATCCCGGAAGAAGAAAGAAGAACAAATGATGCTATATGAACAGATCAATGGATTAATGAAGATTGATATCTCTTGACGGGCAAGTAGGGGACAAGGAGGGAATGTGGAAATATGGATTTTTCTGGTCAGTTATGTCCCCTATCTTGGACCCCAACGGTTCTATGTGCATGTTACAAGTACATGTATGTTCCCTCCAGTTCCAGTTATGAAGACGCAAATACATGTGCGTCCACTGTTAACATGTCCTCTGTTGATCCGCCATGAATGGGCCGGATATTCCATTCCTAAGTACGAAAGGCCACCGCCTTTATATGGTTCACTTATGCCATTTTACAGTCCAGGCAAGTAGGCCCTGATTCTGTCATCAAGCCTTTTCCTGCCTTCTGCCTCTGAAAGCTCCAGTCCGAGCCTGCATCTGTGACCATGAACTTTGTCTCATTCTCTGCGCGGCTCACGAAGCCTGACATCAGCTTGCTGCCTGCCAAGAACTGTATTTCACCTTCGAAAATTATCTGCTCCGCTCCCTGCCCAATGCATTCCTGTCTAGTAGCTTAAGTAAACATTCTTCCAGCTACCAAGCAAAGGCCCGACTTCTCTGTCTTCATACAAGTAATTCATAGCCCTGTTACTATGGAAGATTCCGCCCTCGCATCTAGTGTAGACACTTAGACGCTTGTACACGCACTAACAGTCAGTATAGTCAGTATAGAATAAGATTCTACTCTAAGAGACCTCTCTTTTGGATAACATAGTTCTTTAAACATAGGATGTTAGATATGATTTGGGATTAGGTTGACTTGACCCTCCAGACTTCTGTCGCCACATGTAGAGCTAAATGTCAAGTCCCCTTCACCCCCTAGTTGCACGTCAATCACACGTCATACTGCTGCGCGCGCATATCTGCCAAGTATTTCTGCTGACATTGCGAAATTCTTTCACGTAACCACCCTCTTATGACATCACATCTGATGACGTTCTTTCATCACTCCCAGTTACGCCTATTTTTGCTACGTATGAATATATTATCACCACTATCAATTGTTACGCCTCTTGTATTGGCCTCACTGTAATGCCTGTTGTATAAAAGTAATTGATTGTCAATAACGTATGTACTTCACTTCCTGAACCTTCGTGGTGATGGAACCTGGAGCAACCGATTATAATCGACCATTGGAATAAAGCCCATTTAGAACCTCTAATACCACGGATTCTGCCTCTTATTTACTGAGCTATTTTTATTATGTTTCTGTATCAAATTAAGTCCCGGTAATTAAATTATTTACCACAGTGCAGGGGGCTTGTAAATCTGCCCCGCTGTTCTCAGCCTCCCGCAAATGATACAGCCACCCACTTCTTCCTCTGAGTCCCCAAGAAAATCTAAAGACTGTGTGAATTATGTTCAATCTTTGCTGTCAGTGGCAAAATTTCAGCTGTGCAGCATTAACCATGTTATTTATATTATTTATTTATTTGCGGAGTTTTATAAAGCGTGAACATGACTCTTCAGTGTATCAGAGCGCTGTGCATATAACAGTCAAGTCATACATACAACAAAATACAAGATGGAAAATGCAAGGAGCAATGCAAATACAAAAATAGATACAATATACCAAAACGGCTTGTTAAATCGGAGGAGTCCACATGAAAATGCTCCCGCTGAAGTGACTAAAAAGATAATTTTGTGAAGGAATCTATTCATCACAGTGCTGAAAAACTCTGCAGGCCCAATTCTGTTATGCAGTCCACTTTTGGCACCTTCAATGAAAATGTGTTTTAAAATGTTGTAAAATAACCAACAGTTTTAAGAGCAGAGAGGACTGTGTGTGCGTGAGTTTTTGTCTCTGTGTGCAGGTAAAAATTATTGGTGAAATCCTGCAGCCACCTCCCGACTGAAAGCACCTGTACCCAACTATTCACTAGACTAGAGAATACATTTATTGGGGGGGGGCGGGTGTAGCTCCCCCAACATACACCTCTGATTGACTTGTTCTGTGGGAGGGTTCACAGAACTGTGAATGTCTTCGTTGCAGTTCAGGGTGTGTTACTGTCTCTACTGTGACGTGGCACCGGATTTCAAAAATGTAAGCCTTCCTTTTCCCTGTTAAATGCAAACTCTCCCCCACCTAGTGGTCTGGGAGGCAGCGAGGGGGTAGTAGGGAACAGAGTGGGGGTGCTGACATCACAGATGTCATGGGAAGTGGGAAAATTCCAAGTGTCACACAAAGAACGCAAAGGTGTTCACCAGGACAGTGGTAAGGGTGTAGTACTTAGCTGGTGGTGCTTTTTTAGCACAACTCTGTCGCAGCTATATTGCTAAAGCAAGGTAGTGAAGAGTCATTTACAGACTGCATATTTTCCAATAAAATGGCCACTAAATTTGGTCAGAGACCGTTTTTTTATTGTTAAAAAGAGAGTAAACAAGGTGTGGAAATTCGCCTCCAGGAAATAATTATGTCTTGATTTATTTTTATCCCATTAACATCTTTATTTCCATCATACTTTAGAATTAAGAAAAAAATATGTTTCATTTGTGCTTTCCGGACTGGTATTTAGATTTCATTATGTGTCACAAAAAAAATGACTTGTACTATATCGATGCAGGACCGCCACTAATTCAGTTTACAAAATCATCTCACTTTGCAGTTAGAGAAAGTAAACCCCAACTCCAAGTTAACATAATAAATAGCCATAGGGAAAAGCTTGGGCTAGTAACCATGCCTCGGGTCAGTCAAATGATCAGTGGGAGTCGATGGAAAGAGAGTGAACCCCAGGTCAGAGCTATGCACAAACACACTGTGCCGTGTGCCTCGAAGCCTGCAAGTGCGATTCATGGACGTCTCAGACACACAGAGGTGTCCAGTACATATAAAGATTGGCATGTTCAACACTTGCACCCTAGGGGCCACATGGAGCCGAGTGCACCCCACGAAATATGACACAATAACTCACTTTAGTGCACAGCGCTTCTGCCGTCTCTAAGCGCTGTGGATAAAAGGTATCCTTATTACTCTATTACAGGTGGGGAATTTATGGACTGCGGAGTCATGCGGGCTCCCGAATGGTGATCAGCAGAGTGCAGACTATAGATGACATCAGCGGCGAGCGTTCAGCTTGGAGACATAACCTGAGACACCCCCCGCCGTCGGTCGCCCTTTGTTGATTACATACCTGCGGTTTTCGCTGACCCTGGAGACTTGCCCAGGAGAACACCGTGCCTCTGCGGTTCTAGTTCTGACTGCCGGACTGGCCTGCTGTGCTCGAGCCGACCAGTGACAGTCTGGGCATGTGATGGGTGACAGAGCTGGATGTCAGTGGGGGCTGAGGGTATCAGATGAGACGGCCTCTCCCTGAGCATGGTCTGAGCAGGAATCGAAACTTAGAGCTCGCGGTAGACTCCAACCTTGATTCCTTGCTTGAGAGTCGGGCGATCTGTCTACACAGAATACAAGCAATTACCCACCCCCAGCCTGCCCTGCAGGAGAAAAACATGGGGGCATATCAACAAGGGCTTTATCTCCGCTTTTTTGGCTTTAAAAGCCAAAAAAGCAGAGATAAAACTAGCGCCCTATCAACAACAGGGTGCTAACACGCAAATTTGCATGTTAGCACCCTTTTACTCTACGCTTCCCCTTGCATCACTAATGAGATGCAAAGGGGGCGTTCCAGAGTAAAATAATAGGAGAAATGTCGCTAAGCGACATTTATCCTATTATCAAGAATGTCGCTAACCCTGTTAGAGACAAAAAAAGCAGCGCTAACCGCGGTTAACGCTGCTTTTTTACGTCTGCTAAGTTTCAGACTTAGCCATGATATCCTATGGAAGGAGGATATCATGGCTACGTTTGCCTGTCCCTATCAACAAGGTAACGTGAGATTATCGCTGGGTTTCCAGCGATAATCTCACGTTAGCCTGTTAGCGTGTAGATTTTTATCGTTATTGAGATAAGCGTTGCTAATAGCACGCTATCTCAGCGATAAAAATTCACGCTAGCCGGTGATAATTATCCTCACGCTAAGAGCGTTGAGCGATAATTATCGCCGGTTGTTGTTGATATGCCCCATGATTCTTTGCCCCTCAACCAGTGCCTTGCACTAAATAATACCACACATGAGAGGTCACTGTTGTGTTCCGCGGTAGCGGGCAATACACGTGGCGCAGGCCGCAAAACAAAACAAAACTCGGACACCAGTTGTTGAGTAGACAAATAGCTCTTGCGTATGTGCGCCCCTGGTGTCACATCCACGAGGGCTTTTCTTTATTATCTTGGTCACGTGACCCCCCTCAGCGTTTTCCACTACTGGCGGGGTCACATACAGTACAGACCATGGGTCGTCAATGATATCACCCAGGGGGTCACGCCTATTTCGTCAAGGGGCGACATTACAGAGAAGTCGACCCACGTGCAGAAAACACACTTACAGGATGACTATATTGTATTGTATGTAGCGCTTACTACCCCTGATGAAGCGTTGAAGTGCACTGCTCCAGACTCCAAGGGTAGTGTTTGGTGCAGTGTTGTTGGTGATTGGCACTGTTCTTGTGAGCTCATGCATTCACGCCAGGGGCCCCTCACACTCACATCTGTAGGGGTTAAGGGGGCCCCCTCCAGTATGGGTAAGCCTGGGGGCCCCCCTGCACCGCGGGGGATGCAGGGGGCCTTTATTATGCCCCAGTACCAACTGGCAGCAAGTGCTATACATTGTCTCAGTTCGCGTTGTTCCGGAAGTCCAAAAGTCAGACTCTGTTCCATAAGATGGGTAGAGGGGAAACAGACAAGATAGGAACCGCTCCTATCCAGAGTTTAGGTAAATATACTCCATCGATTTCTGGTTTACACCCAATGACATCACCAAAATTGTCAGACCAGTCTGTTCCATTTGTCAGTTTTGATAGGAAGAAATAATGTAGTAGGTAAAAGTATACAAATTTGGAAGATTAATTAATCCATTACTTTGCATTTTCCTTAAAACAATTGTACTTCAGTCATACGATTGGTTGTGTTGTACTTCAGGCATACGATTGGTTGTGACATTTAGGAAGTAGGCGAGTTCGTGTTCTCATCATTTGTCAGTTCTTTCCCAAGCATGCGCTTTAGAAAGTAAAACATTTTTTTGCAAGTCTAGTCAAGTAAGCTACACACGCAAAGAGAATTATTGAGTGTTAGCACACGCGAAGAAACTTTACGAAAGGTTCCCATAGGCTTCAAACTATTCGGTTCATTCTAGGAAAGAAAAGCAAGTATTTGTGGCCTTCATGAAACACAGCTTGTGCACAATGAATTTGTGCTAAAATATGAATCTCACATTATTAAATCCAGTGCACTAGTTCTTCAATTAGGCAGATTAATGACTTGCGACTACATCATGTAAGTATAAGGTACCTAAAAAAAACTTTTTTAACACTTCACATATAACTTGTAAATCCTCTACACTTTATACATTAATACATCATTCAGTATTTGAAAGACACATTTAAAATAAACCTTTACGTAGCACAAATTATAACATCACCTTGTGTAGCATCTATTTCTTCTCGTCAATATCAGTGCACAGATCACATTCTAAAGTTAATGACCATTTTCCTAACACATGAAACAGTTTTATTCTTATAAAGAATTACTATGTGATCATTTATTTGTTAAGTTCATTATTGCATAAGGAAAACATATGTCAATATTTTTGTTAAACTGCACATTAGCTGAACAACCGTAAAGCTACACCTAACATTCTGCATGCTTTTTATGATGCAGTATCTAAATCGAGCTTCGTTTGGGCATTTTTCTTAACTTGGTCACCTCACACACATTTGTCATTATTGTAAATTAATGTCACAAATCATTTTTCAAGGGTGAATCCATGGAAGCAGACAAAAGATGTCATCTATGCTCCATCAATACTAGAAACTACGTGTGTCCTCTCCTAGGAACCGACACCTCAAAGTAAATATTAATCCTGTCAGAATGGTCACAAACGTTCTGACAGGATCGGCCTCTGCGGGCACCTTGTAGGGTCAAATCCAAACTCCAAGAACTTTCTGGTGCGAGTAGCAGTCTAGAATCTCTTGGCCCCTCTTGCGTGTGCTCCTACAACTACAACACAGCGCATCCTCGTGTCCGCTAGCAGCCTCGAGCCTGACCCAAGGGGTCTGCCTCCGCGTCACCAGGTAGGAGCAGCAGGTACACAACAAGAGCTTGAAAGACAGTTCCCATAACAACGCCTTAGTGCGACTCCTAACCTAGAATGGTTAGGGGACGCGACCACCGGGCATGAGAGGCCCAAAATACTTATAATTGGAAACAACATTTCAACAGAAAAAATCTGTTAATAAGTGAAAAATATTCAGTACAAAACGACAATACAAACAATACCGAAGGCTTAAACAAGCATGAAAAGGTATACAGATATACAGCTAAAGGTATTAACCCTACAAGCTAAAACCAAGTGCTGCTCAATTAAACAAGCCTTTCACCAAATAGAAAACAGCCTTAAATACAATCACACGTATATTTAAATGAACAGCATATAAGGTATACTTATTTGAGTGAGGAGCAGCGATAAAAGAAGGAAGAGGGCTGGTTGCTGTTTTTTTTATTATGTTTGGAACGTTTTTAAAGTTCTAAGTTCTAGAACCTTTTTAGATGCTGCTGAATGGTGGTGATGAAGGAGTTATTATATAATATTAGCCTCCGGGTCCTGACATAAAATCCGGGCCAATAGTTCCAGAGACTGATAACTGTCATTTTAAGAAGGAATGATTAAACTTAAGGCAATTGGGTGTCAGACTACCAGAGTCAGACTGGTAGTTCTCAAAGCATGAAGGAACAGTGGAGTGTAAGGCAACTGAGTGTCATAATAACAGAGTCAGACTGGTAGTTCTGAATGAACGGTGGAGTGTAAGGCAAATGGGTGTCGTAATAACAGAGTTAGACTGGTAGTTCTGAATGAACGGTGGAGTGTAAGGCAAATGGGTGTCGTAATAACAGAGTTAGACTGGTAGTTATGAAGGAACGGTGTAGTGTAAGGCAACTGAGTGTCATAATAACAGAGTTAGACTGGTAGTTCTGAATGAACGGTGGAGTGTAAGGCAAATGGGTGTCGTAATAACAGAGTTAGACTGGTAGTTATGAAGGAACGGTGGAGTGTAAGGCAAGTGGGTGTCGTCATAACAGAGTTAGACTGGTCGTTCTGAAGGAACGGTGCAGTGTAAGGCAACTGGGTGTCGTAATAACAGAGTTAGACTGGTAGTTCTGAAGGAACGGTGCAGTTTAAAGCAACTGGGTGTCGTAATAACAGAGTTAGACTGGTTGTTCTGAAGGAACGGTGGAGTGTAAGGCAATTGGGTGTTGTAATAACAGTCAGACTTTTAGTTCTCAATGCATGAAGTAACAGTGGAGTGTAAGGCAACTGGGTTTCCTGGTAACAGAGTCAGACTGGTAGTTCTGAAGGAACGGTGGAGTGTAAGGCAACTGAGTGTCATAATAACAGAGTTAGACTGGTAGTTCTGAATGAACGGTGGAGTGTAAGGCAAATGGGTGTCGTAATAACAGAGTTAGACTGGTAGTTATGAAGGAACGGTGGAGTGTAAGGCAACTGAGTGTCATAATAACAGAGTTAGACTGGTAGTTCTGAATGAACGGTGGAGTGTAAGGCAAATGGGTGTCGTAATAACAGAGTTAGACTGGTAGTTATGAAGGAACGGTGGAGTGTAAGGCAACTGGGTGTCGTAATAACAGAGTTAGACTGGTCGTTCTGAAGGAACGGTGCAGTGTAAGGCAACTGGGTGTCGTAATAACAGAGTTAGACTGGTAGTTCTGAAGGAACGGTGCAGTTTAAAGCAACTGGGTGTCGTAATAACAGAGTTAGACTGGTTGTTCTCAAGGAACGGTGGAGTGTAAGGCAATTGGGTGTTGTAATAACAGTCAGACTTTTAGTTCTCAATGCATGAAGTAACAGTGGAGGGTAAGGCAACTGGGTTTCCTAATAACAGAGTTAGACTGGTAGTTCTGAGGGAACAGTGGCAACTGGGTGTCGTAATATTAGTCAGACTGGGTAGTTCTCAAAGCATGAAGGAACAGTGGAGTGTAAGGCAACTGGGTTTCATAATAACAGTCAGACTGGTAGTTCTGAAGGAACGGTGGAGTGTAAGTCAACTGGGTGTCGTAATGATAGTCAGATTGGGTAGTTCTCAAAGCGTGAAGGAACAGTGAAATGTAAGGCAACTGGGTTTCATAATAACAGAGTCAGACTGGTAGTTCTGAAGGAACGGTGGAGTGTAAGGCAATTGGTGCCGTAATAACAGTCAGACTGGGTAGTTCTCAATGCATGAAGTAACAGTGGAGTGTAAGGCAATTGAGTGTCGTAATACCAGATTCAGACTGGTTGTTCTGAGGGAACAGTGGAGTTTAAGGCAAATGGATGCGGTAGCCCCAGAGCGGGATAAGAAGGTTTCAATTCAGGAAAGAATGGTGAAGCAGAGGGACCAGGGCCGGACTGGCCGTAGTGGGCACCGGGCAATCCCCCGGAGCGCCGCACAGGTGGGGGCCGATTTTGGGCCTCTGGGGGCTGTTTTTTTTACAGGGCCTGTAACAAAATCGGCCGAAAACCGGCCCTGGCAAAGAGCTCGGCCGCACCCCCAATGCCCCCCCCTCACCCCCCCCCCCCGGAGGTCCGGCTGAGCACTTTGTCAGTTTAGGGTTCCCAGTCCGGCCCTGAGAGGGACAAATAATGGTGGCCGACACTGACCGACAGGAAGAGACAAACGTGGGTGGGTTGATATATTGGTAAGATGAGGGGATATGCAGTTAATTCAATGTGTTTGTTTGATGTCTGGACATTTCTAGGCCATGCGGCAGAAGGGCTGAGGATGCAAATGTGAGCTTTACCCAGCCTATGGAATAAAAGAAATGAACCCGAACTGTCCGCCCACCCCCCTGTAGGGCTCTTTTCATTTTCCTTTTTCTAGTTCCTCGTTGAAATTGCTTTTGGCTGCGCGTCTCTCTCTGACAATGTCCCGTCCAGTCAATCTCCCTTAATACCGAGTTGGAAATGTAATCAGTGCTGCTCTTTGAAATATCAAACTTCTCCTGTGAGCTTTGGCAGGGATTAATGTTTTATTATGATTTGTTTCGTTTCTTGTTGGTGTGCATTTTTGGCAGGGATTGGTTGACAGACGGCAGATTAGAGGGAACCCTTCTCTCTCTTCCCTCCAAGTAAATGTCTCACTTCGGTTTTAAAGGGAGAGCTGGTGCATTCTATTATGGAGTGATAGCAGATGTAAGTAAAGTTCGGACTTGTTTTTAACAATGTTTTCAGGTAGTTTTGAGCAATTAAGAAGAGTTTTAATTGGAATTTAAAGGCGTATTTCCCGACAAAACCTTTCAGTGCTTAATTTATAACAACAATAAGTGCCGGGGATCTAGCCAGGAGGCCACTGCAGCGTGCACCACTCAATGCCCCTGTGATGCTACCAATAATAGTTACAACAGAACTACTAACCATCAAACTATTCAAAGTGTGACAATTCGGACTATTCTATGCCCCCATAGTTATAAGAATAGCTTGGGCAGCAGCGAATAGTAATTCTTTTAATGTGTATTGAAGTAATCATTAACTCTTGTTGGGGTCATTTCTAAATTAGGCAAACAGTGGCACCTTGTGGCAGATTGTCTCAAGTGCCGGTGTTGACATTTAGGTCTCGGTGCTGAGCACTGGAAACCACCGGCTCAAATTAAGCACTGCATTCAGTAGATATGTGCCCAGTTTCACTGACGTTTTTTTTCACGCGAGACAGGCCATCTCATGTTTTCTCTTCCTCGCTGATGTCCCTTGAGTAGACAGCTCTTAGAAACATTGGTAAAAGGTGCAAAGTGAATATAAATAAAATTTACGGCACAATGCCGTGGGATTTGCACCCAATTTACACCCACATACTCCTAATAATATTTATGACAATATTAGTAACTTGGGGGCTTATAATCAAGCACGGCGTTAAAATTATCACCGCTTTAGCAGCAGAAAACAGCCGCTAAAGTGGCGATAATGGGCTTGATAATATGCCACAGAGAATTCCAATAGAAGCCCATGTTGACACCAGAACATGGACTTCTATTGGAATTTTCAAGGGCATATTATCAAGCCCATTATCGCCGCTTTAGCGGCAGAAGTGGCGATAATTTTAACGCTGTTTCTTGATAATATGCCCCGTGGTTTTTTATCTAGGGCTACTCACCAAACATCTACCCTTTCTCAGTGCAGTGAATTACAGATATTATTAATATTACCCAGTTTTTGAGGGGAATCATAGACCCAAACATTAATTGGTCCAGTTTTATGTGTGCTGTTATTGTTACGCGTAGATTTCCATGGGCAAGTAATATTAGCTGAGGGTAAATGGTTTAATTTTGGTGTGAATAATTTCAAGGTTTTATGACATGGCATTCTAAATTTTAGTGCATATTTTAGCATGCGCTAAAATCGCGAATAAAAATTAAACATGGAAAGCGCAAGCTCAAAATAAAAAAAAGAACTGAATCTATAATACGGTACCTGGTGTTCTCACTAAGGGCAGGTGCTAATGACCAGCAGCAAGCACTTGGCTCACAAGTTGCACAAAATAGCCGTTGTGGCAGCAAGAAGATATTTCGCTCTACTCTGCACCAGTACCAGAAAAGAGACTCAAAAGAGCAAAGCAGGGAGTTGAAAACTGAGTACATGTAAACTCTTAGATGAAGAGCTGACAGTGATCGACAACGAGTTGGTCAAGTGGGATGCCTCCTTCTTCACAAGTCTTGTGACCAAGAGGGCCAATGCTAAGCAGTGATGAGGGACCTCGGCCAAGATAAATGCTCTATATATTTACCCACGTGGAGAGAATGACAACAAAGAACACAACAAAAAATTCGAATGGGATGCATGCATGATGGTGATATGAAGAGTTGCTGTGATAGTCTGACCACAGAGGGGGGCATCCAATCAAGCACTACTAGCAGTGCTTAATTTGTTAAAAAATAAGTGCCAGGGAGCCACTGCAGCTTGCACCACTGATTGATCCTAATAGCGCTGCCAATAACAGTACCAACATAACTACCATCCAGCACTCACCTAGCAGTATGACATTTAAGACTATTCTAGGCCTCCCATAGCTATAAGAATGGCTTGTGCCCCAGGTATTAGTCATTTTTATGTATACTGAATCAATAAACAAATGGTGTTGTGCTGATCTCTAAATTAGGGCAGTCTGCCACATGTTTGTCTAAGTGCCAGGTGTTGACAATTAAGTGCCAATGCTCAGCACTTGAAACCGCCGGCTCAAATTAACCACTGATTAGTAGACCTTCACTTGACAGACCTGTCTCCCAAAGTCAAAGTGAAGTGATGGTGGTGGTTTACATGAAAAATAAATGAATGTCCTGGAGCTTGCAGCAGTGCTTACTTTGTAAAAGAATTCCCAAAGTTTTGTTCAGAAGCCCTGGACTGGTGCTATCGAATGTCTGGGGGGCTGAATACAAAGGCTACGTAGACTTGATTTCATCTTATGCCTCTTTTATACACCACAGGACCCTCTCTGCACCTTTATTTATTTTTTTAAGTTTTTTTTTCTTCTTTGCTTTGTCACTGTTTTTATGTCTTTCTCATCCTTCTTCTTTTCCTCTTTTGTGTTTTTCCCTCTCCTGCTCGGGGACAAAGACTGATGAGAAAAAATAAGCACTGGTTGTCAAAAAATGAGTGTTGTGGGCTCCGCTTGCAACCGCCGGCTCAAATCAGGCACTGCCTAGAAACCCAGTAATAGACAGATATGACTTCCTGACAGAACCGGCACAAAAAGTAACAAGAATAAATACTGAAAAGGAACAATGATGGTATTCAAGTAAAAGAGATGACACCACCACAAAGAAGAATGCAAATAAGGGATGTTTCCCTGCAACAAAGTGGTGGCAAAATTACATTATGAGTGGTCCTTAGAACTTTATTTACCAGTAATCAAACAATTTTAAGTTTGTATTAATGGTTGTGCGTGAACCTCTTTAACCACTGAGCACGCATTGTAACATTCAGTCACAAGACGTAAAATTATTCACACTGTATGCATTATTATTCATATTTGATTTTGGTATTTTACATTGTGTTTCCAAAATTGATCATCAGTCAAACTTTGTTGCCTCAAAGTATGTGTTTGGATTTAATGCATTATGATATCAATTGTCCTTAAAAGTATTACATTTATTTAGTAAAAACTCTGATTTTTTTGTTACTTTGGTTACCACAGGATACAAGTTGAACTTTTGGGTATGCCCTTGTCTCCTATACTAAATTAAAATATGAGTCTATTTAATATGCCACTTAATTTGAAAAAGAAACAGTGAAGGAAGCAGCTGTGTTAGATTGAAAGATCAAAAACTGATGTCAACCAACGACTACTGGTTGAATGCGAATCAAAATCTCTCTTGATCCAACATTACAGTCCTGATGATGATTAAGGAAATGGCATTGTAGAAACGTGTTAACACATTTTCAGAGCACCAGGGTGAACATCCTGGAATAAAAAGAAATGGACTCACCCAATTAAGTTATTTGTAAACGTCCAATTAGATACAGACCTTCAAATAATTTTTCTTTCATATGTCTCTGTATAATTTATGGATATTTTACTTTTCTATTATATGTATTTTTTCACTGAAAAAAAACAAAGGTTAAAGGGACATTATAGTTAAGTGAAATTGTCAGTTAAACCTCAAAATTTTAGCAAAACAATTGAAATTCACCATTTATTATTATTTCAAGTAACTAGCACTTATGCTTTAAAGTAACTTTAACTCTAGACCCTGCCATGCACAGTGTTGTTATCAATGATGTAATTTAATATGTTGCAGTGAGGTTATTAATGACATCATAGAACATATCATGAGTGATGTAATATGTGAGGTAATTAGCAGTGCATGGTGAGGGTATGAGAAATAGTTACTTTAGGGCACTAGTTATAGTTACTTTGCAATTAAAATGTAATTAATGTATTTAATATTATAAATATATATTCACTGAAAAACCAAAGGTTACAGGGACGTTATAGATAGGTTCACGTTTTACCCACATAAACCACAGAAATTCAGCAGGTATGGTTATTGTTATAGTTATACTTGTGTTAAGAAATATAATTCGTGGCCTCAAGTTACTTAATGGCACAAGTTATAATTTCTTCAAATAAGTAACTATAAGTATAACTATAACTGCGGAATTTGTATGGTTTTGTGTGGGTAAAATGTGAACCTAACTATAACATCCCTATAACGTTTGTTTTTTTCAGTGAATTTCTATGTTTAAAAAAAATGTAAAGTAACATATAATTATTGTACGTTAATACAACCACCGCTGTGCACAGCTTTTCGCCAGACTCTGTGGCCAAACGCCCGCCTGCACCCAACCCCGCACGGGGGGTATAGGATGTGGGTAGGTGAGGGTTTTTTTTCCAACTGGGCTTCGGCTCCCTGGGCACCCGTGTGACCCGCGACTTGCAGAGGATTCGCGTCCCTAGATATCTATATCTTTCTGTCTTTAATAACTCCGCAACTACTGAAAAAATGTACCCCAAATCCCAAAAAGCACGCTCTATGGACCAAGATATACTTTCTCCTAAATTTGGTGTAATTCTGTTTGGTTGTTAGGGCTGTAGCCGTCTCTAAAACTTGCAAAATCCCTATAGACATTGCATGGGGAAAAATTGTTTTGGGACCCCCTCTTTTTCTTGGCCCCTGCTTGACGAATCAGCCCAAAATGTTTCACACAGCAGTTAAAGCCCGACAAGTTTTGAAAATTTCATGAAGATTCGTCATAAGGCGCCAAGGTTTTTTACAAAATAAAAAACGCTCTGTCTATGGGAAAAGCTGGTCCTAACTATAACTACCTACTGGCTATTGCCTCATTTACCTCTGCAGAAAATGATGAAATAAATTATACATTGAAAAAGAAGAATTGTACAGACCTGATTGCTTTCATGGTGCCATGGATGCCTTGCTGTGGAAAGTGAGAAGTGTTGGCGATTTCAATATATATATATATATATATATATATATATATATATATATATATATATATATATATATATATATATATATAGATATATAGATATATAGATATATATATGTTACCTACTGGCAGTCGCCAGTAGGTAGTTATAGTTAGGACCTATTTTCCATAGGAAATCCGCAACATTCTATTTGGAATAACTTTGGCGTCGATTGATGAATCTTCGCGAAATTTTCCAAAGTTTTGGCCAGCTCCGGTCTGCTCCTATCCTGAAAATTTCATGGAGATTCGTCAAGCGGGGGCCGAGAAAAAAGGGGGGTCCCAAAACGCGTTTTCCCCATGCATTTTCCCAGTGGACCTGTTGACGCAGCTACAGCCCGAAGTGCTGAACGGAATTACACCAAATTTGGCAAAGGAAAGCAAAGTTCAGACTCGTGCTTTTTGCTTAAATGGTGTAAATCCGTTCAGTAGTTCCTGAGAATATCAAAAGTAAAATCACATATATCTGGGCGGAGCCTAACCACACATCTCATTGTGAGATCTGATTGGCTGTCAGCACTTTATCCAAGAAGTGTTGGCAGCCATCTTGGGACCAATATACATGATAGCACCTCATTAAAAAGCATTGCAGTTAATAGAAGGTTTTAAGACTTTAGTTACATTATAAATCATTTGTTGATGGTACCATACTCATTTTAGGAATTGTGGTGTGTTCTAAGGTGATTTTACCATGTGAAAAAGCCTTCTGCTGTGATATCATGAATCATGTTTGAGAGAAAGCTATTTTCTCATGCTTCTCCCACAGAGGTTTGGAAGGTGATCTATAAGCTAAACTGAGAGTATATTTTCTGTAAATTCACATTATCTTTCTCAGTCATGTGAGAATGAAGTCTGACATTCTCAGTAAAACATGTACATCTAACAAGGGCAGAGACTGTCAGTTGATTCCTTTGTGTTCTACTGCAGCTTCCCAGAGTGTGCTAAAGAACAACTAGAGCGCTAACAGTCCTACTTATGACAAACAAATGGCACACCTGAAGCCATATTGGTTGGAATAAAGTGGTAACTCTTAAAACATTTAATTCAAAAAGGAACAAAATGAGGGGGTTCATTTTGCCATAGAAATTATGATTAGTGCTGCAGAAAAAAAAAATTAGGGCACATTTTGAATCTCAAATCCTCTTCTATTTCATAAAAAAATTCTGACATGCAGACTGAAACATGCACTTTGGATACCAGCAGCAGACTTCCCTGGTGAGCAGTAGCTTTACTACAGTGATCTAATGAGCAACTAGAGTGCTAACATTCAGAATTTATGGCAAATGTGTGACACATCTGAATGCCTTCTTCATGGAAACAAAGTAAAAAACTGAAAGTATTTCCTACTGAGGAGACTGCAGTAAATGAGGAAATTAGGAAACTTCATAACAAATAAATATCCCAAGATGGCCACCAGAGACAAAAGAGCCCAAATGTAGCCCAAATATCACACAGATGTAGCCCAAGTATAGCCCAATGACAGAATGTCCCAGAGTGTTCTAACGAACAACTAGAGCGCTAAAAGTCTTACTTATGACAAAAGTATGGCACACCTGAAGCCATCTTGATTGGAATAAAGTGGAAAAAAATTAGGGGGTTCATTTTGCCATAGAAATTATGATTAGTTCTGCAGAAAGAAAAATTAGGGCACATTTTGACTTCTCAAATCCTCTTCTATTTCATAAACAAATTCTAACATGCAGACTGAAACATGCACTTTGAACACCAGCAGCAGACTTCCCTGGTGAGCAGTAGTTTTACTACAGTGATCTAATGAGCATCTAGAGTGCTAACATTCTGAATTTATGGCAAATGTGTGACACATCTGAATGCCTTCTTGATGGAACCAAAATAAAAAACTGAAAGTATTTCCACTGAGGAGACTGCAGTAAATGAGGAAATTAGAAAGCATCATAACAAGTAAATCTCCCAAGATGGCCACCAGAGACAAAAGAGCCCAAATGTAGCCCAAATATCACCCAGATGTAGCCCAAGTAAAGCCCAATGACAGAATGTCCCAGAGTGTTCTTAAGAACAACTACAGCGCTTACTGTCTTACTTATGACAAAAGTATGGCACACCTGAAGCCATCTTGATTGGAGTAAACTGGTAACACTTAAAACATTTAATTTAAAAAGGAACACAATGAGGGGGTTCATTTTGCATAGAAATTATGATTAGTGCTGAAGAAAGAAAAATTAGGGCACATTTTGAGTGACTTCTCAAATCCTCTTCTATTTTATTAAAAAATTCTGATATGCAGACTGAAACATGCACTTTTAATACCAGCAGCAGACTTCCGTGGTGAGCAGTAGCTTTACTACAGTGATCTAATGAGCAACTAGAGTGCTAACATTCAGAATGTATGGCAAATGTGTGACATATCTGAATACCTTCTTGATGGAATCAAACTAAAAAACTGAAAGCATTTCCTACTGAGGAGACTGCAGTAAATGAGGAAATTAGGAAACTTCATAACAAATAAATCTCCCAAGATGGCCACCAGAGACAAAAGAGCCCAAATGCAGCACAAATATCACCCAGTTGTAGCCCACATGTAGCCCAATGACAGAAGTGTGCAAAACACTTATTTTTTGTGTATTTGCAGTTTTATATAGTGCAGACTTGTCAGATATTGGAGTGCTTTACATGCGCATTGGTTACATCACACAAGATCAAATTCATTTTGGTTGTAGACATGGGGAGATTAAGTGATTTGACCAGAATCACAGAATGTTGAGCTGAAGCAGAAACTCCAACCTAGTTCCCCAGTTGCAAAGTCTGCAGCTCTGGAAGTAACACCACATCCTCTCCCCTAGGTGCAACATTTAATCAAGTGGTCAACTCGATAAAAAAACATAAAGATTACAAATAATTTAAAAGTTCTTTGTCGCTATTTGAAAACTCAGAAAATATGTCCTCATTTTAGTTTTTTAGAGCACTAACCATAATTTTGATGCAAATAAGACCCTCTCATACATGTAATTTCTAAAGGAAATACTCTAGGTATTACAATTTTGATTACATCAAGATGACGTCAGGCGTTCCACACTTTTGTAATAAATATAGAATGTTAGCAATCTAGTTGTTCATTGGGATACTGTTGAGAGGCAGAGGCCAGGGGCACGGACTCTGAAAATTGAAGGCAGGTAGGAGAGTGCAGAGGCAACAATTTGACCACACTGGGCAGGCAGGAAGGGATGTGGCAGCACAACAGACTATGGAGGGCAGTGGAAAGGGGGGCAGGGGCAACAAACCAACAATACAGGACTGGCAAGAGAGGCTGTGGGAATATAATAGACCATTGTGGGCAGAAGGAAGAGGCAGTGGTAGGACAACCATACATGCCAACAGACCCATTTCAGCCAGGAAACGTCCAATGTTTTTAAGCTCAAATGGGCTTTATTTGATCTGTCTCCTGTCTACAATCTCCTCTTTTTTAATGTAACTCAAAGGGGAAAATCAATACCCCAGTTTTTTTTTCAAAATCTCCCTCTTACCACAAAATGTTCGCAAGTATGGTACATTGGATCATGGTAGGCAGGAGGAATTTGGTAGGGACATGGACTCGGATAACAGAGGACAGGAGGGACATGGAGAGGTGCACCAAACTGACCCTACAGGGCAGGCATCAGGGTTTGCAGCAGCACAATACACCACACAGCGCATGCGGGACGGGAGTGCAGCACAACAATCCATATAAAGCAATAGGGAGGGGACAGGACCATGCACATGGACAACAGAGAACAGAGGGGAAAGAGGCAATGGTAGCTAGCTGACCATAATGCACAGACAGGAGAGAAAGCTGCAGCATAACAGACCATAAAGGGCAGGAGGGACGGATCAGGGGCATTACAATGGAACAGACAAGCCAGGGGGGAATAGGGGTCTGCACATGGAAACAGAGGGCTGGGGGCAAGGGGGCAGGGCAGGAGCAGCAAGATGACCATGGAGGTCAGGCAGGATGGGCACTAGAAACAAGACACACCACAGAGAGCAACAATGAGACTGTGATGGCATACACACAGACCATGGAGGGAAGGTGGGAGGGGGTCAGGGGCAGCTAGCTGAGCACACAGGGAAGGTGGGAGGGGCCATGGCAGCACAGAAGATCATGCATGGCAATCGGGATGGTTAGTGGCAGCACAATGGCTATGATGGGCAAGAAAGAGGGTGCAGGGGCATGCACAAAGGACCATGGAGGATAGAAGGGAGGGTCAGGACCTGGGCACAGACAAGAGAGTTCAGGGGAAGGGGCCTCACAACAGACCGTGTGGGGCAGGCAGGAGGAGCATTTGCAGCACAACAGACCAGGGAGGGCAGAAGGGTGTGGCAGTAAAATGGACCATGGAGGACAGGAGGAAGGGGATAGGGGCATGGCATGTGGACCGGCAGGGTGGAGGTGGAAGGGACAGGTTACAGTCATCTGACAATGCTAGGCAGGTGGAAGGGGAGTGGCAGCTCAACAGAACACTCAGAGTAGAGAGGAGTGGCAGGTCCATGTAACATGGTGGGCAAAAAGGATGGAGCAGGGGCATGCACAAAGACATCGGAGGGCAGGGGGAAGGAAAATAGGGGCAGCAAGCTAAGCACAGAGGCTAAGCAGGAGGTCAATGATGGGCCATAGAATTGGGCAATGGAGGGCAGGAGGAGTGGACTGGTACATCATGCTAAATGGAGGGCAGTGGCAGCACATCAGACCATGCATGGCAGGTGGGAGGAGGCTAGACCATGGATTCAGACAACAGAGGATTGGGAGGAGGTGGATGGGGCAGCAAGCTAACTGTTCAGAGAAGGTGGGTATTAGGAACTTTATTGTTTTTAAAATGTGTGTCTGTGCGAACTACTTAAAATATGAACAAGTATACAGCATAATCTCACTTTTATTCAGGAAGAAGAGGACGTTTGTGACTGTGACCCTGGGCTCACTTGGCAGAAACACCCCCTGACCCTCCATCCCCCATCGCAAAATGTAATGCTCATGAAAAGGGTAGGTGGACGCAGTGTTATATAGAACATAGTCCTGAGAGCACGATTGAAAATGAAAACTAGATATAGTATATGGTATAAACTATGCACCAAAAAGTGTGATATAAGATGAACCGGGGCGTGAAATAGAATATGCAATACATTGTGCGCAATGACAGATTCATTGGGGAGCGCGAGATAGCACAGGCACTAGCGCGTGCTATGCAATATGCGCCTTGGAGTGTAATATGCACAGGGCAGTGTTGTGTAAAATAACTAGTCTCTAAAGTTGTAATATAAAATATGTGCTGGGGAGTGTAACGTTGCATATGCACTGTGACAAAGATATGGATCCCAGATTGTAATATGTATGGCATAGCGCTGTGCGTTATAACATAGGCATCGAGGAAGGCACGTTAGATGGGGCAATATAACCCGCGCGAAGGCAAGTGTGGCATGACATATTCACGGGTGGTGTTACAGTGCACATGGGCTAGAGAGTGTCATAGCATACGCACTAGCTGGTGGAATACAACACAGAGGTGTGAGGCACTCGGCGGGCACTGGTGGGTGTAACACAGCATTGGGCTCAGCCAGGAGCACGCTGTGACTCTCAAGTGAGGTTCGTCTCCTTTCCAGAGAGTAAAATAAAAAGTATTACACATCCGGCGGTGGATGTGTGTTTTATTAACTGTGAGGGGGGTTTCTTGCAAAGTTTGGTCGAATTTTTGTCAAATCCCCTTTGAATGGCTTGGTGTGCGTGTATATTAAATGTGCCCGTCAATAGCTACCCATGTTTGTATAAATAAACGACAAGGGTGTCTACTTGGAGAGTACCCACCGGCGGGGGCGCCGGGATTAGGCACGGTAGGGCGTCAGACACGTCAGAGCTTCACTAGCGGTGTAAATGCATTCCATGTGGATTAATTCTATGCATAGTCGCCTTTTAATGAATATCACGCAAATCGTCATGGTGATAGGTACATACAGTTTGTCCAGCATGTCCTAGGTGTTTCTATAAATATATATTTTTTAAAAATAATAAAAAACAAAGGCCGGCCCCGGGGGATGGGGTCCCAGGGGCCATAAGTGGCCTGAGGAGGGGGGCAACGCAGCCTCCTCCTAAAGAATAAAAAAAAAGAAAAGGCCATGACCCGGGGGTTGGGGTCGCCGGGGCCGATTAAGGCCTTGGGAGGGCCAAATTAATTTTTTTCAACAAACAAAATTAGGGTGCAGTCCCTGGGGGATGGGGTCCCCAGGGCCAGTAAATTAGAAAAAGAAGGGGGGGCAACACAGCCCTCCTTCTTAAAAAAATAAAATAAATAAAAGACCGGCATCGCACTGAAGGCCACGTCCCCTCCTTGCAGCACTCTGCAAACGCGCCCCCTGGCCAGTTGTAAGCTGGGGAATTGATTCCCCTTCAATACTGAGGGTCCCTGAGGGCCAACTAGCCCAACAGGTATCTCTAGAATGTGCCAGGGAGCTGCGTTGCAGACAGGTGTTCTGAGGCCACGCCCCTTTTTACACCTCTATGCAACGCAGCTCTGTGGCGCTTACTGGAGGTACCTAGTGGGCTAGTTTGACCCTAGGGACCCTTAGGATTCAAGGGGACTTAATCTCTCAATTTAGAATGGCCACAGGGCGCGTTTACACAGTGGTGAAGGGAGGGGTCGGGGCCTGAGGTGACGTGTGCAAACACGCCCCATAGCGCGTTTTAAGTTGGGGAAATAATTCCCTTTCAATCCTGAGGGACCCTAGGGGCCAACTAGCCCACCAGGTGCTTCCAGTAAGCGCTACTGCTCTGCGTTGTAGAGAGGTGGTGCAGGCCGTGCCCCTTTTTACACCTCTCTGCAATGGCGCTTACTGGGCGTACCTAGTGGGCTATTTTGCCCCTAGGGATCCTCAGGATTCAAGGGGACTTAATCTCCCAACTTAAAAAACGGCCACAGGGCGTGTTTACACAGTGGGGAAGGGAGGGGACGGGGCCTGAGGTGACATGTGCAAACACGCCCTATGGCGCTTTTTAAGTTGGGGAAATAATTCCCCTTCAATCCTGAGGGCCCCTGGGGGCTAACTAGCCCACCAGGTGCTTCCAGTAAGCGCCACTGCGCTGCGTTGCAGAGAGGTGGTCCAGGCCGTGCCACTTTTTACACCTCTCTGCAACGCAGCTCTGTGGCGCTTACTGGAGGTACCTAGTGGTCTAGTTGGACCCTAGGGACCCTCAGGATTCAAGGGGACTTAATCTCCCAAATTAAAACGGCCACAGGGCGTGTTTACACAGAGGGGAAGTGAGGGGACGGGGCCTGAGGTGACGTGTGCAAACATGCCCTGTGGCGCGTTTTAAGAGGTAGTTTTAATCCCCTGCTCTATTATATACTAGGGGCTTACAGAGGAGGTCATGCTGATCACAGGGGGACCCCAACGCATAGTGTTCTCTAGTGTATGTAGGTGTTTTCACTGTATTCTGAGTGTCTTTTAACATAGCACTGGCTCTAGGACTGGTTAGTCAGACTCAGTTACCACCAGTATCTGTCTGAAAAAGTTGAGGGTACAGGATGATTTTGCAACAAGGCTTCTTTCTGCTCTTCTGTTTGTTCTTTCTGCACGTTATCCTTCTTCCTGCACTTTTCTTCGTCTTTGAGGACTTCTGTTGCTTCTTTCTGCATTTCTTTTTTTTCTTTCTGTGTGTTTTTTCTTCTCTCTTCACATGTCCTATCTCTGTAGGCAGAGTTAGAAATTAGCATTTAAAAAACCTTTGAAATTCACTGAAAAAACCATAGGTTTCAGGCACGTTATAGTTAGGAATTAACATTTAAAAAACCTTAGAAATTCACTGGAAAAACTATAGGTTTCAGGGGCGTTATAGTTAGCTGTACTTTTCACTCGTACAAAACCATTGAAATCCCCCCGTTATAGTTAGTTCAGCTAACTATAACTCGCGCGCCCGCAATGCACTGCTGATGACGTCACATATTACATCACTCATGACATGGTCAGTGACATCACTCATGACATCACTCATGACATCTCAAATGACATCACTGATGACATCATCCAGTGAATGTGTGTTTTTCTGAAAATTACATATGTTTTATATATGTATATCTCAAGGTCGATGGAAGAATAAATGGGTATATAAGTGTCTAAATGGATGATTTGTTTTTGAAAAATTGATTGTATAACTGACTGATTAAGTGTATCTTAGTGAATACATGGCTTAGTGAGTAATGTTTAAATATGTAAATATCTGTATCAGTCTCTCACTTTGTGTATAAGTGGCTGCATGGGTTGGTGAGTAGCTACATGAGTGTCTATATAGGTTATTAGTTGTTTTTTTGGAGTATCAGTATGAGTGTCTGAGTGTCTGTATGGTTCAGTGGGGGGTATTACGTAGTGCATAGGTGCATGAATGAGTGACTCACTGTTTGTATGTGTTGAAGACAGCATGTGTGCAGGACTGTATGGGTGGATGAGTGTGTGCATGGGTGTGTTAGTGAGTGAATGACTGTCTCAATAGTGTCTTTATGAGTAACTACATATGTTTTAAACTAGTATATGTGACAATTGGTGTATATAAGTGAGTATATGTGAGAGTGAGAGATTGAAAGAGTTCCTGTATGAATAAGTATGTGTTTTCTAAAAAAAAGACAGGCAACAAGGGAAGAAATATAGACTGTGACTGTCCAAAGTGGGACCCAAGCACCCAAGTCTATAAAATAAAAACAGCCGCATCAGTTCATTATTGAAGCAGCAAGGCAGCTCTTAAAATATTCAATGCTGAATACTGGGAATATTTCATAATATCCTTCATGAACTATTTTTGTAAAATTGTGTTCATTGTGGTGCCCAAAGGAGGGGTAGGGGTACCACCTATAATTTTCAAAAAAGTTGGCCACCCTTGGGGGTTTGCCCACAACTCAGTGCGTTGAATCAAATACACAAATTGTGATGGAAGGAATGTTCAGGACCACTGGAATTATGAGGCTGTGACTTTGTTGGTATAATTATGAATTTGCTGCATTTGCCACATAACCCATAATCTGCTGCATAATCTGCAGACTTTAACAAAAAATATTTTGTTTCTAGCTCAAACAAATCAAAAGTTACTGACTATGAAGCAACGTGGGTTCACGTGCAGAGGTTAGCCAGTCATGTTTATGTTCCTTTTTCCAGTGATAGGTTGTTACACTGGAACTAATGAGGGGAAATCTATGCCCAGACAGGATTTCCATGCGTAATTAAAATGACAAAATAATGAAATAATAGTATCAAAAAATGTGCCGTATTATGCTGCATTATTTGCTTTTTCTCGCTCCATTAATTTTGTCAACCCTTCCGCATAATTTGGTGCTCTCCTGGCACTTAATTCCAGGGGCCCTAGCTCTGCCCGTGCCGCTGAGTCATGGCGCGCTATCACTGCATCCCAAGTACTGCCACCCGGAGCGGGGATCAGGCCCCACTGATATCAAGTGTACCGGATGAATAGGTGGGGGTCCTATGTCTCCATCCCCTGTCTACCCCTTTGAAACGGGGGAGGATCCCGGTGAGCCCGTGGAAGCGGCCGCCTGACCCTAGGAATGACGGCTGGATGAGGGGCGGTCGAGCCTAAGGCACTGCGAGCACACGTGGAGTGGGCAAGGAAGGAGCAACTGTCCAAAGTGTGAATGGGGCTGGGACTGAATCACATTCTGGGCAAGGCAGACGCCTGGCAGCCCCTCAGGGCCTCAACATGAATCCCTAGGCGCCTGACCTCAAGATGGCGGCCACCCAGGAGGAGTAGTACAGCACCAGGTATAAGAAGTAGCCCACACAGTCATAGAGGCTCTGCATGGAAGTCGACCCTACTAGGCACTGCAGGGAGCACCCCACACATAGAGAGGGGCCTGGCCCTAAGAGGGCACCCCTGTTGTAGCTATCGGCAAATCAATCAGTAATTTAGCCATCTGTGGTTGCTGCGATGTGGAGCTTATGGCACCAAGCCGGGAATCAATCTGCACATACCGTACAGCTGGGTTCCAGCTTGTCCCGCATTGTATCTCATACAGGATATTTGCAAGATGTTCGTCAGAAGGTCTGCGCTGGCTAGGGATTGCCTTTTTGGCTTTAATTCCCCTGGAAGCTACCCCCTTCGTTGACCCTTATACTTGGGGTTAGATTTAGACTGTGGTTCTCATCTCACTAACCCCCGCGTCTAATCTCGAAATCTTCAGAGGAACCGTTATTATTATCCTGACTACGGAGACCTAGCAATATAGCCGATGCCCAGTGGAGCTGCCTGGACAGCTATAGAGGAGATCGGCTTTGGTTCACCCCCTCGGCCATCGCCTACCCAGCCAGACACTGGACACTGTTCTCCTCGTCTCTCCGCGGTGTCTCCCGATTTGTTTGTCTTACACTTTGACTGCTTTTGTCCCCCTGAAGTACTTTCCCTCTGCTGGTCTGCCTGACCCGTTCTACATTCCTTATCCCTTTTCTTTTCCCCCTTACCTTCTATGTCCATATGACATGTGACTTGTTATTCTATGCTCTATTTACTCATGTGACCATGTAACATTGTTTTTCATGGCTCGTTGTCATTCTATGCTCTAGTAACACATGTTTATTAAGTAACACTGTTTTTTTCCCAATAATTAACTGATGTAACTGAGTAACTGATGTCATTTGTAACTTGTAACTCACTGGTCCCATTGTAAAGCGCTCTGATACCTCCGGGTTTAGCCAGCGCTATATAAAACTTTTCAAATAAAATAAATAAACAAATAAATATAGTTAGGTGTTGAAATGAGATAAGAAATAATGTTTCTAAACCCGAAATCCCAGAAATTCAACATTTATAGTTTAGTGAACTTTAGTTTATGCGCTACTTATTATCACATGTTAAATGACATTATTGATGACGTCAGATGACATCGTCAATGACATCATTAATGACATCACTGATTACATCATAAAGTCTTATAGTGTTTGTGGACTTCAAGTAAATCAACACGCTCCACATGGGCCCAATTGTCTTTCACCAGTTCAAGTCATAATGGACATAACCTTTGACCACATGCTGGACGCATAGCAAATCTGTCAAGTCTCCCATATTTGTTAGAAGTTCACCCACCTAACAAACAAAATGTCTGCTTAGACATTAATGGTGTCCCCCCTTTTTAAACCTTGAACGCCCTCCAAAAAAGAGTTTGTGTTGCTCACATTCACAGGATCACCCTCTTAAAGACTTTCACATGACACCAATGTTAAGTCCAAAGGTTGACAGACATGAATTTAACAGAATATTGAGGACAAAAATATCATGTGTCCAAAATCTTGTGGCAAAAATATTGAGAACCGGAATATTGAGAAGGTAAGTCAAAATAGGTAAGTATAGATTTAGTATTCTTAACCCCACATCTATGCACCTTGAAGATATATATACCGTCAAGGTGTTTATGTGTGGAGTTAAGCATAGTAAATCTTTGCTTCCCCATAGAAATGTACCTTCACGATTTTAATGTCCTCAATATTTGTACCACAATATTTTGGCCACACAATATGTAATTTTCAATGTTTTGGGCAATCACCATCAGAGCTATATAAAACTTCTTTAACACTCTAAATAAAGTGATGCATCCTAAAGATTGTAATTCAAATGTAATGTTCCTGCAGGAAGTAGGCATTATAGCTGAGATAACTAGTATTCTGAAACCCTCAAGGGGTATGTACAGTCTCCGAGGTATACTACGATGTGTAAAGTATTTGTGCAACACTTCAAACAGTAATAAAGTGAAAACACCACACAAAAAGGATCCCACACCAAGTTTAGAAAAATATAGTCAGTTTTAATAAATAAAACAGGCCAAAACGACAAAAATCCAGTCAGTAGAATGGGAGATATGCAATTTTAAAGATTTCAATGAAAATAGCCCCAAAAAGCCCAAAGCGCCAACAGTGGATATCTGGTCGCGCCGGACCGGGACTAAGTCATAATTTCAGGACAACCGGGATGGAGCACGGGTTGGCTACAGCGAACCAGTTAGGCCCACTGAACAAATTATTTTAAATTCTGGTTTTCGGAGCATTGCAAGAGTTTCAAGGTGGCAAAGTTTTGTGGGGTCCCACTGACGAGAACTTGTGATGCGAAAGTCGGGCATTGAAGTTGCGCTGCGTAGTCGGGGCGATGTGTCAGTTCTGAGGAGCTGCGAGGCCGCAATGCGGAGCCTGGTGCCATTGTTGAGGCTACTGTCGAAGTCAGATGCGAGGGCCTGCACCAAGGATGCATCCATTGCACAGCCGCAGTTCGAATGATGTGGCTGGCTGCGATCTTTGCACTGGTGGAGATCCACGCAGTGGCGGTGATTCTCCGATTCTGCTTGGGGTTGCGCTGCACAGCTGAGAAGATGTGTGGTTTCCAATGGATCCACAGAGTCTGACAGAGCAACTTATGCCCACTTCCAAGAGTCTAAGACTGGGATGGCACTACATGGCAGGGTAGACTCACAGATGGCAGAGTATGGGTTCTGGGGTAGAGGTTGTTGGAACCTTCTGTCCCTGAGACTCAAGTCAGGAGTGCTAAGCCTTTTTTTGGTTATTTGGGGTAGTTCGCACTCAGGCCCCTGTAACGTTTTGACCACATAAGGTATCCACACCAAATTTGCGTCCTTTTTTCCCAAGATCATGGAAATTCTAAAGGTAGCCAGGGTTTGTGGATTCCCCTGGAGGGGACCCAGAAATTAGCTAAAATACAGCTACATTTTTTTTTGGGGGGGGGGAATGGGAAAAAAGGGTTACAGATAAAAGCGTCTGTTTTTCCCCTGCAAATGGTATAAAAAACGGGTTGTGGTGCTGGAATCACCATATTCCCAGCTTTCAGGGACAAGCAGACTTTTGTCAGAAAACCAAAATTGTTTACACAGTTTTGGCATTTTTCTGGGACATAGCCTATTTTTGCTATTTTTTGTGCTTCCAACCTCCTTTCATTTAATTGTAGAAATGGGTATGAAAGCAATAATGGATCCTAGAAAGCTATACATTTTAGAAAAGTAGATAGATTCTGAATTCACCAGGGGGTCATTTGTGTAGATCCTTCAAGGTTTTTTTTATAGAAACTAACCGTGGAAAAATGGAAAGTTCGTTGAAAAACACAGCCATTTTTGTCAACATTTTCACCTGTAACTTCTTCTAATTATGACAGCTGTTTGAAAGCAATACACCATTAAATCCGCTGGATATTTCTGGTTCTGGGGGTATATAGGACTTATAGGTTAACCAAGAACCCGACGAACCCAGAGCCAATAACTGAGCAGCGTCTTGCATGGTTTTTTATTATGTACCGGGTATATAGCAATTAATTTGGGAAAATATATACATGGAAAAATCGGTATGAGAGACACCTATGTATTTCTGAAATTGGAACAAAATAAAGAGTTTAGAAACAGTGGATATTTGCACATTTCCGAAATTGTGAGTACCCATACTAGCATGTGAATTATAGGTAATTTTTCAAAATGACTTTACACATTGTCTTTCATTTGGAAGGCAGAAATGCATCTAAAGTCAATAGGTAATAACAGTTGTTCTACAATTCTGTGTTACCCTAAGTCTCCCAATAAAAATTGTACCTCACTTGTGTGGGTAGGCCTAGTGCCCGCAACAGGAAACGGCTCTAAACACAACATGGACACACTTTATTTTTGCAGTGAAAACTGACCCTTTTTTTGCAAAGTGCCTAGCTGTAGATTTTGAACCCTAGCTCTGCCGGCCCCTAGAGAAACCTAGCAAACCTATACATTTTTTAACACTAGATACCCAGGGGAATCCAGGATGGGGTGACTTGACTAGCTCTCACCAGATTCTATTACCCAGAAGCCCTTGCAATCTTAAAAATTTGTAAAACAAAAACATATTTTCCTCACATTTCTGTGGTGGAAAGTTATAGAATCTTCGTGGATCCAAAAAATTCCACCCACGCCGCCTTCCCCAAAGTCTTTTAAGAAAGATAGTACCTCACTTGTGTGGGTAGGACTAGTGCCCGTGACAGGTAACGGCAGAAAACGCAACGTGAACACACCACACTTTCACAGTGAAAATTGACCCTTTTTTTGCAAAGTGCCTAGCTGTAGATTTTGAACCCTAGCTCTGCCAGCACCTAGGTAAACCTAGCAAACCTATACATTTTTGAAAACTAGACACCCAGGGGAATCCAGGATGAAGTTACATGACTGGCTCTCACCAGGTTCTGTTACCAGAATCCCTTGCAAATCTAAAAATGTGTCCAAAAAAACACATTTTCCTCAAATTTCTGTGGTGGAAAGTTCTAGAATCTGCGTGGATCCACAACATTCCACCCACCCCGCGTTCCCCAAAGTCTTCAGAGAAAAATGGTACCTCGCTTGTGTGGGTAGACCTAGTGCCCGTGACAGGAAATGGCACAAAATGCAACGTGGACACACCACATTTTCACAGTGAAAACTGACCCATTTTTGCAAAGTGTCTAGCTGTAGATTTTGAACCCTAACTCTGCCAGCACCTAGGGAAACCTAGCAAACCTATACATTTTTTAAACCTAGACACCCAGGGGAATCCAGGATGAAGTTACATGACTGGCTCTCACCAGGTTCTGTTACCAGAATCCCGTACAAACCTAAAAATGTGTAAAAAAAAAACACATTTTCCTCAAATTTCTGTGGTGGAAAGTTCTGGAATCTGCATGGATCCACAACATTCCACCCACCCCGCGTTCCCCAAAGTCTTCAGAGAAAAATGGTACCTCGCTTGTGTGGGTAGACCTAGTGCCCGTGACAGGAAATGGCACAAAATGCAACGTGGACACACCATATTTTCACAGTGAAAACTGACCCATTTTTGCAAAGTGTCTAGCTGTTGATTTTGAACCCTAACTCTGCCCGCACCTAGGGAAACCTAGCAAACCTATACATTTTTGAAAACTAGACACCCAGGGGAATCAAGGATGGGGTGACTTGACTGGCTCTCACCAGGTTCTGTTACCCAGAATCTCTTGCAAACCTAAAAATGTATTTAAAAAAACATTTACCTCACATTTCTGTGGTGGACAGTTCTGGAATCTGCGTGGATCCACAAAATTACAAGCACCCCAGGCTTCCCAAGGTCTTCCAAGAAAAATGGTAACTCACTTGTGTGGGTAGGCCTAGTGCCCGTGACAGGAAATGGCCTAAAACGCAACATGGACGCACCACATTTTCACAGTGAAAACATACCCTTTTTTGCAAAGTGCCTAGCTGTAGATTTTGAACCCTACTCTGCCAGCACCTAGGTAAACCTAGCAAACCTATACATTTTTTAAATCTAGACATGCAGGGGAATCCATCATGGGGTGACATGACTGGCTCTCACCAGGTTCTGTTACCAGAATCCCTTGCAAACCTAAACATTTGTCAAAAGAAATACATTTTCCTCACATTTCTGTGGCGGAAAGTTCTGGAATCTGCGTGGATTCACAACATTCCGCCCACCCCGCATTCCCCAAAGTCTTCCGAGAAAAATGGTACTTCACTTGTGTGGGTAGGCCTAGTGCCCGCGACATGAAACGGCCCAAAACGTAACGTGGACACACCACATTTTAACAGTGAAAATTGACCCTTTTTTAGCAAAGTGTATAGCTGTAGATTTTGAACCCTAACTCTGCCAGGACCTAGGGAAACCTAGCAAACCTATACAACTTTGAAAACTAGACACCCAGGGAAATCCAGGATGGTGTGACTTGTCTGGCTTTCACCAGGTTCTGTTACCCAGAATACCTTGCAAACCTCAAAATTCTGTGGTGGAAAGTTCTGGAATCTGCATGGATCCACAACATTCCACCCACCCCGCGTTCCCCAAAGTCTTCAGAGAAAAATGGTACCTCGCTTGTGTGGGTAGACCTAGTGCCCGTGACAGGAAATGGCACAAAATGCAACGTGGACACACCATATTTTCACAGTGAAAACTGACCCATTTTTGCAAAGTGTCTAGCTGTTGATTTTGAACCCTAACTCTGCCCGCACCTAGGGAAACCTAGCAAACCTATACATTTTTGAAAACTAGACACCCAGGGCAATCAAGGATGGGGTGACTTGACTGGCTCTCACCAGGTTCTGTTACCCAGAATCTCTTGCAAACCTAAAAATGTATTTAAAAAAACATTTACCTCACATTTCTGTGGTGGACAGTTCTGGAATCTGCGTGGATCCACAAAATTACAAGCACCCCAGGCTTCCCAAGGTCTTCCAAGAAAAATGGTAACTCACTTGTGTGGGTAGGCCTAGTGCCCGTGACAGGAAATGGCCTAAAACGCAACATGGACGCACCACATTTTCACAGTGAAAACATACCCTTTTTTGCAAAGTGCCTAGCTGTAGATTTTGAACCCTACTCTGCCAGCACCTAGGTAAACCTAGCAAACCTATACATTTTTTAAATCTAGACATGCAGGGGAATCCATCATGGGGTGACATGACTGGCTCTCACCAGGTTCTGTTACCAGAATCCCTTGCAAACCTAAACATTTGTCAAAAGAAATACATTTTCCTCACATTTCTGTGGCGGAAAGTTCTGGAATCTGCGTGGATTCACAACATTCCGCCCACCCCGCATTCCCCAAAGTCTTCCGAGAAAAATGGTACTTCACTTGTGTGGGTAGGCCTAGTGCCCGCGACATGAAACGGCCCAAAACGTAACGTGGACACACCACATTTTAACAGTGAAAATTGACCCTTTTTTAGCAAAGTGTATAGCTGTAGATTTTGAACCCTAACTCTGCCAGGACCTAGGGAAACCTAGCAAACCTATACAACTTTGAAAACTAGACACCCAGGGAAATCCAGGATGGTGTGACTTGTCTGGCTTTCACCAGGTTCTGTTACCCAGAATACCTTGCAAACCTCAAAATTCTGTGGTGGAAAGTTCTGGAATCTGCATGGATCCACAACATTCCACCCACCCCGCGTTCCCCAAAGTCTTCAGAGAAAAATGGTACCTCGCTTGTGTGGGTAGACCTAGTGCCCGTGACAGGAAATGGCACAAAATGCAACGTGGACACACCATATTTTCACAGTGAAAACTGACCCATTTTTGCAAAGTGTCTAGCTGTTGATTTTGAACCCTAACTCTGCCCGCACCTAGGGAAACCTAGCAAACCTATACATTTTTGAAAACTAGACACCCAGGGCAATCAAGGATGGGGTGACTTGACTGGCTCTCACCAGGTTCTGTTACCCAGAATCTCTTGCAAACCTAAAAATGTATTTAAAAAAACATTTACCTCACATTTCTGTGGTGGACAGTTCTGGAATCTGCGTGGATCCACAAAATTCCAAGCACCCCAGGCTTCCCAAGGTCTTCCAAGAAAAATGGTAACTCACTTGTGTGGGTAGGCCTAGTGCCCGTGACAGGAAATGGCCTAAAACGCAACATGGACGCACCACATTTTCACAGTGAAAACATACCCTTTTTTGCAAAGTGCCTAGCTGTAGATTTTGAACCCTACTCTGCCAGCACCTAGGTAAACCTAGCAAACCTATACATTTTTTAAATCTAGACATGCAGGGGAATCCATCATGGGGTGACATGACTGGCTCTCACCAGGTTCTGTTACCAGAATCCTTTGCAAACCTAAACATTTGTCAAAAGAAATACATTTTCCTCACATTTCTGTGGCGGAAAGTTCTGGAATCTGCGTGGATTCACAACATTCCGCCCACCCCGCATTCCCCAAAGTCTTCCGAGAAAAATGGTACTTCACTTGTGTGGGTAGGCCTAGTGCCCGCGACATGAAACGGCCCAAAACGTAACGTGGACACACCACATTTTAACAGTGAAAATTGACCCTTTTTTAGCAAAGTGTATAGCTGTAGATTTTGAACCCTAACTCTGCCAGGACCTAGGGAAACCTAGCAAACCTATACAACTTTGAAAACTAGACACCCAGGGAAATCCAGGATGGTGTGACTTGTCTGGCTTTCACCAGGTTCTGTTACCCAGAATACCTTGCAAACCTCAATATTTGTCCAAAAAAACTCATTTTCCTCACATTTCTGTGGTGGAAAGTTCTGGAATCTGCGTGGATCCACAAAATTCTAAGCACGCGACGTTCCCTAAAGTCTTCCGAGAAAAATGGTACCTCACTTGTGTGGGTAGGCCTAGTGCCAGTGACAGGAAACGGCCTAAAACGCAACGTGGACACACCACATTTTCACAGTGAAAACGGACCCTTTTTCTGCAAAGTGCCTAGCTGTAGATTTTGAACCCTAGGTCTGCCAGCACCTAGGTAAATGTTGGAAATGGCCCTTTTTGCAGGGTTATGCCAAAACATTTTGCTTTTTCCCCCTTTATTTTTCCTGACGTGGTTGTTGGCTATAGGACTCTGGGCACTGCTGATCACTGCTAAAGTGCATATGCTCTCTCTGTAAATTGATATGATGATTGGGTATCCATGATTGGCATATTTGTTTTACCTGTAAGGTCCCTAGTAAAGGACACTGAGTGTGCCAGGGCTGGCAATTTGAATGCTACTAGTGGGCCTGCAGCACTGATTGTGCCACCCACATGAGTAGCCCTAAAATGGTGTCTCAGGCCTGCCACTGCGGTGCCTGTGGGCGGTTGCTAACTGCCATGTTGTCCTGGCCAGTGTACACACTTGCCAGGCCTGACCCTTCCCTTTTCTTACACATTGGACACCCCTATGGTAGTCCCAAGGTACCCCCCTGGGCAGGGTGCAGTGTATGTGAAAGGTAGGACATGTACTAGTGTGGGTGACATGTCCTGATAGTGAAAATACTGCCAAATTCGTTTTTCACTATTGAAAGGCTATCTTGCCAATAGGCTAACATGGGGAATGCTGGGTATCATATTTCCCTGAACTCAGAATTTGATAACACATCTTTTAGGAAAGATGGTTTTTAAATTCCGTGTTTGAAAATAGCACTTTTAGAAAGTGGCTATTTTCCTGTTACACCTTTCTGTGTGCCTCTGCCTGTTTGTGTATTGACTGTCAGGTTTGTGAGTGACAGGGGCTGGCGGTGGCTGCAGGAGGCTCCGGAAGTCAGCACTAGGCTGAATAGACCTATCTACACTTCGAGTGGTGGGAGGAGTTGCACCTGGGCCTGAATACAACTGTGCCAGCCTTCCACAATGCTGGCTCCACCTCCTGTGGTGTGTCTGATGGCCCTGGCCTCCCCTCACAAAGGAAGAAGACATGCCCTGGAAGAGGGAACCCAGAACTGGTTGGGACCACTCACACATGGAGAACAAGGACTTTTGAGGTATACAAGTAAGACCTGAAACCCCTGTAAATTAGACTACTTCTGCAATCAAGGGAATCTCTGCCCAAGAAGATCAGCTGAAGAGACTGAGGAAGACTGCCCTGGCTGTGTGTTCTGGGGCTGACCTGCAGTTTGCTGTATCCACTGAAGGAAAGAAGAGGGGACTTTGCTGTGTGCTGTGCCCCCACCTGCTTGAGGAAAAGACTTTGCTGTGTGCTGTGTCTTACAAGAGTCTCCAAGGGCCTGATAGGAGCTGGCCTCCTGTTGGGAACGCAGGGATACCAAGGTTCCCAAAGAAACATTCTACAAGCAGCTGTGTGATGTCTCTGCACACAGCCAGGACTGGTGAAGATTGCCTTTTGACTACCCGTATGCTCCTGTGGGCTCGGTGTGCGATCGGCACACAGTGGGGCCTGAGGTCTGCTGTGCCTCTTTTCCTGTTAAACCAGCGCTCAAGAGTGCGTGCCTGTGCACTAACCAAGGCCATCAGCAGAGGGGCCGAGATCACTGCCACTGGCCCGGTACGACAAAGGAGTGCTGCGCACTACAAGAACGCTGTGTCTGTGTGCCAGGACTCAGCGTGTGCCCCCGTCTTGCCAGCATTTTCTGAGCCAAAGTTCACCGACATTGCTGGCCTGGGCCCCAAGATCGCCGCTCCAAAGCTAACCGCCGCAGGCCCGGAGTCCCCGTGATGTCATCTCTCTGCCGCGCTGGGATTGGCCCAGCGGGAGAGAGTGTTTCCCCGTAACTGGAGGCTCGACCGCGAGAGCCGCGCTGTGATTGGAGGAGGCACCCCTGAGACTGGAGCTAGCCCGAGGTAGGCGTGCTGTGATTGGAGGAAGCGCGAGGTGTCTTCTCGCACTTCCCCAAAGCTGCTACCACGGAAGCCTGAGGCCGCACGGATTGCCTTGCCCCCTCTGCATCAATAAGGTAACTGGGGCTGAGCCGTGCACCGCGTCCTCATGCACCACAACGGAGGGGTGATTTCTTTCAATCTGACAGGGCAAGTACCGGTTTAACGCAGGAGTTGTCCCACACGCCTTTTGGGACACAGGGGAGACGTGCTGAATCCCACATTGGCAGCTGACAGTTTTGCCGCTTCACCACGCGGTAGTTGACTCGCGCGCCCCCACAAATCAGTGCAGCACATTCCGTGCTATAGGGGGACATTTTCTTTGCTACAGACACCATTTCCCTGATTAACCCATGCTGGCAATAATGGCTCACAGTCCATTGAGCCTGCAAATATTTGTTTAGGCCAGAGTGCTACAAAGATCTGATTTAAGAGACCAAAAGAACACTAGAAGAGAACCTTTGATTTTGCAACAACTTTATTTATGTATGTTGGTTTGTGGACCTTTTTGACTGTGCCTAAACTAGATATAAAGATATTGATATTTTTATAAACAACTTGTGTGGTGTTTCACTGTGTTACTGTGCATGTTAGTGCAAATACTTTACACATTGCCTTGGGGATTAGCCTGTCTGCTCGTGCCAAGCTACCAAGGTTGTGAGCAGGGGTTATCAACAGTGTGTACCCCCTTACCCTGACTAGAAGTAAGGGTCCCTACTTGGACAAAGGTACTTACCTCTGCCAACTAGAGACCCCCAGATCTAACATTGGTGGGCAGCGGTGAGGATTTGAACTTGTGTTTGCACTTGACACACAGTGATTGGTGAACATCACTAGTTTAGCGCAGATCACTACATAACCACATTCTGAACTTTTTGGTTTTTGATTCTATTTTTGCGTAACGCCCAGGAAGCATCATGTCTCAGAAGGGGAGTGCAGCAATTGAGAAGGCAGAATTGGAATTTTATATTGAGGATCTGTATTCTTACAAAAAGGATGAGCTCAAACAATTTTGCAAAGATTTTGGTTGCGCCCTGAGAAGCAGCTCCAGAAAGGAGGAGCTGCAGGAAGCCTTGAAGGCATCGTGGGAGGCTAAAGAGGCAGAGGAGGTAGATGCTGAGAATGGAGAGGAGAATCTTAGGAGGGACGGATTTAGGTCACATGATCTACCAGTGGGCAGACCGGCCTCAGACACCCAGGGGAATCCAGCATGGGGTGACATGACTGGCTCTCACCAGGTTCTGTTACCCAGAATCCCTTGCAAACCTTCAAATTTGTCCCAAAAAACAAATTTTCCTCACATTTCTGTGGTGTAAAGTTCTGGAATCTGTGTGGATCCACAAAATTCTACCCACCCCACATTCCCCAAAGTCTTCTGAGAAAAATGGTTCCTCACTTGTGTGGGTGGGTCACGTACCCGTGACAGGCAAGGGCCTAAAACGTATTGAGGAGACATCAAAATGACCTATCACAATAACCTGGTTTTGCAAGGGGGGTCACCTGGGTTTTTGGCCCCGGGCTAGGCGGCAATCTAGGGAAATGTTACAATGTGTATTTTCACTCTCATTTGTAATATGCCACTTCTATTCTGTAAGAAACATGTATGGTATGTTCCTCCATGCTCACCCCTGTTTTCCCCTCTATGGTACACTCCTTTGTTTTCCTGGAGGCTACCTTAGAATGTTCAGTGAGGAGTTGCTGAGTGCTGGTGGAGAGAGGAGTCTGGAAATAAAGAGATGTTCTTACCTGAAGGAGTTATCTTCCTTTTATCACTGGCGACGATCTGTGTAAGGGGACAGATGTAACCGGCTCCTCCCCTTTTATGTACTACTCCACCAGTACTTCTTGAAGGCAATACTTCCCCTGGCTGGCGTCCTGTGGAAACTTCGAGGACCTGCTTCATCTCAGCCACAAGTGAGACCACCGTTGAAGACATTCTGGTGAAGTGACTCTGTGCGTTTCTGAGGGACTGTTGGCGCTTTCTTCATCAAGGACTTTATTGAGGCATTTCGTAGCGCTACTGCAGGTGATTATCCTTCGCCTTGCATCTTTTCTGTCCTTGTATGTTCTTCTTGACAAGCTGTATTGGGATACCTCTGGTGAGATACGCTTGCTTTGGCTACTGTATTCCTAGACTGTCAAGATCATCTGCTGACTGTCATTTCTGCAGCTTGTGGAGAATCATCATGAGTTTTCATTGCTGTGTGGCTGCGCAAGAAGGTAGTACTGGCCTTTGGTTGTGGTCCTCCACTTCTTTGCTGCCTATGTGGTTCTTCTCGGCGATTGTGATTCACTTGTCAGTGTGAACCTGGGGACCTGCAGCGCTCTCATCCCCTTTTGGCCGAGTCCTCAGTGTGTGCTCAGGGACATTGTGCTTTCGTCCTCACTTAGCCAGCTACTGCCTCTAATCGCAGCGTGACACTTTGACTTTACGCTGTTGCGCCACCCCTGTGTCACTGTGGGTGGGCAGGTGAGCCTTCTCTGGTTTTCCAAGTCCTGTGGATGAGTCAGCTGGAGAGGTTGCCGGTGGCCTGCATTTCCGTCTCTTGGTTTCTTTCAAGAGACGTGCCCCGGCGCGTCGCATATCTCTTCAGGTCTTAGTCAATTCCTGTCAGAAGGACTCTCCCGGCGCTCCAGCCACCTCACGGCCGGCTCACTCATCAGTTTCCTGTCAGTGGGACGCTCCCAGCGCTCCAGCCACCTTGTGGCAACCTTTCCTCAACGGCATTGCCAGCTCTCTTCAGTGCCTCCCAACGTCATAACACTGGGACGCTGAAGGAACTATCAGCATTTTCTTCAGTTGCCATTTCATCTATAGGGTTCCAACTTGATTCTGAAACATTTTCCTATGCCAGTTGATCCTTCTACGGAGACACGCACTCCACAGCGTGTCAATATTCTTTGGTCACACTGTTAAACTACGGTGACACGCACACCCAATAACATCATCTGGGGGTATGCAGGGCCATGCAGGGGCGATGAAGGGCTAATTGTATTCCAGCAAAGTGCCTTTCAACGCTACAACGCGGCCCTCAACGTGTGTCCTGTAATTATTGCATATTCATCAGTGTGATTACGGTGACACGCACACCTATACTTGTGATTCATCACATTTGCTTTTTTTCATCTACAATTGGCATGTGCTTCCACGGAGACACGCACTCCTGCTTCCAAATTCGATAGTAGGATTACAGTGACACGCACACCTATAATTGTGTGCCATCATATTTTGGCTTCTGGTGAGCTTCATTCAGTAGGTGACTTCACGGAGACACGCACTCCTTTGTACAATCATAGTACACCTGCTCATTTTGCGTGTCCTTCCCTGGTGACACACACCTTGGGGCATCTATACTTTCTACACTTGGTGCATGAAGCATTAGTGCATTGTACACTTATTTCGTTTTATATGGATTCTCAATAAGAATTTCTCTGTGTGCACTATACCATTGACACTCACATTCCTCTGGTGTTTAAGATAGCTTCCAGCGTATCTTTTTGCAAACCAACTTCCACACGGTGATACACACACCATAAGGATACTGCCCCTTTCATATTTATTCACCCGGTTGCTGTGTGTTATCTCATATTATGGCGGCTGCAAGCATGTCCCAACCAGCACCATTTTTTAATGAATTTGGAGAAACCAGCATCCCATGGGAGGATTGGGAGAAAATCTTCGAATCATACCTTGTATCCAACAGAGGAGAAAAATGTAGTGCCTTCAGGAAGCATCACATACTCCTACACAAATTGGGTCCTAATGGAAGAAAATTATTTGAATCATTACCAGTACTGTTAGTTGAGGAAGATGAGGTAGATATTTACAATACCACCTTGATAAAACTAAGTATTCATTTTGGGGACAAAGTAAATATAGTGTTAGAAAGACACAAATTCTTTAGTCGTTCTCAAGGCAAGCAAGAAAGTGTTTCTACTTACATTGCAGTACTTAGAGGTCTCAGGAAACTCCAGGATCTTAATGACTCATTAATCAGAGACCAATTAGTACGTTGTACAAATAACAAAGAAATGCAAATAAAATTATTAGAAAAACAACCTGATCTCCAAGAGGCAATTAAAATAGCCAAATCCATTGAGCACACAGCAATTTGCATAACAGAAATACATTCTTCAGATTCCAACGATAAAGTGGGAGAAATAACCAACCTAGAAGAAGAGTCAGAAGTCTGCAAAATTAAGAATGAACCACCCAAAACCAAGAATGATAATTTGCGCAACCAAACAGGAGATTCAGAGAATTTTAAATTGAAATGCTATTGCTGTGGGAGCAACAATCATTTGGCCAACAACCCAAATTGTCAAGCCAAATCTGCTTGGTGTAGGTAGTGTAACAAAAAAGGGCACCTAGTAAGAGTTTGTGGATGCTTTCCAAAAAAAACTGGGGGAAATAGGTCCGCGGACGACAAAGCCCAAGTCAAGAAAATCATTCTACAAATTAATGAGGTTGGAGATAAGGACCAACAAAGGTATCCTGAATGTGATGTTTCTATCAATGGGAAAAATGTCAAAATGTTTGCAGACTCTTGTTCTCCCTTCACCCTTGTGAACTTCTCAGACTTTAAGTCGATCTTGGGCAAAGAACAAGATAAACTTTGTAAAGCTGACATAGCTCCCTGTGGTTACAATAGAGACCCCATACCTATGAAGGGAATGTTCAAGTCTCTCATTTCTTTGAAAGACCGTTCCGCAGTAGGAAAAATGTATGTTGTAGAGAATGGATCCAACTTATTAGGATGGCAACATCCAAGAGAACGGGGGATTAAACTAGACCCCAACGATCCAGAACAAGTTTTCACTGTAAATCCTTCAAATAACAGTGAGCACATGGCTAGCGAGTTCCCAGAGGTATTTTCATAGAATTTAGGATTACTTAAAGACTTTCAACACAAAATCCAGTTAAAAACAGAATGCTAAACCGGTAATCCACAAAACTAGACCTATTCCCCATCTTATGTGGGAACCTTTAAGAAAAGAGTTATTCAGATTAGAAAAATTAAACATCATACAACCCGTTGATTGCTCTGTGTGGGTGGCCCCCATTGTCATCGCTAAGAAAAATCATAGCCAAGACATCAGAATGTGCATTGACTTACATGACTTAAACAACAACATATTAGTGGAAAGGCACCCGTTACCCCGCATCCATGAGATGCTAAGAACTATGGGAGAGGCCCCTCATTTCACTGTTCTGGACCTCACCATGGCGTACCATCAAGTTGAGCTACATCCAGACTCTAGAAGACTCACTGCATTCACTACGCCTATGGGAACATTCATGTTCAGTCACATGCCTTTCGGGTTGGACTCTGCGGCGGCAGTATTTCAGAAAATTGTGCAACATGTCTTGGAAAATATACCCAAGACATTATGCTTTCAAGATGATGTTCTAATTTACGGTGCCAACATTAAAGAACATAACAATATTCTAAGACAAGTTCTTTCTAAATTCATATATGCAGGACTCACGCTTAGAAAAGGAGAAATGCCAATTGGGTGTGGAATCCATAGAATACTTAGGGCATTGCGTTTCTAGGGATGTGTTTAAACCTAAACATTGTATATTTGAAGTAGTGAGAGATGCTCCAGCACCTACCAACAAAGACGAACTTAAGTCATTCTTAGGGTTGGCAGAATATATGGCGAAATATGTTAATCATTTTGCTGACCTAACTGCCAATCTTAGAGAACTCACAAAAAACCACACTCATATCCAATGGTCAGATGAACATCAGATGTCGTTTTCAAAAGTAAAAGAGGGCATACTATCAGCCCCGTACTTGTGTAACTTTGAACACAACCGTAAGCCTATTCTTACTACAGATGCTAGCGGAAAAGGTTTAGAGGCTACCCTCTCACAAGTTATCAATGGCAAAGAAAGAATTGTTGCGTTTGTCTCACGATCTCTCACTAAAGCAGAAATGAACTATTCTGTGGTGGAATTGAGAAGTGTTAGCTTGTTTTTGGGGTGTGAAACATTTTAAATTCTTTCTTTGGGGCATTCAATTTTTTATACGTACAGACCACAATCCTCTGATTTTTATGTTCAACCCTAAAAATAACTCTTGCAACACTCCTCGTATAGCTAAGTGGATACTGGGGTTGGAGGGTTTTTGTTTTAGAGTTGAATATGTTCCAGGTATACAAAATTCTGCAGAAGATTTTCTTTCTAGGAGTCCCATTTATAAGGAAGAACAATTTGAAACCCCTGAGTACCCCATCTTCCAACTCAATCTCACTACCATCACTTCTCAAGAATGGTTAGAATGCATGGACATAGATAACACCATGACACAAATCATTTCTTACACAATATATGGTTGGCCCAATTCTCCCGATCATATAGGTGCAGACATAAAGAAGTTCCGGGAGGTACGTCATGAACTCAACATGGATCAAGGCATTTTATTTAGGAACAACACAATAATTCCACCTGAAACTCTTAGAAGCAAGATAATTAACTTTGTTCATGAGGGCCAATTAGGCAGGAGCTTAACCAAGGCTAGACTGCGTGAACGATACTGGTTCCCCAATATGGACTTGATGGTGGAAGCAAAAGTGAAGAATTGCTTAACATGTGCCAGCAGTGACAAATCTAAGGTAATCAGGAAAACCCGCATCTCCCCAGTATCTGTACCAGATAAACCATGGGAAAAGATTGCATTAGACATAATGGGTCCCTTCAACTTCAGAGGGATAGTAAAACAGTTCGCATTGGTCTTAGTAGATTACCATAACATTGGACTGTAGTGAAGATGTTAACCAAATAACAACTGTATCTGTCATTCAATTCCTTAAAGATACTTTTGTCCTAGAAGGCATACCATCCTCCATAATCACAGACAATGGAGTCCAATTTACTTCTCATGCTATGACAGATTCCATAGTAAATTGAATATGTCCCATTTGAGAACACCTCTCTACTGTCCCAGGGCAAATGGTCTGGTAGAAAGAATGAACCGTATGGTCAAAGGTTGTATACAATTAGCGAGTGTCAACAGACTTCCCACAGAACAAGCAATACAAGAGATGTTATGGGCTTATCACACCACTTCTAACCTAATTACTGGCATCTCCCCTTTTTCTGCTTTAAGAGGAAGCAAACCATGTACCAAATTCTTTCCGAACTGGTTGGGAGGGGATCCCACATCACGAATGACATGCAAGCTTTTAAAGACAGAATAAGTACACACCAAACCAAATATAAAACTCACTATGACACCAAACATGGAACCAAAATTCCACAATGGAGAGTGGGAGACTGGGTATGTGTTAAGAATCCCAGAGGGAGCAATACTGAAACAAAATTTTCCAAACCCATGCGTATAACAGCGATCAGAAGCAACACAGCCATATTAGACAATGACCAAATGTGGAGCATGGACAGATTAACTAAATCGCAACACACACACAGCGAATCATCTGATCACAGACTCACCATAGAGTCCCATGGTCAAGACCCACACATCTTACCTACAACTCAAAGAACCCGCAAGACTCTGGGTTGTCACAAAGACTTTGTTATGTCCAAATAACATTTTATCTTATTGTTTTTGCATTAGGGGGAAGATGTGTTACAACGTGTATTTTCACTCTCATTTGTAATATGCCACTTCTATTTTGTAAGTAACATGTATGGTATGTTCCTCCATGCTCACCCCTGTTTTCTCCTCTATGGTACACTCCTTTGTTTCCCTTGAGGCTACCTTAGAATGTTCAGTGAGGAGTTGCTGAGTGCTGGTGGAGAGAGGAGTCTGGAAATAAAGAGATGTTCTTACCTGAAGGAGTTATCTTTTTTATCAGGAAACCTATCAAACCCACACATTTCTGAAAAATAGACTCCCGGGGGAGTCCAGCAAGGTATGGCTTGCGTGGGTACCCCAACATTTCCCTACCCAGAATCCCCTGCAAACCTCAAATTGTGTTGAAAAAAACATTTTTTTTCTCACATATCTGTGTGGGAAAGTTGTAGGATCACCGGGCTGACACAAATTTCCTACCACTGAGCATTTCCCCAGCTCTCCTGATAAAAATGGTACCTCACATGTGTGGGTAGGCATAGTGGCTGCAACAGGAAATGGCCCAAATTGTACTGTGGAGACTTCGAAATTACCTATAACACAACTACCTGGTTTTGTTGGGGGGGGGGGAAACACCTGGGACATTTGGCCCCGGGCTCGCCAACATCTAGGGAAACCTACGAAACTCCCACATTTCTGAAAACTAGATACGCTAGGGAGTCCAATGAGGTATGGCTTGCGTGGATCCTCTAACATTTCCCTACCCAGAATCCCCTGCAAACCTCAAATTTAGCTAACAAAACACATTTTCCACATATTTTTGTGTGGAATCACCTTGGCGGCACAAATGTCCTAAGCCACAGCTTTCTCCTTAATGTCCCGAGTAAAATGATACCTCACTTGTGTGGGTGTTCAATGAAGAATTGGCTAAAAATGTATTTAAAAAAAAAAGCAGTGCTTAGAATTCTCGGTGCTATACCCTTATTCCCTATTTTTTGGGCTCTTCCCAGTCACAGGTCCTTGCCCTACTCACATAAGTGAGGTATCATTTTACTTGGAAGACTGAGGGGAACGCTGTGGGGTAGGACATTTGTGCCGGCACGGTGATTCCACCCAAAAATGTGTGGACAATTGTTTTTTTTCAGCTAAATCTGAGGTTTGCAGGGCATTCTGGGTTGGAAAACATTGGGGGATCCATGCAAGCCATACCTCGCTGGAATCCCCCATGTGTCTAGTTTTCAGAAATGTGTGGGTCTGGTAGTTTCTGAAGATGGCCGCCGAGCCCAGGGCCAAAAACCCAAACCCAAAAAGGATATATATATTTTTTTAAGCGCTTGGAAAGTGAACAAAGAGCTGAAGAGAGCAAGCGCGCTCTTGAGGAAATGAAATTGCTTTTGGCTCATGAGTTAAAAATGAGGGAGCTTGAGTTGGATCTCGAGAGGCTTGAGGTCATGAGTGTCTCAGGCCAGCAACAAGAGATATCTGTAGCTCAGGAAGTGAGCTTTGCTGAGTTGGAGATGGAGTCCAGCTCAGATGGTGGCAGCAAGTTTGTGTTATCTAGTGCTGAAGGAAAAGTACACACACCCAGAGATGTGGCGCCTGACTTGAGGGAGGGGGTTGACATACACCAGGGGGTGCAGGTTTATGAGGTAGCTCCAGTGGCGTACAGTGTCCATGAAGTAGATTGGGGAACTGACACGGGAGATCATATTCCTAGTAGTGGGAGGGACACTCTACTGACTCTAGATGAGAGGTACGGGGAGAGGGGTTCCCCCATGGTAGAAATCCTGGTGTGTGAGTGTGAAGACCGCCCAGAAGAGTGTGGGCTGAGTGACAGAGACAGTCAGACACTGTCTTGCCAATCTCAGGAGCGTGATGTGGGATGCTTGTGTGAGGCACTGGAGGGTGAGGCAGAGGGTAGCTTGGTTAACGACTGTGGGGGGCTGTGCGATTCATTTGTTGGAGAGCATATTTTACATCCCTGTTTTCCAGAGCAATGCCAACACCCGGTGGAGTGCGAGTTCTCTGACTCCAGTGAGCTTGCATTGGAGACAGACCTCTTGGTGGATTCCAGAGGGTCTGAAGAGGCATTGGGGAGTGATTCCAAAAGTAGTGGCCTGGGTATCTTGCAATCTTGTGTGGTGGAAGAGGTTCAGTGTAGCCCAGCTAGGTCCCAGTGTAGTGGGAGGGGTGTAATGGCTCACGTCCTGTTTCTGTTTCTGTGGAGAAGGAGTGAGTGTGAGACTGTGTGTCCCAAGGTGCCCGAAACCCAGTCTCAGGGCCTGGAGGGTTCCTTAAGGGAACACCAGGTTGGGGACCTAGACTGTACCAGTAGACCATTTGAGGGGGATCTCCTAGTGTCAGGAGAATTAGGAGCGTCTGTAAACAGAGCTCCAGTGGTTCTGGTGTCTGGCGGTCCCGCTCCATTTGGGAGTGTGCAGAAGTCCAGACTGAGGGGTGAGAGGGGGATGTGTTCCCCAGTGGGAGAACAAGTGGGTCAGGGACCAGCCAGAAGGGCTGAGTCTCCTAGGAGTGACCATGGTAACACCACTTCTGTCCTGGGGGATCTTTGCGCACTGTCAGGTGGACAGAGGTCGGGGGATCTGCGCCAGGCAGACTGCCACAAGACACATGCGGCGTGTGTCACCCTCGGGAGGATACTGTGTGAGTCCCCAGAAGTTCTGGCATGCCAGGCAGGTGTTCAACCGCAGGGTTTAGTCCCTGGGTTGGGAGGCCAGGTTCAGGATCTGCCTGACCTGGAGGGAAGGATGACTGTAAGCAGTGTCCTGACCGGTTTGGTGACCAGGGGTACCACCCCCGTTGGGGGGGTACAGTCCTCTGGAAGGGGGTGCAGAGGGAGGGAGCCCTCGCCACTGACCCCGGGTCAACCTATGGGTTTAGACCCTAGTTTGGGAGACCAGTTGCAGGAGAGAGGTCCTGAACTGGTGGGGGAGTTGTGTTCTGAAGGTGTCTCTCCTGTGAGGAGAGTGCGGGACCAGATAAGGAGGGGTAGGGAGAGGAGAGCCTCACCCGTGACCCCTGGTCAGCATGAGGGTACAGACCCTGGGCTGGCGGGCCAGTGTCAGGATGCCATACCTGACTTGACAGGAGGGAGAGTGGAGAAAAGTTGCTGGGCACCTGGGGCTACAGCCCTCCACTTTCTGAGGCCACAGAGGTTAGAGAGGCCTGACAGGCAGGAGGCCTGGCTCTCATCACTGACAGCTGTCAGTGGCCTCTGTGGCTGGTTGTCTTGGTGGACAGAGTTGCCCCCGGGAGGGGGGCAGGAGTCACACCCTGTGGGTGGGCTAGGCCACACCGGTGTGCTGGCCTGGTGGGTACTGTCTACCCATGCGGACACATCTGTGAGCGGAGTAAGGTTAGGTGCTGCACAGATGGGGTCTCCAGGTGAGGAGAAGGGTCCCCCCTGGTTTAGCCTAGTGGGCCCTGAGAGTATAGATAGAGGGATCCAACTGGGTTCAGGAAGGTGTAGAACAGGAATAGTCCCCTGCTATTCATGCCAGTTTCCGCGTTCTATAGCCCGAATCAGGGAATCCCATCGAGGTAAAGCCTGGCTTTAGGCTGGAAGGGGTTTGTGTTGTAAATGGCCCTTTTTGCAGGGTTATCCCAAAACTTTTTGGTTTTCCCCCTTTATTTTTCCTGACCTGTGGTTGTTGGCTATAGGACTCTGGGCACTTTACCACTGCTGATCAGTGTTAAAGTGCATATGCTCTCTCTGTAAATTGATATGATGATTGGTTATCCATGATTGACATATTTGTTTTACCTGTAAGGTTCCTAGTAAAGGGCACTGAGTGTGCCAGGGCTGGTAATTCGAATGCTACTAGTTGGCCTGCAGCACTGATTGTGCCACCCACATGAGTAGCCCTAAAATGGTGTCTCAGGCCTGCCACCGCAGTGCCTGTGGGCAGTTGCTAACTGCCATGTTGTCCTGGCCAGTGTACACACTTGCCAGGCCTGACCCTTCCCTTTTCTTACACATTGGACACCCCTATGGTAGGCCCAAGGTACCCCCCTGGGCTGGGTGCAGTGTATGTGAAAGGTAGGACATGTATTAGTGTGGGTGACATGTTCTGATAGTGAAAATACTGCCAAATTCGTTTTTCACTATTGAAAGGCTATCTTGCCAATAGGCTAACATGGGGAATGCTGGGTATGGTATTTACCTGCATATCTTTCCATAGCGGCAAGATATATATATATATATGGAGTCTGGTATCTCTGAACTCAGAATTTGATAACACATCTTTTAGGAAAGATGGTTTTTAAATTCCGTGTTTGAAAATAGCACTTTTAGAAAGAGGCTATTTTCCTGTTCAACCTTTCTGTGTGCCTCTGCCTGTTTGCGTATTGACTGTCAGGTTTGTGAGTGACACGGGCTGGGGGTGGCTGCAGGAGGCTGGGGGAGTACGCACTAGGCTGAATAGACCTATTTACACTTAGAGTGGTGGGAGGAGTTGCATCTGGGCCTGAATACGACTGTGCCTGCCTTCCACAACGCTGGCTCCACCTCCTGCGGTGTGTCTGATGTCCCTGGCCTCCCCTCACAAAGGAAGAAGACATGCCCTGGCAGAGGGCCTCCAGAACTGGTTGGGACTGGATCCTGAACCCCTCACATATGGAGAAGAAAGACTTTTGCGGTATAAAAGTAAGACCTGAAACCCCTGTAAATTAGAATACTTCTGCAATCAAGAGGAATCTCTGCCCAAGAAGATCAGCTGAAGAGACTGAGGAAGACTGCCCTGGCTGTGTGTTCTGGGGCTGACCTGCAGTTTGCTGTATCCACTGAAGGAAATATGAGGGGACTTTGCTGTGTGCTGTGCCCCCCACCTTCTTGAGGAAAATACTTTGCTGTGTGCTGTGTCTTACAAGAGTCTCCAAGGGCCTGATAAGAGCTGGCCTCCTGTTGGGAATGCAGGGATACCAAGGTTCCCAAATAAACATTCTATAAGCAGCTGTGTGGTGTCTCTGCGCACAGCCTGGACTGGTGAAGACTGCCTTTTGACTGCCCGTATGCTCCTGGGGGCTCGATGTGCGATCGGCACACAGCGGGGCTGAGTGAGGTCTGCTGTGCCTCTTTTCCTGTTAAACCACCGCTCGAGAGTGCGTGCCTGTGCACTAACCGAGGCCGTCAGCAGAGGGGCCAGGATCACTGCCACTGGCCCGGTACGACCAAGGAGTGCTGAGCCCTACAAGAACGCTGTGTCCGTGTGCCAGGACTCAGCGTGTGCCCCCGTCTTGCCGCCATTTTCTGAGCCAAAGTTTGAGGTTCTGGACTTTTAAGAGTCCAGAGGTGTCAGGGAAACAACACCCAAAGACCCCTGAGTTCCTCCTGTCTCGGTGCACAAATAAACAGAGACACGGGCTTCTCGATGGTGGCGTCAAAGACCAAGGTTTATTTACTGCAGGGACACAGAAGTCATAGGAACCACACAGAGGCAGAATCTACGAGACTGTTCAAATTGCATTAAGTGGGTTGTTCTCTAAATACACGCAAAATGTCTTTAGGCAACATTACACGAATATTTTCTCATGCCCAACCCGGTATCCTAAACAAACAGTAAATAGACATCAAATAATAATTAGTCGTAGGATTTCGGTATTCGATCAGATTCCCTTGACAGTTTTCCATTCTTTACCCGATCCTCCCCATCATAAAAATCATAACCTCCCCATTGTAAAAGCCCAGAAGGAGAGGAGCAGAGCCAGGTGCGAAGGATTGAAAAGTAGGATAAGTGGTGTTTATGGATCATAAAACGGGCATGGCTACCGTCTTCGGCCTTTCAGTCAGAACAACGGACACGAGAACCAGTATAGCAGGACTGGCCTCAGGCAGGGGAGGCAGCTTGATTCTGCCTAGTCATGTAGCGTCAGCCTTTCTCGGGGCTCAAGCTTACGTGTCCTTAACAAGGTGACTCTGACGGGGTCATCGCCCGTTCATTGACTATGTGAGGGCAAGAAACAAAATGGATGCTGTAACTAAAATGGATGCCATGACTTTACAACAGAATGCCCTATTTCTCAGTGAATTCATGCTAGTTGCGTAGCGAAAACACTGTTATGCATATAATGGATCATTTGCGGTTCATTGGTACCAAAATCGTGTCAGTACTACGATACCGAATTCACGGGTTCGGATCGCTACAGAACCTCAGACCGTCCTTTTGCCCTTACATAGGCAATAACTCACTCTATGTCAGAATCCATTTCTATGTTCGTCAGGTCACTGATATGTTGTTGAAGCATTACTCTATCCCGTGGCGTATCTCTAAAAACAGGTGGTCTTCTTACGCATCTTGAAATGCAGAGGTTACATAAGGCAGGACCACACTGAACAATGAGACAGCACGAAAATAAAAATACTAACGCAACACCAGTGACTATCAGAACCTTCCATCCCCACGCAGACAACAGGCTCCAGAACCATCCCATTAATGACCAGTCGCCTTCCTCTACATGTATAGAGTCAGAGATCTTATGTAACTTAGAGATGGCCTTGTACACCGTTGGCGCATTATCTGGGATAAAAACACAGCAACTCGATTGGATCATTTTACACACTCCACCTCGATCTGCAAGTAACACATCAAGAACCATACGGTTCTGTAACGTCATGAGGCGATCCGCTTGAAGCTCAGCTGTCAGGTTACTAAGGGCACCCGCAGTTTCGGTGATGGTGGATTCAACTACCCGTGTTAGTTGACGTAAGTTTCTACTGTTGGCCATAGGCCCCCAGAACGGAAGGAAACCTTTGAAGAAGCCTCCTGCTTCTTGGCCAGCAGTATCTTCCTTACTGAAAACACCTCTCACAACTCTAGTTTTGTGATAGTCCGGTGCAGCAGTGTATGTCGGAGGTAGCAGTTGAGCGATATAACATGAGCCTGAGAAGTCAGCAGGCAACCATGTGTATGCTCTGTCTTGGCAAACAAAATAGGTACCCTTAGCAGCTAAGAATGCAGGGGAAGACTGTGACGGGAAAACATATGTTTCGATACAGTCACTCTTCCCTAGTCGAGCTTTCGGATTCCTCCCATTTCCTTGCAAACAGACCTGACCTTGGTGGGGTACGACCCAGATCGGAGTCGAGCTTTTACGTTTGTTCTCACCCAGAGTAATGCCAGATTCCGTAACATTCCAACCCATGTAAACTCGCAATTCATCCTTGGGAATGAACGGAGTATTATTGACATCTCTAACCATGTCAGTGATTCCTTTTACCAAGGCTCTATCAGCAGAGTTATACCGAGTGGAACGTGGAGGTCGTGGAGGATAGGTCTCTAGGGCATAAGCGAACATGGTCTGAAATGCCCAGAATGATCCATTATAACTAAAGGGCAGGACCAGATAAGGGATGCCCTTGTCCATGGTATGTGGTATCAAGCCACACACCCAGCAGTTTGTTGTGTTAACCACTAGTTGATGTTGGTGCAAGAGCTGAATAAAAGTGTTATTTATAAACTCAGAGCGTCGAGCTTGCTCGTGGGCAGGAAAAGGATGGAAAGAATGGAGAGAAACAACAGTCGGAGAAACAGGAACATGGGGAGATACTGTAGATGTAACAGGTGTAAAGATCAACTGAATACCAAAAATAATTCCGCCTACCAAAGTTATCAAAACAATTAGAAGTGTCAGAGTACATTGCATTAGAAAACATTTACTATGTAATATGTCATATAGCTTTGTCTTGTGCACATTTATGACATTAACCCGTCGCAGTTCAGGAAGCTCCATCTTCTACAACCGTTTGCAACGGATGGTTTGTACCTGTTAAAAACTTGCCTCTGTTTACCCTGGGAGTTCCCAAGATAGACAGAAGAAACCGACCTTATGTCTGATTCCCTGCAAATTAAAACAAGGCACACGTTACGACCCTACGGTAACCCAGATGGCAAGGTAAGAGAAACAATAAAAACAAAAAGATAAAAATTTTGAGCAAACTTCCTGACTGAATGGAATGCAGTAAGATCAAAACAGTTTTCAAACAGAAAGGTAATTATGCAATGTCATTAGTTCATAACATGAGAACGTAGATTATATCTGTACTTTCCGGGTCTTGTCTGATCTTGAAATAGCTGGTCTACAGGTGTGGAAATGTTCGACTCCACGGGTGGCAAATGTTCACTTTGTACAATACTCGGTCCAGGGTTCAAAGGAGCTGTTCCTGCTGAGGTGTCAAAGTTCTGTGTTTCAGTTCGTGGGTGGTCCGTTATATACTCTGCATCACTGAAAGGGATGTGCCTAGGAACAGGTTCTGTCTCGGATACACCAAATCCCTGTCTAACCCAATTGTCATAGGGGAGTGGGAGAGGGACACGCTTCGTATGGCTAGCGTGCACCCAATTTTTCCTTCCAGCTAGGCGTACAGCAGTTCTTGTTGTGAGGAGTACCTGGAACGGACCCACGAATCTTGGCTGGAGGTTCTGAGTTCGTTCGAAATTCCGAACTACAACTTGGTCGCCTGGTTTCAACGTGTGGCCTGGACTCTCTGGCAGTTTAGGCAAGGATTCGAATACCTGTTGATGAATAAGGCTTAATTTAGCAGTCAGATCATAAAGATAATCAATCAACATTGGGTATTCAGTCTGTTTGAATTCCTTTGGCCTAGGGACTCCCCAAACATTAGCAGGACGACCGAACACAATCTCATATGGGCTAAGCCCTACTCGAGAGTGTACAGTCGCTCTGGTGGACAGTAGAGCTAAAGGCAGTGCGTCTGGCCAAGAGAGACCAGTGGAAGCTTGAATTTTAGCAAGTTTCAGCTTCAGGGTGCCATTGTACCCTTCAACCAAACCCGCTGACTGTGGGTGATTCGCACTGTGGAATTTCTGGGTAATACCCAGACCCGCACACACACTCTTCATAACTTTCCCTACAAACTCACTTCCATTGTCCGACCAAACAATCCGTGGCATACCATACCTGGGGAAGTATTCTTTGAGGAGGATTTTGGCAGTGGACATAGCAGTGTTATCCTTCAACGGATATGCCTCAATCCATCTTGAAAAGGCACAGACTACCACTAGGACGTATTTAAGATTGTTACACCTATCCATGTGGATATAATCCAACTGAATCACTTCAAAGGGACAAGAAGGGGGAGCAAAATGACCAGTTGGGGTTGGGGTTCCCTTGCCAGGATTATGCATCACGATAAGGTTAACAAGGGGGACCCGATTAAGGTAGCTTAGGACCACGGGTATATCAATTAATTTAAAGAACAATGGTCCTTCGCCTAAATTCAATTAAAAAAGAAAGAAGTATTGCAACATAGACTACAATGAGACCTATGTGTCTTTTTCCTAAGTCCAGCCGGACAAAGGAACATTTATTCTAAGGTATTCATAGAGATAAGGAAATAAAGAGTAAATAAACAAGGGCACAATCCTGTACCAAGTTTTCAAAAGGGGGAGACAAGGAAGTCAGATTTGAAAGAAAGAAAATAACAGGCAAAACGTTTGTCGGAGCAAACAGAGGGCTTACAAATCAATAAACAATTCCAGTAAGCACAACCAAACAGAAACCACCAAACATTTTCACAGTGGATAAAAATTGTGGTACTGTAATAGAAAGTCGACGACGTTTCGATCCCAAGCTCCTAATAATGTGGGATCATCATCAGGACTAGAGTTTGAGAGGAAATTGCCTGGTATGCATAGGCAATGCCTGTTAACATGAATATTTGGAAAAGAAGGGGGAGAGAAAACAAACAAAACAAATTTGTTCCACAATTCTGTTTGACTTGCATTAAAAACAATTGTGAGGTCCAAGGACGTGCCTCATGCTTGTAGTGAGTGCTGATGCTTGTTAAAAAAGTTCGTGGTCGGGAGTGTGGAGGAAGAATTCATTTGCGTGGTGCCCAGGTCGCCGTTGATGTGGCTGAAGGTAGTGGTTCGTGTGCGTTGCCATCTAGCAAACAATTGACTAGATGCTGTTCATGCGCTGAGCATCGTTGGTGAATTAATTCCTTTTATTTGGAGGAGTTGATAAGGGCGAGGTAGAAGAAGTTGTAAGGTGGAAAACAAATTACAATTTGAAAAATAAACAATTACCTAAGGTATCGACGAGAGGAGAATTCTCGCAAACGTGCTCAAATGAGCAGGGACATCAATGGCAGTCGGTGGACACTGTGATTAGGGAGGGAGAGGGAAAGTTAGAGTATTGCAAGGAACGGGGATGGACCTGATCGAGTGGTATGTCCGCTTACCGTTTAAAAGTGGAAAGGTTCAAAATAGAGAGGGCGCGGTTAATCCCGGGTGTAGTAACCAATTTCTGCGTCTTTAATTAGGATATGCAGAGCTAAGGGGATAAAGAGATAAAAGGCGGGGGGAGATAATTAACGGGAGATGAGGACGAGGTGTCCTAGGCAGGGGATAGATAGTTACAGGCTTACCTGCTATGGTTGGCTCTGCAGGCGATAGTGCAGGAAAACGTCCAAGGGTAACAACGAAAACGTCAGCTACAATGGCTGTCCGTTACATGGAAACGAGCTGGGTGGGAAAAGATGAGCTCATTAGTGGACGTAGCTAGTGTTGGGGTAGGAACGGGTGTGATGGGCCAGTTATCGCTTACCTCAACAGAGTCTCAGAGGGACGTGTAGTGGCGTCCGGTCCTCATTGTGGAATGATCTCTGAGGTCCCGGTGCGTTTAAAAACCGCGCGAGAGTGGAAATGGAGGTGGGACTCAATGAAGCCCCGTGCAAGGGAGTGAAAATAGTAATAGGACTGTACTGGGAAGTGAAAGCAGGGGACATCTTGGAGTGGTGAAAATTAAATGTGACTGTTTGAAATACAGTTATACTTGTTACGGTCAACATTGGTAATTTGCAAAAAAAGGGGTTATTGTCAAAAACAAATTACGATTTAAAACAGCTGGGCTACCTTTGTAGATAGAAAACGGCAATTTGACAAAGTGACAACATGATCAACCATAAAAAACATTGGTCAAAACAAGTACACCCCGATTTTTTAGCACTATTAGAAACCTGGGTGGAACAGTTCAGTTATTACTTCAAGGGTTATTAAAGCAGTGTAGTCCAATCTTCTGTCCTGTTCAAGCCATTACGAATAGAGTCATAGGTAATGATAGATTTAAGTTCTTCTCGGTTCAGTAGTTGCACAATGTCTCCTCCACGATGTGGCAGTTTCAGAACTTTTAAAACAGTCCAGCGAATGTCATTCTCGTTGTGATTAGCCTCTGTGAAGTGCTCAACCAGCGGCGCATTTGGAGTCCTACATCGTATTCTGCTTCTATGTTGGCAGATTCTTGTCTTCACTTTCTGTGTGGTTTGCCCAATGTAGATTTTATAACATGGGCAGTAGATGAGATAGATCACATTTGATGTGTTGCAGTTAGAAAAAGAGTGGCAAAGTGAAGTAATGTTATTAAAAGTGAAACTTTTACCCTCCACGGTGAATGCACAAACAGTACAACAACCACATTTGAAATGACCAATTACAGGAGAGAGGCCCCAAGCAACATCAAGAGTAGAGGCAGTTAAAGGACAGGGCAAGGAGGCTCGGATAAGATGATCTTTCAAATTTTTGTTCTTTTTAAATGCGAATAAAGGTTTCTCTAGTTCTAGATTGCCTACATTCAAGATCGGCCAATGGTGGAGTATCATCTTCCTCAATTTATTTGAGACTGGAGAGAATGTTGTCACACATGCTAATCTTTGTGTTTCTTTTTTCGGTTTGGGGGTCAGCAGGACTTCCCTTGGGCAATACCATGCGCGTTTTGATGCATTTTTCACTATTTTTCTAGGGTAACCTCTGGCTTTCAGTTTCGCCGAAAGGTAGTTTGCCTCTCTGAAATAATCAGTTTTGCAAGAGCAATTTCTCCTAATTCGTAAGAATTGGGAGTAGGGCAGTGAGTCCCTAAGGGCCCTAGGGTGATTGCTAGTGTAGTTCAACAATGTGTTGCGCTCTGTAGGTTTGCGGTATAGGCGTGTGAGTAGTACACCTTCATGGTGAAAAATGGTGAGATCTAGGAAGGCAATTGAATTTTTATCCGTCGTGATAGTAAAGGAGAGGCCTGAACAATTGTTATTCATCCAATGTACAAAGGCGGGCAGGGTTTCTGTGTTCTGTTTCCAAATGATAAAAATATCATCTATGTATCTACGCCAAAGGCTGATACAAGGAAAAAAAGGGTTTGAATCAGTGAGAATAACATTTAGTTCTAATTGGTCCATAAACAGCACTGCCAGATTTGGGGCAAAAATTGCACCCATAGACGTGCCTTTGATTTGCTGGTAAAATTTGTTTTCGAACCAAAAGAAATTGCGTGTAAGACAAAGTTCAAGGAGTTGTAAGATGAAGTGACTAGGGACAGCGTGTGGACGAGGACGTGAGTCAAGGGTCTTTTGTATTGCCAAAAGGGCAGCTGTCTGAGGTATGTTGGTGTATAAGGACTCAACGTCCATGGTACAAAGAGTTTCAGATGTCGGATTGTACGGATGATGTTCAATTAAATTAATCATAGCCATGGAATCTCTAACGTAGCATTGTGTATTGGGGACAAAGCCTTTAATGAAAAAATCTACGTATGCCCCTAGTGGTTCCAAAAATGAGCCGCAAGCCGAAACAATTGGTCGGCCTGGGGGGTTGGATGTGTTTTTGTGGATTTTGGGAAGTGTATAAATGACAGGAATGCGAGGAGTTTTGACATTTAGGAAATTGAACTCTTTTTTGGAGAGAAAACCAGCTTGCAGTCCATCAGTGGTTGTTTTCAGGATCAATTCTTGGATCTCTTTCGTTGGATTTTTAGCCAGAAGCATATAGTGATCTTTGTTGTCTAGTTGGCGCTGAATTTCAGCTATATAAGCTGTTTTTTCCTGAAGGACTATTCCACCGCCCTTGTCTGCGCTTTTGATGACAAGAGTGTCGACAGTTTTCAAATGGCTGATCGCTTGTTTTTCTTTTAAGGAAATATTAAAGGGAATGAATTGCCTTTTATTCTGTATTAGGGAGAGGTCTTTCATAACCATTTTTTCAAATGTCAATATTTCGGGTGGAATCATTCCTGCTGAAGGTAAGAAGGTAGATGGAGGTCGAAAAGGGGTGTTGCAAATTTGTTCAGGTGTGGGGTGTAGCTGAAAAAAGGCTTGTAGGCGAATGCGCCTAAAAAATCTAAGAAGTTCTGTGTGTAGTTCCATATAGTCAGGTGGCACTGTAGGGACAAAAGATAAGCCTTTTTTAAGGATAGAAAGTTCTTCTGTAGCTAGTAGATAACTAGACAGATTGAAAATGGGAATAGTATCAGTGTATTGGAGAAATGGGTTGCCTGAGGCTACCATTGGTAGAAGTTGTTGCGGGTTCTCCGTTCCCCCGGTTGGTTGTACCATCGCTGGTTTCTCTTGGCTCTCCCGCGTTGTGGCGGATCTTGAGGGCCTCTGGCTAAAAAAGGCTGCTGGTGGGTGCCTCCACGTCTAGTGGTGCTAGTCCCTTCACCAGGGTCGGAATTATCAGATGATTCAGCTGAGGTATCTGAAAAACCGACAAGATTTTGACGTCTATTATATCTGCCCCAGGGGCGATTGTTTTGGTGGGTGGTGTAAGATCTGTTCGTGTAAAAGTCTTTGTGTAAATACGGGTAGGTAGCCTCTACACTATAAGTCCTAATATCTTTCTTGATTTTGTTGGCCTTCTTGTTCTGCTCTATTCTCTGAAAGTCTAATACAGTTTTGTCAATCTGTTCAAGCAGTTTTTTGGCCTCTGCTGTGGAATTGGAGTCCTGGATCTGCTTAAGGATATCTGATATTTCTGAATCTAAGTTTTTAAGGGTTTCTGTGGCAATGTCTATCCCCAGTACTAACCAGTGGCGTGAACAGGTAGTTCCGATATAGCTGAAGTTTGATATGTATTTGGGATTGTCAGTAAAGATACCTGGGATGTTGCGTACCTGTAGGCCAAGGGGAATAACTTCTGCTTTCAGGTATTCTGTGAGCATCAAGATCATTAGTTGCAGGCGGACTTGTTTTTTCTTAAGCTTTTCTAGTTGATCAGGTATCGAAGTATTTGATGATGTTGGTATGTCTGAGGTGTCGGATAGTAATGATGGACCTGAGCAAAGTTGTTTAATGTAGTCATCTGTATAGAGTGGAGTAAATGCTGACATACTCTAGAGTGAAAGTAGAGATAAGGGTGAAATTGGTAGGGAGAGGTGGATAGAGGAGAAAACAATACTAGGTAGGCCCGACCAAGAATAGGTTGGGGGGGGGGGTTATAAATACCCTTGCAATCCAGCGATTGCGCTAAGTGACGATAAGGTTAACAAGGGGGACCCGATTAAGGTAGCTTAGGACCACGGGTATATCAATTAATTTAAAGAACAATGGTCCTTCGCCTAAATTCAATTAAAAAAGAAAGAAGTATTGCAACATAGACTACAATGAGACCTATGTGTCTTTTTCCTAAGTCCAGCCGGACAAAGGAACATTTATTCTAAGGTATTCATAGAGATAAGGAAATAAAGAGTAAATAAACAAGGGCACAATCCTGTACCAAGTTTTCAAAAGGGGGAGACAAGGAAGTCAGATTTGAAAGAAAGAAAATAACAGGCAAAACGTTTGTCGGAGCAAACAGAGGGCTTACAAATCAATAAACAATTCCAGTAAGCACAACCAAACAGAAACCACCAAACATTTTCACAGTGGATAAAAATTGTGGTACTGTAATAGAAAGTCGACGACGTTTCGATCCCAAGCTCCTAATAATGTGGGATCATCATCAGGACTAGAGTTTGAGAGGAAATTGCCTGGTATGCATAGGCAATGCCTGTTAACATGAATATTTGGAAAAGAAGGGGGAGAGAAAACAAACAAAACAAATTTGTTCCACAATTCTGTTTGACTTGCATTAAAAACAATTGTGAGGTCCAAGGACGTGCCTCATGCTTGTAGTGAGTGCTGATGCTTGTTAAAAAAGTTCGTGGTCGGGAGTGTGGAGGAAGAATTCATTTGCGTGGTGCCCAGGTCGCCGTTGATGTGGCTGAAGGTAGTGGTTCGTGTGCGTTGCCATCTAGCAAACAATTGACTAGATGCTGTTCATGCGCTGAGCATCGTTGGTGAATTAATTCCTTTTATTTGGAGGAGTTGATAAGGGCGAGGTAGAAGAAGTTGTAAGGTGGAAAACAAATTACAATTTGAAAAATAAACAATTACCTAAGGTATCGACGAGAGGAGAATTCTCGCAAACGTGCTCAAATGAGCAGGGACATCAATGGCAGTCGGTGGACACTGTGATTAGGGAGGGAGAGGGAAAGTTAGAGTATTGCAAGGAACGGGGATGGACCTGATCGAGTGGTATGTCCGCTTACCGTTTAAAAGTGGAAAGGTTCAAAATAGAGAGGGCGCGGTTAATCCCGGGTGTAGTAACCAATTTCTGCGTCTTTAATTAGGATATGCAGAGCTAAGGGGATAAAGAGATAAAAGGCGGGGGGAGATAATTAACGGGAGATGAGGACGAGGTGTCCTAGGCAGGGGATAGATAGTTACAGGCTTACCTGCTATGGTTGGCTCTGCAGGCGATAGTGCAGGAAAACGTCCAAGGGTAACAACCCAGCTCGTTTCCATGTAACGGACAGCCATTGTAGCTGACGTTTTCGTTGTTACCCTTGGACGTTTTCCTGCACTATCGCCTGCAGAGCCAACCATAGCAGGTAAGCCTGTAACTATCTATCCCCTGCCTAGGACACCTCGTCCTCATCTCCCGTTAATTATCTCCCCCCGCCTTTTATCTCTTTATCCCCTTAGCTCTGCATATCCTAATTAAAGACGCAGAAATTGGTTACTACACCCGGGATTAACCGCGCCCTCTCTATTTTGAACCTTTCCACTTTTAAACGGTAAGCGGACATACCACTCGATCAGGTCCATCCCCGTTCCTTGCAATACTCTAACTTTCCCTCTCCCTCCCTAATCACAGTGTCCACCGACTGCCATTGATGTCCCTGCTCATTTGAGCACGTTTGCGAGAATTCTCCTCTCGTCGATACCTTAGGTAATTGTTTATTTTTCAAATTGTAATTTGTTTTCCACCTTACAACTTCTTCTACCTCGCCCTTATCAACTCCTCCAAATAAAAGGAATTAATTCACCAACGATGCTCAGCGCATGAACAGCATCTAGTCAATTGTTTGCTAGATGGCAACGCACACGAACCACTACCTTCAGCCACATCAACGGCGACCTGGGCACCACGCAAATGAATTCTTCCTCCACACTCCCGACCACGAACTTTTTTAACAAGCATCAGCACTCACTACAAGCATGAGGCACGTCCTTGGACCTCACAATTGTTTTTAATGCAAGTCAAACAGAATTGTGGAACAAATTTGTTTTGTTTGTTTTCTCTCCCCCTTCTTTTCCAAATATTCATGTTAACAGGCATTGCCTATGCATACCAGGCAATTTCCTCTCAAACTCTAGTCCTGATGATGATCCCACATTATTAGGAGCTTGGGATCGAAACGTCGTCGACTTTCTATTACAGTACCACAATTTTTATCCACTGTGAAAATGTTTGGTGGTTTCTGTTTGGTTGTGCTTACTGGAATTGTTTATTGATTTGTAAGCCCTCTGTTTGCTCCGACAAACGTTTTGCCTGTTATTTTCTTTCTTTCAAATCTGACTTCCTTGTCTCCCCCTTTTGAAAACTTGGTACAGGATTGTGCCCTTGTTTATTTACTCTTTATTTCCTTATCTCTATGAATACCTTAGAATAAATGTTCCTTTGTCCGGCTGGACTTAGGAAAAAGACACATAGGTCTCATTGTAGTCTATGTTGCAATACTTCTTTCTTTTTTAATTGAACTTAGGCGAAGGACCATTGTTCTTTAAATTAATTGATATACCCGTGGTCCTAAGCTACCTTAATCGGGTCCCCCTTGTTAACCTTATCGTCACTTAGCGCAATCGCTGGATTGCAAGGGTATTTCTAACCCCCCCCCAACCTATTCTTGGTCGGGCCTACCTAGTATTGTTTTCTCCTCTATCCACCTCTCCCTACCAATTTCACCCTTATCTCTACTTTCACTCTAGAGTATGTCAGCATTTACTCCACTCTATACAGATGACTACATTAAACAACTTTGCTCAGGTCCATCATTACTATCCGACACCTCAGACATACCAACATCATCAAATACTTCGATACCTGATCAACTAGAAAAGCTTAAGAAAAAACAAGTCCGCCTGCAACTAATGATCTTGATGCTCACAGAATACCTGAAAGCAGAAGTTATTCCCCTTGGCCTACAGGTACGCAACATCCCAGGTATCTTTACTGACAATCCCAAATACATATCAAACTTCAGCTATATCGGAACTACCTGTTCACGCCACTGGTTAGTACTGGGGATAGACATTGCCACAGAAACCCTTAAAAACTTAGATTCAGAAATATCAGATATCCTTAAGCAGATCCAGGACTCCAATTCCACAGCAGAGGCCAAAAAACTGCTTGAACAGATTGACAAAACTGTATTAGACTTTCAGAGAATAGAGCAGAACAAGAAGGCCAACAAAATCAAGAAAGATATTAGGACTTATAGTGTAGAGGCTACCTACCCGTATTTACACAAAGACTTTTACACGAACAGATCTTACACCACCCACCAAAACAATCGCCCCTGGGGCAGATATAATAGACGTCAAAATCTTGTCGGTTTTTCAGATACCTCAGCTGAATCATCTGATAATTCCGACCCTGGTGAAGGGACTAGCACCACTAGACGTGGAGGCACCCACCAGCAGCCTTTTTTAGCCAGAGGCCCTCAAGATCCGCCACAACGCGGGAGAGCCAAGAGAAACCAGCGATGGTACAACCAACCGGGGGAACGGAGAACCCGCAACAACTTCTACCAATGGTAGCCTCAGGCAACCCATTTCTCCAATACACTGATACTATTCCCATTTTCAATCTGTCTAGTTATCTACTAGCTACAGAAGAACTTTCTATCCTTAAAAAAGGCTTATCTTTTGTCCCTACAGTGCCACCTGACTATATGGAACTACACACAGAACTTCTTAGATTTTTTAGGCGCATTCGCCTACAAGCCTTTTTTCAGCTACACCCCACACCTGAACAAATTTGCAACACCCCTTTTCGACCTCCATCTACCTTCTTACCTTCAGCAGGAATGATTCCACCCGAAATATTGACATTTGAAAAAATGGTTATGAAAGACCTCTCCCTAATACAGAATAAAAGGCAATTCATTCCCTTTAATATTTCCTTAAAAGAAAAACAAGCGATCAGCCATTTGAAAACTGTCGACACTCTTGTCATCAAAAGCGCAGACAAGGGCGGTGGAATAGTCCTTCAGGAAAAAACAGCTTATATAGCTGAAATTCAGCGCCAACTAGACAACAAAGATCACTATATGCTTCTGGCTAAAAATCCAACGAAAGAGATCCAAGAATTGATCCTGAAAACAACCACTGATGGACTGCAAGCTGGTTTTCTCTCCAAAAAAGAGTTCAATTTCCTAAATGTCAAAACTCCTCGCATTCCTGTCATTTATACACTTCCCAAAATCCACAAAAACACATCCAACCCCCCAGGCCGACCAATTGTTTCGGCTTGCGGCTCAATTTTGGAACCACTAGGGGCATACGTAGATTTTTTCATTAAAGGCTTTGTCCCCAATACACAATGCTACGTTAGAGATTCCATGGCTATGATTAATTTAATTGAACATCATCCGTACAATCCGACATCTGAAACTCTTTGTACCATGGACGTTGAGTCCTTATACACCAACATACCTCAGACAGCTGCCCTTTTGGCAATACAAAAGACCCTTGACTCACGTCCTCGTCCACACGCTGTCCCTAGTCACTTCATCTTACAACTCCTTGAACTTTGTCTTACACGCAATTTCTTTTGGTTCGAAAACAAATTTTACCAGCAAATCAAAGGCACGTCTATGGGTGCAATTTTTGCCCCAAATCTGGCAGTGCTGTTTATGGACCAATTAGAACTAAATGTTATTCTCACTGATTCAAACCCTTTTTTTCCTTGTATCAGCCTTTGGCGTAGATACATAGATGATATTTTTATCATTTGGAAACAGAACACAGAAACCCTGCCCGCCTTTGTACATTGGATGAATAACAATTGTTCAGGCCTCTCCTTTACTATCACGACGGATAAAAATTCAATTGCCTTCCTAGATCTCACCATTTTTCACCATGAAGGTGTACTACTCACACGCCTATACCGCAAACCTACAGAGCGCAACACATTGTTGAACTACACTAGCAATCACCCTAGGGCCCTTAGGGACTCACTGCCCTACTCCCAATTCTTACGAATTAGGAGAAATTGCTCTTGCAAAACTGATTATTTCAGAGAGGCAAACTACCTTTCGGCGAAACTGAAAGCCAGAGGTTACCCTAGAAAAATAGTGAAAAATGCATCAAAACGCGCATGGTATTGCCCAAGGGAAGTCCTGCTGACCCCCAAACCGAAAAAAGAAACACAAAGATTAGCATGTGTGACAACATTCTCTCCAGTCTCAAATAAATTGAGGAAGATGATACTCCACCATTGGCCGATCTTGAATGTAGGCAATCTAGAACTAGAGAAACCTTTATTCGCATTTAAAAAGAACAAAAATTTGAAAGATCATCTTATCCGAGCCTCCTTGCCCTGTCCTTTAACTGCCTCTACTCTTGATGTTGCTTGGGGCCTCTCTCCTGTAATTGGTCATTTCAAATGTGGTTGTTGTACTGTTTGTGCATTCACCGTGGAGGGTAAAAGTTTCACTTTTAATAACATTACTTCACTTTGCCACTCTTTTTCTAACTGCAACACATCAAATGTGATCTATCTCATCTACTGCCCATGTTATAAAATCTACATTGGGCAAACCACACAGAAAGTGAAGACAAGAATCTGCCAACATAGAAGCAGAATACGATGTAGGACTCCAAATGCGCCGCTGGTTGAGCACTTCACAGAGGCTAATCACAACGAGAATGACATTCGCTGGACTGTTTTAAAAGTTCTGAAACTGCCACATCGTGGAGGAGACATTGTGCAACTACTGAACCGAGAAGAACTTAAATCTATCATTACCTATGACTCTATTCGTAATGGCTTGAACAGGACAGAAGATTGGACTACACTGCTTTAATAACCATTGAAGTAATAACTGAACTGTTCCACCCAGGTTTCTAATAGTGCTCAAAAATCGGGGTGTACTTGTTTTGACCAATGTTTTTTATGGTTGATCATGTTGTCACTTTGTCAAATTGCCGTTTTCTATCTACAAAGGTAGCCCAGCTGTTTTAAATCGTAATTTGTTTTTGACAATAACCCCTTTTTTTGCAAATTACCAATGTTGACCGTAACAAGTATAACTGTATTTCAAACAGTCACATTTAATTTTCACCACTCCAAGATGTCCCCTGCTTTCACTTCCCAGTACAGTCCTATTACTATTTTCACTCCCTTGCACGGGGCTTCATTGAGTCCCACCTCCATTTCCACTCTCGCGCGGTTTTTAAACGCACCGGGACCTCAGAGATCATTCCACAATGAGGACCGGACGCCACTACACGTCCCTCTGAGACTCTGTTGAGGTAAGCGATAACTGGCCCATCACACCCGTTCCTACCCCAACACTAGCTACGTCCACTAATGAGCTCATCTTTTCCCACCCAGCTCGTTTCCATGTAACGGACAGCCATTGTAGCTGACGTTTTCGTTGTTACCCTTGGACGTTTTCCTGCACTATCGCCTGCAGAGCCAACCATAGCAGGTAAGCCTGTAACTATCTATCCCCTGCCTAGGACACCTCGTCCTCATCTCCCGTTAATTATCTCCCCCCGCCTTTTATCTCTTTATCCCCTTAGCTCTGCATATCCTAATTAAAGACGCAGAAATTGGTTACTACACCCGGGATTAACCGCGCCCTCTCTATTTTGAACCTTTCCACTTTTAAACGGTAAGCGGACATACCACTCGATCAGGTCCATCCCCGTTCCTTGCAATACTCTAACTTTCCCTCTCCCTCCCTAATCACAGTGTCCACCGACTGCCATTGATGTCCCTGCTCATTTGAGCACGTTTGCGAGAATTCTCCTCTCGTCGATACCTTAGGTAATTGTTTATTTTTCAAATTGTAATTTGTTTTCCACCTTACAACTTCTTCTACCTCGCCCTTATCAACTCCTCCAAATAAAAGGAATTAATTCACCAACGATGCTCAGCGCATGAACAGCATCTAGTCAATTGTTTGCTAGATGGCAACGCACACGAACCACTACCTTCAGCCACATCAACGGCGACCTGGGCACCACGCAAATGAATTCTTCCTCCACACTCCCGACCACGAACTTTTTTAACAAGCATCAGCACTCACTACAAGCATGAGGCACGTCCTTGGACCTCACAATTGTTTTTAATGCAAGTCAAACAGAATTGTGGAACAAATTTGTTTTGTTTGTTTTCTCTCCCCCTTCTTTTCCAAATATTCATGTTAACAGGCATTGCCTATGCATACCAGGCAATTTCCTCTCAAACTCTAGTCCTGATGATGATCCCACATTATTAGGAGCTTGGGATCGAAACGTCGTCGACTTTCTATTACAGTACCACAATTTTTATCCACTGTGAAAATGTTTGGTGGTTTCTGTTTGGTTGTGCTTACTGGAATTGTTTATTGATTTGTAAGCCCTCTGTTTGCTCCGACAAACGTTTTGCCTGTTATTTTCTTTCTTTCAAATCTGACTTCCTTGTCTCCCCCTTTTGAAAACTTGGTACAGGATTGTGCCCTTGTTTATTTACTCTTTATTTCCTTATCTCTATGAATACCTTAGAATAAATGTTCCTTTGTCCGGCTGGACTTAGGAAAAAGACACATAGGTCTCATTGTAGTCTATGTTGCAATACTTCTTTCTTTTTTAATTGAATTTAGGCGAAGGACCATTAAGGATTATGCATCAGGCATATCATGCAATTTTTCACCACTCTTTCCGCACACTTAGTAATTCCATCGTTCTTCCATACTGGAGCTAACATTTTACAGATCCCTTTCGAACTGATGTGCGCCGCTCCATGCACCATCGTGACTACCGCAAGTACATACGCATCAGGTAACATCCAACGTTGCTGCTCAGACAAATCAACCCAACATCCACTTGAATCCATTTTACCCGTTTTCTCCTTCCATTCATTCTTCTCATTTTCAGTTGCTTCATTCTGGATTGCCTTCACACTTTCAATCGTATTCTCACACATCCCTGATTCAGCAATCCATCTTGCAGACGTTGCAACATACATTCGGCTCGTCATGTTCTTGGCCGTCTCTTTGGCGACCTCATCAGCAAACGCATTCCCACGGCCAACATCATCCGTAATCTTCCGATGTGCACTGCACTTCACAATCGCAACTTCATTCGGTAGGGTCAGGGATTCCAATAGATCACTGACTAACTGTCCATGTTGGATCTTAGTCCCATGGGACGTGAGAAAACCTCTTTCTCTCCAGAGACGTCCAAAGTTATGTGATACGCCGAAGGCGTATTGGCTATCAGTAAACACATTCACTCTCTTTCCCTCAGCTGAAACACACGCTCTTGTTAGTGCAATTAATTCTGCAGCTTGGGCAGAATTCTGACTTACTCTTGCGGTCTCAACAATCGTACTCAAAGTCGTAACTGCATACGCGGCCGTCACATCACCATTCTGTAATTTAAAGCACGACCCATCGACATATAAGGTGCCGTCTGGATCTAGTAACGGAGTATCTTTCAAATCAATCCTACCTTTTGTCTCTTCCTCAGTTCTGAAACAACAGTCATGGGGCTCTGAATCACTCGACTCCTGAGTAGTCGGCAACAGCGTTGCTGGATTCAATATGTTGCATCGTTTGATCTGAATGTGACTTGCCAAAAGCGTCAGCTCGTAGCCTGATAGTCTAGCACTGGTGAGGTGCTGAGTTTTCGTTCGATTCATGACTACTAACATGTTGTTCATGACAAGTCCAGCAGACTGTCGAATAGACACTGCAGCTGCTGCTGTAGCTCTCAAACAACTTGGCAATGCTCTGGCTACCGGATCTAATGTGGATGAGAAATATGCACAAGGCCGCTGTTTGTCACCAAATTGTTGCGTTAATACACTCAACGCACAACCTTCTCTTTCATGGACATATAGTGTAAACGGCTTACTGTAGTCAGGAGTACCCAACACAGGAGCTGAACACAGCGCCTCACGTAAGTCAGAGAAACTCTGTTGACATTCATCAGACCATGGCAAAGAGCTCGGAACACCTTTTCCAGTCAGGGCTACCAGTGGTTTTGCCATGAGAGAAAAATTTGGGATCCATTGCCTGCAGTATGACGTAATACCCAAAAACGCACGTACTTCTCTCTGTGTGCTTGTTACAGTCATCTGCGAAATTGCTTTGATTCTCTCTGGGGTCAACCTTCTTCCCTCCTTTGACAAAAGATGACCTAAGTAGGTCACTTCTTGGCAACAATATTGCAGTTTAGAAGGTGACACCTTGTGATGTAAGTCTGACAGATGACGTAATAGAGAAATTGTAGCTGCTTTGCAAGTTTCCTTGTCATCAGCAGCCAGTAAAAGATCGTCTACGTATTGGATCAGAGCAACACCAGAGGGAACTACAAGAGCATCTAATTGACTCTTCAATGCTTGACTGTAAATTGAAGGGCTCTCACAATAACCTTGTGGAGCGCGTTTGAATCTGAAACTGCGACCTCCTAAGGAGAAACCAAAAATGTCTCTACTTTCCTCGGCTATGGGAATGCTGAGAATGGCATTTTTCAAGTCGATAACTGTAAACCATGAGGCTGAGGCAGGAATCAACGTCAATAGTGCAGTGATATCTGGGACCACAGGAAACTGCTGAATCACTATTTTATTAACTTCTCGGAGGTCAATCACAAATCGGTAGATTGGAGGTTTGGAAGGGTCAGTACGTTTCAAAATCGGCAGAACAGGACTATTGCAGACATTTCCTCTAGTTTCCTCAATCACATCTTTCTGTATTAAGTCTTTCACAATCAGTAAGAGTGCACGTTCCCCTTCATTCGAAATCCGATACTGTGGGATTCGTGGGAATTTAACATTCGCTTTCAGACTTATTACATAAGGGGGAATTTCCAAGACGCCTACATCGTTAGGACCAGTTGCCCAAAGAGTATCAGGGAGAGAACGCAGCTCCGGTGGGAGCTTATCCATCGACATATACATTGGAGAGATGACTCTTTTGCCTAATGTGAGCTGTACTCCCGAAGGAGAACAGTACAGTGTCGCATGTAGGCGTTTCAACAGATCTAAACCAAGCAGATTCTCATTACAACCGGTTGTTAGAATAAGTGGTGCTTCTAGTTCGCATGGCCCAACAGATATTGGCAAAGGACTAGAAACAGGATTGTGAACAGGGGCGCCTGAAAAACCTACTGAAGTGTTCGTTAAGCCAGACAAAGGTGCGCCAGGGAGTTTCGCATGCATAATTGAACTTTTTGCCGCACCAGTATCCAACAGAAACGGTTCGACCACGCCTGAGGTAACTACTGCGACATAAGGTCCACTCTGATCAACTGGAACTGATACTACTCCCTCTCTCTGCCTGTGGCTGTCCTAGTGCTCGCTTCTCTGAATCTCCTCATTATGATCATAATAATCTTCAACATGATACTGTGGAGATCTACCTGCTTGCGCAGATTGTGCATTTCGCTGATCGAAATAATTCGATTGGCGATCGGCCTGTGGTGTCATAGTACCACGTCCTCTACCTCTAGGAGTTTGCATAAACCCAACAGTACCTCTCTGAGCTGGGACACCACTAGTCTGTGCGTGCAGTACCGGACACTCATTCTTATAATGGCCCTCCTTTTTACAATAGGCACACTGATTCCATGCTAACTGTTGTCTAGAAAAACCATAATTAAATCTTTGGGACGTCCCTTGCTGGAATTGTGGCTGCTGTTGAAACTGGGGTCGCTGCTGTGAATCTGACTGATTCGAACGAGGCGGATACGCCTGTTGCAAAAGAACTTTAGTCTTTAAATCTTTTGTTTTCTTTTCTGACTTTTCCTTCTCTTCTTTCTCTCTATTCTCGTAATACTGAGCAGTTGCAAGTATCTGTGCTGTTGTCGACACTGCCCATGCACTTTCAGAATCCTTTAACTTGTTACTAAGTTCAGGTAGTAAATTAAACACGAACTTGTCGACAAACAATCTCTGACCTCCTTCAGTACTCATATCTTGCCCACTGTGGTCTACGAATGTCTCTTCAAATCTAGTGAAAAAGTCAGAGACGCTTTCGTCCTTCTTTTGCTTGCATGCCGATAGTTTATCCCAATTAACTCGTAATGCTGGCATCAGCGTTTTCATCAGATTAATTATTCTGCCAGGTAGGGCAGCAATCAGAGGTTCAGGTTTAGCACCGCCAACTTGTTGCGCATCTGCTGCTACAATAGCTGGCCAATCACCTCCTAAGGCGACTGGGTGGTTTTCTTGCCGAATCTTGGCCCATATAGGCTGTGGCACTACATTACCAAATAACATTTCAATGTCTGCCAAATTCATGATGCACGCTTGAACTGTCTGCGTTAACTCTTTGTAATAACCAGCAGGATTTTTGCGTGGGTCTGGTAACGCTTGTTTTACGGCTAATACTTCGGCCCGTTTCCAAGGGATGTGTATCCACACTCTCTGGAAATGTGCCGGGGCAGCTACAATATTATTAGCCCCATCAGCTTGAACTGCATCACGCCATATCGGCGGAACTTCCCTCATCGGATATTGACCTCGTTTTTTCCTAGTAGTAATCGGTGAACCATCAGGGTCTCTTGTCGCTCGAAGAGGGGAATCATCCCTATGAGCTAAAATCAGTTCTATCGCTCCTCTTACTTCTGAGCCTATCACCATTCCGGTGGCGAATTTCTGTTGAATATTTATCAAATCAGAGGGGACGGAATCTAAGTCATCATCTTCCCATTCTTCACGCACAAGAGAACACATCACGTCAAAGACATAACGTTGAGTTGGTTCATTCCATTGCATAAACGTATCTAACACTCTTCGTGCATCATACTTCGCAGCTTTCGACATCCACCTAAGAGCTGTCGAGTCTAACATGTCTCGTTCCTGAGGACCAGGAAGCTGGCTACGTCTCTGTATAGAGTCAGAAACGGGGGTCCCAATTAAAGACCTGTAGAGAGGAGTTAAGATATTAGTTACAGAGTCGGTTATTTTCCGACGAACGGAAAGCGGAGTCAGAATGTTCACAGTGTTCGGGGACAGTGCAGCTGGAGCAGATGAAATAGTAAGGGTGGGAGTAGCAGGTAAAGCAGTTTGCGAAACGACAGGCAAAGGCGGAGCAGGCGACCCAGGAAGAGGGGGTGCCGAAGGAACATTAACCACGGGAAGGACAGGAGCTGGAGTCACAGGAAGTGGAGCAACTATTCCAGGCTGACCAGCAGCTGGCTGTACAACAGGTAGTAACTGTGGTACTGTAATACCCTGTGCATACGGTGGAGGTGAATTCAACAGGTAAGACAATAGAGGATCCTTCTCATGATCCTCCATCGGCTTAGTAGGACAGGATGGCAATACAGGGTAACATTTATCAATTGCCAAATTATATTTTCTATTCGCCATCTCCATTGCTTTCTCAGTCTCGTTGACATGCAGCTGCCTAGCAAACTCCATTAAAGTCAACCCTTTCTCTTTCTGTTCTTTCTTCGTCTTCCTAATTTCTCTCTGTTTGGCTTCTTTACGCCATACGCGAAAAGAGTCAAACATTGCCGGCCGGGCTTTTCTCTTAAACAACTTCATTTCTAGATTGTCTAGAATTTCGGTTTCGAAGCTACCATGCGGTGGCCAACTAAGGACACCATCTTTTCTGGTATAACGGACCCATACTTCATTATACGTAATAGGACCAACACCATGTTTACAATAGAGCTCATATGTAGGAGTTCCAATCGGAGGAACCGAACACGAATCCTCCAACCCGGAATCCCCGTTGCAACGTAACCAGGACAGGAAACAATTACTACTGGTAGTCATGACAAACAAAGACAAATTCCAACCAAAATGCGCAAAGAACTTAGGCCTACCAAAATGAACTAATACCAAACAAAGATTATCTAAACAAGAGCAACCAATGATAATCTACGAATTAAACCAGCGCAACAAGGAACAACCAAACTGAGCGTAACCCACTTAATACTTAACTGAAATGTGGAAGACGTCACCAAGGAGAACCCGTCTGCGTCTCGCCGTACTAAGGTCTGCACCTCGGGTCCAAGACAGGGCGACAGTCAGGGCAGCGGTCCTCTGTAGCCGTCTGGGAACGGGAACCCTCGTGGAAGAGATCGTCGGGCCACTTTTACGACATGCAGGGATCGATGAAGCGGGGTACCTCCCTCCGGAATCTTCACACGAAACTTCTCGAACTTTTCAGGCTTTGGACCGGTACCGGATGACGTCGCCCCACGTTGGGCGCCAACTTGAGGTTCTGGACTTTTAAGAGTCCAGAGGTGTCAGGGAAACAACACCCAAAGACCCCTGAGTTCCTCCTGTCTCGGTGCACAAATAAACAGAGACACAGGCTTCTCGATGGTGGCGTCAAAGACCAAGGTTTATTTACTGCAGGGACACAGAAGTCATAGGAACCACACAGAGGCAGAATCTACGAGACTGTTCAAATTGCATTAAGTGGGTTGTTCTTTAAATACAAGCAAAATTCTTTAGGCAACATTACACGAATATTTTCTCATGCCCAACCCGGTATCCTAAACAAACAGTAAATAGACATCAAATAATAATTAGTCGTAGGATTTCGGTATTCGATCAGATTCCCTTGACAGTTTTCCATTCTTTACCCGATCCTCCCCATCATAAAAATCGTAACCTCCCCATTGTAAAAGCCCAGAAGGAGAGGAGCAGAGCCAGGTGCAAAGGATTGAAAAGTAGGATAAGTGGTGTTTATGGATCATAAAACGGGCATGGCTACCGTCTTCGGCCTTTCAGTCAGAACAACCGACACGAGAACCAGTATAGCAGGACTGGCCTCAGGCAGGGGAGGCAGCTTGATTCTGCCTAGTCATGTAGCGTCAGCCTTTCTCGGGGCTCAAGCTTACGTGTCCTTAACAAGGTGACTCTGCCGGGGTCATCGCCCGTTCATTGACTATGTGAGGGCAAGAAACAAAATGGATGCTGTAACTAAAATGGATGCCATGACTTTACAACAGAATGCCCTATTTCTCAGTGAATTCATGCTAGTTGCGTAGCGAAAACACTGTTATGCATATAATGGATCATTTGCGGTTCATTGGTACCAAAATCGTGTCAGTACTACGATACCGAATTCACGGGTTCGGATCGCTACAGAACCTCAAGTTCACCGCCATCGCTGGCCCGGGCCCCAAGATCGCCACTCCAAAGATCACCGCCGGAGGCCCGGAGTCCCCGTGATGTCATCTCTCTGCCGCGCTGGGATTGGCCCAGCGTGAGAGAGTGTTTCTCCGTAACTGGAGGCTCGACCGCGAGAGCCACGTTGTGATTGGAGGAGGCACCCCTGAGACTGGAGGCTCGACCGAGGGAGCCGCACTGTGATGGGAGGAAGCGCAAGGTGTCTCTTCGCACTTCCCCAAAGCCGCTACCATGGAAGCCTGAGGCCGCACGGATTGCCCGGTCCCCTCTGCATCGATAAGGTAACTGGGACTGAGCCGTGCACCGCGTCCTCGCGCACCACAACGGAGGGGTGATTTCTTTCAATCTGACAGGGCAAGTACCGGTTTAACGCAGGAGTTGGCCCACAAGCCTTTTGGGACACAGGGGAGACGTGCTGAATCCCGCATTGCCAGCTGACAGTTTTACCACCTCACCACGCGGTAGTTGACTCACGCGCCCCCACAAATCAGTGCAGCACATTCCGTGCTATAGGGGGACATTTTCTTTGCTACAGACACCATTTCCCTGATTAACCCATGCTTGCAATAATGGCTCACAGTCCATTGAGCCTGCAAATATTTGTTTAGGTCAGAGTGCTACAAGGATCTGATTTAAGAGACCAAACGAACACTAGAAGAGAACCTTTGATTTTGCAACAACTTTATTTATGTATGTTGGTTTGTGGACCTTTTTGACTGTGCCTAAACTAGATATAAAGATATTGATATTTTTATAAACAACTTGTGTGGTGTTTCACTGTGTTACTGTGCGTGTTAGTGCAAATACTTTACACATTGCCTTGGGGATTAGCATGTCTGCTTGTGCCAAGCTACCAAGGGTGTGAGGAGGGGTTATCAACAGTGTGTATCCCCTTACCCTGACTAGAAGTAAGGGTCCCTACTTGGACAAAGGTACTTACCTCTGCCAACTAGAGACCCCCAGATCTAACATTGGTGGGCAGCGGTGAGGAGTTTAGCGCAGATCACTACACAACCACATTCTGAACTTTTTGGTTTTTGATTCTATTTTTGCGTAACGCCCAAGAAGCATCATGTCTCAGAAGGGGAGTGCAGCAAATGAGAAGGCAGAATTGGAATTTTATATTGAGGATCTGTATTCTTACAAAAAGGATGAGCTCAAACAATTTTGCAAAGATTTTGGTTGCACCCTGAGAAGCAGCTCCAGAAAGGAGGAGCTGCAGGAAGCCTTGAAGGCATTGTGGGAGGCTAAAGAGGCAGAGGAGGCAGATGCTGAGAATGAAGAGGAGAATCTTAGGAGGGACGGATTTAGGTCACATGATCTACCAGTGGGCAGACCGGCCTCAGACACCCAGGGGAATCCAGCATGGGGTGACATGACTGGCTCTCACCAGGTTCTGTTACCCAGAATCCCTTGCAAACCTTCAAATGTGTCCAAAAAAATAATTTTACTCACATTTCTGTGGTGGAAAGTTCTGGAATCTGTGTGGATCCACAAAATTCCACCTACCCAGCAATCCCCAAAGTCTTCCGAGAAAAATGGTACCTCACTTGTGTGGGTAGGCCTAGTTCCCTCGACAGGAAATGGCCCTAAACACAACGTGGACACAACACATTTTCACAGTGAAAACTGACCCTTTTTTTTGCAAAGTGTCTAGCTGTAGATTTTGAAGCCTAGCTCTGCCGGCACCTAGGGAAATTTAGCAAACTTATATATTTTTGAAAACAAGACACCCAGGGGAATCAAGGATGGGGTGACTTGTCTGGCTCTCACCAGGTTCTGTTACCTAGACTCTCCTGCAAACCTCACAATTTAAAAAAAAAAACACATTTTCCTCACATTTCTGTGGTGGAAAGTTCTGGAATCTGCGTGGATCCACAAAATTTCACCCATCCCGCATTCCCAAAAGTCTTCCCAGAAAAATGGTACCTCACTTGTGTGGGTAGGCCTAGTGCCTGTGACAGGAAATGGCCCAAAACGCAATGTGGATACACCACATTTTACAGTGAAAACTGACACTATTTTGCAAAGTGCCTAGCTGTAGATTTTGAACCCTAGCTCTGCCAGCACCTGGGGAAACCTAGCAAACCTATACATTTTTTAAAACTAGACACCCTGGGAAATTCAGGATGGGGTGATTTGTCTGGCTCTCACCAGGTTCTGTTACCCAGAAGTCCTTGCAAACCTCAACATTTTTCAAAAAAACCAAATTTTCCTCACATTTCTGTAGTGGAAAGTACTAGAGTCTGTGTGGATCCACAACATTTCACCCACCCCACATTCCCCAAAGTCTTCTGAGAAAAATGGTACCTCACTTGTGTGGGTGGGTCAAGTACCCGCGACAGGCAAGGGCCCAAAACGTATTGAGGAGACATCAAAATGACCTAGCACAAAACAACCTGGTTTTGCAAGGGGGGGTCACCTGGGTTTTTGGCCCCGGGCTTGGCGGCCATCTAGGGAAATGTTACAATGTGTATTTTCACTCTCATTTGTAATATGCCACTTTTATTCTATAAGTAACATGTTCACCCCTGTTTTCCCCTCTATGGTACACTCTTTTGTTTTCCTGGAGACTACCTTAGAATAATCAGTGAGGAGTTGCTGTGTGCTGGCGGAGAGAGGAGTCTGGAAATAAAGAGATGTTCTTACCTGAAGGAGTTATCTTCCTTTTATCACTGGCGACGATCTGTGTAAGGGGACAGATGTAACCGGCTCCTCCCCTTTTGTGTACTACTCCATCAGTTCTTCTTGAAGGCAATACTTCCCCTGGCTGGCGTCCTGTGGAAACTTCGAGTTCCACACGTGAGACCACTGTTGAAGACATTCTGGTGAAGTGACTCTGTGTGTTTTTGAGGGACTGTCGGCGCATTCTTCATCAAGGACTTTATTGAGGTATTTCGTAGCGCTACTGCGGGTGATTATCCTTCACCTTGCATCTTTTCTGTCCTTGTATGTTCTTCTTGACAAGCTGTATTGGGATACCTCTGGTGAGATACGCTTGCTTTGGCTACTGTATTCCTAGACTGTTAAGATCATCTGCTGACTGTCATTTCTGCAGCTTGTGGAGAATCATCGTGAGTTTTCATTGTTGTGTGACTGCGCAAGAAGGTAGTACTGGCCTTTGGTTGTGGTCCTCCTCTTCTTTGCAGCCTATGTGGTTCTCCTCGGCGATTGTGATTCACTTGTCAGTGTGAACCTGGGGACCTGCAGCGCTCTCGTCCCCTTATGGACGAGTCCTCAGTGTGTGCTCAGGGACTTTGCGCTTTCGTCCTCACGTCGCCAGCTACTGCTTCTAATCGCAGCGTGGCGCTTTGACTTTACCCTGTTGCATCACCCCTGTGTCACCGTGGGTGGGCAGGTGAGCCTTCCCTGGTTTTCTTCGTCCTGTGGGTGAGTCAGCTGGAGAGTTTGCCGGTGGCCTGCGTTTCCGTCTCTAGGTTTCTTCCGAGAGACGTGCACAGGCGCGTCCGATATCTCTTCAGGTCTTAGTCAATTACTGTCAGAAGGACTGTCCCGGCGCTCCAGCCACCTCACGGCCAGCTCACTCGTCAGTTTCCTGTCAGTGGGATGCTCCCAGCGCTCCAGCAACCTTGTGGCTGGGCTTTGCAACCTTTCCTCAACGGTATTGCCAGCTCTCTTCACTGCCTCCCAGCGTCATAACACTGGCACACTGAAGGACCTATCTGCATTTTCTTCAATTGCCATTTCATCTATAGGGTTCCAACTTGATTCTGAGATATTTTCCTATGCCAGTTGATCCTTCTACGGAGACACGCACTCCACAGCGTGTCAATATTCTTTGGTCACAGTGTTAAACTACGGTGACACGCACACCCAATAACATCATCTGGGGGTATGCAGGGCCATGCAGGGGCGCTGAAGGGCTAATTGTATTCCGGCAAAGTGCCTCTCAACGCTACAACGTGGCCCTCAACGCGTGTCCTGTAATTATTGCATATTCATCAGTGTGATTATGGTGACATGCACACCTATAATTGTGATTCATCACATTTGCTTTCTTTCATGTACAATTGGCATGTGCTTCCACAGAGACACGCACTCCTGCTTCCAAATTCGACAGTAGGATTACAGTGACATGCGCACCTATAATTGTGTGTCATCATATTTTGGCTTCTAGTGAGCTTCATTCAGTAGGTGACTTCACGGAGACACGCACTCCTTTGTACAATCATAATACACCTGCTCATTTCGCGTGTCTTTCCCTGGTGACACACACCTTGGAGCATCTATACTTTCTACACTTGGTGCATGAAGCATTAGTGCATTGTACACTTATTTAGTTTTATATGCATTCTCAATAGGAATTTCTCTGTGTGCACTATCCCATTGACACGCACATTCCTCTGGTGTTTAACATAGCTTCCAGCGTATCTTTTTGCAAACCAACTTCCACACGGGGATACACACACCATAAGGATACTGCCCCTATCATATTTATTCCACCCTGTTGCTGTGTGTTATCTCATATTATGGCGGCTGCAAGCATGTCCCAACCAGCACCATTTTTGAATGAATTTGGAGAAACCAGCATCCCATGGGAGGATTGGGAGAAAATCTTCGAATCATACCTTGTAGCCATCGGAGGAGAAAAATGTAGTGCCTTCAAGAAGCAGCAGATACTCCTTCACAATTTGGAAGAAAAATATTTGAATCATTACCAGAACTGGAAGTTGAGGAAGATGAGGTAGATATTTACAATACCACCTTGATAAAACTAAGTATTCATTTTGGGAACAAAGTAAATATAGTGTTAGAAAGACACAAATTCTTTAGTCGTTCTCAAGGCAAGCAAGAAAGTGTTTCCACTTACATTGCAGTACTTAGAGGTCTCAGCAAACTATGTGAATTCCAGGATCTTAATGACTCATTAATCAGAGACCAATTAGTACGTTGTACAAATAACAAAGAAATTCAAAGAAAATTATTAGAAAAACAACATGATCTCCAAGAGGCAATTAAAATAGCCAAATCCATTGAGCACACAGCAATTTGCATAAAAGAAATACATTCTTCAGATTCCAACGATAAAGTGGCAGAAATAATCAACCTAGAAGAAGAGTCAGAAGTCTGCAAAATTAAGAATGAACCACCCAAAACCAAGAATGATAATTCACGCAACCAAACAGGAGATTCAGAGAATTTTAAATTGAAGTGCTATAGCTGTGGGAGCAACAATCATTTGGTCAACAACCCAAATTGTCAAGCCAAATCTGCTTGGTGTAGGAAGAGTAACAAAAAAGGGCACCTAGCAAGAGTTTGTGGATGCTTTCCAAAGAAAACTGGGGGAAATAGGTCAGCGGACGACAAAGCCCAAGTCAAGAAAATCATTCTACAAATTAATGAGGTTGGAGATAAGGACCAACAAAGGTATCCTGAATATGATGTTTCTATCAATGGGAAACATGTCAAAATGTCTGCAGACTCTTGTTCTCCCTTCACCCTTGTGAACTTCTCAGACTTTAAGTCTATCTTGGGCAAAGAACAAGATAAACTTTGTAAAGCTGACATAGCTCCCAGTGGTTACAATAGAGACCCCATACCTATGAAGGGAATGTTCAAGTCTCTCATTTCTTTTAAAGACCGTTCCACCGTAGGAAAAATATATGTTGTAGAGAATGGATCCAACTTATTAGGATGGCAACATCAAAGAGAACGGCGGATTAAACTAGACCCCAAAGATCCAGAACAAGTTTTGACTGTAAATCCTTCAAATAACAGTGAGCACATGGCTACCGAGTTCCCAGAGGTATTTTCAGAGAATTTAGGATTACCTAAACACTTTCAACACAAAATCCAGTTAAAACAGAATGCTAAACCAGTAATCCACAAAACCAGACCTATTCCCCATCTTATGTGGGAACCTTTAAGAAAAGAGTTTTTCAGATTAGAAAAATTAAACATCATACAACCCGTTGATTGCTCTGAGTGGGTGGCCCCCATTGTCATCGCTAAGAAAAATCATAGCCAAGACATCAGAATGTGCATTGACTTACGTGACTTAAACAACAACATATTAGTGGAAAGGCACCCGTTACCCCGCGTCCATGAGATGCTAAGCACTATGGGAGAGGCCACTCATTTCACTGTTCTGGATCTCTCCATGGCGTACCATCAAGTGGAGCTACATCCAGACCCTAGAAGACTCACTGCATTCACTACGCCTATGGGAACATTCATGTTCTGTCACATTCCTTTCGGGTTGGCCTCTGCGGCGGCAGTATTTCATAAAATTATACAACATGATGATAATGATGATGATAGAAGATTTATATTGCGCAAGACAATAACCCGAAGGTATCAAGGCGCCTAACAAAACAGAAATGGAAATGTACATGTACAGCCTTACACATAGGCTCGCAGGAAGAGGCGTGTTTTAAGGGCACTTCGGAATCTCTGTAGGGAAGGTAACGACCTAAGATCCAAAGGAAGATCATTCCACCACTTAGGAGCCAAAGTGGAGAAAGCCTTGCCACCCCACCTAGCTCTTCGTATACGGGGGACTATCAGGAGCAGTTTCCTGGAGGAACGCAAGTCCCTTCCAGGAATATAGTGGGAGATGATAGAGCCAACTCCCATGTCGCTATTCCTTGCAATGGCTCTATAGGTCATACATAAGACTTTAAACCGTACTCGATATTCTACCGGTAGCCAATGCAGCGCTTTCCTGGCCAATCTGGCAGCGGCATTCTGGACTACCTGCAAGCGCTGTAGTAGGCTCCTATTTAGCCCCGCATACAGCGCATTACAGTAGTCCAGTCGTGAGCCGATAAGAGCGACAACTATTTGCTTTCTGGACTGCAGGGAAAGATATTTCCTGATTCTTCGCAGGGTGTGAATTAAGCCCCAACAAGTAGAGATGGTTCTACTAACCTGTCCGCCCATGTCCAGGGCAGGATCTATCATCACCCCAAGATTCCTAGCAGATATCGTGGGGGAAGGGCATACTCCTAGCGAGTCAGGCCACCAGCTGGCTGACCAAAATGTTCTCATTCCCTCCAAACACCATCACCTCAGTCTTCTCCCCATTCAGTTTGAGTGAATTCTGAACCATCCACTGACCAACTGCCTCCATACAAGATCTAAAATTGGAGGCAGTTGGTACATCTGAATGGGAAAGAGAGACGAGGATTTGGGTGTCATCTGCATAAGAAACTACCTCCATCCCGAAAGTTCTAATTAATCTGGCCAGTGGGGTCATATAGATGTTGAATAGGGTCGGACTAAGGGCCGACCCCTGCGGGACCCCACATAGCACCGGTCGGGATGGAGATAGGAACTCCCCCAGCTTGACTCTTTGTTCCCTTCCTTCAAGGAAGGAGGTCAGCAGATCTAAGGCTGCGTCCCTCACCCCCACTTCCCTCAGACAATGTATAAGTACTGAGGGGGAGAGGGTGTCAAAGGCCGCAGTTAGATCTAACAGGACCAGGAGGGTGGTCTGGCCCCCATCCACTCTAGTGCGGATCTTATCAAGCACGATAGTGAGGGCCGACTCAGTACTGTATTCCCTCCTAAATCCATGCTGGGAAAAGTCCAAGCAGCCCGAGCCTTCCACAAAGGCAGCGAGATGCTTGTTTAGATGTGCCTCAAGCATCTTCGCAGGGGCTGGAAGCAGCGAGATCGGACGGAAGTTTTTTAGGACCTCCGGATCAAGGGAGGCTTTCTTTAGCAGGGGTTTAACTACTGCACTCTTCCACTCCAAAGGGAAGACACCATCTCTCATACCTAGATTCATAATTTCTAGTAGAGGCGGTAAAAGGGATTCCCTACACTGCTTGATTTATCTTCAGGGGGCAGATGTCTAGGGGGGAGCCAGATTTGGTTTTATTAAGCAAGATCTCCAGATCTTGTAGGGCCAGCGGGGGAAAAGAGTCCAGAATGCTCAATGGGGAGATGTCAGACGTGGTCCTATTCATCTCAACCAGGGCAGAGGGCCCGCTGATCGAGGCTCTTTGTATCTCAAGAGCCAGGTAGATATCCTGTATTTTGGTGTGAAAAAAGGAAGCAATTTTATCACACAGATCTTGCGAGGGTACAACCGGATCAGGTGTTTGTAGGTTGACTAAGGAGTCAACGATTCTAAAAATCTCCTTCGGCGAGGAGAGTGAAGTTGTCGTGGCCACAAAGTAGTCTTGTTTGGCCTGCACAATCTCAGCCTTGTATTTCCTGACCAGGAGTTTATGAGCTTCTTTATTCTTGAGGTCCCAGCCAGCATGCCAAAGCCTCTCCATCCTCCTCACTTCTTGCCTGAGAAGTCTAAGGGATTCCGAATACCATGGGGCAGAGGGTCTCTTCCTAGCTCGACGACGGGTCTGTAATGAAGCCAATTCATTCAGGGCCTCAGTGATAACCTGTTCAAAATGGCCAACCGCGGTCTGGACGCTATCCAAGCCCGCTGTAGAAAGGCTGACAACCCATGGCGCAAGGGAATTATTACTAATATTTCTAAAATTTCTGCCAGTTCCCATTGTGTGTTTCCCTGTTTTACTTCCATCCATCTGAGGGCATTCCAAAAGGAATGGGACCGCAAGGTGATCGGACCAAGACAGATGTACCGGATCCTTAACGGTCAGACGATGGTCATTAGAAAAAATACCATCTAGAATGTGGCCTGCACGATGGGTAGCCCCGCGGACTCGCTGCGTGAGTCCACAGGACGCCAGAGCATCAATAAGACACGAAGTATCTGATAGGTCAAGCCGTTCTAAATGGTAATTAAAATCCCCTAGAATGGAGAAGTTTTCTCGACCAAAGTAGGGTTCCAGATACTGGAGGAGATTATACATGAAGTCGGTCCTCGGGCCAGGAGGTCGATACAATAGCATTCCATTGAAAAGAGGGCATCGCCCTTCCTTTACCGCAAAGTAGAGAGCCTGAACGCCATTCTGAGGATCAGGTATAGGCACTGTGTGGCATTGCAGGTGATCTCCATGGAGAATGGCTATCCCCCCTCCCACTCGTCCCTGTCTGTCCAGTCTGGCAAGGCAGTATCCTTCCGGGACCGCTTCAATCAGATCAGGGCCAGATGAGTCTTTAGCCCAAGTTTCAGTGATAAACACTAGAGCAGGCTTTCTATCCAAGACCATCTCCCTAAACATTATTTTATTTTTAACCAGGGAGCGGGCATTGATCAGGATGCTTTCTACTCCCATTGTCTTGGGTCTAATGACGGCAGAGTGATCGAATGAGGGGTGAAAGGGAAGGGGAACAGAATTACCAGATAGACACGTATGGTGGCAACCACATCGTAGGGGGCGAAGAAAGTCGTCTGGTTCAAAGATATGCGAGCACCTCAAGTGACGAGGTTTCAGGCGAAGCATCTCCTGATGCGTATATCTCCATAAGGAGGCGACGGCCTCGTCTGAGTCCGGAGTCCAGCCGCCCAGCGCGTCCTCAGCGCGGACGGGCGCAGACGGGCTGGACTCTGGCGTGACTCCGGCGTCACTGTGGCGTCCCCGATGCGCGTACCCGCTGCGCGTCATGTCCAGCCAATTAAGTAGGGCTCTAGCCAGTCCACGTGACGGCTCCAGCAAATGGCTGAGGAGTGCTTCTAAGACCCACCCAAGATGGCGCCCCAGGAAAACAGAGCGCGGGGACCGGGCCTCCCAAATGGCGGTGAAAGCAGCCAAATTTTACAGTGCAGAGATGCGGTCCGGGTGTAGAAACACAGGTAGGGGCGACTCTAGGATATCTAAGGCAGTTCTAACCTAATTATTAATTAAAACCGGGGTGAAAGTGAGTCAAATTAAAAAAGAAAAAATAAACGACAAAACGGGGTTTTTTTAAAAATGACAGCAAGCGTCTACCAGGGAGCGCTAAGTGCAGGCGATATCAAGAATGAAGCTCTCTCCCACCCACCTTAAGTAAGCACTCCAAGTACAGCCTCTAGCCAGTCCACGTGACGGCTCCAGCAAATGGCTGAGGAGTGCTTCTAAGACCCACCCAAGATGGCGCCCCAGGAAAACAGAGCGCGGGGACCGGGCCGCCCAAATGGCGGTGAAAGCAGCCAAATTTTACAGTGCAGAGATGCGGTCCTGGTGTAGAAACACAGGTGGGGCGACTCTAGGATATCTAAGGCAGTTCTAACCTAATTATTAATTAAAACCGGGGTGAAAGTGAGTCAAATTAAAAAAGAAAAAATAAACGACAAAACGGGGGTTTTTTAAAAATGACAGCAAGCGTCTACCAGGTAGCGCTAAGTGCAGGCGATATCAAGAATGAAGCTCTCTCCCACCCACCTTAAGTAAGCACTCCAAGTACAGCCTCTAGCCAGTCCACGTGACGGCTCCAGCAAATGGCTGAGGAGTGCTTCTAAGACCCACCCAAGATGGCGCCCCAGGAAAACAGAGCGCGGGGACCGGGCCGCCCAAATGGCGGTGAAAGCAGCCAAATTTTACAGTACAGAGATGCGGTCCGGGTGTAGAGACACAGGTAGGGGCGACTCTAGGATATCTAAGGCAGTTCTAACCTAATTATTAATTAAAACCGGGGTGAAAGTGAGTCAAATTAAAAAGAAAAAATAAACAACAAAACATGTTTTTTTTTTAAAATGACAGCAAGCGTCTACCAGGTAGCGCTAAGTGCAGGCGACATGTCTTCGAAAATGTACCCAATACATTATGCTTTCAAGATGATGTTCTTATTTACGGTGCCAACATTAACGAACATAACGATATTCTAAGACAAGTTCTTTCTAAATTCAAACATGCTGGACTCAAGCTTAAAAAGGAGAAATGACAATTGGGCGTGGAATCCATTGAATACTTAGGGCATTGCATTTCTAGGGAAGGTTTTAAACCTAAACATTGTTTATTTGAAGCAGTGAGAGATGCTCCAGCACATACCAACAAAGACAAACTTAAGTCATTCTTAGGGTTGGCAGAATATATGGCGAAATATGTTAATCATTTTGCTGACCTAACTGCCAATCTCAGAGAACTCACAAAAAACCACACTCATTTCCAATGGTCAGATGAACATCAGATTTTGTTTTCAAAAGTAAAAGAGGGCATACTCTCAGCCCCGTACTTGTGTAACTTTGAACATAACTGTAAGCCTATTCTTACTACAGATGCTAGCGGAAAAGGTTTAGGGGCTACCATCTCACAAGTTATCAATGGCAAAGAAAGAATTGTTGCATTTGCCTCACAATCTCTCACTAAAGCAGAAATGAACTATTCTGTGGTGGAAAGAGAAGCGTTAGCTTGTTTTTGGGGTGTGAAACTTTTTTTAATTCTTTCTTTGGGGCATTCAAGTTTGTATACGTACAGACCACAAACCTCTGATTTTTATGTTCAACCCTAAAAATAACTCTTGCAACACTCCTCGTATAGCTAAGTGGATACTGGGGTTGGAGGGTTTTTGTTTTAGAGTTGAATATGTTCCAGGTATACAAAATTCTGCAGAAGATTTTCTTTCTAGGAGTCCCATTTATAAGGAAGAACAATTTGAAACCCCTGAGTACCCCATCTTCCAACTCAATCTCACTACCATCACTTCTCAAGAATGTTTAGAATGCATGGACACAGATAACACCATAACACAACTCATTTCTTACACATTACATGGTTGGCCCAATTCTCCCGATCATATAGGTGCAGACATAAAGAAGTTCTGGGAGGTACGTCATGAACTCAATATGGATCAAGGCATTTTATTTAGGAACAACAAAATGATTCCACCTGAAACTCTTAGAAGCAAGATAATTGACCTTGTTCATGAGGGCCACTTAGGCTTAACCAAGGCTAGAGTGCGTGAACGATACTGGTTCCCCAATATGGACTCGATGGTGGAAGCAAAAGTGAAGAATTGTTTAATATGTGCCAGCAGTGACAAATCTAAGGTAATCAGGAAAACCCCCATCTCCCCAGAATCTGTACCAGATAAACCATGGGAAAAGATTGCATTAGACATAATGGGTCCCTTCAACTTCAGAGGGATAGTAAATCAGTTTGCATTGGTCTTAGTAGATTACCATTCACATTGGACTGTAGTGAAGATGGGCAACCAAATAATAACTGTATCTGTCATTCAATTCCTTAAAGATACTTTTGTCCTAGAAGGCATACCATCCTCCATAATCACAGACAATGGAGTCCAATTTACTTCTCATGCTATGACATATTCCTTAGTGAATTGAATATGTCACATTTGAGAACACCTCTCTACTGTCCCAGGGCAAATGGTCTGGTAGAAAGAATGAACCGTATGGTCAAAGGTTGTATACAATTAGCGAGTGTCAACAGAATTCCCACAGAACAAGCAACACAAGAGATGTTATGGGCTTATCACACCACTACTAACCTAATTACTGGCATCTCCCCTTTTTCTGCTTTAATAGGAAGGAAACCATGTACCAAATTCTTTTCGAACTGGTTGGGAGGGGGATCCCACATCACGAATGACATGCAAGCTTTTAAAGACAAAATAAGTACACACCAAACCAAATATAAAACTCACTATGACACCAAACATGGAACCAAAATTCCACAATGGAGAGTGGGAGACTGGGTATGTGTTAAGAATCCCAGAGGGAGCAATCCTGAAACAACATTTTCCAAACCCATGCGTATAACAGCGATCAGAAACAACACAGCCATATTGGACAATGACCAAATGTGGAGCATGGACAGATTAACTAAATCGCAACACACACACACAGCGAAACATCTGATCACAGACTCACCATAGAGTCCCATGGTCAAGACCCACACATCTTACCTACAACTCAAAGAACCCGCAAGACTCCGGGTTGGCACAAAGACTTTGTTATGTCCAATTAACATTTTATCTTTTTTTTGCATTAGGGGAAGATGTGTTAAAACGTGTATTTTCATTCTCATTTGTAATATGCCACTTCTATTTTGTAAGTAACATGTATGGTATGTTCCTCCATGCTCACCCCTGTTTTCTCCTCTATGGTACACTCCTTTGTTTCCCTGGAGGCTACCTTAGAATGTTCAGTGAGGAGTTGCTGAGTGCTGGTGGAGAGAGGAGTCTGAAAATAAAGAGATGTTCTTACCTGAAGGAGTTATCTTCTTTTTATCAGGACACCTACCAGACTCACAGGGGCCGATTCACAGAACTAACTTAAGACAAAATCCTAAACTTACTACTTTTGGTACTCACAGAATGCACTTACTACTTTTGGTATTCACAGAATGGATTTACGACTACTAACTTTACGTCCGCACTCGGGATGGAAATTCCAGCCCGGAGGCGGAGCTTCCGGCCCGGAGGCAGAGCTTCTGGCCTGGAGGCGGGGCTTCCGGGCCGGAGGTGGGGCTTCCAGGCCGGAGGCGGAACTTCCGGCCCGGAGGTGGGGATTCCGGCCAGTGGCGGAGATTTAGCCATGGCCAAAATCTCCACCGCTGGGCCGGAAGCTCCGCCTCCGGCCCGGAAGCTCCGCCTCCGGCCCAGAAGCCCCGCCTCCGGGACGGAAGCTCCACCTCCGGGCTGGAATTTCCATCCCGAGTGCGGACGTAAAGTTAGTAGTCGTAAATCCATTCTGTGAATACCAAAAGTAGTAAGTGCATTCTGTGAATACCAAAAGCAGTAAGTGCATTCTGTGAATACCAAAAGCAGTAAGTGCATTCTGTGAATACCAAAATGGTAGTAAGTTTAGGATTTTGTCTTAAGTTAGTTCTGTGAATCGGGCCCACACATTTCTGAAAACTAGGCTCCCGGGGGAGTCCAGCAAGGTATGGCTTGCGTGGGTACCCCAACATTTCCCTACCCAGAAACCCCTTCAAACCTCAAATTTTGTTGAAAAAAACATTTTTTTCTCACATATCTGTGTGGGAAAGTTCTAGGATCACCGGGTTGACACAAATTCCCTACCACCGAGCATTTCCCCAGGTCTCCTGATAAAAATGGTACCTCACATGTGTGGGTAGGCATAGTGGCTGCAACAGGAAATGGCCCAAATCGTACTGTGGAGGCTTCGAAATTACCTATAACAAAACCACCTGGTTTTGCTGGGGGGGTGGACACCTGGGACTTTTGGCCCCGGCCTCGCCAGCATCTAGGGAAACCTATCAAACCCACACATTTCTGAAAACTAAAATACACTGGGGAGTCCAATTAGGTATGGCTTGCGTGGATCCTCCAACGTTTACCTACCCAGAATCCCCTGCAAACCTCAAATTTAGCTAAAAACACACATTTTCCACATATTTTTGTGTGGAATCACCTTGGCGGCACAAATGTCCTACCCCACAGCTTTCTCCTTAATGTCTCGAGTAAAATGATACCTCACTTGTATGGGTGTTTAATGCAGAATTGGCTAAAAATGTATTTTTAAATAAAAGTAGTGCTTAGAATTCTCGGTGCTATACCCTTATTCCCTATTTTTTGGGCTCTTCCCAGGTCCTTGCCCTACTCACATAAGTGAGGTATCATTTTACTTGGAAGACTGAGGGGAACGCTGTGGGGTAGGACATTTGTGCCGGCACGGTGATTCCACCCAAACATGTGTGGAAAATTGTTTTTTTTCAGCTAAATTTGAGGTTTGCAGGGAATTTTGGGTTGGAAAACATTGGGGGATCCATGCAAGCCATACCTCTCAGGACTCCCCCGGGTGTCTAGTTTTCAGAAATGTGTGGGTTTGGAAGTTTCCGAAGATGGCCGCCGAGCCCGGGGCCAAAAACCCAAACTCAAAAAGGATATATATATTTTTTTAATTCAGGGGTGAGGTCAGCCCAGAATGGGCATGCCAATGTCCACACCTCCCCCAAAATATGCCACAGTCTTTCTGCCCCCCGGGGGGGGAGGGAGGCAGTGGCCCCCGATCTGCCCCCGGGGGGGGCAGAAAACCCACTCGGTGCCAGTGATTATACTGACTTTTTTACGCGTGGGGGCTGCCCAGAATAGGCATACCAATGCCCCTACCCCCTAAAAAATAGGCACAGTCTTTCTGCTCCCCCTGGGGGCATATCGGGGCAACCCCCCCCAATTTTCCCCCAGGGTGGCAGAAAGCCCACTAGGCACAGACTTGCTTTTAGCAATGTGACTACCTTGTGGATTTTGCCGGCACATAGGGAAACCTAGCAAACCTGTACATTTTTTAAAACCAGCCACAAAGGGGAATCGAGGATGGGGTGACGTATGTGTCTCTCACAATGTTCTGATATCCAGAATCCCTTGCAAACCTCAAACTTAGTTTAAAAAAACACATTACCCTCACATTTCTATGATGGAAAGTTCTGGGATCTGCGTGGATCCACAAAATTCAACCCACCCCGCATTCCCCAATGTCTTCCGAGAAAAATGGAACCTCACTTGTGTGGGTAGGCCTAGTGCCCGTGACAGGAAACGGCCAAAAACGCAACATGGACACACCACATTTTCACAGTGAAAATGGACCACTTTTTTGCAAAGTGCCTAGCTGTAGATTTTGAACCCTAGCTCTGCCGGCACCTAGGAAAACCTAGCAAACCTATCCATATTTGAAAACTAGACACCCAGGGGAATCCAGGATGGTGTGACTTGTCTGGCTTTCACCATGTTCTGTTACCCAGAATACCTTGCAAACCTAAAAATTTGTCCAAAAAAAACACATTTTCCTCATATTTCTGTGGTGGAACATTCTGGATTCTGCATGGATCCACAAAATTCACCTACCCAGCAATCCCTAAAGTCTTCCGAGAAAAATGGTACCTCACTTGTGTGGGTAGGCCTAGTTCCCTCGACAGGAAATGGCCCTAAACGCAACATGGACACAACACATTTTCACAGTGAAAACTGACCCTTTTTTTTGCAAAGTGTCTAGCTGTAGATTTTGAAGCCTAACTCTGCCAACACCTAGGGAAACCTAGTAAACCTATACATTTCTAAAATCTAGACACCCAGGGGAATCCAGGATGGAGTGACTTGTCTGGCTCCCACCAGGTTCTGTTACCCAGACTCCCCTGCAAACCTCACAATTTGTCCCCAAAAAACAATTTCCTCAAATTTCTGTGGTGGAAAGTTTTGGAATCTGCGTGAATCTACAGAATTCCACCCACCATGCATTCCCCAAAGTCTTCCAAGAACAATGGTACCTCACTTGCGTGGGTAGGCCTAGCGCCCGCGACAGGAAACAGCCTAAAACACAACGTGGACACACCACATTTTCACAGTGAGAACTGACCTTTTTCTGCAAAGTGCCTAGCTGTAGATTTTGAATCCTAGCTCTGCCGGCACCTAGGGAAATTTAGCAAACTTATATATTTTTGAAAACAAGACACCCAGGGGAATCAAGGATGGGGTGACTTGTCTGGCTCTCACCAGGTTCTGTTACCTAGACTCTCCTGCAAACCTCACAATTTAAAAAGAAAAAACACATTTTCCTCACATTTCTGTGGTGGAAAGTTCTGGAATCTGCGTGGATCCACAAAATTTCACCCATCCCGCATTCCCAAAAGTCTTCCCAGAAAAATGGTACCTCACTTGTGTGGGTAGGCCTAGTTCCTGTGACAGGAAATGGCCCAAAACGCAATGTGGATACACCACATTTTACAGTGAAAACTGACACTATTTTGCAAAGTGCCTAGCTGTAGATTTTGAACCCTAGCTCTGCCAGCACCTGGGGAAACCTAGCAAACCTATACATTTTTTAAAACTCGACACCCTGGGAAATTCAGGATGGGGTGATTTGTCTGGCACTCACCAGGTTCTGTTACCCAGAAGTCCTTGCAAACCTCAACATTTTTCAAAAAAAACTAATTTTCCTCACATTTCTGTAGTGGAAAGTACTGGAGTCTGTGTGGATCCACAAAATTTCACCCACCCCACATTCCCCAAAGTCTTCTGAGAAAAATGGTACCTCACTTGTGTGGGTGGGTCAAGTACCCGCGACAGGCAAGGGCCCAAAACGTATTGAGGAGACATCAAAATGAGCTATCACAAAACAACTTGGTTTTGCAAGGGGGGTCACCTGGGTTTTTGGCACCGGGATCGCGGCCCTCTAGGGAAACCCACTAAACCCACAAATGTCTGAAGACTAGACACCCGGGGGAGTCCAGCAAGGTATGGCTTGCCTGGGTCCCCTAACATTTCCCTACCCATAATCCCCTGCAAACCTCTAATTTGGGTGAAAAAAAACAAGTTTTTCCCACATTTCTGTGTGGCAAAGTTGTAGGATCACCGGGCTGACTCAAATTTCCTACCATCCAGCGTTACCCCAGGTCTCCTGATAAAAATGGTACCTCACTTGTATGGGTAGGCATAGTGGCTGCAACAGGAAATGGTCAAAATTTTACTGTGGAGACTTCAAAATTACCTATAAGAAAACTACCTGGTTTTGGGGTGGTGGCACCTGGGGTTTTGGCCCTGGGCTCGCCGACATTTACGGAAACCTACCAAACCCACACATTTCTGAAAACTAGACGCCCTAGGGAGTCGAATGAGGTATGGCTTGTGTGGAACCCCCAACGTTTCCCTACGCAGAATCCCCTGGAAACCTCAAATGTAGCTGAAAAAAACAATTTTTTCTCAAATTTCTGTGTGGGAAAGTTCTGGAATCTGTGTGGATCCACAAATTTCCTTCTACACAGCATTTCCCCAGGTCTCCTGCTAAAAATGGCACCTCACTTGTGTGGGTGGATCAAGTACCCGGGACAGGTAAGGGCCCAAAACGTATTGAGGAGACATCAAAATGACCTATCACAAATCAACTTGGTTTTGCAAGGGGGGTCACCTGGGTTTTTGGCCCCAGGCTCGGCGGCCATCTAGGGAAACCTACCATACCTACACATTTCTGAAAACTAGACACATGGGGGAGTCCAGCAAGGTATGGCTTGCGAGGGTCCCCCAACATTTCCCTACGCAGAATCCCCTGCATACCTCTAATTTTGTTATTAAAATTAAAATTAAAACTAAAATTAAAAATATTCAGGATCCTTTTGGAACTGGGCCTCAAGTTGGCGATGGCATTTTAGCCCCATCCTTTCCCGTCCATTCCAACTCAGATAAGACTCTCTTGGAGTTCCCCCCATCTCCATGACTACATCTCTTAAAATAATGCAAGCTCTGAAATCTGGCTCCCCCTTGGATCCTTGCCCGGCCAGACTGCTGGCCTCTATTGCGGACGTGATCAATCCAGCAGTGAACCTGGTCCTGAATTTGTCTCTATCTGACAGTTTGATGCCTGAATATTGGAAACACGGATGAATCTTGCCACTTCTCAAAAAACCTTCGGGCAGACACCTCTATAGTTAGGAACTATAGGCCAATAATGTAGCTGCCATACTTCTCCAAGTGCTTTGGAGAAGTATGTGAACACTATGTTCACTGATTTAATTGAGTCTACCCATGCACTGCACCTCAGCCAATCTGGGTTCAGATCTAATTATAGCATGGAGACTGCGTCACTGGAAGTCTCTGATACCATTAAAACCACTCTGGATAGCGGTGGAGAAGCGGTATTGATACTGCTGGACCTTTCAGCAGCTTTTGATACCGTGTCCCATGATCGACTTTTGCACAGGCTTCGGGACTGTGGTATCGGGGGCATGGTCCTCAAGTGGTTCACCTCCTTTCTCGAAAGCCGCCAGCAAACCATATGGTCCCCCCCTTTCGCCGCCCCTATCCCTCCTATGAGGGTTGGAGTGCCACAAGGCTCGGTTCTGAGCCCAACTTTGTACAATCTATATTTGGTTCCTGGCAGAGCACCATGGGGCTAAAGTAATATCTTACGCTGACGACACGCAGCTGTTGTTTACCGATGAGAAAAATGCAGTGTTGAGAAGAGATGATATCAACAAATGCCTGGCCAAGGTGTTCTCCTGGTTGAGGCAAAACCAACTATTGTGTAATTCCGATAAGTCCGAAATGATTTGCTTCGGCCATAGTCTCGGCGTGGAATGGCGTAATTGGTGGCCTTAGGACATGTCCCCCCCACCTGTTACCACCATAAAAAAATCTTGGGGTAAAAATGGATGCGGACATGTCCATGAAGGCACAAGTTCAATCAGTGGCCGCCACCTGTTTCGGACTACTAAAAATGATGAGGAACTTTGTCCCTGTCCTCTCAGTTCCCCATAGGAAAACAGTGGTAAAAGCTTTGATAACATCTAGGCTTGACTACGCCAACGTTCTGTATCTCGGCCTCCCTGACTACCTACTTGGTCGCTTGCAGGTGGTACAGAACGCGGCAGCAAGGGCCGTCTTGTTGGTTGACCTTAGAACTCATATGACACCTCTCTTGATGTCCCTGCACTGGCTCCCGGTGCGGGAAAGAGTGATTTTTAAGGCCCTGGTACTAGTCTTCAAAGCCTTTCATAATGTTGGAGCCCCCTACATTAGTAACAGGATCCAGCCATATGCCCCTATCAGAACCCTGCGATCCTCAACTCAGAAGCTGTCGGTCATGCCAAAATTTGCAGGTCCTTGGTTGGGTGGACGCTCGTTCCAGGTGACCGCTACTAAGCTGTGGAATAGCCTGCCGCCTCTCCTGAGACAAGAAAAATGTTCCTCAGTTTTAGAAGAAAGTTAAAAACCTGGTTGTTTCAATGAGAATGGAGTCATCCGTAGCTGCTCCTGACCGTTCAGTCAATAGGGTTAAGTTAGCACCGGGATACTCTCAGGAGTAGCCGTGTGCTTTACAAATACCCCTATAACATAACATAACATTTATCTGGGGGGGTCATTGCCATGCCCTTTTTGGGCAGCCCACACCACAACGTCAATAAAAAGAAATCCCTGATTTCTAGTGGGCTTTCAGCCCCCCGGGGGGCAGATTGGGGGTTACTGCCCCATCTGCCCCCTGGGGGGCAGAAAGACTGGAATTTCACTGGGGGTGGGGTCAATTTCATGCCCATTTTGGGCAGCCCCCACCTCAACATCAATAAAAAAATCCCTGGTTTCTAGTGGGCTTTCTGCCTCCCGGGGGTAGATTGGCAGCTAAATTCCCATATTGGGCAGCCCCCATCCCATTATACAGTAAAAAACAATCCCTGGAGATACCAGGGATTTGTTTTTTACTGTATAATGGGGGTGGGGGCAGAAAGCCCACTAGATGTGGGCTTACTGCCACCCAGGGGGACAGATTGCGAGCTACTGCCCCATCTGCCAGAAAGACTGAATATGGCACAAAACAAATGGGGGGAGCAAAGGCCCTTGCTCAAGGGGCCGCTCCCCTGGTGCTAGAGGGTGGATCCCTGCTTGGGGATCACCCTCCTGGGGTGATCCCCAGGCAGGGATCCACTAGGGAAGGGTACCATCGGAAAGGGGAGATTCTCCGCTTTTGAACGATACCTCTCCCTTGTGTTTTGGTGCTCGGGAGGCTGAGATAGCCCCACGAGCACTGAAACACAAAAACTGAAACTAAGTTTCAGTTTTGTTTTCAATCTAATGACAACAGCGCGCAATGCGCGCGATCGTCATTAGATTGTAAACCAGTGAAGGGTCTCTGGAGGTTGGGGAAGCTCTTCCCCACCTCCTGAGCCCCCCCCCCAAAAAAAAGGGAAATCCCTCTGCTGTTTACAAGAGCACAGGAGCCATTCCATCATGAGCACCAAAGGGGTTAAGTTAGCCATATTTAGTGTAGGCCTCAATCTGGAATTTCTTCTTCTTCTTAACATCAATACTTTGCCTTTGGATGTTAATGTGTTATCTTACTTTTTATTCTTGTTTCAGGAGCCAAGCTAGCTGTAGTAGTTTGCATAATAATTGTTTACATTTATTTAAATCTGCAGGAGAACGTATTGTTGATAGTTTCACTGTAACATTTTAATTGGTTTCATGCACCTGTGTCCAGGACGGTCTGACTGGGAGGTTTCAGCTAGTAAAAGACATCATCTGAAGACCACGCAGTTGGGAGTTCTCTTTGCTTGATGCCTGAGAAGCAGAACGCGACCGCATGATTGATTCCTGCCTCCTGGGAACTGTGGCATGTGTTACACTTTGCTGAACCTTACCTTTTAATTGTACTCTGTTGAGTTAGAAACAGCCAGATTGCTCCTGTCCAGTCTTGGCCTCTCTTGAGACCCTTTGCTTATTTTATTTCTGCTGATAGAGTTAAACTCTTGAGCACATATATTTCTCCTTTGTCTGATTGGAACCTTCATTTGGTTCTGCTTTAGAGGCTTCGTTTGCTGACACCTGCAGAGTAAACTCACTTGAAACTTGAATTTAGCATCAGGAAGTTTCTCTTTAGGTGAACTAAATCTTTCATGATTTGCCTTCAATAATTCTTAAATAGCTTGGCTTTGTTTTTGCTATTCTGACTTACTTTGGATTACACTGAATCATGCTGGGACCAGGTTACTATTGATTTATGACTAATCTGACAGATTGGAGTTTGTAATTTTGCTTATCTTCTAATAAATGTTTATGGTTTGGAAAAATATTACTCTCTGTCATTCTTGTGGGACAAAATGTGCTTCACTGTTATTGAGCGATTCTCAAGCCTCAATTCTGACCAAAGGTCCATCCACTCAAGTACAGCTGGGATTTGAATGGGCACAAAGGCTTTGCACCATGTACAGCCCATCCCCCGCTCCTTCAAAGGTATGTGTCTGTGAGTATTTGGTATTTCTGCTGATCGCTTGACTTCTCACTCTAGCACACATTTGTCTTTCACTTGTGCTGACCATACATTCAGTTGTCCGTTTCCTCTGAAATGAAAAGCATACTCTAGCCACTTGCAAGCATGATTAGTGGTAATGTCACAGTTCTTCTCTGAGGGCAACACTCACATAAATACAAGCACTCAACTCAAATTGTTAGACACACAAATGACATCTGTTAAAAGATCAGCAGCGGACAACACCCATCATGGTCTGTGTAAGTGCCGGGCAAGTGGTCACTGTGCTTCCTTTCAGGACTGCTTCTAGCATTGTGCTCGGTAGTTGGGATGTGGCAAAAGAGTCAGAGAGACTTGCAGTAGGGGAGCGTACAGCTGCCGGAGGTGAGGGCATCGGCCAGGTTGTGGGAACTAGAGTGTCCACTCTTGGCCCCAAGTCCCACCCAATATATGAAGGAGACTCTGGAGGTGTCACTGAGTGAAGGGTGTTATATTTAAAATCTTTGTGGCAAGCAACATTTGAACTTGGCTAAGCTTTTAGGGCACAACAAGCTAATTTAAGAAGCCCTAGCACAGCAGAAAGCAGAGAAGTCCCCCACCTCTAATAACCAGGAGGCAGCAATTTTTCCAATTGTCCTCTGAACAGGAACCCAAGACCTATAGTCTAATGATACCAGGCCAAAGCGAAAACTATTACTGCCTCTATCTGGCTTTCTTTCAGCAGGCTACCAAAACTGAATAAGGACTGATATTTACAAAGTAGACAAGCCACTACTACAGAAAGGGGCCCCTGAGGGCGGATTGCAGGCGGGTCGGACAAGGGAGGGAGAACCAAAACAACAGTCAAGAAAGACCCAAGCTGCTTGGAAATGATATTGAGGTGCTAGTGAAGTCACTAATACATTAGAACATCGCTTTACCAACAGAACAATTCCCCCAAATAGATAGGAGAGAGGTTTAGGAGCAAATATATGTATTTATTATTATTTATAATATTTTATCAAGATTTTCAAACATAACAGATAACATAATCTCATTACTACGTAAATAAATATAAATAAGGTCCCACATTCACACACTCAGAACATACTAACAACCACAAATACAAACATACTCATACACTCTACACACTCAAGAGCAATTCATCATCGGTAATATGGTCAAAGATCCAAGTTGGTTAAAATTCATGTACAATAAACAACAAGAATCAACATAGTCAGTAGTCTTTCATGCGTCCTCCTATTGTAGAAGATGGAAATGTACGGAGGCACTAGGTTCTCCAGCGCCAACGCGCGTTTCGGTGTCTAACCCAATGTGGGTCACACCTCCATCAGGGTGATCAGGTCAGATGTGGAACACAAGAGAAGATGCGCCTTAATAAGGGGCATCCAGGTGAGTCGATCGCAATAGAAAAATTAGTTGAGACCAGCTCAACAAACAGGGTCGAGAAAATATGATGGCTAAAGCTGAGGAGTGGGCAAGCAAGACGCTCTTCAGGCTCCACAAAATGTTTTTTTTTAAGGCAAGGTGATTCTAAGCTTATGTCCAGTCTCCGAGAAAGGAGCGCTCAATGGTGCATATTCAGACCAATACGGAATACATCTATACAGAGATAGCAGACGCTGCGGCCAGAGTCCTCCTGCGGCATACGAGGAAGCAGTCTCCCGACAGTTAGCGAGATCAACCCACTCCTCAGCTGTATCCATCATATTTTCTCGACCCTGTTTGTTGAGCTGGTCTCAACTAATTTTTCTATAGCCAATTCACAACCCTTCTCACCTTGCTCACACACACACACATGGAACATCCCCCCACACAATGACTTCCACCGGGTCACACACCACTCATCCACTCCCCCACACTGCAAACACCTTCACACATCACCGACCTACAGGTTAGTCCTTTCAGCACCACCACTACAATCCCTTTGAATTCTCACATTACCCACACCAGCTCATGTAATGACTCCTGCCCATTCCACCTTGCACATCTTCCCACCTTGATCTACCACACTAAGAAGCCTAGTTCATACTGAATACCCACTTGTACAATCATACCCTTCCCTCACCCTACTGACACCCACACACCTGAATGATCATTCTCACCTACAGCTATCCAGCTCCGACTATCCACGCATCCCCTCATTCACTTAGACCACAAATTCATGTCTATCTCTCAGTTTACTCCTTCTCCCTGCATGACATTGACATTGAGCAACTGACATCCACCTGCACTTCATCCAACCACCACTACAAATGCCATCTTCTGCAAGCCCACTGAAAACACACATTAAACATCGACTTATGTCGTTCCTATACACTGTACCTTCCAGTCCTTTCCAGCACACATACTCACACAATGTAATTTCCTTCCACACACTAACACTACACATCACACATCTTCCTGTCTTCTTTTTAAGCTCCACTCTCCCCATACCTTCCTCTCCATAACTACCCACCAAGAACACAAACTAGAACTCTACTCAAAATTCTTCCAGCTAGATGACACTATATTATCCCATCTAAGCTCTAGACTATCTTCTCTCTTAGAACCTCCGCTCTTCCAGTTGAAGCCACACTGTTCCTGGAGTTCAACACCCAGGAATAGTTGTATACCTCACCCCAGAAGATTCATTGTCTCTCAACCTGACATTGTTGAGCTACTTGCAAGTTATAGGACCCCTATACCCTCAGCCTCTTCTAAACCCTCTAATCTCACTACTAGCATCTGTGTAAATAACTCCAACCAACACAAAATTCCGACTATTTGCTTGACTAGTCCCAAGCACCAGATCCGCCCAAAGCAGTCGCCAGCTAATAGGAACAATATTCTCACTATACTCAAGACCTCTGACATCTTTCACACCAAATCAGTTACCTCAGGTTTATGCTGTATGCTCTACAACTGCAGGTCGGCAATGAAGCACAAGCTGGAACTTTCAGACACCATTACACGCTACAACGTCAACCTTTTAATTCCACAGAGTCCTGGTTCAATGACACATCCCACAACACTTTTGATCTCCTACTTCCTCCAGATTACTCCAGGACCATGTAGGCAGAGTCGGGGAACATATTGCATCCATCTTCAGAGACTCACTACAGTGCAATCAGATACCCAATGGCTCTTCTTCTACGTTCCAATGCCTCACTCTGGATTTATGGGTTCAATACGGTTCCCCTTTCAGAATAAACATAATCTACCACCCAACAAGTAATGACACAGCCTTTGACGAGGGATAGAGCAACCTTGTTAATGACTAAACAACACGAAGACCTTAAGCTTCACAGGGGCACCACAGAAGGGTCAGCTGAGAACCGATTTGCCTCCAATCTCTCTGATAAATATCTGATCCAACATAACTTAAAACCAACACATACAAAAGGTTCCATACTAGATCTAATCATCTCCAAAGAAGACCTGCTCTTAGTCGATGAACCTATATGGGTAGATTGGGCTGATCATTTCCATATTATCATGTTACGACTCTTCAATACAGTTACAATGGATCGACTAAAAAGAGCAATTACCTGGTTTCAAGCTATCAGGAACTTGGACATCAGTACACTTAGAAACACTTTTCAGACGTTACTATCTTCCCTTGGCTCCATCACAGATGTCAATGACTTGACCTCTAACAGTGTTGTATGTCTCTTTGACCTTCTTGATAATGTAGCTCCACTTCAGAGTAAAAAGAAACAATCTGCCCCATGGGTCAACAAGGCCTCATATGAGGAAAGGAAAGCTTTAGGAGTTCTAGAGAAGAAATGGAGACAGTCACCCTCCACCATTACCTTCAAATGTCTCCAAAATGCTCAGTCCCCATACAAAAGACATATAATTTGTGAGAAATCCAATCACTTTAGATACCTCCTGAACTCAGGCAAGAACGGACTAAAGTAACTCTATGATCTGGTCAAAACTGCCAACAGCCCCTCCACTTCCACATCCATCACATTTAATGACCCACCAATGGAAGCAGAAGAGTTTCTACAGTTCTTCGACTCCAAAGTAAAGTTGCTTCTATGTCAAGACATTCACCCTGCCCGTCCCCTGATGTGCAAATCCAAAGACACTTGGCAAATTGTTAACTCCATTACAGAGAAAGACTAACTCAAAATCATCATGAAAACTAAACCCTCAAACCACTTTGTGGATCCAATCCCTGGTAACATTGCCAAAGACCTTTATACTCACATTCCCTCCTATGGGACAAAATTGGTGAATCTCTCCTGCAGTCAAGGAATGCCTCAAAACTGGACTTCACCCCTCATCTAAAACAAAAGCTCCACAGATACCAATGACCTCAACTATCGCCCGATCTTCAACCTGCCTTTCCTTGCAAAAAATATTGACAGGTGTGTAGCAGAGCAGCTCACCCAAAACATTGAAGATAACAACCTCTTAAATTAATACCAACCTGGTTTCAATCAGGGTTGCAGCACAGAAACAGCTTTACTATAGGTGGTCGATGATGCACTTTGAATCCTAGACTTAGGCAACTCCTGCCTCCTGATTCTTCTCGACCTATCATCAGCCTTCAACACGTTCAACCCCCACATCGCCTTGGACATACTAAAAATGGATTTAGCATTGATGGAGTGGTCCTTAAATGGTTTGAATCATTCCTCGTGGCCAGATTGCAAAGGATAAGAATTGATGACTGTCCCTCAACACCGATGGCGGTTGAGCAAGCGGTCCACCAAGGGTCTATCTTTGCCCTAACCCTATTCAAACTGTACATCAAACCACTTGGAGTCTGCCTTAAGAAAGCAGGGATTTTCTATCATCAATATACCCATGACATCCAATTAAATGTAAAGGTTTCCTCACCAAACATTTCCCTGCTTGCCATCACCCTAGACTTGTTTCAAAACTGGATGAATTCTCATCACCTAAAACTGAACACTTCCAAAACTGAATTCTTCCACATCCCCCTTCTGAAATGGCTGAGCCCTACACTTTTTAATATTTATGTGGCACCCTTGATAAGACTGATCCACTCCTTTGGTTTCACCCCAATGGCGTATACAGATGATACCCAAATTATTGTGTCCATCTCGAATGATGTTGACGAAACTGCACACTGCTCTAACAGCAGTATGGGTGCTATTGGGGAAAGGGATGAGCAATAATAGCCTTATGTTGAACTCAGACAAAACTGAGGTTCTCTTCTTTGGCAAGGACCTGCTTTCTGGGATCAATTCTGGTGGCCTCAGACTCTTGGTTGTCTTCCCACTTGGTTCTCCTCGGTCAGGAATCTGGGAAAAATGTTGATCCTGACTTGTCCTTTAATGCACAGATTAACAAACGTGCATCTTCCAGCTTTTTCCTGTCATGCATGATAAGGAAAATTCTCCCCATCATTCCATACAAAGTTTAAAAATCTGTGGTTACGGCATTGGTGTTGTTAAGGCTAGACTATTGCAATGCCCTATATTTGGGCATCCACCAGCGTGCCCTGAAGAAACTCCAATGCCTACTAAATGTAGTGACTCAACTTCTAAAGAAAATTTCCCAAGTTCAAGCCAGTTTCTGAGGCATTAAAAGAGCTTCATTGGCTCTCCGTAAAGAAAAGAGTCATGTTCAAGTCCTTATGTCTGGCACATAAGACTGTGTATGATGATAGCACAGCATATCTGGGAAAAAACATAGCTTGGTATAGTTCCAGAGAACCTTGTGCTTGACTAACTCCAAGACAGTTAATGTCTGCAAAATCAGAAGAAAGAAATGGGGAGGTAGGAGCTTTATCTACACCACAGCACAATTTTGGAATAACCTACCTGAACACCTCAGAGGCCAGTCTAATCTATTTAGTTTAATGAAACAACTGAAACCCTGGTTATTTTCCTGCCCAGTGTAAGCAGCTATGGGCCCTTCAATAAACCTGACCCTCTCTTGTTTGCTGTGATTAGTTATAGGTCCTTTCCTGACAGTAAGCTTAAGCTTAAGCTCCCTATCTCAATGTAGCAGATATCAGTGTAAAGATGCACTCGGCATTCACTCGCCAGACAAACAATTCGATATCAATGCCAATACTGACAGTGTCATAGAAGTCATCCTAGACAAGAAGCTCAACTCGCAGTCTCACATCAGCACCATGACCAGGAATGCATACTATCAACTGGGTCTTCTCTGGAGAATCCACCATTACATTCCAGAGCACGATCTGGAAATCTCTTGCTCATACATTGATGCTCTCCCGAATTCACTATTATAACTCTCTCTTGACTGGTGTCCCCAAAACCCATCTCGCCTCCTGAAATCGATCCTATACTTTGCAACACACTTCTTCAACAGGGTCAAAAGGAATGGCCAGATCACACCTATGCTGGTCTCTCTCCATCTGGTTGCCCACTGAACCCAGGACTGCTTACAAAGACTGCTTACATTTCCCATAATAGCCTACACACATCCACTCACCGTTACCTGGCGGACACACTTTTAAAAAGGAACGACTCCTGGCACAATCCTTCTTAGGTAGTGCAACCAGAATTTTGAATTCACTACCTCCAAACCTTCACACTACCACCTCGCTGGTAACCTTCTAAAAGCCCTCCTTCTTCAACAATACTTTAACTAGGACATTGCAGCCAATACCACCCTTTGAGAATATGTTCACTCACCTTCTAAACAGAACTGAAGGCCCTCCTCCTTCTACGATAATTTAGCTAAGTCAATGCAGCAAATCCTCTCCATTGAGAACATGTTCACTCACCTATTGGCACAGAGCTACACTACCTCCACCTAATAAGGTGCTTCCACATTTTTCACTGCTGTATAAACCTATTGTATAACTAATTTCATTTTGTATAATTATTTACTATTTATTCATTCTAGAGCTTATGTAATTCTAGAGTTTCTGAAACTATATTTGGTAATATTTGGTCGTTCTGGAACCTTCTGTAACTATCCATGTAATGGCATATGTCTACTTTAAAGTGCTCTGGCACCTTTGGGTAATGTTCGAGCTATACATATAGAAGTACATATTTGGTGTGGTTATAGTCTGGAGTGCAGGGAGCAATGCAGCTGGCCACATTCTGTGCTTACAGAGGCTTTGATCCTGAATACAGGCATCTTTGTTGATGTTAGTGAGTAATCACTCTTTCAAGGCTGGAGCATTGACGTCTGTCCTTGATAGCACAGATAGTGCTGTGAATCATATCACCCTGTGCGTTTGTTCTCTCCACCACCATTAACAATGATTTACATGCACCAGTTTGTGTCTTTAAATTTGCTTAGCAGCCATAGGGTTTTTTGTTACTGCTGCACTTTAGAAGTGACAAGGGCATAGCCACACGGTGCAGGGGTTCTTACACTGTGAGAGAATATGAGGAACATTGAAAGGCTTGTATTGTGTTTCTTGTGGAGGATATTTCACTCTGACATTTACACCTACTTAGAGGTTCTGGGACAATCTTTGCCATTGTGATAAGAACATATTCGTATGATTCATTTAAAAGTGAGTTTAGATTAGGAATGGCATGTATGTAGTTCACCTAGAACATACTGAGACTGTATATAAATTCCACTCCACCCGCTACTGAAGCCCATGTCAACAGCTTTCCATAGCAATTTGAATAGCAAACTTAAGCAAAGCCAGAGGGGGACCACAAATAAGCTAAGCAAAAGCCAAAGGAATGAAAAACAGTTTCCTTTATGAGGCTGAAGATGAGTGTTAGACCTGGCTTTTTCAGCGGGTTTATACCTAGACTTTTAGCTTTTTGACCTCCTGTTTTTGACCCTGTTTTAGTTGTCTTTATGACACTGGGCACTTTACCACTGCTGATCAGTGCTAAAGTGCATATGCTCTCCGTGTAAATTGTTATTATGGATTGGTGAATACATGATTGGCATATTTGACTTACTTGTCAGTCCCTTGTACACTGCACTATGTTTGCCCAGGGCCTGTAAGTCTAATGTTGCCAGTGGGCCTGCAGCGCTGACTGTGTCACCCACATAAGCAGCCTGTAAAAATAACGCAGGCCTGCCATTGTAGTGCCTGTGGACAGTCTAGTACTGCCATGTCGACCTGGCCAGTGCACCCGCTTGCCAGGGCCTAACCTTCCCTTTTCTTACATGGTAGTCACCCCTAAGGTAGGCTTAAGGTACCCCTGTGGGCAGGCTGCAGTGTATGTGAAAGGTGAGACATACCCTGATGTGTGTGGCATGTCCTGATAGTGAATCACTGTCAATTTCGTGTTTCACTATTACAAGGCTACCTGTTACCATAGGATAGAATGGGGAGTTTGCTTATGACATCTTATAAACATAACTACCCCTGGGAACAAGGTAGGAAAATAAAGTTTGATATGCCTGAACTCAGAATGTTAAAATGCGAGGCTGAGGGTGATTCTTACATTCTGTGTTTGAAAATTTCACTTTTAGAAAGTAGGTATTTTCTTGCTTAGCTATCCAGTATGCCTCTGCTGGGATGTGTATTGACTGTCTGGCTTAAGAGTGACAGGGGCTGGGGAGGTGCAGTCGCTCCAGAGAGTCTGGATGAGTCAGGGTTGGGCTGAATAGACCTGGGCTGCATTTAGAGTAGGGTGAGGAGATTTCCTTTCACCTAAATGGGCCTGGTCTGCCTTCCACAATGTTGTGTCCACCTCCTGCCAGGAAGTTGCACCAGTGAAGACAGAACTGATTCTGGCTGGGCACAGACACTCTCTGCCTTCAGAGAACAAAAAGATTTACTGGATAAAAAGAGGGGCCCAGCCCCCTGAACTTTAGAGCACTTCTGGGAAATCAAGAAGAACCTTTGCCAAGGATAAGAGCTGGAAAAACTGAGGAGGAATACTGCCCCTGTGCTGTTTGCTGTCTGGGGTTGGCATGCAGTGGCTACTTGCTGCCAAGGAAAGAAGAAGGACTTTGCTGTTTGCTGTTTCCCCTGTTTGAGGAATATCTCCAAGGGCTTAGATTGAGCTTACCTCCTGTTTTGAAGTCTCAGGGACACAAACACTTCACCCCGAAGCCACCCTGAACTCCTTTGCTGGGAGGTCTGGCCTGCTGAGAGGTGACTGTCAGTGTTCTGGGCCTCTGGAGGTTGTTTTGGGGCTGGAAACAGCAAGAACTGTGTAAATCGACGCATCGCCTGTTTCTGACGCATCGCATCGGTGCGAGAGGAGATTCCGATGCATCGCCGCTACAGAAGAATCGATGCAGCGCCTGCTCGCGGCTGAAGTGTCTGCTGTGCGATGAATCCTGTGCACCAATCTCCGACGTCTGAGATCCCCACACCGATTCAGACGCAGGCCTGGTTGGAGAAGAACCGAAACACTGCACTGGTTCGTCACCCAATGCATCAAAGCGCCAAGTCTGTCGCATCATTGGGGGACGCAGTAAGAAACTGACGCATCACCACCCCACGCAGTAAGAAACCGACGCATTACCTCCTCTCCGGTGAGGAACCAACGCATAACCTCCCCTGCGCAGCAGTAAGGAACCGACGCATCACCTCCCTCGGAGCAAGGAACCGAAGCATCACCTTCCCTGAGCGTAAGAAACCGACGCATCACCTTCCCTGCGACCCTTTTTGCTTGCATTTTTCAACGCATCCAAGGAACTGTGTGTAAAAGTGTCACATCTCACATTTTTGGGGAACAGAACTGTTTTCTACCATTTGAAAGTCATTTTTAATTACTATATTGTGAATTTTTGTTGTTTGGTCTTGTTTTGGTTTAGATAAAGATTACTTATTTTTCAAAACTGGTGTGGTGTCCGTTTGTAGTGTTTTCACTCTATTACTGTATGTGTTAATAAATGCTTTACACACTGCCCCTGATATAAGCCTGTCTGCTCGTGCCAAGCTACCAAAGAAGTGAGCAGGGCTTATTTTAGAAGTGTATCCCCCTTACCCTGACTAGAATCAAGGGTCCCTATTTGGACAAAGGTACCCACCTCTGCCAACTAGAGACTCCCATTTCTAACAATGAGCAGGACATTTAGATATTGATTACAGTTAAATGAGTTTAATTATATGGGAATTATTTCCATTGAACTTCATTTATATTGCACTTGTAGTTGTACAGTGAAACCCAGTAAACCTGTAACATCACATCATCCCACTAGCTGTGGATATTCCCACCACTGCTGTAGAGTAAACACAGAATGCCTTCCACAGAATACCACTATGGCTTCATACAATATGCTTTAGCAGATCACCTGTTTTAAAAGTTATAATACCTACACACACAGATGCAATCACTTAATATACAAGATAATTTTGGAACACCAATAGTCTACAAGTATGTATGCTTATGGCATATCTCAGGGGTCTCTAATGAGTAGCTCGGGAGCTACTGGTAGCTTGCCAGCACCCTCAAAGTAGCTCTCAGAGATGAAGCCAAGCCAATTTACCAAGAGAGTTGGTGCTTATTAGTGAGGTTAGCACTGCTCGATTTAAGACCAATAGAGTGCCAGCCAGCCAAACCAATGGCAGGGCCTCATGATAACACTCAAACACACACTGTGTTGCTTATCGGATCTGGAACAAAACCAGCTGTATCCAATCTAAATCCAACTAAGTCACAAGGAGGTTGGCCATCTTATGTGCCCAGCTCTATCATTTGCACCATATGTGAAAAATACACTGTCAAAGAAGAGTGGCAGCAAGTGCTTAATTTGAGCCAGTGGTTTCCGGTGCTGGACACTGCTCTTAATTGCTAACACCAGCACTTATAACAGTCTGCCACATGCTGGTGCAGTTTGTTTTATTTAGAGATGAACACAACAGTTGTTTATGAATTCAATATACATTGAAAATTATTAATACCTGCCACCCAAGCCTTTCTTACAGCTTTGAGGGCCTGGAATATTCTGAAGTGTCACACTTGTAGGAGTGTGATGGTTAGTATGTTTGTACTGTCACTGGCAGGTCTGGCAGGAGCAGTGGTTGGTGCAAGCTACAGTGGTCTCCTGACGAGGGCCCTGCCACTTATGTTGTTTACTAATTAAGCACTGTAGCAGTAACTAGTGCTGCCCCACCAAAGTATGTGACTGCAAGAGCCAGAGTGAAAATGTGTTAGATGGGAGCATGATCAGACCAAGACCTGAGGAGGGCAGAGAAAATTAGGAGCCACACCTGAATGCATTTATGTGTGTGTCTGCCTGACATTGTGTCCCTCCCTAATAAACAGTATTGTTTCCTGGAAGCTATGCCTAGCGTCAAAGACTATCAGGTGTGTGGCCCCCATCATAACAGCTTTATCTCCCAGGTGCAAATGTGTCAGTTCATGGCATAATAGCACCAATGTCATAATAATGATCATCCTTGACTATTTTGGACATTTTTTGTAGTGTGCCAAATAGGCTGCCATCAGAGACATGTTAAGAGCATTACTGGCCTACTTTTAGCCATCCCTGACAGAATGGTGCCACTTTTCACATAATAATGGCCATAACTGATGTATGGTGGGTACCCTGAATGCTATGGCGTTTGGCCTTGGCACAGTGGTGACCCTGGTATAATGGTGGGCAGTATCAGCATTATACAGGTGTCCTTGGTGTTATGGCGAGCATCTATGGCCCATACCTGGGTATTCAAATAAGAAACTGGCCATGTGAGGCATTTTTAGAAGAAGGTAGTCATCGATGAAAATAACAAGCTGATGTTTAGTGACAATGTATTTTCTAAATATATAATCTTTTATAAAGGAAAAAATTATGCTTTTTCGGAAAAGGTTTTTCTTCTGGAAAATTGAGTTTGTTTGTTCAAAGTGGAAAGTGGTATTTGATAGAAAAATATGTGCATTTTCAAAAACGAATATGCTGACGAAGACAACATTTTGCAGTTCTAAAACACATTTAAATTTGATAGCAGAATGATTGTTGAACTAGAGTTGGGGAGACTTACTGTTGGGGGTTATGTCCTTTGTACTACAAGGCATTTGATGATTTTAAGGTTATATCATTATTCAGGTGGAAGCATTTAATATGGATAATCATTTTCCTAGCATTTCTGCTGCTAACTTCACCTGGAATGCTTGGGTGGTCACTACTGAAATCCTGCTTAGGGTGGTCATAGTGTAATGTTAATACATGTTATCGCTATTTTAGAGTGATAAAATATGCTAGGACCTCAGCTGGAATTTCCTTGGGCAGAACTAGCTCTCACTATCGAAAAGGCTGGAGATTCCTGGTATGTTTATAGGCTGAGTAGGTTATTATTGCTCCAGATAGTCTAACTTTTGGATGGTAGGATATCTGGAGCCTTGTGATCCGGGGCTCATGCTTGTTTACAAATGGTCTTCCACGGGGGGGCTGTTTCAAGGGCGTGCTCTTCTGTTGTTAGTCAGAAACCTAAAAAATATCTTGGAAGGACTGGAGGTCCTTTGGTCTGTGGTCGTCAACTTGCCACTGAACCCCCTTAAGCTTGATCCTAACGCTGCCTACCTGCATATCCAGTCTGGTCTACTCTGCATGCTGACCCACACCTTTAGCTTGATATGTATTCATTGTTGCTCCAGAAGGCATTTGAAGACAGTTTCAAAGAGATGAGTAGAACTGCTCTCCCAGAGGGTAACAGACCCTCCACCGTGGGATGCAGCCGCGGACCAAGCAGGTAAGAGCGATGGGGCCGGGTCGGGGTGGGATTCAACAGACAACCACGAGGAAAAATTAAATAAACACCGCTCCACCGCTCTTCCCTGCACGGGACATGGCTGGTGGGAGGGATCACAAACCGTGAAATGTTTGATAAGCTGTTACTGATGAATGTTGTCTTTGTGTGGGAAATGCGCCCAGACTGCCATTGCTGCTTCCTTTGCTCAGACTTTGCCCATCGTCCCTCTCACCACCCAGCACTTTGCAAACCATCTGTCAGCAGAGACCACAAATGCTTGCAGGTCTCCTTATATCACAATTCCTGGCGCCTCAAGCCTTTGCTCTCAGATCTACTTGGATCTGGGTCCACGCCACTAGACTATTTACCATCAACCACAGCAGGCCCCTGCCATCCCACCTTTTCTGATGATCGCAGTCAGCAGCGGCCCGTGCAGGTAAGAGCAGTGGTGCTGAGTGGGGTGGGGGGTATTTTAAGAACGACGAGGGAAAATTAATTATTTATTTAATTTTCCCTCATTACCTTCTGTCGAATCCTCCTCCCAACCCTGCCCCACCGCCTCACCGCTTTTACCTTCATAGCCCGCTCCTGATCGAAGTAGTCGAAACACCTGGTCCCTGCCTCCATCATCGCCCATGCAGGACTCACACCATCTCCTTGCGTTAACATTACAACAGTACTTTATGAGTAGACGTGCATTCCTGAGTTAGTTCCGAGCAAGGGACTGTGTTTGTGTTTATTCATATTTCAATGTTCTGGATTTTAGTGTTAAATACAGTGATAGTTATACGCTTTCTGCAGATGCCAGTATTCTGTTTTTCTCTAATCCAGGCAGCTGGTGTGCCAGGTTGTAGCTGTGGTTTCCCACTCACTTCTGGATATGAGGCACACTCCCTGCCTCCACAAGCTTTAAGAGATGCTGTGTTCTCTTTGCACTAATTCATTTTTGTGGTTTTATCCCTATCTAGTGGCCAGTAATAATTGAGTAAGACAGTGCCAGAAGGAGAAAGAGACTTTTTAAAAATTCTTTTTGATGGTGAAGTCAGAGAATTTCTAAGAAAAGTAAGCTGCTGTAGCCTAGAGAAGCTCTTGTTTTAACTTCTGAAACTTCTCATTTAAGACAATTTTAAGATCAGTATCATAGCTTGTTTGCAACTTACATTTTGCCAATATAATCTTTTTTTTAAACAAGTCAGTGAGTGGACCTTCTTCAAACAGTTTTTGCGTTTACTTTAATATTTTTGAATTCAATTTTAAATGCGTTATTTTTTTAGCTTGTTTCAGATTGCTTTTTACATTTTACTATGACAGTAACACCCTCAGAGGCGATGAGACTCTGAGTTTAGTTTTTATTATTTTGTTAATTTTCTGTAGCCTGCCTGGTGGTGCTGGGAAGCAAGACCTGGGGACTCATGTTCCCTCCAACCTCCTTTCAGATTTTGGCTTCATATGCAACTATTGTCTATGTCTAAAATGCATCAAAGGCAAGCGCGTCTGTTACAGTATGAGCATGGCTGGCACACAGGCCCATGATGCTAACTCTACTGAGTCTTGCTTAAACCATATTGTTTATACATGGAATTTTTGTTGCAGATCACAATTTAAATATCATTATTTTTTCTTCATGGTATTTTCTTAAAGCTCTTAAATTATTTTGTGTCTTAAATCCCACATTAAATGAAACAATTGTGCTTGAATATTGAGAAGAGATAGCTCTTGTTGGCTTTGAGTTTGAGCTTTACCTCTAATTTCCTGCTCACCAATTGATCAAGATTTCTGAGTCGATACAAGGCACTCTTCTGGTTTTGCTTGCTATTATGGAGAGTTTGATGCCTCTTCTCTGGTGGCGGTAGAGCCCATCACATCTAGTTACACACTTTTTTGGAAAGATAGAGGCAATAACTCCCATGGTGGTGGAGTCTCTGATATTTGAAGAGTTATTTGTTATAAAACTTAATGCTGAAATGTTGACTGCTTAATACAAATGTAGTTCTTTCTTTGCTCTCACAGATGCAGTGGTTTATCGGCCTGGAGTATAAGGGCAGGTGTGCCTCTCAGATGGTTGGAACAGACTCTTCTCTGCACGTGAGATGGTTGGTTTGTTGATTACATCAATGGTTGGCGGGTCCTGCATGCTCCACAGTCCAAAGTTTGATTCAGAATCGTGAAGCACTATCATTTGCTGTCACCTTAATACTACCTTCTCTGCCCACAGCAGCAGCTTCACTACTGGCTTACTATTAAGGCCTAAAACATTGATTGTTTTGAGTGCTCATCCTCCTATTCCCTCAACCAAATAGACCATAAAAAAATACTGATATTGGCAAAATGTAAGTTGCAAAAGAGCCATGACACTGGTCTTAAAATAGTCTTTAAAGAGAAGTTTCAGAAGTTAAAACAAGAGCTTCTCTAGGCTGCAGCAGCTTACTGTTCTTCGAAATTCTCTGACTTCACCATCACAAAGAATATATAAAAAAATCTGCTCTTCCTTCTGGCACTGTCTTACTCAATTATTACTGGCCACTAGTTTCTCTCTCCTCAGGCATGATTCTGAAGCTTTCAAGTTGGTAGGTTTTCTTCTCTTACTAAATACGCCTGCCTTCGATTTTGATGATCCATAAATGTTCATTACATATGTCTTTTCATACTGACCCTAAAAATCTAGAGAATACAGTGGCTTTTCACTTTTTTTAACGATATGAATCTTAAAGATTTTCAGAATTCAATTCACCGTTCACTTGTTACTGTACCTGTTTTCATTTACATATCAGACCATCTTATAACAGCTGCTTATACCGCGGTGTCATGGCTCTGCTCCTTTGTATTTCCCATGGCAGTTTTCTTCTACACCTCAAGATGAAGATTATTCTGAAGTAGCCTTGAACTGATTGTACTCTTTTTATATCAGTCACAATGATTTATCTCTCTTCTACCGTCCTCTTTCATTTCATCCAGGTACCTGTGCTGTTCAACAGTGTTCTGCACTCTCCGCAGGCCCGTGTTACATCTATGTGGAGTCCCTCTCTGGAAGTCGGATATGTCCATCAGCATGAGGGTAATTAACGAAAGGTAATTGTAACTGAAAATATGCAATAAAAATTGTTTTTGCAAAAAAAAAAAAAAAAAATCTATGTGGAGTCCCTCGCCATCTGCAGCAATGCCCCACATTTTTTGAATATATATTGAACCCCTGGAGCACAGGCTCTGGAGAATCCACCAGCTCCTGGTCCCCACTTCTCTTGTGTTTTGACATAACATCTGCATTCAGTCCCATGGCCTGCTTTGAAACATGTATGCCAGCAACACCCTGCTCCTCATAAAACATTTTGGGCACCTGAAAGTTGTTCTCAAGAATATCTCCTTTTGCATTCAGGAAGGCCAGGACTGGATGGGGTTCATTCAAGCGCAGGGCATTAGTTATAATATCAAATGTCCAGCCTCTCATCAAGGTTTTGGAGAGACAGTTCAGGCATCAAGAGGACAGGGTCCCTCTCCCTGCTGTAAAGGAAAGCGGCAGTCCAGCTGTACGGCCGCTTCCCTGTACCGGGGGCGGCAGCTTCCCTTTACCGCAGGGAGTGCGACCCTGTCTCCTTTCGGCCTGGTCTGTCTCCCCAGGGTCATTTGGACATTTGATTTTATAATTTATACCCTGTGCTTGTATGATGGACTGCATGAGTAAAAATTGGACGATTAGATGTTTGGACATTCCTTAACTAGAAGTCGAGCCTCGAATTATTATATATTAGCCCTGAAGAAGTCTATTGCTATACCCTACGGCATAGACGAAACACGTGTTGGCAGAGGCAATGAAAAGTACATAATACTGTTCAGATAAGAATAAAAGAAATTGATGATTAAAAACTTATCTCTACGTGAATCCATTTGAGAGGGTTGGAAAAACTTTATTTGAAGATTTTGACCTCTTCCAACAAAAAGAGGCATTTGTGGCTTCTCTTCCTTCCTGAGCACCCAACACTTCATTGTTGTGCAATGATTTTGAGAAACTGTGGACTTTACTAATAATCTAGTGCGCGCATTGTGACTCCCAGCCACCTCTATTATCCTGTTCTGCATGGGGTTCATTGCCACAAATGGCCAAACTGAATTTGGAAAAGAATGAGGGGGATGATGGTCTCTGGAGGTAGTGTCACTCTCTGGGGCCCTACTTTTACACCTTCGGATCTGAGCACACATCTCTCTCTAATGTATGATCTTTGTAATCTCGGTTTTGGATTTGAGAAGGATATTTTATGCAGTCCAGTGCTTAATTTGTGCCAGTGGTTTCCAGCGCTCAGCACTTGCACTTAATCACCAACACTGGCGCTATAGTTTAACACTCATGTTTGGTAGGCACAGAGATTAAGCGATTTGCCCTGAATCACAGGATGTTGACCCGATGCAGAGACTCGAATCTGGTTCCCCAGCTCCGAAGCCGGCAGCTCTGGCCATTAGGCCACATCCTCTCCCCACTTCCTGGTTAGTAATTGGCTCTGTTTTAGGCAGCGTTACAGGAGAAATGTGTTGGTGCAAGCTGCGAACTGACGGGAGCCCTGGCACTTATTTCTTTTTACAAACTAACCACTGATTTTATGTTAAGTTCAGGTGAAAGATTTTATCCTATCCAGATTTTTCTAGAAATGCCCTTTCTTTGGTTAATGATGTTGTCAGTCTGGCAGGCAGGGCAGTCCGGCATTGGTCAACGGGCTGGTCTGCCAGGTCAATGTAAGGTCCGATTTTTCGCACTATTTGTGGGCATGTTTTATTGCCAGCTGGCTCAGTGTTTACTGTTAATTACTTGAAATGAAAACAAGCATTGCCGGCAGCAAGCTCAAATTTACGCAGTCTTCCATAATTTGCAAAATACTTATACTGCGTCTCTTTACAAGTTCAAAACTGCCATAATTTCCATACAGAAGCCACTTTTTTAGCAGTCTAGTCTCACTCACTCGCTTTCACTCACACACACACACATTCCCACAAATACCGACACACACTGCCATACGCATGCTCACTTCTCAAAACACACTCTAACCTGCGTTCTCACACAACTTACAATTAAAAGCATTTTTAATGACTTACCTCAGCTGCCAGTGAGGTTCCCATTCCAACTCCTGGTGCCACATTTCTTACCACACTCATAATGAAATACAGCCTATTATTTACTATTAGTATAATAAAGCTAGGCAGAAAAGAAGCATGGTGGAGCCTCAACACCCAGAAGGGTGAGTCACCTGTTGTTCTTGGCACTGATTTTACCACCTCTGAGGTCAGGGATCGCATAAGTAGTGCAAGGGACAAGCCAGGGATCAGTGGAGTAGAAAGGGGGGGGCGGTCTGAGTTTTGGGGGCGGCAGGCCCCCCACACCCGCTCTTTCGGCTGCTGCAAAGACCTCCACGGGCGGCAACTAGTCTAGCTCCCCACTGACAGGGGTTGCAGCTATGACCCATGGTCACCGGGTGAAGAGGCTTTTGCTCATATCGTTGTGGGCGATGTGCTCAAACTCGGTTAAATATTATTTTTCAGCTGAAACCTAATCAGTGAACTGTAGGGCAGATCGATTTCCAGAAGCAACTCTATTGTTTCTCACCTCCTACCAAGTCATCAAAGGCACAGAGGTTTCCAATGTTGTCGAATTCGTGCATCATTTCCAGCCACCAGGCAAGAATTTTCAGTTTCCCCAGAGGTTCGAAACCAAAGACCAATGAGCACATCTGTCCAATCCCCGCTTCAGCCTATCAAAGGCGCCATCTCACTTGTTTCCGTATTGAGCGCCATTACTTCTCTGCTGCCCCTTTCTAAAGATTCCACCCTCAAGACTCTGGAATGGATTAGCAGCTGTGCTGTGTGCAACAGAACTGTGATAAGTCTATTACATTTTCTCCAAGATTCATTCCTGGTGGCTCCAGGATGAGGAGAACCACTGGGGTAGGAGCAGAAGCTGTTATAAGTGATCTGAAGCCTCGTGAATGAGAACGCTGTCTCTGGAACTTCTTTTTTCAATCTCCTCGCACCGCTGCACCCGCTTGCAAGAGGTACACAGTCAGTTGAGGATACCTTGAACCAGTACCGGCTTTACCCCTGGTAGCGCCCAGTGCGCCAGTCCATTTTGGCGCACCAGCCATGACCTCCTCCTCAGATTCCCTCACTACCACCAGGAAAAGTGAACCTCAACTCTCCATAGCCCCTCTCGCATATATTTAATTTGTTTTAAAGCCCTGGTAAAGCCTGCTTATACTAATCCACTCAGCTATCCATGTAAAATACAGATCTGTTCTGTATTCTTAGGAAGAGGTGTGGCGCAGCGGCCAGGGTGCCGGACTACGGGGATCACGGTTAGATCGCCGGTACCGGTGGCAGGTTAGCCCAGCACCATGTGACTCTGGGCAATAGCTCGCTTAATCTTCCCGAGGGCCCCCAGCGCGGGGACACCACTTTGGAGGTAGCTGTGCGCTTTACAAATACTGGTTCATTTCAAAACCAACGTTGTCTTTTCTTTTCTTTGCAGTAGGCATATTAACCCTCTGCGCTACTTTATGGTGAGTCAAAACTGCCACTAGACAAAACACCCATCTCTTTCTCTCTAGTAGGAACTTTATCCACAAGAGTTATCTTGACATTTTTATTGCAGCCTAAAAGCTGGATGCACAAGGTACTCTGTAGCAGGTACTTTTAAATTGTAAGTTATTGCTCAACACAGCCCTCCCCCCTCCCCTAAATACCGCCCTCCTCCAGTCTGCACTGGTCACACTGCCATAAAGACTGCCATGCACTTCCTATGTGTATCGACTTGGGCAGGATGCAGGTCACGTTTTCCATAGTGGTGTCCACGTGATGCACAGTGGCACATGTTTGCATAAGAAAAGCTTCCTTTTTAACTTCTTTTAAACAGAATGACGGAGCCTGGGGTTGCAGATGTACAACATGAAGACACAAGCCGATGAGTCACAGGCTTTGTAATGTCTTGGGAGAGAACTGCAAAGGCCTCTGTGTTTATTCATTTCAAATTATAATTAGCACTTTGAATACAGATGCGACAGCAGAGATCATGCATTCCTTGTTCTCTCTAAAGAGCACAAGTATTGTTTTGCTTGTGCTGCTGTTGTGTTTGCCGAGGCAGAAACACTGTGACTGATGAAGCTTTGCAAGCGTCAGTAACATGTGCAGTGTGTCCCTGTGCCATGCAGAATGGCCTACGACTTTACGAATGTGAGAGCATCAGCATAAAAAATAATGGAATTTCAGAGACACACACTTAGTGGAACCAAGGAAGAAGATTTCAGTGTTGCAAGACCCATGAGTCTGGTGAAGCCTCTGCAGGATCCTGATGCGTGAGCTAAAGAGAGGGGGCTTCAGATCATGATCCTTGCACTTGAGAAAGCCTAACACAAAAGGAAACAAAGACAACTTCTGAAACTCTGTAATTTAATGATGAAGCAACCATATCCACGTGGCATAGCCAACAGCTGTGCACAGGTCTAAGGGACAGGGTTGTCCGATGTTGGACCATAAATACCGCATTTATGACTTGTTTTAAGGCTCTCCCCATGGCATATATTTACATAACACCATATAAATTGCAAACATTTCCAAGGTCAATGTTTTTCCTCAAACTTTTCCCTGGATCTTGCCCTTGTACAGCATTGTTGTACGCTTCTGTGATAGGCCATAGCAGCCACCTTCAAACCTGGAATCAAATTTACCAGGTAGCTAGTACAGTTTGCAGTCCAAAATAAGTAGTAGGAGTAGTAGTTTATTAGTCAATAAAAAAACATAAACATCATTTAAAAATACAAATCCGGGCATATAAAGAGATGTAAATCTAGAGTAGAAATGTCAATCATATAGAATCAGTATGTACAAATGCAATTTAGCTAAATCTAGTGTTGCTGGCGTGAGCAAGATAGTACGTAAAGTGCAACCATACGGATCTTTCCAGCCTGCCCTCTGGCCAGTGTCCAGAGGGCAGGCCGGATAGCTTTAGTCGGATGTATGTCGCTACAACGCACACTTTTACAACGCATGCACTTACAACGCATTTTTTACAACGCACAATCCATTACAACGCATGACATTACAACGCAGGACACTACAACGCATTTTTAAAAACTACCTTTACAACGCATTTCCATTACAACGCATACTACCTTTACAACGCATACCATTACAACGCATAATATTAAATTGCATTTAAGGTAAGTATTAGATAGTATAGGGGTAAAAATTACTATTCTAACTCCAGGGGGTGCAACAGTAGGGTAAGTGTTGGATAGTATAGGGGTAAAAATTACTATTCTAACTCCAGGGGGTGCAACAGTAGGGTAAATGTTGGATAGTGTAGGGGTAAAAATTACTATTCTAACTCCAGGGGGGGCAACAGTAGGGTAAGTGTTGGATAGTATAGGGGTAACAATTACTATTCTAACTCCAGGGGGTGCAACAGTAGGGTAAGTGTTGGATAGTATAGGGGTAAAAATTACTATTCTAACTCCAGGAGGTGCAACAGTAGGGTAAGTGTTGGATAGTATAGGGGTAAAAATTACTATTCTAACTCCAGGGGGTGCAACAGTAGGGTAAGTGTTGGATAGTATAGGGGTAAAAATTACTATTCTAACTCCAGGGGGTGCAACAGTAGAGTAAGTGTTGGATAGTATAGGGGTAAAAATTACTATTCTAACTCCAGGGGGTGCAACAGTAGGGTAAGTGTTGGATAGTATAGGGGTAAAAATTACTATTCTAACTCCAGGGGGTGCAACAGTAGGGTAAGTGTTGGATAGTATAGGGGTAAAAATTACTATATTATGCATTGTAATGGTATGCGTTGTAATGGTAGTATGCGTTGTAATGGAATGCGTTGTAAAGGTAGTTTTTAAAAATGCGTTGTAGTGTCATGCGTTGTAATGTCATGCGTTGTAATGGATTGTGCGTTGTAAAAAATGCGTTGTAAGTGTAGTGCGTTGTAAAAGTTGCGTTGTAAAGGTTGTTCCCCGCTTTAGTCCTACCTGGTGCTCCATAACAACCTGCACTAAAGCAAAAGCAGCTGAGGCCTATACAATGTGCAACATCAATCAATCAATCAATCAATCAGGGGTTTATACAGTGCGCTACTCACCCATGAGGGTCTCAAGGCACTTGGGGGGGTGGGGGCGGCTCCGGATCAGTCGAAGAGCCAGGTCTTGAGGTCCTTCCTGAAAATGTGCAGGGTCAGGGAGCGTCTGATGTTCGCAGGGAGCTCATTCCAGGTTTTGGCTGCGATGTAGGAGAAAGCTCTCCCGACGGTTCTGTTTCTGTGGATGCGGGGGACCTCTGCCAGGGCGAGGTCGGCGGAGTGGAGGTTCCTATTGGGTACGTGGAAGTATACTCTCTCGCTGAGGTATTTGGGTCCAATATTGTTGAGGGATTTGTAGGCGTAGGTGAGGAGTTTGAAAGTGACCCTCTTCTCGACGGGGAGCCAGTGGAGGCCTCGTAGGTGTTGGGTCATGTGCTCGTGACGCGGTGTCCCTAGGATGAGTCTGGCTGCAGCGTTCTGGATGATTTGGAGTTTGTGTTGATTCCGGCGTAGAGGGCGTTGCTGTAGTCCAGTCTGCTGGGTATGAGTGTCCTTCTGCAGTCGGGGGGATCCATTTGAAGGTCTTACAGAGGATGCAAAGGCAGTTGAAACTAGTGGAGGCGACGGTGTTGATATGGCGGTTCACGGAGAGGGAGGAGTCAAGGATGATGCCGAGGTTCCAAGCGTGGTCTGCAGGGGTGGATGGGCTCCCGAGGGTGGAGGGCCACCAGGTGTTGTCCCAGGCGGACGTGCAGGGTCCGAGGATGAGGACCTCGGTCTTCTCTGAGTTTAGCTTCAGCAGCTGTCTTTCATCTAGGCTGCCACGTTCTTCATTCCTTCCTGGGAGCAGAGTTTGGTGTCTTCGGGGTTCTTTGTAAGTGAGAGGATGAGCTTGGTGTCGGTGGCGTAGGATACAATGCTGAGCCATTACTGTCTGACGATGGCGGCGAGGGGGGCCATGTAGATGTTGAAGAGCGTAGAGCTGAGTGATGATCCCTGGGTTACTCCGCAGTTGATTTCCGTGGGTTTGGAGACGAAGGGAGGGAGTCGAATCCTCTGGGTTCTGCCAGAGAGGAAGGATTGGATCCAGTCGAGGGCGGCTCCTTGTATTCCAACGTCGCACAGTCTGGCTGCGAGCGTGCGATGTGAAACGGGCTGCGGAGAGGTCTGGAAGGATGAGGGCCGCAGTGTGTCCCTGATCCAGTAGCATGCGGATGTTGTCAGTGGTGGCGTGGAGGGCAGTCTCGGTGCTGTGGAATCCAGACTGGGTGGAGTTCTCCTCGATGAGGGCGGTCAACTGGGCATTTACAAGTCTCTCTGTGACTTTGGCCACAAAGGGGAGGAGAGAGATGAGCCGGTAGTTTTTCAGGTTCGTTGGGTCGGCTGTAGGTTTCTTGAGGAGGGGTTTTACCTCCGCCTGTTCCCAGTCACCTGGGCAGATGCCAGATCTGAGGGAGGGAGATGGTGCATCCAAGTTCGGGTGCGATGACGGTGGAATATGTGCGGTGGGCAGGGGTCCGTTGGGGCTCCTGAGTGAGTTTTCTTCATGGTTGCGGTGATAAGTTCGACGGTGGCGGGATCCCAGGATGTGATGGTCGGCTCATCGGCGGCAGTGGGTAGGGGGGTGGTGTTTGTCGTTGGTTTGCTGAAGTTGTCATAGAGGGCCTTGATCTTCAGATGGAACTAGGAGCTGAGCTTGTCGCAGAGTTCCTGGGAAGGTGTGACATCCGTCGCTTCGCAGGTGGGTTTTGCAAACTGCTGTATGACGTTGAACAGTTCCTTGGCATTGGTCACGTTAGTCTGGACTTTGTCTCTTATGAAGGTCCATTTGGTGTCTCCTATGCGCTGGTGGGATTCCCTTAGGGCGTTCTTGTGGTTGTTCCGTGCTTTCGTTGTTTTCAAGTTTCGCCAGGTTTTCTCTAGGCGTCTGCAGGAGCGTCTGGCTTCTTGAAGTTCTGTGGTGAACCAGGTGGCCTTCAGAGGGTGTTGTTTGGTGGGGCGGAGGGGTGCGAGCTTGTCGGCGCAACAGGAGACCCAGCGGTGAAATTCCCTGGCTGCAGAGTTGGAGTTGGTTGTGGCGATGGGGGGGTTTTGACGGAGGGTGGTGTTGAGGTGCTCCTCTGTGACCTTGCTCCAGTTCCGTCGTGGCAGGCGCAGGGCAGGTTTGGGTGCGGTGGTGGTGTTGAAGGTGGACGCAGTGGTGGTCAGTCCAGAGGGGCTGGGTGGTGTGGCTGAATCGGATGTTTGTTCCTTCTGCGAAGATGGGGTCGAGGGTGTGACCCACTCTGTGGGTGGGCATGTTGACGAGCGGCTTCAGTCCTAGGTTGGCGAGGTTGTCGAGGAGAGTGGTGGAGTCGGGGTCATTGCCGTTATCGAGGTGGAAGTTCAAGTCCCGAATAGAATGTAGCCAGTGGAGGTGAGGGCGTGGGGTTCGGTGAGCTCGGCGATGGTAGCTATGGGGTGGGTGCGAGGTCCTGGCGGTCTGTAGATGAGGGTGCTGTGTAGCGTGGTCCTGGGGCTTGTCTGGATCTGGAAATGGAGATGTTCTGTGTTGGAGTGGGGGTCACTCGTGCTGGATGTGGAGAGTCGAAGGGGGGTCTTGTGTGTGATGGCGAGTCCTCCTCCTGGGTGGTGCGGACAGTCCTTTCTCTGGATCTTGTAGCCGTCGGGGATGGCAGTGGCGATGTCAGGACCGGAGGTGGCGTTGGTCCAGGTTTCCGTGAAGAAGGCAACGTCGGGCGAGAGTGTGTCGATCAGGTCCCAGATTTCTACGGCGTGTCGGTGCAGGGAGCGCACGTTAAGAAGGATGCAAGTCAGGGTTTCGGTGGTGCGTGCATCAGGTGCGCCTTCGGCGGTTGTGGGAGCTTTGTCGATGGTGAAGGATCTGCGGCAGGGTCTGCATGAGAATTGCCCGTGGGTGGTGTTCGGCAAGGATCTTGCGCAGTCGGCGTGTCTTCCGGGGTAGAGTGCGTTGAGGGTGGTTTAGTCATAGCGGTGGGGTCTAGGAGAACCAGGGGTCCTGGCGCTGGTCGCGATCGGGTCACGGACAGGCGCAGACGGTCGCCATAATGTAGGGGAGAGGGGAGGGACGTGCAGCTGGGAGGCAGGAGTGCAGTGTAAACTTCCTCATGCAGATTTTAAGGATTTTTTTCTAGATGTATTGCATAACTAGACTTTAGAGACAGTTGTCAATAGGCGGTCTTGAAATAATCTAACACGCTGGGACCTATGTCTGTATCTAGGATTCATCCTCAGCTACAGAGCAGTGGCTGAACGTAAAATGATGGACCCACCCTGCAGAATGTGTAGAGGTTACCTTGAGTCTTCAATAAACCTTATTACTGGAACCAACTTCCCATTCATCTGCGTCAATGCCCAGACTACTTGAAGTTCAGAAAGCTGCTGAAAACCTCACTGTTCTCATTCACTTCTCTTCTTGGTTGGCTGTAGTAGCTAAAGTGCGGAGATAACCCGACCGGGTGATTTGGGCACTTTATAAATTAATAAATATCAAATGATGGCTGATCCATAGAACCTGATCCCTAACTTATTAAATAATTTTTTGAACAAGCCTCTTCGCTGTTTGGCCAGAGCAGGGCAGACACAGATGACATGCTGCAAGGATTTGTCTGCCTGATGACACAAGCAGAATTTTTGGTCTCCTCTTTGGCCATCTTCCTTCTACTTTGGAAGGAAAAAATATTAAGAATTACAACCCAGCCTTCTATGAGCTATGCATGCAATATAATAGGAGAACACTATTAAATTTTCAGCAAAAAATTGAAATAAAGGAACAGTGTTAGGTTGCGTCATTTACAGTAACCTCCATGAACATGCAAGCGCCCTCCTGATGCTTGTTGTACAGCACCAGCTTCCCCACCTATGAGCAGCACTAAGTGCAATAACCTTCAGAGCATTATGCCCTCATGCTCATCTCACAGCCCTGCCTCCTGACTAAGGTGACCACCTCATTCAGGTTATTGTGGACACTGCCCCCAGTCCTAAACTTTTCACCTCGAAATCATTGATTTCAGATGTGTACATCTAATGAGCCCAATGGAAGCAAACCATGACTACAATACATTGGATGTTACACAACAGCCCAGGACTGGAAACAGTGTCCCTAATGACATGGAGGGAGGTGGCAACCATACTTCAGACAGAAACCTGGGGAGCTCAAGGGTGACTGATAAATATGTTGAAAGGCTTTACACATTTTTGTTGTCTTGGAAACCCGACAAAATCTCCTAAATGCAACAGAATCACCTTATTTCAGAATAAACATGGCATATCTTCATTGAAAAGCTGGATGGAACACTCTAGATTTATAGATCAAAGACTGAATGAAAGCTTAGAGTGGGCATTCTTGGTCACATACACCCTTAACCCAAACTACCAATAAAACGTCTCCTGGACATTTGTTACATTTATATTTTGAATAATTGTGAATGTCCTTTGCTACTTGAAAAGCTCAAAGCATGTTTTTAAACAATCAGAAATACATAGTATGTAGGACATAGTGCATCACTCTTAGCAGCACAATGAATTGAATATTCTGGTGAAATGTGTTAAAATGGCTCTCCAACACACTGCAACAATAATGTGACAATACTTGCTCTCTTATAGAGTGCTTTAACATTTAAGTCTCTGCCACACGTTGATATATGCCAATGCCTGAAACATCAGGAATAGAATGTTTTGTGTCATTTTTATTATGTACCGGGGCCTGCTTTACCTTCTTGCACTGTGCCTGGGGAGATAACATTACAGTTCATGGGAAGTCTCAGTCAGTCAAAAATCTTTATTTGGATTAATGACTGCCATAAAAGTACAAATAAAACATTATTTTAACAATAATACACATATTAAGATTTTAACCAATTTCAATAGTACCAAAGAATTCATTTTCCGACAGCATTACGAAGTCGAACTGCAGTGGAGATATACTTATAGACCATGAGACAGATGAATTCATTATTTAAAAGAAGTAGATGACATAATGCAGGTTGACACTTTCTAATATTTAATAATCTTAATAATGGCTTTAAAAAGTGCTTCTGGGGTTAAGATACTATTTACAAAAAAACATAAAGTGCAAAGTGCTTTGTGCAAAAATTGAATTGCATGGACACAGTTCTAAATTGGCATCACAATATGCATCACGTGGGTACGATACCAGTAAATAAGCAATACCCATCCTAATACCCATCCTGAACCTGCTCAAAAAGAACATCTTTGCTTGATTAAAATAAAAAGAAAGATAGGATTCAATTTGTGGGGAGCTAATTAACAGTGAATGCTCAACGACCCTTTTTTTACCATCTCTTGGCTATATCTTTCATGCTTCATAAGTAAAAGAAAATCACTTTTAAGCTTGGCCTTAGGAATTGCAGATATATTTCCGGGACTGTTAAAACAATCCTGCAATCCCAACTTCCCCAATTGTTCTTGCAAGTAAGAGAGCCATGGTATTTTTTTTACATGATCCAATTTTAAACAATCTAAAATTATGTCACGGTTCATGACTGGTTCCTCTTTTATCCAGATGCTACGCCAAAGCATCAATGGTGCTAATTGCATACGAAAAGATAATGGTGTAACACCTAATTCATTATGACACATAATAGCAGGGGTGCTTTTAGGTGTCAACACACGTTTTAACTTTAAGTTCTCGGCTCTTTAGAGGCCCGATGTGTTTGAGCAACCCCAGACTCCAGCGCCGTATAATGTAACGGCGCATGTTCTTGCTTTGTAAATATCAATAATTACTTTTATGGGGCGAGAACCTAATTTTTTTGTGAATCTAAAAATGGCCTCCAGGTTTTTGTTAAAGCACCCAATCCTGGCATTAACTAGGTGGGACCAAGAGTTTTTTTCGTCAAAAAGAATGCCCAAATAAGAAAAAAGTGGCACCTGGCATAATATTTCATTCTTTATGTAGAAAGTTTTCGTCTTAGAAGGAGCTTTTCCTGCTATCAAGACGTGTGACTTGGCAACATTTGTTTTTAGCCCAAGGGAAGTCTATTTGTTTATGTGGATGAAGGCAGCGACTTTTCCCTGCTTCTACACACCAGCTCTGGTTTCACATTGCGACGGGAGGTTCCTTCATTTTTGATACTTGACTAACCATGTACAATGATATTTCTTCAAATAGTGTCTGGGATTTTCTCTTCCCTTCCTCTCCTCAAACATTTTTGTTGTTGTTTGAGGTAGAAGTAAGACTGTATTCTGCCTTTTGGATTATTATGTCTTGATCTAATACTATCGTGTGATTATTGCAGACTGCTATCCAACTGACATTATTTATTGTCCTAATGAAGATCTTGGAGATTGATACATGATTAGGGTCAAAACATTAATTGATCAAGTGGTTGTACTTACCAATATGACCACCATGTGGGTCCTAAACATAATGTGTTATTAGTAACATTGATAATGAAGAGGTTAATGTACAGCCAAACCAATTAGCGCATTACAACACTAGCTCATTCACTTTGTACTTTTGACAAGTGCAGACACTTCAACACTGCACAACAATAGAATATCTTGTAGCACCCTTATGCAATTCATTTACTTCAGAATACAGGTTAATGGTGTATAAGCAGAGTTCACTGTGTTGCCATCAATGTCGTTATTTGCATTTTTGAAACTGTATTCATCTAAATGATGTATTTCTTATAATACAAGTGGTCCAGGCAAGAGCCCCTACCGATTAAGCAGGCATAATTTTTGTTTAAAAGAAAATCCTTTGAAACCATTGTTTCACAGATACTCAGTTACCTTAATTCCATGGAGTGAAGCGTCACATCATATTTTGATGTATAGAATCACCTTATGGCAATAACGTTGAAGATTGCTGACACCATTTCAATTTTATTTGAGAACACTGACTCTCTGTTTATGTCATATGGTAAAGCGCACTCACAACCTTGGGTGAAGTGGTGCCATATAAAAATGTGCAATAAAATAAATTCCTGTCACTCACCATGAGGGAAACATGTGCACATGGTCCTCTACAGAGTGAAGGGTCAAGTGATTGCAGTGACTAGGTCACTGGAATAAATATCACTATTACGAGGCTGGGTTCTATCTTTGCTTATTCTCTAATTGGATTCATTCTAAAACGGGAAGGGTTTGCCAAACAAAGAAGGATTAATAAAAGAATATGTCAGCATAAGGTGACATCAACTCCCCTACCCCTGTCCAATCAAAGTCCGTCCTACATCAATATTTGTAACTTTTAAGGGTGGGACATGTCGTTGCTGAGAGAGAAAGAGGCCAGAGCTGTTGCTGCTGAGGAAAGAGAGAACAGACTGGGAAGATTCACCTGTGAAAGATACTTGATTAGATTAACGATTTCGGAAGAATATTGAGGAGGGAGAGAGTGTAAGCGAGGGATGCGTCCCGGTGTGTCGGGTCTATAGAGAAGTTTAGTAAGTATTATTCTGTCCTGAGCCTGTCCTATAACCTTTGTCTCCTGAATCTTATTCAGGAGACCACCACCAGCTCTTTATATCCAGAGAGTTGGGTTTCGATAATCACCTTTGGGTAATTATATTCTGTCTCAAATTTGCATACCTTTTGCAAATGTATGATTTATTATGCCTTCTGTCTCTTCATCTATCCACTCTTAATGCATTGATTGGTTGAATGAGTCTGTGAATTGAATGTACATTGTTAAAAGAATTTTCTCTCCCATGAACATTTGACGGTGTTTGCACTGTGAATTTGTATTAATGAGCGTTCATGACTAAGATTTAGAAAAACATATTGAATCTTACCCAGGGTCTGTGGTTTATTTCACTAAGTTTAGTTAGTTAATTTGTTCATATCACCATCAACTACTCAACTAATGGTCCATTGACCAAAGGAAGAGTGTTGCTATGTGAAGATTAATTAGACAAGGAATAAGATTAATCAGAAGAAAATTGAATTTCTAGTGAGTTAGCTAATCGAGATCAAAGTGAATTACAAAACTCGACCCCCAGCGAATCAGCCAGGAAATTTGATTGTTGTATATGGGCCCATTGAAATTTTCAGTTGATTGTGAAGTGTTCTGTCCCTGGCTTTCCGCTGGATCATAGACATATTAAAGCATGGTGGGCATTTTAATATACCATTTCAACAAGGCAGATGACGATGGTAGCATGGTAAATTAAAAGGGGAAAAAGGAAAATAAATGAAGTGCAAGTGCAAATAAAGGAAATGATCGGTTTTTAGGACTTGAAAGTTGAAAAACCCTTGTAAAAGAAAAATAAAAAAATAAATGTAGGAAGCATAACAGGGAGTGGTACAGAAAGCATGACCCTTCCTTAGGCAGGTCGCTCCTCACGCCGAGCAGCTCCACCAGACTGCGCCTGTGCTCCTGCTCCGCTCGCTGCTACTCATTTGTGGGTTCGAGGTCCGCCTCCACCCGCAGGCCTCCACCTGCTCCTCATCGCCTCAGGTTTGTTGCTGCCACTGCTCGTTGTGCCCCCTTTTCTCCTTGTGACCCATTGCTCTGTGCCCCCTTTTGCACTGTGACCGTTCTGCTTCTGTGCCCCCTTCTCTCCGTGTGACCCGTTGCTTCTGTGCCCCCTTTTGCACTGTGACCGTTCTGCTTCTGTGCCCCCTTTTCTCCATGTGACCCGTTGCTTCTGTGCCCCCTTTTGCACTGTGACCGTTTCGCTTGTGACCTTATTTGCCCTGTTTTTGCTGTTTTTCCACTGCCTTGCCTTAGGCTTGTTTTTCCCGCCCGTTACCGCCGCTGCGTCTCTACGGCCCCGCCCTCGCCCCCATTGGCTCCCTCCCAGCTGCTCCTCCCTCCCACCTCCCCTTCTTGTGGCGGCCGCTGCGCGGTCGCGCAGCGGGCGGGTCGCAGGCGCGCCAAAGGCAAACCCGTCTGCGCCCGTCCGTGCCTGGACTGCGCCCAGCGCCAGAACCCTTGGATCCCGAAGCCACCACAACACCAGACTGCACTACGACTCCATCAGCCTCCACTCACTCAACCCTGGACGACATCACGCCTGCTACCATGCCACTCCAAAGCGCCTCCAAGGACCCTTCACCTGCCGAAACTGCAACTACACCAGCATCCGGCCGACAAACCACCAACCAGAGAACCCAACCACCTCCGATGCATCCTCCTCCACACCCGCTCCGCCCGCAGGCATGCCGTCTCTGGGACCTCCTAGACTCAACCACCCCCGACGTCGCCTTCCTGACGGAGACCTGGCTGGACACCACCTCGGCACCAGACATCGCCACTGCCATCCCAGAGGGCTACAAAATCTCCCGCAGAGACCGCATCAACAGAGTAGGAGGGGGAATCGCCATCATCCACAAGGACACCCTCCGAGTATCAACCAACACGGACGACACCCTCACCACCGCCGAGCACATGCACTTCTAGATCCACACCGACCCCAACACCACCCTCAGAGGAACACTCGTCTACAGCAGTGGCGGTGCGTCCATTGGGGGCATTGGGGCGTTGCCCCCCGCCCGCGCCCACAGCACCCTCGGCATCTCTGAACTTAGTTTACTTAAGTTCAGATCGCATAGGGAGAACTGACAATCATGTCAGTCAGCATGACGTCGGACTGCCCACCCCCTTCAGAGTCTGAAGGGGGTGGGCGGTCCGGCATCATGTTGACTGACATGCATTGTCAGACCAGCAGCCAGGGACAGGCAGCAGCACAAGTGCGCATGAGTGGGGAAGGTGAGTGAATTTTTCACCCGTGCCCAGTCATGCGCTCTTGTGTTTCCACTGGCTTGCGCATGCCCATTAGGAGCCCCTTGGTCTCCTAATGGGCAGGCGGCGGGCAAAGAGCAACCGTGCCCTAAGCCAATCCTGGCGCTGCAGCAGCGTCAGGATTGGCTGAGGGGTTGTGTGTCACTCCAGTCCTGTTCCAAGAGGCGCCATTGCTAACGCGGACGAGGAGCAGAGAGAGGCGGTCAGGTAAGTTTTCATTTTTTACATTTTCTCCCTCGGCCCCCCACCCCCACGATTTTATTTCTGTGCTAGGTGTGTCAACTTTACTTCGGTACAGGTGACCAAGTGACTTGGGGCAAGTTGTTTTAATGTAAAACAAAAAATTAGGTTTGTTTGAAATGGAGCATTTCGGTATGGTTTCTAGGGCGTGAGCATGACAGTTCTGAGCTTTTTAATTTTGTCGGTGTTGCGATTATAAACAAACGACTGTTCACCTCGTTCCTATCTGTGAAGTAACTTTAATGCATCATTAAAAAGTCTGTGTAAATTGCCAAGTTTATCCTAAGGTGTGTGTGTGGGCAAATTTAACGAAGTGAATTTAGTTTGTGTTGTCTGAGAAAGAAAGTGACAATGTCTTGTTACTATGATTACATTTAAAGTGTTTCACATTTGCTGTGACAATTACGAAAGTAAGGTATACAGATTATGTGTATGTTGTCGTGAGATTAGATTTATCTATCGTTAGAACCGACGTGTCAAGAACGAGTTGAATGTCATCGTACTCCGTTACATATCAATATGTAAAATTAAATCTTAATAGGGTTTACTTCTTTGTAAGACTATTCCATAGCTCCCAAGGTTTAAGATGGCTTTAGTGTGATATTTTCATTGTAATTACGAGTGACATTCAACGACTATGAGTGACACTTTCTCGCGAGCAGAAATCAAGCTATGAAGACATGGCAAACGTATAAATATCTGAAATTGCACCCATTTGAGCAACGAGAAACTCTAAGAGATTTTAAAACTGATTCAAAGCACCAGAAACATAGCTGCCAAGTTTGCAGACTACTCAATTGTGTCATTTTGGTGGTTCTAGTGTGCATATGAGCAGGGCCATTGGAATTATGCGATTTTGTGGCTGCAGTGATTTCCGCATGATTGTAGATTTTCCCCATTTGCTACATAATCCATAGTCTGCTACATAATCTGCAGATTTTAACAAAAAAACGTGTTTCTAGCTCAAGCGGTTCAAAAGTTAGTAATGCCGCATGACTTACTTTTCTTGCTGCATAATTTACTCAACCCTGCTGCATAATTTGACCTTCCCTTGCCTCATAATTCCAGTGGCCCTGATTGACATTCTACTGTCAAATGAACGACTACGCTCGCTCGCCTCAGTGCAGAACTGTCATAATTTAACGCCTCACCACTTTCAAATGTCACCAGCCGCCACAGGTCTACAGACCACCCGGATCCCGACCACAGTTCTGCGACACCATCGCCGACTTCATCAGCACCCACGCCATCGCCTCCACGGACTACATCCTCCTCGGGGACCTGAACTTCCACCTCGAGAACAACAACAACGTCAACTCCGCCGCCCTGATCGACAACCTCGCCAACCTCGGACTCAAATAGCTCGTGACAACTCCCACCCACAGCGCTGGTCAGACACTGGACCCCATCTTCACCGCAAGCCCCCACTTCTCATTCGACCACACCACCGAACCCCACTGGACAGATCACAGATGCTTCCACTTCACCTTCAGGAAACCCACCACACACCACCGCACCCAACAGATGCCACGCCGCCGCTGGGGCAAGGTAACCGAGGACCAACTGACCGCCACCCTCACCCTGGGACCTCCCGCAGATCCCACCGACCCCGACACCGCCGCCACCAACTTCAGACAATGAATCATCGACTGCGCCAACACCCTCGCCCCACTCAAGACCTCCACCACTAACCACTCCACAAGAAGGCCGCTTGGTTCACCGAAGACCTCCGGACCTCCAAGCGCAACTGCCGGAAACTGGAGAAGAAATGGCTCCACGACCAAACACCAGACAGCCACTCAGCCCACAAGAACGCCATCCGCAGACACCACTAACTCATCAGAACCGCCAAGAAGACCGCGTTCAAGGACCGCCTAGACAGCAATGCACACAACAGCAAAGAGCTCTTCAACACCGTGAAAGAACTCTCCAACCCCAGCTCCAACACCAACGACATCCCACACTCACAAGACTTGTGCGACTCCCTGGCCACCTTCTTTCACCGCAAGATCACCGACATCCTCAACAGCTTCAACACCGCCACCCCCGCACCCGTCGTCGAGACCGCCACCGCTGAGAACACCACCCGCACCAGCCGGCTGACCACCTGGTCCAATGTCAATGACGAAGACACCATCAAGACCATGAACTCCATCCATTCCGGATCCCCATCTGACCCATGCCCCCACCACGTCTTCAACAAAGCCTGCACAGCCATCGCACCCCACCTCCGGAAGACTATCAACATCTCCCTCGAGACAGAAACCTTCCCGGAGAGCTGGAAGCACGCCAAGATCAACGCCCTACTGAAGAAACCCAAGGCGGACCCCAAGGACCCCAAGCACTTCCAACCCATCTCCCTGCTCCCCTTCCCGGCGAAAGTTATTGAGAAGATCGTCAACAAACAGCTCACCCGCTACCTTGAAGACAACGACATCCTGGACCCATCCCAGTCCGGCTTCCGCAGCAATCACAGCACCGAGACGGCCCTCATCGCCGCCACCGACGACATCTGAATCCTCATGGACAAAGGAGAAACAGCCGCCCTCATCCTCTTGGACCTGTCAGCAGCCTTCGACACGGTCTGCCACCGCACCCTAACAGCACGCCTCCCTGACGCCGGCATCCGAGAGAAGGCCCTGGCATGGACCACATCTTACCTCTCCGGCAGAACCCAGAGCGTCCGCCTCCCACCCTTCCACTCCAAGACCACCGAGATCATCTGCGGCGTCCCTCAGGGATCTTCCCTCAGCCCGACGCTGTTCAATATCTACATGGCACCACTCGCCCACGTTGCACGACAACACTGCCTCAACATCATCTCCTACGCCGACGACACCCAGCTGATCATATCCCTCACCGAAGACCCCCACACCGCCAAAGCCAACCTACACAAAGGAATGAAGGCCATCGCAGAATGGATGAAGCACAGCAGACTGAAGCTGAACTCTAACAAGACGGAAGTCCTCATCCTCGGCCGCACCCCCTCAGCCTGGGACGACTCCTGGTGGCCAACATTCGCTGGGAACAGCCCCAGAACCCAGCGATCACGCACGCAATCTGGGGGTCATCCTCGACTCCTCCCTCTCCATGGCCAAGCAGGTCAACGCGGTCTCCGCATCCTGCTTCAACACCCTCCGAATGCTCTGCAGGATCTACAAATGGATCCCCTCGGACACGAGAAGACCTGTCACCCAGGCCCTCGTCACCAGCAGACTGGACTACGGGAACGCCCTCTACGCAGGAACAACAACCAAGCTCGTGAGACGGCTGCAACGCATCCAGAACGCATTAGCACGACTGATCCTCGACATCCCCCGACGCAGCCACATCATACCCCACCTGAGAGACCTGCACTGGCTCCCCGTCAATAAGAGGATCACCTTCAAACTCCTCATCCACGCGCACAAAGCCCTACACAACGCCGGACCAGAATACCTCAACGACCGACTCAACTTCTACACTCCCACCCGCAGCCTCCGCTCTGCCAACCTCGCCCTCGCCACAGTCCCGCGCATCCGGAAATCCACCGCCGGCGGCAGATCCTTCTCCCACCTCGCCGCCAAGACCTGGAACACTCTTCCCACCGACCTACGACAGACGCAGGACCTGATTACCTTCAGAAGACTTCTCAAGACCTGGCTCTTCGAACAGTAGCAGCCCCACCCTTCCCCCAGCGCCTTGGGACCCTCACGGGTATGTAGTGCGCTTTACAAATGTCATGATTGATTGATTGATTGATGAGGGAGTGGAGTGTGGGAGGTAAAATGAGAGCATTTGGTGTCATACAGAAACAAGCAGGTGAGAGAGCACACAAACACATGCAATCCCATGGAGTTCTAAATAGTCAAACAACAACTGGACGAATACAGCTCATACAACCAGAACACTGTGAGTTCAAAATTCTCCTGGCAGGGATAAACACCTGAATTGGGAAGAAAGCCACTGAATAAAAATGCGACACCTGAGATAGACATCAAAGTTGTCGTGGCTTGTCTTTGGAATGTCACTGGTAGGGTTTTCCACCAGTGATGCTCCAGAGGAACCCAGGCAACGGGGAAAGACAGTTGAGGGAGAGTTGAAACAGCTGTTCAGCAGAAGGAAGCATAAGTCTGTGTCTCTTTTTTGATGGAATAAAGACTTCAACTGACTCTTCTGTAAGCCTCTAAACAATGGCGACGATTTGACCTGCAAGTGGCAGGAACCCACCACCAACACCCCTCTGGATGTCATAACAAGAATTTATTTTGACCTTAATTGTATATCTCTGCGAGCCCTTGGGAATAAGGCAGGAGCCTCGACTGCAATTTATCGTTGGAAGTATGTTGTCTCTCTGACGTCCCCGTGCACCTCCGGCATCGTGTGTGTCCCCGTGTCACTGCGCCAAGTGGCACCGTCAGGCTCAGCGCTGTCTCCCTGACATCACGCATCTACTAGGCCCAAGGGAGTAACACAGGCCCCCGCATGCCGCGGTGCTGGGGAGGCCCTCAGCACAGCACTTTGGACAGAGAGCTCCAGATTGAGTCTGGGGGGGCTCCTCCATGTACACTGCAGGGGCAGCCCTCAAGTTTTGTTACGCCACTGACTAGGCCGTGTTGCTCTTGATGTGCTTTGGCCTGTCAGAAGCCAAGTACGTATTGACGCTACGCCATGTCAACATTACATTTTCCAAAGGCTGGACTGTATATCGCCTGGAAAATAAATTGACCTGTAGCAGTCGTGCGGTCACGCATTGCTTAAACTGTTTCTTGCACTTTATCAACATTGTTTCGGCGGTGGGGTGACTATGGTGATACAGAGTGCGCTTTTTGTGCTCAAATTAAAGTGCACTTTGTACAAATATTGGAGGACAGAGGGCATTCGTATTTCCCATCTGGTAGGCGGTGAGAGGCTTTGCAGTGAATTAATTATCAGCATCTGGAAGACATCTGTTCACTTGTGCACTGACTATTGAAGTATCCTACAACAGTGGGGATAACCCAAGACACAGAAGGACATATTTCAACACACTAAAATATTTTTTCATTTTAGTCTATTATATTAATTTGTTGATTTGGCTAGTTATTTTGACTTGTTGTGTTAGTTAATTGCTTGAGTTTGTTTTATTAAGTTGCTTTGCACGCACGGAAAACATGGCTGTAGCAACCATTTCACAACTGCCACAATTTTTGTCAGTCGGGAGAGCCCGTTTTGGCGTGAGAAAGGTGGAAATGTTTATTTGACTCATACTTGTGGCAATTGGGGGGGAGAAATTCTTGCTAGCCATGCCTCTACCTAATTTGGGAATTGAAGGATGCAATATTTTTGAGAGCTTGGATGAAATTGACACTGGCAATGAAGAAGGAGAACCGAAAGATGTGTCTGAGATGTCGCTCACCATGTTGGAAAAACATTTTGGCCCACGTATTAATGTGGTAATGGAAAGACACAAGTTTGTTATGAGGGTCCAGGCTAAAAAGGAATTTGTAGCCAACCATGTGGCTGCTCTGAGAAACCTAGTGTGAACCTGTGAGTTTGGGGAGTTGGCTGAGTCTCTCATCAGGGAACAACTGGCACGTTGCACAAATGACCCAAGAATCCAATAAACATTATTGGCAAAGAAACCTTCACTTAAACTGGCTATTGTAAGTGTGGAAGGTATGGAGCATGCAGCTGGTTGGGTCAAGGGAATGCGAGAAAACACTCCTCGTTCAGTGGGCTGTGTGTCCACACTTCTTGATAAGGTGAAGACTGACAAGCTGTTAAGTGATAAGTTGCTAAGTGGCAGCTAGAGGAGCATTCCTTGGAAACCGGGGGGAGTGAAGGTGTTGTTGGACCTGGCATGGGAACAGACTCCGAATTCATGTGCTTCAAATGTGGCAATCCCTACCATATCTTGAATAGGCTGCAGTGTATAGCCCGGAATGTAGTATGTTGTAATTGTGGAAAGAAGGGGTATTTTGCTTGTTTTTGAAAAAATGTGAAGGTGCATGAAGTGTTGGAGATGCCTAAGGAGAGTCAGAGTGTGATTTTGCATATAGGATCTTTCGCTGTTGGAGTGAAGAATGGGGAGGATGTATTTTCATGATGATTTCCTGGTGCATGTTAGAGATGGGCAACAGCATGGTAAAGTTTTGAGGCAGGTTTTGACCAGATTGAAGGACAAAGGGATGAACTTGAGAAAGGAAAAGCGCAAGTTTTGACTAGGGTCAGTCAAGTACCCGGGGCACACTATAACAGGAGAAGGAACCAGTCCCAGAATTAAGTTGGCTAGCATTATTGATGTGCTGTCTCCATCCAATAAAGACCAAGTCAGAACGTTTTTGGGTATGGTAGAGTATTGCTCAAAATGTGTATATCACTTTGCTTGTGTGGTGCGGCCCATTTGGGTGCAGCTTGATAAGGGTATTCAGATTGAGTTGACAAAGGAAGCTGAGGTGGCCTTCAAATCTGTGAAGGGAGAGAAAGCAAAAATGCCAACTTTAGGTCATTCTGACTTCATGGAAACAAAACTTTCAAATGCCTGATGCCAGTTTAAAAGGTCTGGATGAGGTGTTGTTGCAAATTAAGGATGGTGAGAAGAAGGTGGGAGCTTTTGCTTTGCGCTCACTTAAAGGTGCTGAAGAGAGCTAATGATTGAGTGCCCGGCATTAGCTTGCACCTGGGTGATACACCACTTTAAGTTTTTCTGTGGGGCCTGCCATTTATACTCAGGACAGATCATAGACCTCTTGTAAAATTGTTGGCATGCATGAGTGTGGAATATGTTTCTCCATGTATAAAATGGTGGGTAGAAGGCTTGATGGAGTTCAATAACCAGGTTAGATATTTACCAGGCATCAAGAATGCTCCAGTAGATTTCTTGTCAAGGTCGGCTACCAACAGTTCAGCCAGGGTAGAGTTGGTGGTGGACCCTGTATTGTGGCTAAACGAAGAGGCGATTGGCAAAGATCGGTGGGGGACAGTGAATGTGGAGGTGAGAGAGGAAGGTGGTGTCAGAATGGCCAAATTTCTTGTGGTGGAAGCAACGCTTTTTTGGAATGTGCTGGAGGAACTTTGTATTGAAGAGGGTGATATTTTATGAGGCTGTCAGATGGTTCCCCCAGTTGGTTTGCGTGACAAGATTAATAATCTTGTGCACAAAGGACACCTTGGTGGGAACCTGACCAAAGCAAGAGTCAGAGAACGATACTGATGGCCTGGGTTGGATAGTTAGGTGGAGAGGTAGTGAGAGATTGTGTCCGGATTGCAGCAAGTGACAAGTCCAAAGTGACCAGGGCGACTCCGTTTTCAACAGTGGTGGTTCCAGAAGTACCCTGGGTCAGGTTAGGGCTTGATTATGTTGGGCCTTTTGACCTGTTGTCGGCAGAAGAAAGGTTTGCCTTGGTGTTAGTTGATTACACTTCAAAGTGGGTTGCAGTATGTTTTGTAAGCACAGTGACAACCAGAACCGTTTTGGAGATCTTAAGAGATGTTCCCAAACAGATTGTCACTCACAGTTGTGTCCAATTTGTTTCTGCGGAGATGAAGGGATTTTTGGAGGTGCTAGAAATCACTCATTTGTGCACAGCATTCTACTCCTCACAGGCCAATGGCCTGGCTGAATCCATGAACAGGGTGGTTAAGGCATCTGTCCAGTTAGCTGTAGAAAGAAGAATTCTCTTCATGCGATACTCGGGGAGAAATTATGGGCGCAACGCAATAAACCTAACGTGGTGACCAAATTATCACCTTTACAATGCTTGAGGGAAAGGATCGCAGGTTTCAAACTCAACCCTGTGTGGTTGAAGTGTGAGGAGAAACGGAAGGTGGTTGACACAAATGAGGTGGAGAGATATCAAATGAAGTAAAACAGTGCTATGATGACAAACATAATGTGTGTGCGAGAGAGTGGCGTGTTGGTGATTACCTTTTTGTGTAGAAACCAGGATGGCCACCCAAAGGGAGATCTCAATATTGGGGTCCGAAGCGCCTTGTTTGGGGGAAGAGGAATGTGGTTGTTTTGTCTGATGGTGGCGTTTGGAGCATGCCCAAGCTGGCAAGATGGGGCGAAGGAGCTAAAGATAATGAGAATCATAGCTCAGATGAAAAAGGGGACAACTGAAGGAGGTTGTCACAATCTCCGTCCAAGGATAATACCTTCTTACATGTTGGACCATGAGTTAAATGTCAAGTAGCGAGGAGGAATATGGGAGTTTCCAGTATTCTCTGAAATTGATCAAAGTGTCTCTTTACTATGTATGTTTTAAATGAATTTAGGATGTGTTAAGATATTTATGGTTATTTGATGAAAAGTATATTTATAATTTTCTTTTGGCTATTTTTCTGGATCTTTTTTAACTATTCCCGTTTTGGGAATCTGTTCTTTTAGAGTTTTATTGTTATGGGGGAGATGTGTTATGGTTTGTCTTCGGAATGTCACTGGCAGGGTGCTCCACCAGTGATGCTCCAGGGGCTCCTTGACAACAGAGAGAAAATGTTGTGGGAGAGTTGAGACAGCTATTTAGCAGAAGGAAGCATAAGACTGTGTCTCTCTGTTGGTGGATTAAAGACTTGAACAATCTCTGCTGTCCAGCCTCTTATCTTAACAAACGTCTATTTAATCATGAGCAGAGTACTAACCCAAAACCCAATCTGTGTATAAGTGGATGCAATGGAAACAGGGGGTCACCCTGGTCTCTTTGTGAAACACCGGCTCACCTGCTACTTATTTGGTCCCTGGACACTGACAACTCCTCGGCGCACCCGCTTCGCGGGCGCCCCTTCGCCCGTCTCGTTGAGGAGACTGCACTCGGATTGTGAGAGGACCTTTGTGGACGAAAAACGGCAGCTGGCTTGTTGTTGCAGCAGGGCTGCGAGCGTGCGGGGACTTCAATTCCCAGAAGTCCCTGCCAGACCGATTGAGAGCTTCCGGTCCGCTCTCCCTGCTGGCCCGCCCCCCGCCCTCCTGAGGATTTAAAACTTCAGCTGTAGATAGCTGAGTGGGTCACCCTGGTCTCTTTGTGAAACACCGGCTCACCTGCTACTTATTTGGTCCCTGGACACTGACAACTCCTCGGCGCACCCGCTTCGCGGGCGCCCCTTCGCCCGTCTCGTTGAGGAGACTGCACTCGGATTGTGAGAGGACCTTTGTGGACGAAAAACGGCAGCTGGCTTGTTGTTGCAGCAGGGCTGCGAGCGTGCGGGGACTTCAATTCCCAGAAGTCCCTGCCAGACCGATTGAGAGCTTCCGGTCCGCTCTCCCTGCTGGCCCGCCCCCCGCCCTCCTGAGGATTTAAAACTTCAGCTGTAGATAGCTGAGTGGGTCACCCTGGTCTCTTTGTGAAACACCGGCTCACCTGCTACTTATTTGGTCCCTGGACACTGACAACTCCTCGGCGCACCCGCTTCGCGGGCGCCCCTTCGCCCGTCTCGTTGAGGAGACTGCACTCGGATTGTGAGAGGACCTTTGTGGACGAAAAACGGCAGCTGGCTTGTTGTTGCAGCAGGGCTGCGAGCGTGCGGGGACTTCAATTCCCAGAAGTCCCTGCCAGACCGATTGAGAGCTTCCGGTCCGCTCTCCCTGCTGGCCCGCCCCCCGCCCTCCTGAGGATTTAAAACTTCAGCTGTAGATAGCTGAGTGGGTCACCCTGGTCTCTTTGTGAAACACCGGCTCACCTGCTACTTATTTGGTCCCTGGACACTGACAACTCCTCGGCGCACCCGCTTCGCGGGCGCCCCTTCGCCCGTCTCGTTGAGGAGACTGCACTCGGATTGTGAGAGGACCTTTGTGGACGAAAAACGGCAGCTGGCTTGTTGTTGCAGCAGGGCTGCGAGCGTGCGGGGACTTCAATTCCCAGAAGTCCCTGCCAGACCGATTGAGAGCTTCCGGTCCGCTCTCCCTGCTGGCCCGCCCCCCGCCCTCCTGAGGATTTAAAACTTCAGCTGTAGATAGCTGAGTGGGTCACCCTGGTCTCTTTGTGAAACACCGGCTCACCTGCTACTTATTTGGTCCCTGGACACTGACAACTCCTCGGCGCACCCGCTTCGCGGGCGCCCCTTCGCCCGTCTCGTTGAGGAGACTGCACTCGGATTGTGAGAGGACCTTTGTGGACGAAAAACGGCAGCTGGCTTGTTGTTGCAGCAGGGCTGCGAGCGTGCGGGGACTTCAATTCCCAGAAGTCCCTGCCAGACCGATTGAGAGCTTCCGGTCCGCTCTCCCTGCTGGCCCGCCCCCCGCCCTCCTGAGGATTTAAAACTTCAGCTGTAGATAGCTGAGTGGGTCACCCTGGTCTCTTTGTGAAACACCGGCTCACCTGCTACTTATTTGGTCCCTGGACACTGACAACTCCTCGGCGCACCCGCTTCGCGGGCGCCCCTTCGCCCGTCTCGTTGAGGAGACTGCACTCGGATTGTGAGAGGACCTTTGTGGACGAAAAACGGCAGCTGGCTTGTTGTTGCAGCAGGGCTGCGAGCGTGCGGGGACTTCAATTCCCAGAAGTCCCTGCCAGACCGATTGAGAGCTTCCGGTCCGCTCTCCCTGCTGGCCCGCCCCCCGCCCTCCTGAGGATTTAAAACTTCAGCTGTAGATAGCTGAGTGGGTCACCCTGGTCTCTTTGTGAAACACCGGCTCACCTGCTACTTATTTGGTCCCTGGACACTGACAACTCCTCGGCGCACCCGCTTCGCGGGCGCCCCTTCGCCCGTCTCGTTGAGGAGACTGCACTCGGATTGTGAGAGGACCTTTGTGGACGAAAAACGGCAGCTGGCTTGTTGTTGCAGCAGGGCTGCGAGCGTGCGGGGACTTCAATTCCCAGAAGTCCCTGCCAGACCGATTGAGAGCTTCCGGTCCGCTCTCCCTGCTGGCCCGCCCCCCGCCCTCCTGAGGATTTAAAACTTCAGCTGTAGATAGCTGAGTGGGTCACCCTGGTCTCTTTGTGAAACACCGGCTCACCTGCTACTTATTTGGTCCCTGGACACTGACAACTCCTCGGCGCACCCGCTTCGCGGGCGCCCCTTCGCCCGTCTCGTTGAGGAGACTGCACTCGGATTGTGAGAGGACCTTTGTGGACGAAAAACGGCAGCTGGCTTGTTGTTGCAGCAGGGCTGCGAGCGTGCGGGGACTTCAATTCCCAGAAGTCCCTGCCAGACCGATTGAGAGCTTCCGGTCCGCTCTCCCTGCTGGCCCGCCCCCCGCCCTCCTGAGGATTCAAAAAACCTTCTCACTCCCGCAGCGCGGGACGCAGCCTGGACGAAGACCGGACAAAGAGCGGACAGTCTTAGACAGTCCGAGACAGGTTGAGACTGGACTGGACACGCTACTCAGCCTCTATTGTCCTCGTTTTGCGTGGCTCGCAGTAAGACTATTCATTCTTGTTTTTATTTTCTGGATATACCGTCATCCATTATAACACTGTTGTTATTTGAATATTATTACTAGTTCCTGAAGAATGCCTAAAAAGAATCTAACGGCGGGAGGTAACTCAATAGAAAACTATATGATACAAGTAGTCTCTAAGATTAACAACGAGAGGCGAGAATCCTTAGGTCTCAGCCTGTCCCCTAACCTATCTCCCCCAAGCTCTTCACCTGATTCACCCTGGACTGATAAACCTCCTCTGGTCGAGGGAGGAGTAGTTTTAGACTCTGATAACTTAGATCATGACATTTCAAACCTGAGTACTCATACAATACAGGGTCAAGACACAGCTCGGGCTAATGACTCGGAATGTCAGGTAGTTGACACTGATCAAGATCAAGATCAAATTGTGCAGGAGAGCGAGCAGCCAAATAATGAGGCTGATCCCCCAGTCCTAGATCATGTGCCACGTGCCATCAGAAATTGTAGAAAAACTCGTGGTGGAGTTCTTTTAGGGAAGAAGAGGGTTGTGTCTCCCGTAAGAAGTAGGGTCATAGGCAGGGGGAAAGCAGAAGAACTCGAGAAGTATAAGGTGGGTGAGGAGTTATTATCAAGATTAGCTGACTTAATTGACATTAAACTTAAAATCTTAATTAAACCAGTTATGTCCAAACTGGACAAGCTAACTGCTGATATAAAGAAACTAGGTGCAGATCAAAAAAAGTTAGTAGAAGCTGTGTCTAATATTTCAGACACAGTTACCAGCCTAGCTTTACCCGTAAAAGAGGCTTTTTATCCTTCACTTGAGGGAGGCTCTACTTCAAACACTATACATGCTAATTTACAGGAACAGTCCTCAACTATAGCGACATTTCATTTACTGCCAGGAGATACTTTACCCCCAATTCCTCCTGTAACACCTGCACGCACTTTTACAGAAGAAGTTACGGTACAGTTTCTGGAGGAAGCGGCTCCATTAGTACTGGTATTGGCTAACGTCCCCCCACTAGCCGCAGACCAACCAGAATCCCCCCCGGCAGTAACAAGTAAGGCCCTGCACTGGCTATCAGGCAACATGCAGCTGGCACCGTGGGGGAAACAACAGCTAGCTGGTGACATTAGGTCAGCCAGAAGGGTCCCATGGATAGGTCAAAACCCTAAAAAATTCAAGGGTGACTGCATCATTATAAATTTTGCCAATTCTGCAGTTTTACCAAACATCCTGCTAAATATCTTGCCGCCGCAGTGCAGAAGAGGCACCATCATTCCTCTCACACTAGAATTTTTCGGCAAAAAACAGCGGAGTATGTCCTATCCTAAGCCTACCCATAATTTCACCAGGCCCATATGGCCAGTGACTTCTAATGGCTGGCGTTCTGAGGTACCAACTAATAACTGGGGGTATAGTCAGGATAGAAGGGAACGCCCAATACGTCCACCCCCTCCAGATCGATACTATTCTACTTATTTTAATAATCACTATAACATCCCCATCTCTAATAGATATGGCATCTTCTCAGATGAGGGGGGACTGGATGGGGTGGAATGACTACCTGATACATCTTCTAACTTCCTCCCCACCGCCCGTTTGCCAGGAGTTATAGACTTCGGAGATATTCCTCAAGGGTTAGAACCGCAAGGGAGTAAGGATGGGGGTTTGGTTGGCTGGAATCAAATAGATTTACCAGGTTTACCCACTGATATTATCCCAGCCTGCCCACAAGCTTGTTCTTCGGCTAATCCCGGGACAGATGGGGTACGCTGTTGTACAGGCTTAACACCTATCACTCAATTTGAATGTGGAAATGTGGCTACAATACAACATGAACCAATTAAAATTAAGGAGGGGCTATTATCCTGGAATATAGCGGGACTGCAGGATAAATTGTTCAATACAGATTGGTTATCCTTTGTTAAAAATTACCCCGTTATATGCCTTCAAGAAACCTGGGCAGTGGGGGAAAAAAATATACACATTGACGGTTATGAGAGTTTTTTAACCTCGGCAGTTCCTTCATCTAGTGGTAGAGCTAAGGGGGGTTTGGCAATTTTTGTTAACTTATCATTAATTTGCCTTACAACTGTACATCACTCTGGCAATAATAATATTCAGGTTGTCGAATTTAAGAGGGGCAGTACAAGTTTTGCTCTGATCAACTTTTATAACGCAGTGAGTCAGTCTGGCGATTGCAACATGGAGTCATTGTGTGAATTCCTAAGGGCTAAAGATGATTCCCTCCCACGCCTTAAGATAATAGCGGGAGATTTCAACACTCATTTATGTGGGAATCCTAGCCTGAGTCCTGTTGGTCACTTGGGCTGTAACAATCTGGAAGGAGTACACTTTGATCACTCGCGAAGGGGTTCACGTTTAAATGACTTAATGAATGAATATAACCTTTTCACTGCTATGTCAATAGTTGAGGAACAAACTGTTTTATCAATCCCTACTTTTAAAGGTCATGCAACAGGGTCATATATTGACCATATTTTATTATCGGCAGAATTTGTTAATTTTATTGGGGATTTTTCGATTATTTCAAGCATTTTTAGCGATCACAATCCTTTATGCATTACTATGGGTGTGAACTTACTCGAAAAACATAACCCTCGAGAGAATCGTGGTACCACTAAATGTATTAATGGTAAGCGACGCATAAAGTGGTCTATGGTGGACTGTAAGCAATTTTATTCTTCTATCAAGAATGTATGCCATCATGATTTGATAACATGTACATCTACTGTCTCAGCACCATTACAAATTCTGACGTCTTTTAATGAGATTGCTAAAAAGGTGGAGTCACTTTTAACGTTACCTGCTAAGAGGATAGCTAATTCATCTAATAATCCAAAATGGTTTGACAGCAACTGTTCGAAGGCCAGTCGCGAGCTCAAGAAAGCATTAAAAACAAATCAGAGAGATCCTTTAACCATCAGAGCGTTGCGGGCTGAGTACAAAAAGTCTCTTGCTACTCGCAAACGTGCTGTCAAGAAAAGCGTTTGGGAGTCTCTGTTAGATCCAGAGATACTAAAAAATAGCTCTAAGTTCTGGGAGATCATTAATAAGCCCTTGTTCGATCATCCCAGTACTTCAAGTACAGGCACCAACATCCCAGAAGAAGTTTGGATTAACCACTTCAGTTCCATTTTTAAAGGTAATGGTTCCCAGGTACAATGCAGCCCAAAAGAAACTAGCGAAAAATCCCTGCTCTTCACAACTGATGAGGTAATAAAGGGCATAGAAGGCCTATCAAACAATAAGGCCCCAGGACCTGATGGTCTCCCTCCTGATCTTTTTAAATCTTGCATAACACTCTGGGCACCGGTCCTTACAGCTGTACTTAATGCTGCTGTGCTTTGTGGATGCCCAAAATCTTGGGGGGTATCCACTATTGTGCCTATTTTTAAAAAAGGAGACCGCAGTAGCCCTACCTGCTATCGACCAATATCTTTAATAAACTCCGTGGTTAAAGTTGTGGGAGGAGTAATATTGAACAGATTGGTCAGATGGTCAGTAGAAAATAATATAATATCTTCAATCCAGTATGGATTCAGGCCAGGCCATTCTACAATTTCACAATGTTTAAACTTATACCTCATCATCGCGAAGTATACTAAGGCTCGAAGAGGAATGATCCATATGGCGTTCATGGATCTTTCCTCGGCTTTCGATTGTGTGAGCCGGGGGAAGCTCTGGGACGCCATGCTAAAAATGGGTGTGGATCCAAACTTAGTTGCTTTGTTAGATGATATGCATTCGGACACCAATGCAAATGTCAGATTCACCCAAGACCTGAATGTGACCAAAGACTTTGGGGTGCATCGTGGTGTCCGACAAGGCTGCATCCTGGCCCCATTCCTTTTTAACTTATACATAAATGATCTGGAAGAGCATCTTTTAAGCACTAATACGGATTATCCGTATATAGGCCGTAGGGGGCTGCCAGTCCTTTTATATGCGGATGACGCAGTTCTCCTATCAAGAACAGCAAACGGTCTACAAATCTTATTAGACTCCTTCCATTCCTTCATGACCTCAAGAGAGTTAAGCATTAATAACTCTAAATCATATATAATGAAGGTCGGACAGGGAAATAAAAAAGTAAACTGCCTAAATGTAAATGGTGTACGTATTCCTACTACACATACATTTTCCTATCTCGGGGTCCTCTTTGATAGTCAACTAAATTGGGGACCCGTGATTGAAAAAAAGAAGGGAGAAGTCACTAGGGTAAACGCGGCAATAATGGACTTTTCTAAGAAAGTGGGTAATAGTCCAGTTGCCGCCTTGCTCCAACTTTATCAAGCTAAAAGTGTCCCCACAGCGTGCTATGGAAGTGAAATTTGGGGTTATGTTCCTCCGGATCCCTTACAGACCGCTGAAAATAACTTCCTAAAATCAGTACTAAGGGTTCCCAGGGGCACGGCCAACTTCTCCGTGCACGAGGAACTGGGGGTTTCCTTCGTATGTGACAAGATTGCTGTTAATCCCTTGTTATGCTGGATGAACTGTTGGTTAAATGATAACATTCCACTAACCCAGCTTATTTTAAGAGAGTCACTCACATGGGACAACAGGATGAAGGTTCCCTGGTTAAAGTATCTTTTTAAGTGCTTTGCCGAATTAGGTCGCCCTGAATTCTTTTTATCCCCTGAATCGATCACTAAACAGGATGTTACAACGGTCCAGAAAGCTTTTATTGGTCTAAGAACTCAAGATAGGGAATCACGTGAGCTAAAAAAAGAAAGTGTTCGTAATCATGCATTAGTAAAAAGCACCTTGCTCATGGAACCCTATTTATCCTGGCAATTGTCCAGCTATGACCGTTTCTTACTGATCAGGTTCAGGTTTAATTTGTTTCATTTTCTGCTGGCTGTTCCCAGGGGATCTCATCGTGGACAAGTGTTGCCGGCTTGCGGCTGCGACGATATGTCTCCGCAAGACCTGGCACACTTTCTCTTCTTTTGTCCCTTTTATACTGTACCGAGGAATCTACATCTGAAACCCTGTTTGAAAAAACTAAACTTTATACAATATCGTCCTGCACTGCACTTTTTACAGCTATTAAGTTGTGAATATACTTTGTTTTTATGTAGTTTTTTAAAATTGGCAGTAAAATTCAGAAATAGTATGGAAGGATAAAAATAATATATGAATTGCTATTACCTCTTTTTTATAATGGACTCCACAAAATACTCTGAATGCTTGTTGTATATTTGTCCTCACCTGCTTATCTTATATCTGTATTTTATCCTTATGTATTAATGTGTCCTTTTTAAATGTAGTGTAAATGCTTTTATGGTTGTCAATTTGTACAACCGAATAAAGTTTATTGAACTTGAACTTGAACAATGGAAACAATAGGTCTTGCCCACAGACAACTAAGGGTTTCTGTAGCTGAGAGCTAAAAGCAAGTTATATAAAAACATACGTTTTAGTTCTGGATTCTGGGCAGCTCACAACCAGAGCCCTTAGAGAAATGGTGGTACTAGACTTCTGGACAAGGAGTCGCATCATTCCAATCTTTTGTACGTTCTTGGAGGTGGAAATGCTAGGTTTACCCCTCCCTGTAGACCTGCTGCTTTACACTGCTCACAGATGAGAAGGTCTTTAATTGCCCTACACCTCTAGACCATGCGGGTTCTTGTGGAGAGACACAGGTGTGGTAGCCATTAGAGCCAGGCATGAGGAATAACTTAAGGAACCCAGATGTTTTTATTCCACTCGGCTACACCTGGTGTGCATAGCTTACCAGGACAGAATATGTGAGTAATTCGCAAGTGAGTTATATATGTAGTAAGACTCTAAAATGGGTCCGGACGTTAGGGTGTGCATCATTACCCTAAAAGAGCTACCATATGGATTTTCTTTTAAGTGAAAAGGCTACATCCCCATCAACATAATTTGTAAATTTCCTAAAAGGAATGATGTACACTCAGGCCTGTCTCTTTTCTTTTTAGGAGGGAGATGATTTTATTCGGTTTCAGGGATACTCACAAACCAGATGGAGGCGCTAGGGTATCATGGTCAAGAGGGAGCACTGCACTTGTGGAACTCAGCACTACATACATATATTTTTACGGTATGTATAATTTTCCTGTTCCGCCTTACAGGTTGCATCACCTCAACTTCACCATAGTGTGAACAAGGAACTATGCCCAGTAGTGTGGCCATCATTCTACTTGAGTGCGGGGTTGAGAGGTACTAAGGAAATACACACAAAACAAACCAATGCCTAGCAAACACAAAGAGGTAAAACCATTCTTGGATGATGAGGCACAAGACTCACTAGGAGCATGACATAAAGTATGTAATACTTCAAGCTCTAGTAAAGTTGCTACTGCTACTAATAATATGTCAGTTATTTAGTGCAAAGCATATTTAAAAAGAGGGTATTATTGTTAGACCCGTCAGCCTTATGGTGGTCTTTTACATGTTCTGGTAGTGGAAAACTTTGAAATTCATTTTTCTCAAATGCAAGACCTACCTCCCCAATAGGATAACATTAGGTTAACTTAATACATTTATAAGGTGCTAACTTTCCATTAGGAGGAGGCAGAAATGTTAAGTTTGGTGTCCAAAGGATTGTAATTTAAAGCTGTCTTTAGTGGTAAAGTCAAATTCTAAGGCGCAATTCTGAAAATTATACATTTAGAAAATGTGCATTATCTTGTCCCAACCATTTGGTGCCTGTAACCTGGGTCACATGATTAGGTGTAGCTGACAGTTGGTCTTTGTGTATTGCTCCCAGACAGTGAGACAAAGTGCAACAGTATCTGGCAGGATGGGCCATCTCTGAGCTGATGAGAAGGAGGAGTTGTTATCTACCACACTTGCAAATCAGAAAGGCACTGCATGGCACAATCACAAATATTTGTGTGTGTGACCCCAGACACGCTGGGGCTAGGGCACGGAGGCAGAAAATTCAAACACCTTTGGGGGTGTAAACCTCCAGAACCATCTCCTACATCAAAGTGGAAACTATGTATAAATAATGACCCTCAGATCCACTCTTCTCTCTTGACCTGTGGAAGACTCAAAAGGACCATGTGCTCCTCTGCCAGAAGGACTGCTACTCGGTTGCCCTGATGTGCTACTGTCCTGCTGTTTGACTGAGAGTTCTGGACCTGCATCGTGATCCTTGGATTCCCAGAGAGACTCCAAGGGCTAGTTGGCTGGCCTCCTGATCAGAGCCTCAGGGGCAGAAAAGGCTCTAACCACCTCGAACCCAGCACCCGGACTCTACATGCTCCGAGTTATGTCCTCCAAGTAGTACCACTCCACTCCTGGACCCATGGAAGTGGGTCTGAAGGTGCCCTGCCAGCCCAGATGTGGTACTGTGAGTAAAGAGTATAAGTGTTCACCCAAGCACAGTCTTTGCATACAGCAATCTGCGAGAACGTGAATACATTCTGTCAACTTCCCAAGCACAGAGAATATGCTAAGGCACTGGGCTCACTGTGCCACTGGATTCAAGCTAGCCTGGCTGATATGGGGTGATGCCCCGAAACTCGTCCCAGGTTGCTTGTTTCCGGTCCAGGGAGGACCTGCCTTGGCAGTTTGGGCTGGACTGTTCCCATGAGGCACAGAATCAAGACTAATTTGCATATGGCTGGGTCTAAACTGGGGTGGCATGGTGAGCAAAAGAACGATGAATTGAACTCAGATCTAAAGACTGGGGGTGAATGTTTGAGTTGCTCTGCATTCAGTTCATCATCTGTGTGTCTTTTGCTTTCTTGCCTTACGGCACTGCACTGTATCATCTCTCACAAACTCTCAGGGAATGCAAGTGCAGGACTGGCACTTCCATAAGGTGAGGTTGGACAGCAGCCTTAGGGAGACACTTGTGGCTCCTTTGGGGGAGACAACCAAAGTTTATGGTCTCAGTCTTTCTCTGCACAGATAACTTCCAAGCATAAAGATAAACTCTGAATAAGCCAAAGTGGTCAGTTTATATCCAGAAACAATGTCATTTGGTTTCCAGGCTTTTTTGAGAAAACAAATCACTAAAAAGTGAATTGAATTCCAGTGGGGCTGGCGTAGGTAAGTGCGGAGAGGTGGGGCAAGGGATGGGGAAGTGTCGACAGACGACAGAATAGGTCAAATTCAATGAATAAATAAAACCTATTCTGTTGTCAGTTGACTTCCCCCCTGCCCTGCTCCATTTTCTCACTGCACTTACCGGCACTGCTTTCTACCTAAAATGGATTGCATGTACTTTAGGTACACCACAGATTGGATTCTGGGGTACCCTTATAAGTCCCTAGTATATGGTATACTATATACGCAGGGCATAGGTACCCCAGAGGCCTACCAGGGGCTGCAGCATGTACTGTGGCACCCCTGGGAAGCCATTTAAAATGACACAACAGGTCTGCTAGAGCAGCCTGTGTAAGGTGGTGTATGCACCCCTTACTTAGATATAGGTTCCCTATATCTATCCATATCACTGCACATATAAACCTATCAGTCACCGCTATGGCAGGCCTTATCAATCCTGAAGGCAGGGTGCTGGGTTTTATGTGAGAGGGTGCCCATGCATGAGCAGAGCCCCTCTGCAGCCTTCGGAACCTTTATTCCGGGGTTGTTTGTGATGCAGCCAAACCATATACTCTTAAGTGCATTATAACCTCGCGGTAAATGCTAACTTTGGAATGGCTGCATGGAAACATGTTGTGTTTGGTGTCAAACACCTTGGAATCATACCTCCACACCAGTAACTGGTGTGGGAGGTATGATTCCATCCTACTAGAGGGAGAAACATGACAGCACCGGTACACCCGGTACCGGCTTCACAGACCCTGGCATCACAAAACGGATGCTGCCAGCCACAGACACAAGTCTGCACTCCTGCTGCTGGATGAAACTCTGGCAGAGGAGGCCTGGACAATAGGTTTCCTGTCACAGGGAGGTGTAACCACCTCCCAGACAGGCTTTAGTGTATTGGGGCTGGGTGGGTGCACTCCAAGAGTGCTTTGATGTCTGCACTGGGGGCACATTTGGTGTCCCTGTGCATAGTCCAGCTCAAACCGGTTGCAGGGGCTTTCAGCCCCTGCTCTGGCGAGAAACTGGACAAAGGATATGGGTGTAGCCACCCCTCTGTCCTGACCCTCCCATAGGTGGGTCCCCAGAGTTTGTCCCACCCCTTACTTGGGTATAAAGTAGGAACCCCTGACTATAGGACTTTAGATTTACCTGGATGAAACTCTGCTACAGAATCCCAGAACTTCTACTATCTATACGACGTTGGATGACCGAAGAATCTCCCTTGGAGTAAAGGAGTTACTCCCCTGCAAGGCAGGCACCAAAGACGCATTTGTTGGGTTTGCATCTACGCAGCTCCTGAAGGACCCCAAAGACTTTGCAACACAGGAGGTGGGTTTCCAAGCTTCCCCGAGGCCAATCCGTGCTTTCAGTAATCCTGAGATCCAAAGCCCTCGTGAGGACCGTGCAACCCGAACCCCTGGACATCATGCACATTTGCAGCAGCATATGCTTCTTGGCAATCCATGAAGCTGTGCTTTGGGCTACTTGTAGTCCTGACCCCGAGCAGTACTTCCACCGAAGATTACTGGCCTACACTCCTTGAGGGACCCGTGGGCTGGTATTAAGTTATTCCTCTCAAGGTCCCTTCGCGATCCCTTGTCTGTCAACTTGTGGGTCCCTGAAAAGGGTGCTTTGACTTTCAACTAGCTTACCTGGTTGCTCCAGATGTGCCCTGACTCTCCCTTGCTTGGAGAGTCCACAGGACCTTGCTGGTCCACACCGAAGCCGTTTTACTCTCACTGCGTGGGTTGCCGTTGCCAAGGCTTGTTGGTCTCCAATCCGGACACCGACCCCCCAGCACTCGACATCCTTCGTGGGACAGCTTGCCTGCAGACTGTTGTCATCGTTGACGCCTCCTGGTCTCTGTGGCAGTGGAGTCAAGCTTCACCTCATCGCACCTGAAACACCCGACATTGGTGGGCATTCGTCTCTTGTGCCCCTGGTCACTGGCAAGTGACCCAGACTCTGTCCCCTCTGCTTTCAGGTTCTTCACATCTTCGATCCAGGCTTGGATCACACCGGACACTTCTCCTTTCACGGCAGCAGCACTTTGCAGCAACTCTCCATTGACGACTTCAAAGATTCCTGACACCATTTGACACCTATGCACCCGGCTTCCCTAGGTTAGGTAACACGAGTACTCTGGTGCTCACATGGGTGCTGGCCTTAGAACCTCCTAAGTCTGAAAGGGTTTGCTCGAAGTCCTCTCCTAAGTGTCCTTAAACTTTCAAATTCCAACCACGACTTTCCCATAGGATTGTACGGAGCTCTCGGCTGTGTTCTCACACTGCACGCGTCCCCCGTGGGTCCCTGCTTCACTACCTTGGGTGGTTCCTTGGGGTCCCAGAAATTCTATGTGCTCTAGGCACTGTGTCTAGTCAAGTCGTGGTTCTTATACCACTTTCTGAATATATGGTTTGGGCTCCCGGGGGGCCCATTTTATATTGTGCTATTTACTGTCGTTTTAGAACTATATTATTGTGTGCCTTGCTCTCTAATCTCATAAAGAGGTTAGTAGAGAGTGTTTAGAAATAAATACATATATTTTATAAATATACCTTGTGTGGTTCTCCTTCCATTTAGTTATTCAAGAGGTTATAATCTGGTAAACCAAGCTGCTTTACAGTACTTCAAGACTTAGCCTGAAGGCTGCTCTCCATAGCTACCACTAGTATAGCTTTCAATAAAGGTTGTCTTAAACCTAATCATCAATAAGGGTTGTTTGGACTGGTGCAAGGTGCCCACTATAACTAGTGGACAGCATATACCAGGCCAACTTCTCACACGATGCAGCTCTGTGGCAACTAGCTAATAAGAAGAACTCTCCCTCTGGTTTTGCATGACCTGTTGGAAAGCAGGGAGGGAGAGAACAGTGAAGAGGAACAGGCAGAGAAGGGAAATAGCAATTCTGACTACAAATAAACTCAGTGGAGTACTCAATACCGCTATTGGATACATGCATTCAAGCAGAAACCCAGCTATCGGAAATATGAATACCGCACCATTCAAATATCCAAGTCCTGCTCTCTATCACATACATGCATACTTACAGACACACACACACACACACACACTCCCCCATATATTTTAGGGCAGTATTTTTTTGTTGCAGATTTATATAGCGCGAACTTGACCCAAATGTATTGGAGCGCTTTACATGAGCACCAGTTACATTACACAAGGACACATTCATTTCTTGGTAGGCGCGGGGAGATTACGTGATTTGCCCGGAATCACAGGAAGCTGATCCAAAGCCGAGGCTCGAACCTGGTCCCCCAGCTCCAAAGTTGGCAGCTCTGGCCTAAGGCCACAACCTCTCCCCTAAGTGGTTCTTAACCTTTTGCCTTCAGTGGACTCCACTTAATCAGTATTGGAATCGGGGGACCCTCAATGAATCATTACTGAATTCTGGGGATGCCCTCTAAGTCACTATTGGAAACCGGGGACCCCAGGCAAAATAATTACAATGATTTGAACCACAAAACAATACACAAAAATACGGACACATCCGTTGATCAAACAATGCAAAAATGATGATATTTTAATGGGAAGGTTGGAGCTTTTCTAATTTGAATTGACGCTACCCATCGTCCATACTACACTCAGTTTGATGCACTTGCAACGCTTCCATGAATCAATTCGAGGATACTAAGTTAATTTATAGTTTCCAATTTCAAATTCCTTCACATTTACAGAACTTCTTACAATTTTACTCCTTTATTTATATACACTTAATTAATTTGTTAAGGTTATTTAATTTTTTATCACTTGCGGACCCCTGAGAAGGTGTCGTGGACCTCCGGGGGGCTCTGGACCAAAGGTTAAGAACCACTGATTTAGGATAAACATGACAGATCAAGTGAGTAGTCAGGAAAATGAAATATCCCCTGTTAGTACCATATCTCGAATGACAAGAAGTGAGTGAGGTCAGCAAGCATGACAGGCATTCAAGGGCGAGTACCTCTGAGGAAATTCGGAAATGTCCTTCCATTCCACCATCCTTTTTTCATTCTTTGTTCCTTCTTATCTTCCCTCTTTCTCATCTTTCTTTTTTCTGTTTCCTTCCTTCTTTTTCTACATCTTTCTTTCAGTCCTTTTTCCATCCATCCACCAAACTATCCTTCTCCCTATCCTTCTTTCATCCTCTGTTCTTTTTCCACCCATCTTTCTGTCTTTTTTCCCTTTCATCATCTATCCATCCATCCATTCATGCTTCTGCCCTTCCTTCTCTCCATACCTCAATTTTTCCTTCAAATCTTTACACATGTCAGGTTCTTCGCCCATCCAATCTTCTCTGCATTCAACCACTCTTCTTTCCACTCATTCTCTCCAGCCATTGTTGGAAAGTAGGTTATTGGTAGGGGTAAGTATGCACCGACCACTAGTAATATGGCCACTAACATGGTACAGGGTCGAGTAAAGATCTCAGTAAATTAGTCCCTTGCTCAACCCTTGGTAGCTGACAACGAGCCAGTCAGGCCTAACTTAGGAAACAGGAGTATAAAGCATCTAAAAACACCAATACCTCAAATAGGTATTACACAACACACAATAAAAATCCATCACCAATTTCTAAATATAGGAAATATTTTTTAGGAACCAATAGACATCAAAACGACAGAAATCCAATGTGGGGAACCGGAGATATGTATGTTTAAAGATTAACCACTTTATAGTGCTTAAAAACCTATATCCCCGCTCTGGGACATCTATTTGTGCTTGACAGGGACAAAGCTAAAGTTTGAGGCCGACTGTGATGGAGCCCTGGTTGGATACACTAAATGGGAGGCCCTGGTCAAAAATTCACCTTCAGACTTGGAAACTTTTCTGGAGCTATTTCTTCCGACGACGCTCAAATCTCCACAACAGGCCATATTCTGAGAGGGTTCACCGGCTTGACTTTCCGCAAGGCCCTGATCAAATAATGCAAGTCTGGAGCTCCGGAACTTTTAGTGAGATGAACCTGAAATCCTGGCTGGATTGCAGTTGAAGGTAGTCAGCTTCACTCTCAATGTTGGGTTTGTAGCCTCATGGAGCTTTTTCACAAAAGTCCTCCAAACTTCATGAGGAGCTTCCTTGTAGGTTTAAAGTGTCCAAACACCAATCCAAAGGCCTGAAATCTCCTAGATGGTCTCTGGCATGTCTGGAACACAATTCCCACATTGCACCTGGCCGAATCTTTAAAAATCCACTGGACACACAGGATGGGGGCTCTTTTAGAGATGATGCAGGTGGGCTCTGTTAACCTGTAGCTTGCAGGGAGTCCACTCCTTAATCCTTCTTGAAGCAAGGCACAGTAGTCCCCAGGGCCGTATTACCAGATTTCACAGTATGTGCAACCATTCAGAATGCAGGCCTTTGGCTGCAGATCCGGATTCCAGTAGGGCATTCCTTTATCTCCTTGTAGTTTAAGGCAGTAGATATGAGAGACTATGCAGCTCTCACATATTTATTCAGTGTTCTGGGAAGACGAGCGGGGAGCACCTCTATCCAATGCGATGCTGGGTGGCACTACAAACCATGACAACTTCCTCCAAAGTGTGGCATCTTCTTGTCCCACAAAGCAGTGCATTCCCAAAATCCAACATGGATGGTTTATCTCCAGAGGAGTAAGAGCTAGCTAAACCAACTCACAGTGTGGCTCATTTCCATTAGCTCTCCTTTGCAAGTTACTGTTCTAAGCCTGCCATCTGGCTGGGGCACAGGATGTGGGAGTAGGTATGCCTGGCATTTCTTACCGATCTCCTCTCTCTTTCAGCTCAGTTTGATTTACCCAGCCCCCTCTGCAGGACCCATCCTCCTCAGCTTCAGAGCTTTTTCCATCCGAAAACCTCTGCTCCAGCCAGGTAACTTCAGTGGCGGAGCGGCGGATGGTGACATTTGAAAGTGGTGAGGCGTAAAATGCTGGTCATACTGTACCGTTTGCGAGCGAGCACGAACAACCTAAGGAGGTTTCGGGGGGGGGGGGGGGTGTTCTCCCCCCCGAGAAAATTTTCAAAAAAAAGTCGAAAAATGGTGCATTTTCAATAAAATTTGAGAAAGCAGGAAGGTTAATAAAGCAATTGTGAAAGTGGTGTTATTACATTAATGCAGTTTGCATGCAGCTCTTAGATGACAGTTAATAGCTCACTGTTGTATGTTAGGATTTTAACTTACAAACTGCAAGTAACAAAACAGGTTAATGTGCCTGCTGCAAAGAACATGTACCTGACGATGATCACAAAATGCACATGATCTAAATAGGTCAGTGAGACCCTCCTTTTGTCAGAGACATCCTTTTGTTCCTTGCAGCAGTCACATTAACCTTCTGCGCTACCTTTCCATGAGTCAACAGTTCCACTAGAGAAAACTCCTTCCACATGTAACATGAAGGAAGTATGAGTTCTATCCAGCCAGGACAGAGGAAATATCTCAGGTATAATAAAAAGAAAAAGCCATTCCAGGCCCCAGTCCTGATCAAAGTTCTTCGGGGCTTTACTCCTTTGCGTAAACAACATGGTCATTACAGTGTAAGGTGCACGGCGAAGTGCATACTTAGCAATACTTCTTACAGCCCACTGAATCGCAAACAATACGTCTTGCAGCACAGCATGAGACTTCAAACTATTGCTGACCTTTGTAAATAAAAATTCAGGCATGCACTATGATTCGAAAAGTTGTGATCTTTGAAATTGCTTGGCAAACTAGCGTCTTTGACTAAAAGGTATTAAAACAGATCAAAGAGCTGGATTACAATAGAGATAGGAACCACACGTTCACTTGCATGCTAACATTTCACGTTCATTTCATACCACATTCGCTGCCTGTGGGTTTGCCCGTTTCATGCTAAACTGATCATTTGAGTCTCGAGATGGCGCTGTCGGTAAACCGGATTTATAAAGCCAGCCCTAGAGTCTCTGCGCTATTCACTTCGGTGCGAGTAAACACTGTCAGACCCATTGTACAATTGCAGTGCGTTATATCAAAATAAAACTGGGCTGTGCCTGAGTTCTGCAGGGTGAAGTGTCAGTATTCCGTGACAGCCACCCTTACTTGTATTTATTTCATTTATAATGCACAAAAGTGACGTAACATGTCTGTCTCCTACATGCTCATAAATAACACAACACTACATACATATAATTATGCCCACACAAAAAAGACAGAAAATTAAAACAAATATACCCACATCAATGTTACAATGTCCTAACTACCGTCAGCAGTTCTTTAAGGTGCAGTGCATCACATGGTTAAGTTAATGTCGACACCAGGCATTTTAGCCCAAATTCTGGCACATTTTTAATTACGTTTTGATGGAACGGCAAGAAGGTGTTTGAATATTTCAGGCATCGTTCTCTTTAATGGCCCCAATTGCTCATTTAGAAAAATGTCATTTAACTGGTAGAAGAGTAATTTTCGTTTGAGTACAGTATGATTAAAAAGATCATTTCTGCAAATGAGCAATCGAGGCCCATTGTGGGGATTGGAGAGGAGGAAAATGCCCGTCAAATCAGACATCACATAACAGTTCAGGCCAAGGTCTTGGCCGTGTTTGCTTCGGTCTGTTTTTGCAGAACTAATTATATCCTTGTGAATATGAAATGTGACTTGCACTTGAGAGATTTTGAATCAATTTAAGTACCGGTTTGTTTTTTGTTCTAGCAGATAAGTTACCCCAAATTTTCGGCCGTCCGCCCGCTAGAGGATTTCGGCCTTCAAATCTTAAAATGCGTTTAGTCACCTCCGTTGCTAATGTTAGGTGCCCCGCTGGGAGAGTGGAAACGAAAGGAAAAAAAACATTCGTTGTTTCAATTACAGGGACTTTCCGAGCGGGTTTAGGCCCCCTTCTTGCATGGCCTAAGCGTGGCTGCGGTGTGTGCAGTGCACTCAGTTAGTCGTCGCTCGTGGACATTTTAAAGTGCGCAAACTGTTGTCTCTCTCTGGCAACAGAAGCTGATTAGACAGCTCTGGACTTAGTACCGATTTTTTTAAACAATCCACCTTAATTCAAAGCTGTGACACAAACCTCCCTTGTCTAAGAAACAGTAAGCATGTTTTGTGGGCGGGTGGCGGGTGCTGGAAGGTCACTGAAACGTTTCTTGGACAGGATAACCTATATCAAGTGGCTGCAGGGAACCAGTGAGGAAAGTGGTACAGAATATTTCGCTTTGGGCGGCCTCCAAATCCAAAATGAAACAAGCGATATAATGCAAAAGATGCACACGCACCCTTGTTTTTTGTTGCTTGCCCTGTAGCCCCTTCTCATTTTCCTCTACAGTTCGGCACCGGTTGCGGCTCGCAATACGGGGGGGGTCTCACGCGGGGGAGGAGGAGTCCCACGCGGGGGAGGGGGTTGGGGGGTTGGGGGAGTCTCGCGCGGGGATTGAAAATAAAGTAAACTTACTTGACCGGGTCCGCCGCCTCCGCTGTCTGCTTCTGGGCCGGGTCCGCGTTTGGCGCCTTCACCGTGTAGTCTTCTGGGTGCTACTGGCTGGCAAGCCCTCTCAGGCTCTCAGCCAATCCAGACACTGCTCCAGAGTCCAGCAGCGTCAGGATTGGTCTGGAGCAGGGTCACTTCCTGCCCTTTAGGAGACCGGGGGCTGCGAATGAAGCAACCCTCGCTCTCCAAAAGGGAAGGCTTAGTGCGCATGTTCGGGCTTGTCTTAAAAACGACCAGCCCAAAAATGAACATGCGCACTATTGCACTGTCACTCACCCTGAGTGATGCCGCAACCACGCCCCCACCTCCTCCAGCATCCCTCCTAGTTCTAATTCTAACGCTAATTCCATTGCAATCAGGAGTGCTGATTGCAGGAATTAGCGTCAGAAGTAGAACAATCGATTTCTCATTGGTGGGCGATTTTTCATTGGTGGGGCAACGCCCGAACGCCCCCAATGGCCGCACCGCCACTGGGTAACTTATCACCTAATCAAAGTAGCCTGGCTAAGACCAATCAGCAGAGACAGCTAGAATGCTGGATTTTGGCTTAAGGGAGAGAATGTTCTATAACTTCTCTTCTGTACCTATGATAAATTCAGTAGTGGCAAAATATTGACTTTATCAATAACAGTCCTTGAATTATATTACTCCTTTCCTATCAATAGTTATTTCTAAATACAATATTTCAAGGCTAGCCTATAGAGCAAAGTATCTACAATGGGGAAAAATGAAATGGGCAGTTTTTCCTCACCAGGGCATATAAAACATATTTTATAAGGTGCCTGCTTATAGTTTCATGGCTGTCCACCCCTGGGACACCTGCAGGAGACCTGGGGGTGCCTAATATGTAAAAATAAGGTAGATCATCACTTTTAAAGTACCCATACCACCAAGGTTGAGTTTACACACAATTTACTTTTAAAGACAGTTTGCAAATCCAGGCTGCCTTTAAAAGGACATCAGGCACTCAGCAGTACACACATGCTAGTGCAGGAAATCTGCTGGGCCTCTAAACTTCCAAGCCCCATTATATAATAGGGACTTATAGGTAGATTGCACCCCCTGGCTCTATTATATAGTAGGAATGTATAGGGTCTGTCAATGCCAATTGTAATTGCACCCTATTACATTGACCTTTCTACGCATAGCACTGGCCCAGGGCCTGGATAGCAGAGCCCAGGGTACAGTCAGTCAGTGACCATCAGTATCATACAGCAAAAATGAAGGTGGCCGAGGCAAAAGGATCACTTTCTAACAGCAACCATCATCCATTCTTCTCCTCATCTATCCCTCACCTTTAATCCACCCTTCTCTGCATCCATCTATCCACCTTGGCATTCACTCTCCCATCCTTCCTTCCTTCCACCCTCTTTCATCTCTCCTTTTATCCATTCAAGGCTTTATTTTGCATTTGTTCCCCCATGTCCACATCTCCATCATACTACTCTCTTATAGTGGTATTTATGAGCTTCTGGTCAGTGCAGCCAGCCTTTCTTCAACAGTAAATTGAATTATGAATGAAAGGTTAAAGGTTTTGTTTCAATAAGAATAACCTAGTGCCCCCCCCCCACGCTCCTCAAGCTGGTATGGTTAGGTGCCGATGACACCCCTGTGATAGATTACACACATTTATGTGCATCAGTATGATTTCCATAAAGAAGTTCGGGTAAAAAAGCCTGTGCCCTACAACTAGCTTTGTGCTGCCCGCCACCAACCACTAGTCACGTCAGAGGCAGGTGATTGTGCTGGATGGTAGCCCTCCATGATAATAGGAGGGCCGCTTTGTACCCCCATCGCCCAAGGTTGTAACAATATTGAGGTCAGTAATATCACCGCATGTATACCAACTCACAATACCGACTATCGCAACATCATCAAAGCGAGCACAGGTAGGGAAGAGTGGATTTAACTTCACCTGGGCTTACCTTGATGATAGAGCAAGAGTGGCGGCCAATATTAAAGGTCCAATCAACATTGTGACTCCCACCACACCCACCACGGTTCAGCTCTCTTTTGGTGAGCACGATTCAGAATATGTCGAGCCACTGTCAGGAGACTCGAGAAACGAGCCTTCTCCACAGGAAACAGAAGGAGGAAAGGGGGACCACGGCTACCATTCCAGGAACTTCTATCCTTACAATTATTTTTTAGGCAAGTGGTCTAATTAGGGTGAATTGGGACTCCCACTCTCAGTGGTATCGGTTTGTTAAATAAAATCCTCTTACTGCAACATAGCGTCTTTCATGACCTCAGCTATATGTATCTACTAATTGGAATCAAAATAAATCACTGTTTAACATTTTTTTTTTTTTAGAAGAGTAGTTCGCAGAAAGGAGTTTGAACTTTGCATTATCAAAGGTAACTGGGCCCCAGTACCACCTCCTTCCTCTGAGGATAGGCATCGTGTGCACGAAAGTAAATGGAATTTCAAAGACTGTTCGCGCACTGTACTTTATTCCTTAATTTGAATAATATGCATGCGTTGTGTGCCTGGGTTATCCCTTTGAAATGCAATGCATAAACGAGAGAAGCAGTGAGAGAGAGGGCCAGATGGGAAGAAAGCGAGAAGGGAGGAAGGAACACTGATTGCGTGTGAATGAATTACCTGTGAGAGAGGTGTCCGCCGCCTTGATGGAATCCCTGCTGCTCTGCCACGTGCACGCACAGGCACGCGCGTCGCGCGCACACAGGTGCCTTTCTGCAGCTTCCAGAAGAACGCTTGTTCCGCCTGCCTCATTGTGTGCGATTTCATGCAAAAGTGTTTGCTCCATTTTACTTGACAGCGCTTGAAAATCAAAAGTGATGTCCCATGAAAGGAAAAAGAAGACAATTTTGTTTTCGGTTAGCCAAATTATCAACAGCTGAGGATAAGAGGCGATTATCAGATGGCTAAACTCGAAGGAGCCTGGCTTGTTTTTGAAGGAAGTATGGGGACAGATAAGTAATGTAAAATACTAAAATACAAGTCCGTTACCGCAGGTATGTTTAACAAATGCCCTTTTAAGACGGCTTGAAGCACCCGGAGTGTGTATGACCCTCATTAGGCCCCTTCTATGCAAGGAGTGCATAATATGTCACAGCTATGCATACAAACTGCAGATGAACAAAGAAGGGTTTAACACATGTTTTACAAAAGATAGTGATTCTGAGTTTAGGAAATAAAGATATAACTTGGAAGGGTAGAAAGACATTTGAAATACAAATAAAAAATGCAACATGTTCAATAAATCAATAGGGATTATGCAGCGCGCTACTCACCCATAAGGGTCTCAAGGAGCTGGGGTAGGAGGGTGCAGCTCAGGATTAGCCGAAAAGCCAGGTCTTGAGGCTCTTCCTGAATGTGTGCATGGTGGGGGAGCGCCTGATGTTGACTGGGAGTTCGTTCCAGGCTTTGGCTGCGATGTGGGAGAAGGCTCTGGTTCTGTGGATGCGAGGGTTCATTGCCAAGGCGAGGTCGGCGGAGCGGAGGTTTCTTTTGGGTGCGTGGAAAGACATTCTTTCGTTGAGGTATTTGGGTCCAATGTTTTGGAGGGCTTTGTAGTCATGGATTAGTAGTTTGAAGGTTACTCTCTTTTTGACAGGGAGCCAGTGGAGGTCTCGCAGGTGTTGGATCATGTGCTCATGTCGTGGGGTGCCGAAGACGAGTCTGGCTGCAATGATTTGGATGGTCTGAAGTTTCTGAAGCAGGGATTTGTTGATTCCCTCGTAGAGGGCGTTTCCGCAGTCCAGTCTACTAGTTATGAGTGCGTGGGTCCCAGTCTTTCTGGCTTCGGGTGGGATCCACTTGAAAGTCTTTCGGAGGATGCGGAGGGAGTTGAAACAGGTGAAGGCGGCGGCATTGGCCTGGCGAGTCATGGTGAGGGAAGAGTCTAGAATGATCCAGAGGTTCTGGGCGTAATTCGTCGGGTGGGTGGGTTTCTGAGGGATGAGGGCCACCAGGAGCTGTCCCAAGCGGAGGGGGAGGATCCAAGGACGAGGACCTCTGTTTTAGGCAGCTGTCGCTCATCCAGGCTGCAACGTCTTTCTTTCCTTCTTGGAAGCTGTCTGGTGTCTTCGGGGTTGTTCGTGAGGTAGAGCATGAGCTGAGTGTCGTCGGCGTAGGATACTATGCTGAGCCCATGCTGTCTGACGATGGCGGCGAGGGGGGCCATGTAAATGTTGAAGAGCGTGGGGCTGAGCAACGATCCCTGGGGTACTCCGCAGCTGATCTCTGTGGGCTTGGAGAGGAATGGGTGGGAGTCTGATCCGTTGGGTCCTGCTGGTGAGGAAGGAGCAAATCCAGTCGAGGGTGAGTCCTTGTATGGCGGCGTTGTGGAGTCTGGTTGTAAGAGTGTGAGAGTGTGGTGGGAGACGATGTCGAAGGCAGCGGAGAAGTCTAACAGCATGAGGGCTGTGGTGTGTCCCTGGTCGAGTAGCATGCGGATGTTGTCGGTGGCGGCGAGGAGGGTGGTCTTGGTGCTGTGGTTGCTGCAGAATCTGAATTGGGAAGAGTCGAGTATGGCGTTCTCTTCAATGGAAGTGGTTAGTTGTGTGTTGACGAATTTTTTGGAGACTTTGGCTGCAAAGGGAAGGGGAGAGAGGGGCCGGTAGTTTTTCAGGTCTGTCGGGTCGGCCGAGGGTTTCTTGAGGAGGTGCTGGACCTCAGCCCGCTTCCAGTCGTCGGGGAAGATGCCGGCTTCGAAGGTGGCTTTGATGGTGCGGCAGATGTTGCAATGGAAGTGAAAGTCAGCCTAGTTAATGACTGTGTGTCAATGGATTATGGGTATGCAGATGTAGCACAGGGTTATGGGAATTTAAATATCGTGCTCAGCTAGCGCTTACACTCTTCCTTTTCTTCTGATGAGTGATGGATTATCTTGTCTTCTTTCATCATTTTTCAGAGGTGGCTGAAGAGGGAAGAAAGAGATCCCATATAGGTTTTATTAGTAATTCTGAGCATTGTCCATTAATTTTCGAGGCGATCTCCAGCAAAGCAGCTGGGGGGACTTCCCTGCCCAGTGAAGAAACAGGCTGAGGTCAAGATCCTGCTGCTCTTTGAGGAACAAAGTTTGCAGATCGCATTACATTGTTGTGTTTAATAAGGGATAACACGGACTATTAAGAGATTATGCTTTCTAGGTCGAGCCTAGCCTATGGTGATCCTCCCACGCTTTGGATTGGCTTTTTTCTGTGTCATTTAAAGATCGTAGCCTCCAAATGGCCAATGGTTGGAGCATGTCCCATCTCCCTTGGAATATTGCCACGGGAACGAGCTGCAACGCACCCGCAGTCCTTATGCACAGCTGTTCCCCCTGCCTTTCCATCTCCAGCCCGAGTGACAACAGGCCTATAAATCTTGTCAGGGCGCCCGCTTTCATATTTCACCATCACGCCTTTTATTTGCTCAGCAGTGTGCCCCATCGCTGCTCCCTCAACCTGTGGAGACAAATTGTAGCTTGTCTTATGAATTCCTTCGCTCCGATATAGCGTGCACTTTATAGTGCCCCCAGGGCACAAGCAAGTACCAAATATAGTGCTCCAGTATCAGCACGCACTCTACGATCCCACCGTGGCACAAGCAGGTGTCCACTCCAGCGCGCCTTTATTGTTGGGAAAACCCGAGTGTAAGGGGTTTACCAGAGGCCGGCGTCTCTTCCAGGACTCGCGCTGCACTGGTGTGCACTAAGTTCTGCAAGCCGCCTCCTGATATTGCTGCCACCGCACTGGAGGGAGGGCATTTTTTGGAAAGCGAGACAGCTTCCTCAATGACCCCCACTCCTTACACAGTTCTTGCAACAGCCTCAAACATAAAATAACTCTACCAGTACACTACAGCATCACACCTCGGCCCACAACCCCAGACTAAACAGACATCCATGTTTGTGTCACCTAAAGCTTACACAGGTCTACTGTTGCACCTAATCACCACACAACTCAGCAACGTGCCACCCCTCCTTCCACAACCATATCTCCACAGCTCTGCTGGTGCACCCCGTCCTCCCACAGCTCAGCAACGCACACCTCTATGTACGCAACCTCATCTCTACAGCTCTGCCGGTGCAACCCGTCCTCACACAGCTCAGCAATATACCCCCTCTGTACACAACCGTATCTCTACAGCTCCGCTGGTGCACCCCTTCCTCACACAGCTCAGCAATGTACACTCTATGTGCACAACCTTATCTCCACAGCTCTACTGGCTCACCTCGTCCTCACACAGCTCTATAACATACCCCTTCTGTACACAACCGTATCTCCACAGCTCTGCTGGTTCACCCCAGTTCTCACAAAGCTCAGCAACGTACCCCCTCTGTACACTACTGTATCTCCACAGCTCCCATTATGTTTTACAGCAGTTTTAACTGCACCGGAAGAAAACGTGCCAAAAATTATGTTTTACTGCAGTTTTAACTGCACCGGAACACAATGGGGCCGTTTCCGATTCCGGTCGCAAATTGTACCGACCGACACGGACCCGGACCGGAGACCGACCAACACGGACCAGCGCCGTACGACCCGTGCAGTACGATGCAACGTGTGTTAATTACAACCGACACATACGGAATACAAGCCGTACGACCGAGCCGTAGGGAAAATAGTGATCAGGCCGGAAAACCGACGCGAGTTTCACCGACCGACACAAACCCGGAATGAACCCGACCGACACGTACCCGCGATGTCCGACCCGCGCAGTACGATGCAATGCGTGTAAAATCAGACTGACTCGCACGGAGACCAAGCCGCACGACCGCCACAAACAGAAAACCGGGCCCACAAGTAATAGAGATCTCCGCGACCGGCACGTAGGAAACACAGAAGATAGTCAGCGTGAACGAGGCGGAGAAGCCCGCACGAGCCAACATCAGCGTCCGTTTCCGTCAGAAGAACGTCTCCTTCATGCCTACAAAACCCAAAGGAAAAAAGACAAAAAAAGGACCAAACAAGCAATGACAAAGCCAATAAATATCAAATAAAAAAAACCTGGGACAAAGATACACTCACAACTCCAACTATATAAAGGACTTCAATCACTACCATGATCCCTTGCAAATTGGAGACACAGCCAGCAGCAAACACCATCACACAGCAACCACAGACACACTCTCAACTCACCCATCACACAACTCACACACCATCAGCACCTCACCAAAAGCACACACACATACAGCTAGCAAAACCAACACTAACCCACCCTCACTTGCACCCTCTCACACACATCACTCACCACCACCACCCATCACCATGCCCCCAAAGAAGAATCCAAAGTTCACAGATAGTGAGTTAGAAGTGCTGGTAGACAAGATCATCAGAGTAGAGCCACATTTGTTTGGTACATTGGTCCAAAGGACCCCCATGTCACAGAAAACCTAGATGTGGGCGAGGATTGTGGACAAGGTGAACGCACACGCACCAGCAAGGCGCACAAAGGACGATATCCAGAACAGGTGGTATGACGTGCGCAGGAGGGTCAAGAAACTCATTGAAAAAGATCAAGCCCTGAGTCAGTGCACCGGCGGTGGCCCTCCTGCCAAACCAGTCTACTTCAGGACCTGGGAGGAGAAGGTGCGGGACATCCTACCACCAGAGAGCGTCCATGGTCTAACAGATATACCAGAGCCTGGTGAGTATACAACCAACATACCCAATATTGTGTGGCAAGGGTACAGTGAAACTATGCACCGCAAGCAAAGCCACAGTAACCAATAGATAATCATCCCAAGATGTGTATGCTAGTCAGACAAACACAATACCTGCCATCTCATAGTGACTTGGAACTGTGTCATGACATGTACCAACCTACAAACAAATAGAGCAAGGCAGTGGCACAAAGCAAAATCAACACTGCCATACAGTTTGCCACCACAAACACTACCTCACAGTGCAGCTGACTGACAGAAAGGAATAGTGGGGATGCAGGTGAAGTGAGTGTATCCAAAAGCATGATGGGGGTTGTAGTCACAGATAATGCTCCCCCTCCTTATTGGCCCATCAAGACCTCTCTGAACCATGCCCATATCACAGGGAGTGGAAAATGACTGACAAGATGGCTGACACTGGTCCTGCTGTGGGGAGCACAAGGCCCTGGTAGGGGTTGTGTGCAAATCAGAAGCAGGACACCACTGACTGACATCCTGAAAGACAACTTGCACACCCTCCAATGGAAGCACGTTTCATGGTGGGATGTCTGGTCGGGTGGGAAGGAGGACTGACAGCTCTGACCATACTTACCAGCATGTGGAGATCCCCCCTCAACACAAACTCCACACAACTCACCGGGTAGAATGCATTGACCCACACCTCAATGAAATATCAGCAAAAGATACCCCGTACTGGGTGCTGCTGTGTGAAGCACAGGGGCACTCTTTGGACTTGTAGCCAAACAAACACCAGGATTTCACAGTCAGCCATCTTGCCATTGCTGTCACACCCCCTCACAGGGAAGCAGAGTCAAGAGGGAGGAAGTGTGGGCATGCTGGGAACGGGGATGTAGCCAAGACCATGATGGGAGTTGCAGTCACAGACAATCCACACCCACCCACATGGCCCAGCAAGCTCACACTGAACCATGCTCGCCTCACAGGGAGTGGGAAGGGACTGACAAGATGTCTGACACTGGGCTATGCTGTGGGGAACACAAGGCCCTACTGGGAACTGGGCAACAACAAACTCCAGGACTTCAGAGTCAGCCATTTTGCATTGCTGTCACACCTCCTCACAGGGAAGCAGAGTCAAGAGGGAGGAAGTATGGGCATGCTGGGAAGGGGGGTGTAGCCAAGACCATGATAGGAGTTGCAGTCACAGACAATCCACACCCACCCACATGGCCCAGCAAGCTCACACTGAACCATGCTCACCTCACAGGGAGTGGGAAGGGACTGACAAGATGTCTGACACTGGGCTCTGTTGTGGGGAGCACAAGGCCCTGCCGGGAACTGGGCAACAACAAACACCAGGACTTCACAGTCAGCCATCTTGCCATTGCTGTCACACCCCCTCACAGGGAAGCAGAGTCAAGAGGGAGGACGTATGGGCATGCTGGGAAGGGGGGTGTAGCCAAGAGCATGATGGGAGTTGCAGTCACAGACAATCCACACCCACCTACATGGCCCAGCAAGCTCACACTGAACCATGCTTGCCTCACAGGGAGTGGGAAGGGACTGACAAGATGTCTGACACTGGGCTCTGTTGTGGGGAGCACAAGGCCCTGCTGGGAACTGTGGAACAACAAACACCAGGACTTCACAATCAGCCATCTTGCCATTGCTGTCACACCCCCTCACAGGGAAGCAGAGTCAAGAGGGAGGAAGTATGGGCATGCTGGAAAGGGGGGTGTAGACAAGAGCATGATGGGAGTTGCAGTCACAGACAATCCACACCCACCCACATGGCCCAGAAAGCTCACACTGAACCATGCTCACCTCACAGGGAGTGGGAAGGGACTGACAAGATGTCTGACACTGGGCTCTGTTGTGGGGAGCACAAGGCCCTGCTGGTAACTGGGCAACAACAAACACCAGGAATACACAGTCAACCATCTTGCCATTGCTGTCACACCCCCTCACAGGGAAGCAGAGTCAAGAGGGAGGAAGTATGGGCATGCTGGGAAGGGCGGTGTAGCCAAGACCATGATGGGAGTTGCAGTCACAGACAATCCACACCCACCCACATGGCCCAGCAAGCTCACACTGAACCATGCTCGCCTCACAGGGAGTGGAAATGGACTGTCAAGATGTCTAACACTGGGCCTGAGAAATGATGTGGCTGACAATCACACATATGCACTGACCAAACAAAACCCGGTTGCGCACACAGCCATTGCAACCATTTGTTCTAAATCATTGTCTGGGGATGCAGTGTCCAGGGGTGCCCCCTGGCCGTGCAGGGAAGGTGTGTCTTACAGATGACCAATGTGGAGAGCCATATATATGGTACATTGTACAAAACACACAGGAATTCACATATACATCATTGACAGGGGACATCTGACAGTGAATGGAATGGATACAGCAATATAGCCGACACCATAGCATGGTCACATTCACACTCGGTGCTGTTGTGAGCTGCATTCCACCCCTACATCGTGCTGAAACATAGGCATCCTTCACACAACACACCACTCACTGACATAGACACTGTAGACACAAGGTCAAACATGGACAGCATTGGAGGACACATGCTACTCACAGCAGCCAAACTGCAACACACACACCACCGGCCCTCACTGTCATGAACATTGACAAGCCAGAGTGCTACCTTGCCTAATCCATGTCTAATGCAAAAAAGTACACAGTTCCTCTAGTCGAGAAAGAGAGGGAGGGGGGGAGGGAAGGGGAAGGAAACACAGGGATGTATTGTCACTCGTCATGGGGAATAAGGCCTGGTCACGAGTAGTACAGGTCAAGAAAGTAGAAGGGGGGGGGGAACCCTTATTAGAACAAGGGCTCTCACACACCCAGCAAGCTAGGTGTCATGCTTCATCATTTGAGCCTGCCCCTCGTCAGGTCGGCGCTGCAATTCCTGACGGGCTCCCAATATTGGGGCTCTTTAGCGGGGATCTTTTGTTCCTGCCGAAGGGTGCCGTGGGGGTAAGGGGCCCTAGGAGGTGTAGATGTAAATGAATGTATAAAATAGGTACTGTTAGTCCACACGTGAATTTTATTGAAGTGGTAAACAGCCTAATTAAAAACAATAGAAGTTGAGGTGGGTATAGACACTAGTGAATATGTAGCTAGTTATGCTTACCCTACTCTCAAGAAGATCGACATGTTTCGTGCTTTGGTAGCCAAAATGGTCAGAGCACTTCCTCAGGATCAGATAATAAGGACTATCTACAACAAAAGGTAAGTGACTAATCTACATACCTAGCAGGTGCAACAAGGTAACCTGCAAGGGAAGACAAAAGACAACAACGTGACAATAAACAACACATTGAAATGCACTCACATGATGAGACTGTAGTCAATAGGAGGCTCTTAGTGTCAATGGGAATAAACACGGGTGCAGGGAAGTGGCAGTCACCCAGGTGGAAGGTATAAAATTATTCACAAAAATGTGATAAAAACAATGTGTGCAGTAAACGGAATAACTCAAAATTATCCAATCAAGGCAGTGCAGGCAAAAACTCACCTAAACTGCTATCAAGCCAATCTTGCAGCAGTGACCGGCGGGTATATTGGACTCCAATGTGGGTCCTAAGGATTGTTGCCGGAAGGGTGAAAAGAAGGATTAACATAAATGTAAAATCCCCGCAGTATCGGAACCGATACTGGAAGGAGTATGGAGGGTCAAACCATGGCGCCCACGTAGGTGAGGGAGACCAAGGACAGTCAGGGCGGCCCATCGCCTCGTCGTAAACTAGCATGGGCGGTGTGGTGTGCAGCCATGGTGACCCAGCAAAGCAAGGGGCAGTCGGCGCGGAAGCCAGGTACATAAAGGGGGTATGACGCCACACGCCCACGCTGTCCTCCTGATGTCTAGGACAAGTGCCGCCACCCCTCGTTGCAAGCGGGCCAGGTCACGGACGGTGGCGCCCATGAAGTTACAACAATGGAGTAGGTGCCAAAACCGCTCCGTGATGAAAATCTCACCTCGGTGAGGGTCTGGACCACGGTGGAGGATGCAAGTAATACTCACCGCGTCAAAAGGCGCCTGTGCTCCTGAACCTACCCCTACCGCCGGTCCTGGGATGGTTGGAGGTGGGTCTGGGTATGAGCCTGATATGCTGCGTAAGGATGACGTGTATGGCGTCATGTGACCGCTGGCGTGGGAACCCAATGGTGGAGTTACTACTGCCGGGGCTGCCATGATGGAACGGGGCGGAAACTAAGGTGGTTGCTTCCTGGTGACGTAGGAAACGTCATGTGACCAGAAGTGTCTGTCAGCAAGCCCGGAGCGGCCGCTGCGGCCGCGGCGGCCATCTATGGCCGGGAAAGAGTTGTATAGCCAGCGTGAGGTACACTGGGTTGGTAACAATATTAGTAGCGTGGGTACATGGAAGGTTGGATATAAATTTAAAGTTTAAAAATTGAACCAAAGGGACAATATAGATCGGGGTGCCTGGGGGGGCTATGCGATATATAGAGGCCTACTAAGGAGGTCATCAAAGATGTCAGATGATGGGGTAAAGGGCACAGACCACGGGGTGTGTCTGGGTCTAGGAGATCAGTCATATCTCAGCGGGGGATGAAGCTCAGGTGGAGGAACTACGGGCAGAAGGATCTCATCCAGTGAGTGCACCCCATGGGATGTCGTCGTTGAGGCCTGTCAGGTGTGTGGATAATCTGAGGACCCATCTCTGCTCAAGCCTGAGCAATGCATTTTTAGTGATCTGCGGATGAGCCTCTAAGACTAACCAGCTCATTGAATCAGCATGGTGTTGCATTTCCTTGAAGTGTGTGTAGAGTCTAGTAGTCACTCTCTGACAGCGTATGTTGCTTCTGTGCTCCGTAATCCTAGTCTTAATCGTGCGAGTACTCATACCTATGTAGTATAGGTCACAAGGGCATGTAATCATGTAAATACAATTCTTTGTATTACAATTAGTGTGTCTGGTCAAAACCCAGTGGAAATCATTTTTGAAAGTGATGTCCTTGGTGGTGGTGGTCAAGTTACAGGCCACACATGAACCACAGGGGAAGTGACCTTTTACTGTTGGTAAATCCCACATAGTGCGTTGTGTGTTGGTCATAATCGATTTTGGTCTTGTGTGGACCAGACGGTCCTTGATGTTTTGTGTTCTCTTGTATGCAAACCTTGGTTTGGGTATGTTCAGGCTACCTGTCTCTAGAATACTCCAGTTTCTCAGAATAATTTTCTTGATTCTAGTAGAATCAGGTGTGAAAGAAGTGACACAGGTAAGTATGTCAGTTTCAGGTTTCACTCGTGTCTCAAGGAGTGCCTCTCGTGGGTTGTTTCTAGCTCTTTTCATGGAGTTATGGACCTGTCTTTCGGGATAACTCCTAGCCTTCAGATTGGATGATAATGGATGTTTTCAAAGCTCCTTCAGCAATTTGAATCCTCACGAGGATGGCATCAGCCAATCTTCTCGCGGTATTGATTATTAAGACTGGCCAGTCCCTAGTGCATTTCCATGCCACTAGGGACCATTGTTTCTTAAAGGTGGCGTCATCTAGAAATAATCTAGGGAAGTTATTGACAATAAGGCCTGAGGGTGCTACATTGGCCCGCAGGTATTCTGTCATGAGTGCCCCATGTAAAGTTATCTTAAGCCACTCCCTTTTCAGGTGGACTAAAGCAGTCCAGTCATCTGACTGTGAGCCTGTCGCCGCGTTGCCATCGGCCCCTAGTAGGGCTGGTGTCCTATCTAAAATATCCGTAACTGCATCATCGTTAAAACTCAAGCCCTGGTGTGAATCCATCGTGGGTGAATATTGTAATGGAGAAGAGAAGGTGGGCCAGTCAGAAAATATATATTATAATCCGCTGGTAACCTCAGGGTCCCACGGATGAAGATCCGTGCAAATGTGTCAACAAATTAGGGACAAAGGGGTAGGTTTAATGAGGTCCAGTGTACATACCCCGTCAACTACTAATGCAAAAAAGTACACAGTTCCTCTAGTCGAGAAAGAGAGGGAGGGGGAAGGGAAGGGGAAGGAAACACAGGGATGTGTCATGGGGAATAAGGCCTGGTCACGAGTAGTACAGGTCAAGAAAGTAGAAGGGGGGGGAAACCCTTATTAGAACTAGGGCTCTCACACACCCAGCAAGCTAGGTGTCATGCTTCATCATTTGAGCCTGCCCCTCGTCAGGTCGGCGCTGCAATTCCTGACGGGCTCCCAATATTGGGGCTCTTTAGCGGGGATCTTTTGTTCCTGCCGAAGGGTGCCGTGGGGGTAAGGGGCCCTAGGAGGTGTAGATGTAAATGAATGTATAAAATAGGTACTGTTAGTCCACACGTGAATTTTATTGAAGTGGTAAACAGCCTAATTAAAAACAATAGAAGTTGAGGTGGGTATAGACACTAGTGATTATGTAGCTAGTTATGCTTACCCTACTCTCAAGAAGATCGACATGTTTCGTGCTTTGGTAGCCAAAATGGTCAGAGCACTTCCTCAGGATCAGATAATAAGGACTATCTACAACAAAAGGTAAGTGACTAATCTACATACCTAGCAGGTGCAACAAGGTAACTTGCAAGGGAAGACAAAAGACAACAACGTGACAATAAACAACACATTGAAATGCACTCACATGATGAGACTGTAGTCAATAGGAGGCTCTTAGTGTCAATGGGAATAAACATGGGTGCAGGGAAGTGGCAGTCACCCAGGTGGAAGGTATAAAATTATTCACAAAAATGTGATAAAAACAATGTGTGCAGTAAACGGAATAACTCAAAATTATCCAATCAAGGCAGTGCAGGCAAAAACTCACCTAAACTGCTATCAAGCCAATCTTGCAGCAGTGACCGGCGGGTATATTGGACTCCAATGTGGGTCCTAAGGATTGTTGCCGGAAGGGTGAAAAGAAGGATTAACATAAATGTAAAACCCCCGCAGTATCGGAACCGATACTGGAAGGAGTATGGAGGGTCAAACCATGGCGCCCACGTAGGTGAGGGAGACCAAGGACAGTCAGGGCGGCCCATCGCCTCGTCGTAAACTAGCACGGGCGGTGTGGTGTGCAGCCATGGTGACCCAGCAAAGCAAGGGGCAGTCGGCGTGGAAGCCAGGTACATAAAGGGGGTATGACGCCACACGCCCACGCTGTCCTCCTGATGTCTAGGACAAGTGCCACCACCCCTCGTTGCAAGCGGGCCAGGTCACGGACGGTGGCGGCCATGAAGTTACAACAATGGAGTAGGTGCCAAAACCGCTCCGTGATGAAAATCTCACCTCAGTGAGGGTCTGGACCACGGTGGATGTCAACATGTGGAACATTGACAAGTCAAATCACATATGCACGTACAAAACTCAGCACCAGAATCATTAACGATGGTGACATCATCACTTGTATGAAATGAGATGGGAACTAGGAACACTGGAAGAAAACACTTCCTCCAAAGAGATCACAGGCATTCCGGACTGTGAACATGTCGTACCAATACACCAATGTGGCACACAAAGACTAGCAAACTCTGCTACCACACATGCCCCAATTGTACAACATATCCCCAGTGGAATAGCACGTATGTCCTTGTTAAAGCACACATGGGTACAGGGATGACACACCTGTGTCAGAAACGTGATGGCGCTTGAGTAGCAATGGTCATGTACAGACAAATCTATCCATGAGCTGGGCATGCACACACTTCGACATGCACATTGAAATGTTTCTTGATGGCTGGGCAATGTGCAACAACAATATCAAACTCTGTCCATGACAAGCCGGAAAAAAGCAGTGTACAGGCAGGCATCCGTTCGTACAGTAGAATATGTCATGTTTGTGAACCATTGATGCCAGTAGAAACATAACTTACATAGTGTGTCTCTTCCAAACACAGGTGGTGCTGGGTACCCAGCACCAAATGAAGAGGATTTCCAGTCCCAGACTCTGGTGGACACTGAGCTCTCTGGTTTGACTCTGTCTCTGTCCTCTTCAGATGACAACGACCAACCTGCATGATGAACCCCAACTGGCACGCATCATAGATGCGTACCAGAATAGCACCGGAGGATTTGGCCAGGTAGTGGGGATCCTCAAGGACATACAACAGGAGCAGGCTGCCCACCATGCCCGCATGGAGGCAAAGTGGGATGCCCTTACTGCGGTGCATTGGGACATACTCCAATGCCTCCGCCAGATCAGCACAAACCTGTCCACACCTCCCTGTGTGGCCACAACTTCTGTTGCAACACCATCTGCCAGCGCCCCAGGGAGGGAGGAGGACTCTGGCGGATAGTCCCCTGCACCGCAGAGACCTGCACCTGAGGATCCCCCCCAAGAAGAAGAGGGGTCGTCCGAAGAAGGACATGTGAGAGGCAGATGTCCCAGCACATCCCCCAGGGCCTCTAAATCTGTTCTGGACAATGTTCTTTGTGCGCAACCCGTTCACCTTGTTCAATCACACACAACTCGCCAACATGACATGGAGGGTTCATGTTGGTCCAATGTAGCAGATGACTGTGGACTTTACTCTGGACATTTCATCTACCAGTACTTCCAACGCTAATGTGAACTTTGGATTCCAAACCCAATGTACAGCACCCACCATCCTGTGCACTTTCCGCACACATGTTTGAAAATAAACTCACCAGTACACCATACTTGCCTCTGTTGTGATTCCAACTTGTCATGTGTCATGGAGATGGCGATCTGCTAAACAACACAGTGCATGCCAAATAATGCAACAATGTGACCAACGTTAGGTGAGTCATGGTGATGTGACACATGTGAGGGAGACACACCACTATGGCAACACAACACATACTCACCATGGCCATGTTACTCATCCCACACAATGATGTTGACCTGAAACACATAGGTATGCACAGACACAACACCTATCCACAGTCAGTGGTAACAAGTCCACAGGTGAGGTAAGTAAATGTCACTCCAGATGTGGAAGACAGACAACACACCTAACAATGCATAGCACAGGTTCATTACACATCAGCAACATGTTTATTCTAAAATAGTTGCAAGGCAATTGTACGTTACGGTGGACACACGGTCACAGAGTGTCTGAGAATTGTAGTCCAGGGGTGTGTGACACAACTTGATGGCAATTGACTACTTCCCCACTGGTGTCGGATTCTGGGTGTTGGGGGTCAGTGTTGACCAAACAACAGGCAAATTACCCTGGGAAGGACAGACACAAGACACAGTCAAAAGCACAGCAGAACAGGAGAGAAATGAATACACATGCACAAAACATGTCACAAGAAACCTACACAGAAACAAGTTAGCAGTACTACCCTATTGTGGAGTACACACCACCTGAATGGACACATCACTGCACGCATCCAGTCAAGTGGCACACAGACACACTCATACAGCAACAGAGCAGCCACAACACATTCCAGGCTAACTCCATACATTGACATAACAACCCTGTAAACTCACATTCAGGTGAAGAAGTTGTTGCTGAGCTGTGAGCGGACGTCACCCTCATCCTCATCATCACTGGCATCGTGGCCCAGGCATGGATCCTCCACAGGTGGCAGAGGTTGGTCATTGTCATCCTGGATGAGAGGCACCTTCTTCCGCACTGCCATGTTGTGTAGCATGCAGCATCAAAGGATAATTTTGCACACCTTTGCAGGCTCATATGGGAGGGCCCCTCTGGTCTTGTCCAGGCAGCGAAAGCGGCTTTTCAGGAGGCCAAATGTCCGCTCAATCACCCTCCTGCTCCGACCATGTGCCTCATTGTAGTGCATCTCGGCTGGTGTTACAGGGTTCCTGAGGGGTGTCAGCAACCACGGCATGTTGGGGTATCTGGAGTCACCTACACACAAAAAAATGAACAAGTAGCTGAATTTTTAGGAGTGCGGAATACAACATTGCCAAACACTCACAATGATAAACAGTCAGTACACACCGACAAGCCAGGCACGCTGATCTGGCATCTGTGACATCAGCGTTGCAATGCGACTACTCCTCATTATGTAGGCATCGTGCGCAGAACCAGGGAACCGTGCACACACATGTGTGATACACATGTCTGCAAGACATACCACCAGAGCATTGATCGAGTGGAAATGTTTCCTGTTCCGGTATGCCTGCTCATGTGCCTGTGGTAGTATCGGGGCCACATGTGTACCATCAATAGATCCAATGACGTTCGGCATCCTCCCCAGTGTATAAAGGGCATCCTTTATTTCAGGGAGTTCAGCTGGGCTAGGGAACTTGATGTACAGGTCAAGGACATGCAACATCCCCTCCAAGACATCGCGTAGCACACGGCTAAACATAGTTTGCGACATCCCACCTGCTGTAGCCACAATGCATTGAAAGGTACCAGTAGCAAAGAAGTGCAGCGCTGCCATCACCTTCCCCTCTGGGGTCAGTGCTGTAGGGTATGGCGTATCACGTACACACCACAAGGCAACCGTGAGTCCCACAGGTAGTGGCCAGGCCCTACATGTACGTCTCTTAGACACACACACACCATCAAGGTTGCTGTATATACCACATGGATGTGAAGACTGTCTCCCATTGGGCACATTTGATCATCCACATCTGAGACACAACATGCACACAGACTGTGGGTGCACATCTGAATTGTGGCTACAGGTCTCACTGTGATGTACATGCCATCACCCCCAGAACTCAGGGTGTATGTGACATGTCCTAAATATATCCAACCTACAACTGTGTCCGTGACTCATGCCCATTACTGTACATGTGCACATCACAGTGGTAATGTGCACAACACACAAAGGATTCTGCCCCCATGAACACGTGCACAGCCTGGGATTGGCTGAACAAAAGTGACACACAACAAACCAAATGTTGCCTCCCCACACACAGGGAATGCAGCCTTACATGCCATGGGACACTGTGTGGCCAGTGCTGTAGTGTGGTAGGTGTGCACATGTGTCCCTGCCAAGTAATTGTGTGTTGAATCTGTCAAATAGTCACACCAATGAGGTCGGACGCGGGTGACGATGCGTACGCATTGCACGGTTCATGACCGAGCTGTGCGTATGCTTTGCCATTGACTGCAATGAGGTCCGATGCGGGTGACAATGTCTATGCATTGCACGGTTCATGACTGAGCCGTGCGTACACTTTGCCATTGACTGCAATGATGTCCGACGTGGGTGACAATGCGTACGCATTGCACGGTCTATGACCGAGCCGTGCATACGCTTTGCCATTGACTGCAATGAGGTCCGACACGGGTGACAATGCGTACGCATTGCACGGTTCATGACCGAGCCGTGCGTACGCTTTGCCATTGACTGCAATGAGGTCCCAGGCGGGTGACTATCATGCTTGTGCGTCGGGCAGGCATGGTCCGAGACAGGCGTACGCCTTGGCCATTGAATCGTATGGAGATCGGTGCATGTGTATTTTCAAAATACGCGTTGTACAGTTAGTTGACCAATCTGGGCGCACCCATTGTTTCTAGACTGTCATGGAGATGGATGCGGATTCAAAACTTGTACGAGTTGTGCGCTGGAAATTCAGTTGGATGCCTACAACAATGTTGCAATTCATAGGGTGAAGGTTTGAACGATGCGGAAGACGTGTACGAGTCGTACATTAACATGGATTGGCCAGATTCATAAAATGTAAATGTGTTGGACCTATCACTGGGGACACATGGCACAGAGTCTGCCTCTGCAGCACAGATATAAGGCTGGCTGGCCCCCAGGGAGCTCACTTGCCTGCACTACATGCTACTGGACCACATCCCTGCTACCACTGCTGCTGTCTCTGCATCCTCTGGCTCCTGCTATGGCACATGCTCTGGAGAGGGCCCCAGCCTTCACTGAGGAGACAAACCAGGCCCTGCTGGACGGGCTCCTTCTACAGTACAGCAAGCTGTATGGGAAACCAGGGGAGCAGGTGAGTGTGCAGTCCACTGCCTTCCTAATTATGCATGTTGTCTGACTAGCAGTACTAGCAGTGTGTACACCAGTGGCAAGCATTCTCACTGAGTACTTTCATCCCCCAAAGTGTGTAGGTACATGTAATGAACAGGTCTTCTGCTGATAAAGTGCATTTGTGCAAGCTTAAACTTCCCAGGCATTGTTAACATGTCAGACATGCAGGTTATTTGTCCTTTCCCATGGTTGCACTACCTGTGTAACTAATTTTTCTTTGTGATGATGACATGTATATCCAAATGTGTGCAGCACAAATATGGGGCATGTGTGTTAATGTACTTTTAACTTTGTCATCCTCACAGGTTGATGCCCACCAGAAGCAGGAGATATGGCTGACCATTGCCCGGGCAGTTAATTCGGTGGGGGTTTACAAGAGCCGGATCCGCAACTGCCAGAAGAGGTGGCAGGACCTTCGGGGTTGGACCTGGAGGATCACAAGAGTCCAGCTGAAGCTGTCACCTCCTCGCAGGAGGGGCGGACACCGGACGCTGACCCCCCACATGCTCGGGATCCTGGCAGTGGTCTTCCCGGACCTGGATAGGCAGCTGAAGGCCAGACAGCAGCAAGGAGGGGGTAAGTCCATGCCTAATCTGTGTACCATGTCTGACATGCTATTTGCAGTCTTTTGGCCTGGTCACACTTCCACATTACGTAGGTCTTGTAGTCCAATACTCAGGTCCCTCAATTGTGTGATGCACCCTCCTCATCTGTTCCACAGGTGTGGCCCCTACAGTCTGTTGCTTGTGTCACTAGGGCACTGTGTCCCTGCAGTCAGCTATGCTTCAGCTTCCGGACAGCATCTGTTCATGTGACTCTGTTGTGTGTTTCCTGGGTGGTTCAATTGTTTACCCAATGCCTGGGATCTGACATATGATCTGTGTGTGCCCTTTATATGTGTTACAATTGCTGGTCTGACTCACCACTTGTGGCTGGGGTATTTCAAACAAAACCATGCAGCAGGGGACTCCAATTTACAGGTTGTGCTTAGTGACATGTGCCTTCAGGTGTCTGCCTCTGTGTCATTATGGTGTGGCTTCCTGGTACGTACAACTGGGGTGTCCATGATTTTGAGGATCAGCAGGACATCTGAGATGTGACTGTGAGAGACAAGACCTGTGTGACATAAAGGGTGTGATCATCTGACAGCGCACAATGGTGTATGCAACTGTGTACTTCAGGCAGCTGGGTTACATGCACGGCAGACTGTGATGTGCTAATGTACAGGGAGTTGTGTTTGCAGAGACTCATATGTCTGATTTGCATGATATGGGGTCTTCTGGGTCCTGGATATGTTGTTTGTAGGGGATGGGCAAGTCCACTTGTCATCTGCAGAGTTAGCTTTACCCCTGAGCTATGATTGTGACACAGTGCATACTGTTGTTGTCTGGATGCCCTGCCCCTGTGACAGGAGACAGTGTTGACTGACTTTCCAGGCATGCCAGTGCCATGGCATTTAACTTGCTATGAGTGATCCTGCATTGTGTTCAAGTGTGCACCATGCACCCCATTGTGGCATTGACTATCAGGACATGAGAACATCATAGTGTGTGTTGCTGGCATGTATCACAAGCATGTGAAATGAGTCTCTGCCCATCCCTTCATCTGGACACCTCTACTGAGTCAGTGGCAAGAGATGTGCTGTGTGTATAGTGACATACTCCTACTTGTTCACTTGCATGTCCAACTAATGTGTGGGTGGTGCATGGTGAGACATTGGGGTATTAGCATCCAACATGCAACAGACATATGGGTGCAAGTCAAGGAGGGATATGTGTGCCATGGTTGATGTTGAGAATGACAATTGGCTTATTCTAAACAGTGTTGGCACTTTGTGCAGTGTTCAGCTGATGATGCCAGAGCTTGCCCTGTGATGGGATGTACTCACTGCGGTGTGTGCAGTCAGTGCAGGTGACTGATGTTGTTCCCTTTCTTCCTATTCCTATCCAGATACATCCAGGGCCACAGAAGGGGACAGCTCCAAGGGCCAGGAGGAGCCACAGAGCCTAACAGGGGCAGAAGGAGAGGAGTTGGGGGGGACCCAGTGGCACGGAGGACGAGTGGAGCCACAGCGAGGAGACGTCAGCACCATCCACCCCAGCTGAGGGCCAGAGCAGCTCTGAGGATGACTCCCTTGTGGAGGCGGGTGTCAGCAGCCACCAAACCCCAGCTAGTGAGGCTGTCCCCGCCACCGTCACCACCATCACCACCTTCCCATCAGCTCCCATCCCAGACGTCTGTGGAGGCTCCCGTGTTCGGGAGCATGTCTCCTTTGCACTAGGCACCGCACCCCCTGCCCCTGTGTCCCCTGCTTCCCTGAGTGAGGAGTCTGTGGACTTACTTAGACAGATCCATGTAGGGCAGACATCGATGCTGAGTGTCCTCCATGCACACCAGTCTGTTGACGAACTGGTGTCGTTCATGGAGGGCATTTCGTCGGGCATGTCTGCCCTACAGAGGACCAATCAGTCCATGGCCACCTCCCTGACAGCAGCAGTGTCCCTCCTCCAACAGTCCCGCACCCCTTCTACCCCTGCACCACCCACGATTCCTAGCAGCCTACCTGTCCCAAGCACACACACACCTGCACATTCTCACAAAGCCACAGACACGGGCAGAACACAAACACCCAAACCAAGGGCTAGACGTGCACACAAGCAAGCGCAGGGGACTGATACCACACTCACAGGGGATGGTTTGCAGACACACACACAGTCATCCACAACCACTCCGCAGTCCTCCGAAACCTCTCCCTCCCAGCCCCCTTCCCTTGTCTCACCTACAACCCCATCTCCACAGAAGCTCTTCCTCTGTGACCTTGGCTTCTTCCCCACCGACCCAGCAGATCCAGATTACAAGGGGAAGAGGAAGTCCCTACACACAGAGGGGAGTGCCCCTCACACCCAGACACCCTTCCCCATGCACAGTCAGACTGAGGCCCCCACCCACAAGTCCCCCCGGAGCCAGAAGAGCAAGACCCCACCGTCGCCACGCAGCTCCAATGCAAAGTCTCCGTCCTCCATCCCCCAGGCCACCATTCCAGAGGTTCTCCCACCACACCCTGCCCCGGGATCCCCCACCCACAGATACACCATCCCCAAAATGCAGAGGCCCTCCCCCCCTACCACTTGCTCCTCTACACCCGGTCAGACGGTTAGTGCCACTGATGTGGGGACCGTGTCCCCCCCTCTGTCCTGCCGACCTCACCTGCACCCCATTTCGCTCACATAGATTTAGGCACTGCAGTGGAGTCCACGACCACCCCGTCTGACTTGGGACCCAATCCACTCCATCTGACCTGCCCACTGAAGTTGTGCCGGCACCCACCCCATCTGACTTGTGCCCCACAGTTGTGTCTGCACCCACCACTTCATTCAGCTCCACTGCAGTTGCAAGTGACTCTCCTGCATCCACCACCCCTTCACTGCCTCCTTCTGCTGCGCCCTGATCCTGTCCCTGTGGTGCCTGGCCTGCCCCCATGTATGCCCCTCCGAGGGGATGTCCCCTGTCCTTAGTGCAGGCAAGCAACGTGTGACAGTTGTCACTCAAGTTCACTCCTTGTCATTTGATAATGGACTGGCCATTGGCCTTTTGTTTGAACGGACGTTTAAATTTTCATATGCTGAATAAAGCTTTTTTCTTTATCCTTGTGAACTTGATTTAGCTGTACATTAGGTTGATGATGTTTAGCATGCCCTTGCACCTGAAATGCTTGGTTTCCAATGTTGAATACTGAGGAATTGATGTGAGGTACTCCATGTGGTCCATGAGATATGTATCCTATTCTGGTCGGTATCCATGTCATCCTTTGCAGCTAACTGGGTGTGTCATGATCAACGATTTGTGGACATCTCTGTGAACATTTCATTTGCATGGTCACATCTGTGGCTTGCACCCATGCACATATGATGTGCTTCCCATTGTCCAATTTGTCTAATTCCCTGACTTTGTGCGCATCACCACTGGACCTACAGGTGTGAGCATCATTGGTATAGGAGCAACTGGGTCCTCTGTGCAACTTGCTGTACATATATGTTGAGTATGTGCAGATGACTTAGGGGAGACTCATGTACCCAGGCTGTTGTGACCAGAGCCGTCATTGTGTGGTAACTGATGGCTGACTGAACAAGTGTTCTGCTGACATGAGTGAGAAGTGCTGTGAATATGTTTGGCACAGCTGGGCTTCCACAGGAGTTGGGTCCTCTCAAGTAAGTGTGTTGTTCCATGACATAGCCTGGGCCCATGGTGTGTGTTGTGTGAGCATGTGTGTGTGTGTGTCCACATCCTTTTTCATACACAGGCAGTGTTCCGTTGATATGTTCTTGTTGTTTATGCTTGCTGAGTGGTACTGTGTTCATCCCACAACTTTGCCATGGGCTACCAGATGTGTGGGTGCATGACACACTACTGTTAATTGGTGTTTCATCATTGGGATTTGTCAGTTCTAAGTTGTGATGATGTTGTCAGATGCAGATGGGACACAGTCAGGGGTCCCCAAGGCACTTGTTAGTTCGCAATATCATGTAGTTGTCCCTAGGTGATACCTTTCAGTGATTAAGACATGTGTATGCGTGTGTGACTGCTCCCACTTGTCCGGTTCAGGGCTGCAATGTTTGCAGGTGTCAGCATGTGTGCCTTGTGGTTCTCCTTGGCTTCTGCATTGTCCTGGGACTGTGGGAGGTATTCTGAAGGTTACATGAGCTTTGCCATCATGGCCAACTGTGCAGTATGTCTGTCATTCACCAGGGTTGTAAACTGTCCTTGTGTGATGAGTCTGTGCACCTTAGTTCCTCCCAACATTCCTGTGTTTGTCATGGGTGCATGTGCAATGTCACCTGTCCATGTGGGCTTCACAGATGCACATTGTTGCAGTTCAGTGTGTGTGGTGTTGAGGGTGGACTGATGTAAATGTTTGCATGGATGGGCCTCTAGCTCCCGTTTGTCCATGAATGACGGGCCATGCTGAGTGATTTGTGTTTGTGTAGATGTGATGTACGTTTGTGGCACAGGACACATGTCTGGTTTTCACAGTTTGTAAGACATCTACCTTTGTCATCACAGTGGAGGTGTCATGCATGCTTGTGTAACCCCAATGTCTGTTGCCTGGGGGTAGTGTTGTTGTGTGTCAGTCTCTTGCTGTGCTACTTTGTGTTCATTCCAGCTTGTGTCACATGTGTCTTTTGTGCTCCCTCTCATCTCACAATGCCTGATTGCCCACTAAGGGGGTCCCAATGATGGGTTACTTTTGTATGGCACTGTGTCCACATCTGTGTCCCTGTGGTTCAGCCCCCCTCATGTGTTGTGTAGTTGCCTGGGGATACTGACACACACACACACACATGTAGTGTCAGATGTGCAGTGTGAGGTTGCCTGTTTGTGTTTGTGCATCTGCATCAGTGTATTGATATTGCTGTTGTGGGCCATTGTCTAGATGCTGTTTCTGTGATTTTCCCTGCTGTCCCTGTGAGTCATATCACATCATTCTGCACATTCATTCTGGTTGTTAGGTGCCATTGCTGGCATGGAATGGGAGTTTGTGACCTGACACCTACAGTCTACACATGTTGTTTTGATTAGTGTGTCTATTTTCGAGATGTGTGTATGCTTTGTGATGGTCACTTCTGCTCTTGTGTCATTGTACACTGTATGCATAGTCAGCCCCCATGTGTGGTGCTTGTCTGCACATGGCCGAGAGTATGTTTTGTTTTCACAGCACTGTTAGCCTCACCACATCTCTGTGGGTATGGGACACAACCACTAGTTTGCCCCAAAAGTGTTTAATGTGTTAGGACTGGGAATCATACATGCTGTTTGGCATTTGCAGCTATGACTATGATGACACTTACCTTTTGGTCACTGTGGTGAGGGGAGTTTAGAACCCATCACCACAATGCTCGACATTTGCTGCAGTTTGGAACAACACACTTAACTTTTATTCTACACAGTGAGGGGGTGTTATTTTTACATTGACACAGTGCTATACTGATGCTTGCCTTGTGTAGGCCACACTCATTTTTTGGTCACACGTGCGGGTAGTTACATTGTATGTTCGAAGTCATAATCACTGTTGTGGGCATTTGTCACAGACTACGCACTGTTGTCATGATGTTAGGGGGGATGTATTTTGCTGACATACCTAATGTTGGAGTATTGGATGTGTGGCACATCACCCATCCTATGGGTGAGGGTGGCAGGGTTGATGGGCAACAGGTCCCCTATGAGTGGGGGTGGCAGGGGTGATGGGCAACAGGTTCCCTATGAGTGGGGGTGGCAGGGGTGATGTGCAACATAAGCCCTATGAGTGGGGGTGGCAGGGGTGATGGGCAACAGGTCCCCTATGAGTGGGGGTGCCAGGGGTGATGGGCACCATAAGCCCTATGAGTGGGGGTGGCAGGGGTGATGGGCAACAGGTCCCCTATGAGTGGGGGTGCCAGGGGTGATGGGCAACAGGTCCCCTATGGGTGGGGGTGGCAGGGGTGATGGGCAACAGGTCCCCTATGAGTGGGGGTGGCAGGGGTGATGGGCAACAGGTCCCCTATGAATAGGGATGGCAGGGTTGATGGGCAACATAAGCCCTATGAGTGGGGGTGGCAGTAGTGCTGGGCAACATAAGCCCAATGAGTGGGGGTGGCAGGGGTGATGGGCAACAGGTCCCCTATGAGTGGGGGTGGCAGGGCAGATGGGCAACCGGTCCTCTATGAGTGGGGGTGGCAGGGGTGATGGGCAACAGGTCCCCTATGAGTGGGGGTGGCAGGGGTGATGGGCAACATAAGCCCTATGAGTAGGGGTGGCAGTAGTGCTGGGCAACATAAGCCCTATGAGTGGGGGTGGCAGGGGTGATGGGCAACAGGTCCCCTATGAGTGGGGGTGGCAGGGGTGATGGGCAACAGGTCCCCTATGAGTGGGTGTGGCAGGAGTGATGTGCAACATAAGCCCTATGAGTGGGGGTGGCAGGGGTGATGGGCAACAGGTCCCCTATGAGTGAGAGTGGCAGGGGTGATGGGCAACATACGCCCTATGAGTGGGGGTGGCAGGGGTGATGGGCAACAGGTCCTCTATGAGTGGGGGTGGCAGGGGTGATGGGCAACAGGTCCCCTATGAGTGGGGGTGGCAGGGGTGATGGGCAACAGGTCCCCTATGAGTGGGGGTGGCAGGAGTGATGTGCAACATAAGCCGTATGAGTGGGGGTGGCAGGGGTGATGGGCAACAGGTCCCCTATGAGTGAGAGTGGCAGGGGTGATGGGCAACAGGTCCCCTATGAGTGAGGGTGCCAGGGGTGATGGGCAACATAAGCCCTATGAGTGGGGGTGGCAGTAGTGCTGGGCAACAAAAGCCCTATGAGTGGGGGTGGCAGGGGTGATGGGCAACAGGTCCCCTATGAGTGGGGGTGGCAGGGGTGATGGGCAACAGGTCCCCCATGAGTGGGGGTGCCAGGGGTGATGGCCAACAGGTCCCCTATGGGTGGGGTGGCAGGGGTGATGGGAAACAGGTCCCCTATGAGTGGGTGTGGCAGGGATGATGTGCAACATAAGCCCTATGAGTGGGGGTGGCAGGGGTGATGGGCAACAGGTCCCCTATGAGTGGGGGTGCCAGGGGTGATGTGCAACATAAGCCCTATGAGTGGGGGTGGCAGGGGTGATGGGCAACAGGTCCCCTGTGGGTGGGGGTGGCAGGGATGATGGGCAACAGGTCCCCTATGAGTGGGGGTGGCAGGGGTGATGTGCAACATAAGCCCTATGAGTGGGGGTGGCAGGGGTGATGGGCAACAGGTCCCCTATGGGTGAGGGTGGCAGGGGTGATGGGAAACATAAGCCCTATGAGTGGGGGTGGCATTAGTGATGGTCAACATGAGCCCTATGGGTGGGAGTGGTAGTGGTGCTGGCCATACAACCCCTATGGTGGCCTGTTGTTAGTGGCCAGGATATGGATCCCCTGTGTGTGTGTGCCATTTTGCGGGTACGTGTCGTTTGTTTGTGTGGTAGGGGTCTGACTTACCGTCTGCGCCATCCGCGTCTGTTCCTGATCAGGTCATAGATGTAGAGTACTGGTATGACCTGCGCGATGGGATTCATGATGTGTTCATCTCGTACACGCTGCTTGTTGCTCCGTCTCGTACGTGTTGCAAGCTGGTCCATCTCGTAGCCGTGGATTGAGTTGTGTCGCGAATCGTAGCTGATATGCTTCTTTTCTGGATGCTGTGACGTGCCGTATGTGGCGACCCGTTCGACGCGTAGGAAGTGCGCATCGTACTTGTCAGGGCGGAAACTGCTATGGATACTGCTCTGGGCGACTCGGTTCGGCGTTAGGAGCTACGGCTTGGACGGAGAATGGAGCTTGAATCACAGCCTACATGTCGGTCAGGTTTTTGGCAGTTATGCGCATCGTACTTCATCAACAGGATGGACAGGCTACGGGTACGTGTCGGTCGCAAGGTAAGGCTACGAACAGCTCTCGGAGAGCTGTCCGACCCGGATCAGAATCAACCTCAATGTGTCAAAAACAAGGAATAATCCAGTGGTAGAATTGATCACTTTGTTAACATGATGTGTTTTCTAACCATTCACTTTCTGGATGACTCCAGTCTTGTGAGTAGCAGCTTACATAGAGTGGTACAAATGTGCATGGTGGTCCATGGGGTATGTCGGTTTTATTATGACTGCTAGGTGCATGGAAGTTATTATCAGTCACTGTTCACAGCATGTAGCTAGGGGTTACACTATTGTCAGGGCTTTTAGTGGGATGAAAAAACTGGCGGGTCTTTGCACTTTATCTAGGGAATACTCACTAAAATGGCCAGCCACTTCATTATGAATCACAGATTGCTTTTGGCACATGGAAGATAAAAATATGCATTTTTTGCATGGTGAATCACATTTCTTTTTCACCACTTCATGCACAAACTACCTATCCCTCTTAATCTTCCTTTCTATCTATTCTATACAACCCTGCAAACAAAAAACGTAAGTAAAAAACCTTACCATTTAATGCCAATTGCTCTAACTTTCACAAATGCGAGACCTATTGCATTGCAAATGTTTGTTTGACATGTGAGTATGTCTGAATGTGATTTATTTGAAAAGCTCTGTATGGTTGCTCTGATCTAGTTGATGGACCCTTGACAAACTTTTAAGTTACAGTGATCGTGTTTACGTTTAAGAATAAAGTGCTAAAATAATTTCAAAAATCCAAGCTATGCAATTGCTCCTTCTCAAGTAACCACGCAACTATGCTGTTGGATTCATTAATCTCTAGTCCAGATTCACACATGAACCAGTGCTTATGCACATCGGTCATATTGCCAAAGCAGCAAGGGCAGCATGTGATAAAGCTGATCGAAGTTCGATATAACCTGCTTGAATGCTTGCAGGTCAGTTTAGTTTTTCTACAGGGATGAGTTAGACAAGAAATCAGCAAAGCTTTGGGGTGCTTAATCCTAAAGGCTAAACAATGCTCATGTTAAGATGCCTCTTCTTAGACCACCAGCCCAAATTGTTTCTAGCTTTTCACCTGCACCCTTGCAGCTTCTTATATTACAAGTTTCTTAACCAGTGTCAGAGTCTTTCAATCCACTTAACTACAACAAAAGAGCATCTGTATCAGCAGAAACTCTGTATTGTTTCATAATCAGTTTACCTCCTGCTAGCACCAACATGTTACTTCATCAAACTGCAAGATATAGTGCTTAATTTATGCCGGTGGTTGCAGGTGGTAGCACTGGCACTCATTTTGGGGACAGTGACTTATTTATTGTCATTAGATCTAGAACAAGAGAAAGTCTGAAAGAGAGAAAGGAGGAAATGGAGAATGATAGAAAATCAGTGACAAAGAGAAAACAGGGAATCAAACAACCTGCAGGAAGTGTACAGTGGTGGGAGAAAGACGAATGAGTTGGAATCCACACTAGGCACAAGCACTACCTGTCATTAAAGGAAGAGGAGCCCACCTCCTCCTTTTTTTCAAGCATGATGAATACCTGTCAGGCTGAGCAAAGGTCCACCTGACAGACACTCATTATGTTCGGTCAGGCAGTAAAGCGCCTTAAATGTGCTAATGTGCTGGTGCTTGGCAGCCTGACCCAAGCTTTGCCAGGCTGAAGATTTCACAGTGCTGAGGGTCGGACCTCATCAGCCTGGCAAAATATTGTGAGAGCCTCCCCCTCATGACAAGGGGGAGCATCACTGAAAGAACCAGACCTGGCTACTTCTGTTTTAAGCCCAGAAGTGCCTAGGGCGGATTGTCTGTCAGTGACGTCTCATCAGAGAGTGGGGTGGTTTCATTCACCCTCACTGACCCCATCCCACTCTGTGATGAGTTAGGAAAGGTCTTCCTCTCGATGGCTAATGCATGACAAGGTCAGCCAATGAGAGGATTTGCTGGGATCGTCTGTCAGTCCCGCCCTTCCCCGAATCCTCTAGGAATGACAAGGCCTTTCTGCTTCTCGTTCCCACCACCTGATGTCACCGGCACAGCCAGGTAACTGCTTGTTGAATGCATGCATGTATCTATGAATGTATGTGTATTTCCGTGTGCATGTTGTGAATGGGGGGGGGGTGTGTATGCCCTTGTGAATAGATGGTTGTGAGTGAGTGTGCCTGGGGACAGGTGGGTGTATGCGTGTGCTTGTAAGTGGATATGTGGAAGTGAGTGTGTGTTTGGGTACCTGCACCACTGCTCAGCCAAATTACCAGTTGCCACTGACTAGCCAGCCTTGGTATTCTTCAACCTCTCCATGTGGTGCCACCTCAGTCCTGGACCCTTGGAAGTGGGCCTGATGGTGCAAGCCCAGCTGTGGACCTGAGCAAAACCGACTCAGCTCAATGCATCTCCTCAGCTCTGCATCAGAACCGTCGCTGCGCAATGCATCCTCAACGCAGGGCCCTGCAACACCTCGGAACTGCTGCAACACGATGCATCCTTGATGCACGCCTTTGCATTGCAGCCCTGCAGCTCCTTGGAACCATTGCTGCACCACGCATACTCGAGGCTTGATCTTGCAACAGTCCGCATCCAGGATTTATTGAACTTTCCTCAGCAAGCCTAACTTGGCCCCTGTATCTAGCCCACGCTCCATTGCAGTTGGGCTGAATTTGTGACTTTGTCTCGGTCCAGCATGATCTGATAACCACAGCTGGCCCTTTTTACTTTTAGGCACTATTTTTACCTAAAACTTTAAAATTGTATATATCTGGCTCTACTGATAGGATTTTTGTCATGTTGGTCTCAAATAATTTATGAACTTTTACTCTATTTTTCTAAATTGGTGTGGGAGTTTTCCTTGTGTTGTGTTTTCATTGTATTACTGTTTGAAGGGCTGTATAAATACATAAGACATTGCCTCTAAATTAAGCCTGACAGCTTAGTGCCAAGCTACCAGAGGGTTGAGTACGGGTTAAATTGGGGTTTGATTGCGTTTCATCCTGAGGAGAATTGTGGTTGCTGCGCCTCAATCAGTAACCCAATTTTCTAGACTTACTTTCTGTTATCTATGTAGTACACTGCCTTGAGCGGGTATATCAGCAATTGCTGAGATCTGTGTGTGTTATGCCTTATGTCCTGCCATTCATGCCTATAATGTCATTTTCATGATCCCATTGACTTTGTTTTATATTACTAGCACTACCTTTTTAAGTGCTTGGAGTCTGTAGAGACCAGATGATAAGTGCTTTAGAGACACCTTGCTATTAGGTATGTATACTCTTGTTTATCTTCCTCAATTGTCTTACTTATGCTATTTCTCTGTTGCCAGCCTTCTCCAAGGTCTTGGAGAAATATGTGAATATGGTGAATTCGGATAATGCTGAAAGGAACAACCTTTTGCACATCAGCCAGTCTGGCTTCAGAGCCAACTATTGCACTGAATCTGCCTTACTGTAGGTCTCAGAACATATCAAAGAGAAGCTTGATGTGGGAGGGAAAGCCATCCGGATCTTATCAGACCTGTCAGCGGCCTTTGATACTGTTCCCCATGGTCGGCTCCTAGACAGGTTGTGGGAACACTAAATTGGCGGCTCTGCATTAAAATGTCTCTCCTCCTTTTTGGAGGATAGAGGTCAGGAGGTATGGACGCCCCCCTTTGCGGCCGCTATGTTCAGGCTGAAAGTTAGAGTACCGCAGGGCTCTATATTGAGCCCTACGCTGTTTAACCTATAAATGTCTCCGCTGGCACCACTGGTCGAAGCATATGGTGCTAAAATTATTTTATACGTCGACGACACTCAGCTCCTCTTTACCTGTGATAGGGGAGCCGACTTCGAAGGCGAGAAGATTAGCATCTGCCTCAAAAAGGTGTTTAAGTGGCTAAGGACTAATCAACTGAAATGCAATCCGGAGAAGTCAGAAATGATCTTTTTAGGCTCTCCACCCCCGGACGATTGGAGAGGCTGGTGGCCTGAAGATATGTCACCTCCTTCCTCGGCGCAACATATGGTACAAAATGTGGGCTTCATTATAGATGATACTCTCTCGAACCCAAGTCCAGTCGGTAAAAGGCACTTGGATTGGCCTCTTGCAGATGCTGAGGAAATTTCTCCCACTTTTGCCACTCGAATCTAAGAAGACCGTGGTCCAGGCACTGGTTATTTCCAGATTGGACTATGTTACCTGGCCTTTTTGAATACCTGCTGAATCATTTGTAGGTGGCCCAAAATACAGCTGCCATAGCAGTTCTTATGCTTAAGCCTAGGACCCACATCTCCCTGCACCTCAAGGCTCTACACTGGCTTCCAGTTACAAAGAGGATTAGGTTTAAAGCTTTGGTGCTATTCTTCAAGGCCCTTCAGGGGACTGGCGCTGGCTACCTCAGAAGGAGAGTATCCCAATATGCGGCACAAAAAACCTTGAGTTCATCCTCTCTGAGCTGTGCCCAGAATATACTGTGCCCGGTCAGGCAGCAGTTCCTTCAGGTTCCGGGGAGCACAGGCATGGAACTTGCTCCCCATGTCTCTGAGGAAAGTGACTGAGCTAGCCACCTTTAAGAAATTGCTCAAAACTTGGTTATTCTGTCATTGATCTGCCATCTTCAAGAAGCACTGGTAAACATGATTCTCTGCTGCGAGGGCCAGTTTTGGGTTGATGGGGAGGCCTGTTTAGTGCAAGGGCACTCTTGTTGAGTAGCTGTGCGCTGTATAAATGTCTTCATTCATTCATTCATTCATGTGTTATTCCGATATTTGTGTTTTTCTATCCACGCAGTGATTTATGTCATTACTTTCAGCATTCCAGGGGCATTAGTGTTCTATTACCCTGAGCACTATAAAAGTATAAGATGTTTACTCTAGATACTTAACTAGTCTGGGGAAATGCTTGTAGCTTCGTATGTCCGATGGCCCAGTTCAACAACCAATTAAGTATTTCATTTTTTATATATGATTATGTGGCAACTGAAGTGAGATGAATAATGATGAACCATGAGACTACCAATTGCCAATTCCAAGTACTTTATTCAGGAGAGAAGATTCCATCCAACATGAAGTCAGCAGCTTCAGCTAGCAACTGCCTTACCTTTTAAAAGAGCACACGTTCCTTCACCTGAGCACTCCACTCCAGGTGACATAGTAGAGTCCCGTGCAGGCTGACACGTGTTGCTAAGATATTAGAAGCCTGCTAAGATACCACAGCATCCTAATGGGAAATATATCTGTAGATATGTCTACAAAGGTATCACTGAAACCATATTCCCCGAAGCGCATGAGCATATGAAAATATCAATATGTGGCTGGATTTGTTGGCCATTAAAAGGTCTCTTCTTGATAAGGTGATTTCTATACCTTGTTTCTTTTCAGAAGCTTATGACATGGGGTTTATAACATGGTGTTGTTTTTCTTGATGCTAGATAAATGCAATTCCTTTTCAAGAGTTAAAGGCAAGTACTAGGCCACAGCCTTCTTCTTCAGTTCTGTGGGGTTGCCACTTGAAATAAGACAAGGTGTCAACGCCCTTGACTATCTTTAACAGACTTTATCAGCCCTTACTGTTACTTGTGGGTGGGTGGGGGCTGAAGGGGTGCAGTTGTAGATACTTGTATATAAACCAATATATTTATTTATGCTTAAACTAATAGTTGGTGATGTTCTGTTTTCTGTGTTGAAAGTATTGAGCAACTGGTATGATTGGCATGACAAGAAATAAATATTTCTATGCCCATTGGATGATGTTGTTTAGTTTCCATGTACTGACTAAAGCAGTCCTGATGACATCTTTGATTGGAAGATTATACCGCTATTGCACCTCCTTAAACATGATGACAACCCTGTGGTGTCTCTCCATGATGTGTGCGATCAGGCCCTATGCAGCCAAGGTATTTGGAATGTATTTTTATTACTTGTAAATAATTAAATAAATGAAAAATGAAAAAGAAAATTCTTAGCCTGTATTTTTATAGTTCATTTATTTAGAACATGTTTGATTGGAAACAGGACATGTTTTCTAATTGAATGCTTATATTTCTTCAGCTACAGGTTCCTTCCCATTGAGTGTGGTGACTACACTGTTCTCAGGCTGGTAGTGCATTGGCTTTGACTTTTTTCTTATTGTGTATGGTGTGCAAAGGTTATGTCTACATTATGTTTCAGTGCTTGGCTGTACAGTAGGCGTGCTGCTGTTCTGAGACTTGTGCATGAGAAGGGGGTAGGTAGTCCACTACTGGGTCAAGTTCCTAGAGACATATTGAGATGGTGTTCTCTGTCTCACCTTCTCCTAGGTCACTGGGCTTGGGCGTGTCATCTTGAGTGGATTAAGAATTTCCCTTGTCTCCATCTCCTCAGATCACAGGTATCCTTACAGATTTGTAATGCTATTCTGCAGCCCATATTTGTTATGCTGTGTCGAGTTTTCCACGTGGTTTGCCTCCTATGGATTTTTTTGTCTCTTAGTAATTATACTTAATCTGAGTCTGTATGAGACATACCACTAGTTGTCTTCTCAACCCTACATGGCTAACTTTCCACTTGATAGAGCGGTTTCTGCTCCTTGTGGGAAGGTATAGTGCAGGCATTGCAGTAGATTGCATGACTATATACCCGTTGTGGTATCCATGCCCCACTGCAGTAGCAAGTTCGAACCTTCTCGTCCATAATTCTTTTTTTTACCACCTAACATTAACAGTGTTCTCCTGCAGGTGGATGGTTTCATGACCCTGATATGTGACCTTAAATTACATTCTTCTATGGCTATTTATTTGATAGCCATTATATAAATGCTACTTTTCTAAGTGGTGCTTTCAAATAGAGGTCATGGGATGTGCATGACTTCTGGGCCACTGCTGACTGGTGTTGGACATAGGAATTGTCACAGCTTGCTAAATCATAATCCAAAGAAGAGGCCCAAAGTGTAATCTTCTAAATAGTCTTCCTCATGAAGGTCCTTTGTTCCTTCTCTGCTTCTCTGTTGTGTGTAGTCTCCAGTAGGCCACTTTGTGAATGCTCATGTGCTTACGGCTTCATAGTAAGGCTGAGAGACTAGACATTGTTTCTTAAATCTAAAGGTCTAGTGTTTCCTGGTTATGGCTCATCCTCATAACATGCAGGCTGTATCCAAAAAGGGAAGGACTCCGTTTAATGAGAATTAACAGTAAGTAATCAGTGCATTCTTTAAGTGTCAAAGTTATCTTTGTTGCACATACACTCAAATAACCTCAGTTATTAATACTAGGCACCACTGTGGGAAAGAGGGAGAAATCTTTATACTTAGTGAACCAGTTCAGTATGGAAGAAAAACATAATTTTGTTATACTTTTTGAGTCTGCCTACAGACAGCTATTGATGTATGTATGTGATCAGTTCTTCAAACTCTGCAACAAGAACTAGAGAACAGTCTTTGGGTCACCCCATACCCTACAGCCATTGCTGTTTTGCATTAGGCATAAATTGTGGACCACACCTGATGTTTCCGCAGAGACGAGATGGAAGACGTGAAGCTGGGTCCCAACTTCCCACACCCACCAGAATCAGCCCAACAGAGTCAAAGCCAATGAGGTGAGGGTGGGGAAGAGGGGAAACAAAACAAGGAAGGTGAAAAGGAGATGTGTCCTGGTGAGCAGTCATGAGTGGATACTGTATGGGCTAGTTGCATACACCTCCTATTTAGACAGAAATAGAAAAATTATCTTATATTCCGGTTTGGGAGGTAGTGCTCTATAATATCATGGCATATTCTTTGTGTATAAGTACCTGGTTCACCTCCCTCTTCTAAGTTAAATGGTATACAGTGCAGCAGGAAATTACTTTGGAATGATATATCTATGTATAGGAATACTAAGTGTTACACAATATAGTCAAAGACTCTAAACGCATAAATGCGTGAAAATAATGAGTGGTATTAACCTCAACACATAACACGTATCAATCCAATAGACCCACAAAAAAGAATACATCCAAGTAAATGCTAGGAAAAAAACAAAAAACATATTCTTCAAGACGGGATGTAGGAAAGATAATAAACACACAAAAAAAGGTGCTGGGTCTGATACTCATATAGTACTTTCTTGTAAAGTCAGGAGACTAATATATGTATCACTTTTTTTTAAAGCAGGCAGAGTTTAAGAAAATAGAAGAAAGAAAATGATAAACTATCTTTCACTCATCGAGTATGCTTTTAAATTAGATAAGTAATGAACCTTCCTTATTTAGCCAACTATAGAATCCTACCGTACAACCAATGAGTCGTTGATTCTTTAAAGCGTGTTTCTTCTCTTGATCTATATTCACAGAATGAGAGTGTTGGACTTGGCCCTTTTTAGCTAAAGTTCCCTAAACTTTTTGCTTTCCCCCCAGACCCTTTTTCTGACATGGTGTTGCCAACTTAGATGCTTTGGGCACTTTGCCATTGCTGATCAGTGTCAAAGTGCAAGTGCTCCCTGTGTAAAGTGCAATGAGAATTGGACTGATCAAGACTGAAGGATTGAAACTACTTTGTGGTCAAGAGGAACCTCTGCCAAGGAATAAACAGCTGAAGAGACTGAAGGAAAGGACTGACCCTTGCTGTGTGTTCTGAGGCTGGCCTGCAGTTTGCTGATTTAACCAAGGAGAGGCTAAGGGACTTTGCTGTGTGCTGTGTCCCCCTGCTTGAAAGGACTTTGCTGTGTGCTGCGTCCTGAAGTAACTTGTCCCCAAGGGCCCGAGGAGAGCTGGCTCCCTGTTGTGGAAACTCAGGAAAACAAAAGTTTCCAGGTGTGTCTTAGCGACGCTGTGTGCGTGTGCTTTTTGCCACCTAAGACCTTCGTAAGAATTGCCCTGTGATCGTGGACACCTGGAGTCCAAGCGAGTCTCAGCGAAACTATGGGCGTGTGCTTCGTGCAGCCTGAGCCCTTCGTGAGGATTGTCCTGGGATCGTGCACACCCGGAGTCCAAGTAAGTCTCAGCAACGTTGTGTTTGTGTGCTTTGTGAAGCCTGAGACCTTTGTGAGGATCACCCTGTTATTGTGCACACCCGGAGTCCAAGTAAGTCTCAGTGACACTATGTGCGTGTGCATCTTGCAGCCTGAGACATTCGTAAGGATTGCCCTGTGATGGTGTGCACCCGGAACTCAAGTGAGTCTCAGCGATGCTGTGTGCGTGTGCCTCTTGCAGCCTGAGACCTTCGTGAGGATTGCCCTGTGATCGTGCACACCCGAAGCTCAAGGGAGTCTCAGGGACGCTGTGTGCGTGTGCCCTGTTGCAGCCTGAGATCTTCGTTATCGCCTCGGCCCGGAATCCACAAAGTCGCATTGGAAGCCCAAGTCGCGTGAACAGGAGAGGAGAGCGAGGTCGCAGCCCCCAGGTACCGTGTGTCGCCGCCTGGGATGCGGGCTCGAAGAGAGACGCTCTCGGCCTCTCCCATTCTTGCAGCGTGAGCCTCTTCTTCAGCTGGTATCGTGGCCTGTACTTGCCGAGGAGTGGCAGTTCCGGGGACAGAGTGCGGAGCTGCACTTTGGTTTACACCATACCTGTGTTGGGGGCATATGTTGGCGGAAGCTGGCCGCGAATCAGTACGAGTGGCGGAGAGACCGTCTAAAGCACCGTGATCGGTGCTGGAGTGTATTACGCATTGCATTATTTCTGCATTACGAACTACCTGATTGTTGCATTACGCATTGCGATTTTTTCCGCATTGCGAACTGCCTGATTGTTGCATTACTCATTGCATTATCTCTGCATTGCGAACTACCCAATTGTTGCATTACACATTTCAATATTTTTGCATAACGAACTACCGGATTGTTGCATTGCGCATTGCATTAGTTTGCATAACGAACTGCTCGATTGTTGCATTACACATTGCATTATTTTGGCATTACGAACTGCTTGATTGTTGCATAACGATCTGCATTATTTTTACATTGTGAAGTGACTGATTCTTGCATTGTGAACTGTATAGCATTGCATTAGGAATGCATCGGATCATCTAAAATTGCTTATTAATATCACGAGAACCTACAAGGGCTGGTTGGCCTAATAACTGGCCAGGAGGAATATTACAAATACACATATGTTGGATCTATATCGTGTGGTCTCATCGTATATATCTTTTTATTTAAATATATACTTGTTTTTATGAAACTCATGTGGAGTCCATTTGTAGTGTCATCATTGGGTTACTGAGAGCGTGGTTGCAAATAATTTACACACTTGCCTTGAAGATAAGCCTGGATGCTCGTGCCAAGCTACTGAGGGGGTGAGCAGGGGCTATCTGAGAAGGTGTCCTTCCTTTCCCTGACGTGGAAGCAAGGGTCCCTATTTGGCCTAAGGTACCTACATCAGCCAACTGGAGACCCCACGTACTAACAGAGAGGCAGAGAAAATCAGGCGTGGAGAGACAGAACCGAATGAACCTGAGCCTCCGGTGAGGACACGCAGAGCCGGAAGGAGAAGCCCCGAGCATCCTGAGCAGTAAGACATCGGAACAACCAACCAAGAGAAAAGGACCCCTGACTGCGCAACACAGCGACCAATCCAGGTAAGTTTACCAATGACAAGTGTGGTAAGGCTAGGCTGATCGGTGACTGAAAGCAAAGCGGGTTCTTGTCATAGACTGCCCATTTTATTCCTGCTGACTCTGCCCCCTCGCACTCAATTACCAGAGGGGTAGGTGGAGCGGAGCGAGCCTGACATAACTTGCAGGGTCTGTCAGTTATGCACCTTGGCTTTAAATCATGGCATTTGTGATGAGGGAAAATACTTCTTTACTGTATAATGCACTCAATTGTGCATGGATGGTGTGAACAGCAGTGGCCACTCATTAACAGGGGTTTCTGTAAGGTTCCCATTTATTACCCCTTGCACAACTGCTAATTATTTAAATGAACAGTGTTCATGAAAAGACAACTTTGGCGTTTTATTGAACACTGCCAGTGTGCATGTCAGCTCTCTCGATCTCGTCATCAGTCTCCTGATAACAGGAGGAGAAGGGGGGCTGCGGGCTGAAGCACAATCCAGCCACAGAGTGTGATTTAAAAAAGCGCAACTCTGTAGGTGGATGTCTTGATTGTGCATGTCTGAGAGGCATAATTTAATTACATTCCCCTCACACAGGCACAATCCGTTTTATCTAGCAGACATACTGTGTATGCCGTTGGCAGCACAGTATAGCTGCTAAAATGGGGCTGTCAGGTCACATATCAGTGCACCCCTGAGGCCAATGAGAAGCCACAGAGAGCAGGAGGAGCAGGATCCCCAGCACTGTCACAACTTCTTATAGGGCTGTGCTTACAGTCTTATCAAGCAAAGGATTGAGGTTGTCCGTCCCCTTTTCAATCCTGGCCTTGCAGCTCTGTCTGGCTCCTCAGGGGGGAATCATGGCTTGCTGCTTACAATGTTCAGTACCTGATTCCTGCTCTGCTGCTTCCACGGAGGCTCCACATTGCCAGCAAGGACGCAAGGTAAGTAATACATAATGTTGTTTCTCTGTGCATGTGTGTATGTGTGTATGTGAGTAATTGAGAGTGAATAAGATTGAGTGAGAGTGTGGGTGATGATGTTTTGGAGTGTCAATTATAGCGACAGTGAGATTCTGAGTTCAAAAGAGTGCAAGTAAGTGTGAGGGAGTGAGTGAAAGAGCGTGAGTGCGTTAGAAGCAATGAGCGATTGGAGATTGTGAGAGCAGGTGGTAGTGAGTTACAGGTGTAGCTATCAATGGTGCAGAAGGTGCAGTTGCACCAGGTCCCAGAGACAGAAAATGAAAGAGTGAGTGCATGTAAGTGTGTTTGTATGTGAGAGTCAGTGAGTATGAGTATGTTTGTGTGTGATTAAAAGTGAGTGGGAGAGAGTATTAGTAAGAATGAGTAATTGAGAGCGTGAGAGTTAGAGTAAATGTGGGGGAAGAGAGTGAATGTGAGAGGGAGTCAGTAGGAGTGAGAGAGTGTGGGTGTGAGTGAGTAACAGTATGTTTGTTTCCATGTTTATGATTGCGAGTCTGCCATTGGCCATGGCAATATGGTAATATGCTGTCTCTGGCATATTGACGATAAGTGTTGACATAACGAAGAGCATGCATGGAAAAATCAATCAGGGGTAATAAAGCGTGACTACTCACCTGTGAGGGTCTCAAGGCGCTGGGAGATTGGGGGAGCGGGGAGGGGCTGCTGGACCCTTTGTGTGTGGAGGATAATTTGAACAGCCAGGTCTTGAGGTCCTTCTTGAATTGGGTCAGCGACGCGGATTGCCTGAGGTGGAGGGGCAGGGTGTTCCACGTCTTGGTGGCGAGGTAGGAGAAGGAACTTCCTCCGGTCTGGTCTGGGGACAGAGGCTAGGAGGTGATGGGTGGAACGGAGTTGTCTGGCAGGTACATGGAAAGCAAGGTGGTATTTCAGGTATGCTGGTCCTATGTTGTGGAGAGCTTTGCAGGCATGTGGGAGGAGCTTGAAGGTGATTCTCTTGTTGACTGGGAGCCAATGAAGTTGTCAGAGGTGTTGCGTGATGTGACTGCGGCAGGGGATGTCAAGGACCAGTCTGGCGGTGGCATTTTGAAAGTTCTGTAGTTTCTTGAGCTGTTTCTGGGTGACGCTGGCGTAGAGTGCATTGCCGTAGTCAAGTCTGCTGGTGATGAATGCGTGGGTGACAGTCTTTCTGGATTCTGTTGGGATCCATCTGAATGTCTTTCGAAGCAGGCGCAGTGTGTAAAAACAGGCTGAGGTCATTGTGAAATCCTGACACACTAAAAACAATTCTTGGCATAGGAGCACTTGTGGAAAATACTGTCACTTGCACACTGGAGGAAACTCTTGGCATAGAGAAGCCCATAGCAGAATGTTGATGATGGGACACTGGAGATATTTCTTGCCATAAGGGGGGACACCCATGGGAAAATAGAGACCCTGAAATGCTGGAAGTAATACTTGACATAGGGGGCGACTATGGAAAAATGTTGATGCTAGCATATTGGATGTAATTCTAGCAATTAGAGAGGCCAGCAATGGCATATTGGTCATGAGGGTTAGGGGAAACAACCCAAGATAAAATGCTGTCACTGGAATATTGGAGGTAATTTTTGACATATGGGACACCAATGATATATGGGCAGTTTCTATGGCAAAATGATGTTACTGAAATATTGTATGTATTGGCACAATAAAGGTAATTCCAAACACATGGGGAACTCTCAAGGCAAGTTTTGAAAAAAATGTGGTGAACTTCCACTGGCCACCTCTTTCAAAGATCACCAACCGCCACTGGTAATCAGTGTCTTACGTGCCAATTGGCTTTATTCGTGCAGTTATGTTATGTATATTTATAAAGCACAATATCACCCTCAAGGGTATCCTGGCGCTGAGCAGGTGTGTGTGCCTAGCCCTACCTATGATAGGTTGGCTAACTGAAAAGCCAGGACTTCAGCTTCTAGTAGAATTCAAGAAGAGGAGGAGGCTCTGATGTAGAGTGGCAGGCCGTTCTAGGCTTTAGGAGAAATATAAGAGAATGCCTGTCCTCATGATATGGTTCTGCCTATGCGTGGGATGTATGCAAGTAGGAGTTCTGTAGAGCGGAGCTATCTTGGTGGTTGGTAGAAAGAGATACCACTGTTCAGGTAGATGGGGCCTAGGTTGTGTAGTGCCTTGCACGTGTGTGAGGAGTTTGAAAAGTGCCTTTTGTGTATCGGGAGCCAGTAGAGTCCCCTGCGGTGTAGAGTAATGTAAATGCTGTGTAGAAGGTTGAGAATGATTCTAACTGCTGAGTTCTGGATGGCTTGTAGTGTTCTAGTGAGTAGGTGATCCTGACGTACTCCAAGTTTGGTGACTAGGGTGTAAGTGGCAGTTTTTCTAGAGTTGCTTGGGCACCATCTGAAGATCTTCCTCAGTATCTTCTGGGTGTGGAAGCAGGATGCAGTGACGGCAGAGACATGCGCAGCCATGTCCAGTTGCAACACATTCTAGAATTTTTAAAGAATATGTTTCTTAAGTCTTAAGATTGTTGCTGCTTCAGCAGGGCAGTGAGGAGCTAGGTTGAACTTTGGCACCAATTACTAGAAAATAAGTAAACATGTATGGTCTCCACGCAGACGGTCTCACTGTCACTTCCAGATAAGTGACTGGGCCAGGTGTGAGTTTAGGATGAGGACAATCTATTTTCAAGGAGTCTCCAGGGGACACAGGTGGCTCCCTGCTGTCCTCAGCCACTCATCTGTCTTCAAGCAGAATCTTTATTTGTTTATCCAACCTTGACGAGGTAATCCAGTACTTTGAAAACAAGTGCTGCACTTTTCTCAGAGCAGATGCTCATAATTTCATGTATTCAACTAACTTTTTTCTAAAGCAGAACTTCTGCAGCAAGCACAAATCTCCCTTAGAGGTGTGCTTCTCTTCTTTCGAAATTCAATACAAAATTAGGACGACTTTAAAGATTCCCTTTTATGCAATACTGAATGTGTCCTTTAGTGCACATCTTCACCTTGAATATACAGATTGAGAGGCAGGCGGTAGCAATCAAATTATTCTCTTCTAAATGCCCTAAAACATGCCTTGCGTCCTGTAAATGGAAACATTCTTAAAGCTTATTTAAATGAATGCTTTTCCTGCATACTTTATCGGAATAAAAATACATTATTGATGAAGACATGCAATATGACAGATCATATTTTGATATGATTACAAAAAAACAGATAGTAACATAGGCTTTTGTGCTTAATTGGTTTATAGGTCCACCATGACACACAGGATGAAGCCGTATGATAATATATTAAAATCATAAAATAAACTCCGCAGTCCGTTTGTCTGTACAGTACTTTCTGTTGAGAACTGACAAGTCCCTCCGCAGATCCAAGTTTGGATAAGTTAACTTAGACCCAGTAACATAATGTAATTTTCTCGCCTCACACAGTTTTTCAGTTGGGCAAGCTGAGGTTACTGCTACATTCCGCCACTTCTAAGTCTGTCAATGTATCTACTTCACCCCTTCTTGTAAATAAATGTTTTTGTCATGAGAACTGCATCTCGAATAATCGAGCTGTACAGACCATGATATGTGAAGTTTACTTGTGAGTGAAAGATGCCAGCCATTGGTGTCAAATGAAGTGATGGGAATCCAAGAAATGATGATCGCCTAATATTCGCATCACTGATGGGCTTACTTACCAAATATGACGTGCTTCCTTACCAACCACAACTCCTTAATCACTTGTAATTACATCACGGCTCAGGCCCTCTGCCAGTGTTGGGGCTGTGGAGGGATTGCTGAGTTACCCTCCTGAAGAGGTGAGCCATCAACCACAGAGGGGCGACAAGGAATTGTGCCATGTCCTAATACTTGGAGGCGTCCAATCAAGTGAACATAGTCAAGCCCTATTGATGAAAACTGGACCTTTTGTTGGAATTACAGCTTTTTTTGTTTTTAAATTTGCATGTGTACATAAGCTTTCTTACAAAACAATGAAAATACCGCCCCTTTGTGAAAATATTTACTATGGCATATTTTGCTATGTATGCCTTTTAAGATCACCACTTAGAATGAAAACTTCATCTTCAGTCTAATTTTCAAAACATGTTTTAGGGTACAGCTTCTGCTAAAGTAGCCATTTCAGCAAAGAGGCCATACTTCCAGCTTGCATATTGTTGTTGCACAAGATATTGCTTCATCTAGAGATTTTCCATCTAGGATAGCCAAGGCATCGCACACAAAGTTGCCCAACTGTTATCAAACACTTCCACTAACAAAAATCCAAGATCTCTTAGCTTTTCCAATTTCTATTTGCATTCTGTTATGTTGTTGTTATATTTGACCCTGAAATATCATCCCATTCTGATTGTGTCTTCTGCTGTCACCCTATATCCAGTTCCCCGGCCTTCCCAGGCCTCTGCAGGCCTGAGCTGCTACAAATCCATTGGTTATGTTTATGAGCTTATAAAAGAACTATAATTTTCATACATGGCATTCTTTAGAGGGACTGGATTGCTGGATGGATAATCACTAGACTTACTCAATTTTCTGTTCTTTTACCCCTCAAAGTAGTGTGGGATGAGGTACAGATACTGCAATTTCCCTACAATCTTTCAAATGTTGAATTCTGTCAGAGTAGATAATAGCCAGAAGTGCTACTGGTTCCTGAAGCAATGGCTCTACCATGATCCGCAATCGTTTGTACACAGATTCTTTAGGTACTGAAATCACACAAAAAGACTTGGATTTGGATCACTCCACCATCTTCAAAAGTGCAATTTGTAAAATGTATCCCCGCCCCTTTCCTGAAACTCATGGCGTCAATTTGGCACACGAAGAAGAAGCCCAGGTTGGACATCCTTTGCTCAGGGCTAAATTCTTCAGCACTGCTACCCCTCCCTTCAAGCCAAGTGCAGGTCCACAAAAATGAGTGTTGGCGGGCCCCACAGGCAACCACAGGCTAGCATTAAGCACTGCTTATTTTAGGGGAATTAAGCAAAAGATTGGCATGTGCTAAAACTAAACATTCTCAAAACTGAGATGATTTTGTGCTTGACTGCCCATGCCAAAGAGTCAGTTGGCTGCTTGGTGTTCCAGCAGAGTGAAGTATTATGGTCTGCTGGCACCTCACAACATGGATATTGTGATGAAAATGTGTAATCTCACTTGCAAGACATCCTGCAATCCTGCATGCTTGTAATACATTGTGCTGTTTTATTCACTTCAGTCTACGAGGGGTGTCAATTTGTTCTAACTCTGGTTAGGATAATTTTGTTTATACTAAATTAAGACTAACAAAATCTTTTTGGGGAAGTTGAAGCTCTGTTATTTCACTTATTTATTTCTTAACACTTTGAGTTATGTTTTTTATTTCACTTAACCTCCAGCACCTCTGATGATATGTTGTGTCCTTATTCTCAGAGCATGATTTTGAAGAAGCCTTTCTTCTCCCAGTGTATGGCTTTCAGTGACTAATGTTGGCAGTTTTTCTAGCTCATTCAAGTTCAAGTGTTCTCTTGTGAATGAAAGTTGGGAGGGAACAATTATTGCATGCAGAGTGCAATTCCGAGTAATGTTGTATTGTGTGTGCTCTTTCTTATATGGTACATACAAAGATATTTTGCAGTTCTGTGCCAGTATGAACCGAGATCTTCCTCTTCTTCATGCAAATACTCGCCAGAGGCGTTTACAGCATTTATTCAGATTTACTCCAACTGGTGGCTGGCCGAACTCGGAACCACACCCACACCAAGCACCACACCTGGAACCTTGGAATAATCATCAACAACTAACTGGACATGACTGCAGAATTCAACAGCTTCACTGCGTACTGCATCCAGACCCTGAAGGTGCTGAGGAAGATCTTCAAATGGCTACCAAGCAAAACCATAACAACTGTCACTCACGCCCTAGTCACTAGTAAGTTGGAATACGGGAATAGCCTCCATGCAGGGATCACCAAGAAACTCACTAGAAGACTACAGACCATCTAGAACTCAGCGCCATACTCATCCTGAAACTGCTACAGAGAACTCACATCAGACCACCCCTTAGGGAGCTCCACTAGTTTCCGATGCACAAACGCACTCACTTCAAACTCCTCACACACACATTCAAGGCACTACACAACTTAGGCTCCACTTACCTGAACAGTTGCTTCTTCTTCCACCAACCACTCAGACAACTCCGCTCTGCAGGATTCCAACTCGTACACATCCCACACATACACAGAACCCGATCAGGAGGACAGGCGTTCTCTTAAATCGGTCCTGAAGCATGGAATGACCTCCCACCCCACATCAGAGCCTCCACCTCCTCTCTTCTTGAATTCCTCAAGAAGTTGAAGACCTGGCTTTTCAATTAACCAGCCTACCACAGGCAGGGCCTGGCGCACACACCTGCTCCGCATCAGGATATTCTCGCAGGTGATAGTGCGCTTTACAAATACACATAACATATCGTGAAATAACAGAAACGCTGCTAGTGAGGAATTGCAATTCTATTTCAATATGTAAAATGTTAAATAGTTGACAGATTGTGGCCTCTCTTTCTGGCCTGTATTTCTCTCTGTAAAATAATTTTTAGTGTTGATGTGTCTCATCAGAGTCTATAATTTCTGATTTTTAGTCGTCTGATACGTGCATTTTTATGACTCACAGTAAGAGGTATTAGGATTTTATGGGGCCTGTATTTTGTTCTCATTAAGGTTTTACTCTATTTTACCTGCTGCCTTGTGTTTTGCATACCTCCTAGCCTCTCTCTTTTACAAGCACTCTCTCCTTTTGGGAGTCCATACACCCACAATATTTACACTATGTTCCTCTGTGTAGCTGCAACAATGGATGCATTTATAATGTGTGTATTTGTTGGTAATTCTTCTACATACACGCCGGAGGAAGACTACTGATGTTGGTGGCCAAAAAAGGCTCTTTTTCGCAGTTCCCTCCTAAACCTGCCTCTGCTTCATATAAGATGATGGGTAGGATCTATTTCCCTGATATTGTTTTCGAAATCTCCCACTTTCTAGTTTTAAAATGTTGGCACGCATGCTTCCATCCTTCCACACTCCAGTTCATATTCCTCATTCTGTCCGCAGAACAGTTAGTCTGTTTTCAAAACATAATGAAAGTGAAGGCCAAAAGGGATTATGGCAACATCCCTCCAACTTGGGTCCCCGGAGGCAGGCGCCGTTGCCATGAGAACCGAGCAGCAGCAGGTAAGGCCTCAAGTGGGTCAGCTTTTCACACATACTCTGCCAGCTAAAGACGAAAAGCAGGAAACAGGCCTTGGCAGCTTCAACATTACACCCCCCTACCCCCCCCCCCCCCCCCTCTTTGTTTGAGAAGACTATTTATCGTGTCCCCGGTGGCGATGAGTGTAAATCCCTTCCGACAGTTACCAGTGCCGGATAACTCCTCATTTATTACAAATATTTGTCGCTGCTCCCTTTTGATGTGTGGCTTAATTGTGTGGCCTGACCTCCTTTCGGTGATAGAATTTAATTTTCTCTCGGCTGTCGAATAATTAGGATTTTAATTAAACTGACATGGTTTTTTAAAATTCATATCGATACACTCAGAAGGCGCGCGCCAGCGAGGATGCTCTCACAGCTTCTTTAATTAGTCGCCAAGCGCTCTTGTCTGTTTAGAAAGCGGAATTTGCAGTGGTAGGATTTGGGCTGCTTCACACACATCTCCTTGCTTGCCTGTTGTTGATGTCGTTTTGACACACCTGTGCATTGTAGTTATCAACACCGGCATGGAGGCGGCAGTGTTATGTGGTGGGGTTGGTGGGAGTCACATTCTCACCAAAGAGCTGAAACTGCTCAGCCTTGAGCCTGGAGTGCTTTTTGAAGTGTTTGCAGGATGTGAAGAAAGGTGTTGTCCAGGTGTTTGAAAAATAAGGTTGGGACGCATATGTAAAATACAATCCCTTTCAATGGTCACTCCAAGAGTGAGTCCAGTCTTTGAGGGAGTGTAAGTTAGCGAGGTCACTCTCTCTTAAAACACCGGTATGGAAGCGAGAGAGTTCAGTGGGCTACTAAGAACAGTGATAGCGCCAGAAAGTCCGAAGTGAAGCATTTCTGTAATTGGAATCAAATTCTTGACAAGTAACCTGAATCTAAGCCTAAGGCACGTTTCAATATCAGGTGATCTTCACACCAAAAGACTCCGCGTTTACTGCTGTTTGCCATAGAGCAGAACGGCATATGTCTGTGAAGTAGGAGACTCACCAGCGTTAAGAAAGTACTTTTTTAAAAAAAAAATTTTTATAAACAACTTTTTATTGAGTTTAAAGGATCACTCCTGTAGCAGTACACAGCTTGTTCGCCTACAACCTCAGGGGCCGGCAGCTACCACATTCAGTTAACAAAGGGCGAAGGCCCAACCGATCAAGAGTATATGCCACGACCCAGGTATAGCTGTAATTGTAGGTCTACCATGCACAAGGTCCCTCGGCCCCGAAGCTCCCCACCCAGTGACAGCCCCAGGGTATACCAGCGGAGACAGACAGGGTTGCCGTAGGCCAGCAACAGGCGCAAAGGATGGCTACATCCCCCACTGTAGGACCTGCTCGTTGCAGGATATCGGTATCTGAAACCCCCTTGTGCCTCCTATGCCTGACGTATAGTTACTGTAGTTGCGCCGCCACCCCCGCCCCCCGAAGAGAAGCAACGCCCAGACAAGCCAGCTCCGGGCGGGAGCCCCACCCTTCCCACCTCACTTCCAGCCGCTCATGGTCACACATCCAGCATGCAGTGGCGGGGGCCTAGGGCGATGGGAGCACAGCGTCTTTCACCAGGGGCCTATAAGGCAAGGGGTGGCTTAACCGCTATTAGGCGAGTCGCGCCTGTATGAAGCCGGCAATAAGGCATTTCAGATTTGACAGCGATAGGGTGGTGCGCGAGGTCCCCGGGACCACCCCTGAGACCAAGAGTGTCCACAATACAGTCAACTAACCGGGGGGAAAACTGAGACCAAATGGGGAAATAGGAAGGATACCGGGGGGGGGGTCCTAGGCGGGGGGAAAGCTGGAAGCGTCCGCTACATTACCACTAAATGGTGGGTACCGCGGCGTCCTGGCGCTGCAGAGACAGGGTCTCCTCGCCAGTGGGGTGAGGGGCAGTGGCCGGCTCTCCCTGCCCAACACCCGACAACCCCCAATGACCTCCTGGATCCGCCGGGCATACAACATCGTCAAAGAACCTCAGGGCCCGTAGCCGTGGCGGCTGCATTCGAGCATGTTCCAACCGCCCTAGATGATCCACCAGGGGCGTCCAGAGTTTTCTAAATTGAGTATCTCGGAATTGAAGACAGGCTGTGAGCAACTCCATCGCCACCACATGCCACAAGCGAGTAAACCATACGTTTATGGAGGGCATCTCCGCCTTTTTCCAATATAGTGCCACCGTCTGTTTGGCGGCGCATAACATGTGGAGGCTAAGATGCCGGTCACGCCCCGTCATGGCTCTCGCAGTCGCTGGCCGGAGGCCCAGGACCGCAACCAGCGGATCCGCAGGTAGGGGGTACCCCAAGACCCGTTTGATATGGCTGAGGATCTCTTTCCAGAAAGTAGCTATAAGGGGGCAGGTCCACCAGATGTGAATAAAATCTCCCGGTGCCTGAGTACAGCGCCAGCAAAGGGAAGACGTCTTAGGAAACATCTTCTGAAGCCGAACCGGGGTGTAATACCATTGAGTCATCACCTTATAAGCTGACTCCTGCTGCGGAATGCTGCGCAGAATTTTAGGGATGTCTCTCCACAGCCTCGCCCATTGAGAAGGGGTGACACCCGAGCCAGAGACGGACTGCCACTTCGATTGGTATAGATGAGGAGCTGGCCGCTGCGCGTGTTGCAATACCCGGTAGATACGTGAGATCAGTCCCTTGTATGTGCCGAATGTGCGCGCTAGCTGTTCGAACGGTGTGAAAGGACGTACGGCCGCCTGTGTCAGGGAGGAGCCCTGGATCCAGTGGCTAAGCTGGATGTATTGGAACTTGTCATTCTCCGAGATCCCAAATTCATGCTTGCATTGCGCAAAGGATTTAAAACCACCCCCCGTGAAGAGGTTCGCTATCGTCCTGCAGCCAGTCTCCGTCCAATTGGCAAAAAAGGGTGGACGACAGGCTGGTGGAAACTGCGGATTGCGTGCGATGGGGGTGTGGGGGGATGGAAAAGAAGTGAGTCCCCTACGAACCGCCACCTTGTCCCAGATCTCCAGGACTGTTCTGGTGGGGACAGCCATATATGCGCTGCGATGTCACGCCCCTCGAGGCAGCCAGGCATGGTCCCACAAAGGGCGGCAGGTGACAGCCCGATCCATGTGGAACCACACCTTTTCACTCTCCCATGCCCCCCATTCCAAGACATATCGGAGATGTGACGCCCAATAGTAATCAAGCAGGTTCGGGCACGCTAGGCCATCCCTGTCCCGGGGGAGCATCAGGATTGTGTTGGAAAACCGCGGTTTCTTCCCACCCCATATAAACGCCACTAACTCCCGTTGGAGCCCCTGGATCTGGTGTTCCGGAATCGGTGTCGGCAGCGTTTGGAAGAGGTACAGGATCTTTGGCAAGATAGACATTTTCACCGTGTTGAGTCTGCCAAGCCAAGAGAGTGGCAAGGCTCTCCACGCGTGCAGGTCTGTCTGAACTGAACACTTATACTCTTGCCAATTGGCCTGCGTCCAGGTGACCAGGTCCGGAGTCAGGTTGAGGCCGAGGTAGCGCACCGAGTGAGTCGCCCACTGATAGGGGGTGCAGGTCCGAAGCGCCAGCAGATCCCCATACGGGATCGTGATATTGAGGGCCCATGATTTCGCATGGTTGATTTTGAGCCCGGACGCCTGTTCAAAGTCCTGGAGCAGCAAGTGGATCGCCGGCAGAGAACGCAGCGGGTCCGACAGGGTAAGAAGGAGGTCGTCCGCGAAGAGGGCGATCTTATGCTCCACCCCCCGGAGGGAGATACCCCGTACGTCGGGGGACCGGCGTATCATGATGGCGAGGGGCTCCACCACAAGAGCGAACAGTAGGGGGGACAGGGGGCAGCCCTGTCGGGTACCTCTACAGATGGAGAAGGCCTGCGTGAGCTGACCGTTTACGTGCACTCTAGCTACCGGCGAAAGATAGGGAGCCATAATGCGCGCCACCATCTTCGGGCCCAGATCCACCCTCTGTAGCACCGTGCGGAGGAACAGCCAGTCAACCCGGTCGAACGCTTTCTCCGCGTCAAGTGAGAGCAGGCATGCCGGTATCCCCCAATGTTTGGCTTTCCCGATGATGTGCGCTATTCGGCGTACATTATCTGCCCCTTGACGGTGCTGGATGAACCCCACCTGATCCGGCTCGATAAGATTGGGCATGTGGACACTAAGCCGTTTAGCCAAGAGTTTAGTATACAACTTAAGATCTGTGTTTAGCAATGCGATGGGCCGATAAGAGGAGCAAAGGGTATGATCCTTCCCGGATTTCGGGATGAGAGCTATTTCCGCCATTGCCATATCAGTCGACGGGCCAGTCAACTCGTCGAACGAGTTAAAGAGACGCAGAAGATATGGTTGCAATTGTGGCCAGAAGGTGCGGTAAAAGGATACCGGCAGCCCGTCCGGGCCAGGCGCTTTACCCAACGAAAGATCACGCAGAGCGCCAGCTATTTCCTCCGAAGTGATGGGAACCTCAAGAAGTCATGACTGGCGCTCACTTAACGGTTCCCAGGCACAGGCCTCCATGGTAGAGGCTATCAATTCCGGCGCGGGGGGGTCAGCGGCATAGAGAGTTGCGTAGAAGTCGTGGAACAATTGGAGCTTAGTCGACTCTGAGGTGGCCCAGGATCCGTCCGCCCGTTGCAGCTTCGCGATGTGGGCCTTGGCCGCCCGTGTGCGCAGGCGTCGTGCAAGCACGGCACCCACCTTGTCGCCCCCTGTATAGTACCGCTGCTTAAGCGCCAGTAAGGCCCGCTCCGCCTTGTTCGTTCTGTGGGCTCGGAGCTGGCCTCTAAGGATAGCCAACCGGCGTTTGTGTGCCATCAATGGACGTTCGTGGTCCATTCTCTCGAGCAGTTTGACCTCCCGTTCGAGTTTTTGCTCGTACAGTCGAGCCTCCTGTGCTCTCGCGGCCGCGATAGCATTGAGGGTACCCCGGATAGTAGCCTTGAAGGCGTCCCACAAGAGGGGGAGGGGAGTCCCCGGAAGATCGTTTGACGCAAAGTATGCTAAAATAGCTGCCTGTATTTCCTCCTTGTCCACCGGGTCCCTCAGGACGTGTTCCTGGAACCTCCAGCGACACGAACGCGGGGGGCCAGTGCTGCGCTTGTGGAAACTCAGCTCCACGTGGGCGTGATCTGAGATGGAGATGTTGGAGTGCGTCGCTGAAATAGTATCCTTGAGCAGGGAGTGAGAGACAAGTAGCAGGTCTATGCGGGAGTAAGAGCGGTGCGCATGTGAATAGTACGTGTAGTCGCGCAGGCCTGGGGAGTGCTAGCGCCAGACGTCCACCAAATTGAGGGCACTGAGGGAGCTCTTCACTGCCGCAGACATGGCCCCCACCCCATGGAAGGCCCCCCCACAGCGATCCAGCTCCGCATCCCACACCAAGTTGAAGTCGCCCCCAACTATGAGGTCCGTAGTAACCTGGTCTAAGTGGTCCCTGATCAGCCTGCGTAGAAAAAGATCCTGACCCTGATTGGGAGCGTAAAGGTTACATATGGTGAGTATGCGATGCCCCCTCTTGACCTCAACCTTCAAGAACCTACCCTCGCTGTCCCGAAGCACCTTTGACGCCCCTGGTTCGATTCCCGCCCGGCAGAGAATAGCCACCCCCGCCGTTTTAGTGGTCGCCGAAGCCCAGAACTGCCTAGGATAACGAGGGTGCGCCATACGGGCCACATCAGCCTTAAGGAGGTGAGTCTCCTGGAGGAGAATTATGTCAGGGTTCTGAAGCAGGAGGTACCGCCACACTTGGCGACGCTTGTTGGGCGAGTTGAGCCCCTTTACATTAAGGGAAAGGACCTTCCAGCACGGCTCACTAGTCATAGTCCCAGATCCCCCCGGCATGCAATGGCCCTCTCATACCTCCATATGCCAGCACACCCCCCCCGCAAAAAGGGCACCAAAGATGGGGAAAGATAAGGAAAGGGAAAAACCAAGGAAAACCACACGAGTTCTGAACCGCCCAACATGGCCAACATGTCCTATTCCAGTCTAAGGAGTAGCCAGGCCACGCGGCACAAGCTGTCCCAGAGATGTCACTCTCCCATGGATAGGCGTGGGGGTTTGTCATCGCCCGGCCAAGAAATCACAGCACCAAGAGCCCGCTCCGGGCCACCGCCTCTCCTGTAGGTACGCGAGTCATAGCGAGAGGCAGGCCCAATCGCATCGCCCCGGCGGGGCGCCAGAAACAGGAAAAGTGGAGTCACCAAAGCGGCCACCGGCCCAAAAGACCGGGAGCACTCACAGAGGAAATGCCAGCAGCCCGGGGAGTTGACCACCCCAGGGGGTCTCATTTGGGGGGCGAGACCTGCGAGCCCATCAGCGGCGAGCCGCCCTCTAGGGATTTGATGTGTTTGATAATGTCTTGCTTATCCCTTGACGATCTGCTGCCATCCGGAGAAGAAGGGTGCTGGGAACGGCGCACTGTGGACCACTGCGATTTCGGAGGGACCCTACGAGCAGTCGCAGGGCGCCGCGTCGGGCTGGCTGATGGGGAGTCCGGGATCTGGAGCAGCTGGGCCGCCTCCCGATAGGAGCGGAGCACTCGGCGCTTGGATTCCCAATGGAATATGAGAGCGAAGGGATGGCCCCACTGATAGCGGATGTGGAGCTCCCGCAGTTTGTCCGTAACGGCCCGAAAGTCCCTGCGGCACCGGAGGGTCGTGGAGGCCAGGTCTTGGAACAGCTGAACAGGCGTGCCTTTATATAGGATTTCAGGTTTGTCTCTGGCAGCTTTGAGGATCGCTTCCTTCTCCACAAAGAAGTGGACCCTCGGTAGGATGTCAGGGATGAGTCCAGGTCTCCCAGGCGGCCCCGAGGAAAGTACTTTTATTAGTGGAAAAAACACATGCATGGTACTCCCTCACCAGCCGGTGGACAACTGACCAGTTTGGAATTTCCACACATAGGGCCTGATTATGACTTTGGCATCTTCCAGTAGGACCTCTACCACAGCGGTACCGCCAAGCCATCGACATTCCTGCCTGCCGGATTACAACAGTAATCCAGAGCAGGTGCTGCGGTGGTGGAGGTGTCACAGCGGCAGGAATGTTTGGCTCATAGGAAAGCCTAAATAGCATACTGCCTCTGTGACAGCGCCTACAGCACGTACGTACATGGTATGGCTTGCACCATGAAGTGCATGCACCATGAAGTGCATGCCACACAGTGCACACACAACCGTGCAATTTTGGAGAGGCACATCATGTGCCTCCTGCACGCACCCCCATTGCCTGTTTTGGGCACAGACCTTGTTGGGGGCACCTTTACATGCCTTCCCGCCAAGCCGTACATGGCGGTGTCCCCGCCATGAAAGGCTTGGTAGAAAGGCAGGTCGTAATCTGTTTGACGGTGCTAATGTCGGCACTGTCGCAATTCTGGCCTGCTTTCCCCACTGTCGCCGAAGGATCTGGCACTGGTGGTGGTCTTGTGGCGGTCCCACTGCCACCATCGTAATCAGGCGGGAGGACTGACGCGATGGCGGGAGTCAGATTGCTATCCATGTGTACAGCAGTGCCAGGACTGCCGTACTTGTAATTAGGCTCATAGTTACAGAACATAGAATATTAACATACATGGGCTCAGCAATGTCTGCCCAAGCTTAAATGCATAACACACACGCACATGAAAGAGGAGTCATCTCTTCTTAACCTCAAATAAGGATCGTTATTTATAGATAAATATAGCGACTAGAATCGAATAACTCATGGTGAGGCTCTAGATATGTAACATCTTTGGAATCCATTCACAAATGGTTATGCACATGCAAGTTCAACTTAGTTGCATAAAAACCTTCACTTGAGCAAAGACATTCACAACCATGGTTAGCAGAATCAGATTTCACTGAAATTTCCATGCACAAATTGAATTTGCGAATTCACAAATTCCATTCAATATGATGTAAGACATATTTCGGATTAACAAATAATGTTTGCTTAGATTTATGAATGTCTTGCACTAAAAACAAACACACGGCACTTTACAGAACCATGTTTTTGTAAGTCTGACCAAACACAATCATGACTGTTTTCCTTTCTCTCTCTGCACACGGCAAACTATGCTTAAGAATTGCTTTGTGATGATGTGTTGCTCCTGGTGAAATCCAGACGATGCCTTTCATCAAAATGTAACTAACTGTTCAAGGTCCTTGCTGCCTGTAACTTAGTGGGATCCAAATCAAACCTCCTGCTGTAGTTTACTGGGCTTAATGCTAATTTGACTATCTATGATTTATGATGCATTTTTACTGTTTTTTAAACTGCCTTCATATTTGCAGGATTTTTGCCTTCCTGGATACACCTGGAAATGCACCCAACTATTTAATGCATGTTTAGATATACCCAGAAATGTTTCTTCATTTAATTCTGCTACTTGTGTATTGTTTTTAATTATAAATGCTGGTCAAAAAAAACCACAATGCACAGAAAAGCAGCATGAGACATGGAACGATACATCCGTACATCGATGTGGAATGATGCTTCGTTGAAAGAAATGACAACATTCAACACATGTATTCATGTATGTGTAGTGCTGCCCATATCTGGTCGGGGATCAATGGAACATTACACCTAGCAGGTGGGCCCACCTAGGACCTAACCAGAGAAAGGGGAAATGATAGGAGAAGCACTAGCAGTTTATTGGGCGGCACTAGTAGAGGGCGGTAGCAGTCTAAAAAGATATTTGCCCATCGGCACTAATGTTTTATTTACTAATTCAGCACTGGTTCATGCTGCCTGTAGGGACAATGGGAGTGTGGTAGGAGCTGATTGTAGCCATGCAGCATGCACGAACTTAAAGAATGGTTCTCGCAGACGCGCAGATGTGTGACAAGAGGAGCAGCTCAGTGCATGTAGCAGATGGGAACAAAGCTACGGATCTGCAGCTCTGTGGTGGTGTTCAGTGCTGCAACGCAAGCGGCATAGGAAGAACCAATCTGGCAGGTCTGTGATGGTGTGGCAGTAGGGGATGGCTGGTACCACACAGCATGTGATCTTGCATGCTTGTGGTAGTATTACAGTAGGGTCTACTCGGGACCTCTTGTCACGCGAGGGTAGAATCCACACTATGCCTGCAAGGCCCACCCTGTAGCAAAAATCAGACAGTGTAAGTTGTGGGCCAGGAACCCAGCACTGTAGAGCTCTACCTTTGAGGCACATTGGCCCAGTGGCGTAACATAGGCCCCTGCAGCCCCTGCGGTGTGGGAAGGCCCCCTAGCTCCAGGGGCCCCCTCAGCACAGTACCCTGACCTGAGAGCTCCTCATTAAGACCGAAGGGGGGGACCCTCCATGTTCCTTGCAGGAGAAGTGCCCTCAAGTTTTGTCACACTACTGCACTGGCCATCTCCTACCTTCTTCCCAACGCTCGCTCAGTGGCCAAACATAAATATGAATTAGAATTGTTTCTAAGTACGCACTCCCCCGACCTGGTCTTTATTACTGAGACGTGGACAGGTGTAGCCTCTAGTCCTGACTGGAATATTGCTCTGCCCTCTGGCTATGCGTTATTTAGTCAGTATAGAATTGAGAGTAGAGGGGTGACTTAGCCATTATCTACAGGGAAAGTCTGAAGGTTCAGGCTAGGGCTGTAGATAACTTACATGCAGAAGCAGTGCAATTCTGCATTAAACAAAAAGACACAAATGTTCTTCAAGGTCTGCTGGTTTATCGGCCACCAGGGCCTAGGGCCGCTTTATCGTCGACTCTCCAATCTCATCTGGAGTCCTGTACTGACTCTGAATCGTATTCCATTCTCGGCGATTTTAATTTACATCTGGAGTTAGAGAACAATCCTGCTACCACTAGACTGTTAGATAGCCTGGAAGCTTTTGGATTACAACAATTGGTTTCGGTCCCTACCCATATCGGTGGTCACACCCTAGATGGTCTGTTTTCCAGCCATCCTGATCTACTTTTCTGTAGGGCAGAACCCCTCCCCTGGACTGATCACAGTGCAGTGTTCTTCAAGGTAGGGGTTAAGATAAGGGCAGTGGGTGCTCTCCATAAATCTACTAAGATCATGTTCAGGCGATGGAACAAGATTACCTGTTCCGACCTAACAGCGGCGCTGGACAAATCTCCTCCAACTTTGAATAGTAACAATGAGATGGCAGCATCTCAGTTTAATGACTGGATTTCAGAAGCAGTTAATCATGTTGCCCCCCCTTCAGGTTGCCACACGTAATAGACGTCCACCGGGTGCCCCATGGTATGGACCAGAACTTAAACAGTGGAAGATAGAGTGTAGAAGGCGCGAGCGACTATGGAGAGTAGAATATAGTAGGGTTAGCAAGTCAGCCTATAATGATGCCCTGCATAAATATAAGCAGGCCATTCGTAGCACTAAGAAAGATTATTTCACTCGGAAGATTTCGGAGGCTGGTAACTCTGCCAAAGAACTTTTTAAAACAGTAACTTTGCTGGCTAAATCCCAGCAGGCCAATCTGTTTAGTCCCGACCAGGCTTTTTGTGATCAGTTGGCTGTTTTTTTCCAATACAAGGTGTTGACAATCTACGACGAGCTGGCCAAGTCATTAAGCTCAAGTTCTGCGCATTGTAAGCAGTCGATACTTTGTACAGAGGAGAATCAGACATGCAGCCTCACCTCCTTTGGCCCTCTATCTAAAGAGGAGGTACGGGAGCTGTTGAGCTCTATAAAATCAGGTGCAGCTACAGACCCTTGTCCTCCGTACATTATACACTTGGTGGCTGATAGGATAACTCCCATCCTCACGTCCCTGATTAATCAGGTATTGGCCGCAGTGACCTATCCAGCAACCTGGAAGACGGCCAGTATTAAGCCTCTTCTTAAAAAAGCTTCTCTGGAGCCATCAGAGTTTAAAAATGATCTACCTATTTCGGGCCTACCTCTGATGGCTAAGGTTACAGAAAAAGCTATAAATTTAAGTTTGACTGATTACTTAGACAAAAACGGCCTGCTTGATAGGTCTCAGCATGGCTTCCGGCCCAAACACTCCACTGAATCTGCCCTTATAACGGCAGCAGAGGGTATTCGGGCAGCAGTTGACGGAGGCGGGAGGGCAATTTTTGTCCTCCTTGACCTATCTGCCGCTTTTGATACCGTAAATCATGCGGTATTGCTACAGCGATTAAGGGCGGTAGGGATTGCGGAAAGGGCCTTGGCCTTATTATCTTAATTCCTGGATAACAGAATGGAAAGCTTAAATTGGGCCGGCCTACACTCGGCCAGTTTTGCCTTGCCATGTGGCGTACCACAAGGTTCTGCTCTTTCCCCGACCCTTTTTAACGTATATGTTAGGCCACTGGCCAGATTAGTTAGGAAACATGGCTTTACGTTAGTGTCTTATGCTGATGATTCACAATTGGGGGTATCAGTTACGGACAATCCCGATCTAATAGCGGCCAAATTTCATGCTTGTCTTACGGATGTGATGGAATGGATGCGCTTGAGTTTTCTAAAAATTAACACAGAGAAAACAGAAGTTATGGAGTTTGGCAGAGGCCTTTCATTGTGGAATACTCTATGGTGGCCACCTGAGGCCGGGCAATGTCCCTTACCGGTTACTAAGGTGAGGAACCTGGGGGTGATTTTTGATGACAAGCTGAATATGCCAGCTAAGGTTAACAGTTTAACCTCCTCATGATTTTTCCTGCTAAAAACCCTGCATAAAATCTTCCCTTACATCCCTCAGGCGTTGCAGAAGACGGTGATGGCCGCTCTATTTATGTCCAGATTGGACTATTGTAATGCTGTGTTCCTGGGTATTGATAAACACCAGGTTGGTAAGATCCAGTCTTTACAAAATGCAGCGGTCCGTGTCATTCCGAACTTACCTAGGGGTCATCCCACTTCTATGGGTAGAAGATCATTACATTGGCTCCCGGTTCAGCAGAGAATTAAAGGCGCTCTGTCTGGTACACCGGGCACGTTTCGGTGGGGGTGCCAATGATGGAAGGGATGGGTTTAGGCAGTACGTTCCCTCTCGCGACCTGCGTTCGGCTAGTCTTGGCCTCATCTGCACTTCCAGATTTAGACTAGCAAAATGGGGTGGTCTTTCTTTTGCCACCTGTGCAACTAAACTATGGAACAAGCTACCAGTGGGCATGCGACTCCAACCGAATTATGTACTTTTCAGGAAGGCCCTGAAGTCTCTTCTGTTTCAGATCTATCAGTAACCGCTCCTTTGTTACCGACTATGCACACTCTAGCGCCAAGACGCCGTTCTGGCATTCGAACGCTTTATAAGCTTCTTTATACTTTATACTTTACCTCCTCAAGTGACTCACTCATCTGACCTTCATGGTGTCTTGCAACTCAAACTGTTACAGTCCTACTGTGTATTGGCCACTTAAGATCTTCCACAAAAATGTTTGTGTGAGTTTAAAGTTCGCGAAATGAAGGGGGCGGGCAGGCGTGAAACCACTTCAGAGTCAATGTCTGTACAGTTTCAGTTTATTTAAAATTGATTAGACTTCTACGATCGTCAACAATACAGCATATTTAATTGCTAAAGTACAATCACATTTGTAACATTCCATACATAAAATTGTTATGGAATCAATACACATTACATACGGGGCATGGTCTGGCCACGCAGGAAGATGGCCGCCTGACGAGTGAGCTCCGCCGCGGGATGGGTTCTTAACGGAAATATTTTACCCCATATCGGCTTTGGAGTCCTCTTCACGTGCCCTGCGGCTGACGGAAGGTGGTGGGCACGATTTGAGCGTGTTCCAGAGATGTAACGGCGAAGTCTTCCTGGTGTTGATCGTCTTGACGAGGTTGTGTGGCGCTGCATGTCCGACGCAGCCCGCCTGACGTACTTCCTTCGGCCGCCTCATCTCCCCCCCTGAAGCCGCGCCTCTGTTGCTCATGGAGAGCGCCTGCCCCCTCATGAGGCCGCGCCTTTGTGGTTGCTGAGGAGTGCTCGCTTCCTTATGAGGTCGTGCCTTTCTTGTGGATGTCGAGCGCCCGCCTCCTCATGAGGCCGCGCCTTCGCTGCTGTTGTCAAGCGCCTTCCTCATGAAGTCACGCCTTCGCTATTACTGTTGAATACCTGCCTCCTCATGAAGCCGCGCCTCCTTCAATTTTGTCTGCTGCATTATTCTCCTCAGAAATATTACCTGACAGGAGTCACGGTTCTTGTTATGCTGATGGTCTGCTACTGGTAGGACTAACTCCTTTTACAATTTCGTTGTGGCGCTTATGTCATTCACTTCAGCCAGTCATTTTGCGCCTCACCCTCTGCAAAGTTAGCGATCCTCTAGCAAGTACAATTCACGATTCGTCACTCAACACTGAACTTCCAAATTTAACTTTTTCACCCTTCTATGAGTGGCCTCACCTTTGTTACAGTTGCAGTTTTGCGCCCTTCGACTTTGATAACGACTGGTGCTGCATGGAAATGACTCTTTTTAGCGCAATTTGGGTGACTCACATAATGGCGTGCCTTATTTCAATGTCATTATAGTGTTCTCGTTAATCTTTTCAGTCAGGCTGTGTATTCTCTACTCTGATATGGGCCATGATTCCCCTGTATTTTGCAGTTCTGGTCACTTTGTAAATACAACTGTGGTTACTATTGTCATAAGCGCGCATATGTTGTTCATCTTATCTCAGTTCTATTTATGCGCCTTTGAGCATCGTGACAGTTACACTATATTCATAAATGTACTAATTCTATGCTTATGGTTTTGGGGATCACTAAGCAGTGATTTCCCCTCCATGTGATGTACTTTTGCATTTTAGTGTCTGGAATTGCGATATTTTATCACCATACACCAACAGCTATTGTATGTCCTGGTACTTCACTGTATTTTTTGTGCTCATATATAAACATTGTCTAACGGCAAGACGCCTTCACGCATTTTCAAAGTTTCTGTCAAATATTCTCCTCAAATGCCTGCTCCTAAGCAAGGAAATAAGTCTTCTAAGCCACTTCTTTTTGCAGAAGCTCTTAAGCAGTCCACCAACATGCCAACAAAAGGTAATGCCTCCTCCCCTTCCGCTTCACCCCAGGCTTCGGCCTCTAATGGGGGGCAGGCGTCGGCGGCAACTCTACAACGTATTCTGCATGAAATATCTGAGGTTAGTCGTCGATTAGATGACATGAACCTTACAATTACATCATTAGCTGAGGAGACTAAATCAATTAAAACAGAATTCACCAGCTTTCATGCGAAGATTGAATCCCTTGACTCAAGAGTTCAGACAGTGGAGAACCGTTTGGACTCCCTTCCCAACAAAGACCGAGACCTCTTATTCTTCCACAGCAAACTTATTGATTTGGAGGATAGAAGTAGGAGGGACAACGTTCGTTTTTTTGGTTTTCCAGAGCGCATTGAAGGGCAGAGTTCCAGTGCATTTCTGTGTCGTATACTTCCAAAGATGACTGGTATTTCTTTCACTCCACCTCTGGAGATACAGCGGGCTCATAGAATTGGTCCTCCACGTGGTGATCCTGCTGCGCGCCCACGGCCGATCATTGCCTGTTTTCTTCGACATGAACAAACTAGACAATTACTGTCTGCTGCTCGGCTTCAAGGTTCCTTCTCTTTCGAAGGCCACCGCATCCATATGGCAGCCGATTTCTCCAAAGAAACCAATGAGCGGCGGAAGGCCTTTCTCTCCATGCGACCTCAATTACGTCAGTTAGACATCAAGTATGGTCTATTTGAACCTGCACGTTTTCGCGTTACCAAAGATGGAGTCTCTAAGGACTTTTTTGATCCAGAACATCTTCAGCAATTTTTGGACTGCCTTCAACCTCAAGATATGGAGGTTCTCACTACCTCTTCACAGCAAATCCCGTCCCATTCACCCTCTAAGTCTTCTACTCCAATGTCAGATCATAGCAGGCGCCCTCCCAGTAGCCCTCGACCTCGGGGTAGGGATCTTGAACGACTTCATCGCTCACAAGAGGATAGGAAATCTGCATTACAATCGGTTTCGGCCGCTACATTTCCACAAGACTTGCAAAGAGATAAGTCCCGTTCTCCTCTTAAAACTCCTTCAGATGCGGACTGAATAATTCTTCCTCCTGTGGAAATAGTTATCTCCAGTCCTATTGGCAGTTAACTGTAGACTCCTTTTCCTTGCGAGTCTTGTTTCTATTGTTAATTCATCACTATATTTTTGACATATTTTGCTGTTCTTATAATATTTGATTGCCTTTTTTCATCTCTTTCTCACTCGCTTCTTACCTTATTTCCTTTCCCTTTCACTTTGCCTTCTGTTACTCTTTGCTTTATACTGTTATGCCTTTCTTCCTGTATTTATTGCTCTCCATGTTACAATTTATTGCATATTTTTAACTGGTTTTGCAGTTACTTGGGTGCCTTGGCGCCTAATTGTTTGATTATAGCTGTATTATTCTATTTGCTCGCATGCATATTGGTCTGGGCTCTTTTGATATGCGTATGATATGCCTTATGCTCTTAGGTTACCTCACATCTAATTATTGTTAGATTCCTCTTCTTACGTAATGTCGCTTATCAATTTCTATTTTGCTTTTTCTACTTTTCTTCTGTTCTCTTTTACAATGCTCTTCTGGGCTTCCCTTCTATATTATTAACACATTCCTAACTGTTTCTCTCTTTCTGTGGGGTCTTGTCCCGCGGCGGCGCTCTAGTGCGCCCAGACCCGCGGGTAACAGTCTACGGTTTCTTGTTCTCTACTTGCTACTATTCAATATTTTATAGTTTTCTCTATTACTGTATTGCTTTTCTAAATCTCATCTCCTTTCTTCATTACTTCTTTTACTGTTTCCTTTATGTATCTCACCTAAATCAGAGTATCGTTTACACTTATTTTCTTTCTGTTTCCCCCTCTTTTTGTCATTTCCTTTCCTTTTGTCATTTCCTTTCCTTTTTTCTTTGTCTGGTTCAACACGTTGTTTTGTGCTTCATTCTCCTGTTTCTGATTTTTGCTCTATTCTAATATGGCACAGGCACATTCTCTTAATGCAATTACTTGGAATGTACATGGCCTCACCCATTACATAAAACGGAAGAAAGTACTCTCCTATCTCCAGACTAAACATGTAGATGTGGCCTTGCTTCAAGAGACCCATTTGGATGCTCTAGAATCAGATAAACTTTGTAGAGACTGGGTGGGCAAGGTTATCCATAGCAGTGTCCAACAAGACGATTCCACAGACGCAGGCCCCCTCCGCAAGTGTGGAGTAGCAATCCTTCTTCGCAAATCCCTTCCGGTCACTGTCTCTAAAACATGGTCAGATGTAAATGGCCGTTATGTATTTGCTAAACTTAAAATTGGAGAGTCTCATATTTGTGTAGGGTCTGTTTATGCCCCTACGGGTACCAAAAAAACATTCTTTCTTCAATTATCCCGCCTGCTGCTCGAAATTAATGCATCGCAATATTTGATTGGCGGAGACTGGAATGTAACGCAAGACTCCATTCTAGACAAAACTGGCCCATTAGATAGGGGCAATGCGTCAGACAGAGCTTTGTTAGGGGACATCATATCAGATATTGGATTGGTTGACCATTGGCGTTTCAGCCATCCAACGGATAAGGAATATACTTTCTTTTCATCGGCTCATGGTACATTTTCTCATCTTGATTATTTCCTCATCTCACATAGCACAGTTCAATTGGTTACAGATTCCTGCATCCTGGAAGCGGCCTTGTCTGATCACTCTCCGGTTCTCCTTTCCCTTGATCTGGGTCTTTCTAGGCCTGGATGTAAGCCCTGGCGAATGAATATCCAACGCCACAGGACTCCTACTGGTAAGTCCCAACTGCAATCACACCTTCAAGATTATCTTTCTACTAATCAGGGGTCTGTGACCTCCAGCAGGACTCTTTGGGCTGCGGCGAAGGCTACTTTGAGGGGACAATTAATGCGTGATGCAGCAATTGCTAATAAGCAAAATGCAAAGAGACAAGGTGAGCTCGAATACGACATACAAAATTATTCTCGCCTGTACACCACATCTCCGTCCTTACAAAATCGTAAATTACTCGAGCAAGCCCGAATGGCCTTAAATAGTCTTTTTACATCTAAAGCAGAATACGCTTTACAGAAAATGAAAGGTCGACATTACGAGCAAGGGGAAAAGGCGGGAAGGTTATTAGCCGCACAGCTGCGTCAGAGGGAGGCGTCTATGGCCATTCCGGCCATTAGATCTGCGCAAGGACACTTGTGCACAAAGCCTCAAGACATTGTTAATGAGTTCGCCTCCTTTTACGAATCTCTTTATACCTCCGATAATCGAATGGATTCGGATAAAATGACAGCATTTCTTGCAAAAGTGCATCTTCCTTCTCTTTCGGCGGATGGCAGAGCCATTCTCGAGGGTGAAATAACCAGGGATGAGGTTTCTGGTGCGGTTGCTGCCCTGCCTTACCACAAGGCCCCTGGAGAGGATGGATTTCCTCCTGAATTTTATCGATGGGCAGGTCACAATATTATTGACACTCTACATGCCGTATTCCAGGAGGCGGACAGTGCATCTTCACTAGGACCCCTCTCTAACAAGGCTATTATTGTTGTGCTTCCAAAGCCAGGTAAAGATCCCCAGCTTTGCAGTAGTTATCGTCCCATTTCTCTATTGAACTCCGATATTAAAATCTTGGCCAGCATTCTTGCATCGCGTTTGCGTAAAGTCTTGCCTTCTTTATACACCATTCTCAAGTAGGCTTTGTACCGGGCCGTTCCTCCAGGAACCATCTGCGTTCTCTGGCCCATGCACTATGGTCGGCTCAACATCTTACGGAAGATGCGTTAGCCCTTTCACTTGACGCAGAAAAAGCGTTCGACCGCATCGAATGGAACTATCTCTTCAAGGTCATGGAGAGATTCGGTTTAGGTACGAAATTTATTGATAAGGTACGCTTACTATACGATCACCCTTCTGCTCAGGTAAATTGTGGTGGGTTTCTATCTGACACCTTTACGATTAAGAGAGGGACACGCCAAGGTTGTCCACTATCCCCCCTTCTGTTTCTTCTGGCTATGGAACCTTTGGCTGCTACCATTCGTCAATCTGATGAGGTCTCTGGTGTCCCCCTCCCAATTGGACATTCTAAAATATACTTGTATGCTGATGATATTTTACTCACCCTTACTCGTCTTCCCCGGTCGATTCCTTCTCTTCTTCACATTATTAATGATTTCTCTTCGTTTTCAGGTTACAAGATTAATTGGGACAAGAGTGAGGCTTTACCCATCTCTAACGGTACCACAAAAGCCGCCATTTCTGGATTTCCTTTTCACTGGCAGCCTTCACGCCTTAAATACTTGGGTGTCCTCGTTAATAAAGGATTGCAAGACATGGTTGCAGATAATTTATCTCCTCTTATATCCCAAATGCAACGGGATTTTGATAAATGGAAGGCTTTGGGTCTTTCTCTTTGGGGTAGAACTCAGGCTGTTAAAATGGTTACCCTTCCGAGATTTATATACATTTTAGGTATGCTTCCCCTGCAGATCCCCTTATCTTTACTTCGATCAGTAGATGCCCAGATTAAAACTTTCATTTGGGGTACTGCTAAGCCTCGCCTTGCTATTACTAAGTTAAAGGCTCACCAGTTATCTGGCGGAATTGGCCTTCCATCTATTGAACACTACTCTTTGGCGTTACATATTTCCCAAATCTCATATTTTTTACCTGGTATCAAAGATTTACCACAATGGGTTCAAATAGAACGACATCTCCTATCCTCAGAATCGAATCTTTCTCCTCTGTATGGTAGTGGCACTAGCCGTCTTGACCCGAAAAAATCCGATATTATCTGCCATGCATAAATCCTGGCAGAGAAGTCATAGATTATTAGGCTCAAACTCAAGAATCTATGTTAAAGCTCCCCTATGGAATAATTTGGGGATCCGTATTAATGGTCGTATGTTATCCTGGCCTGAATGGCGAGCTGCAGGTATCCTCTGTCCGGACCAACTTCTGCATGATGGGGATTTTAAGCCATTCTCTCAGCTTAGTGTAGAATTTGATCTTCCCCTTCATCATTCTTCCAAATACCTTCAACTTCAACAATGTTTGAAGACCCATATGGGATCATCACCATGGCTCCTGCAAGATTCCCCTATATTATCCTATTTGCACATCTGGGGGAAATTTAAGGGTGTTACTTCTGGTATATACAACATTTTTTCGTCTCATCTTTTTTCTAAATCTCTTTCACACGATCTTCAGCGTAAATGGCAATCTCGCCTCTCAGTATCCTTTTCCGATAATGAATGGGATTTGCTTCTGGAGAGTTTAAATAAGGGAGCTCGAGAATCAAGACTCAAATTTTGTCTTTTCAAAAATCTGCATGATTGGCATTGGTCTCCTGTCAAATTACACCAAGCTGGCCTTCTCTCTCATTCTAATTGCTGGAGATGCTCCAATTCAGGTTGTGATATTACTCATATCATTTGTGAATGTCCTAGTATCCAATCCTATTGGACTTTTATTGGTGCTACTTTGAACTCCACTATGCCCCTAAAATTGCCACTTACATCAACTAACATTCTCTTGCAGGATCTACGTCACTCCCCAAAGCTCACGAAACCACAACTCCGCCTTTTCCATACCTCACTTGCTACTGCCAAAATATGTATACTGCGTCATTGGAAATCAACTTTACCTGCCTCTCAGGAGGATTGGTTGGTGGCAATGATGCAAACTGCCTCCCATGAACGCACAATTTATAATCTTCAGGACCAAACTGACATTTTTCTCCGAATTTGGTCTCCATTTCTTAACTCAAATGCTGCTGATCCTCCGGCCTCCACTCCTACCCAAATACATTAATCAGCTTTCACTCTTTCTGTCCTTTGTTTTTTCTCTTCTCTTTGTTTTTTCCATCCTTTGCTTCATCCGTTGTTGTGTTCTTCTGCCTTGATCCAATTACCTCTTCTTCGTTTTATTTATATTTTCAGCACTTTTTTATTCTTTTTGGTCTTTCCCCTCTTCTTTCCCTATAGCTTATTTTTATTACATTTCATTCTGTGTTTTGATCTCATTGTTGCATTAACTAGTATTTATTTATTTAAATGCATATTTAAATCGTATTTATTCATCAATATCTTTTTCCACGATTCCTTTCAACATGATTTTATTTTCTCTTTATTTATTGTTGTATATGCTCTGATGTATTCGTCTTATAAAAACTCAATAAAAAATTTCAACACAAAAAATACACATTACATACGAAGGACATTTAAAATATTGTCAAAAGGCTCCTAAAAAATGTAATCACCTTAAAAGAAACTTGATCATTGGGGGGATGCATATTATGACAAAACAATTCATTATAAGTTGTAATTGTACATTTTAAGATTATTTGGGTTAGGCATCGTTTCCGAAGATCATTTAAAGTCTGGCAAATTTGCAGCAAAAGGTCTCCGATTCCTGCCTGACAAGTATTATAACCGAAGGAGTCTGGACTCCCATCTCTCTATCAATAATTTAATAGGTATGTTTCCGAGTCCAAAATGCATTATTAATCGTCTTACATTCTAGTCAATATGGAAAGACAAATATGCTTGAACTTGACCAAATGATATGTTTACCAATGCGTTTTTAACTCATTTTAATTGCCCACATAGTTCCACATCCTGTTCAAAGCTCAGCTGGGAAATCTCTGTCTTCAGAAATGATTAAAGGTGCCTGAGTGACCACGATTAAAGTTGATCTATATTGGAAATCGCACTATCAAGGGCGAGATTTAAATTCATGGGGAAAGTAATTTGCTACCTTGATCAAATAATTAAATCCTCCCAGAGAATCTTGTACAAGGGGGCAACCCCAGAGCACATGAAAGAAGGAACCGTCCTCACCCTGACATCTCAAACAGTGTGGGGTCGGGACTCTCCCCATAAAGTGCATTACCAACATCTGTCATAGTACACTGTGTGCAATATTCTGAACTGCACAAGACGTAGCCGTGATTTTCTTGCTACCTCCTTTGGGCGCATTAGGGCCTCTTCACATTCTATGTTTTCCATGTCTCCCACTTCCTGTGCCCATTACCCCTGCAGCTTAAGTAGGGTATCTGGCATGTTATTATTAAGAGTTTTATATGACAGGGAGATCACACCCTTCCCTAGTTCATCCTGTAAAATTTGTTCTTCTCGCGGGGCAAAATCCTTCGGTCCTCTACGTGTGCTTCACTAGGGCATATTATAAAAACTGATTTGCATTCATCCCGTAATCTCATTAGAGTGAGCAGAATGGCATGAGAACATTAATGCCAATCTCCATCAACTCCTTCACCCTGGATATCCCTATTAATGCCCAGGCCTGGAATCCCCAATTTTGTTTTTTTTGTATTTCAGGAAGCACTGTCCCTCCCATAAGGGTGTTTCCCTCGTAGGTTTGCCGTGACACCTTATAGTTTTTATGGCCATATCCCAGGCCGCAAGTGTCACCTGAGTGGAGGGAAGGAAACGCTTAGTCCCCCTTCTCCCATATATGTAATGTAGGCAAGACCGTGTTCCATATTGCTCCCGCTCCAGCCGGAAAGTGGAGTGGTCCAATGGGGCAAACAACCAATCATTGATGATTATGAGGTGGGCCCACTAATAGGCATGTACATCAGGCAGTGCCAGCCCTCCATTGTATTGAGTGTGTTGTTGAGTTTTAAGAGCAATTCTGGGGTGCTTCTCATCCCACAATAAAGTCCGCATGTCACCCTTTAATTGCCATAAAGGTCTCAGGAGGGATCTGATAATATGTGTTTTGTTGTGCGTAGAGTAGTTTGGGTAAAGAAATCATCTTAAACAAGGCCTTCCTCCCCATCAGTGTGAGGGCAGCCCTCGTCACCTCTCCATTTCTTCCAGGTTAGATCTGATCACCCTCTGGAGATTTTGCTATAGTCAAACAAAGGTATATCTTCACCAATTATTACACAATGGTTTAAAACTGGAGTGGATGTTGGCACCAATTTTATTCTCTTAGTATTTGGCTGATCTTCCACACCAATTTTTGGACAGAAACATTTTTCACCAAAAATTGGTTTAAAATTGATACACAATTTGATTATGCTGACAGTGTGGTATTGTTTGATATAACCCCATAAGAGCTATAGAGGAGTTTGACAGAGTTGAACAATTCTACTGAAAAGCAATTGTTAAAGATGAATATCAAAAAAACAAAGATCTTAGCTTTTAGCAGGGGGAACAGGGGGCTATCTTTCACTTGGTATCTGAGCAAAGAAAACCGTGAGGTAGTAAAAAAATATAGTTACTTAAGAGGAACTCTGTCCAGCAATTTAAGTGACAATTTGCATCTTTCAAGCATGGGAAGCAAATCGTTTGGTCCTTGCAGGCTCCCACCAATGTCTACATAGGTCTTTTGCAGGTTTATAAAATGAAAATCTCTTGATGAACAAACTTCCCTCCTTAAATACACTTGAGTATATTTCAATCTAAAAATCATATTTTTTAAATAAATATGAAGGTAATATCCTTTTGGGGATTTCGTTCTCTTCTAATGCAACTTCCATACAACTACTTAGATTTGAACGTGGTTTATCTAGCATGTGTGCTCAATCATTGGCAAGAATCAACGTGAAATCCCAGGCCTGCATGGTCTGCAATCATGCCGGGAGCCATAGATTCCGGATTGCGGGGGTGCTGGGATGGAAGAATAGATTTCGCATTATGCAGATGATATTCTTCTTTACTTTACAGCACCATCCTTGTCCCTCCCCTTAACCTGCCAACTGTTTTATGATTATGGGAAATTCTCCAGTATTTCTCTTTTTGGATAATTTCACAGGGAAACAAATGAACGAAAGGAGAGGAACAAGAGGGTAAGACTCGTTTCTTAAAGTCACAGTTTTCAGCAGGTGGGGAGGTGCGAGATAGAGAAAGAACGAGGGGACAGAGAAAGAGAGAGAGAGAGAGAGCGTCCAGCGGCCCCAGTGACAAATTGACAAATGTGAGCTGCAAGGGACTGTTATCACAATAGGATGAAGGCTTGGTTTTGTGTCGGTGCCAAACAGTCTTTAGGGTACTTGTGGAAATTGTGGGGGCTCATTTAAGAGCTATTTGCATAAACCTGCCTCAATCTGTCCTTAAAATACACAGGTGATACACCACCTTCCCAAGACACCTGACCGCTCGGTCCTTTAACCACTCTGTGTGCATGCCTGTCATCTCGTCTCCTGATAGCACTGACTCAGCAGAGTGGTACAAAGTTAAAATCTGCATTTAGATGGAGCTGTTGTTTATTGCACCCTTCTGTTTCAATATTAGTTTAAAATTTAAAGCCTGTAGCAAAAGCATTTGATGAACTAGGCACACAACAGAGAAACAACCTTTGTTTGTTCTCCAAATCATCACAGTTGACAATTTGGATCAAAATGCAGGCAGCAAGCCTCTGCTGTGACTCGCATATTCCCTTAATATTATCTAGGTTTTCTGAGGTCACACAGTGACAAAGTCCCACTAAAAGACTCTTCGGCTGCACGGGTTACTAGTTGAGTGTCTCATTTGCTTATAACCATTGACAATGTGGGACAGGTCGTCCCTCATCGTTGGAGGGGCGGATATTTGTAAGTGGGATACCAGATCGTGGCTTCTTCTTAGAAAAATGCACAGATGCCGCATGCATACGAGATGTAACTGTTTCATATTGTTGTCTGATGCTCAATAAAGATATATTTTTTAAAAAGACTCTTCGGCTGCAGAAGGTGAGCCGTACCTGCAGAAGATTAACCTACCTGGCTAGATATTATAAAGTAGAAAATGTATCTAACCGCTCGACCTAAATAGGACCTTGAAACCTCCAACTGTTGAAATCATCCCGTCTTTGCCACATCATCGGAAGGTCTCTGAATGGCAAACTCAAGAATTAGTCTGGGAATCAGACCAGATATCATTGGTGCAGCATAATTTAGGCTCCACCCTCCATCATGACACTGTTCAACTTTTTGTGGTCTGCCATGCATTTTGACCATCAGGGAGTCCACTGAGAGTGCTTCATGTTTTCCTTGACACACATTTCCCATCAGAGCAACAAGCTCTGCTTGCAAGGAGGTGGGTCCAAACTGAACCAGTAACCACAGATGAGGGTGACTGCTGCACTCTCTAATCACATTATACGGAGACCAGAATCGTACTGGGACTGAAAATAGGCCGGTGCACCAAAATAAAAGTGACCCCTATTAGTGAAGCAGGTAGCTAAAAAAGTGGCCCACATAGGCAAATAGGGCAGTTTTCAACTTTTGGAGACACAATAGGTGTTTTGTAACGTATGCATGCATTTGTATTTGCTAAAAGCAATGTTTGGGGTAATATTAGTAAAATCAACAGTAAACACCTGTCCCCCAGATGATAAAACAGGCTCATGAACCTCCACAAAACCATCCCATACACTATCTTATCAGAGAAGCTCCTTGGGCACTGCCTTATTGCCCTATAGGCCAGTCCAACCCTACTGGATACTGATATTCAGTCGAACTTAACTTGATAGTATAGGAGTACAAACCATTTTTCCTGTGCCACTAGTGAGAAAAAAGCCTAGAGCCCTCTAATGTCTGCTAAGCACCTCGTAAATGGGTTCCTTTATATAACATCTTTGTGTGTTGTGTGTCTGGGTCCATGTCTGCTGTTCATGGTAACTGGGTGTTGAATGTCTTTTATGTTCTTCAAAGTTCTTGCATACAGCACATAATGGTGGTCCCATGCCAGTTATTCTGTCCCTGGAGCAGCTCCTGGGGTGCATCTTAGATACCCTGCTGCAATTTCACCGTTTCTAGTGTTTTTATATTATTAAATTTAATTTTGTGTGACCTCTGCCGAATATCTCATGGAGAGCTAAACAATAATTCTTATACAAAAATTGAAACATCCACAATACAGTGAAGATGAAAATTTTGAAAAACAAATAAAATCACATAACTGTCCTCGGAGCCCTAAACCTTTGGCATACTACAAGTCAAATAAAGGAGTGGGTCATAAGAGGCCAAGTGAAGAAGAAATGGAAGGATAAACTAGCGTAACTGCAGCGTAACTGCCGGAAATCCCTGAGTTTGGCTTTTGCACTTAGTGGGAATATCAAAAGGTGGTGTCTTACCGCAGATGGCCCTGGGGCTTGAAACCGCTAGCCCCAAGCCAGTACAGTACCACAAAAAACAGGATGACTAGCAACCCTGTGCTATTGTTCTTGGCTTAACCTATGATCCATAATGTTACCACAAAGGACAATATAGCAAACACTCACTCAGACACTTTAAACATGTCTCTGTCAAATCGGAATACTCTGCTAAACCAGTTTCCATTGATTCAAGGCTGAAAAGGAATCATTACTAGTAAAACAAAGTGCCTCAAAATTTCCACTTTGTGCTGCAAAATTTGCAAATCTGTACCGCAATATCCTGGGGGTCTGGTAAGTGCTGTCTGGTAGGTGTACCCTAAAAATTAATTCACGTTTTTATTTTACTTTTTCTGGTCCCTCTTTTCTTACATAAACATTTATTGTAAGAAGAAATAAAATGTGTCTTTGGTACTGTTTCTTTCATACCAACATGGCTGCTGTGTCACTGTCATAAACAGGATAATAAGATGTAAAATATTTTATGGAAATTAGAAACAAACTGCACTAGCATATATACATGTTATCAGTGTTTGACTGAAAGAGCTTTTTAAAACCGTCACCGTCTTGTCCAAATTGGAACTGGTGAATCAATTTGCACCAGACCAAGCTCTCTGTGACTTAATTCTTCCAGGATAAGGTCAGAATGGTATATGATGAACTAGCTAGAGAGATCCCAGTTTCGACCGGACTCCCCTTACCACTGGTGGTGGAAGCCATGACCGATACCATGACATGCCTGTTGAACAGTTTCTCCTTATTAACTGTGGACAAAGTCAACAAGCTGCTATTAGATACAAAATCAGGGTCTCCGAATGATCCCTTTCCACCCACAATAACACATCTGGCCTCTAATATAATCAGTTCCACTAGATGTGAAAAATTACCGACCTATATCATGCCTGCCACTGGCAGTAAAAATACTAGAAAAATGTATTAATCAAGATCTAATTGGCTATTTTGGACGCCAGTGATCTTTTGGACTCTACAAAGCATGGCTTCAGACTAAGGCACTCCACAGTCAGCACTAAGCATGGCAATGGAGGAAATCCGCAAACAGCTGGATGGAGGAGGCAGAGCCGTCCTGATACTTCTTGACCTATTAGCCGCGTTCGATTCAGTGAACCATTTGCTTCTGATGCAACAGCTGAAGGCACTAGGAATTCAAGAGATGGCTCTAACCCTCCTCACCTCGTTCGTAACCATAAGAGAACATATGGTCTGCTGGGACAACTTTACATCTGAGAGGTTTTCCCCTCCCTGTGGAGTTCCGCAGGGCTCAGCATTGTCACCAACACTATTTAACATTTATGTCATGCAGTTGGCCAAGTTAACGAGGGCCCACGGGCTCTCGTTGGTAACCTATGCCGATGACACGCAGATTGTCATCTCCATCTCCTCAAATGCAGACACGGTGGCTAGAACATTTCAAAACAGTTTGAAGCAAATCATGGGGTGGATGCACCAGAGCTATCTCAAACTGAATACACCTAAAACTGAGATCATGGAGTTAGGGATAGGGCCTCCACTTTGGGACCAATCCTGGTGGCCAGCAGAAGCGGGTCTCTGCCCAATCCCCTCAGCAAAGGTTAGGAATCTAGGATTTTTATTTGATGTCCAACTTAACTTTGCTGGTCAGATTAATCAGCTAACATAATCTTGCTTCTTCCTATTGAAAGTCTTGCGTAAAATCCTACCATTCATCCCTTTAAACCTCAGGAAAATGGTCATAGTTGACATAGTCCTCTCCCGTATGGATTACTGTAATGCACTTTTCCTGGGAGTTGACAAGCGCCAACTGTTAAAACTTCAATCACTGCAAAACACAGCAACCCGAGTGTTGCTTAATATCCCTAAATTTCAACACATCTGAAAAAGTATGAGAGAGCTGCAATGGCTGCCGGTCAAGAAGCACATTGAGTTTAAGGCTCTGTGTCTGGTGCACAAAACACTGTATGGTGGAGGCGCAGGAGACCTACAGAAACTGTTCCAGTGGTACTCACCTATAAGGCAGCTTAGATCAGCCAATAAAGGACTAGTTCAGGTCCCCAGGATCCGTAAGGCTAGATGGTGTGGCAGAAGTCTCTCATACTGAGCATCGAAGCCTGGAAGGAGCTACTATCCAGCATAAGGTTCCAGAACTCCATGCCACGGTTCAGAAAAATGTTAAAGACCTGGCTTTTCCCTGCCAGGTAATGAAGCCACTTCTACCAGTTCAATACCTGCTCCCTGGCTACATACAGCGCCAAGATGCCTTGGCATTTGTGTGCTCTACAAATCTATTACTTCCTTACTTACATTATATATGGGATAAATTACCCCTGCCTTATATTATAAGGCTAATGCAAGTCAAATATACAGGAATGAGGCCCAAGGTCAAGTTCATTTCTAAAGTCAGGAGTCTCTGAGGTGACTTGAAATATCCTTTTAACGTACAGCAGAGGGTATTTTATTCCTTACAATACATGGTCACACCACCACCCTTCCCTGAAACTGCTTGAATCCTTGATGCCTTGCTCTTTTATGTTTCTTTCATACAAAAAAGAAAAAAGCTGAATCTCCAGTGAAAAATTAAAAACACCTAAAAGTAGTTTAATGTAAGTCAGATTAAAAAACATGGTGTATCCCAGAATCTGTGGAAAGATGCAGCAGTTCTATCTTTGCAGTAGTTACCTATGGTGCAGCAAAAATAAATATGCTGCCATAAATATCTCCTTTCTGCTGATCACTTTTACTATGTAAGAAAGATGTCAGAATAAGGGAAAAACTGTTTCTGTTTTTCCTTGTTTAAACTAATGCTCCGTGACCTGCCTTTCAGCCCAGCTGCTGGCTCTGGCAACAGGCATTGTAATATCTGGACTCAGCTGTAATAACTTATTACAGTTGAACAGCTACGCCATTTTTTTAAATTACAGGTGACTATAGACATCACCTGTGTCCTGTAATAAGAAAATTAGAGACGGGCTTTTATACAGGGATTACAGTATCATATGTATTATATGTAAAAACAGCGGAAAAGTTAAAATACCCCCCACCAAAGATATATTTACTGATATTCAAATATGGCCGTCAAATTAAAATACAGCTGACCCAGATATATGTTTATGTGATATGCACATTCAAATAGCGCCGATTTAGATCTGACTACCAGATAGCGGTGACTATTTCAAATGCTGCCAAGACAGGTTTGTTTACACAGTATGAAATACTGACACGTTTCAAGACCTCTAACCCAATGGGACCAGATGTTTGCGTCGTGGGACATATGACGTCACATGGTTATTTCTAACAATCATTGGGTTTTTTTTTGGTTTTTTTTTTGCATCTTTTATATAGCGCGAACTCGACCCGAAAGTATTGGAGCGCTGTACACGAGCATCGTATTTACATTACATATGTTGCGTGTTTCCATAAATCTATAGTTGCAGTGAAACCCTGTCTGTATTGATATGGGCAGATTGGCACAAGGTTTTAAAAAACGTTATATCCAGGCTGAAAGACTGTTAGTCAGTGTCGTTAAATGTTTTCAACCGTATTTCACTGTCTTTCGCGATGGGAGCCGTGGTGGTGAAGCTCCAACCGAGACTGCGTGCTTAATGCTGGGGGTTGGGTGGCCGCATCTCTTTTTCCGCTCAGGGATGGACATTTGACAACTACCCTGGAATAAACTGGTAATCAAGCAGAATTTTTTCATTCTTTAATAACAGCTAAAATTGCCAGCCTCGTCTTATAAATGGAAAGAAAAGCCGCCCTGGCATTTGCATACATTCATATGGAAATGCGCCGTCCGGAATGTCAATAAATCTCGCGGGATTGCGGCTGGTCCGTGTTTTGAGACGTACCTGACAGGCAGCGCGAGCGATATTTACGCTCCCATCTTAATTCCATGACGCAGGCCTCAGCACTTTCCGTTCAGCCCGTCCTAAAGTCCGCTGCTCCAATTTCGCTTCTTCCTAATAGGATTCTTAGAACTTGCAAAGCTGCTATAGTCCGGTGAACGCTGTAGTTCTACGCAGGTTTCTCACAATAGAGACAAAATCCTATTATAAATAAAACAGGAGTAGAACCGGTGGAGGTAGCAGGCGAAGTTAAAGAGGAAAATCAGAACAAGGAAGGAAAGAAGTTTACATCGTTTATTTGTATGGTTTGTGTAAGACACAATACTTACAGGGCCTTCTCCAACTCTGCAGTAGAGTCAGAATGCAGCTTCCCTGTACCTGCTGAAGAACAGAACAGCTGCAAAAAGAACTATTGATGGACAGAATGCAGAACAATGCCATACATTCACCCCAGTAAAGAGATCTGGGCCTAAATCCATCGTTTTTTTGCTCACCATGCCATTCCAGTTTGGACCCAGCCATATGCAAATCAATCTTGACCCTGTGCTCAATGGGAACAGTCCAGCCCGAACTGCCAAGCCAGGCCCTCCCTGGACTGGAAACAAGCATCCTAGGACCGGTTTTGGGGTTTCACCCCTCTTCAGCCAGGATAGCTTGACTCCAGTGGCATGGAGAGCATGCGTGTCTTTTGAAGAACAGAACAGCAGCAAGACTCTAGACTAGCAGAATGTCAAACCCAGTCCCAGACTGGCCGTTCCCGGTGTGGAGAGCCACCCGGCAGCTACACTACAGTGTACCCAATTTCAATCCAATGGCTGGGCACGCCCTGAGGATATAAATAAATGGACTTAGCCGACAAGAGATACTAGGGGCCTCATTTACGAGAAGTGGTGCATCGCTGCGTGAAAGCAGCGATGCGCCACTTCTCAGTGCGCCCTCCTTGCGACACCAATGATGCGTCATATTTACAATATGACGCATCATGTCGTAAGGAAGGACAGATACGTCAGTATAACTGACGTATCTGTCAGCGCAAAAAGTGGCACATTGCTGGAGTTGTGTCAGAAGCCCGACGCATCTCCAGCAATGTTCCTTTCACATGGGGCAAGCCCCATGTGGAAGGGCCTGCGTCACTCTTACGCCGGCCATGAGGCAGGCGTAAGGCTGTGACGCATTGGCGTCCTTGAAGTGGCGCAGTGAAATCTCATAGATTTCGCTGCACCACTCCTACGACCCTTTCTTGCGGGGGAACGCCCACCCTGCATACATTATACCTGATTTAGGGATAATGTAGCGCAGGGGCTTACGAAGTGACGCATCTGCCTAGATGCGTCACTTCGTAAATATGGCGCAACATGGCGCATTCTTTACGCCACCGCTGCATCACTAAAAGTGACGCAACGGCAGCGCAAAACTGGTGCAAGGGGCTCATAAATAATCCCCTAGGTGTATGTGTCAAAGTGTTTCTGCATAGGGTAACGAGGCCTAGTCTGCCACCTCGTGGTCCCGGTCTACACCGGGCACCCGCATTTTACTGATGAGCTGGCAGGGTAGGGGTATTTTTCAGTGTCGCCTACACAGCACATGCACTGTGCTGCAAGACTTATTTTTTAAATTCAGTAGACTTACAACCCGTCCACAGTTTACTGTTGGTTGTTTTCGTAGCCACTTTCTCTTGGAATCTTTTGATTACTTAGCTCACAAAGGCTTCCTTCCTTTCTTGTGTTCGCTCTTCCCTGGAGCATGAACCAAGTAAATGTGTTCTTCCTCATCTTTATGCAATGTACTATGTTTTAAATTTTTGGAGCCTTTTGGTATTATTCTTGGATGTGCAGTGTGCTTGCCTACTTTTAATACAGGCGTACTCTATGCCACTCCATCCTAAGTCACAGTACTCTGCACCACTCTATCCCATTCCACTTTACTCTATGCTACTCCACTCTACTCCACTCTACACTACTCTATGCCATTCTAGTCTATGTTACTCCACTCAATCTACGCCACTCTAGTCTACTCTATCCCTCTCCACTCTAGTCAACCCTATTGCACACTATGCCAATCCACTCCACCCAACCCCACTCCATGCCACTCTCCCCAATGCCACTACTCTACGCCACTCCTCTCTACTATATGCCACTTTATTCTACGCTACTCCACGTTGCACATTGCCCCTCTGTGGCACTCTACGCAACACCACTCTATGCCACTCTACTCTGCGCCACTCTACTCAATGCCACTCTATGCCCCTCTACTCCATGCCACTCTAGTCTATGTCATTCGACTCTATTCCACTCTACTGTATGCTACTCTACTTTATGCCACTCCAGTTCACTCTATGCCACTCCAGGGTACTCTACTTCATGCTACTCTACTCCACTCCAACCAACCCTAAGCCACTCTACTCTATGCCACTCTACTCTACATCACTCTAGTCCACTCCACTCTATCCATCCAAGCCACTCCATTCCACGCCAGTCTATGCTACTGTACTCTACCCCTCTCTACCCTAAGTCACTCTACTCTACGCCACTCTACGTCGCTCCACTCTACTCAATGTCACTCCACTCAATCAATCAATCAATCAGAACATTTGTAAAGCACACTACTTACCCGTGAGGGTCTCAAGGCGAGGGGGGGAATGCTGCTACTGCTCGAAATGCCAGGTCTTGAGGAGTCTTCTGAAGGTCAGCAGGTCTTCGGTCTGCCGTAGGGGGAGGGTGTTCCAGGTCTTGGCGGCGAGGTGGGAGAACGATCTGCCACCGGAGGTCATTCTTCGGATGCCGGGGACTGTGGCGAGGCAGGGCTGGCAGAGCAAAGCTGGTGGTTGGGGGTGTAGAAGCTGAGTCGTCTGTTGAGGTATGCTGGTCCGGTGTTGTGTAGTGCCTTGTGCGCGTGGGTGAGGATCTTGAAGGTGATCCTCTTGTTTACTGGGAGCCAGTGCAGGTCTCTCAGGTGAGGTGTGATGTGGCTGCGGCGAAGGATGTTGAAGATCAGGCGTGCAGAGGCGTTCTGAATGCGTTGAAGTCGTTTCAGGAGTTTGGCCGAGGCTCCTGCGTAGAGGGCGTTTCCGTAGTCCAACCTGCTGCTGACGAGGGCCTGGGTGACCGTTCTTCTCGTTTTAGTGGGGATCCACCTGTAGATCTTGCGGAGCATGCGGAGGGCGTAGACCTGCTTTGTCATGGAGAGGGTGGAGTCGAGGATGAACCCTAGGTTGCGTGCGTGGTCGGTGGGTGTTGGAGCTGTTCCCAGTGCGGTCGGCCACCAGGAGTCGTCCCAGGCCGAGGGTGTGGAACCGAGGATGAGCACTTCCATCTTGTCTGAGTTTAGCTTCAGTCGGCTGTTCTCCATCCACTCGGCGACGGCTTTCATTCCTTCGTGGAGGTTGGTTTGGCGTTGTGAGGGTCCTTGGTGAGGGAGAGGATCAGCTGGGTGTTGTCGGCGTAGGAGAGGATGTTGAGGTCATGCAGTCGGGCGACGTGGGCGAGCGTTGTCATGTAGATGTTAAACAGTGTTGGGCTGAGGGATGAGCCCTGGCGTACGCTGCAGATGATCTTTGAGGGTTCGGAGCGGAAAGGGGGTTGGCGGACACTCTGGGTTCTGCCGGAGAGGAAGGAGGTGGTCCAGTCCAGGGCCTTCTCTTGGATCCCAGCGTCGTGGAGATGTGTGCGTAGGGTGCGGTGGCAGACTGTGTGCGGCTGACAGGTCCAGGAGGATGAGGGCCACGGTATCTCTGTTGTCTAGCAAGGCCCTGATGTCATCGGTGGCGGCGATGAGGGCAGTTTCGGTGCTGTGGTTGCTGCGGAACCCGGACTGGGACAGGTCCAGGATGCTGTTCTCCTCGAGGTAGCGGGTCAGTTGTTTGTTGAGGGTCTTCTCGATGACTTTCGCTGGGAATGGGAGCAGGGAGATTGGCTGGAAGTTCTTGAGGTCCTTGGGGTCAGCCTTGGGTTTTTGGAGTAAGGTGTTGATCTCGGCATGCTTCCAGCTCTCCGGGAAGGTTGCTGTCTCGAAGAAGATGTTGTTGGCTTTCCAGAGATGGGGTGCGATGGTGGTGCTGGCTTTATTGAAAATGTGGTGTGGGCATGGGTCTGATGGAGATCTGGAGTGGATGGTGTTCATGATTTTGATGGTGTCGTCGTCGTTTGTGTTGGTCCAGGAGAGCAGGGGGTCGGTGCGGATGGTGATTGTGGGGGCGGAGGTCTCAGTGGTTGTCAGGTCGGTTGTGGCATTGAAGCTGTCGTGGATGTCTGCGATCTTGCGATGGAAGAAGGGGGCAAGGGAGTCGCACAGGTCTTGCGAAGGAGGGTCGTCGTTGGTGTTGGAGCTGGGGTTGGAGAGTTCCTTCACGATGTTGAAGAGCTGTTTGCTGTTGTGTGCGTTGTTGTCTAGGCGGTCTTTGAAGGAGGCCCTTTTGGCGGATCTGATGAGGTGATGGTGTCTGCGGGTGGCGTTCTTGTGGGCTGCGTAGCTGTCCGGTGTTCGTTCACGGTGCCATTTCTTCTCTAGCTTTCGGCAGGTTTGCTTGGAGGCCTGGAGGTCTTCAGTGAACCAGCTGGTTTTCTTGCTGGTGTGGCTGTTGGAGGGTTTCTTGATCGGGGCGACGGTGTTGGCGCAGTCGTCAATCCACTGTCTGAGGTTGCGGGCGGCGGTGTCAGGGTCGGTGGGGTCGGCGGGTGGGCTCCGGGTGAGGGTGGTGGTGGTGGTTAGCTGGTCTTCTGTGACTTTGCTCCAGCAGCGGCAGGGGATCTGTTGGGTGCAGTGGTGCATGGTGGGTTTACGGAAGGTGAAGTGGATGCAGCGATGGTCGGTCCAGGGGAGTTCGGTGATGTGGTTGAAGGAGACGTGGGAGCTTGCGGAGAAGATGGGGTCAAGCGTGTGGCTGGCGGAGTGGGTGGGTGTTGTGATGAGTTGTCTGAGTCCGAGGTAGGTAAGGTTGTCGATCAGGGTGGTGGAGCCGGTGTTGTTGTTGTTCTCGAGGTGGAAGTTCAGGTCCCCGAGGAGGATGTAGTCCGTGGAGGCAAGGGCGTGTGTGCTGATGAAGTCGGCGATGGAGTCGCTGAACTGTGGTCAGGGTCCGGGGGTCTGTAGACGAGAGTTCCTCTGAGGGTGGTGTTGGGATCGGTGTTGATCTGGAAGTGCAGGTGTTCGGTGGTACTGAGGGTGTCGTCGGTGTTGGTTGAGACTTTGACAGTGTTCCTGTGGACGATGGCGATTCCTCCTCCTATTCTGTTGGTGCGGTCCCTGCGGGAGATCTTGTAACCATCCAGGATGGCTATGGCGATGTCAGAAGCCGAGGAGGGGTTCAGCCAGGTCTCCGTCAGGAAGGCGACGTCTGGGGAGGTTGAGTCGAGTAGGTCCCAGAGTTCAACTGCGTGTTTGCGGGCGGAGCGGGTGTTGAGAAGAATGCATCTGAGGTAGTTGGGTTCTTTCCTGGTGGGTGGGTTGGCGGGTCGGAGAAGGGTCCTTGTGTGCGCTTCTGGGTGGCCAGGAAGCAGGTGTGTGGGTGTCCTGTGTTGAGTGCTTGGAGGGTGCAGGCATCATAGCGGAGACGGGCGTCATGGCGATCGCGGGGGCAGGGGTTCTGGTGCTGGGCGCGGTCCAGGCGCGGACGAGCGCTGACGGGATTGCCTTAGGCGTGCCTTCGGCGCGGCTGCACAGCGGCCACCATAAGAAAGGGAGGTGGGAGGGAGAAGGCAGCTGGGAGGAGGGAGCGGGGCGGGGCCACGGGGGATGTAGCGGCAGGAAACGGGGGCAGAACAGCGAAGGAAACAGAAGGCAAGGGGCACAGAATAAAAAAATGGGGAACAAGGAGGAAGAAACGCTAAACAATTAAGGCAATACAATTACAATTATGAGGAAACAGAGGCAAAAGGGCACAGGGCACAGAATACAAAAACAGGGAACAAGGAGTAAGAAGCACTAAACAAATAAGGCAATTACAGTTACAAAAAACAAATAGGAAGCAATACAATTACAGCAAGACAAAACCTACTCACGACCTACCACTGGCCACCAGGGATGAGGCGCAGGTGGCAGCCTGTGGGTGGAGTAGGGCCTCGAACTCTCCTCAGCAGCGGCAGCTGGGGCTAAGGGCAGGACACACAGGTGGTGCTGTGTGGCGTGGGGAGCGACCTGCCTAAGAAGGGTCAAGGGTCACTCTCCTCACAGCGCAGTGGCCGCCATAAGAAGGGGAAGTGGGAGGGAGCAGGCAGCTGGGAGGAGGGAGAGGACGAATGGGCGAGCGGGGGGCGGGACTGCGGGGGAGGGAGCGGCGGAAACGGGGGCAGGAACGGTGAAGGAAACAGAATGCAAGGGGCACAAGGCACAGAATAAAACAAGCATTTGCAATGCAATAGGTCTCGCATTAACGTGAGTTTAAGCTATTGGCATTGTCAATGACAATGCCTTTTATTTATGTTTTAAAAACAAAAAACAAAATAAAAGGCATTCTTATTTGCAATACCAATAGCTCAAACTTGCATAAATGCAAGACCTATTGCAGGGTAAGCTAGTTAAGACTCTTTTTGGAGCCCTTAATCCATTGTGTACCCATTCAGAGCAGGCTATTTAGTGGCTATTCAGTCATTATTATTATTATTATTATTATTATTTAGAAGTTTATAAAGCCCGCAGCTACCCCCGGCGGGGGTGTCCTGGCGGGTGTCCCGTCATTCTGCATAGTATCCACCCAATAAGGCAGGGGTTGCTAACATAGTACCAGGAAGACTTCCCTGTAACAGGTTTTCTAGATTTAGACACGACAAAGGTATATACATTTAATCTAAATAAAACTAGTTTAAATATTCAGTGGGTAACCAGAAACTTTTGCAGGTGTGGCTTTCTGTCGTACACACGACACCCCTGAGATAAGGTATCCACGTACATTTTCCCTAACTACCAAACAGATGGCAATGAAGAACTAAGTAGCTTACACTGTACAGCACCATCCCTCGCCTCCCTCACTGCTGTAGTGGAGATGAATGCATCGCACAAGGTGTCCCTCACTGCACTGCACCTTGCCTCCCTTTCTGCTGCAGTGAGGCTACTGCACTGCTCACTGTTACCCGCACTGTACTGCACCCATTCCTTGCCTCCCTCAATGCTGCAGTGAATGCTCATCACTGTACAGGGGGCTTCCTCATATGGCAGCAGAGGGGATGTCACTGCACTCGCGGACTACAAAACTGACAGCAGTGGGGCGCCCATGTGCGTTTTATTTGAAACTGCCTAGGCCCTCACAGTGCAGCAGTGACATGCGGTGACTGAACCATACCTTGCCCCCACAACACTACACCAGAGACAAGGTGCCACTGAAAATGTACCTGCATTGCTCACACTACAACAGCAGCAATCAAAGTGAAGTGAGGGGAGGGGCGGGGTGGAAGAGTCACTGCTCACCTAACCGAACAGCGCTCACCAAAAAGCAGTGATGTTGTGTCTATATTCCTATCGTGCCTCCCTCATGCTGCAGCAGGGGCCAGAAGTTACTGCATTCATACCTCGACTCTGATACTAGCCGTGGCAGGCTGCCCTCATACGTTGAGCTCTCGCACTGCAGCAGTGATCAGATATTACTGCATTCACTGCTCGGCTCTGACTCTGCAGCACTGATAAGCTGCCCTCGCACACTCCTATCCCTTGAGTCATAGGGCAGCGGTGGGCAGTTGTTACTGCATTCATATTTCGGCTCTGTAGCATAGATTGACCCACCCGGCTCTTGGGCTGTACCAGTGACCGGTGGTACTGCACTCACTGCATCAGCTCCCCGTTACTGTAGCACCAAGGCTCTCCCCGTACACTTTAGGTGATTTGCCCAGAATCACAGGATGTTGAGCCGACGCTTCGGAAGCTTTGGTTGTTACGTCACATCTCCACTTTTTTTTTACCTCAAACCAACATTTAACATTTGCGTTAAGTAAACCTCAATATAATGCTTAATTAAAATAAATACAGCAGAGAAAACACATCAACAACTTGGCAGTCGTGATAAACATTTGCGCTGCATGGAAGAGTGTTGAACAGAGGAGATTACTGGATCAATCCATTCACTCCTTCTCAACAATGCATGCGTGTGGGTTAATAAGAATCGTTCTAAGCTCCCTTTATGTTGGGCTGAAGCAAGCACAAGGCACTACAAAACTAAAGTGATAATGTTTTGGAGAGCGCACTGCAGAAGCGGAGGGGCTCTGGGCCATGGCCAGTTCTAGAACGGTTCAGTGGGCCAGCGCCGATATTACCCGATGAATGTGCTGTATAGCAAATATCCCTGCAGGTCTGCGGGCTGTGAGTGTCGTTGAGAAGTAGGGGGTGAGCAGCGCACTGAGTATGGGGGTCACCAGTAGCGCCTGGCCTGTGACAGGGGGAAGGTATCATCGCAGCACACCCTGACTCCCGTTCAGCGAAGGCTTTCTTCTCAGGGCTTTATAGTTTAATTTGGTATCAGTATAGCGCTGTCCGCGGCCCACGACCCCAAAACGCTTGTAAATGCCGCAATCCTAAGAGAGGGCCCTTGTTGTGCTGCAGAGCCGAGCGACCTCGGCCGCGCTCACTGAAGCCCGCAATGCTGTCTGCGCTCATTTCACAGACAGGAGAGTCTTTCCTCTGCAGCCCGAGTCCCGCACCAGGACTCTGACCCCGCGTTTAGCTTGAGTTTAGCAAGGGTCTTCCTGAAACGGCTCGGAAGTGTTCTTTTAAGGGATGCTGGCACCTATGTGCCCATCCTCGCCACTTCTGATTACGTGAACGGTTCAGCGGCCCAGCGCCGATATTACCCGATGAGCGAATGCGCCAAAAATATTTTTTATTCATTAAACATTTTAATTGCCAAGAAAGGGCTCTTCTTAAATTATTTGTAAATGCTTCCACCGGCCCTCTAAAATCATCTTGTTAAGTATTCTTCTGTCGGAGCAGCTGCGACTTGCGGGAGGTGGTGGGGAATGCCCCGGGGAAATGAGGTGATTTATGGCAAACATAAAGCGCGGCCGCCCGGCACAATTCTGTCATCCAATGCTGCCGCTGTAGTTACAGAGGCTGATCCCACAAAGGAGCGTCTCCAGTTACAGACGCAGGGGGTGATCTCCAAAATAAATAAACAACGCTGCACACTGCACGCAATGAAAACAAGTGCGAGCAGAGCGGATGAGAATTGTAGTTAGGCGCCGCTGCTTCGGGACTACACGGAAGTCAGCATAGGATCAAGAGCAAACCGAAAGCTAGATAACAACAGCAATGATACAGGTAAACCAATCACAAGAGGAAAAACAAATTACATGGAGTTTGAGCCAACCTACAGATTACTTTAGGTCTCGCTGAGACAGCGCATGCAGCGCATGCGCTGCCAAGGCGAGACCTAAAAACGGGGAACAAGGAGGAAGAAACGCTAAACAAATAAGGCAATACAATTACAATTATGAGGAAACAGAGGCAAAAGGGCATGGGGCACAGAATAAAAAAACGGGGAACAAGGAGGAAGAAACACTAAACAAATAAGGCAATTACAGTTACAAAAAACAAATAGGAAGCAATACAATTACAGCAAGACAAAACCTACCTACGGCCTACCACTGGCCACCAGGGATGAGGCGCAGGTGGCAGCCTGTGGGTGGAGGATGGCCTCGAACTCTCCTCAGCAGCGGCAGCTGGGGCTAAGGGCAGGACATACAGGTGGTGCTGTGCGGCGTGGGGAGCGACCTGCCTAAGAAGGGTCAAGGGACGCTCTCCTCACCGCGCAGTGGCCGCCATAAGAAGGGGAGGAGGGAGGGAGGAGGCAGCTGGGAGGAGAGAGTGCACGAATGGGCGAGCGGGGCCGCGGGGAATGCAGCGGCGGGAAACGGGGGCAGGAATGGCGAAGAAAACAGAAGGCAAGGGGCACAGGGCACAGAATAAAAAAATGGGGAACAAGGAGGAAGAAACGCTAAACAAATAAAGCAATACAATTACAATTATGAGGATGCAGAGGCAAAATGGCATGGGGCACAGAATAAAAAACGGGGAACAAGAAGGAAGAAACACTAAACAAATAAGGCAATTACAGTTACAAAAAACAAATAGGAAGCAATACAATTACAGCAAGACAAAACCTACCTACAGCCTACCACTGGCCACCAGGGATGAGGCGCAGGTGGCAGCCTGCGGGTGGAGGAGGGCCTCGAACTCTCCTCAGCAGCGGCAGCTGGGGCTAAAGGCAGGACACACAGGCGGTGCTGTGCGGCGTGGAGAGCGACCTGCCTTAGAAGGGTCAAGGGTCCTCTCTATGCTACTCTTCTCCATGCTACTCCACTCTACTATATGCCGCTTCTCTCTACTCTATCTCATTCCACTCTGCACGACTCCACGCCACGCCACTCTCCTCTGCGCTCCTACTCTACGCCACTCCTCTATACTGTACACCATTCTACTATACGCCACTCCAACGAATCAATCAATCAAGGATTTATAAAGCACGACAAATCACCTGTGATGGTATCGAGGTGCTGGAGTTGCTAGCTGCTTTGTGGGGATCTTGTTTCATTCGACCAACCAGGTCTTGATTCTTTTCCTGACTTCCCGGAGTGATGAGCGGCCCTGAGGTGCAGGAGAAGGTTGTTCAAGGCTTTGGCCACCAGGTGTGAGAAGGAGCATCCTTCCCTGTTGCATTGGTGGATCTGGGGGTGCCTGCGAGGAAGAGGGAGGTGGATCATAGTTGTCTGGTTGGTTGGTGGAAGGTCATGCGTTTATTGATGTATGCTAGTCCTTCATTGTGCAGAGCTTTGCATGCATAGGTCAACATCTCGAACTGGTATCTCTTTTGGATCAGTAGCCAGTGTAACTTCTTGAGGTGGGGGTGATGGGAGTTCTTCTGGGGAGGTCAAATATGAGTCTTGCAGTTGAATTTTGTTTTGTATGCAGTCTCTTCAGGAGACGTGCAGTGATTCCTATGTAGAGTGTGTTCCTGTAGTCTAGCCTGCTGGAGACAAGGACATTCTGATATTGACCGGGAGCCACCTGAAAATCTTGCAGACCATGCGTAGAGTGTGGAAGCAGGCAGATGAGACAGCATTAACCTGTTTCTTCACAGCTTTGCTGTCCAAGATGATGCCGAAGTTGCGGGCATGGTCTGTCATAGCGGAGGATGGGTCAAGATCAGAAAGCCACCATGCATCGTTTTACTCTCTCTGTCTTCTGACAGTGAAAGAATGAGCTGGGTGTCGTCGGCGTAGGAGATGATATTGTGACCGTGCGATCTGACGATGATGGCCAGAGAAGTCATGTACGAGTTGCAGAGGGTGGGGCTTAGGGATGATCCTTGGGGGACACCACAGATGACCTGGGTTCCAAGGTGAATGGTGGGAGACAGATTCTTAGGATTCTTCCGGTAAGGTACAATGCAATCCGTTTGAAGATGTCTCCCTGGATTCTGATGTGGTGGAGTCTGTTGATCAGGATGTGATGGGAGACAGTGTCAAAGGCAGCTGACAGATCCAGGAGGATAGGAGTTGCTATTTTGCTGTGGTCCAGGAGGTCCCTAATGGTGTCAGTGGCTGCAATCAGGGCTGTCTCCATGCTGCTGTTGGCTCGGAATCTGGATTGAGAGGGGTCCAGGAGGTTGTTGTGTTCTGGGTGGTCAGTGAGTTGCTGGTTGATTGCTTTCTCGAGAATTTTTGCTGGAAAAGGGAGCAGAGAGATGTCCCGGTAGTTCTTTGGTTCTGCTGGGCAGGAGTATAGTTTCTTCAGGAGGGGCGTTACTTCTGCTTGTTTCCACTCCCCAGGAAAGGATCCCGAGGTGATGGAGGTGTTCAGGACTTTCTTAAGTTAATCGCCAATTGTCTCACCCCGAAGTTGAAAACGTGGTGGGGACAGTGGTCCATGGGTGGTTCCGAGTGCAAGGAGTTCATGATGGAGATAGTAGCTTGAGTAGCGAGAGGGTCCTAATAGGTGAGCAGGTGTTCGGGGTTGGTGTCCATAGGTTTGAGCAGGTTGATGCTGTAAGTGGCAGGGGGTTGTTTGAAGTTTTCTTAGATGACGATGATTTTTTCGTGGAAGAAGTCCACCAGGATGTCAGACAGTTCTTGTGAGGGGGTGATGTTGTTCTCAGTAGCTGGAAGTTTGGAGAACTCCTTCACAATAGTGAAGAGCTCCTTGCTGTGGTTTGTGCTGGCTTCTATTTGCTCTGCTAGGGCGTTCTTCTTTGTTTCTTTCAGGAAGTGGTGGTACTGGTAGAGTGCTCTCTTGAAGGTGGTATGATCTCCTGTCTCTTTGCTGGTGCACCACTTCCTTTCTAGTTGCAGACAGTTGCGTTGAGCGGATTTCAGCTCCTCAGTAAACCAGCTGGCTCTTCTGGCAGGTCCTTTGAGTTTGGCTGGCTTGACTTGCGCGATTTTTCCAGCACATTCTGTGATCCAATGGGAGAAGTTCTTTGCAGCCAGTTCTGGGTTGGCTGTTGTGTCTAGGAGGTGGTAGTTAAGAACCATTGTTCCACTGTGCTTCTGATATCTTCTTCCAGTTTCTGCGCGTTGAGCTGAGGGGCATGGTGCCAAAGGTTGGTAGATCCTGAAATGATGAAGTGGACATTGTATTGGTCGGTCCAGGTGCGGTGTGAGATGTGGTTGTTCTTGACTCTGTTGCTGGATGTGAAATTGGGGTCGAGCATGTGTCCTGTGGTGTGGGCTGGGTCGGTGCCAAGTTGCTTGAGGCCGATGTTGCTCATGCTTTCCAGGAGGTCATAACTATTGATTTTTCTGGGGTCGTCGAGGTGAAAGTTAGGATCCCCAAAGAAGATATAGTGCTCGGAGTTGATGACCATCGGGGTGATGAGGTCAAGGATGGCATTGCGGAAGCACAGGTGTGGCCCTGGTGGTCTCTAAGCGAGGATGCCTCTGATGGTGCTTTTTTCTGTCTGGGTGAAGTTGGAATTTGAGATCCCCCCCTATCGCGGTCGAGTCTTGTTAAGGGGTCATGCAGCGGATGGTGTCCTTGTAGATGATGTAAATTCCTGTTTGGTGGTTCAGTCCTGGTGTGTTATCTTCTAGCCTTCAAGGGGTGGTGATGTCTGGCGCGGAGGCAGGTTTCAGCACAGGAGTCTGTGAGGAAGATAATGTTCTGGGTGAGGGATGAGATCGTGTTCCAGACCTCCAGGGTGTGTTTGCCAAGCGATCATGTATTGAGTAGAACGTACTGGAGTTGTTCAATGGTGGTCTCAATTGGTGTGGTGGGTGCAGTTGTTTTTGCTGTGGCTTTGGTGGTGTCTCTACGGTTGTTGGTTGCTTTGATGTTGGTGTTGGAGGTGGAACAGCAGTGCTTGCAGGAGGATGGTCCTCTGGTGGTGTATGAAGATGTGCAGCAGCTGTTGTAGTAGATGCACCCGGGATCTAGGGCTCGGAGGGCTGCGGCTGTGTAGCTGAGTGGGGTGTGAGAACCAGGGTTCCTGGTACTGGGCGTGGTCCAGTGATGGACATGCGCTGACCAACACAGATGGACTTATCTTTGGTGCGCATTCGGCACGCCAGCTACACAGCTGCTGCACGAGTCTGCTGCGTGTCCATGCTGTCTCCTCCATATGTTATCCTGGGAGGTGGGAGAGGCAGGCAGGGAGGCAGAAAGAGGGAGGGCAGAAAGCAGGAAAAACAGAGGGAGCAGGTTGCGAAAACAGCAGAGAAACACCCGAAAAACAGCAGAGATCAAAATACATTGCAGCAGAAAGAAAAACAAATGCAATGTATCAGAAAACAAATGGAACGCAATCTTGGAAAATACAATTAATGCAATATGAGGAATGCATTGAAATTGAGGACAATGAGTTCCAAATACCAGTGAGCTATTGCAGCAGCACAGGAGTGACACGATGACCCAAGAGGCCGAGGCCTTGTCACTGGAGCCGCATTTCGGCCTCCATAAAAAGCCGTGGGAGGGGCTGGCAAGGAGGTGGGAAGTGGGAGGGTAGAGAGCAGGAACAACGTCAGGAGTGGTGTGGTGAAAACAACAGAGAAACACCCGAAAAACAGCTGAGAATAAAATACCAAAGTAGCACAAGCAGAACCATATACAATGTATCAGAAAACAAAAGGAACATATTGTAGCTAAAAACAATTAATGTAATATCAGGAACGATGCAATGGAATTGAGCACTATGGCTGAGTCACAAATACCAGTGAGCCATCGCAGCAGTGCGGGAGCAGAAAGATGACCCACGTGAGCCATGCTGTCGCTTCCAGAAGTAGCCCTGGGAGGTGGGAGGGGCTGGCAGGGAGGTGGAAAGCGGGAGGGCACAGAGCCAGAAAAACATCAGGAGCGGAGTGGCAAAAACAACAGAAACACACCTGAAAAGCAGCTGAAAACAAAATACAATGCAGTACAAGCAAAACCAAATACAATGTAACAGAAAGCAAAAGGAACAGTGTAGCAAAAAACAAATAAGTGGGTACAACGCAATGAAATTGAGGACTATGGCAGTGTCACAAATACCAGGGAGCTATTGCAGCAGCAGAGGAGTGGCATGCTGACCTAAGAGTACTCCAGACATTGCCCCTCTACAATGAATAGCACTCTTTACAACGCATGCGTTTACAACGCAAGCCATTACAATGATGCGCTTTTACATCACATGGCTTTACAACGCGAGTCGTTACAACGACTTGCGGTGGGGGGGCGCTAGAGTTTGGAATAGTATAATTTACTATTCCAACTCCAGCGTGTGCAACAGTAGGGAAGGTGTTGGATTAAAAATCCAACAAATCCAACACCTTCCGCCCCCTACCGCAAGTCGTTGTAACGACTTGCGTTGTAATGGCATGCAATGTAACAACTCATCATTGTAACGACTGCCATTGTAAACGCATGCATTGTAAACTATGCGTTGTAAAGGTTGTTTCCCGTCTACGGTACTCTATGCCACTCTACTCTATGCTACTCTACTCAATGCCACTCTGTGAGGAAATAGGCCTTTTGCAGGCCCCCCTCCACATTTTTTGCCCCAAGTTTTGGACTGATGCCGCTGGTCTTTTACTCTGAGACTTCACTGAGGCCTGATACCAAAAACTCAGTGCCAGTTTCTAACCCATTGCAAAGTATATGTTAAATTAGCTCCCGCAATTGGCATAAGCTGACTTTCTTATTATTCCCTAGGATATGGTACCACAGGTACCCAAGGCATGTGAGTTAGAGTATCCATCCACGGCTGCAGCACTGCTTGTGCCACTCTGAGTGAAACTACAAAATGGCTCCCAACCTGCCACTGCCTCCTGGAAGGGCAGTTTAACACTGCTATTTCGACTTTGCCATTTAAACCTATTTGAAAGCCCTCACTTTCCTTAACAATATATGAACGTCCCCCCTAAGGAAGGCTTTTTGAGCCCTCAAGCAGCGGGCAGTGTATTTTTAAGAAGGACATGCACTTTCATATGTTCTAACAGTAAAACTTCCAAATAGTTGTTTTTACTGTGGACAGGTCAGTAGCACCATTGGCTAGTACAGAGTTACAGGCTGGCATTCCAGCCTTTCTAACCTCTGAATGGGACATTTAAGTTGGTACTTCAAGGTATCAAATTCATTGTGCATTGAACCCGACTTGATGCCCAAGTCGAATTCAATGTCACGTGTGAAGAAAGGTAACTGAAAGTTGCCACTCTGTTGCCCAATTTATCTGATGGCCTTCGTAGTTGCTGGTCACGAGACAGCCTTTTGCCCTCCTGGAGAGATGTGTCAACAATTCCTAAGCTTATGAACAATAGAGGCCTGCCACAGAGGGAGGTGTTACTTCCCCTTGCAGGAATTCACTCAGGGTATTGGCCCAAAAGGCGAGCTTCAAAGGGGAAACCGTCTTTGGTAGGCAAATGGCAATCACACTAGTGTACGGCTGCCCTTTTGTTCATGTAGACAGGCTTGCGGTGGGCACAGAGAGGGGAAATCAGTAGTCAAACAGTTTTTACTAGGGTGTCTAGCCCACAGGTAGGCATACCCATAGGGTGGGCTACCAAGCTCCTCATGACCAAATAGTGCAGTCTGGGATTGCTGGATGCCACACATAGCCGGAAGTCGTCACCTGGCAGGAGGGATCCTTGTAGCCCATTGAATAACATCCGTATCACCCCCCCCAGGCACTTTCTAAACTTTACTTATATATGGCACACCTTGCACCTTGAACCTGAGATCACATCTGGACTGGAGAGAGGACCAAAATAGGACTGCCCTACTAGCCCCTGAACCTGGCAAGAGAGGCTGCACCAAATGCTGGACTCTATTGGCTGCTCCTTGGGCTAGTGGAAATAGGATTGTGCAGCCAAGAAGACCTCTAGCCTGGACTTAGAAGTTGCACCTGTGTCTGCAGGACCAAAGAGAGGTGCCAGAGTGTGGTTTGGTAGCCCAGGGTGGATTTTAGTCTTTACCAAAGGAAACTGCTGGACTCGCTGTGTCTAGAGATCGATAGCCCAGCCGCTGCTAGACCTCTACTGGCTCAAAAAAGAATCCAAAGGACACCGACCCCTGTGGTCAAAGTTGCCCCACCTTACTGTTGGACTGAGGAATAACAGCAAGGAGACAACTGTCGACCACACAGCATTCATAGCATCTTTCAGCATCATATATCTCAGCATCAAAAGCTCTCTGTTAAAGTCTTGATGTAAAGTGTGGAACTGGACTTGAGACCCCTTTGGTCACCAGGTACATATTCAAATTGTACTTTTTGGGCTCCTTGCCCTTCCCCCTGTCAGAATTGGTCACCTAGTCCAGGTTGGAGTAGCCGAACACAACTCATCCAAACCTTTAAAAAGTTTATACATTTTACAATTACCAATGCTTGTTTGCACTTTGGACTAGTAAAAAGCTGAGATTTACGTTTTCTCTAAATATCTATAGCTCCAGAACCCTCTCGTGGATTTTGCTACTCTTGATCTCTAAAAATTAAAAAAAATCTAAACTATGTTTATAAAGTGCAGTCCAAGCTCTTGCAGGTTATGTGACTTTCCTATTCTGTTGTTTGGTGTTTTTAGTTTCTAAATGCTTTACACTAGTTCCTTTATTTAAGCATTGTTGCTTGAAGCCACAGCTACCCAGGGTTGAACAAAAGGTTTTGCAAATGAGCCTGATTTGATCCAAGACAGTTTTCGTGAGTATATTTCACGGTGAGGTTGCACGATCACACCATATAATACACCAGAATCCTCATACATTCTACATCTCCTACTCAATGCCACTCTATTCTATGCCACTCCCCTTCACTGCACTGTACACCACTCTGCTGTATGCCACTCTACTCTTTGCCACTCCACCCTACTCAATGCCACTTCATGCCACACTACGCCACTTTACTCCACACCACTCTACTTCACTCAGCCAAACCCTATGCCACTCTACTCTACACCACTGTACTCGACTTCAAGCCACTCCTCTCCACTCTACTCTGTGCCACTCCCCTCTACTCTATACCACTCTACCATAAGCCATTCTATTCTATGCCAGTCTACCCCACTCTACTCTACTCTATGCCACTCCACTCTACGCCACTCTATGCTGGTCTATGCCACCCTAGGCTATTCCACTCTATTCCACACCACTCTACTCTATGCCACTCCACTCTACTCTATGCCACCTCACTCTACTCTACCCCATTTCACTCTATGCCACTCCACTCATGCCATGCCACTCCATTACACACCACTCTTTTCTACACCACTACTCTAAATTACTTCTTTCTACTGTACACCACTCTACTCTACGCCACTCCACTCCACTTTGCACATCACCCAACTACAGCACTCTACACCACTCCACTCTATGCTATTCTCCTCTATGCCACTCTACTCAATGCCACTCTACACCCCTTTACTCAATGTCACTCTTCTATAAGCCAATCCACTGTACTCTACACCACTCTACTGTATGCCACTGCACTCTACTCAATGCCACTCTATGCCACTCCACTCCACGCCACTCTACTTCACTCCACCCAACCCTATGCCACTCTACTCTATGCCACTCTACTCCACGGCACTCCCTTATATGCCACTCAATTCCACTTTACGCCACTCTACTCCACTCTACTCCTCTTCACTCGCCTTCTCTTGTCGTTTAGTTCCTATAAAACCTATATAGAATCTGCGCTTTTAGACAACATACACTGTAGAATTGGTGCCAGACTGATTCTAGACACCCCTGCCAGGTATGTTAGCCTGTATACAAGCTAGCTCACATTGGCAACTATGGAACATGACAGCCCTAATCTCTCAGGACCATGGAAACAGTGCAATCCTTTTTGCTCAGTCACTTGTGCTTACTTCGTCTCAAAGAGATACACAGAATAAAACGATATGGACGTTTTTCAAAAATCACTTATTGAACAGTTGTCATTCTAGTGTAAAATAGGTGTGCTGAAACGACCACTATACAGAAACAGATATAAATGATTAGAAGCACTATGAAAGTAAAAGGATGGTAGATTTCTACCATTATGCTAAAATCCTGAATACAGGCAGGTATACAAAATACATGACAATAAAATGCGTACTCCTACGATGCAATCCTAACTAGATGTACCTAAGTGTACCTAGCATGTGTGTAGGTGTTTAAGCCAAGAATCCCTCTAGGATAAAGTCTACCCCATTAGCTGAAGTGAGAGACTGTGGGACCCCATCTTGGTCTCGAATTGGACATCCCGCAATGGATGTTAGACCACTGCGAGCTGGAGTATCTTTCATTCAGGAGCCTCAGCGTCTCTCATCAGTGTGTTGGCATGGAAGTCCTACTTCTCCTCTCTTTTTCTCAGCAAGACGAGATGTTTATATACCCAAATGTCTCCTCAGGGGTTCTACCTTGCTGTGCCATTGTCGGACTTAGGATGACGTCGGGAATGAACTTTATACATAGTTATTATGCAGGAGATGGTAGTCCTGCTGAGTTTCCAAGCATCCTCATGCATAATGCCTGAGGCTGTTACTAGGGAAAATCCCACGTTCTGTGTGCAGTGTCGTATCTAGGTAAATGGTCTGTCCCCAAGAACTGTTATGTGTGTAATGTAGGGGAGAACTTAACTGTCAGAACCCATAACTGTCAGAGTCCAACTAAGGGTTTGGTTAATGCCATTACTTTAAAGACACCCCTTTACAGTAAGAAAAAGGTGCATTGCAAGATAAGGAAGTACTGGAGGAATTCCAAGATGGCCACTTGTAAACTACACACAGGTCGGCAGTCTAGTGTTTTATTAGCAAAGGCGCAAATAGAATTTCCAAGAGCGTCTCCTCTGGAATCTCACACTTCACCTGAGATTCCAGAGGTGTAGGACACTATCTTGAATTTTGGTGCGAAAGTTTAGTCAGGGTAGAGCGTCGCAATATCGATCGACGTTTAGTTCCACCGTGCCGTGAAAAAGTAGCTTACCTGAAGTTTTGGAATTGTCAGCAGAGTCCATGTAAGGTCGTTCAATGTTTAGACTCTAGTGAGTCTGCATATATCCTGTCCCAGGTTTTTTGAGTTTGCGCAGTATTGAGAAATGTTTGTAGAGTTCCCGTAAACACCGCGAGGTAACAAGTGTTTATTCATGCGCGCTGAGAGAAGCGTATAAGCCTTGCACATGCTCAATATATTTTGTTTAAAAAGAAAAAGAAACATTGCTCTTGGGATTAGAGGCTACGTCTAGTGAGAGAGATTAGCAGCAGCATTGTCTTGGGTTCATTGAAGACTATTTAGTTAATTTCCTTTTTGAATTCAAGAATTTGCTCTAGAGAGTCTTCCAATACAATTCCTGTTAACTAGGAGAGTGGTGAGAGAAGGTTTAGTTTGGTTTTAGGAATGGAAAGAGTTACTACGCTTACCTGAGTTCTGAGAGATAAGAGTCCTCAGTTTTATTCCAGAGGTATCTCATCCTGCAGAGAAGAAAATAAATACAAATTAATTAGGCATTTTCAAGTCAGGTTACTTCTTAGTTATATTACACGATACATGAGTCTGAAAAAGCAAGAAGGGGTAAGGTAAATATTAAAACAGATGTAAATTATTGCAGAATTAAGGTACAGAACTGTAAAGGTCAATGTGATATGTTAATTACAGATTCCATTAAGTACAATGTTTGAAGACTGAAGAAAAGAACATGAATAATCTACTAGCAGCAGTTAAAAAACTATTTTTAAACCGAAGACAGGCAAGAGCCAAGAAAATGATAACTGTGTAATTAAGATAAATGTAAAAGTTTAATAAATCAGAAGTAAAGGAATGAAAGTAAGAGTTACATATTTATTACAGTAAACACCACGTAAGGCACTCGGAAGATTGAGTCCAACTGAAGAGTGTCCGAAGATATAAGAAGACCTGGTGAAGACTTGGCAGTCGTATCTCTGTCCCCAACCCCTTTCCCCCTTTGAGTTTTCCTGTTGTGCAAGTTTAGTATTGACAACGGGGAAGTCGGAGAGGGGCATTGGGTCCTGATGTCATTCTGCTCCTGTGCAAGAGTTTCAAAAGGCCTTCCCGACAATAGGTGACAATAGGTGAAAGGTTAGAATGTACCCTGAGCCAATATTGGGGTACCTATATTGAGTATAACACTCTCTACTCCACTCTACTCCGCTCCACTCTACGTCACTTTACTCAATGCCACTTTGACACTTTACTGTATGCCACTCTACTTTATCCCTCTATGCCATTCCACTTTATGCCACTCCACTCTACGCTACTCTACACTACTCCACTCAATGCTGTCTACTGTATGCTACGCCACTGTACTCTACGCCATTCTACACTACCCCACTCCACCTTACTCTATACCATTCTTCTCTTTGCCACTCCACTCTATGCCACACCACTCTACTCTACACCACTCTATGCCACTCTTTGCCCCTCCACTCTACACCACTCCACTCTATGCCATTCTACTCCGTGCGACTCTACTCCCCAACCCACTCTATTTTTTTTTTTTTTTTTTTTTTTTTTTTTTTTTAAGTTTCAAAAACCTTTATTTCAACTTTCGGCAAACATACAGATATACGCCTACAACCGTATCGGCCGGCTATAATAGACAGTGCATGGAGAATTCAACCATCAGTTACACAGCCAATCTGCCGTCAACCCGGGGGCCCGGCGGCGTGCGTGCAAAGTACTCTCTGTACGTCAGTGTAATGAAAAGCCAGGCAGCCGCAGGTCTCAGAGCGACGGAATGTCTCCTCAGGCCCCCCCGGGAGCCTGCACTGCACAATATACCCCCATCTCGGGGCGCATCATATCCACCCAATTCACCCCGGATCATCCCATTAGCAGTCACTCTGGGCCATCAAGCATGGCATCACGTCACCCACAGCAACCCTTATCTCTTCACCACCCCGTTCCTTCCAGCCTCAGGTGTCCCCGTCAGTGGAGCTTGCCAGCGCCGCCAGATACGCTCGAAACGGATCCCATATGTCTTTTGCCCTGCTCTTCAGAGGCTGCGTTTCGGCGTATATCATGTTCTGGTCCTGACAGTACAAAACATCCGCCAACCAGTCCTTAAACTTTGGTGCGCGACCCCTACCCCACCTACACGCTACGCGTCGTTTCGCCAGCAGCAATACAATTGTGTCAAATTTACGGTGCTGCTTAGGCACCGACATCGTATAGCCCAGCAGCATCACTAACGGGTCAAGCTCCACCACAGCCCCCACCATGGCCGTAAGCGCCGTATGGACCTGCAGCCAGTAGTCAGCCACCCCCGCACACGACCATGCCAGATGTAAGAAATCAGCCCCCTCCGATCGGCACCGCTCACATTGATCAGAATCTGACAGACGGAATCGATATTTCCGAACAGGAGTGTAATACCAGCGTTGCAGGAACTTATAATGGATAATGCGCAATCTGCAGCTTGAGGAAATCCGGGAGGTGAGCTCACAGCAGTATGCCCATTGCGCCTCAGTAATTTCCTTGCCCAACTCAACCGTCCAACCGCGGAGTGCCTTACAGCCTGCCGTCTCGGTGCTTTCTCGAATACTGCCATATAACTGAGAGACTAAATGCCGACCATCCATGGTGGCGAGCAGAACCTGGAGCGGCTTCACCAAATCAGGCTCCCGCGGATAATGCGGTAGCACCGTTCCCATCCCCTGTCGCAACCGGAGATAATAAAAGACCTCTAGTGGATTAGGCTGGTGTCCCGCGAAAAATTGTTCCCTCGTCTTAAACTGCCCGCTCTCAAAGAGGTCTCCCCAATATCGGATCTTTATCTTAGCACAGAGCATGCGGAACCCCCCTTCTTGCAGCAGAGAGAGGCCTGGATGATACACCAGCGGTAAACGCGGGGCATACAGTAGGCTAAGTTTCAGTCTGCGCCCTATGCGCTGCCAAGCATCAATCGTGCACGTCACGGAGGTGAGCGGTGTCTCGATCACAGTCACGGGACCGTGAATGATTCCCTGTAACGGCAAAGGGCGGGCCACCCAATCCTCAACCGCCAGCTGTGGCATAAAGGGCGTGGGGGTAATCCAATGATATGCGAAGTGGGCCTGCGCGCTCAGATAATATGCCTGAAAATCAGGAACGTCAAATCCCCCTTTACTATATGGGAGGATGATAGTCGACCAGGCTAGTCGGGGCTGTTTACCGGCCCAGAACAATCGCAGCAACTCAGAGCGCAGCGTTCGGAAAAAGAACGCACCTGGATAATACGGAATGTTCTGGAAGAGGTACAGAAACCGAGGCAGCACCACCATTTTAATCAAAGAAGCCCTACCCGCCATGGTCAACGGCAACGAAAGCCACCGCGACACATCCTCCGCAAGTTTGCTTACGGCTGTGCCATAATTCAGGCGCAGGGTCTCTTCTCGATCCGTCGAGACTCGAACCCCCAAATATCGGAGATCCGAGTCACACCACTCCAACGGGTAGTCCAAGGCATAGCGGCCGACCGCCGCCGTCAGGGGAAGAAATTGTGACTTCCTCCAGTTAATGTGGATCCCAGATATTCTCCCAAACACAACAAATTCGCGGAGCAGCGAGTTCAGATTTTTCTGCGGATCCACCACATATAGTGTTATGTCATCCGCATACAGGGACACATCAATCTGCCTTTGACAGCATTTGAATGCACTATGTTTGTGGAGTTGGCGGATACGACACGCCAGTGGTTCAATTGCTATAGCAAACAGTAGTGGGGACAGCGGGCACCCCTGTCTGGTCCCCCTAGTTAATGGAATTGGGGTCGATAGTTCCCCATTGATCAACACTCTAGCCGTGGGGTCAGTATAAAGCAGTTTTATCCAAGCTACAAAAATTTTGGGGAAACCCATCCGGTATAGAATAGCGAAGAGATAATTCCACTCCACAGAATCGAACGCCTTAGTGGCGTCCAGGAATACTGCCGCGACCGGCAGCTCCGGCGCTATCGTTTGAATCAGTGAGAAGAGCGTCCGCAAGTTACTAGCGGTGGACCTACCCGGGACAAACCCTGCCTGATCAGGGAGGGCAATTTTAGTCATTAACAATGAAAGGCGCGTGGCAAGCACCTTCGCCAGGATCTTAGCATCACAGTTTATGAGGGACAGTGGTCTATAGGAATCACAATCCTCCGCCGCCTTATCAGGTTTCAGCAGGGAGGTGATCACCACCTCTCTCATCGAGCCCGGCAGCACACCTACCTCCAGTGAGTCCTCATAGACCTCTCGAAGCACCGGAGCCATTATGTCAATATAGCTTTTATAAAATTCCGCCGGCAAGCCATCCAGCCCGGGCGCCTTGCCATTTCCCAATGACATGATCGCTTCCCGTATCTCATCCAGCTCAAACGGAGCCCCCAGAAACTCCCTGTGTTCATCACTCAGCCAACACAAAGCGATATCGTCTAAGAAGTCCCCAAACTGAACCTCCCCGGCATCACATGCTGTGTATAACCTCTGGTAATGCTCAGTGAATTGCCGCAATATTCCCCGTGTGTCCTGGTAGAGAGCTCCGTTCTGTGCGCTTATCTCTAATATGTGTGAGACGCCCCTCGTAGGCCTAGTAACGCCCGCCAGTGCTCGCCCCGGTCTCTCCCCCTCACAATATCGTCGGGCCCGCCAGTGTTTCCCTCTGAAATTGGCTTCTCTATCCGCCTCTTTCTCATATTGCGTCAGCTTGTCCCTAAACGCCTTATGGGGTGGGCCCATCGGCCCTCGGGCCATGGCAGATTCCAATTCCTTAAGTTCGGCCTCCAGCTTGGCAAGAGTGCGACGTATCGACTGCAAAACTCCAAAACTCTTGGAGATGTAAAACCCGCGGATCGTGACCTTAAACGCCTCCCAGATAGTCTCAACACTGGCCACCGACCCCTTATTTCGTGGAAAAAATTCAGCTATCTCCTCCCCCAGTTCCGTCTGAAACAGTGGGTCCAATAACGCCGTGGGTTGCATACGCCACCGCGGCGGCGCTCTACCGCAGCCCGGGACAGCCACCTGCACCAACACCGGACAATGGTCCGAGTAGGACCGCGGTAAATGCGCCACCCTGCCCAAATCGACCGCCAGTCCACGGGACAACAAGCAGTAGTCGAGTCTAGCCCAAGTGTTAGCGTACACCGTGAAGTGCGTTCCCTCACGGACTCCAGCATGTGCGAACCTCCAACTATCTATGAGCTCACCCTCCGCCATTATACCCATCACCGCATCTCTCGCATGTCTGTTGTATTGGGGACTACCATCCGATCTATCCAGCCCAGGCGACAGTGTGACGTTGAAGTCCCCACCCCAAATAAGATGCATGGATCCAATATTCAGTATTTCGCCCCACAATTTGGTGTAAAACACAGGCGAGTCCACATTAGGCCCATAACAATTGACAATCGTAATCGTATCAGTTCCCAGTCTACCCCACAACAATACGAATCTCCCCTCCTCATCCACTCGCTCACCCAGCCGTACAAACGGCACCGTTTTGCTAATCAGAATCACCGTACCTCTAGCATATGCAGAGTATGAGGAGAAACAACGCACTGCCGCCCACCTATTGGCAAAGGAGTAAGTAGCTCTGGGGGCAAGATGAGTTTCCTGCAACAGGGCGATCTGCACTTGATGTTGGTCCAAATAGGCCACCACCTTACGACATTTTCTCGCATCATTCAGTCCACGAACATTCCAAGACATAACCGTTAGTCTAGAGCTATGACTGTGTTCTGTCATCTCCAGTCAGCCAAGCATGATCCAGCCCGCCACCTCATTCCACCCACATCACACGCCCAAGGGAACTCGCCATACCACTCAGCGCCCCATCCACATCCCGCCAATGAGGCCACAGGGACCCCCTCAGCGTTCGCACTGCACAGTCCCAGCGTTTTCGCCTTCCACAACCGACCGACATCATACCAATGAGTTGCATTGCTCGTAGTTCGCCATTGCCAATCATACAAACATACATTCCTCCCCAGGTACCCCCCTCCCTCCCACTGTAGCAACCCCCAACCTGCCAGCAGTATTCCCTCCCCATCCCTCCCATACATCCCCCAACAACTAGGGCTAACACACCCCTCAACTTCAAAAACATGAGCTAGGGTACTTCCCATCGGGTAACGTATCTAGGCAGCACCACTATGACCCCTCGCATGACAGCCCGCCCAATCCACAGCACCTGTAGACCAGCCCGGCAGCCAGGAGGGGGTGTCCGGCGCTATAATCGGAGACACCCAGTGGAATACCGTCGACCCCCAATAATGTCCCTTGACCTGCCACAGAAATACAGTTCCGCATCGCCTGCTACGAGGGACCCCCCATCCCAGAGCCCCCGGAAACAGCCGCCAGCACCCTATCCCCCCCCTCCGCCCCCTCCCCCACCCGGAGATCCTTTCAAAGCCCATCAACATTAAGTTCGTAAAACAGCTCTGGAGCAGCGCCCCACGCTTACCAATGAGTCAATACGTATACACAGTACCGGCCACTCACTGTTCCTCCTCAGCCAGTCCCTCCTGACAAGGGGCTAGGTCCTCCTCCGCCCCTGCGTTCAGCCTCCGAGGCCGTTTGATCTGCTTGAGAAAATCCTCCACCTGCTGCGGGTTGGTAAAGAATTTCTGTCTCCCTTGGTGCGTGACCCGCAGCCGTGCGGGGTAGAGCAAAGCATAGTCTATTTGCTGGATGCGCAGTTTATTTTTGACTGCAAGGAATTTCCTCCGTTCCTCCTGGACCAGCGGGGTGAAGTCCGGGTACAGCGTGAAGGAGTTGCCCTCATAGGACAAGGTTCGCACATTTCGCGCTGCCTTTAAGGCCGCGTCCCGGTCCCGGTAATTCAGCAGCCGGGCTATAATTGGCCGAGGCGTCGCCCCTGGCTTCGGTCTGGGGCCCAGGGCCCGATGCGCCCGCTCCACTATGAAGTGCGTGGAGAATATCTCTGATCCCATCGCCGCCACCAACATCTTCTCAACGTACTCCTCCATTCTACCCATGCTGGTCGTCTCCGGGATACCTACTATGCGTACGTTGTTTCGCCTACTCCTCGCTTCCAAATCCTCATTTTTAGCCGCGATGACGCGTAGGAGGTTATCCATTCTGGAGAGCTGAGTCGTGTGTTGGGTGACCACATCCTCCGAGTCCGATATGCGTTGTTCCGCCTCCTTCAAGCGACCCTCATGCACATCCACCTTACGCACCACCGCATCCATGCGCGACGAGAGTCGGTCCACCTTATCCGCGATGGTCGCGAAACCTTGGCGCACCTCGGATAGTACTGCTTGCAGATTCAGCGCCGCCTCCGCCGCCCCCACCGATGTTTCCGCCGTCGCGTCCGGGGTATGCGACTTCTCCTCCGTCGCTATCACTTTTTTCCCCCCCGCAAACGAGAGTTTGGACTGTCTGGCATCCGTTTTGCCCATCGTGGGCACGGGGGTAGGGGTCTTCCACACCACCAGCTCAGGCCTCTCCGTCCCGCAATCTGGCCTCGGGCAAGTCGTGCCCGCCGCTGCACCAGGGTTCCTTGCGCGTTGCAGGCCACGTGTGTACCAACTTCACAACCACACAGCTAGAGGGGAGCCAGCCGTACTCCTCAGGCCAGGGGGGCAGCCTGCCCACAGCAGTGACACCTATTACCACGCTGCCGTCCCTCCGCCAGGCCGAGTGCCTCTTTTACGAGTGTGTCCACCGCAGCTAATACACTGCGCATCAATGCCCTCTCGGCAGCCAGGAAGAGGAGGGGGGGGGGGGTCAATGTCTCCGCTTCCGAAAAATACGCCGGCCCCAGCAGGCCCTCCACCAACACCAGCAGCCCGAGGCCCGATGCTAGCACTCCGTGCCCGGGGGCCAGGGGGGGGGGGCGGCGAGTCGCTTCCGAAAATATGCCGGCCGCCGAGGGCCTTCTACCGCCACCAGCAGCCCGAGGCCTGACGCGGGCACTCTATCCTCGGGGGCCAGGGGGGGGGGCGAGGAGTCGCCTCCTGTCGCTTTCGCCAGGCTCCCTGGACGTCCGGTGCGCTCCTGCAGTCCCCCCGGGCCTCCACAGGGTCGGGAGCTCCGCCGAGTCGTCTCCGGCGTTCGCGGCCTTCTGCCCCGTCTCCAGCCGCGGCCTCACCTAGCAGCCGGATCCGAGGTTCGCGCCCAGCAGCCTCCGGCGTTACAGCCGCCGCAACTTGCAGTGTCTCGCGCTGCGACGTCCCAGCCGCTAGGAGCTTACACTCCCGTCCGCACACTCTCGGCAGGTTCCTGGACCCTTGAGGGCACCGACGGCACCCAGGTGTGCCCACTTGCAGGATAATTGATCGGAGTAACGGCGCCGGACAGCGGGAGCCTTACAAGAAGGCGTCCATTCGCTAGCGCGCCACCTAGCGTCCCCCCACTCCCCAACCCACTCTATACCACTCCACTCTATGCTAATTTACTCTATGCCACTCTATTCTATGCCACTCAATGCCATTTCACTCGAAGTCACTCCACTCTATGCCACTCTATGCTACTATGTGCTGTTCCACTCTTCTCCATGCCACTCTACTCCATTCTACTCCATGCCACTTGACTTGACTCTACTCTTCACCACTTTACAATACTCCAATCTACACCACTCCACTCTATACCAATTTACTCTATGCTGCTCTCATCCACTCTACCCTACACCACTTGATGCCACTCTACTCCAATGCCACTCCACTCCACTTCTCCACGCAGTGCCACTCAATGGCACTATACACCACTCCACTCTATGCCACTCTAAGCCACTCTACTCTATGCCACTCTACTCTTCTCCACTCTTCTCTACCCCACTCTACTCAATGCAAATCTTCTCTACTCCACTTCATTCCACTCTACATTACTCTACTCTAAGCCACTCCACTCTCCACCACTTCACAGCACACCACTACACTCTATACTACTCTACTCTATGCCACTCCAGTCTATGCCACACTATTCTCCATCACTCTACTCTACTCTACTCTATGCCACTCTACGCCACTTTACTGTGCTCCACTCCACTCTACGCTATTCTGCACCACTTTGCTCCACACCACCCTATGTCACTCCATCTAAGCCATTCCGCTCCACTCTCCCTGATACTACTGCCCTCTACACCAGTCTAGTCTTTGCCACACCACTAACTTTCCGTCATGCTGAACCACAGCCAAGCTGCTGTACAACATAACTTAAAGCCATGAGCAAGACCACTAGCTCTCACATAGGCAACACCTATTAGCTTTGCCAATGCTAGTTATAGCTATTGGTGGCCGTGTTTTGCCAATGGGTGACTGGTTGGTTGAGCTTCCTGCCTGCAGCACTTTGCAGACAATACAAAAAAAAGGGGTTTAAAATGTGCTCAATTCAAAACCATTTGTTTTGCAGTTGTTTGGTTCATGTCCCCTCAGTGTTAACACAAGCAGTACTGACATTCCAGGGAAAGGGAGGTGAAAGGTCTGCTGATACTTGGCTGAGACAGTCCAGTACATATATGATTAGGACACTTCAACATTCTAAACAGATTTATCCTTATGAAGTGGCAATTGCAACACATTTCAGTTTAGAAAATTAAATTATACTATTGTATTAAGTGGTAATCATTAAAAATGATTCTCTTCATGAACTTAGAAACATTCATGCCCCCAGCACAACTGCCCTGACAACGACGTTATTAGTGAACCAAGAGGGAAGTCAGATGTCTATTGCCCCCTCTAGGTGGCCCAAGGTGTTACATTAGACAAAGTCAGTACTTAATTTGAGCCGGTGGTTGCTGGTTGGGTCTACCAGCACACATTTTTGGGAACCAGCACTTATTTTTCCTCATCAGACATTTCCAGCGAGCAAGAGAGGTAAACATGCACAAAGGGTAAAGAAGAGGAAAGAGAAAAACAGAACACCACCACAAAGGGAGAAAGCAGGAACACAGAAGACTGATATTAAAGGGGAGGGAGTGTCTGATAGTAAAAAAGAGGCGTGAGGTAGTTTTAGGTCTAAGCAGTCTTAACATTCAGTGCTCCGGTGCAAGCCCCGGGCTTTTGAGTAGGCTTTGGGCTCCAGCACCTATTCTTTTACAAATTAAACACTGGACGGAGTAACATAACAGTTGTTTGATTTTGTGCAGTACATACCCTGAGCTGATGTATTTAAAGGTGCTCTTGTGATGATGAAGGAAAAGGTGCCAATGAAAAAAGTAAATGCCTATGATCACACAATGTGGTAAAGTGGAAGCTGGTATTGATGCAGGCTTTCCTGGTTTCAGGTTGTGCAATTTGACTACTACCTGATTTTCTCTTTCTGTCCCCCATTTTTAGAACAAAACTTAATGCTTCACTTTTGATTATTTTAGGCGCTAAATCAGGTCACTGTGGTAAATATTCCCCAGCTATGAATGTTTCATAAAGACTGGTGGTGGTAGTGTTTGAGGTGAGTGATGGTTTTATGCAGAAACTAAAATAAAAACCCAGAGAACCCATTAATTGCCAGTGCTTTGAGATCATTTGCTCCACATTGCTAAGTCTTTATGTCCCTTGTTCCTGTCTTCCCTTCTTTATCTTTCTTGATCTCTCTTCCTCTTTCTTTTCCAGTTGCTCATTCCCTCTTTTTGTTTTTTTCTCATTCACCTTTTACTCTTTTCTTGCCATCAACCTGTCTCTTTGTCTTATCATCATCTTCTCCCCTACCCTTTCTACCTTCTTATACCACTTGTTCCTAACCCCCTGTCCCCTGGTTGCTGCTCTCTCTCACCTTTACTGAGTTTTCTGTCTGCGTGGCTGGGCCCATTCGCAGTGAGAGTGTAAGAAAGTGGAGTAATATGTGGTGTGGGGATTAGACTCTCACAATACCCCAAAGATGGTCCTTGGATTCACACTAATAAATTGCTCAGCCCAGTCCTGGTAGTGTGGCAAGGAGCAGTCAGGCTTTCCAAAAGGAACAGGTGTTAAGCATTTTAGAGTACCTACGTGGATGATAAGTAATTGACACGACTCAAGAGAAATCTGACACCAATTTATAAATAAAGTGTATTTTTATCTTAATGTAGACACCCTACAGTTAGTCCGCTCCTGAGGCGACTGCATCCAGGGGTGTTGGTTACCTTTTCTACTCAGACCCCTTTATTTTGCCACTCCTAAAGATGGCAGAAATCTAGATTTAGTGTACAGACCAGGCTGCTCACCCTGTAGGTTTGGCTAGCATCCTGGGGTGTACACCTCCTTGAATAACTAATTTCCAACCTGCCCAGGTGCAGTTGTGCCTGGGGCAGAGGGAGGGCTGTTTCCTCCACTGGGAGTCAGCCCTGATGCATGTCAGCTGCGGTGCAGCCTTTGAAGCTCACTGCCTAGATGTGCCACTTCACTAGCCTGCTTGGGAGTAGGAAGGTGTGACCTCTTTCCTGCCCAAGCCTTTATTCCTGACTCCTGGGGGTGATCACACTGCCTGGCAGGAGGTCGGAATCCTGTCTTGGTGACAGAAAACTCAGGAAGCATAGGCTTGCCAGCCACAGCACAGAGAAGCAGGGGCAACCATGGGGAGGCAACCTCTGAGGTAGCCACCTTGGGTGCATGCCACAACACACAAGACATGAAATTCATGTCAGGGGTGAGAAAGCATGTTGTTTGATACCAAACATGACCTATTTTGGTGATACCATAGTGAAGTTACCAACCTCGAGAACGCCCTTATGGCAGCCCAAGTTATTCTATGGACTGCTAACACTAAGAACGGTTTCTAATGGGGAATGCCACTACAGGGACAAATAGGCTTGTACTTATATGTCCTCACCTTTACCATAAGGCACCCTGCCTTCTGGCCTCAGGCGGCCTTCCTTAAGGGTGCCTGTTATATATTAAAAATATTGTATTGTCTGTGCCACACATGGCAAGGACGCTGTCAAGTTCGAGCAGTTTGCACTGCTCCTGCAGTCTGCACTGGCAGGCCTGCTGTCAGTGGCTTCTTTGGGTCACACGAGGTGGCACAAACAGTGCTGCAAGCCCTAGGGGGCCTCTTCACCACCCATGCCTTGGGTACCACTGGTACCATAAATTAAGGACTAATAAGGGGTGTATGGTCACGCAATTAAAGAGACTCTCAACCAAGTCTTTTATGTGTCAGAGGATTTATTAAGGTTGGTTTTGTTAGAAGGAAAATATTGATAAGAAAAGTAATCAATCAAAGTTCGAAGGCTTTGGCGAGATCCTCTGCTCGTTTCTTCTTCTCGTTTCACTTCTTTTCCCTCCGGCAGTGTTCCCTTCCTCTTCTCTTTCCTTGTCCTTGGTACAAAGAAGAAGACGTCAGGTTAGTGGCTGTATCATTCTGCTGTTCCCGTCACCACACCCACGTGTTCAGTTGAGGCTGGGCTGTGTTCCGTTTATACAGGGGTGAGGGAGTTCTTTAGCCCTGGGGACTGTGTTTTACCCGAGTATCCCCTGGCCTTCCCTCCACCACTGCCTGGAAGAATATTGAATGACCGGCACTTGCCTGAAGCCACGGCCCTCCGGGGTTGTCGCAGGGGTCCTCTCGGCCTTCTTTGCCTCTCCTGGGCCTTCAGGAACTGCTCCGTGGTCTTCGCTCGCTCCCTGGTGTTGTTCCTCGTAGTCATCTCAGGGTTCCAACAACGCCTCTCCGACGCCGCAAAAGTCTTTCTCTGTTTCCTCTCTTTCCTGCTTCATCCCGCTTCCGTCCTTTTCTTCCTGGTTGTCCGCCTGCGTCCGCTCGGCTGAGTCACTGATTGGTCCAGGCTCCGACGTCATCGTGACGGGTGTCTCAGCAGCTAGACTGTTTAGAGAAATCAGGACACATTAATAAAGGGGCATTGGAAAGACATTTTCCTAACTAGTGGAAACTGTCTTCTTGGGAGGCTGTCCACAAAATGTTTCTATTGGGATGATGGTGGGACAAGAGGTCTGTGAGGGGAATAGCTATTTCTGAAAAATGTCAGAAAAAGCGGCGGTAATAACCCACCAAACCCAAGAAGAATCGTATCTCTTTTTTTGTTGTGGGACGAGAAATGTTTTCTATAGCCTCTAATTCATTAAGCTGAGGTCTAATAGTATCTGCATAAATGGTATATCCCAGATATTCGATATGGTTGGTTGCAAGGGTTATTTTTTGGGGGTTTAGTGTGAGCCCCGCTTGGTGTAAGGCGTTAAGGACCTGCCATAAGTGGTGTAGGTGGGCTTCCCAATTTGGACTGTAGACGACTATGGGTCATATGTAGGTGGGCTAATACCGGTCGGTAACAGCCGAAAATCAGTAAATTTCCAGTTACCGACCGGTATTCAGCCCTTTGCGATGTAGGAGGCTGGATTTAAGGATTGGGTAATTTACCGATTCGTTATTTTAAGGAATAGGTAAATTGCCGAATTCTTAAATCCTATGTAGGGAGTACTCAAGTGAGTGCATTTTTGGTTTAAGGATTCGTCATTTATCACCATCTACAAGTTGGTGGTAAATACCGAATACCTTTCCAAAAGAAATTTTGTGCTTTGTTAAAAGTGCCATGTGGCAGACATACATGCCCTTAGGGCATGTATGTGCGCCACATGTGCACACATGCACGATTCAGGGGGGCAACAGGGAATCAATGTGACACCCTGCCACCCTTGAATATACTCCCCCTATTACCGATTTCGGTATTTACCGAATCGGTAATAGTGAATGGCTTCCTATTCATACCTATGGGCCTCCAGGCCCATAGGAATGAATGGGAAGGTATTCCTTATTACCGATTCGGTAAATACTGAATCGGTAATAACGAATATTTCCGATTGTTTACCTACGATCTATTTACCGATTCTTAAATACCGAATCGGTATTTAGGAATCGGTAAATAGAAATTACCTACATATGACCCTTTTTCGTCTAAGTAGGCGACACCATATTGTTGATAGGCTCTGAGTATAATGTCCATAAGTCTTTGAAATGTAGCTGGAGCCACATGAAGCCCAAATGGCATTACTTTAAAGTGATACAGCCCAGACGGTGTGGAGAAAGAGGTTTTTTCCGGGGCTGATTGTGATAGTGGTATTTGCCAATAACCCTTAGTCAAATCAATGTTATACATTACTGTGGCTCTGCCAAGGCGTTCAATCTATTCGTCCACCCGGGGCATCAGATAAGTATCGAATTGGGAGTGGGTGTTTTGTTGTCGAAAATCAATGCAAAAACGGATGCTTCTGGCTGGTTTTAGGACGAGTACTACGGGTGAGCACCAGGCACTCTAGGAGGGTTCTATAATGTCAGCTTGTAGCATGGTTTCTATTTCTTGTTCAACAGCGTACCGCTGGGCTGCGGGGATTCTATACGGTTTAAGCTTGATAACTCGCCCTGGTTCGGTCACTATATCATGGTTTATTAGGGAGGATTGTCCTGGGTGGTGGGAGACCAATCTGGAAAAACTGTCCAATAACTGTAGTATTTCTTGTTTCTGCTCAGGGGTCGCTTTGGGTCCCAAGTTGGGTATCTCTCTGGGTGAGAAGGGAGAAGGGAGAAGGGTGGGGTATGATGTCTATGGGCTGGTGAAGGTTCACGTGATTTACAGGAACCTTGTCCTGTTCTGGGGGATCTTCCCACTTCTTCAACAGATTGATTTGGAAAATCTGTCCCATCCCACGTTTCTGGGGGATGTCGACTTTCTATGTTACCCGTGTCACTTTTTACAGGATCCTATAAGGGCCTGACCAAGTGGCTAAGAAATTCTTTTCACAGGTTGGTAAGAGAATAAGAAGCTTGTCCCAAATACTCAGTTCCCTTACCTTGCCTCCTTTATTATAAAATATTTTTTGCTTGTTCTGAGCTTTTTCAAGGTTCTCATGCACTTCTTCCCGCACGGTGGCTAGGGTATCTTTCAGGGACTCACTATAGGTCAACAGGGGTTTTCCTTCGTCTTCTTCTTTGGTCCACTGTTCGACCGCCATGTCCAGAAGGGTCCTGGGCTTTCGGCCGAACAGTAGCTCGAAGGGGGTGAAGCCGGTCAATTTTTGTTCGTGTATTCAGATTGCAAATAAGACTAGGGGTAACTTCCGGTCCCAATCCCTACCGCTATCCATGACTAGCTTTTTCAACATGGTCTTAATGGTTTTGTTGTAGCGTATCACTAATCCATCTGTTTGCGGATGGTAAACAGCAGTACGGATTTGGTGTACCCCTAAGATCTTACACACCTCCCTCATCAGCCGGGACATGAATATGGTTCCTTGGTCGATTAAGATTTCTTGAGGAGATCCAACCCGGGAAAAAAAGAGTTCATAGCCTGTGCTACTGATGGTGTGGTTGTACTGGAAAGGGATATAAGCTCTGGGTATCGGGTGGAATGGTCAACAAGCACCAAGGTGTATTGGTGGCCTCTGGTAAGTAAGGAGTAAAGGTGTCAGGGTCTAGCCCTCGCGCCTGCCGAACAAACTACATTTCCCAGAAGTCCGAAGTCCGGGGGTTGGAACTACCGATCCCAGCAGCCTTTGCGGTATGACCGGATATAGGGGAAGCAAACTAAGACGAAGGCGTTCGTGATTCTGTGAAATCCGAGGGAGCGGTAGCTACTATCACCCGGAGTTCCTGTAGCTTTTTCCCTCTTCAGGAGGTGGTGGACACGGACCGTAGAACTTTGGAGTGCCGGCGTGCGTGCGGCAGAGTTCACGCTGACGCACCCGGGAGGACACTGATACACTGGCGATAGTCCGAGAGACTCTACCAGAGCCCTGACGACAGTGCGGTGAGTCAAGGAGCAGCCTGGAGGTGGTGCCTTTGTTCAAGGTATCACGGAGTGCATACCAGTGGCGGAGTGCGAGGGGCAGGCATCCTCTGCATTGCCGTCACGAAGAGAGTGATCATATGTGGAATACAAGTGCCAACGCGGGCGGCGGTAGTTGATCACTACGCCCTACCGTGGTTGGAGGGGTCCCCGTGTTGATCACTACGCCCTACCGTGGTTGGAGGGGTCCCCGTGTGGGGAGAGATCCTTGGTTAGAACTTCGGGGTATATGCAGTTAATATACCCCGCAGCAAGATATTCCTTTTTGTTTACATTGCAGCAACCTTTGGGGGTTTTCACGAGGAGTGAAATCTCCGTACTCAGGAGCTAGCACAGCGGATCCCTTTAAGGTTAAGCAGCCCTCTCATGAGGGTAGGTAGTCTATTGATGTACTATATAAGGAGCATGAGAGGTCTTTATCCCCATGTTTATGGATCTGGTTTTTTGTGTGTTCTGTAGGGAGAAGGGATAGCGGAAGCGTTCCAGGGAATAGAGTCATTGTGCTGAAACAATACAGGTGAATCATTAATGGTTATAGTGAGAATTTACTGAGAGTAGTATGTATGCCTTCTGTTAACCCTTGTGTTTGTTTTTTCCAGCTTCCTTTCCCTGCTGACCCTCCCTTTCCCTTCCTTTTGGGTTTTTTCCCCTTTTAGGGGTTTTTTCCCTCGCCGTATCCTTCGAACACCCTGTGTGTAATCCTTCAGGGTGTTGGGAAGGTCCGGAGGTGGAGCTTATTGCTGCGTCTGGATTCCGCAGAGTGAGAACCTGACAAAAGGACCCACTAGATCCATCCCGACCCTTTGAAAAGGGGTCTCAATAATAGGGAGAGGATATAAGGGAGCTTTCTTTAGTCTGGAGGGGTTAGTGAGTTGACATCTAGGACAGGCGGTGCAATACTTGGCGACTTCATGATAGACTCCGGGCAGTAAAATCTCTCGAGGTGGTAACTAAGAGTGTGTTCTTGCCCATAGTGTCCTCTCCCTGCTTTGTTGTGAGCTAAAAGTAGGACCTGAAGACGAAAGGCTAAGGGTACCAGGAGTTGTTCCATTTGATGGGGTGGGGCTCCAGTTACGCTGAAGAGAATCCCATGCTTGATACAAAAAAAAGGGCCTACCTTATTAGGGTCTGCTTGTTGAGCCTTCTCCCAAGCATGGCGCAGGGTACTGTCTTCCCTTTGTGCAGTCCTGAAGTTTCTTGGAGCAGGGGCTTCATCTGACAAGAAAAAACAGGGAATAGAATCCTTCAAACTCATCTGATATAATTCCCTTTCTCTACGTTTTTCCTTTTTTGTTTTATGACTTTTCTCTGTTATCTTATTCTCTTTAGCTATGCCCACTGGATAATCATTAAAATGGGGAAGGTGTGGTCCCAATAAGACCTTCTTGTCCAAAAAAGGGATCACTCCTACCTTGTGAACCTGTGGGCCCCCTCTATCTCTAGGAGTACCTCTGCCAGGGGATAATCCTGAATGTCCCCATGTACACAAGACATCCTCACTGTTTCCTTGTCTTTGAGCTGTGTGCGAGGTATAAGGTCCCTGCTGACTATAGTATGATGGCATCCTGTATCAAGTAGGGCGTCTAGCGATCTATCGTTAAGGTAGATTCTTTTCTTGTACCGTTCTCTGTTCGCTCCTGCAACCAGAACCCTGCTCTTTGATAAACCTATTTCCATGGGTTCTGCAGTTTCAGTTCTTAGGAGGCATTGTCGTGCTGTATGTCCCCACTCGGCACACCTAGAGCACTGAGGACCCTGTGAGGGGACAGGAGGGAGGAGGGGTGTTTTCATCCGTGGACGAGGTGTTACTGTTAGATGGTTTTCGCTCGTGGGAGTTATAAACCTTTGGCTTGTTCTTCCTGGTGGAGTTGGAGGTTTTTAGGGGTGTAGCCTGAAGTCCGGGGAGCGGGGGTATCTGCATGCCAGTTCGATGGCAGTGGGTGCAGTGGGTTCTGGATGTTGTTTAACCCAAATACGGGTGTTCGGGGGTAAAGCTTCTAGGTATTGTTCCATACTGCTTGTGGCTGGTCGCTACCAACGGTTTCCGAGGTCCTTGATACGAAAGTACAAAGCCCTGGGATTGTCCCCTAAGGTCAATTTTTCTTTCTGAAAATGTGCCCGATAGCTATCAGGACCACAACCAAGCCTCTCTAAAATGGCCTTTTTGATTTCTGGATAGGGGTTATTCTGGCCGGATTTGCTGCTTGGTAGGCTGCCTGGAGTTCCCCGGACAGAAGCGGTGCTATGTATTGGCGCCACCTTTCAGGAGGCCAGGTGGCGGTAGAAGCTACCCGTTCGAAGTTGGTAAAGAAGTAGTCCGGGTCATCCCCTTCTTGAGATTTTTGGAGTACGTTTCCTGGGACAGTTGGATGCACACGGGCACTTGATATAGCATCCGTTAGCCGAAGAGTCGCAGTATCCTGTATCTGTTGGTTTGCTGTGAGAATTGCAGCATGTTCCTCCAAGGCCGTCTTAAAGGCTTCTCTTTCTTTCTGGGCCAATTCACACATAACAGTTTTGGGAGAGACCACTGACACTGGAGCCTTGTTAGCAGGCTTCAGGGCACTGTCCAAGTCGAAAACCAGAATCTGGTAATCCAAATTGGGGCAAAAAGTGGAGGGACTCAGCAACAAGCCCTGTTTTCGTACAGAGAGATACTAATGCGCCTTCTGCGCTGAAGGAGGCCTCTGCACTTGCAACAATAAAATAGTGCTCCAAGTTTTTACTTTTTATTTTCAGCTCAGGGAAATCACAGATGCTTCCATGAGTTTCTGTTTACATTACTTTCAGAGTGCAGAGCGGTCTGAAGCGGCCACCTAGGATGGGGATCCTGGGGGATGCCTTCACATTTTAGGAGGTGAAGGGGCCTTTGTTGCACACCTGATTGAGGGGGCAATAAAGCAGCACTGGACAGTGGACCCAAAATGAAAACAAAGAAAATGCCCTCCTGCCACCAATTCGATAGAAAAAATCTAGCCATAATTGGGATGCAGTGCGCCCCTAACATCTCTGGGTCCCGGTGAGTCTGCACCTGCCTCACTAATGTTAGCTATGTCTCTGGCATCAAGCAGGTTGCACCACACCCTGGTACACTGAGGATTCCAGAGCACATTGAACAGTCTTCCAGATAACATCGCACACATCTGTCTTATGGGGCTCCATATTGGCACATTGAGTAGAATTCTGGCACAAAGAGGACGACCATTCCATACTGACCAAGGGCTTCCATTTTTAGAATAGACATTCCTTATGTGTTACAGTTTTGAAGAATTAATAAAGTTTCTTAGACACAGTTCTATAAAGCCTCAAAGTACTACGGCTGAAAGATAAGGAGGGGTTGGGCGTGAATGTCTTCTGACCAAAAATACTTCTATTTATTCCTTTCACAAATTGACAAAACGATCACTGGCAGCTGTAAATGTTTTTATTAATGCAGATTTTTTCTACACAAGGAGGAGCCGTTCCCAGTTGAAAATTATTTTTAAGGTCGGGAGATCGGCAGAAGAAAACAACTTGTACATTTCTAGTCTTTCCCAAACTTCCATTCAACACTTTCTCAAACTGAAAATAGTCAAAGGTTTATCTCAGTCAAAATATGAGACATTCCCTTTCCAGAATGAGCAGGAAAAAGGACCACACCCTCGTATGGGGAAAACTGTTTCCCTGTAGAGAAACAAAAGGTGTGTGTATTGCACAATTCACCTTGTGCATAATTTTATGTGATGGAGAGTTGTGCACTCTGATGGGCAGGCCTCACCAGAGAAAATACCTACTAATGCGATAAATTTAAGTCGGGATCGAATTGACTGGGAAGGCAGTAGCAATTCGGATGAGGCCCGTTTTCTGGAGCCAGGAGCCTTATGACAAAAGTGTGACCCTGCTAGAGTTAAACATCGGTGTTTTGGCGGGATTAGAGACAGTTTGCTTACACAAAGCAGAGTTCTCAACTGTTACAGTGGTAGCTTTTAAGATTCGGGCGGATATGCAGAAAACTGGTCCCCGAGGTGCACCAAATCTAATACACTTGTCAACATGAAGTCTGTGTATAGAGGAGGCAGGTGAATGGTGCTCCTCCACTAGTAAAGCTTGCTACCTGTAGGTTGAGATGGAGTGGCTTTGTAGTTATTCCTTCCATGTCCGTAATCTTATGGGGCACTCCTATAATTTAACTGGCATGTAGTCCATTATAAGCTTAGACCAGGAATACAGTACTAAAGTGCATTCAATTATAGCCATGTGTAACCCTCAGGTGATTCAATTAAAAGTACAGCTATATACACTTTCAGAGTTATATATATATGTGATCAAGACAGTGTTTCACTGTCGAAACGCGTAATGCTGAAATGCCAAAGATGCTGATAATTTAAATGCAATAAACTGCACCTTGAAAACTACGAAGAACACGCTGTGGTCCATACCTGTTTTCTTGGGGGATCCGAGGCACGACAGGATTTTGGTACAATATATATGTATATATATATATATATATCTCCAAAACACCACGTCTCCAAAGATAACGTGAAGCGCACTCCAAGCTCGTTTTCCAAGAATTAATCTTTATTAGTCACTCTCCGTGGAAAGCCGACACACGCGTTCCGGCACCCTGGCCTTCGTCAGTGTCAGTTGATGCATTGAAAAAGCCACATATAAATAATAAATGTCTTCATTGGACAAGAAGGAAAGTGAGCAAAACCGACAGAGGACTAATCATACAGATTACAGAAAATCAATCGTTATGGTGTCGGCCATTTTAGCCTAGTTAATTAAACAGAAAGGATCATGGCCAAATTAACAGGGTAATTCATCAAACCATGGCAGCTTTATGGGTGCATAAAACAACATTCGACCCCCTAGACATGTGGAGCATGCGAAACGAATGTGCGCACATTGCGAATTGCCTAAAAGGAGGGAAAAATCAATCCATTCAATTGCATATATTGTCATGATCAATTGCAAAAAATTCATTATAAATGTTGCTCCATCACCTGGCATATAAGAATTTAGGAAAACTCCGTCTAAGGTCAATATAATTTAGTACATTGCCATAGAATCATGCTGACAATAAACTTTGCCTATATAGGTTAAATAAAGCCCTCAAATGGGCTATTGTCTAGTAGTAGTTTAACGTTAGGTAAAAGTGCATCATTGCAAAATACTTTATAAGACAATATGTGGGCAAGTAATGCATAGATGAATGTTAAATGCAATAAATGTATATGCATGCCACACACTGCTTAAATTACCAATTTGCTGTTACTTTTCTGAATCCAATTGCATCCAAAATGTCACCTAGGGTTGGACTTTGATTAGCCAATAAAGGACCACAGTTCTTCCTCCATATTGAGACCCCCAGGAGTGCGTGCCTCCAATTGACGCAACTCTTTAACCCTGTCTCCTCCTCTTTCAGTAACGGGGATATGGTCTAGGCAGAAATAGCTTAGCTTATTGCTGCGAGATTCATGTTTTTCAGCGAAATGCCTCGCTACCGGGTAATTAGTGTCCCGGTTTGTGATTGCCCGTGTGTGCTCCAACACTCGTTTCTTGGCTGGATGAATGGTACTTCCAACGTATTGGAGACCACACGGGCATGTCAAACAGTAGACGACAAAGTTCGTATTACAGTTCATGAACCTATTGATAGTGCACATTCCCTTTCTGCCGGGAACCATATATTCTTTAACTTTTTTGCTGTTCTTGCATGCCTTACATGAAAGGCACGGATAGAAGCCAGCCACAGTTTTTTTGGGGGTACTATCAGAAAAGTGACTGCGTACTAATAAATCTTTCAATGATTTACTTTTACGATAAGTTACCTCAGGTTGTTCAGAGATAGTTTTACCAATAACATTGTCGGTCTGAAGTATTTTCCAATTCTTTTCTACTAGTCCTCTAATGGTTCTAGCTTGTGTGGAAAAACCTAAAATAAGTCGAGGACTTTCCATTTTTTCTGCTGCCGGAGTCTTTTTAGATTCTTTTGAGCCCAATAAAGACTGTCTCTCAATTGCCTGTACTTTTAGGGCAGTATCGTTTAGGAGATCACTGGTATATCCTCTTTATCTAAATCTACTCAGCGACTCACTGGCTGCCTGGGTATAATCCTTGGGGAGTGTGCAATTTCTTTTCAGCCGCAACAACTCCCCGTATGGAATACTCCGAATTAATGACAGAGGATGCTGACTTTTGTAATGCAGAACTGTGTTCCCTGCAGTGGGCTTGCGATAGAGCTTTGTGCAAATTTTGCCATCTGCCACAAAAACTGAAAGGTCTAAAAATGGTACCACAGTCTTGCTCATGTAGCTTGTGAATCGCAAATTGAGAGTATTGTCATTCAAGATATCTATATACTCTTTTGCCTCTTCGGGCGTGCCTTTCCAATCGATGAATAGGTCATCGATGTAACTTCCCCATAGGGCAATTTTCTCGACCCATACCTCGTTGTTGTCCGCCCAGGCCACGTGCTTCTCCTACCAGCCCACGAACAAGTTCGCGTAGCTGGGGGCGAAGCACGTGCCCATCGCGGTGCCCTGGGTTTGCAGATATAGATGACCACCAAATAGAAAAATATTGTTGCATAAACAGAATTCAGCAAATTCCAACAACATTCTATTGTGCATCTGGAACTTCAAAGGTCTGGCTTTCAGAAAATAATGGAGTGCTTTCAACCCATTATTGTGTGCAATACAGGTATAGAGGCTGGTTATGTCCATGGTTATCAGTACAAAGTCCGGCTATATATATATATATATATATATATATATATATATATATATATATATATATATATATATATATATATATATATATGCCATGGTCTGGGAGGAGTAGCGCGAGGTGCCGCCGTATCACCGAGGAGGGGGGAGGGGCAAGTGATCAGCTGACTGGATGAGGTCGCCACTTAAAGATCTTTCCAATTGACCCCCAGAGATGGAATGAGAACATGAAAACGGGCACTGAGGAAAGCTATTAAGGGCTGAAACGTGTCTGCCAGCGTTTCATGGACTCGTAATGCCAGCACTTTTTCATCAATAAAGCCACTTTTCTGCACCCCGGAGCTGTCCCGCACTCTTTCTTACCTAGAGGGAGTATTGGTTTGGTGTCTTACCAGCGAGCGGGCTGCTGGTTAGCGGGACGCCCTCTCGTTCAGGAGCTATGCGGTGTGCCTGCAGCTTTGGTCGTCGCATGGAACTGCAACGCGTCGTCCCCCCTGGTACAACAGATTTCCACATGGAGGTTACCGTCACCTGGGGAGAGAGGTGGCAAGATTGAATTGCCTGAGAAGGGGTACAGAAAGTGGCTTGATCTTCTGGACAACTGCGGTGGTGTGGGGTTCATCAGCCACATAGTGGGTCATCACATGGTGTTGTGCAGTACCCCATCACGGTATGGCACTGCTCTGAGAACTCCATCTACCAGCATGCCGTGGTCTGGGAGGAGTAGCGCGAGGTGCCGCCGTATCATCGCGGCGGGGGAGGGGCAAGTGATCATCTGACTGGATGAGGTCGACCACTTAAAGATCTTTTTTGAGCTGACCCCCAGAGATGGAATGAGAACATGAAAACGGGCACTGAGGAAAGCTATTAAGGGCTGAAACGCGTCTTCCAGCGTTTCATGGACTCGTAATGCCAGCGCTTTTTCATCAAAAAAGCCACTTTTCAGCACCCCGGAGCTGTTCCGCACTCTTTCTTACCTACAGGGAGTATTGGTTTATATACATATATATATATATATATATGCTAGATCAGTGGTTCTTTACCTGTGGTCCTGGAACTCCCGGGGCCCCTGATTCTTACTCACGGGTCCGTGACTGCTCAGTAAATGAAATAATATTAACAGATTGATTGCGTCTATGAAAATAAAGAATGAAAATGCAAAATCGAAAATTTTAAAAGGCTAATGAAATATGAAGGAATTTGCAGTCGGAGGCTAAAGATTAGGCTGGTATCCTCAGATTGATTTTAGGGAGCAGTGCAAAATGAATAAAACAGACTATAGTATGGACGATGGGTGGCGTCAGTTGCTTTATAAAAGCCCCAACCTTACTATTAAAATGAAAAATTTGATTTTTGTTTTGATATTTGTGAATTAAATAAAATATTTTATCATTTGCGTATTTGTTTGATGAATGCCTGTTTCTGTATTGTGGTGTATTGTTTTGAGGTTCAGTTCATCCAAGTTGCTTAAGGTGGGCTTTCGGCCTTGCAGTAATGACTCAGTGGGGGTCAACTTATTCCAATAATGATTCAGTGGGGTCCCCGGGTTCCAATAATGATTAAGTGGGTCTCAGAAGTCAAAAGTTTAAGAACCACTGGGCCAGATCGTGTTGTGCTCTACGGTGAGCATTATATGTGTGCAGAACAATTTGCAGAGTGATTCATACAAACATTGTTCCCCAACAGAATCTTTCACTCTAGACACTGGAGGTGTCGGCCAACAGTTCATCATTTGTACAGGAAGCGGATTACAAAAATACCGCCATTCAAAATGAGATAAAAAACACAGAGTGCAAAGTGATGGAAGCATCTCAAAGGCATCCTGTTCCTTTCAGTCCTACAGTGTGGGCTGCACTAAGAGCAGGAGCTTTGATCTTTGTTCCCACCTCATTAGGCTTCTCTGGAATGTTTTGTGCTGGGGAATGAAGGCTGTTGGCTAAACATATGCACAGGCAGTGGAAATCTTTCAAAGCATATTTATTTATACAGTTATTTCACTTTTCATGATGGGTTTCTTGTGCTAGGGTCGGAGTAGGGTCATTGCAACTTTTATATTTTAAACTCCATCACGAATAGCCTTCAACCACGTCCTAAATTGTCGAATTAGCATCATATTAGAGCCAAGGGACCATTTTTCTATTTAACCATGGTGTTTCTTTACAGACATTTTGCTGAAATTCTGTACAACTGGAAACACAAGGCATAAGACATTACACCCACAGGATATTTGCCTGACCTAATGGATACCAAAATGGGCAGACTTTCCTTCAATCGGTACAGAAAGAAAGGGACCCAGACTTACTCACGGCTTGTGTGGACAGGGAGGCCTGTAGCATCCTGTGATAAGTGTCCCGACCTGCCCGGGTGGAATTGCATACTTGGAGCCTGGGTACTGTAAGCATCTTGAGAATCGGGGTTAGATCCTCTTGCAAGGCACTAGCTAGGTCATTATCTGGTGAATCGATCTTGTTGTCATGCCAATTGACAAAAAATGTAAATGCAGCCGAAAAATGTTTAACATTACAGATTTGAGATGTAACGTATTTATTTCCCTGGGACCTATGAGCATTTTTATTATATATAATCTTGCTGCTTCGTTTGCTGCGAGGGGGACAATTAGAATTGTGGCAATATAAGCCCTGTTACAGTAATTATTGATTCACTTTATTATTGTTTTTATATAATGGAATTAATAATTATTGCACGTTGGCACTTTAAAATGCAATTTGTGCAATATTTTGTTATAGAAACCATTGATGTATTTTCATTGCATTTAAATTGTGTTTTTATATATTGTAATTAGTATTTATTGAACGTTGGCACTTTAAACTGCAACATGTGCAACATCTTGTTATGGTAATTATTGATATATCTTTATATGTGCTACCAATGTAATTAACTATGCATGATTAAGCCCATGCTTGACTGATTTTATAATCAATCTTTCTATGTTCAATGTATGGTGAATTTATGCGGCTTTGTGACATAACTATGGTTAAATTGGTAATTTTTTAAATAATTCTTGTGGTACAGTTGTTAGATACCGAGTAATGTAAGGAAGTTTTGATTGCAATGATTTTCATTAATAACGCAATAAAGATTTATAACATGGCAGTGTGTGCGCACCAGTTGTTTATGTAAGACCCCATTGGGGCGGGGAGCACTGGGCAAGCAGGGGCTCCTGGTCTTCTTTAAGTCATTTGCCTCTGATTTCCCTTGGTCTGTCCTACTACAGCGCTACAAACTGGGCCAAGAACAGCCTCTTAAGGAATTGATTCTCAGTGGTAGCAATGGGGAGCAGTCACAGGCTTCTTAGGGCGATTGTGTTGGTGTGCTCAAACTCAAGACTCAGCAGTCACACAGCAGCGCAATCACTCATTGTCCAACCCAGGGCTTTTCTTGTACAAGGAAATGTGCTATATTGCACAACAAAACTAAATACTGCACAAGTAATAATGAACTGGCACAATTTAGTGAACTGGACTCTAGACTTCCTTTGCCTTGATCTGTTATCCTGTTCCTCTCTCCCTGGGTTCCCCCACATCTGGTCTAGGCAGTTCTCCCCTTGCAGTAGAAATGTCTATGGCAGCATGAATAAAGGGTCAGGTGCAGATTAACCGCGTCTAATGTACTCAATGAGATCAGTGTATCGCAGTTCAAAAATAGTAGCTGGATTTTCACCAAGGTTCATGTCCAGGAAGTGAATGGCTTAAGCCAGCTGCCAGATGGTGGAAATATGCAGCCCATCTGCCAGCTTCAGGGAGACAGTGCATGATTTAGGCCAAATGTGTTTTTCTCCTACTGTAGCAAGGTCATGGTCTGGGATGGCAATGATGGCCGAGGTCAGAGGCTATCTGAGTCAAAAGTTCAAGAAAGCTGGAGTCTTCGTGACCGCATGGGACAGATCTCCTAATGGCCACACCTCTACACACTTTTGGATGCTATGCTTTCACTTGAACCCCACTTCAGGCAAATCATTTGTGTTGTAGCAGTGCAAAGTAGTCACACCAGTTTATAGGTCACAGCAGCACAGGAGGCAAGATTGCACTTTTTGTGCCACAGCAGCACAGGATGACCCATAGACACACTTTTTTGGGTCACAGTGGCACAGGCCCAACCATGGTTGCAGTTCTTCCAGCACTGAGCAGTCGTGATTCCATGATTCCATCTTCAAACCACAACCAGGAATGTCTAACACCTACCCACATCCGTGGCACACGGATCACTCTCCTTCATCATCCATCCTCTAACTCCACCAGCACCAGTGTCTTACTGCTTCTGGCTCTATAGGGACAATCACACCTCCTGCAGGGCTGGCATGCTCCTTCGCTCTCTGCAGCAGGCAGGTTGGGTTCTAGGCACCTTGGGTCAGATGTACAGCTTCATTCAAGACTTCATGTAATGTCGCCTCACCCCTTAGAAACTGGGTGTCAGGCTGACACCAGCTCTGGTTGTACAGCACTCCTCTGAGTACAGTGAAGAGTACTGTCTTTCTTGGTCGTAGAAAACATCGAACTGGAACAATAAGTGGGTCAGTAGGTCCTCTGTTTATACAGCCAAAGCACACGAAAAATGTGGGTCCACTATCTGCACTTTCATATTTGGGTGGTTCACCTTTCAAGTGGCCACTCCAGGCTGCTCTCCAGACACAACCTTTGTGTAGAATGATGCTCTTCACAGCAGGGTAGTCTGACCACCGACAAAAGGGGCAGAGAGAGGAGGAAGCTTTCTGCACACTGAAGAGTGGTCAGGGAAAAACAAAAGGCTAGACTCACCTTTCACCTTGAGCAATAGAGACTGCAGCCCCACCCTTCAACCCTACCATCTACGATTGTTACAGAAAGACTAATCAACAGTTCCCCTCAGCAAAAGGTCTAATTGAATTTCTAAAGGAGCCTCATTTTCTCTCTCCCCACCTCAAGGTCTAGGTCTACCCCCCCTACCATACACTTCCACTTTCTGGGACACCAACCTCACCTCTATCTTGTGCATAAGGCCAGGCTAAAGGCATCCAGAGGGCACCCCACAGGCCACCATGACTTGTGTTCATTCATACACATAATGCATGTGTCACACATGCATTATGTGTATATCTTGCTCAACAGACACTGGGGATGTTGGTGCTAACATCTCACTTATCTCATAGAAGCGCTACTTTACATGGGTGGGCCAGTAGGTGTCCACTCCAGTGACATAGCTAAGAAGTTTTGATCACAACTATGGTTTCACAGAACACGGTATGCTGCCACTACCACCCTATGTGATGAAACCCATGGCTGGAACAGTACTTCACTGTCAGTTAAATGAGGGGATGCTTGGTTCACCCCTCCAGGTCCAGGACAGGTTTAGGACCTCATATATCAGATACACGCAGTCAGACACTCAGGGCAGGGAACGCGTCTGTGCACCATGCAGGGGGCATTCTTATCCCAACAGGTTATATTTTGACTGAGAGGGGGGGCTTTTGATACACAATTACCTGTAGTGATGGTAATGAGGAGAGGAGTGATCACCTGAAGCGAAGCACATTAAATCATCAGTGGAGTGGCCATAAAGTGTTTAATGTAGACAGCCAACCTATATTAACCAGATAAAGTCAATGGTGAGTACACCCATGACTGCTCATCCCATCGACATCAATTGCCATGAGGTGTCATGATGTGAAGGTGCTAAGATCACAAGTGTGATTTCCCAATTACGGTGCTGTCATTATTTATTTATGAGGTTTTTCTATAGTACAGACTTCGCCAAAAGGCAGAGGAGCTCTGCATAGGGCCAAAAACCAGCATAAAGTCAATGAGTGATAGGAGATGTAGCTGGTTTGTGGGCGGTTAATGCATTGTGATGTAGTGCTCTTTGAAGAGGTGAGCCTTCAACGCTTTCCTAAATTGGACCAGTGTTAGAGTGGTCCTGATGGATATGGGGATTTTCTTGCAGATCATGGGTGCTTAGATGGAAAAGCACTACTGAATTGTTTTTTCTTTTTTACACTTCTTAATCTGAAGTCCGATGGTGCCCTGGCTGTGGGTGTGCAGTGAATCACTAAAGTAGTTAGTTTTTTGCAAGATAAGCGGGGTGCTGGTCATGATGGATGTGTAAATAATGCAGCTGGTTTTAAGATATGCAGGTCAGCAAGGAGAATCAATGAGTTCCTTCACGATGGGAGTGATGTGAATATATTGCTTTCGGCCCTGGATGAGACTGCTTGCGGCACGTAGGATGCCCTAAGTGGGTGCCAAAGTGGCGTCTAGGAGGCCACGGGTTGAGTTAGGTTTGTACTGTCTGTTGTTAATTGTTCTTGGAAAATAGCAGGAACTTCTGTCTTGGGTTGAGCTACACGTAGGTACTGGACATCAAGGCCTGGATAATGTGCAGGCTGTGTTTGAGGCACTGGATGTCTGAAGCAGAGTACCTTGTCCACAAAAATGTAAGTGACACTCCAAGATCATTAATTGAATTTACTGCTGTCTTTTACAGACAGTGAATTATTTCAGCAGCGCTTGTATCTCATTACTTGTGGAAATATATTTTCCAGTCTTTTTCATAGCTGGACAAAAGTAACTTCCAATTGTGTGATGAAAATGTGAGCAGTCAAAGCTTTAGAGATGCTCTTTAGAACTGATACCTCCCATCATTTCACTGTCTGCTAAAAGGGGACTGCACTTTTTGGAAGAGGACCTCATATTACAGTGTGCACTGTATGGAGAGAATTCGTCATGGGGCAGTTTTCAGTTATCATATGACTGCGTAGTCCTTTGTTATTAATCCTAGGACGCGTAGTGTTCTGTTGCGGTCACCTAGGACAATTCAAAACATTCTGGTTGCTGATTCTGCCGAGTTGTTGGTGCTGTCTTACAGAGAAAGAGAGGGAGAGATTCATTTTATGAACAATGGAGAACGTTGTATTAACTGGATTTTTCTCCTATGATTGCACTCACCATAGAGGTCTAGTTTATTTCTTTGTGCATGCTTGGTTGCATAGTGATAGTAGGATTCAGAAAATGATGGGATGGCTGGTGTTCTAGCTAATGCTAACTGCAGGTAGGCCCTGGTGTCCTTCCGCTGCAGGGAAGTACTTTGAGGTTACCGGCAGTAGTTACATTGTATATTTGTTGCTGTTCCCATCCAGTGCTTGGTGTTAAGTGTTTTGTGTCAGATTTCAATGATGAATCTGGTGGGATAGATGGGGTTCCAGCTAATGGTATCGATGAGTGGGCCTGTATGTGTTTTCCCTGCTCTTTCATGTGTTGCCTGTAGGTGTGTAACAAATATGTTGGCTCAGGGCCGGCTTTAGCGCTGGTGGCGCCTGGCGCAACAATAACTTTTGACCCCCCCACGTCTCATGACCGCCTCCTCGGATACTCCCCCTTCCACCTGTAAAAGTGACCCTCATCTCCCCTATGATAAGATATTGCTAAACACAGCACCTGCCTGAGGTCACAGCGCCCCCTCCACAGGTCAGCACCCAGTGCAGCCGCACCAGTCGCACTGCCCTAAAGCCAGCCCTGTGTTGGCTTCATGGTCGCACAGGGGCTTTAGGAAACACTGGCGCAAGTGTACAGCCCTTTGGTAATCCATGCGGAGTACTGTCCAAGGGGAACATGGGATTCTGCATTGTGAGTTCTGGAGAACGGTTGGCAATCAATAATGAGAACCATATTTGTTTTGTTTCTGTTATTCCAATTATTTCTTTAATTATGCTTTACGATATTTGATGGGTAATAGGGTTAACAATATTTGATGGCTTATGGGGTTAACACAAGTCTGTGGTCCAACATGAATAAAGAGCATACTCTGTGGTTGGCTGCAGCTCCCTCACTCTGGCCTCAGTGCTGCTTTGAAAATAGATGGTACTTCAGCTATTGTGCTGTTGGCCTTTGCATCCTTCACAAGGTGAGAGAGGTGGTCACCTAACAAGACTCCAAGGGACCCCGCCCAATATTTAGTCTGCTTTCCACTCCAGTCAACTCCCAAGAAGAGAATGGCTGCATCCTTTAAAGCCAAAGAGGTATAAGACAACATGGATCATTGTCACTCATGGGTCTTAACTTTACTTGGAAATGGAATGTCTCCCTCACCTGCTACAGTGGGTGAGGTAGATGCAGACACATTGTATGTTTTGATATATGTGCAACATTTGAAACAAGGAACAATTTCTAGAGCTGCCACAAGGTGGATGGGGCGTTCTCCACAAGGACCCAGGCTTCCCTGGTCCCCACTGTCCTTCGGTAGCTATTGTGTCTATATCACTAGATGGCGCCAGATGCCATTGTTGTGTTTCGATTTCGATGTCCGTACATAGGTTTTCCCAAGTCATGTCCTTATATAGGCACAATTCGCATTGCCCTTATTTAGGTATAGAATCCTAGTCCTTATTTAGGCATTAGCCATACTATCCAAATACAGGCATGGTCACCTACATCCGTCCATCCCAACGTCGCAACGAGTTCTTAGAAACTAGACCCTTAAGCCTTTGGGACTTTCCCTAGCTAGAATTATTGATTTCTCCAAGAAATCATCTATTATGCATGAACTACTATTCCTTGGGTGTTCATTCCTGATGTTTTCCTCTGCCCGACCTTACGTCAATGCTAACATTCCTAAGCACCTTCCAGGTATAAATATACCTTCCCTTACCATGGCAAACCACGGCTCGGCTGCACAGCTCGATATGGCTCGCCAAGGCAAGTTCGCTAGAATTCGAGTCCCCTCCTGACGCACTGACCAGACGCTGTCATCCTGAGACATGTTCCAATTCTAAGGGAAACAAAGTTGTCATGTTTATGCGGTTGCCAGAAACTACTCCCTTCTTGTTTATTCAAGGAGTTTCTAGTGGCCTCTGAGTTAGCTGGCACACAAAGCAATTAAGTTTAATGTACTCGATAGAGGCATACTGTCCTCAGTCCTATGCCACAACTATAGTGTATATTATTCCAATGTGCAGAGCCTATAAGGGAAATAGTAACTACACTACACCATGCTGTCTCGTTTTTAATGCAAAGAAACAGGTACTTATGGCTCATGGCAACAATGGAGCAGGTGTCTAGAGTCCAGCATTGCTTTGACCCCAGGTCTTGCCATAACCTCTGACAAGCCTGTTAACTACTTTATTGTCTAAATCCTGGCAGGATTGGGAGTTTATGATGGCATCTTTCTTGGCAGACTGTAAGGAGAACGTTGAAATACCCACGGCTGAATCACTGTGGAAGCGACTATCCTGTGGAGTGAGTGCCACTGGAATTCTTGGATCCCACAGGGATCTCCAATGTGGCGACCAGTCTTCTCTAAGATGCTATAACCATCATGCCTACTGCTACTATGCCAGATGAGACACAACGAAGTAGAACATGTCTTCAGTCAATGCAAGGAAACGATTGGAATCACCCGAAAATACGCAGAAGAAAAGGAAACTGAGCGAATTCAAGTAAATTGCCAATGCATGTTTTAAAATCAAAAATTCATTCAAATAATATCCAAAACGAAAATGGAAACCCCTAGAATGACTGCCAACAATTTAAAGTGAAACCAAAACAATGCAATACAAAATTAACTTCATAACACAGTCTTACACCTCTGAATTTAGCCAAATTTAATAATGCATGGTTGAATCTTCTGACTTGGGTGATATCAGAAAACTTTGCAATGTATCAGCCGAACATTGATCCGGTCAATCCACTCATTTCACATTGGACTCCCCGATTCTATCATAGAGTCAGGTAGTGACCGACAGACTGAGAGCTGAAGCCATCACGACTGACTCCCCTGTCAATATGGCAGACAATCTCACCCGTTCCGGTGACATTAGGGCACAGCCAGCAAACCATCAGACCAGAGACGAAGAAGAGAAAAAAAGAACACAGAACAGACAAAATGCCTGCCACATCGATGCGCCCACGATCTAGGCTGATATCCCTGAATAATGTTTTTTAATAATTTATTACAATTTGAAATTAAAACAAGCGAAGGACCATTCAATGCATTACACATTACCACAGGCAGTATTAGACAATTACACTTTGAAAATAGCGTTAGTTGCACAGGATACATATTCATAGACAAACATAAATATTTAAGATCAACCTAAAAAGGTTAAAACTATATTACACCCATAATTACCTAGAAGGTGAAGATGGGTGTTGATGTGTAGGAAATAAACATTTTGCTAAATCATAATTCATCGACAGTACTTCACCTCAGAAGTCCTTCAGCCTCCTATGACGTTCTTCTTTTAAAAAAAAAAAATCTCAAGAAAAAAATAACATTAATTTATTCAATAATTTACCAACCCAGGCTTGAGCAAGGACTAGTCATACAATAGCCACAGACTCCAATATTAAGGACGGCTATCCCCACATTTATCCGTGTCAATGCCTAATATCCTTTGTGCCATTAATATAACTTGTGTCAATGTATTAATGCCCTGCATCAGCTGCACAGTGCTGTATGCCCGGCCAAGTACTCCATCGCAAGCTATTTCTCCCACTTGAGTGCCTGCTTTTCCAAAGCACGAGTGTCATAGTAAAATAAGGTGAATAACCCTGCACGATGAGTGTAGGTTCTGCAGTGTGACAAAGCTATGGCAATGTGCCCCTTCATGTTGATATAACCCAGAGCCAGTGTAGAATTCCTTATTAAGCCATTACTAAGCCGAGTCTGGTAGCTCAGTAAATACTCAGTGGACAAACATATCCACCCCAGGAATCTCTGTACTCTTGATCACAGGTTCTGTGAAACGTGAGAGCTCTGGAACACTTCTCCACAAAGAGACTCGCCTGGCAGTTTCATTGCTCCTCCCTGCACATTCCAAAGCTGATCTAAGTCCCACCCAGAGAGAGGCAGGCACGAAGACAAGGTAAAGGACGTGTGACTAAACCACTAGTGTGAGGGGAATGCAAGTAAATGTTCAATGCACTTTAGTGTCACAAAAAAGGTGTGATATGTGGCAAGGCTTTGCACTGGGCGATATCCCAGAGTTGCCACCATTTCCCATCAGACTTCTGCCTTTTGGCAGGCATGCGTGGTCCTCCAAGCCAGCCACCACATCGACCATCTCCATCCGCCTCCCAGTCGTTAGATACCCTCCATCACCGGATCCAGCTGAGGCCAAGTCTGCATCGCCACAGACGATGATGGCTGGAAACAGTCCATTTGCTAGCAGTGTCCTTGTCAAGGATCAAGTTTTTCAGAGAACAGGTTACAGTGAGCAGGTCCAGGGATGTGAAGGGGGATCAACAGGGGATCTCGAATTAGGTAGATGGAGGCAAACAGCAATTACTATTGAGCTATTGGGATAAGGTAGGAAGTTTGGAAGCATAATGGATGCCAATCTTGTGATATCATATCATATACTGGATCTGATGGTTCAGATGACTAATGCATCCACTGCTGGCATCAGCATTTAGCCTCATGGTCACAGGCTCGACTCCGCAAGAATACACTCAGACGTTTATCCTTTTGAGGTCACTAAAAGGAGTATTATACAGCTGAGTAATAAAAATCTGATGTTAGTGCGTACGTGTGCTTTCAAATGCGCATTTTGGGATATTCTATCCGCAGAGCTCCGTTCTGTTCTGTGTTCTGTTGTGTCCTCCCTGCCGATGAGTATCACTGACGGGCCCCTTTGGTCCAGTAGAAGGTGCTGGATTGAGGGTTCTGCCCAGTGGAGGCTGGTGTTCATGGGCGAGATGGGCGCCGCCCTGCCACCCTTGGGGATTAAAAAAATGTGAGCTGGAACACAGAGCAGCTAGCAATAAATTATGCTGGCTGCTCGGTGAACAAACATGGGCAAATCCGGGTTTTTCTTTGAGGGGGTGGGGGATGATTGCTCTTGGCTCAGGGGCCCTGCTGCACATGCTTTTGGCTGGGCGAAGATTTCTTCGACCTTGAGCCAGAAAGCAGAGCAGTGACGACACACAGATGGGCAGGATCTGTGTATCACTGCCAGAATACAGCTTTCAATTTGGGCGAATTTAGTAAAGCCCAGGGAGGAGTCAGAAGCTTCCCATTCATTCCAATGGCTGGGGGCAGGCCAGTCCAGCTTCGGTGAAAGTAGTGGGGTGTGGCAGGGGCCTCTGCCTCTTCCTGGAGAGAGACCCAGTAACAGTTGTTGTTTTAACAGTGATTGGTGTGCTGGGGTCTGGGGGAGGGGTCAATCCAAAACTTTCCAGTTTGTTTCAGTGCCGCCTGTCACGAGTGTGACTCGGAGCGAGAGAACATCATTTGAGCTCCTGGGACAGCGAGCACGGAGCACCTGCACTGACTAAGTAAGTGTTGCACACAGCCGAGTGACCACCTGACCCGACTAAGGTGACGATGGCTGCAGCTTTAGCACTGCAGCTTGAATGAAAGCGTGTGTGACAGGATACTGTGACTTCACTTGACTAATAGAAGGAAAGGAACACTGGCCGGGCCTTTGCACTTTCACGTGCAGCTGGCCAGACAGTGAAAGGCCCAGCCGGTGTTCCTAAATTAGTCACGCAGAAGGCTGGAAAGGAAAACCTGCTGCCCAGGCCTGGTGCTGCTGCCGCGTCGTGGATTTTCCTGCTTGCTTGACTGCTGCTCCATAAACTGTACTCCACCCTGTGTTGTTGCCCTGTTTTGGCGCAGGTCGAGATCAGGGCCAGATTTAAAAAAATGTTCACTTCAGAGCACATGGTTGGCTAACCAATTGCTTTATTTCCCCCTGCCCCTGCTCTGTTTGCTTAGGTATTCCCGGGATGCACTGGGGGGCTTTATCCAGCATATTACTATTGATAACAGCAGCTCATAGGGTGCTGATAAATGCAGTTCTTCTCACAAACAGCCGGATATTGGGAACTGCAGCCCACAGAGTGCAGCTTATTAAGATCTGCAGCTTGGACGTTGAAGTGCATAACAAATGTCGATGGGGTGGCCTTAGCGAATTTGGGGGCAAGGCAACAAGAAGTATGGAGCTGTTAGTGTAAAATCTGCATTCACTTGAAAAATGCAGTGTTAAGAACAACAGGTCACACCAGTCAGATATCGCGGGTGTTGAACTACACCTCACGCACAGCCTGTGATGTATTGAAATTTGCACTCACATTGAAATACTACTACTGCCTTCTGCTGCAGCTCGTTTGAAGGGCGTGTTATGGTTTGCACCGTGACCTCACACCAAAGAGCGCATGGTGTTTTCAGCCTGCAGCTCACTTTGAGAGGGTACGAACTGAGATCTTAAACTCACGCTAACAGCGCATGGTTATTATTGTACGGACGGGTTCTTCTGAGCTCAGGGGTTTGCATGGACAGTGCAGAGAAAAGAGATGTCCGCTGTGTTGCAAGCTTGGTTTGAATTTTAAAGGTCACTTGTAGTGAGATCTATGTTGCACACAGGACATGGTTTGTTGGCTACCACAGCTTTTATTAGCTTTAATGTAGCGCATGCTTTGAAATGAGTTGCCGCCTGAAGTTTATAACGGCCAAGTTTAAGAGATCCAGAGGTGAGGCTGAAGGCAGTGCGAGTTTCTCTTGCGTTGCCTGTCAGTGGCCCAAAAAGGTGTTCACAATCACAATGCATGGTTGTCCAGTCCTTGGCCTCTCTCTGCAGAGCACACACAGACAACCTCTGTCAAAGAAAATATGTGATTCTTACTGGTTTTAGGTGTATGTCAGCTGTTATGTTGTTATTTTTGGATTCAATAAGCTCAGAGAGACACCAAAATACCAGCTATGAGAATGACAGAAAAATAGTTTATGTGGTTAAGCCATGCCTATACAGAGGCCATGCTCCTTTTAGGGACCCCCCTACTTTTTTTCATCCCACTTAAAGCCCTGACTAAAAGTAAAGAAAATAATAAAGCGGTATGACTGTCCACACCTGTCGCGTCATAGCGCTATTATTTTCTTTCCTTTAAGCTACGTTGCACAGCAGCCAGCGAGCGCTTCTGTGCAACCTGTTTGAAAAACATTGATAAAGCCAATAGATCAGGCTTTGCCAATGCTTGTTTTTTTTTTTGTTTCTGTTCACTTTGGTTTCTCGGCCTCTGGATGCCCTTTCGCACCTTATTTCAGTGACGAGGCTGTGGGGAGGAGATTGGGGGGATGCAGTTCCGCGCAGACGGACATCTTGTGTGGAGAAGGGGAAATCTGCACAGCAACAGACCTGGTGGAACTTGAAGTGTAGAGTGGGGGGATGAGGGTCTCCCGGGGAGGGCTTGATCGACTCTTTTGGGATGAAAACACTTGAAGAGAAGATCTGTCACTTGTCACAAGTGACAGATCTTCTCTTCAAGTGTTTTCATCCCGATCTTGGGCCCTTAAAGACAAGATCTGCTGCACAGATAGCAGACACTGCTGCCAGGCGCCAGGAAGACCAGTCTCCCCTCCGCGCAGCGCTCTAGCTTAATGCACTGCAAATGGAAACACCACACCAGGCCTCATTTCCTAAAGGGTTGCTAATAACTCAGGAGAGTTCTTATGATAATACTGGTGGCTCTGATTCTGAAGCTATGCATCAGTAAATCCACGCTCGGTATCGCTGTTGTCCAGACTACTGTATTCAGATAACACAATGCATTGTAGGACGCACGTTCACCCAGGAGGCTATCGTGGCGCTGAAAACAGATGTTTATCGTTACCCAACTCAATGCTATTTATTTTATCTACCTGAAGGATGAAAGGCTTGGTGAACCTGCCAAATTATTTGAACCTGCCAAACAAGGCCTATACGGAGTGTGAATTAGGCAACTGAGACAGCAGTGAATTAGGCAACTGAGACAGCAGACCCTGCATACCAGAAAGGTTGTAAACATTATTTACACAGGAACTGGTCTTGTGTGACTCTGATTATACACTGCTAGTAACCTGCAGGCAAGTGTACAACATTTTTATCACACTCTCTCTAGCTTAATAAGCTTGGGAAAATAATTTCCTTTCTACCAGTCTCTACAGAAAGCTTATGAAGAATCCTGAAACAGGTGGCTGCTAACTAAGTGATGTGAGGTGTGAAGATAAGATTGTTATCAAATAGTATACCAAGATTTCTGGCAGCGGTGACAGGGACTGGAGGGGTGCCTAGTTCAATGGACCATTACGAAGAAGACCAAATAAAGGATTGGTTATCAAACAGTAGACTAGCATACTTTCACGGAAGTGCTCTTGGTTAGAGGTAATACTATAAGAAAAGTACACCACAATCTGTCTGTCATCAGCATTAGACCTAAAGGATCTAATAAGAGTAGAAAGAGGAGGCATGCACGTTAAATGAGGATCCTTGAGGTACTCCGCAGAAGGCTGAAATAGATTGAAACTCAGGGAGAGGAAAGGATCATGAGCTATTGGTCAGAAGTGAACTGACCCATCTAAGGGCCTGCAAACAGATACCATTTTCGGAGGCAGTATTGAGAGCTGCAAAGAGGTCAATTATGGCCACGGCCAGGCTGTATGGTCATGGGACACAGCAAGCAAGACTGTTTCAGTGCTATGTTGTGATCAGAAGCCTCAATGAGTATGGTTCAGTAGATTGTGGTGTTCTAGAAAGCACGGAAGTTGTTTATTAACCTCTATTGCCAAGATATTTTAGGGAACATGGAGCAGGAAAATGGGGTGATAATTGTTAAGCAAGTTGGTACCAGCTGTATGTTTCTAAAGAAGTGGTAGAACCATGGTATGCGTCCAGCTGGGAGGCACTTGGACAGCTGACTGAGCATGGTTACAGAGATCAGTAAAGGTAGGTTTGAGAATATCCTTTACTAATATGTCAATGTTGGGGGCAGAAGCATCTAGGTGTTAGCCAGACTTTATCGAGGTGAAAGCAGATTTGATTGATTCTTATGGAACAGGCAGATAAGAGCCCATGTTGGAGATAGAGGCCCAGGTAGATTTAACAAGAGAACCATGTGCTGCTGTATTGGGTGAAGCCAGGTTGAATTTTCAAGATCCTGTCTTGAATGAAGACCGCCAGATTGTCGAAAGGTTCATGAGAAAGAGACTCTGTTGCTGTAAGCCTTTAGAGGCAGGTTTGTTTTTTACTATTGTCAAAGTTTCTTCAGAGGAGGTCTTGGTGATGTCAATTTGATTAAAAATAAAATCGATACAGTCACTTATATTTTGATAATCACTGCTCTATAGATGTCTTTGGCATCAGAGAAGTTGGACTTTTTCCACTTATGCTGCAGTCCCTTGCAATTACATTTTGCTTCTAATATTTCAGGGGTAGATCAAGAAGCAGATGGTTTTGTCAGTGGCACAAGAGGGCTTGAGGGAAGCAGTGTGATCAATAGATGCGGAGAGCAAGAGAGAACATTAAGTACTGCGCTAGTGACATCTTCCCAGAAGTTGGGAGGAGTGGCACCTGTGACTTCTGATTGGTTCATCTAAGGCTCCTGATTACAATGTAGTGGTAGGGGATTGGCTAATTACAAAGCTAGTAAAGTTTAAAAAACATGTGTGCAATAAAATGTACCTTTAACTGAATGAGAACCATTCTAATAAGCTGACAATTCTTGACAGAGTTGTATTTAGATTACATTAGGGCACAGTCTAAATATAGGGACGCACTTTCTTAAACAACGACAAACATTAAGTGAGCAGCAAGACCTGCATAAGTCACATTAAGTCAAACTCCAAAAACGTATATACACTTTCGGGTCTGTAGGGATTCAACAAACTGACAGCCCATAGTTCCTCGTTTAATATTATTGTTCAAATATAAAGAGTGGAAACCAAGCTTTGTCACTTTAACATATTTGTGTTTATTTAACAATATTTTCTCACCTTGTTATCTACTGGGTGTGTTTTTATTTATTTGTTAATGCCAAATTAAAGTTTACATTTTATACTTTGTTTTTCTTTTGTACATTAAGGGCCTCATTTATGTGGCCCCTTGTGCTGCCGGAATGTCACTTTTTGTGAAGTTCCGTGGCGCAGGAGCTTGCTCCATATGTACGAGGCAGCACTAAGCCACTTTATTTGGCTTAAGGCTGCCTCGTAAATATGGTCCCCTTTAACACAGTTTTCTGCGTTCAATGGGTGTTGCTCGGGGCATTCCCAGCAACATCCTTGGCTGTTTGACACTGCCCCAGATTTCCGAGAAATCGGTAATCTGAGGCAGCGCCAAAAACTTACGCCGCCCCAGGGGAGGCGTAAGGGAGGCACAAGCACAACGCGGGAGAAATATCTTTATTTCTCCTTGTTTTTCCTTTTTCTATGTGTGTTGCCTTCTGCAGCACACAGAGAAAGAGGAAAAAGCCTCTTGTGATTGCCCGCAATGCAGGCACCCTTGCACCACGGTGCAACGGTGCCTGCATTGGCGCCCGGCAGCTCATTGTGTGCGTGTGCCGGGGAAAAGGACAGGAATGCGCCATATCTGATAGATACGGCGCATTCCTGCCCTTTTCTTTTGCTGTAGGGCAGCGCAGAAGGAAGGCCTGCTGTGCTGCCCTACAGCAAAACCTCATAAATGAGGCCCTAAATGCAATCTACTTTCTTCACTGATTTTGATTTTATTTCTTGTTATGCTCTACATTTATATATGTTTTAGTATTTATGTTTTCATTTAAAAATTAAACTTATTTTGTTAACTCCTTTTTCTCTATTGTCATTTTTTAAACACTTCATAAACCATATCTATCACTTTCACTATATCTCTGCTTTCCACGCAAAATCTTGTCATCAGGTTTGTATGTTTTACACCTCAATTTCTGTTATGTGGACCTTCTGTCTGTGTACATTTATAGTATACAAATGTTATATTTTACAAACTAAACACAGCTTGCTGGAATATAATTTCTGTTTGTCTGGCTAATCTTAAAAAAATTAAGGATGAACTGCAATCCTGGGATGGATCTCGTTCACCATCTAATTTTTAAAGTATTTGTAATGTACGGTGTTACCAATGGTGTGAGCCTTGATGACTTCATTAACCAATACAGTAAAGAGGCAGAGATGTGATACAGGTAGAAAACACTTAGAGGACCTGTTTCCAATGGTTGTGTGCTTGGCTTGGGGGTCATTTTGCAAGCAGACCAGTTAGAGGATTGGGCAAATGTTTGATATGTTTCTTATGTTTTCTTCTCACTTGTGCTTTAAAATGCTATATTTGGACCCCGTGTTTGTAACAATTTGCAGTAAATATGTGGTGTAAAAAGCCACCATTTGCATCCATTTTTTGAATCCCCCGCACCCTTCTTTTGCAGTTCGGGCTCGCTCGCTTCGCTCGCTCGTTAAACTACGATACAATTTTTCGCCCACCACTTTAAAAATCCACCAGCCGCCCCTGGTTCTGCCTCTAGCAAAATTAGATGAAAGAAGCAGGATGTTGCCTGCTGCCAGAAACCGGACTTTTGGAATGGATAGACTCTTGAGCTGGTTCTGGGATAGACGAGTACTGCAGCTGCGAGCACACTGAGATAAAGAATACGCATGACTAGCCTACCAGGACAAGAAGCAACACACATGCACACAATAACCCAAATGCAAGGCTCCCTCACTACATGCATGTGCAAGTTCTAATGAAGGGCTGTATGGGACCCAAAAGATATTACAGCCCGGCCCATGGGGCAACTCATGACTTGCCAGTGACAGTCTGTACACCCTCAGCAGTGCCTGGAGGACAAAGAACTGACAAAGGATGTGCTTCATAAAAGAATTTGTAACACAACATCATACAATGGAAATGCCTAAGAGGGTGAGGAATCAGAACTCATGAGCAATACCTGAAACTCATACCGTTCTTGAGATAACTGGGGTTGTACGCACATCCGCGACATTGGATAGTGACTTGGAGATGGATGAGCCGATCCTCGGGGTATCACTGTGCCGTGTCAGTTCTAGGCTGGAGGTGAGACAATAAATCCTTTGACGAGGAGGGCAGCAGTCCATTTCTCCTCTAAAACATTGGCAAGGATCCTCCTTTGTGTATCCTCTTTGTTCTATGCACACTTTCCTAGTTCATTGTCTCATTGTGTGAGTGCAGGCTCTGTGATGATTCTTCATACATCTGCCACTGGTTTCTTCTCCACTGTCATCTGGGATGGGTCTCTGTCAGAGGTGTCCTGGGATATGGTTCAAGGTTTAACTGTGCAGATCTCAACAGCTTCAATCCATCCTTGATGGCTTTCGGTTGAATCCATGCTGGCCGGATGGGCGGAGCCCTCCTGTGTGCCTGTTGTGTTCAGGCAGTGGCAGAGGGCATTCTAGAGGATGACAGGGAGGGCTGCATCCTTGCAGGTGGGCGTGATCAGCTCATAGGGATATCTGTTTAATACTCAAAATCTACTGTCCTTCACACTTGTACGTAGCATGCATTGTTCTCCCTTTGTTAATCAGGTCCAAATGACAGATAACCAAATTATTCCTTTTTCAGTAAATAAATGAGACTTAGACCTGGATAATCCTTTGTGAAGCGGTCGCACACATTTGGGTGCATCACCAATCCGTGTTTTGAAAAGGGGGTTTTGATCAACATCAATGACGATATAGTAAATGCCAAGGGTAGCGGGAAGGCCGTCAGGCACCCTGACAAGCTCACAGGCTTTGGGCAGCCCTGGTCTCTCGGCTGTGTCTTCTATCCACTGCTGAGAAGAAGAAGGGGAAGAAGAGCCAAGGAGTCGCCTTCATGGACCATGACAGCAGGTGTGGAAAAGACACTGCCCGGGGTACCAAGGGCCAATGCAGGGCTAGTGTCTGCCAGGTGTTTGCTTCTGCTCTGGATTGACGTCCATGGCTGGTTCTAGGGCCGGGCAAGATTAGAAATCTTCCTAGGGTGTCGCTAGACAGACACCACGTGCCCGTCACACACGACAAATCTCACACATCTGCTGTAGCGTCCAATTTATTACTTTCTTAGCATGGCAAATTCCTTGCCCAACAAACTGTTGTGATTTAGGCAGGGTGGAACTGAGTAATACATAAGGACCCCCGTAAATCACAGATCCAGCTCTTTGTGAGGCTGAAATCATGTCAGCCAAACAGTCGCCCACGTCACTACCCTACTCTGCACCCAGCCACCCTTCTCAATCAAGGATCTCCCTGGTTGAAAGGGACAGAGACGGAGGCGTCCCAGTAAATATAACTCAAAGGCATATTCCTAATATATAGATATGTCTTCACATTTGCATTTATATAACCTGTTTATATGGCAAGCTCCCTGCGCATCTCTAAATGATAGCTTTGAGAGTGCAAACATGCAACTGCCTCTGAGGGGATGGGGGGGGGGGGGGGCTGATAACTAGAGCTGGGGATGACAAAGAGGAGGGGGCAGGCAGAACAATGCGATGCTTTTTAGCACCCAATTACAGTGCGGTGATAAATGACCCGCAGGAATTCAAGGCAATTTACTGCAGGTCAGGCAGCGCCAACATCGGACTGGGTGATTGTTTATGGCTCAAAGCTTAAAACACATATACTATTGAAATAAATGCGAGAAATAAAACCCGGACGCCCTGCCTGCTGCTCGAGACAGATAGCCGGGGAAGGCTTTGTCCCCGTCCGCGAGTTGGACACACAGTTTGCCGCCCATTTATTCTCTCAATTCATGGCGCAGGTGGAATTGATCCATTGTTAAACCGCACAATTCTTCCACACACTTAAAAATTCAATTACTCTGTCATCCCCGGGAACCGTGCATTGCACTGTGCTGAAATATGGAACAGTGGGAAAGGGAGGAAGGCATTGAAATCGCATCAATCATTCCACTCGCCGTCCTGAGACCAAAAGAGACCCTCTGGTCTGCCTGCTCGACAGCTCAGTGCTGCAACTCCATGCCTGCTTATCATGGCCGCCATTTTGAAGCTAGGTCGGGTTCCAAAGTTTGATATCACGTTAGGAAGTGTCTATTTATACTACTGCCCCCCAGAAAGTACGTGACCTCTGCTACTTTTTCAGACACTATGAACTTTCTGCGCCCTTGGACAAATAGTACATAATCCAAAAACTTTCTAGCATTTGTGAACAAGAAGTTTCACTGCTATTAAAGACACAGAGGCGAGGATTATGTAGTCTACTTCCTTTAATCAAATAGCAGCCATATTGGAGCAATTAACAATAAACATAACACAAGGAGCTACATTACCCATAGTTCAGAGACAAAAATATCCACTCCCGTAAGTGGAGCTCATTGACCAATCATAGTCCCTTTTGACATATAAACCATGTCAGCCATCAAATAACTCCTATTTCTTGCTGCAAGAGGATCCTAATATCTCCATTCAATCGTTCATTCTTGATTCTGATCTGTGACTAAAGAGTTGGAACAAATTACCAACATATCCAAATGTGTTATTCAAATATGGGTGGGGAAAAAAATCCCACCAGAAGCTCAAGGCAATTTACATACAATTTTCCTCCCATCTGCCTCCTGTTGATATGATGCTGTCTCTTGCTCGCTGGCCAAAGAGGCTGGCATCTGGTTTGATTAATAAATATAGTGCCTGCCCAAAAATGGCCCGGTCATTCCAGGCTTTCATGTGGGAAAGCACCACTGAAGCTTTTATTTGACTTCTGAAGAAAGAGGGACCGTCTAGGCATAGGACAAACCTTTTCTGCAGATGCTTGATTTTCAGTTTTTGTAAAGGTCTCTAAAAATGTGGACCTGGGAAGACCGCTTGAATGGAAGACGAGAGGAGACCAATCAGGTAAACTATCCAATGGCGAGCGATTAACTCTTTCGCCAAAACGTTGCAAATCTCTTTCTTGATGGCTTAGATGTTTTGTCCCAGTGAAGAAAGAGTTGGTATGGTTGTATTTATGCAGAATCCCAGGAATTCTACTTGAGTGATCAGAGATAGGAAGGATTTGTTCTGATTCTGAGATCCTAATCTGAGTCTTGTGCCATGGTCAAGATATATAACTAATACCTACATAAGACATATACAGCATTCCCTGAGGAATTATACCACTAGCTCATCAATTTGGTGAACCACCAGGGGAATGAGGACAATCTAATGGGAAGTGGCAATCATTTTTAGGTAAAATTCTTACAGAGAATATGGTGTGTAGTTGAAAAATTGGAACTGAGAGATAATCTTTTTTAAATCTAGATGGACCATAAACCTTCTCTCAACAGATCTCTCAGGAGGTGACTATCCTCCATTTTGAAGTGTCTTTAGAGTATTCATAATTTGGATAGTTTGAGGTCGATAACTAAACTGTAACCACTTCCTTTGTGGTCTACAATAGCATCGATATTGCAATGTTCTGGATTGGGATTGCTTGAAGTTTTTTTCCCACTGTAAATCTCACTATTTGCCTCACATCAGGAATCCTGTGAACGGGGGTTGGGAGGGAATTCGGTTAGTGGAGCACCCCCTGCATCTGCTGCCTCTGTTAAAAAGGTGCTGATTGAAGACCTTTTTGAGAGCTGCTTGAGCCTTGACTGAATAGGCAAAGGTACTGACAAACTCTGTTATTTCTTTAAAGTAGTGTTCACCAAGTAATACACCTAGGGCCGCTTGCCCTGTCCTATTTGTGGCCATATCTCAAATTTTGGGTCAATGACAAGGAGGATGGACCTACAGCATTCCGTGGATAAAGCGCAGTTTGTGTTCCCTAATAAACAAATGGACTGTTGTGCCAAACCAGCTAGATTTGAGGATCAATAGAAGTCATTTGCTCCTTTGCCGAGAAGGGTAGAACCAAGATATAGGATATAGGTCCTGAAAGGTTAAGTTTATCTTGACAGGACCGCCCGGACTGTCAATACACTTTTTTGGCTCTTTTACATATTTTCTCAGAAAAGATGACAGTTTGGGCTCAATCTCTGAGGTTTCCTGACTTTGCCTTCGTGCAAAGGACGAGGGCATTCTTCTTTAAGGCAGTTGTGGGCCTCTTTTGCAAAAGGCTTACTGAACCTTGCTTAAACAAGAGGCTGTAGATTTTGCAGAGGGGATCCAGTCTGAAGAACAAGCGCGAATGACATCCTCTGGATCAAAAGTATTGAGGAGATCATAAGAGTGAGGAGGAGGATTAGAAAAACCTATCTCAGCCTCCTCCAGTAGCCTAGGGCATTTGGGAAGTGGCCACCAAATGCATTCAATGTCACCCTTGGGTGCACCAGAATCACCTATGTTATGTTATGCCATGTCATGTTATGCAGATTTGTAGAGCACAGTATCACATAGGAGAGTACCCTGGCACTGAGTAGTTGTGAGTCGTCCAGGTCTTTCAACCAGGTCCTGCATCTCAGATTCCTCTGAGTTTGCCATGACTTTATCCTCAAATGTGTTAGGCCTGTGGACCCTTAACTTAATCTTTAGTGGAGCACAAGGACACACCACTGAATAATTATTGGAATCCAGGGACCCCCACTGAATCACTACAGGAAGTCAGTGACCCCGGCCTAAGCATTTTAAATTAAATTAACCCTAAACCAAAACAAAAAAATACAGAAAAAAGCATTCATCAAACAAATACACAAATGATTTTATTTCGTTCACAAAAAATCAATGCTTTAATTTTATTGGGAAGGTTGGAGCTTTTTTCAACTAAATTGAGGTCCCTCATCGTCTATTTTATTTTCTGCGTAATGCGCTTGCACGGTTCCCACGACTCAATCTGAGGATACTAACTTAATTTTTAGCCTCTGATTTCAAATTCCGTCACATTTACAGAACGGTTTAAAGTGTTCAGTTGCAGATTTTGATTTTTACACCCTTTATTAATCCATTCATTTTAGTTCATCTTCAAAGCAGTCACCAAACCCCTGAGTTGTGAGGAGGGCCCAAGCAAAATAGAAATGGTAATGGTTGTTGGGTAAGGAGCATCAAGAGAAGATAGGATAGGGAAGCTCTTCCAAGTCCAAGGTGGTGACTTGCTTAAAGTGCTGCCAGGTGGTACACTTCAAGAGAGATTGTCAGGCAAAAGACCCTGACCCAGTAGCACACATGATAGCAAGCATGTTACCTGTTGGTGAAGAGATGCTAGAGGACCCAGTCACGTTCAACCTAGTAGCTATGGAGATCTGGGAGAGGAACCCAGATTCTCTGAAACACATTTATCCTAACATAATGGGGTTTGTGCAGGAAGTTAGTATTAATGGGAGGAAAGTGCCTGCCCTGAGGGATACTTGAGCCTTCCACACTATGGCTGAGAGGAAACACCTTAAGCCTTAGAAAATACTCCCTGGTAACGAGGATATCGGTTTGGTTGCCAGTGGAGAGGGCATGGAGTATCTGCTTGCCTGGGTGGAGATTGAGCTCAAGGACAAGGCAGCTATGATTGATGTTGAAGTAAGGGAAAAGCAAGATGCTGGATGTCTCTTGGGAAATTATTTGAATGCCCCTAGCTTGGTTCCAGGACCAGAAGCCTATATGGCTTGGGCCATGTCAGCTGTGTTGACCAGAGCACAGGCTGCACATCTGTCACAAAGTGGGATTGGGATTATTCTTGTTTTGGCTGGACTGGGACAAGGTAGTTTGCAGAAAAGGGTAGACTCTGGGAAGGCAGTGGTCATGGCTTCTGCTCCTGAGGATGAGGCTCCTGAAGTGGACCAGGTGCTGAAATCTGGGTCGCTTCTAGCAGGGCTGCAGGGTTTGGGGGACATTCCTAGAAATATTTCCGCAACGTCCTGGAAGAGTGCCCTACCCTTTTTTCTAGTGGCTGAGACTGCACAAAGACACAGAGAGGTTCTGTAGAGCCTTTCCTGCCTGCAAGATGAGACAGGAGGGAGGACAAAGGTACCATTAGTGCCTGTACCGGTTGTAGCTGTTCCATTTGAGAGAGTGGGCATAGACATAGTTTGTCCATTTGACCTCTTCACAGTGAGGCAACAAGCATATCTTGGTTGTGGTGGATCATGGCACCTGGTACACAGAAGCTGTTCCTCTGAGGAGCATAACTGCATGGGTGGTAGCGAAAGCTCTCCTCTGGACCTTTTGTAGGTTTGGATTTCCGTTATTGGTAACTTCAAACTGGGGAACCAATTTTATCTCCTCTTACATGGAAAAGATGTGGGAGCAAGCTGGTGTGGCATACTACTTCTCCACCGGGTACAAACCAATGCTTTGGTGGAGATGTTTAATGCGACACAGAAGAGCATAATGGGAACTCTGGCACAGATCCTCAGGAGGACGTGAGATCTTCCCCTGCCATGTCTCTTGTTTGCCTACTGGGAGTTTTCACAGAAAGGTGTAGGGTTCAGTCTATTTCAGCTTCTGTGTGGACAACCAGTGCGGGGTCCACTCACCGTAGTCAGTAAAGAGTGGAAAGGAACCTCAGAGTTTCCCTAGAAGGATGTGGTGGACTATGTGATTGGCATCAGGACATGGATGGCGCAATACATGAGTCAGACAAAGGCAAACCTTCAGGCTAGCCAACCGCTGATGAAGGAGTGATAAGACCAGAACACTGCACTGACAGGGTATCAGGAAGGTCTGAAGGTGTTGGTGCTAAAGCCTTATAGTCCCAGGCCATTGGAGGACAAATGGCATGGGCCATACAAGGTAGTTTAGAAGATTTCTGAGGTTAACTATTTGGTGGACACACTTGCCACAAATGCCATGAAGATGCTCCATATGAACAGGCTGAAGCCTTTCCTCAGGAGAGATTAAACAGTGAATGTCACAGCTATGGCAGAGTAAGTAGAAAAAGACTCATCCTGACTTTCTGTTTAGTGACATGAGGGATGGTGCTGTGGAACGAGTTCCGCTAGCTGCTGAGTTAACGACAGAACAGCAGAGAGAATGGTGGAACGGTTTGCCAACCTCTTCTCGATGCCTCCACGGTTGATACCTGTTTGTGTGCATGACATGGACACAAGAAATAGTCTGCCAATGAAGGACAGGATGTACAGTATGTGGGACCTGATTCAGGGGTGAATTAAGGCAGAAGTTGCCAAAATGTTGGACTTGGGGGTCATTGAGAGATATTGTTGTGATAAATTGGGTTGTTGGATGAGTGGGGTGAAAGCCTACTCAAGCAACAGCCACAATCCTTATCAGAGTGAACCACAAAAAGTCACTAAATTAACCTGTGCTTACAACAAATCAATCAATCAGGGGAATTGTAAGCGCACTGGGCGGAGGGGTAAGCAGTTCCGCTCAGTCAAAGAGCCAGATCTTGAGCGTCTTCCTGATGATGTTTAGGGAGGGGGCGCATCTGATGTCGATCGGGAGCTCGTTCCAAGTCTTGGCCGCGATGTAGGAGAAGGTTCTTTCACCTGTTCTGACTCTACGGATGCGTGGGGTTTCGGCAAGGGCGAGGTCGATGGATCGGAGGTTTCTCTTGGGTACGTGGAAGGAGATTCTCTCATTAAGGTACTGGGGTCCGGTGTTGTGGAGGCATTTGTGGGCGTTGGTGAGTATCTTGAAAGTGGAGGTTCCGTAGGTGTTGGGTGGTGTGTTTTTGTGTCAAGGGATGCCGAGGACAAGTCTGGCTGCGGTGTTCTGTATAGTCTGGACCTTGCGGAGCAGAGACTTGTTGATCCCAGTGTAGAGGGTGTTTCTGTAGTCCAGGCTGCTGGTTATGAGTGTGTGGGTGATGGGCTTCCTTGATTCCGGGGGGATCCACTTGAAAGTCTTTCGGAGGATTTGGAGGTTGTTGAAGCAGCTGGAGGCAACAGCGTTGACCTGTCGAGTAACCCTGGGCGTAGTTCGCGAAGTAGCACTTCGCGAAGCTATGCAAAGTGCACTCCGCACTACGCGAGCTAAGCGTAGCACTTCGCGAACTGCGTGGTACCTTGTTCGCACTGTGCCAGATGTCTTTTTCAATGATTGCACAGTGCGGACAAGCAACCGGCACTGTGCAATCATTGAAAATGGCATCTTGCACAGTGCGAGCTGTAGTTTTCTGCTGCTCAAGTAGATTGTTACTCGAGCGGCAGCTTTCTCAACGCGAACTGGTAGTTTCTCATCGCGAGCGGTCGCGAGCATACGCGACCACTCACAATGAGAAACCTGACCTCCTCGCGTTGGGAATCTCGCCGGGAGGTTTATTTTCCATGCTCGCGATCGCCAACTTGATGTTGCTGATCGCGAACACGGAAAAAGTCTCGCCGGGATGTCATTTTGCTTGCTTGCGGTCGCCAACTTGACGTTGAGGACCGCGAGCAAGCAAAAAATGACCGCAGCACTACGCAATACTACGCTACGCGTGTTCGCACTGTGCTACGTGCAATTCGCATAGTGCGAAGTAGCGCGAACTTCGCAAACTACGCGAGCGTAGCGTAGTGCTTTGCCCAGGCTTAATGTCGAGTCGAGTACAATGCTGAAGTTTTGGGTGTGGTTCATGGGGGTGAGGGCTGCAGAGGGCAGTGGGCTACCAGGTGTTGTTACATGCCAGGGACGAGGGTCCGAGGACGAGGACTTCTGTCTTCTCCGAGTTGAGCTTCAGGCAGTTTCTGCTCATCCAGGATGCAACGCCCTTCATTCCTTCCTGGAAGTTGAGTTTGGTGGTGATTGGGTGCTTGGTGAGGGAGAGGATGAGCTAGGTGTCGTCGGTGTAGGATACTCTGCTGAGTACGTGCTGTCTGACGATGGCGGCGAGGGGGCTATGTAGATGTTGAAGAGCGTGGAGCTGAGCGATGATCCTTGGGGCACTCCATAGTTTATTTTCGTGGGTTCAGAGAGGAAAGGTGGCAGTCTGATTCTTTGGGTTCTGCCGGTGAGGAACGAGCAGATCCAGTCAAGGGCAGTTCCTTGTATGCTGGCATTATGGAGTCTGGCGGTGAGTGTTTGGTGGGAGACAGTGTCGAACGCTGCAGAGAGGTCGATTAGGATCAGAGCCACGGTATGTCCTTGGTCGAGGAGGGTGCGGATGTTGTCTGTGGTGGCGAGTAGAGCGGTTTCGATGCTGTGGTTACTGCGGAATCCAGATTGGAAGGGGGCAAGGATGGAGCTTTCTTCGATGAATTTGGTTAGTTGTGCATTGATGGTCTTCTCGGTGACTTTGGCTGCAAAGGGGAGGAGGTAGATTGGTCAGTAGTTTTTGAGGTCAGTGGGGTCTACTGAGGGCTTCTTGAGCAGGGGTCTGACTTCTGCTCGTTTCCAGTCGTCGGGAAAGATGACGGTCTTAAAGGTGGCGTTGATAGTGTGTCATAGTTCGGGAGCAATGGCAGTGGCGACTCTGTGGAAAATGTGCGGGCTCTCAGGCTTCACAGAGAGGCAATGTGTAGAGTATTTATGAAGTACATAACGCCGCACTGTGCCCAATCCAGCATGGCATGCAACCTTCTTACATATGTACATCTATTAATAAAGCCAACACATGTTGTAGTTTTGTGGTTGATGTTACCCACAATTTTGTTACAGTTACATGCATAATCACCTTTTTCTCACAATCCATGGTCATAAGTTTATGACACTGGTCATTGATCATAATTGTGAACTGTCATACATTGTGTGTCATAAATCATTTGCATTGCTTGTCATAAATCCTTTGCTTGTCATAAAGCATTTGCACATCATAGATTCATAAATAACCCTGACAGTTGGTTGTTCTGCTCTTTTGCAGCCGTATCTCATTTCTTGCCACTTCTGGGTCATATAATTGTTCTGTTGGTTTCCACGCCACTTGCGTGTGGGGGCTAGCCTCTCCCCGGAGTTAGGCCCCAACTCGCTACCTTGCTAGTCTCTTTTGTGCCCTGCCATCTGGCAGGTCTGGGCTGCGAGCGCCATCTCCGTTGCTACCCCGTTTTGTCAGGCCTACTAACCCTACAATAAGGCATCCCAAAGTGAGTGCCCCTCCTTCTACATATTGCCCTGTCGGTGTGCCTCCATAACCAACCACTGTACCCCCTCTTATCAGCCACGCCATCAGGGAGGCTAACGTCTTCCTGCGGCTCCACCCTGCATTGTTTGTGTTTGTTCTCTCTTTTCTTTAGGTACAGCCTGCCAATGCCATCGCACCCCACAGGTTGTCCCAAAACACCTGAATTCCTTCCTCCGATAGGAGAACCCCATCATGCCCATAAAGTTCCGGGCGGCCTGGGTTGATGAGGCCATGCATGATGTTCTCTAGGCCATTGGTCCTACAAAATTTGCCTACCGCGATGTTCAGCTTTCTCCCCGAGTTTCCAACTTCCACGTCACACCTGCCGGCTGATCAACTAGGATCATCTTGAAGACCCCAGATGCCCCAGTTAAATCTGTATGGATGGCCTGGAGGAGCTCTTTCCTCCCCAGCTGGGCGAGGTCATTCCCCCGAGGTGTATTGTCAAGATGTCCAGATGCCATGCTGCATCCGCCTGTAATTCTTTGAGTACTGCTGGCAGTTGCTTCCATCTCATCCCCGGGTGACCCAACCATCGGATGCATGTGTTGACCAGCCTGCCCTTCTGCTTGTGGCCTCCGAGCTGCCACCATGAGTGCATCTGGGATACAATAGAGTGGCCCACCACCCATACCAGTCGCGGGCTCTTCCCTGCTGAGGCAATAAGCACAATGTCAGTTGACCGTGCGATCCTGGCGCCGTGCCTCCACACGGCCCCCCGTCTCCATGTTGCTAGGTCCTTCTACAACAGCCAGGGTGTCATGTAAGATCTGTATGCCTTAGAACACCACCTGCCGATGGCCTTGATCCCTGCCTCGGTCATCCCATGTGGGCTGCTGAGGTCCCTGACCCGATCCTAAATGAATGCAAGCTAAAAGCTTGCTGACCTTCAGGAGACTCCTCAAGACCTGGCTGTTTGAGCAGTAGCTGCCCCCCACCCCCACTCAGCGCCTTGAGACCCTCACGCGTGAGTAGCGCGCTCTACAAATATTTTGATTGATTTGATTGATTGATTGAAAAGTGGCTGGTGTGAGCCCTGTTCTACTCAGGGCTTGGCGCATGACCGCTGTGAACTGAAATTTATTTAGGAGATTCCGATCCCTCAATGCACTGCAGCCTTACCACTGCCCCTTTGCAGGCCTGGTCAGTTTTTGACTGTCTAAGCAGCAGCTCAACCTCTGTCACGCTGGGTTTGAAGTCGGCCACCGGCAGGCAACGCACTGCCGGGCCTGTCTTTGCTTGGGCTACGAGCTCGCTGAGTCGAAATGCCCCAAAGCATGCGGTTGCGAAGGGCGACTTGAACAGGTTGACCTCCAATGTGTCCCTTGCTATCTCTCCCAGTAAGTCCATGAGCAGGGTCAATCTTGTAAAGTCTATGGGTCGCCGGTTGTCTGTTTTTTTTCCATCAGATCGCTTCCACCCCTTCATAGCTGCTTTAATATAGTGAGAGGCGGTGGGGTCCTGAGCAGTGACTATCTTGGAGAAGTGCGCTATTGCTGACAGGTGGGCCTACGCCCAGGATCTAGACCTTCTGTTTGCGAATGCCCACTGAATGAACCGCTCCACAGCCCTCATTGTTTCGCCTGCATGTCCCAATGTTTGAATTGCCCCTATTTGCATCCCTGTTCCTGCATATTTCCTGTAGCCTTTGGCTGCTTCAGGGGTGAGGGCCTGTTTCACTAGTACCAACAAGTCCGTCCCACCAGGACCCATAAATCCTCTGGGAAGGGGGTCATATCCCATTCCACCCACGGTGCCAGCTCCCTGAATCTGTTCATCTGTGCGTGTGAACGGGTGTCCGCCACTGCGTTCTCTTCCCCTGGTACATGCCGTGCCTTCAGCTCTATGTTCCCTCGAACTGCAATTTAACCAATTGGTGCATTAGTCTCTACATGTCTGGACACCTGGCTGTGCCTCTATTGATTGCCTGTACTACACTTTTGCTATCTGACTAAAGCGTCAGCTTTATTTTCCTCAATTTCCACTTCCAGACCTATAGGGCCGCTACAATGGGGAACAGCTGCAGAAATGTGATGCTGCTGGTGATTCCCTGCTTATGCCAGCTGTCTGGCCATTGCTCCATGCACCACTTTTTACCCAGGATTGCCCCAGAGTCTGTGCTTCATGCAGCATCTGTGAAACAGGGCTAGCTACCTGGCTGACACCCAGCCCTCTCTCCATATCAGGAGCCCGATGAAAACTGCTAGGAATGTGTCCCACATGATCAGGTCATTCTAGACACCCTCCCCAGTCTGACGTGGTGGTGTTTTTTTGTGAGTCTGGTTGTTAGCTGTGTTAGGCGGCTGGCAAAGACCATGCCAGCGGGGATAAGCTTCCCAATCAGCCACTGTAATTCACAGAGGGTGGTCTTCTCTCTGCCGCACAAGAATTTTATCTCCTCCCTGAATCCTTTTACTTTCTCCTTGGGCAGCCTGGACATTCCTGTGACTGAGTCTAGCTCAATCCCCAAAAATTTGAGTTTGGTTGTGGGACATAGTGTCTTTACCGCTGCTAATGGTACCTCTAACTCCCCCGCTAACTCTTGAAATGCAGCCAGGGTATCACCACACTCGTTGACCTGGCAGGACCTACAAACAGGAAGCCATCAAGGTAGTGCAGCTTGCCCCCAGCGGGGTGTCGGTCGTGTAAGGCCCATTCGAGGAAGGTGCTGAATAGCTCAAAGTACGCGCAGGACACTGCACACCCCATTGGAATCGCTTTTTCAAAACAGATGGAAGCTAACCGGGTGAACCGGAAGGAGACGGAATGTGGACTCGATGTCAGCTTTTGTCCTGAGGGCTCACTGGCCTAATGCCCTTACTAAGTTAATGGCGTCATCCACTGTTGCGTAACCCACTGAACATGCCTCTGCTGATCCCATCATCAAACGACTCACACTTTGGGAAGGAGAGGTGGTGAATGAATCTGAACTGACCTGCCTCCTTCTTGGGTACTACCCCCAAGGGGGAAATCACCACTCCCTTCGGAACTGGGAGAGGCAGGGGGCCCTCTATCCTCCCTTGGGATTTTTCTTTCTTAAATTTTTGGCGCACCACTTCTGGGTACTGTAGGGCTAATTTTAGGTTCTTTATGCTGCCTGTGGGTAGGGGGCCCTCAAATTGTAAAACAAAACCTTCCTCAAAACCCTTCACCAGCAGGGTGCACCCTTCTTATCATGATATTTGTTGGCTAGCCGCTTGAGCTGGTGTGTTTTAATGGGGGACTTGGCTAACTGGTAAATGCTCCCTTCTTTTTGTCTACCCAACACCTTCTTCTGTTTGCACCCTGCTGCTGGGAATCCCCCCCACAAATTAGGCATATATGCTGAAATTTGGAAGAGGCCCCCCATGTGCACTCATTGGAATCGTACTTCCAGCACATGGCCGCCGGCCCGCTGGTCCATGGCGGTTTCCAGCTGCTGTGCATTTTGGGTCTGTAGAATGACCTGCCCTTCCCTTTGTAAAATGATCCCCGAAAGGGCTGCTCACTCTTCCCTGTCCAGGTTCTAACCTCCTTCGCTACCATCATTTTGTGAATGAAACCGGAAACATCCTCCTCATTCCATTCCATTTCAGGGGTGTGTCTGCATTTTTAGTCTGAAGCCCTTGTCATATTCGGGCCATGAATTCCCCAGGAATTGCCTATGTACCTAGAGAATTTTGCGTCATACAGCCAGAGGTCTGCTGCGCTGTGTGGGAATTTTTCTGTAATAATTCAGACCATGATTCTAAATGCATCTAACCAGTTATCAAAATTCCTTTCTTGTCTCTAATTTCTCCTTTCCCTCCTTTCCCTCCTATCTTCTTCTTTTTTTATCACACACCATCAGGTCCAGCCCATCTAATTGTATCTCCAGCAAGGAGAAAATATCAATGAATTCTTTCCTCCATATTCTTTCTTTTAATGCTAAGGGGATAAGGCTTGCCAGCCCTGTGGCCCTCGTGGTAAGCAATGCGGGTCCTGGTGATGGCGTAGTGTATCTATCTGGTGGTTGTCCTACTCTCCCTGGGTTGTTCACTCTGCCTGCACTGCCCCATGCCACTATGGGGGACCCCGTACCTCCACCTGTCTCCTGCATAACCTGGCTACCCACCCGCCCAGGGTCAGCTGACCCCATCTGTTTGCCTTGTAAGCGCTCCTGCCGAGAGCCGGCTGGGTCCACTAGGTGCCATGGGTGCGATTGATTTTAAACATTCCTGGACTATCGCGCCAATATGTTCACCACTTGTTGCTGTGCTGCTGGTCTCTCTGCTGCGCCCTGCAATTGCCGATATGTCTACAGGTGGCAGGTCGTCTCTCTTGCACCCTTTCTTGGACGTCGTCTTCCTTGGTGCTCTAGTTGCAGGTCTCTGTCTCTTCCCGGGTGCTGGCTGGCCACTGTCCTAGGGTGGCTGATTACTTGTTCCTCTCCTGACATTCTGGTCCAGGTGTGACTGCAACCAGCTGGTCCTGTGCACCTCCGATGCCACCCTGATCTGCCGTGTTAATTCCGACAATTCTTTTGGTTGGTCCCCCATTCCGTTTCGCCATCCTGTGTGCCTCTCTGTTTCCTTCTTCTTCTCTTCTTTCTCCCTTTTGTTTTTGTGTGTTTCACCGGGGTGCTGCAGCTCTTCTTATGCACCAGATCCTAGCCTAGTGATGTTGCACCGCAGCCTGGTGTTTATTGCTCTCTCACTTTGGCTTCTGCCTCTTGTATGAAAAACATCCTGAAAGTCCCCCAATTTCTGGCAGAGGAACTCAGAGTGGCCTCGATTCCCAGTGGTTACTGCCTCGAATCACCGGTGGAACAATGCCAATATGCAACCCCCAGAGTGCTATCTTATGGCTTGCTTCCCCTTTTCTGGCCTTCCGCGCTCACCTATTCAAAGAGTTAGAGCTCAATATATTTGTGTCCGTTTTTTGTCTGGAGGCGCGGGAAGTTTCTACAGCTTGCTCCTGGGGTCAGACGCAGCTGGGGAGATGCTCTGCACGCTGTTGGCTCCACCGCTCGCCTCCGGTGCGGCTTCTCAACAGCCTCGGCCGGGGAGGAAGCGGGATTCTCCAGCCACAGCGGAGGGTGTCGTGCGAGGATCGCAGGTGAGTCACGCCGCAGTCCGTGGAGCCTTTTGCTGTCAGGCCCTCAGAACAGGCCAGGGATTCTCCGCTCCTGCACATAATAATTCCGGCTGCAGTGCCCTTGAGGATGCACACTTCCTTGCTGGGTTCCCTGCGAAAGTGCACACCACCCAGACGGAGGGGGATGGGGAACACCTCACCTCACAGCGTCGACACCACTCCTGCTGATGAGGGTGTTAAACCGTCATCTGGTGTCTGGTAGCCGGCCGGCACAACACCCGATGCAAGCCGCCGACTGCACCGCAGCTCCACCGCAACAGCAGAGAGGGTTTTCATGGAGCCACTGCGCCGCAGCTCGACACTCTGATGCTCCACATTGCAGTCAGGTCCCCCCGTGGAGGTTGGGAGGAAGGGCTTCCGATTTGCCCGGCACTCTAAGTTGGACCAGGTGATGCTTCGCTGACCAGGCTTCTGATTTACACGGCACCCGAAGTTGGGCCAGGTGCTGCTTTATTCACCGGGCCTCTCTCCGTCTATACTCCGCAACGCTGCTCCGTTGTTGAGTTTCTCCCTTCACGATCTCTCGAAAATACCGCTGCACCACTCCCCAGCTCCACAATGAAAATTATGAGCTGCAGTGTGGGGAGTGGTGCCTTATAACCCGCCCTGCAATATTCCCGCCGCTGAAGGCGGTCGCTCGCCATTGGGGGTTTCGAAAATCACCTGGCCCCCTCATTGGCCAGGTGACTCGGTGCCTCTCTGGTGTGAATTATGGCACGATGGGGTAGCCCCCTCTTACTTCAGGTCGCTTCTTAGCAGCCCAAACCGGATCCTTCCAGGGCTACGGCGTCTGTTATGGCGCTGGCCTTCGAGGCCCCCTTCGGGGGTGGCCTTTGCAATAAACAGCAAATAGGTGAAAAAACAAGAAAGATTTCACAGCAGTTTAGAAAATTAGAGTAAAATTATAAAAATAATTTTGCACTTAAACTAAAACAACAAAAATCTAATCAGTAGAACCAGAGACATACAATTTCAAAGATTTAGGTAAGTATAAACACCTAAAAGCACAAAAAGCTCCACTCGCGGTTATCTGGTCATGCTAGACCAGGGGAAGTCACAAGTCCAGACCTACTGTGATAGAGTGTGGGCCGGATACAGTGACCAGGTTAGTCCTGCTGAAAGAGTTACCTTCCCAAAATCCGTCGCGAAGAGTTCAGTTCGCGGTGGAGAAGGCAACGAGGAGCTGGGAGAGAGTTGCGGATTTCCATCGCTGTAGCTCCAAGAGCAGTGTCAAGGAAGATTTAGGCCTGACAAAAGGTTTGTTTGGCCAGGTTGAATTGGCAGTGTAAAACTGCACACAGGTGGCAATGGCAGACCTGAGACATGTTTTAAAGGGCTACTTAAATGACTAATGCAAAAAGAACTATTGATGGACAGAATGCAGAACAATGTCATACATTCACCCCAGTACAGAGATCTGGGCCTAAATCCATCGTGTTTTTGCTCACCATGCCATTCCAGTTTGGACCCAGCCATATGCAAATCAGTCTTGACCCTGTGCCCTATGGGAACAGTCCAGCCCGAACTGCCAGGCCAGGTCCTCCCTGGACTGGAAACAAGCATCCTAGGACCGGTTTCGGGGTTTCACCCCTCTTCAGCCAGGATAGCTTGAGCTCAGTGGCATGGAGAGCACAGGACTCACGTCTGAGCATACCTGTCCCACTGGGGGTGACAAATGCAAAAAGAACTATTGATGGACAGAATGCAGAACAATGTCATACATTCACCCTAGTACAGAGATCTGGGCCTAAATCCATCGTTTTTTTGCTCACCATGCCATTCCAGTTTGGACCCAGCCATATGCAAATCAGTCTTGACCCTGTGCTCTATGGGAACAGTTCAGCCCGAACTACCAGGCCAGGTCCTCCCTGGACTGGAAACAAGCATCCTAGGACCGGTTTCGGGGTTTCACACCCCTTTTCAGCCAGGATAGCTTGAGTCCAGTGGCATGGAGAGCACAGGACTCACGTCTGAGCATACCCGTCCCACTCGGGGTGACAAATGCAAAAAGAACTATTGATGGACAGAATGCAGAACAATGTCATACATTCACCCCAATACAGAGATCTGGGCCTAAATCCATCGTTTTTTTGCTCACCATGCCATTCCAGTTTGGACCTAGCCATATGCAAATCAGTCTTGACCCTGTGCCCTATGGGAACAGTCCAGCCCGAACTGCCAGGCCAGGTCCTCCCTGGACTGAAAACAAGCATCCTAGGACCGGTTTCGGGGTTTGACCCCTCTTCAGCCAGGATAGCTTGATTCCAGTGGCATGGAGACCACTTAAATGGCTGGCTCAATAATTGCTGCAGGTCCACTGGTAACATTTAATTTACAGGCCCTTGGTATACTACAGACTTATAAGTAAATTAATTGTATCAATAGGGTGCAAACCAATTTTACCATGTTTTAAGGAATCAGCACAAGTACATTAGCACTGGTTAGCGGGGTAAAGTGCAGAGTCCAAAAAGCCACCAAAATGGGCTATAAAACTGGAGGGCTGACGCAAAAGGTTTCTGGGTGATCCTGCAGAGAGGGCAAAGAGAGGACATAGTCTGTGGTCTAGACCTGTCCAAGCCAGGGTATACAGACTTGCAGTCCTGTGTGGACTACCAAGCCCTCAGTGAGGTAGCCAAGACCGATGCCCATCTGATCCCAAGACCTATGGCAATCTAATCCCAAGAGAAGATGAGCTTGTGGACCAGTTCAGTGCTGCAAAGTACTTTAGCACCTTGGATCTGACCAGCTTTCACACAATGTCAATGAGAAGACAGCATTTTCTATGTCTGAGGGGCACTATCAGTTCAAGGTGATGCCCTTTGAGTTGAATTATGCTCCTTTCACTTTTCAGGGCCTAGTGAACTCTGCTCTCGCAGGGCAGGAGGATTTTTGTGTGGCCTACCTGGATGATATTGTGGTGTTAAGTAATTCATGGCAGGACCACCTGAGACACCTAGAATATGTGTTGGCTTGGATACAGCAGGCAAAACTGATAATTAGGGTGACCAAGTGTCAGATGGGGCAACCCTCTATAGTCTACCTTAGGCATGAGGTGGGGAATGGGAAGATTTGCCCGTTGGATGCCAAGATTCCGTCTGTGATGGAGTGGGAGGTGCCTACAACACAGAATGCAGTAAGGGCCTTTTTAGGACTCACAAAGTATTATAGGATACTTTGTGCCAAACCATTGACGTATGTTTATCCCATTGAATGCTTTGGCCACTAAGAAGCAGCCCAGGAAGATGATATGGACTAAGGAGTGTTAGAAAGCATTTGAGGAACTAAACAAGGCACTGGGCACTGCACCTATACTGAAAGCACCTGACTACATTTAGCCTTTCATTGATGCCTCTGACAATGGAGTTGGAGCTGTATTAGCTCAACTGGCTGACAAAGATAGAGAGTGTCTGGTAGCATTTGTTAATAGGAGGTTAGTACGAGAGAACAGAATTGAGCAGCTGTTGAGAAAGAGTGATTTGCTAGTGTGTGGGTCTTGTGTAAGTTCTGCCCTTATTTTTTTGACACTAAGTTTGTGGTGCAAATGGATCATAACCTATTGAAATAGTTGATGGATATAAAGGGAGAGAATCCCAAGTTGTTGAGATGGTCTCTTTCGTTGCAAGGGTTAGACTTTGTGGTGAAGCATAGAGCTGGATTGAGCCACAGGAATGCTGATGAACTTTTCTTACGGTTTAATTCCAGATTAGAAGTAGGTTCAGGCTGTTATGATATGGGAGGGACGTCTGTTGGGGCAGAAAATGTCCCTGTCAAGGTGATGGATGGTGATTTTTGTTGTCATCAGTGAACACGATCATGCATTTGCACCATGAATTAGGCCTGTCTCACTTAATGCGACCTTTTGTGGACTGGGAAGGGCACCCAAAGTCCTAATCTTATAGTGCTGAACAGCTACTGCCTTTTCCAGGAGTCAAGCAGCATGAGTGCAGTGGTGGCAGCATATTGTGTAGTGATCAGTAGAAGTGAACAGGCCTTTTTACCACCTCTATCACTGGAGTGAGGTCTACAGGCACACTCATGTAAGTTCTGCTGTTGTGTGCTTGACTCATCCTTTGCCTACATCAAGGACTGTGCAGCAGTAGCGTAATTATTTTGTGGAATGTCAAGGACTCTCCTGAAAGTTCAATTAATTTATTTGCATATAGATTATCAACTTCACCAAATCGTTTCAGCCGTAGACTTGATCACGGTAGGGGAAGTGAAAATGACGTGAACAATACATGCACTTAGTAAGTGACATTGACAAATGACAAAAGTGAAATACCAGGTATGCAAGATGTTTAAAGTAGCCGCCATCTTGGCGCATACAGTATTAAACCACAAAACATATACATGTAATGTAAATTAAATGTTATCTCGTAGGGATTGTAATAATTCAAAGTACTACTTATATAGCGGCCAATAATAAATTGCACAAATATAATTAATCAAAGCTGCAAGTACTTATTAACGACACATGCACATTTCACATTTTTCCTATCATACCTGTATTATCAAAATCAATTAGGACTCTCATAACCAAATGCATACTCTCTCAATGGTTCATAACTCGTAGTTTGTGCTAGGTCTTAAATGCCACTCAAGCCCCTTATGTCAGTCCTAAATAGGTGGACCTGTATGCCATGTAGTCCATTACAGCCGTGTCACCTCCCTGTCTTGATTCCTGGGAGGTGTAGCTTAAGGCAAACGGGGGAACTCCACAGTCGATAAGGGGGGAAATTCTAACATCTATGCTCGATTATTCATGATGGAGAGTGTTAGACCTGGCACCTTGGCGTGGGTCTCCCTTCCATTTTTTGCTGTTGCCTCATGCGTTTGTGCTGGTGTTAGATGCTTTGGGCACTGTGCCACTGCTATCCAGTGCCACAGTGCAAGTGCTCCCTAATGTAAATTGATGTATGGATTAGTGATTCCATGATTGACTGATTTGGTTTACTTGTCAGACCCTAGTACAGTGCACCAGGAGTGCCCAGGGCTGGTAATCCAAATACTGCTGGTGGGCTTGCAGCATTGGTTATGCCACCCACGGAAGCAGCCTGTAAAAGTGTGTCTAAGGCTTGCCATTGCAGAGCCTGTGTGCTGTCTGGTACTGCCATGCTGACTGGGCAAGTGCACCCACTTGCCAGTCCCTATACCTTCCCTTTTTTTCATGTCAGACACCCCTATGGTAGGCCCAAGGGTAGGGTGCATTGTAAGTATATGGTAGGACATGCCCTGATGTGTGTGGCATGTCCTAATTGTGAATTACAGCCATTTTCGTTTTTCACTATTGCAAGGCTACCAGTTCCCCATAGGCCAGAATGGGCAGTTTGATTATTACATCTTATAATCCTAACTGACATGGTAGAAATTCGAGTTGAGTATGCCTGAAAGTAGGTATTTTCTTGTCTAACCATCCAAACCTGCCTCTGCTAGGTTGTGTATTCCTTGTCTGGAGTTTGAGTGACACGGGCTGGGGAAATTCCAGGAGAGTCAGTCCAGGGCTGAATAGAGAGATCTCTATGTAGATGGGTGGGAGAAGTTGCACCTGGGACCTGAATAGGGCTGTGCCTTCCCTCCACAATACTGGTTCCACCTCCTGTGGTGCGTCTGATGTCTCTGCCCTGCACGCTGAAAGGAAAGAAGGAGTCTTGTCAACAAAGTGCTCCAGGACTGACCAGAAATGGTTTGGACTAGGCAAAGGCCTCACTGCCTTCAGAGAACAAAGAGAAACTGGGTATAAATATTGGGACCCAAACCCAAGAACTTTAGATCACTTTGGGAAACAAGAAGAAACCTTTGCTGAGGTGCGGAACCAAAGGAGACTGAAGAGAGACTATCCCTAAGCTTGAGGGATTTGCCTGCAGTGGTTGCCTGACTGCCAAAGAAAGGAGAAAGGACTTTGTGTGTACTTTATTCAACTCGTGAAGGATCTCCAAGGGCTTGGAAAAGAGCTTGCCTCGTGCTGAAGTCTCAGGGACAACAGACTTCACCCACCAGCTCCCCAAGAGTTCTTTGGAAGTGCCTGCTGTTTTGTGAGGCTTTCTGAGAGACTGCGTGTCGCAAGGAGCTGGAAGCGCGACTCACGAGCAAGAAGCGTGTTGCCGAACTGCCGCTGCTGCTTCACAACACGAAGCGCCTCGCATCGCCGGAGAAGAGGATCGATGTCGCAGCAGATGCCGCCACATCACCGGGAATCGTGTCGCAGAAGGATCGTTGAGTCATTGCAGGTCTACGTAAGCGCCTCGCATCGCCAGGGTAGAGGATCGATGTCGCAGCAGATGCCGCCGTATCACCAGGAAGCGTGTCGCAGGGCCTGTCACGGCTCATCGCTGGAGAAGAGGATAGACGTCGCAGCAGTCACCGCCGCATCTCCGGGAAGCGTGTCGCAGGGACTGTCGCGGCTCATCGCCAGAGAAGAGGATCGACGTCGCAGCAGACGCTGCCGCATCACCGGGAAGAGTGTCACAGGGCCTGTCGCGGCTTGCATCGTTATGGAAGCAACTCGCATCGCCACGGGAGAGGATCGACGTCGCAGCAGATGCCGCAGCATCACTGGGAAGTGTGTCGCAGGGTTTGCGTGGCTCGCACCGTGTGATAGCATCTCGCATCGCCGTAGAAGAGGATCTACGTCGCAGCAGACGCCACCGAATCGCTGGGAAGCGTGTTGCATCAAGAAGAAAGAGCCATCTTTGTTTCTTTGCACCAGATCTTCAACGCACCACCGTCCTTGCAACACTTTAGTTGTCTTGCGTTACGCATATTAAGGTACATTGGACTCTGAGTGTCGCATTTACCATCTTAAGCGAACTAAGCTAATTCTACCATTTTAAGTACAGTATTGTGGATTTTTGTCGTTTGTGGTCTTGTGTTAAGTTCATATAAATAATACTTATTTTTGATATAAAACTTGTGGGGTATCCATCTGTAGTGTTGTCACTTGATTACTGTATGTGTTCACAAATGCTTTACACACTGTCTCTGAGATAAGCCTGTCTGCTAGTGCCAAGCTACCAAGGGGGTGAGCAGGGGTTATTTTAGGAGTGTACCCCCTTACCCTGACTAGACGCAAGGGTCCCTATTTGTCAAAGGTACCTACCTCTGCCAACTAGAGACCCCTAAATCTAACAGAGAGCATACAAAATTAACATGTCTTCACGGCCCAGAAATATCCATTGTACTGTTATCCACTTCTAGTTGTTGCGCTGTGAACACAGTACCCCAATGCATGTGACTCTTCTAGGTCACATCAGTAAAGTCTGGTCATGTGGAAAGGCATATTTATTCCAGCCACAAGAGTCTGCCCATCGTGTGTTTCTAGAGTAGCTCAGAGTTGACCAGTCCCAAAAGGGAACAGTGAATTGTTAATTAGAGGGCAAATGGTGTTCAACATTAAATAAAAGTACACATGAAATAAGATTATAACTCTAAATATAAAGCATGCCATTAAAATTATAATTGAACATGCATCAGTTACATACTTTCATCTGCTGTTGTATGCCCCTGTGGGCTAGCTGTGTCTTACACTAGTGGTGCACACTTTGAAAAGTATAGAGAAGAGAGAAAAGAAGGGATCCTGCCTATGTGGGCGATCATGATGTTCTCCATGTAGTGGTGATTTAAACTCTAATCAGAGCAGTGCATGGCAGGCTACTCTTCATTTCATTCTCCATACATACCTGCATAAAACAAAATAATACAAAAATACATAATATATAATAGAATTAAAATCAGTTCATATTTCCAGAGTGAATCAAGAAGCAGCTTTAGAAAAAACATTATATATGCCAATGCACAAAATCAACCTAAGACATTTCCTCACTGGATTTCAAACCTCCCGGTGTCAATGTATCAAAATCCAAAATGTATTTGGATTCAAGTACCCTCAGTTTGTGTTCCCTATTCCCCACCACTCTGGAATCACAGGGGTTGGCATCAATCACCACAAATCTTAGGAGATTTTGATTCCGAAAATGTGTCTCGTTGAAATGTCTTGTTACTGGATACTGTTTATCATTGTGTCGAATCACACGTCTGTGCTCAAGTATTCGTTTTCTAGCTCAATGGATAGTAGTGCTTACATATGGTTTATTGCATGGGCAGATGAGACAATATTCACAATAATCTGTATTACAGTTATAGTACCCTCTGATCTGATACACTCTGGTACTATTGGAACTGTCAGGATCGGGCATTTGAACTATTACTGCATGCTCTAAAATTCATGCAGCTAAATAATTATTAGCAGGAAACAGAACAGTGTAATGAGCATTACAAGAATGGTAAAGAAAATTAACAATTCCACCTGTTATGTCCCGGTTCCGACCGCTGCGCACTCCGTAGCCCCACCAGTGAGGGCCGACTTTTGGGAAAGGACCTGTAGTGAAGATTGCTATCTACATACGTACAATGCTAAGTTAGCACAGCCGCGTTAGATGTTAGAAAGCCATCTTGCCGCTTTTGCTGCTTTTGCACATGACACTGTAGTTACATGTTATTAATTAAGAAATGCTTGCTCGACTTTGCTTCACATGAGAACTGTCTGTTGTTCACATCCCTAACAGTTGATAGTGACCTTGGTCTGAACATTGTGTAAAGAAACAGTCTGGGTCGCTAGACGGTGCATGTTGTTGGGTTCAGGTTGATCGGCCCACTATTTAGCCATAACAAACATGCAGCTGCAAATACCTGAAAGTCGGGTGCTTTTAATATTGCAGTGCTGCATGTTTTTATTCATTCGGAAGAAGAGCTTTCCCAGGAGAAGAGTCTAGCTGATCCTGTGATGTGATTCCACTAAGCTGATCTTTATGGTATGGGGTTCCCTATTCAAGCCTAGAGACCTTTTATTAGTAATAATAATAATAATATTAGTTTACTAGCGAAAGGAAGGTGGCTGACATCCACTGTCATTTTATTATGATTACTCCTTTAATTTTCTATGGTATTGTAACCATGCTGATGGTTTTGATCTTTAGCCAAAGTACTGCATCTTAGGACACGAGGTTTATAAAATAAACTCTTTAAACTTTACTGTGTCTCTGTTTATTCTGTTGTGGACTGATATGAGAATAATTACGAACAGGTATTTCTGATTCCCACCATTCCTGAGAATACCCTAAGTCGCTTGTTCTGGGTTGTCTATACATTGGGACCGCCGAGATAAAACTCGGATAACGAATGGGACACTGATGCTGGTCGGATAAGGGGTTCTGGGTTCTGAGGTGAGTTTTTGGTACACCACAATTCACTGAGGTCCTGGTTTCCTGCGCATAGTTCTGTGCATAAGCAGAATCCCTGCAACAGACCGTCGTCCTTTTCCGCAAGATGTGGGAGAAATGGAACAAGGCCGCTGGAGTTAGGACACTACAGCTCCCGGCAGCCTGTGCAAACAAAGACGCGCGCACACAGAAAGTGACGCGGCGTTGAGTTCCGGTCGGCTACGTAAGCCGGAGAGGAATGTCCCGAAGATTATCCTGGATCCGCAAGGAGAGACACGTTAGGGGAAACAAGCTGACGAGTATCCCGGGTGGGGTAAGGGTGTCGGTGACACCACCAAGAGTCATTTCCTGTTTTCTAGCGTTCTCTCGCTAGTGGCCTCTACGGTAGCGGGGACGTAACTTTGATTTCCCCACAACATTTGGCTAAATGTGTTTTCTTTGGAGTGCTTTCCGAGCTGGCTCATTTCCGGTGTGTAACGCACACGTGTGGGCTGGTAACAGTACCAGGTGGTAAAGTGTTTGTCCAGTAGATTGACTATTGCTCCAGGACTGTTACTGATTTTCATTTACGCTACAAATGCAATACAAGCTGCTTCATATGATGTTATGAAACTCATGTATTTATAAGTGTGTGTTTGTCTCGTCTCCTAGCAGGGGTTTTTAGAGTGGTAGCTGAAGTAAAGCATAAAACCTTCTTCCCTTGTAAAGTCTACGCACACACCCTTTCGGGTGGGTAAAAGATATACTTCCAAAAGCAGAGTCTATGCTACAGAACTGTGGTGATCTCGTGTTTACATATTTGTTCGTTTATCCACAGTTCTCCAGTCTGAGTATTGCGTAAGGTCTTCTACAACGTAGAAAACTAGGTAGCCAAGAGAAGGCCTTGATGAATACCTAATCTCCCTTCTTCTTGTAGCTGCCAGAACTGGTTCTTTTACTTTACAGGTAGACCTGATTAATTAAGGCGGAACAAAGCATGGCATGAGGTGTATTAATGCTCTCGTACAGTATGTCCTAACAAAACCTTTTCTTTTCTCAGGTCTCCCTCCCCGCTGTTCCCTTCTTTTCCTTCCCCCGATTGACCCACTTAATCTTCTGTGCCTTCACGGCAATTCGGAATTGAGGTTGTCAATAGGTGGACCCCATTGAGCAAGGAACTGATCCTGAGAGGCCTCCGAGGGACCGTGACACCACCATTGTGCTGTTACTTAGGATATATGCTTGCATATGAGTACTGTTATATTTTGTGCTCCTACCTTGCGCTACCTGCCCTAGTGCGTCGATGAATCTGCCACAATCCTTGTAGGCTCATCTAACTCCGCCATTACCTCTAGGTGAGTGTCATCAGGGAGCCTGTATTGCTGTAGAGCTGGGCACCATCCTTCTCAGGAGGTGAACAGGATTCAGCTGGGCTGGAATTCCAGCACTTGGCGGCCTCAACAGTGTCAGCGAAAAGCTCCTCTGTCTAACAAAGGGTTGGGTTGTTTATATAATAAACTTCACTCGTGTAATCACGCTGTAGCCCCAGTCAGGCCACTATTGTTGATTCTTTCATGATAGCTCTGTTGCAGAGCGGACAATAGGAAACAACAGCATTTTGTACAGTGAACTTAGCCCTTGTACAGAATGTTCAAGGCACTCAATAAAATTCCAAGGAAGAAGAGAAAATGTAAGCAAAGCCATTTCACAGAATATTATCCTGCACAGACACGTACATACGCACGCAAAGGTGTACCAAATGTCAGCATTTAAGCAAAGATGGCAACTTTAAAATGTGAGAATGGAATATGGTAGTGTACCAACTCTGGCCTAATTTGACCACATGACAGAATAATACCAATGTTGCTCGATCCACGGTGTCAACCCATTTCCAGGGCTTCCACAATAGTGCAAATCTTCGCTAAGCACTATGGGGGATTTGATGCAAGGCAAACACCGCCCTGGTTCGAGTGTGAATTCCCAATCATTGTGGACCTCTCTGTCCAGTTCTTTTCAGCTTCAGACAGTGCGGAGCTGATGGACATACCAACACAGAAATGGAGATATAGCAAGCAATATTCACAAGCCCACCAGCAAAACCCCGGCCCAAATGGCATCCTCTTAGAATCTTTCAAGAAATTCTTGCTATTGTTGCCACAATTCATGGCATATTACGAGGAAGCACGGGACAAAGGGGATTTCCCTTATGATCTAGGAGGGGAACCGTTACAGTCATTTGCAATTCAGGAGACCCAGCAGACTAATGTACATCCTATAGGCCTTTCCAATGAACAAACATGGGAAAGTCCCAGGTAGGTTTAAATTAAAGGAACTCTACCCTGGGACTACATTTTTCAAGGCCTCTTCTGAAAGAACTGGTAAGCAGCTGCTTTCAGTGTTGTATCCCAAAATCAACTCTCATCTGCCACCTCCTCATATGACTGATCTGTTAGGCTTCAAACATCCAACATTACATGCATAATATCACACAATGACTCAGCTCAGTCTTTTCCTAAAGCATGCTCTTTTTGTGCTCAGACACATACAGTCATCATGAAAGAACGTTTATACACCATGCATGTATACATGCTGTGAAAATACCTAAACCAAGAAAACAATTAGGCACAGTCCATCTTCCCTCATTGTTCTTTCTGCTAAGTACTCTCCTTGCAGGAACAACCTATATATATTTTCCCACAGGCACTATACTTCACCTGGGGTTGCTTGAAAAATAAGGAATATATTTATCATGGTTTTGCATTTCTCTTGTACCATGCAAAGGGGGGCAAGAGCGACGCAAGACCAAGAATGGCCAAGCCACTCAAGGCCACCTGGCATGACCCTGCGTGACTTGCTAAATGTGGAGTAACACAAGGCCGGGTAGGTCACAGTCTTGCGTAACTCTGCACCAGAGAGGCGTTCCATGGGTGCGGCATGTGTGTTCCCACACATCCACCGATAGATTTGGCTGCATTCCCAGCTTTACCATTAGTAGTAGACCTGGGAATGTGTAAAAATACGACACGTCCCCAGAGGACGTATAATGTGGAAAAATATGCTTATTCCTCCTAGTATCTTCCTCTTTCTAATTGTGCTGCATTCTGCAGCACACACAGAAATAGGAAAAAGCCTCAGAGGATTGTTTTTGTGCAGAGAGGTGTCCCTTCCTGCTCCAAAACAATCCTGCCTACAACGCAGGCACCTTTGCACCATGATGGCGCTAGGCAGCAGTTTGTGCACCAGCGCAGGCAGAGTGCAGGAATGTACTGTATAATGTTAAATACCTGCTCTCTCCCTTTCACTCAGTGCAGCACAGCAAGGTGGCTTGCTACATTTCGTTGCATGAATATTTGATAAATATGCCCCTCAATGTGAAAGTATACAAAACATTTATCTGTCAAACAAGGTATGACGAGACTATGTGTAAATTGAAATGTGTAAATGATGAATTTTATGCCAAAGAATTATTTATCAATTCATTAGATATAATTTGTTTTAACGTACGCCTTATTAATTTACACTGTTTTAAAATTGCTTCGCACTATTGACGTGTTGAATTTTATACTGTTTTTCTGTGGTAGCCACGCATTAGATGAATTGTTGTACATTTTAAGTTGTTGCATGAGATGTTTACTCCTTCATATCTTTTTATTATTCTAAGCTTATACAACAACAATTTAATTAATGAAGATACCAGACATAAAACAGACTCATTTGATTTCACATTTCTATGGTACATTTCATATTTTCTCTTAAGTCATCTTCATAAATGAAAGTCATCCTGCACATTTTTGAATTTCTGCTATTCAAGTTCATCATGAAAAGGTTGAATATGTTTACAGCATGATTGATGTGCAATAATGTCTTTGAACACTAGCAAATCTCTGGCAGTAAGTTTAGTAAGTTTATAGATTTATATAGCTTGGCTTGTCACCTGTGAGGGGATCCAGATGCTGGCAATGGGCATGATGAGATTAAGTGATGTGCCCAGAATCATAGGATGTTTCACCAATTCCAAGACTCGAATCCGGATCCCCGGATCCCCAGCTCCGGAGTCCACAGCTCTGGACATTGCACCACATCTCCCTCCGTGATTGTGGCAGCAATGATTTGTTCGACCGATAAGGCAGCAGGGGTACCTGATTTCATGATGAAGTTAACATAAGCATTAGCCCCTTTAGAAGTAGTGTCATGACACTGTATGGGTACACGTGTGAAGTAGCACAGTTTTGATCCTTCCCTGGATGATGCACAATCATATAATCATACTCTTGCAATTTCAACCCCCACCTCTCAACGCGAGGGGACATTTTGACTTTAGGATTGTCAAAAATAGTGAGCAAGGCTTTGTGGTTGGTGACAACTTTGAAATGCTTTCCATACAGGAACACATGAAAATGCTCACAAGCCCACACCACAGCAAAGCTTTCTTTTTCAGGTTGTGAATAATCATGTTCAGTCAATGACAAATTTTTGCTAGCATAAGCCACAATGCATCTTGGGGCATTGGGATGTTCAGTGTGCTGGACAAGGATGGCACCCAACCCCACTGGGTTGGCATCAACAATAAACTCAGTCTGAACTTTCGGATAAAAGTATACCATTTCAGTGGTGTTCTCAATTGCATGCTTGATTTCTTGAACCTTTGTTCACATTCACTTGACCAGCGAAATAGAACATTTCATTTTATTGAGTCTCTCAATGGAGTACTTACAGTGGCAAAATCACATATATAGCATGAACTGTACTGGCCATACCAAGAAAGGATCGCAGCATGAATACATCTTGTGGGGGAGAAGCGGATGACGAGGCTTACTTTATTCTGGATCTGGACTTTATTGTGGATCCGGAGTCATTCCCTCATCAGAAAAGATATGACCAAAGAACTTGAGATTGGTTTTATGAAACTCACATTCTGTTGCATTTAAAGTGATCAGCAAGTATATGACACACTTGTGTAAAAGTTGTATAATATTCCTTTCGTGTGGCTCCAAAAACTAGCATGTCACCGCTGTAATTGAAAGCATTTGTGGCTGGCTGTATTATGTGACGAATTACATCCTGAAAGAGTTCTGCAGCTGATGACGCTCCAAAACGTAGCCTTTTATATCTAAACAAACCAATATGAGTCGAAAGGGTAGTAATGTACCGGTAATTTTCTTCCAGTTCGAGTTGGTAATACCCTTTGTTCAAATCAAGGCGGGAAAAGACTTTAGCTCCATTCAGCTGTTTAATCATGTCAGTAATGTGTGGGCCTGGATGCCGTTCTCAATCGCCTTGCTCGCTTGGCATATATCAATGCAAATGCGCACGGCTCCTCCACTACCTTTCTTCAGCACTACCACTGTGGATGATACCCATGGCGTCGGACAAGTGATTCGCTCAATGATGTCACGCTTTAATAGTGTCTCAAGGTCTTTCTCATCCGCCTCTTGTAAATTAAATGCAATTTGCAGATATCGTTAAGCAACAGCACAAATCTTCTCATTTATGTGAAGTTGCACTTTCATGGTCTTAAGTCTTCCTAGTCCATGAAACAAGGAGGGAAACTGATTCACTATTGTATGGTATTGATATTGTAGTATATAGAAAACAGCCCCATGTCAGCAGCTGTACTGAAACTGAGTCAACATGCATTCGATGAAGTGCCTTGCAGGACATGAATTGGTGCTTGTACATTCACCTTTTTGTGCTTCACAGTTGATATGAATGAATTTTGACTTTGCAGTGGCATTGAAGCAGCGCACGTATACACTTTGGTTTTCGACTGGGTTAATTGGGACACTGGAGACAGTTCATTGAACTTTTCACAGGCATAATGTTTATCGACACGCCACTGTCTATCATAAAAGGTAAGGAGCACCCATTCACTTTCAGTGTGATTTTGGGACAGTGTCCAAATGAATTTTGCACTTTCACTTGTTGACCTTGCTTTGACTGGCATTCTGCCTTGCAAGAAGCTAATTTTACATGCGCACGTCGGCCAGCAGTCAACATTGACATCGCACACCCATCTTCCTCACTGTCGCTTGACAATGACAGTGATAATCCTTAAGACGAGGAATTTGACAACAATCAACGTTGTTCAGTTTCTACATGCCTCAGCTGATGTTGCCGCTTGGCCTTGTGGAAGTGGTTCGAACGTCTCTGGAACTTTGTGGCATCCATTTTGTTTTCTCGACTTGACACACTTGATCTTTCCTCCCTTTTGTTTTCTCGACGTGATGCACTTGATCTGTCCCTGGATTAGCAAACCATTACAAAATGGTTCTCTTTCCTGCAGCCTTTGTATATCTGTCCAATGGTGGGACATTTACCTTCATATGGAAAGGAAAATCCACATTGGCAACATAACTTCTTTTTCATTGGAGACATTACTTTATTGCCTTCTACGCTGTGTGTCGACTTACTTGTCACAGTCAGGGCTGATTCATTTTGGGCTATTCTGGCCTCCATGTAAGCTGCTTGTCTGTCAGCTCTTTCTTCCACCCTGGCAGCCACGAGTACTCTCTCCAAACTGAGTGTCTCTTTCAGCATTCGCCGTCTGAAGGAATCGTAGAGCCAACCATCTAATACTCTGAGACACATGGCCTCTTCAGCATTGAACTCGTTGAACTTTAAACGTTTGAAGAGTGAATCAAGTCTTTCTGCAAACTCTTCCATTGTTTCACCAGCTTTCTGCCTTTCTGAAAATGTATCTTTAATAGTCAAAATTTGACATTGGATTGAACTTGGTGTTTACCACCTCTTTGATTTGACGGTAGGCACTTCACCCCTGTGTGGTATTTTCTATATCACTTCTTTTACTCCTTCCCAAGTCAAATTCTTTAGATATTTAATGATCTTTTTGTCATTTGCTTCTTCCAGGGCATCAATGAAATCATCGAAGGATTCAATCCAGGCATTCCATCTGTCACCAATATTCTGCTTTTGGCTGTATAAAAAGGAGGCAGTGGTTTAGGAATGGGGCAGTATCATAACCTGTGGAACTTTCTGATGTATGAAGTGGAGCTCGCTCTGGCAGCGTCTGCGGTCCGCTTGTACCGACACCTTCATCATCAAACACTAGCCTCATTCTAACATTTGGGTCATCGTACCTGCTCTCTGGTTGTGAAGAGCTGTCTTCTTCTTTGGTCCTGAGTAGTGGCTTTGTTTCTTGCACGGTTTCTTCACCCTTCTCACCTCTTTACATTGTACCTGGTTTCTATTGCCTTTGATGTTTCTTTGCGTCAGAAATGATTCCCTGTTAGCGCTTTCTTGCACTAAGCTATCACTGCCTTTAGCGCTTCTTTGTACCTGGTTGTCGCTGCCTTTAGGGTTATTGTACTGTAGGAGTGACTTTGTGTTAGGGTATGGCGCAATATCTCTTGTCCTGACTTTACCAACACATTTCTAGCCGATGACAAACAACCTTACTGTAAGGCCTTCACTTTCTTCACAGGCTTTGCACTGGCTAGTGTGGCGCTTCGACGCCACATACACCAACCGCCGATTTCCACTTCGACTGAGGCACATATGGCATGCACGAGCAGTTTACTGGACCACAGCAAACTCTCTGGGAGAGCACTCTTGGTTCTTCAGGTCGCGGGGTTTATGTAATCCCCGATCTCATCGCCAGTTGTAGCGTCCTCCCCAGCCCGGAACATGTAAATAATCACGCCACACATGGAGCGTGGTATTACACGTCTTTATTCCTCAGCGTGTGATCATTGAAACATTCTACAACATGAATTCTATCCCCCGCACCCATGCACTCACATCACTGTTCTAGTGAGTCTGTCAGAAACCAAAAGGGTTACGTCATTTCTAACTTATAAGACACTACACTCATCACTCTTCATAATGGCTTCAAAACAATATATTGTAAAATCGCTTTACATTAAATAATGGTCGCTGGGGGTCTTAGGGACTCTAGCTCAAATACTTTAAAATTAATTAATTACTTACTGGTAAACTTAATTACCCCGATTAAGGTCCTCTTCGTCCAAGTCATTAAAATATGAAGCGATCCCATCCCCAGACAGGCCTTTCCACATGCAAGTCTTTTTTCTATTGTATTTAACAGTATAAAGACTCCTCTATGCCTCCTCTACAACAAGTTCAGACAAAAAAGGTGTAAAACCAGAAGGGAGAGAGGGACGGCTGATGGCTGGGACAAGGAGGAGTTTAATGGGGGTAATGAAGTTTTCTGGTAAGTAATGGATTCATTACCCCCTCATAGGACCTACTCGTTCCAGTTATTACAATATGAGGATTCACAAGCAGTAAAGAAAACCTGTTTTACACAGTATTCTAAAACAAGTGAGCATTTATTAACACACACTCACTTCAATGCTGCTTTCACAACACCAACGGCAAAGATATCAGAAGATGGATGCAAAATATCAAGACAATAGTGATGAGCAAACATGTTTTGAGACTGCCACGTGGTTGCCCTGCAGATTTCTTTCTTGGATGGACACCCCTGCTGCTTAAGCCCAAGAGGCAGAAACTGACCTAGAAGAACACCCTTGGAAATGTGCTGGAGTGTCTGCACCCAAGGATTTGTAAGCCTGACAAATGGCCTGCTGAACCCATCTGCTTAGTGGGAGGTGGCCACCTTCTTGCCCTTATTGATGCTTCCGAAGGAGATATGCAAGGAATTAACAAAGCAGAACTCCTTTGTACATTTTAAATAGACTGTCAAAGTCCTCTGAACATCCAGAGAGGAAGGAATATGAAGGATGTCACCTTCATGAAATACAGGAAGAATCAATTCCTAATGCATATTAAATCTGGAAGACACTTTAGAATCAAATGTTGTATCCACCGTAAAACAACTCTGTCAGGAAGAATTTGCAAATAGGGATAAGATATCATCAGTGTGCCTAACTCACGCAAATACTGGACTGATGTAAGGCTAAAAGAAAAACTTTCTTAGCTGATACCCACATCAAGTCTGCCTCCTTGAGGGATTCAAGGGCGGACAGTTGTAGACCCTGACAAACTGTAGGTAAGTCCCAGGATGGAACAATACCTGGGGGACCTGGTTTTTGCTGACCAAAACTCTTGAGCAAATGGATAACCAATGGAACAACCCCATCCTGGTCACCTCTAGAACCAGGACAAGCCTTAATTACCACTGGTTGGGAGGCCAAAGTACCTGAAGCTAGGTTCTTCAAAAACCCATGCCTTAAAAATTCAAGAATCTGAAAGGCATCTTCCCTAACTGGGTCTATACCTTTAGGAGAACACCACCTAACAAAAGATCACCAATTCTTTTGATAGGACGAAAGAGAAGACTATTTATGAGGGCGTTGAATTTCTGTTTACATATGGCTTGAACAACCTATTTCCTAAGTGCAAACAATTCAAGAATCAGGGTGTCAATTCCAGCTTTTGAAGCTGGCAATGCTGGAGCTGGGGTGGTGATGGAATGAACAGCAGTTTGATAAACCTGTCTCTGGACACCCTGAGTAAGAGAGAGAGAGCCAAAGGCTTTGAGGCCAAAAGCGGGCAATCACAATAATCAATATCTTCTCCTCCTGAATCTTCTGAAGCACCCGGGGGGGGGGGGGAGGTGCATCAGAGGTAATGCATACAGAAGAGTGGGGGGCAGAGAATAAAGAGAGCATCCAAGACCCATGCCTGGTGACAATTCACCTCTGAACAAAAGATCGGAAATGAGGACATTGTGGGGAAATGCAAAGAGATCTATCCACAGTATCCCAAACAGATTTGCTGAAATACCGAGCGAGAGAGGTGGTAAAGAACTGAGGAGGGCAGGTTGCAGCTCAATCTGTTCACATGAAAATTGAAGTCTCCTTGAATGTAAACTGCCAACATGGCAATTATATTGTCTTCTGCCCAAGAACGGATTTAATGTGTCAGCTTGTTGTGAAGAGTACCCAGTGTTCCCTGTTAGTGATTCAGACTATACTGTGCTACATGATTGTCTGTGCAGATCATCAGGTTCCCCCCTGTAACTGCAGCTGGAAATAATTCACAGCTTCTTAAACTGCTGCCAACTCCCTTCAATTGGCGAAATGACCTCTGTCCACTATTGACCATTATTCCTCCCCTTTCAAATCAACTAAGGTCAGTCTTCCACCCTCATACACATACATCCATTGTCAGCAATATCGGGCAGGTACCTGAAACAGGACCAATTTTTCTACATTGTGAGTGTGTTACCACCACGTCAGTTCTTGCATAAGTGTTTGGGGTATTAGGACATGTGAGTTGTAGTTGGCAGCGGACAGATTCCAATGGGCCAACAGATAATTGAGTAGCTTATTTCGGTGTAACCGAGTTCAAGGAACCACTGAAGTTGTTGAAGCTATAAGGCCCTGAACCTTTAACCAATATCTGTTTAGAGCTGATGACAGGGATAACAGGGTCCTCAAATTTGCTTGTAATGCCTCTATTCTGGGATGTGGCAGGAAGACGGACCCCTTCAGTGTTTTGAATATTGCTCCTATGAACTGCAGTCGTTGAACAGGGGTGAGATGAGACTTTGACCAATTCAGTTTGTACCCCAATTGTTGAAGTAGAGCAATTACTGCCTCCACTTCCACTTGCACCTGATGGAGAGAAGAAGCAAAAATTAGCCTACCAACAAGGTATTGACAGACTGTAATCTCTTGAAGCTGTAACACCCCCACCACCAGTGCTAATTCCTTAGCAAAGGTTTGTGGAGATGTCGACAGACTGAAATGCAGCACTGGGAATTGATAATCAACAGCGGAAATCTTTGACTGTCGGATGAATTGAAATGTGAAACTAGGCGTCTTCCAAATCCACAGTCACCAAAAAGTCCCCCTTATGTAGAAGGGGGACTGATGGACTGTTTAGTGATCATTCCAAATGGTTCAATTTCACAAATTTGTTCAATGCCTTCAGATCTAAAATGGGACAAAATGAACATTCCAGTTTGTGAACCAAGTAGAGAAGAGAATAAAACTAGATAGAGTTTTTAATATCGACCTACATTAATATCGAGTTTTAAATATCGTAGGGAAAGAATATTGACATCAAGAATATCGACGACCAGAATATCTACCTCAAGGTAAGAAATATCGTTTTTGTTAATATTGAAGTTAGTAATATCGATAGCAAAAATATCGATGTTAATAATATCGATGTTTATATTAGAGTTATGTATTTTAGTATGTATTTTATATGTCCATGTTCTATAATTTTTGGTAAGTATTATACTGTTTTTTTAAATATATGTATAACATTTTTAGATGTTAGTAATTTTTTTTAAGTAAATTATGCGTTTTAGTACCGTAGCGGGTTGTGGGTTCATAGGGAAATAGGGTAGGAAGTAATTTAATTATAGTAAATTAATTAATAACTTTTAGGAATTATTAATCCTTTTTAATTAAATTTTGCATTCTAGTTCTGTAGTGGGTTGTGGGTTTATAGGGGAATAGGGTGGGAAGTAATGCAATTGTAATTGAGTAATTATTAATTTTTATTTATTGGTATTGAAAATGAATTTATTGTGAATGAATTATTAATTGGTAATTAATTTTTAGTAATTGATTAATTGATAATTATATTAATTGTATCAATTTATTATTGGAGCGGGTTGTGGGTTTATAAGAAATAGGGTGGGAAGGAATTTATTTGTAATTAAGTAATAATTAATTTTTATTTATTGGCATTGATAATTAGTTTATTGTTAATTAATTATTAATTGGTAATTAATTCTTATTAATTGATTAATTGATAATTATATTAATTGAAACAATTTATTATTGGAGCGGGTTGTGGGTTTATAGGGGAATAGGGTGGGAAGTAATTTAATTGTAATTAATTATTAATTTTTATTTATTGGTATTGATAATTAGTTTATTGGTAATTAATTATTAATTGGTAATTAATTCTTATTACTTGATTAATTGATAATTATATTAATTTTATTCATTTATTTTTGGAGCGGGCTGTGGGTTTATAGGGGAATAGGGTGGGAAGTAATGTAATTGTAATTAAGTGATTATGAATTTTTTTTTTTTTTTTTTTTCTTTTTTTTAAAAAGTTTTTATTGAACAGTAAAAAGAATACAAGCATGGGCCTACAACCACCAGGGCCGGCCGCTAGAATCAAAAAGGGATCACACAGTGTTAAAGTCATTAACCGGCCCATGGGGCCCAGCCCATTACAGAAGCTCCGGTTACACATAAGGGAATCAGGATACATACATTTAACATAAATAACAATTAAAAAACAAAAGGCGAGGCGTAGTGACATGAAGTGGGCGTCAGACTACAGCAGGGGGACTTCACATTCGACCACCAGATGGCGGTCAAGGAGAAGGAGGACTAAGAGGTCAGGGGGGGTCACGGGTGAGCCAGGTCTACACTCGGATATTCCAAATACGCAAGGAACCATCACGGGTCAGGGGGACAAGGAAACCTCGGAAGTGTCCACCAGGGGGGGAGCACAGATATTCCCCCGATACTCATTCCATTGCCCCCAGATTCTGCCCCATGCCCCCGGTTTACCACGAGCCACATATACAGTCTTCTCCCTGAACATGCACCAGTCCATGTTCTCCATCCATACAGACACGGTCGGAGGCCGCTGGGAACCCCAAAGCTGCGCTATATCTCTCTTGGCAATCATGTTCCCCAGGGCCGCCCACCGAGTCCGGGCCGCGTTATAATCATTGGGCTCCCACACATTCAGAACACAGCGACGCACCTCCGGCAACAGAGCAACCCCGGTGACTCGTCCCATAACCTCATGCACCCGGCGCCAGTATTCCGCCACCTCGCGGCACTCCCATAGGATGTGGAGAAAGGTGGCACTAAGCCCACAGCCCCGCTTACAGAGCCCGTCGTCAGAAAATCCCATCGAAACCAAACGGGGACCCGTCACGTAAACCCGGTGGAGAATCTTAAGCTGGACCAGACGGAGACGGGCCGGGATGGCCACCTCCTTAGGGGACGACAGTGCGGACTGCCAGTCCTCGTCGTCCAACTCCACCCCATCTCCCGTCCATGCCTCCCGAAGACGCACCAAGAGGTCAGCCCGATTATTAATCAGCTTTTTATAAATTAGAGAGATAGTACTGTCGGGCACGTGACCATCGAGTATGCGGTCCTCGAGGGGCGAAGAAGCCGGGACCTTGGTCCCTTCCCCAAAGACAGAGAGCAGGGCATGCCGAACCTGGGCATAGCGGAAGAACTCCCTTTCAGTAAGCTCGTATTCGCTCTGGAGCGCCGCGAAGGTTTTAACCGCGCCCTTAACCCATAAGTCTCCCACTCTGCTAATACCGATCGTGTCCCAGTGCTCAAAGCCTTTCGTAGTCCAGAGGCTACCCAATCGGTCAGAGGCGAATAAAGGAGTAGCACACGTTAAACGCTCACTCCAGCCCATGGCTACATTAGCTGCCTTCCAGATCCTTACCGCGATCTTAGTAGGGCCCGTAAGGGTCCTTCCAGCCAAGCGGGAGTAAAGCGCCCTATTATAGTTACCGCCGGGAAGCAGAAATTTATCCATCTCATACGCCGGGTTCAAGCCGGGCGCATACGTGGCGTGGTTAATGGCCGATAGTTGGGAGGCCCAATAGTACCTTCTAATGTCGGGAAGCGCGATGCTCCCGTCGTACCAGGGGAGAGTAAGCTTTGTCAGAGCAATACGCGCCCGCCCGTCCCACACCAGTCTCCTCTGCAGGCTCTCCACCTCCCGAAAGTAGGCAACCGGAATGACATAGAAGGAGTTCTGAAGTGCATAAAGGAATCTGGGAAGGGACATCATTTTAAACAGAGCTGCACGACCAAGCGGGGACAAGGGCAGCCTACACCACCGAGCCGTATCCTCCCTCAAACGCCGAAGTGGAAGCAGGAGGTTCCGCTCATAGCGAACCGCCGGGTCCAACGAAACGTACACCCCCAGGTATTTAAAGCCGGACAGAGATAGTTGGATCGGAAGCCGAGGCGGCAAGAGAGGAGGGCCACCAGAGATAGGATACACGCAAGATTTAGACCAGTTAATCGTCAGACCCGAATTTCTCCCAAAGGAAGTAAGGACATCAAAGAGAACATTAAGCGACTGCCGCGGCGAGGTGAGATACAAAAGAATGTCATCCGCGTACAACGAGACCCGGTCCTCGAAGCCCGGGGCCCACCGGATCCCTCTGATCGAGGGCTCCCAGCGGAGCCAGGCAGCGAGCGGTTCCAAGGCGAGAGCAAAGAGCAGAGGGGACAACGGGCACCCCTGCCTCGTACCCCTACCGAGAGCGAAAGGCTGGGAAACCCGCCCATTGACGACCACCTGAGCCATTGGACCAGCGTAAAGAAGCTTCACCCAGCCAAGAAATCCCTCCCCAAAGCCGAATTTGGTCAAGACAGCCCAGAGGAATGGCCACTCGATGGTATCAAAGGCCATCGTGGCATCTAAAGAAACCAGTACGGCTGGTTCGGAGAGGTACTCCGCCCTAGCGAGGGCGCCGTGGAGACGCCGCAGGTTAAGAGCGGTATTACGATGAGGGATGAAGCCGCATTGATCCGGATGGATCAGATCACAGATAACGCTCAGCAAGCGAGTGGCGAGGACTTTAGCCAGTATCTTAGGCTCGGCGTTTAATAGAGAAATAGGCCTGTAGGAGGCACAGCGGTCTCGTGGCTTACCATCCTTGGGGATCACGACTATAGTAGCCAGACGCTGGTCGACGGGAAGGGAACCCGTCTCGAGGGAATCCTGGAACATACGACGGAGGAAAGGCGCGATTTTATCCGGGCGCAATTTATACAACTCAATAGGGAGGCCGTTGGGCCCATAGCCTTGCCAGAGCGCAGGGAGCGAATCGCAGTTGCAATCTCGTCAACCGACAAGGGGGCGTCCAGCTGTTCACGGTCCTCGACGGACAAGCTGGGCAGGGCAATATCCCGCAGCAGAAGGCGAGAGTCTTCCTCATCCCTATCAGTCACCGGAGAGTACACGGCCCGGAGGTGATCAGCAAAACACTCCACAATCTCACCAGGCTCAGTCACACACTCTCCATCCGAACCCCGAAGCTCCGGGACCACACGATTCACTCTCTCCTTCCTGTCCAGCCAAGCAATCAATTTACCCGCCTTGTCCCCGGAGTCATATAGTCTACCCTGCTGCTCCCTATACATAGTCTTGGCAGCGTCAGTAACAAGAGACCTGTATTCAAACTGCTTCAAGCTGAGGGCATGGAGCCCTTCCGGAGTGACACCCGCCTCCAAGGCCGACTCCAGCCCCGATATGTCAGTCTCCAGCTTCACCACTGCCTCATTCTTGAGCTTCTTAGCCACGACTATCTGGGAGAGGGCTTGTCCGTGGAGCACAGTTTTAAAAGCTTCCCACAGGGACATTGCGGACGACACCGACCCCTCGTTTTCAAGGAAATATTGGTCAATCGACTTGACCAGGCTATCGCGAGTCGTGGGGTCTCGCAGGTACCAAGGGTTAATGGGAGCGATCCGCCCTGCAGACCGCGACCCGGTGTCAAAGAGCAGCCACAGCGGGGAATGATCAGAGATACCCCGCGCCAGGTGCCTAACCTCTCGAATCCGGGCAGTCTGGGCCGCGGGCATAAGAAAATAGTCTAATCTGGAAAGACTCCCATGCGCCCCAGAGTTAAAGGTGTACTGACATTGTGTCGGATGCATTAATCTCCAACTGTCTACCAGACCAAAGGTCTCCAAGAGTCCGACGAGCCATGCCTGGGCAGCGGGGAGGGCCCTGGGCGGGTGACGATCCAGGTCACCCGAGACCACCGAATTAAAGTCTCCGCCCATAAGCAAAAGACTGTCCGGAAGTTCAAGCAGCATGCGACCCAAGTCCGAGAAGGTGGAGTTCTGGAGGCCCGGGGGAACGTAAACTGAGACCAAGGAAAGTGACTGCCCCTCCCACCTCCCAGTCAAAGCCACATAGCGCCCTCTATCATCCGTGACTACCCTAGTGATCTCTAACGGAAGTGAGGATCGCAGGAGAATGCCCACCCCTCTGGAACCAGTGGTGAAACCAGAATGGGCCACGAGGCGGTATCCCCCCCTGTTCATTGCATGACAAACATTACCAACTAGATGCGTCTCCTGTAAAAACACCACATCAGGAGCCAGACGACGCAAATACTGCAGCACAACACCCCGCTTGATACGGTCCCCCAACCCATTGACGTTCCATGTCATCAATCTCAACCCGTCCCCCCCATCCCCTCCAGTAGATCAAAGGTCCCCCAGCCAATAGCACAGCACCCGAAACTGGACAAAAATCAGTACCTCGCCCTAAAAACAAAGAACACACATCAAAACAACCCCTCCCACCCCCCAACCCCCCCCCAACTCCAACTCCCCCCACCCTGCACCCCTGCGGGCCAAAAAACCCCCCCAACTTGCAGTGTGCCTGTCGCCCTACAAACCCCATTCTACGAAAAGACCCCGGAGGAGGAAAGGGACCCGTCCCCGCCCGCCCCCCACACAGGTCATAGTGAGACAAAATGAACAAAAGAAGTAAAACCCAGCCGAACAGTGCAAAATGGCAAAGTCAAGGACCAAAAGTCACTCCAAGGGGGACCCGCCACCTTCGGTACCGGCAGAGGGCCCCGGCCGGTCACCCCTGTCCGATTATGAATTTTTATTTATTAGTCTTCATAATTAATATATTGTTAGTTTAATAATAAATCATTATTTAATTACAAAAATTATTTAATTTATAAGTATGTCATTTTTAACCCCTATGCTATCCAACGCTTTCCCTACTGTTGCACTCATTGGAGTGGGAATAGTAATTTTTACCCCTACGCTATCCAACACTTTCCCTACTGTTGCACTCACTGGAGTGGGAATAGTAGTTTTTACCTCTACGCTATCCAACACTTTCCCCACTGTTGCACTCACTGGAGTGGGAATAGTAATTTTTTACCTCTACGCTATCCAACACTTTCCCTACTGTTGCACTCTCTGGAGTTGGAATAGTAATTTTTACCCCTACTCTATCCTACACTTTCCCTACTTTTGCACTTTCTGGAGTTGGAATAGCAATTATAACACCTACGCTATCCAACACTTTCCCTACTGTTGCACTCTCTGGAGTGGGAATAGTAATTTTTACCTCTACGCTATCCAACACTTTCCCTACTGTTGCACTCACTGGAGTGGGAATAGTAATTTTTACCCCTACGCTATCCAACACTTTCCCTACTGCTGCACTCACTGGAGTGGGAATAGTAATTTTAACCTCTACGCTATCCAACACTTTCCCTACTATTGCACTCACTGGAGTGGGAATAGTAATTTTTACCTCTACGCTTACAACCTAGGAAGTGCGATTCGTACAGATAGCCTCTTTCCGTACGGATCGTACAAAAGACCGTACGGGTAAAAAAAAAACAATGATTCGGATCCGGAACAGCCTGTACGGGACGTCCGGACGTATTTAAGCAGCGGTTTCCGGCCCAGCAAGTACGATTCGTCCCTACGGCACTACGTTCGGCTCTTTTCTTAAGGGAGCCAAAAACAGCCGTAAAAGCAGAGTCCTACAAATGGAGACCCGGTACGCGACGTACATGCCATGAACCCCATCGTACGTGTCATCCCGGTCCTCTTAGCCTCCGACCTGGTGCACCGAAACCGACGCACACGCCGCAGAAGGTGAGAACAACACCCAGGGGTCAGGGTGGGGGTTTGGGGCAGGAAACATACCCCATACCCAAAGCCAAACCTATATTATGGAGCCCATACATTACCACCAGGGTCTGGTCACTTGGTGGGGCGTGTCCAGCAACCCCTGCGTACCGCAACCACGGAAATGGACGTGTATGGTGCATTGCACACGTACCCGTACGGCACCAGTACAATAGTGATACGAGGCGTACACACGCAATGAATGCGGGGGTACGGTGCATTTCACCTGTACCCGTACGGCAGCAGTATAATAGTGATACGAGGCGTACACACGCAATGAATGCGGGGGTACGGTGCGTTTCACATGTACAGGTACGGCACCAGTACAATAGTGATACGAGGCGTACACACGCAATGAATGCGGGGGTACGGGGCGTTTCACATGCTTACAATGGTGATACGAGGCGTACACACGCCAGGAATGGAGGGCTAAGAGTCGCACAAGGATGTCCATCAAGTACTTGTCATTGCATACTTTCATGTGCAGGCCCTAGGTGTGGCAGCCAGTGATATTGCACTGGTCATCTCATCTAGTTGCACAATTGATGTGTGATGACCTGAGGACAGATGTCATGTGTGATGGGGCACTATGTGGCATACACCACCTTGACACTTGCCACATGTGTGTCTGTAGTCCAACTGTGTCATGCACAGCAGCAGTGGGATGGCACAGTCATCAACACCCGCACCTGTCTCCTGATGCCAGGGACAGGGACACTCTATCAACTGACATGTCACGATCAGCGTGCCCCTATGTGACTATGTCAGGTGTGTGACATGTGTTCCCATGAGCTTGCTGTTAGTGTTCCGTCAACTGCATCTGCTGTTGGTGCATCCAACATGGGTCCGTGTGTAGATGGGCATGGCACACATCTACGCACACCATGCCACATGTGGATTCCCACGGCTGTAGGGTCTGTGTGCATCAGACATCATATTTGATGGCAGTTCGGGCTGGACTGTTCCCATGAGGCACAGGGTCAGACTGATTTGCATATGGCCATGTCTGAACTGGGGTGGCAGAGTGGGCTAAAGAACGGTGTGGATCAAACCCAGATCTGTTGACTGGGTGTGAGTGTTTGATTGGTTCTGATGCTCCGTCCATCACCACCCCCTTTTGTACCACTTTGTTCGCCATAAGTTGGCAGGGTATGCTCAGACGTGAGCCCCTTGCTCACTTTGCCACTTGATTCAAGCAAGCCTGTCTGAAAACGGCTGAAATGCCAGAAACCGGTCCTAGGAAGCTTGTTTCCGGTCCAGGGAAGGCATGGCTTGGCAGTTCGGCTGGACTGTTCCCATGAGGCACGGGGTCAGACTGATTTGCATATGGCCATGTCTGAACTGGGGTGGCAGAGTGGGCTAAATAACGGTGATGGATCAAACCCAGATCTGTTGACTGGGTGTGAGTGTTTGATTGGTTCTGATGCTCCGTCCATCACCACCCCCTTTTGTACCGCTTTGTTCGCCATAAGTTGGCAAGGTATGCTCAGACGTGAGTCCCTTGCTCACTTTGCCATTGGATTCAAGCAAGCCTGGCTGAAGACGGCTGAAATGCCAGAAAACGGTCCTAGGAAGCTTGTTTCCGGTCCAGGGAAGGCATGGCTTGGCAGTTCGGGCTGGACTGTTCCCATGAGGCACAGGGTCAGACTGATTTGCATATGGCCATGTCTGAACTGGGGTGGCAGAGTGGGCTAAAGAACGGTAATCGATCAAACCCAGATCTGTTGACTGGGTGTGAGTGTTTGATTGGTTCTGATGCTCCGTCCATCACCACCCCCTTTTGTACCGCTTTGTGCGCCATAAGTTGGCAGGGTATGCTCAGACGTGAGTCCCTTGCTCACTTTGCCACTGGATTCAAGCAAGCCTGGCTGAAGATGGCTGAAATGCCAGAAACCGGTCCTAGGAAGCTTGTTTCCGGTCCAGGGAAGGCATGGCTTGGCAGTTCGGGCTGGACTGTTCCCATGAGGCACAGGGTCAGACTGATTTGCATATGGCCATGTCTGAACTGGGGTGGCAGAGTGGGCTAAAGAACGGTGATGGATCAAACCCAGATCTGATGAATGGGTGTGAGTGTTTGATTGGTTCTGATGCTCCGTCCATCACCACCCCCTTTTGTACCGCATCATATTTTCCCAGGCATACATGTCTGCTTCGTCTCAATGGCTGTGTTTTTCTGTTGTCACGTGTACCCCTTCATCGCAATGTGTTTGATATGTACATTTGACATTCCATGTGACTTGTGCGTGTGCCTTGCAGTCAGCTGTCTGGATGAGATGACATCCTTCCAATGCAGCTATGTGGATGTGTGTCACTCCGGTGATATCTCTGGCTGTTCACTCAGACTGGCCCCCAGCTCATTTCAGCGTTACAACAAACAAATGATGGACGGAATGCTGACAATGCAGACATTCTCCCCCAGTCAAGAGATCTGGGTTAAATCCATCGTTCTTTTGCACCACTACGCCACCCCAGTTTAGACATGGCCATATGCAAATCAGTCTTGACCCTGTGCCTCATGGGAACAGTCCAGCCCGAACTGCCAAGCCATGTCTTCCCTGGACCGGAATCAAGCATCCTAGGACCGGTTTCTGGCTATCAGCCGTCATCAGCCAGGATAGCTTGACTCCAGTGGCGTAGTGAGCACGGGTCCCACGTCTGGGAATACCCATCCCACTTAGGGCGAAAAGCGTTACAACAAACAAATGATGGACGGAATGCTGACAATGCAGACATTCTCCCCCAGTCAAGAGATCTGGGTTAAATCCATCGTTCTTTTGCCCACTACGCCACCCCAGTTTAGACATGGCCATATGCAAATCAGTCTTGACCCTGTGCCTCATGGGAACAGTCCAGCCCGAACTGCCAAGCCATGTCTTCCCTGGACCGGAATCAAGCATCCTAGGACCGGTTTCTGGCTATCAGCCGTCATCAGCCAGGATAGCTTGACTCCAGTGGCGTAGTGAGCATGGGTCCCACGTCTGGGAATACCCATCCCACTTAGGGCGAAAAGCGTTACAACAAACAAATGATGGACGGAATGCTGACAATGCAGACATTCTCCCCCAGTCAAGAGATCTGGGTTAAATCCATCGTTCTTTTGCCCACTACGCCACCCCAGTTTAGACATGGCCATATGCAAATCAGTCTTGACCCTGTGCCTCATGGGAACAGTCCAGCCCGAACTGCCAAGCCATGTCTTCCCTGGACCGGAATCAAGCATCCTAGGACCGGTTTCTGGCTATCAGCCGTCATCAGCCAGGATAGCTTGACTCCAGTGGCGTAGTGAGCACGGGTCCCACGTCTGGGAATACCCATCCCACTTAGGGCGAAAAGCGTTACAACAAACAAATGATGGACGGAATGCTGACAATGCAGACATTCTCCCCCAGTCAAGAGATCTGGGTTAAATCCATCGTTCTTTTGCCCACTACGCCACCCCAGTTTAGACATGGCCATATGCAAATCAGTCTTGACCCTGTGCCTCATGGGAACAGTCCAGCCCGAACTGCGAAGCCATGTCTTCCCTGGACTGGAATCAAGCATCCTAGGTCCGGTTTCTGGCTATCAGCCGTCATCAGCCAGGATAGCTTGACTCCAGTGGCGTAGTGAGCACGGGTCCCACGTTTGGGAATACCCATCCCACTTAGGGCGAAAAGCGTTACAACAAACAAATGATGGACGGAATGCTGACAATGCAGACATTCTCCCCCAGTCAAGAGATCTGGGTTAAATCCATCATTCTTTTGCCCACTACGCCACCCCAGTTTAGACATGGCCATATGCAAATCAGTCTTGACCCTGTGCCTCATGGGAACAGTCCAGCCCGAACTGCCAAGCCATGTCTTCCCTGGACCGGAATCAAGCATCCTAGGACCGGTTTCTGGCTATCAGCCGTCATCAGCCAGGATAGCTTGACTCCAGTGGCGTAGTGAGCACGGGTCCCACGTCTGGGAATACCCATCCCACTTAGGGCGAAAAGCGTTACAACAAACAAATGATGGACGGAATGCTGACAATGCAGACATTCTCCCCCAGTCAAGAGATCTGGGTTAAATCCATCGTTCTTTTGCCCACTACGCCACCCCAGTTTAGACATGGCCATATGCAAATCAGTCTTGACCCTGTGCCTCATGGGAACAGTCCAGCCCGAACTGCCAAGCCATGTCTTCCCTGGACCGGAATCAAGCATCCTAGGACCGGTTTCTGGCTATCAGCCGTCATCAGCCAGGATAGCTTGGCTCCAGTGGCGTAGTGAGCACGGGTCCCACGTCTGGGAATACCCATCCCACTTAGGGCAAAAAGCGTTACAACAAACAAATGATGGACGGAATGCTGACAATGCAGACATTCTCCCCCAGTCAAGAGATCTGGGTTAAATCCATCGTTCTTTTGTCCACTACGCCACCCCAGTTTAGACATGGCCATATGCAAATCAGTCTTGACCCTGTGCCTCATGGGAACAGTCCAGCCCGAACTGCCAAGCCATGTCTTCCCTGGACCGGAATCAAGCATCCTAGGACCGGTTTCTGGCTATCGGCCGTCATCAGCCAGGATAGCTTGACTCCAGTGGCGTAGTGAGCACGGTTCCCACGTCTGGGAATACCCATCCCACTTAGGGCGAAAAGCGTTACAACAAACAAATGATGGACGGAATGCTGACAATGCAGACATTCTCCCCCAGTCAAGAGATCTGGGTTAAATCCATTGTTCTTTTACCCACTACGCCACCCCAGTTTAGACATGGCCATATGCAAATCAGTCTTGACCCTGTGCCTCATGGGAACAGTCCAGCCCGAACTGCCAAGCCATGTCTTCCCTGGACCGGAATCAAGCATCCTAGGACCGGTTTCTGGCTATCAGCCGTCATCAGCCAGGATAGCTTGACTCCAGTGGCGTAGTGAGCACTGGTCCCACGTCTGGGAATACCCATCCCACTTAGGGCGAAAAGCGTTACATCAAACAAATGATGGACGGAATGCTGACAATGCAGACATTCTCCCCCAGTCAAGAGATCTGGGTTAAATCCATCGTTCTTTTGCCCACTACGCCACCCCAGTTTAGACATGGCCATATGCAAATCAGTCTTGACCCTGTGCCTCATGGGAACAGTCCAGCCCGAACTGCCAAGCCATGTCTTCCCTGGACCGTTTCTGGCTATCAGCCGTCATCAGCCAGGATAGCTTGACTCCACTGGCGTAGTGAGCACGGGTCCCACGTCTGGGAATACCCATCCCACTTAGGGCGAAAAGCGTTACAACAAACAAATGATGGACGGAATGCTGACAATGCAGACATTCTCCCTCAGTCAAGAGATCTGGGTTAAATCCATCGTTCTTTTGCCCACTACGCCACTCCAGTTTAGACATGGCCATATGCAAATCAGTCTTGACCCTGTGCCTCATGGGAACAGTCCAGCCCGAACTGCCAAGCCATGTCTTCCCTGGACCGGAATCAAGCATCCTAGGACCGGTTTCTGGCTATCAGCCGTCATCAGCCAGGATAGCTTGACTCCAGTGGCGTAGTGAGCACGGGTCCCACGTCTGGGAATACCCATCCCACTTAGGGCGAAAAGCGTTACAACAAACAAATGATGGACGGAATGCTGACAATGCAGACATTCTCCCCCAGTCAAGAGATCTGGGTTAAATCCATCGTTCTTTTGCCCACTACGCCACCCCAGATTAGACATGGCCATATGCAAATCAGTCTTGACCCTGTGCCTCATGGGAACAGTCCAGCCCGAACTGCCAAGCCATGTCTTCCCTGGACCGGAATCAAGCATCCTAGGACCGGTTTCTGGCTATCAGCCGTCATCAGCCAGGATAGCTTGACTCCAGTGGCGTAGTGAGCACGGGTCCCACGTCTGGGAATACCCATCCCACTTAGGGCAAAAAGCGTTACAACAAACAAATGATGGACGGAATGCTGACAATGCAGACATTCTCCCCCAGTCAAGAGATCTGGGTTAAATCCATCGTTCTTTTGCCCACTACGCCACCCCAGTTTAGACATGGCCATATGCAAATCAGTCTTGACCCTGTGCCTCATGGGAACAGTCCAGCCCGAACTGCCAAGCCATGTCTTCCCTGGACCGGAATCAAGCATCCTAGGACCGGTTTCTGGCTATCAGCCGTCATCAGCCAGGATAGCTTGACTCCAGTGGCGTAGTGAGCACGGGTCCCACGTCTGGGAATACCTATCCCACTTAGGGCGAAAAGCGTTACAACAAACAAATGATGGACGGAATGCTGACAATGCAGACGTTCTCCCCCAGTCAAGAGATCTGGGTTAAATCCATCGTTCTTTCGCCCACTACGCCACCCCAGTTTAGACATGGCCATATGCAAATCAGTCTTGACCCTGTGCCTCATGGGAACAGTCGAGCCCGAACTGCCAAGCCATGTCTTCCCTGGACCGGAATCAAGCATCCTAGGACCGGTTTCTGGCTATCAGCCGTCATCAGCCAGGATAGCTTGACTCCAGTGGCGTAGTGAGCACGGGTCCCACGTCTGGGAATACCCATCCCACTTAGGGCGAAAAGCATTACAACAAACAAATGATGGACGGAATGCTGACAATGCAGACATTCTCCCCCAGTCAAGAGATCTGGGTTAAATCCATCGTTCTTTTGCCCACTACACCACCCCAGTTTAGACATGGCCATATGCAAATCAGTCTTGACCCTGTGCCTCATGGGAACAGTCCAGCCCGAACTGCCAAGCCATGTCTTCCCTGGACCGGAATCAAGCATCCTAGGACCGGTTTCTGGCTATCAGCCGTCATCAGCCAGGATAGCTTGACTCCAGTGGCGTAGTGAGCACGGGTCCCACGTCTGGGAATACCCATCCCACTTAGGGCGAAAAGCGTTACAACAAACAAATGATGGACGGAATGCTGACAATGCAGACATTCTCCCCCAGTCAAGAGATCTGGGTTAAATCCATCATTCTTTTGCCCACTACGCCACCCCAGTTTAGACATGGCCATATGCAAATCAGTCTTGACCCTGTGCCTCATGGGAACAGTCCAGCCCGAACTGCCAAGCCATGTCTTCCCTGGACCGGAATCAAGCATCCTAGGACCTGGCTTGGCAGTTCGGGCTGGACTGTTCCCATGAGGCACAGGGTCAAGACTGATTTGCATATGGCCATGTCTGAACTGGGGTGGCGTAGTGGGCAAAAGAACGATGGATTTAACCCAGATCTCTTGACTGGGGGAGAATGTCTGCATTGTCAGCATTCCGTCCATCATTTGTTTGTTGTAATGCTTTTTGCCCTAAGTGGGATGGGTATTCCCAGACGTGGGACCCGTGCTCACTACGCCACTGGAGTCAAGCTATCCTGGCTGATGACGGCTGATAGCCAGAAAGCGGTCCTAGGGTGCTTGATTCCGGTCCAGGGAAGACATGGCTTGGCAGTTCGGGCTGGACTGTTCCCATGAGGCACAGGGTCAAGACTGATTTGCATATGGCCATGTCTGAACTGGGGTGGCGTAGTGGGCAAAAGAAGGTTGGATTTAACCCAGATCTCTTGACTGGGGGAGAATGTCTGCATTGTCAGCATTCCGTCCATAATTTGTTTGTTGTAATGCTTTTCGCCCTAAGTGGGATGGGTATTCCCAGACGTGGGACCCGTGCTCACTACGCCACTGGAGTCAAGCTATCCTGGCTGATGACGGCTGATAGCCAGAAACCGGTCCTAGGATGCTTGACTCCGGTCCAGGGAAGACATGGCTTGGCAGTTCGGGCTGGACTGTTCCCATGAGGCACAGGGTCAAGACTGATTTGCATATGGCCATGTCTGAACTGGGGTGGCGTAGTGGGCAAAAGAACGATGGATTTAACCCAGATCTCTTGACTGGGGGAGAATGTCTGCATTGTCAGCATTCCGTCCATCATTTGTTTGTTGTAATGCTTTTTGCCCTAAGTGGGATGGGTATTCCCAGACGTGGGACCCGTGCTCACTACGCCACTGGAGTCAAGCTATCCTGGCTGATGACGGCTGATAGCCAGAAAGCGGTCCTAGGGTGCTTGATTCCGGTCCAGGGAAGACATGGCTTGGCAGTTCGGGCTGGACTGTTCCCATGAGGCACAGGGTCAAGACTGATTTGCATATGGCCATGTCTGAACTGGGGTGGCGTAGTGGGCAAAAGAACGATGGATTTAACCCAGATCTCTTGACTGGGGGAGAATGGCTGCATTGTCAGCATTCCGTCCATCATTTGTTTGTTGTAATGCTTTTTGCCCTAAGTGGGATGGGTATTCCCAGACGTGGGACCCGTGCTCACTACGCCACTGGAGTCAAGCTATCCTGGCTGATGACGGCTGATAGCCAGAAAGCGGTCCTAGGGTGCTTGATTCCGGTCCAGGGAAGACATGGCTTGGCAGTTCGGGCTGGACTGTTCCCATGAGGCACAGGGTCAAGACTGATTTGCATATGGCCATGTCTGAACTGGGGTGGCGTAGTGGGCAAAAGAAGGTTGGATTTAACCCAGATCTCTTGACTGGGGGAGAATGTCTGCATTGTCAGCATTCCGTCCATAATTTGTTTGTTGTAATGCTTTTCGCCCTAAGTGGGATGGGTATTCCCAGACGTGGGACCCGTGCTCACTACGCCACTGGAGTCAAGCTATCCTGGCTGATGACGGCTGATAGCCAGAAACCGGTCCTAGGATGCTTGATTCCGGTCCAGGGAAGACATGGCTTGGCAGTTCGGGCTGGACTGTTCCCATGAGGCACAGGGTCAAGACTGATTTGCATATGGCCATGTCTGAACTGGGGTGGCGTAGTGGGCAAAAGAACGATGGATTTAACCCAGATCTCTTGACTGGGGGAGAATGTCTGCATTGTCAGCATTCCGTCCATCATTTGTTTGTTGTAATGCTTTTTGCCCTAAGTGGGATGGGTATTCCCAGACGTGGGACCCGTGCTCACTACGCCACTGGAGTCAAGCTATCCTGGCTGATGACGGCTGATAGCCAGAAAGCGGTCCTAGGGTGCTTGATTCCGGTCCAGGGAAGACATGGCTTGGCAGTTCGGGCTGGACTGTTCCCATGAGGCACAGGGTCAAGACTGATTTGCATATGGCCATGTCTGAACTGGGGTGGCGTAGTGGGCAAAAGAACGATGGATTTAACCCAGATCTCTTGACTGGGGGAGAATGTCTGCATTGTCAGCATTCCGTCCATCATTTGTTTGTTGTAATGCTTTTCGCCCTAAGTGGGATGGGTATTCCCAGATGTGGGACCCGTGCTCACTACGCCACTGGAGTCAAGCTATCCTGGCTGATGACGGCTGATAGCCAGAAACCGGTCCTAGGATGCTTGATTCCGGTCCAGGGAAGACATGGCTTGGCAGTTCGGGCTGGACTGTTCCCATGAGGCACAGGGTCAAGACTGATTTGCATATGGCCATGTCTGAACTGGGGTGGCGTAGTGGGCAAAAGAACAATGGATTTAACCCAGATCTCTTGACTGGGGGAGAATGTCTGCATTGTCAGCATTCCGTCCATCATTTGTTTGTTGTAATGCTTTTCGCCCTAAGTGGGATGGGTATTCCCAGACGTGGGACCCGTGCTCACTACGCCACTGGAGTCAAGCTATCCTGGCTGATGACGGCTGATAGCCAGAAACCGGTCCTAGGATGCTTGATTCCGGTCCAGGGAAGACATGGCTTGGCAGTTCGGGCTGGACTGTTCCCATGAGGCACAGGGTCAAGACTGATTTGCATATGGCCATGTCTGAACTGGGGTGGCGTAGTGGGCAAAAGAACGATGGATTTAACCCAGATCTCTTGACTGGGGGAGAATGTCTGCATTGTCAGCATTCCGTCCATCATTTTTTTGTTGTAATGCTTTTCGCCCTAAGTGGGATGGGTATTCCCAGACGTGGGACCCGTGCTCACTACGCCACTGGAGTCAAGCTATCCTGGCTGATGACGGCTGATAGCCAGAAACCGGTCCTAGGATGCTTGATTCCGGTCCAGGGAAGACATGGCTTGGCAGTTCGGGCTGGACTGTTCCCATGAGGCACAGGGTCAAGACTGATTTGCATATGGCCATGTCAGAACTGGGGTGGCGTAGTGGGCAAAAGAACCATGGATTTAACCCAGATCTCTTGACTGGGGGAGAATGTCTGCATTGTCAGCATTCCGTCCATCATTTGTTTGTTGTAATGCCCAGCTCATTTCAGGGCATGTCCATTTCAGGGCATGTTATGTAGACTTGACAATCAACAGGTGTATGTGGCTTTTCGGAGGAGTGCCAGCAAGCTGGCATATATGTCCTGGATGTATTGCACACAGCAGACTCCATAGTTACATGATGTTTAGTAGCAGTTTAGCATGTGCTATGTTCATTGACATTGATGTTGGCAGACTCTCAATCTACATCAAACAATGTCCTGCAGGGCACCGCCTGTCCCAAGACCAATGCCAGACTTGGCTGCCATGAGGGAACGTGCCTGCATCCGACGTTACAGATTCACTCGACAGTTGATTGAGGACTTGACTAACAAGCTGGCACTACACCTCCAACCGCAACACAGGTATCCTACTGCGCTGACCCCCAAGATGAAGGTGATGGCAGCCCTACATTTTTTTGCCACAGGTACGTTTCAATTGACCATTGCTGATGTTGGTGGGATGTCACAGACAATGTTCAGCCGTGTCCTGCGTGATGTTTTGGCAGTCATGTTGGAGCACCTTGATGGATTCATCAAATTTCCTACTCCTGAGGAGTTGACAGATGTCAAGGGTGATTTCTTTGCCCTGGGAAGGATGCCCCATGTCATTGGGTCCATTGATGGGACACATGTGGCTTTGGTACCACCACAGGCACAGGAGCAAGCCTATCGCAACCGAAAACTTTACCACTCAATAAATGCCCTTGTGGTGTGTCTTGCTAACATGCTGATTCCCATGTCTGTGCATGTTTTCCAGGATCAGCACACGATGCCTACATCATGAGGCGTAGCAGGGTGCCACAAATGATGCGGCTGCACAACGAACAAGCATGTCTTGTTGGTGGATATACTCTGTTTGTCCTGTGTGTTGCGGTATCTTTGGCTCTTACGGCATCTCCTGACCCACTTATTTCCATGATGTTTCCATGTAGGGGACTCTGGATATCCCAACATGCCATGGCTACTGACACCCCTCCGGAACCCAAGAACAGCTGCAGATCACCGGTACAACAATGCACACGGGTAGACCAGGCGAGTGATTGAGAGGACGTTTGGCTTCCTGAAGAGCCGATTCCGGTGCCTTGACAAGACAGGAAGGTCCCTCCCATATGCACCGGAGAAGGTCTACAAAATCTTCATCGTGTGCTGCATGCTATACAACATTGCAGTTGAGAACGCAGTGCCACTCATCCTGGATCCGGATGAGCAGGAACATCCACCCGTGGAGGATCAATGGCTTGGTCACGAGGCAAGTGATGAGGAGGAGGAGGAGGAGGATATCCGGAGTCAGCTCATACGCAACTTCTTCTCATAATGGTGAGTCACTGGGTATGAGTGTGCAAGCTTGTAGCATTGAGTGGCATGTGCTGCAATGTGTGTGTCCAGCTGACTGAATGCAAAGTGACTTTGATGTGTGTTCTGATGTGTCACTCGAGTGATGATGTCATGCCACACAGTTTTGCGGAGAGACTTTCTTTGAAATTAGCATGTGTCCAACATTGTTCATGTTTCGTAACGGACCATGTGTGCGGCGAGAATTGTTTTAGGTGACTTCTTGTGTGTCTGTGATTCCCAGGTTTTTGCGCCTGTTGTCTGCTCGTGTCATCTTTGTCCTCCTGCTATTCCTCATGAGGATTGCAACGTGTGCTGAATCAGCGTTCCATGCACGGACATGTGGAAATGTCAGTTTGGGTAAGGATTGCAGCAAGGCTTTATGGTGGTGGTACGGGTTCGGAATGTGTGGGGACTGCTTTTGTGCATGTTGTGGTACCATGCATGCATGTCTTCTCACTATGGAGCATATAACATGTAGCATCACTCCCATGACATGATAGTCACCCTTCTTGACAGTCATCTGTAGTGGAGTGTGGAGTCTGATGAAGGCATCAATGTGTGTAAACCTTGCCTCTGAAACATTGCGGATGCTACGGGTGGACACAGTGTGGGACATCACAACAACAGGCTCTATGGGGAATTGCAGCCTCTCCGTGTGCAGCAGGATGTGTTTGAATCATCCCCTTAACTTGTGTGCCAGTTCATTGGGATTTACAACATCCGTGTTGTGAAGGGGGGGTCCAGCGTATGTCCCACATGTTATGTCAACTGACCTGTGAGTCTGTTCATATGGATGCATTTCCCTTTGTGTGAGTTTGTGTAATAAAAGTGTTCACCACAATCCAAAGTGCCTCATCTCTGTCACTGCAGATCTCTTGCCAGTTTGCATGCGTCATCTATGGCATAATTGTCAAAGATTGAGCATATGAGTGTATGTGTACTTCGGCAACATCGTACTTCATGGCTAATAATCTCTATTGTGCATGAAGTACCTGGTTGTGTATGTATTTGTGCAGGTTGCTCCCCACAACTGGACGTCAACGCCTGCTGACGGTGGGTCTCCTGCGCACAGCTCCGCATTTTGTTGCCGGATCCTGTGGCCGTCATTTTTGGTGATTGTTCATACATTTTCTCAGAGTGACCCATGAGTAACCTGACACTCCTTCCTTTACATACACCTGTTGCACTGTGACTTTCTGACCTCCTTGTCTTTGTGTGCTACTTTTTGCCGAGTTTCTCACCTCTTTCGCCTGCTGCTGCCTCACCTGCGGCACCGCCCCACCGAGTGCCCTGATTCCGCAACCCACACGCCTCCAAAATACTCCTCCCTTCCCCCTCCACCCATTCTTAATGCAGCCAGCAGCTTGTCTGTGCCACTGTTGCGCCAACGCCGTGCCAAAGGCAGGACCGTCTGCGCCTGCAACGTGCACAGTGCACGACCCTCTGGTCCTAGCATGACCCACGTCACACAACAGGCTCATGCCTCAGTCACCCTCCAAGCAATGTCCACCAGACAATCAACCGCCTGCTATCAGGCAACCCCTAAGCGCACACCCGACACCTTCGCATGCTGAGTGTGCAACTCCAACTGCCTACACAGTGCTGCCCCGCCTACCAGACCCTGTCAGAACAACCAGGTCATGTGCCTCCTACTTCACACCCGCTCCGTCCACCAGCACGCCATTGGACTCTGTTACCTCCTCAACACAACAGCCCCACACATCACCTTCATGACAGTAACCTCAGCAAACAACTTCTTCATTGCCATCTCAGACGGATACAAGATCACCCGCAGGGACGGCACCAACAATCCCGGGGGATAATTTGCAATTTATTCACAAGTACACCCTCAGAGTCACAAATCCGGTTTCGCAATGACCCCCTGGCAACCCTCAGAGTAACACTCATCTACAGATCTCCAGGCCTACATCCACAATTCCGCTAAGCCATCAACACGTACATCTGCACGCACACCCTCACCTCCACAGGCTACATGTGGCTGGGGGCCAGTAACTTCTTGCTGGAGGAGAACCACACCACCATCCATCATTGGTACATCAACATTTGCATCCACGTCTCCGACAAGCAACACACTGCCCCACACCCCGCTACCAATCCCCCAAAGATGCTTTTTGTAAGTCACCACAGTCAAGCTGTGTGGGACACTCGTACCAACACCACCGCCACACCCTGCAACCTCACACACTGGATCAGCAACTGATCCAACAATCTTGCCACATTGACGGACTTTCCTGTGAAGCACAACAACAGTTAAGCCACCCGGGACAAGGAAGACCTACTGGACTCATACAGATCTAGCCGCACTCTTGTGCAAACCTTGCAACACAAAGAACCATCAGTTACCTTACTGCCCTGGAAAACGCCACACACAGCCATCCCCATATCATCAGCAAGGACAAGTGGAGATCCTTCAGATAGGGCAGAGGCACCAAAACACACGACATCAAGGAGCTCATCAGCATTGTGAGTGAACTGACAGCAGCTCTCCATCCAAAAGACACTCCACCCTTGCAAGGCAGATCAAATCCCTTGCAACTTGCGACAGCACTATTATCCGCGGGACAAACCCCCCTCAGGTTCTGGACTCCCGTTAGCAGCAAATACACCACCTGGCTCATGTGCACCATCCACTCTGGCTCTCCATCAGGCCCCTTCCCACACAACATCTCAACCACATCATTCCCCATCCTTGAAGCCCACGTCCAGCACGTCATGAATGTCTCCTTTGAGTTTGCCACATTCCATGGGAGCTGGAGGCATGCAGAGACCCAGGCCCTTCTTAAACAACGGACGGCAGTACCGCAGGATCTCCAGGAACATCACCCTACTTCCCTACCCAGCAAATGTCATCAGGAAGACACTCAACGAGCAACTGACAAACTTCCTCCACGCAAACAGCTCCAGGCAACCGGCACCAGACCATCTTCCACAGTAATCACACCACTGCAACCGTCATCATTGCCACCACCAACGACAATTTTGCCCTGCTCAACAATGGTGAGACCACCCCCCTTGACCTCTCAACGGCATTCTACACCATGTGCTACCACACTGTCAGCTCACACATCTCCAACACTGGTATCCAGAGGAGGGCCCAGGATTAAATCAACAAGTAGCGCACCAGAAAGGCCCAGGGAGTCGGCCTCCACCCTTCAGCATGTAGTACACTGGGGTCATCTGGCCCATGCCCCAGGGCTCATCTCTCAGCGTGACGATCTTCAATGTCTCCATGACCCCACTCTCCACCATCACATGCGCACACGACCTCATCATCATCTTGTATGCCATTGACACCCAGCTGCTCCTCACCTTCACCAAAGACCCAGTCATTCCCAGATCCAACCTTCAAGAAGGCATGAGATCTGTTGACGAATGGCTGAACATCAGCCACCTGATGCTGGAATTGGACAGGACTGAGGTCATCATCTGAGGATTGTCCCCTTACGGCTGGGTCAACTCCTTGTGTCCCACCGGCCTGGGCACCGCACCAGCACCCAGTGGCCACGCACGCAAGCTGATGTTCATCATGGACTCATCGCTCACAATTACCATGCAACTCAACACCATCTGTACCTCATGCTGCAACACCCTCCGCATGCTGCAAATGATCCACAGATAGATCCACTCCAAGGTAAGACAGACCGTCCCCCAGGTCCATGACACCAGCCGGGTCAACTACTTCACCGCCCTCTATGGAGGAACAACAGCAAAACTGCAGGAGAACTTGTCCACATCCAGGGTGCACCGCACACCTCATCTTCAACATCCCCCGCCCCAGCCACATCACCGTCCACCTGAGATAGCTACAATGGCTCACTGTCTGCTGCAGGATCACCTTCAGACTCCTCAACCACACTCAGGAGGCAGTCCACAACCCCAGACCCAAAACCGACCTTGGACGTCTGTCATCCAACACCCCGTTGGCCCAACTCCGTGCAGCCAACCTTGCCCTGGCCACCATTCATCACATCCACAGAACAACTACATGGAGGAGATAGTTCTCCCACCTCGCCAGACAGACCTGGAACTCCCTCCTTGGGCACCTCCACATGACCCATGACCTCTACGCCTTCATGATACTCTTCCAAATTGGTATGTCCGAGCAGTATTGCAAGCCCCCCCTCAGCAGCTTGAGGCCATCACCGGTGAGTATTGGGCTCCATGTCTGTATTTGATGATACATTGTGACCCATGTGTGTCCTCGACTGGACTCAGATCCCAGTGTATGGATGGCTGGAGTTAGTTCCACACTCAGGCATACTTTGACATATCCCCACACGTATGTTGTGGACTCATGCTAAATGACTGCAACATAAAATTTCAATTATTCTTTTTTGTATTATAGGTCTGGGGCGTGATTTGTGCAAAGAAAAAGGTGCAATACAGGGACCATAGAATCCAAAGTTCACAGGGGGAGATGGGATCCTAGGCATTTGAAGTCAGCAGAGTCCAGACCACAGTGTTTGGCATCATTGGTCAGACTGTGACCAGCAAGTCCATGTGGCAGATAATGTCAGTCAATTAGGTGATGCTGTCGCACATGAAGGCCAGGTGCCAGGCCATGTGACCTGGGAGATGTGGATGGGCCGCTGCCTCTCACGGTCTTTTCTGTGGACGACCCACCTTCCTCGGGGGACCTTCAGATGCAGGCCTTGACGATGCTTGGGACGCTCCGTCGGACGAATCCTCCTCCTCCTCCCTCCCTGTGACTGGTGGTGGCCTTCGCCTGGTGGCACAGGGAGGGTTGCCCATGTTGTCGGCGATCCGACGGAGTGAATGGCTTATGTCCCTTGGCACCGCCAGGAGCTCAACCAGTCTTGCCTCCATCCGTCCTTGGTGTTCTTGTTGACTGGCGTGTTGCTCGGCCTGCTGGTTCTTCATCTCTGTGATGGTCCCCTTTATCTCTGTGAGGGTCCCCACTACCTGGCTGAACTCCCTGGTGTCACGCCGGTATGCGTCCATGATGTTGTGTATGTGTGACATACTGGTCCCTTCAGCTGGCTGGTCAGATGCTCGCCTCCGCCTGCCTACACTCCCACCAACCCTGGCCACGCGAGCCTGGGCTGCCGTTGTGGGCACATCGGGTCTACAGGACCCCTGAGGGATGGCAGTGGCGGTGTTGTCTGCCTCCTCCTGGGTGCCCGGCGCACCTTGTCCCTCCTGGTCCGACTGGCTCAGTTGTTCACTGCGGGCACGGCTCCTCGGTGTCTCCTGGGATGTGGCAGGAATGGGGGTGGTGGTTGGCACAGATGTTCCTGAACCAGGTGCTGCAGGGGCTTGGACACCAGAGGGTCCGGGTCGGTTGGGGTCATCCGCGGAGTGTTGAGAGGCGTCGCTGCCGGTGGGATCAGGTTCCTCCCGAGCCTGGGACTGTGATTCTTCACCCCCATTGTTGGGGGGAGATTCATCACGTTGCCCTGTGTGTGAGAAACAGACAATGTTAATGCTGTTTCATGCAACATCCGTGTTTCATACACATTCAAGTTGGCACTGTTCCTCCAGGTAGTTGTATGTGACTAGCATTCTGCTCAATGTTCACTTGTGGATGGGTATGTTGCGGGGGACAGATTGATATGTTCTCCTGAGTCTTTGACATGTAGATTTTTGGCTTGGATGCTTCTTCGGCTATGTATTATTCTCGTTGTGTTACATGTCCATTGTGACAGTGGGTAAATCCATTGCCTGTCCCGGGGGTGTCTGCTTGTGTAAGGGGTGTGTGTGACAGGGCCTGCTGGTGGGTGTAGTGTGATTTGGCACTGGGGCTCCTAGGTGATGTAGCTGTCCCCCCATGGAGCATGCTGCCATGACAGTGAGTGTGAGTTCCTGTCCTAGATATCTGAGCTTGTTGTCTTGGTGTTTGTGTTTGCACTGGTCACAGGAGGGCCTTGTGCTGCCTACACCATGGCCAAGTGTCAGCTATCTTGTCAGTACTTTCCCAGTCCCTGTGCATTGCGCATGGTGCATGGGTATGTACCTGGGCCATATGGGATGAGGGCAATTGAGTCTGATATGGAGTTCAACAATGCGTTTTGTGACACCCACCCTCCCAGCATACTGGACATCCATTCTTGGGTTAGTGCTTCGTGTAGCATGGGACATAGCATGGCCTTGCTTTCTCAATGGGGCATACACATGTTAGTGGCATTAGTGTTGTTTTTGACTGTGGTTCTGGCCGGTGAGGGCTTGGGGGTAGTTGCGTGCATTTTGTGTAGTTGGGGTGTGGATGCCATTACCCCCATGTTACATAAGTTGTTTGTGCACTCACCAGGCTCTGGAAGTCCTTAAAGTCCATGTACTCCCACCGGCGGAAGCAGGGCCATCACCTTCTCCTCCCAGGGATGGAAATGTATTGGTCTGCGGGGCCTCTCACCTCCAGTGATGTTGCTCTGGGCGTAGTCGTCATTCATTTTTCGCTTGACTGACCTCCGCAGATCGTACCACCTGGCTTGGCATTCAGTCCTGGTCCTTCTGATGGGTACAACAGCATTCACCCTATCGACGATCCTCTGCCACAGGTGTGATTTTTCGCCTATGCTGGTCTGTCTGACCAATGTTCCAAACAGCTGTGGCTCGACTCTGATGACTTCATTGACAAGGATCTCCAGCTCCTCCCTTGTGAATTTTGGATTCTTGTCTGTGGGCATGGTGTGGGGTGAGGGTGTGGATGGTTGTGGGTGTATGGGTCTGAATGTGAAGAGGGGGTATGTGTGAAGGAGGTTGTGTGAAGGTGTATATGTTAAGGTGGATGGGTGCAGTTGTTGGTGAGTGCTCTCTAGCTGCAGTGAGTCTGTTGCAAAGGCTCATGGTTTGTGTGTGTGGGCCCTTTTTATTGGTCCATTTGTGGGTGGGCCTCAGTTTGAATTTTTGGTGGGTGTGTTATAAGGGGTGGTTGTGAGTTTGCCCCTCTGTTTGCCTGTTTGGATGTGGCCAGGTCAGTCATTTCCATGTTTTGTGCACTGTAGACGTGTTTTGTGGTGTTGTGCAAGTCGAATAGACCCTCCTTGTGCTGTTTTACAGTGTCCGTGGTTCAGTACGACTCGTTTTGTTGTATTTGCTTCTGTTTTTTTGTGTGTCCGACTCTGTCATACGTGACGTTCTCCGTGGTACGAGTCGTACTCCGACACGTTCCTAGGGGTGCGAGTCGTACAGGGGTATGAGTCGTACAGGCATACACCCCCATGCGTTGTGTATGCACGGTGCGTACACCAACATTGCGTATGTACGGTGCGTACATACGGTATGTTGTTGTAAGGTGCGTACATATGCATGGGGGGGCCTGTACGACTCGTACCCCTGTACGACTCGCACCCCGGGAACAACTTTTCCCGGGATACGAGTCGTACAAAGTTCGCTTTGTAGCGGGTAAAGTCATTCACCGTGTACGGGATGTTTTCCATACGATTCGTAAATCGGAAAGCCGGTCCGAATGCTACTTGTACGGTCGGACTGTATTTTTACGATTCGTACGGAAAAGTGTCCGGGTCCGTCCCGTACAACTTTTCCCGATCCGATTTGTACGGATCGGGCCGATCCGTATGTATTTTTCCCGTACGAAACGTACTTCACGGGTCGGACGGGACTTGTACGATTCGTACGGAAATAATTACGGATACGAGCCGTACGGAAAAAAAAATACAGGAACGGAATCGACCCCCATATGTGTTAGTTATTATTTTTAAACATGTTTTAATATTTTTAACTATGTTTATTTCAATCATATATATTATTTACTTTATTTTACTTTTTTTTAACATTTTAGAAAAATTATATTTTTTTGACAACAATATTTTTGACATCTATATATTTTTTCGATATTTTTTGTACTTACCATGATGTAGATAGGATGTCGATAATCTTGACTTCGATATTTTTGCGTCAATAATTTGATAGCTCGATATTCTGTCCGTTGACATTATGTCAGTGATCCCATTGCCTCCTTCTTCTGCACATCTGTTGACAATGGTGTAGATCGAAGCCTTTGAGCAAAATGGATCTGATATTCGTGATGGATGATGGAGAGAACCCACTAATGTGCAGGAACCACTGCTAAAGAAAAGACCAAAGCCTGGCCTGACCTCAGCATAGTAATTTTTGTAGGTTCCTTCGGTATTCTGTCCCTGTGGTCAGTTTTAATTGGCAAATGCGGCTCCCTGACCTCAAGCCCGGCCCGAAAGGGATGTGAGTGCTCCAGAGAATTTTGAGAGTTCTGTCATGGGATGAGTGATGTAATATGTGATGTCATAAGCAGTGCATTGAGGGGGCGTAGTTATAGCTAGCTGAGGTAACTATAACTTCTGAATTTCTATGGTTTTATAAGAGTGAAATCTGAGACTATAACGTCCCTGTAACCTTTGTTTTTTTCCCATGAGCGAGATCATTTTGTCAGTTCTCGCTTGCTGGAAGCAGAGCGTTTGCTGTGACTCGGTAGGAGCAGTAAAGCTCCCGCCGATCCACTGCAAACAGCTATGTCCCAGGAGTGGGCACCACGGGACATAACAGAAGCCCGTCCTGGGAGGTGGCTGTCCCCTGGGCCATATATAGCTCCTGGAAGGGGGGACATGCAGCACTCCTCCTTTCTTGTTTGTAGGGCGTGCCCCAGGAAGGTGGCATTCCCCGGGGCGGAGAGCAGACTGGAAGGGGGTGCCGCACTGTCCCTCCCATTTTTAGAAAAAGAAGTTTGCCCAAGGGAGGTGGTAGTTCCCAGGGGCCTTGTTGGGTTCCTGAAGGCCCCCATTACAAATTGAACATGGCCTTTTTTTCTTTAGACTATATTTTTATTTTTTACTCAGGAAACAATACTGCATACATATGTTATGTTATATGAATTTATATAGCGCAACGTATACCCTCGGGTGTCTTGGTGTTGATAGCTAGGCATATGACAGTCATATCTTTTCCATACCGTGTTACATATCGTACTGTATATATAACGTTTCAGTAACAACATAGAGTATTTCTGTTTTACCCTTTACACAACTCGTATTACTGTAGTCACACTGTATTTGAGTGAACCATAGTGCGATGTACAGGTGTTTTATCCCGGTTAAACTTCTGTAATTAACAATTTGGCTTGTTGTGTAGCCGGTTCAGCAGTTTGGTCTGAGTGTGGTCGTGAGCTGGGTGGTTGTAGTTGGACGTGTGTGTCACTGTTAGTGCTGCAGAAAGTTAAATTGGCGATCCAGTTTTTAAGATTCGGTGGATGTTTGTTGCCCCAGTGTGTAGCTATTTCACTTTTAGCTAGCATCAGAGCTATTGCTGCGTATTCACACCCTGCTTTAGGGCTAGTGTGCACAAACCCCAGTAGAGCCTGTAATGGATTGGGCGTATCTGTCATGTGTAACATGCTTGATGTCTCGGTGTAGACAGCTCCCCAGTATTTGGACGGTTTCATGCATGCTCAGGTCATGTGTATGAAGTACATGTGGGGGGCCAGACATTTGGGGCAAGTGTGTGGGCGAGTGGCATCCATACGATGTACTTTGTAGGGGGTGATGAAGGCGCGCCATAAAAATGTAAAATGCATGTGCACAGCAGTACTGCCATTGGAAATTTGAAAGTGCGTGTCCTAAATCCCACTCCCAAGCCCCCCTTATTCCGGTGCCCCTGGTGGGGAATACTGTTAATACATGTCTTGTATAATTTAGACACTATGTGCTCCCCTCCTGAGTCTTTGATAAGCAGTGTCAGAGGGGTGAATTCCTGCGGTCTGAGTGGGCAACTACTGATTTGTGCTTGGAGAGCACTCTGAAGTCTGTGTAATAAAATGGTCCATCAGTGAAGTGTCGTGTAAATTAGCGTCTTCTATCCAAGAGAACACATGGCCCTCTGGGAACAGGTCTCCCAATTTATCGAGGAACATTTTGGAAAGTGTACGTTTAGCTATTTCCTCTTGTGTAATAGTCACCCATATACTGCCCGCCAGTGGGATGGCTGGTGAATAGAGTAAGTACCCGCCTGTTGATCTAGCAAGTTTCTTCCATGTGCAACTAGTTGTGGAGACTGTTTGGATGTCCTGTGGATCAAGATTCAAACCCTCTGGAAGGAAGAATTGCAGATAATGGAATAGGATGTGTGAGGTCCGCCTCAGGCTTAGCGTATGGAATTCTAATGTCTGGGTGATACCAGTGTCTAGCAAAGCTGCACTCGGCCACTAGGTAGTAGATTTTGAAATTTGGAACCCCAAACCCGCCGTGTTCGTATGGCAGTGTCAGCATATCCCAGCTGATTCTGGGCTGTTTATTGCCCCATATAAGACGTAAGAGTGGTGTGCGGAGTGTTGCAAAGAAGGAGGTTGTCAATGGGATAGGTATATTGTGAAACAGGTATAGAAATTTGGGGAGCACAAGCATTTTCATTATTGCAATTCTACCTGCTTTCGCTATTGGCAGCTTCAACCAGTGTTCTACTTGACTGGATAGTTTTTCTAGCGTGGCTGCTCTGGGTCGCTAGGGATGTGTAGCCCCAAATATTTGACAGAGTTCTCGCATCCTACAAGAGGGTACTCAATATCTGTTTCCCCAGTGCATGGAGTCAAGGGGAACAGAATTGCCCCAATTTATCTGAAGGCTGGACAAGGCACCAAATCTATTCACCTCCCTGAGTATTAAGATCAAGGTTGTCGCTAGGTTTCCGAATGTACAGAATTATATCATCTGCATACAGCATAATGGACAGCGGGACGGTTTTCAATTGTAGCCCTCTGTGGATGTGTCGTTCTTGCAAGTGACGCTCTAGTGGATCCAGTGCTGTGACAAACAGCAAGGGTGACAGGGCGCATCCCTGCCTAGTCCCTTGTGTAGGGTGGAACGCTTTGGTCAATGTTCCATTTAACCAAGATAAAAAAAAGCGAATGTAAGGTGTGGGTTTGGAGTATAGTAGGTGGATAATGGAGGAGAACGCCACTGGAATTCCCATTCTGTGGAGCGTGGAATGTAAAAAGGGCCATTCCAGGCAGTGAAACGCTTTCTGGATTCTAATAGCACTGTGGCGGCAGTTAGCGAGATTCTGTGGAGGACTGCAAAAAGCGCGCGTTAATTCAGAGTTGTAGATTTATATGGGACGAACCCAGATTGTGCTGGGGAAATAATCTGGTTTGTATGAGCGAGAGCCTAGTAGCTAACATTTTAGCAAGTATTTCATTATCAAAATTCAATAGGGACAACGGGCGGTAGGACCCGCATTGTAATGGGTGCTTTCCTGGTTTGGGGAGTAGGATTATCACGGCTTCCTGGAGGGTGGGCGGGAGGACGCCTTTCTCCATTGCTTCCTGATATAGTTATAGGAGCTAGGGGGCGAATAAATGTTTATGTGTTTTGTAAAAACAGCCAAAGAGTCCATCAAGGCCAGGCGCTTTGGAGCTGTCCATAGCGTCTATTGCCTGGGTGACTTCTTCTTCTGTGAAGGGTTCACTAAGAAACTGGTGATGTGCATTATTAAGCCAGACCATGGCTATTTCATCGAGGTATCTATTACATTCTGCTGCATCCCGGGGGGAGTGGGCTGTATAGAAGTCGGTGTAATAAGAAATCACAGTGTCTTGTATATGAAGCATGTCTGATACCCTTGTACCATTGGGCCGCTGGAGGGTCGATATGTATGGCTGACCTCTAGGGACCTGCAGCGTGCGTGCTAGCAAGCGCTCCGGCAGTTCGCCCTCCCCGTTCCTTCTTGCTACCATGTACTTTCCTAGGTAGTGTGCTTCCCGGTCTGCGGCCTTGTGATATTCTGTCCTCTCTTTGGCCCGCTGTAGAGTATATGTTGGTTGGGGACGTGCCACTAGCGCTTGGTTTAGTTCTTGTTGATGATTTTTTGCCTAATTGGGAGAGTGTACGTCGGAGATCTTTGAGGATGCCAGCATGCTGGCATCCTCAAAGACCTCCGACGTACACTCTCCCAGTTAGAAAAAAATCATGAAATCCCACATCATGTAAGCCTTGAAGGCTTTCCACAATGTGGCCCATGCGTTTACAGCACCTTCATTTATCTCGAAGTATTCCACAATTGCTTGATCCAATTTGGACTTGAATACTTCGTCCCAAAGGGCCATATCAGGAATTCGCCACTGTCTTCTACCTCTCCCGCTCGTGGGATATGTATCTTCACCAACACTGGTGAGTGGTCCGATAAGGTGCGTGGTAAGTGCTGCATAGAAACTGTCCAAGTTATTGGACTGGGTGATAGTAGCCAATAGTCCAGTCAGGTTCACACGTTGTGATATGTCGAGTGTTGCGTATATGCTGCCTGCATAGGGTGTAGGTGGCGGCAGGCATCTTCTAAGTAATATTCTTTCTTTAGCTCAGCTAGCATACGTCAGGCCCCAGGCTTAGCGTTGGGGGAGTTCGAGGTGCTATCACGGGTGGGATCTAGCAGTATATTCAGATCTTCCCCCCAGGCATACCTTCATTGCTCTATGCGATCAATCTGGGTTAGAAGGTCTAGATAAAAGTCTGGGTCATCAATATTGGGTGCGTACACATTAACCAGCAGAATGGTGTTCACCATTAGATATCGCCCCTCAGTGTCTCCTTTTACTTCTAGTTTTCTAAATGGTACTTGTTTATGTAGTAATATGGAGACCCCCCCGGCATACAAACTGCAGTTTGCAAAGAACCGATGTGGACCGCAACTCTTGGTAAAGGTGGGTGGGTTACTCGGTTGTTGGGAGATAAATGCATTTCCTTTAAGAACGCAACATCAATCTGATGTCTCTGTAAATGTTGAATTACCTGTTTCCCTTTGCAATTACTGATGAGTCCTCGAATGTTCCAAGACGCTAATGTAGGGGTTGCGAAGGGGTGAATTCTAGCTTAAGTGCTCATTGTCGAAGTGTAGACTTATACAGCAATCCTGTATATACGGCTGTACGGTATGAACATAGGTCTTTGGTTAAAAGGACTGAAATTTCAACTGAACATTTCCCTTTTGTCCCTCCTCCCACCCATACCCATACCTTATACCCCCGGTACTGTTACTCCCAACTTTGTTAACATTCTAACTTCGTAATGAACTAGTGTCTCAACACTTGGGAGGTAGCAAAGCTGCGCCAACTCCTCCAGAGCTGTATTATTTACTGTTCTCATGGCATGCAACGACTATTCGTAAACTGGCACATTCCATGATGACCCTTGTTGTGCTAAGCTAATGTTTTCTTCATGTTGGGCCCAGTGCGGCTCACCTGGGTGAAAATAAGTCTTTTACTGGCTCCAGAACTAGAGCCGGGGGTGACCTTGTAGGGGAGGAAAGTACTTGCGTGTGCTTCTTCTTGGATAGAGCGTGGCAGAACTCTTGCACCACTGATGGCATGTTGAAGATCCGCGACTTGCCGTCCACATCCAACATCAGGCGTGCAGCGTCCAGCATCCCATATTTCAGTCCCAGGTTCCTGAGGGTGGTTTTAACTCCGGTGAACTTACGGCGGGCCTCTTGGACCATGATGGTGTAGTCGGGGTAAAGGGAGATTGATGAGCCCTGCCAGTTCAGTGGACCCTTCTCTCTCGCCAGCCGCTGTGTCTCTGTCTCGAAAATTGAGCAGGGGGCAATTATTGATCGGGGGCATCCAGGGTTGGAGTGGGGTTCCAATGATCGGTGTGCCTTTTCCACTAGAAAGGCTGGTGAGATGGAGTTCCTGCTAGACATATCTGCCAGCAACTGTTCCACGAATCCATCGAGGCGACCCGTGTGGGTAGACTCAGGCACCCCTATTATGCGAATATTATTACGCCTGCTTCTGGATTCTAAGTCCTCATTTTTCATGGCCAATGTTTTCAAGAGTTTTTCAAACCGTTCCAGTCTATTAGTTTTTTGGGCTGCGCCATCTTCAAGGTCCGAGACCCTGCCCTCACCTGTGTCTAGACAGCCCTCGTGCCTGTCCAGACGTGCCCCCATGACATCCAGGCATTTATCTAGAGCATCGAATCGGGTGCCCAGTGCCTAAAAAGCCCGCACATAGTTCCGCCAAGATGGAGTCAGGGCCCTGGTTTGTGGCCATATTGTTGTCTGGATTGTGCCCTCCCTCCGCCTGCTCTGGGCTTGTAGTGTCCCCTGCACGCTTAGCTTTGTCAAATTTTAATATACGTTGTATCGGGTCTCCTTGAACCATGACCCGATGCACCTAATATTGAGCAGAGTTGACTACTTGTGAGTGGAGGATGCCCCACGGCATGGGGCTCTAGATTGTGAGGCTCTGCTCCAGTGGTAGTGCGGCAGGTCGCCTGGTGGCCCAGGCTGGAATGGTGAAGTAAAACTGCTGTTCCTTTTGAGGCTTGTTTAGGTGTTCTGCACTCTATGATGCTGGCGTCATCTTCTTTTCCACGTTTTCACTAATGTATACACGAAAAGGCCACAGCTGTTGTGTCGCCCTGTGTGCTACCAGGCCTTCCAGTGTATTTCTGGTGGGGGCACTCAGGTTAAGGCCTCAAGCAGTACAGGTAGGCAACGGGAGCCCAGACCTCCAGCTAGTAGAAATCCAGGCAGCTACTCAATGTTCGGAGGCTCTGCCTGGCCCCAGCAGGCCTCATGCAGACTGGAGGCAGGGCCGCAAGCAAGCAGTGGATCCAGCCAGTGCGGGCCTTGGTGTGATGACGGAGCGGCCTTACCTCGCTCCTGAGTACTGCCGAGCAGGGATTTTGTCTGCTGTTTCAGCTGCCGTGTTGGAGCCGTGGCTGCGCTATTCGACCCTGTGCGGGTCGAGTCAGCAGCGGACCTACGTGCTCCAGTGCGGCTCTTTTGCGTCTCACGCCAGAGGAAGGCACGTCTGCAGTTCGAGCCGCGGCGGTCATGTGGATGTTCCATTTTGTGGCACTGAAAGCTTTCAGCGCGCCGTGACTGCGGGCATCTTAATGTACGCAGCTGCAGCTGCTTCCGCTGTGGTTTCTTTGTAGTTTAGCGCAGCTCTTATTGGTCTGCATGCATTTCGCAGGGAGGGTTGCGGCGGAGCTCCAAGACTACGCAGCCATTTTGGTCGGCGTCTTGGCCACGCCCCCAATTGAACATGGCGTTTGGCAGGTGGTGGTACCCAAAGCCCGGAAGGATTCCGAGAGCCCCCCATAACAGTGCATAAGCACCAAGGAGATGGTAGTCCACGTGGTATTTAAAATCCCCAGGAGGGGGGCCCATGCACCCCCATCCTTTATTTGCCAGGAACTGGCCCGCTCGGGAGCCGAATAGTAAAGTAAAGAAGAGCGGGAGCCCAAGCTCCTTTTTGTAAACACATTTTTTTGCCCTGGCGGAGTCCCTCTGGGACCACACCCAAGAGGCCTAGGGGGTCAGGGTATTCCTACCCTATGCCCTTTTTAAAAAAAATGTTTTTTTCGTGACTCGGGCAGAGTTCAGGTCTCAGCACAAGATCGTGAGGGTTCATTGAGTCTTTGCTGAGTCTTCGCGTCCCTATATTTGCAAACTTGGATTTCGTTAATATTTCAAAACTACTGAATGGATTTATGCCAATTTCCAAAAAGGTCGCTTTCTGGACCAACTGCTACCTTTCTAGTGAATTTGGTGTAATTCCATTCAGCAGTTAGGGCTGTAGTTGTGTCTAAAATCTCAATGGGAATTAACATGGGGAAACACGTTCTGGTACCCCCCTCTTTCTCGGTCCACGCTTCATGGATCAACCTGAAACTTTCAAGACAGCAGCTGGAGTGAACGTTACACTAGTTTTGAAAATCTCGTGAGGATTTGTCACACGAATCATAGAAATTCACTGAAAAAAACAAAGCTTATGACCTCACATATTACGTCACTCATGAAATGTTCTATGGCATCATTCATGACATCACTGATGATAACTCAAATGACATTATTGGTGACATCACTGATGACATCATTGATGTTATCATACAAAGAGTGTAGTAGTTACCTGGGGGGAGTAACTACCATTTTACATTTCTACCTAATATTGTACAGCCTGTGTCCAGCTAATGGGTGTTTATACTTACAAAACATATGTGCTGCTAATGCATCATAGCTGTGTAGAGATATTGAACATGTTATAAATCTTTGTATTGAAGAGTAACTCTATGTGCAGGTAGTTCTATACATATTGAGCGCTGCGTGCAATGATGGTTTCCCAAATACCTGCGGTTGATTGTTAGTTGTCTACTAGGCTACCCATCAGGAGTATCATATAGGGTCAATGTTGCACATACCACATGCTTTGTACACCTAAGAGAGTTGAATCTGTGATGGCATTAATGATGCTTCATATTATTCTGAGCTATTCGGTACTTACTTTCAGGTCTTTAATGCCATACTAGTTTATGGAGTAATTTGTACTAAAGAAGTTTGGATGATGACACAAATGATGTCATCAGTGATGTCAGGTATGCCCCCTTCCCCTGGGACCACAATCTATGAGCCTTTTTGGGCCTGGGCACCCCATCCCCTGGGGCCAATTTGTAAAAAAAGGGGAAGGGGCATGCCGCCCCCCTCCCCGAGCCATATTAAGCCCCGGGAAACCCATTTCCCGGGACATAGTAATTAATAAGGGAGGGGGGTCAGGCAGCCCCCCTTCTCTGAGCCTATTTAGGCACCAGGGAACCCATCCCCCAGTGCTCTACCTTTTTTAAAATGAGAGGGAAGCAGCGCAGTTCCCTTCCCGAGCCCATTTTGGTCCCGGAGGTCGGCCATTTTATTTAAAGTGGAGGGGGGCCACGCAGCCCCCTCCCCAAAACTTCTCAGGCCCCAGGGACCACATCCCCTGGTATTGGCTTTTTTTAAAAGGAGAGGGGAGCCTTGCGGCTCCTCTCCCTGTCCCCGAGGACCCCATCCCTGAGACCTGTATTTTAAATAGGTGGGTGCCCTGGTGCCCATCCAGGGCACCCACCAAAGAAACAGGGGCTGCAGGGGAAGCCCCAGGGTCCGCAGCCTCAGATAGCTCCCCAGATGGTGCGGGAGCCAGCATTGCTCCCATCCAGAGGGAGCGGCTATTTACAAAAAGAGGTAAACCTGAGAATGCGCCAAAAAGATACGCCGCCCCAAGAGAAGCATAAAGAGGAGAAATATCTTCAGCACACATAAGAAGAGGAAAACACCTCTCAGGATTGTTTTTGTGCTGAAATGTGCCCCTTCCTGCACAAAAATAATCATGTCTACAACACAGGCACTCTTGCACCATGGTGCAAGGGTACCTGTTCTGGCACTAAACTGCCAAAACGGCGTCAGCGAAAGTTAAAAGCACAGAAATGTGCGGTATCAGATAAATACAGCACATTCCTTCCCTTTCCCTGTGATGCAGGGCAGTGCAGCAAGGTGAATGATGTGCTGCACCACAAAAGTCATAAATATGCACTTTAGTGTCTGCTCCCATTTGGCAGAGATTTGAAAATGTTACCACCAGATAGGAGCAAACATGTTTCCCTGCCCACAATAGTGCAGGCAGGGAAACTATTGTGCCCCGGGAATGAGCTCCAGGGACACTGCAAGTGAGCCGGCCCTTGGAGAGGAGGTCCCTGTGGCCATTAACGACTCAGAGAGGAGGCCATGTTTCCCCCTCCTCTTTGATTAAACTGATAGCCCTGAGCAGTGGGGTCCCCAGGGCCTTTTTATGGCTTGGGGAAGGGGGCTGCATGGAAGGCCCTACTGACGCCTCACTCCCTATATATATATGCACCAATCACTATCAGTCCATTATATTATATAGTTCGTAGTGACCACATCACTTCCTCTTTCTTTGCTGCTGCAGAAGCGAGATAAGTCCCTTTCATATCTCTGTTCAGGGACTTTGGGGTATTGTTATTTGCATTGGAATATTTTGCAGTGTTTCACTTATCGCGCTGATAGAGCGCTTGTGTTCCAACGCGTGCTGTCGCGCTAATTACTGTTTGCGAATTTTGGCCCTCATTGGTTTTTAAATTGCGCGTGGTGCATGACGCAATCGTTGCTTAGTTTGTTGCGGCGCGCTGGCGCCTCTCTGGGCTACTTCCAGTGAAGCGGGACACGCCTCGCGTGCATGGGGAGCAGTCCTCTCTCTATGCCCATGTGCTGTGCATGCGCGAGGAGCCGATGCGAGTGAATTTACCCATCGGCTCTTCGTGCATTAGCAGGCAGCTGACTGCATAATCCCCGGTCCCTATTGAACGCTGAACGGGGCATTATCCGGACTAGGGCACTGCCTTAGGGGAGAGTAGGGGTGGCTCCCCCACATTACCAGCTTTATTTACATCTTTGGCACTTTACAGTACTATTTGGTATTTTAAACTGCTTTAGGGACAGTTAAGTGGTGTTTGAGGCACAGAGTTGAACAGTGCCTGTATAAATACACCCCAGGGTTCTCCCCTCCTTGGAGCTCCTTCAGACCTCCTGCAACACGATGGCGTACTACGCCGAGGAGGAAGATCAGTGGGTGGAATTCAATGAATATGCAGGGTATGATGAACCAGAAGAGCACCTTATGGAGGAGCAATCAGTTGAAGCCCTGGATACCCACGTCCAGGGCTCTGTAAACAGGGTGTTAATCAAGGCATTACAACCTTTTACCAAGCCATTAAAGAATTATGGCAGACGTAAGTTCGGTGTTGCGCAAGGGGAGACCTCCGGTCATACCTCGGCTCAGGTCCTTGCTAGGATGGCCCGTAATGTGATGCATGACCATGGTGGTGTGAGTTCTTCTAAGGCGCGTAAAGCACCGGTGATGCAGATGGAGGAGACTGATGAGTCGTCTCCTGCCGCGCCTGACACATCTGAATCAGATCAGGCGTCGCAAGCTTCCCAGAAGGTAAAGAAGCGGAAATGCAAATCCCACAATGTCGAGGACAAGCCGGCCAATAGGAATCTTTTGTTTGACCCCAGAAACATTTTATACCACAGATCCATGGAGTGGGTTCCTTGTGTCGAGGTGGCACATTATGTGCAGGACAACCTCCGGAGAGGTTTCGAAAAGGTAGTCAGGGCCACCCTGCGTTCCGAATGTCCTAGACCATCCCTGATGGGTAAAGTGGCTGACACCCCAGAAATAGATCCGAACATGGCCACTTTTATGAAAAAGTTTGCAAAGGATCCCAAGAAGGGACTCGACAGAGCCTGGAGGAGTTGTCAGGATAAACTCCTTGACATGACCGGACCCCTGACTAAGATCTTGGATGCCGCGGTCACCGCTAAATGAATGAATGAATGAAAAGACATTTGTAGAGCGAATGGCTACCCGGGAGTGTCCCAGCGCTATAGACCAACGTGGAAAGGGGACGGACTAGGGAAACAGCAGAGTCTTGAGTTGTTTGCGAAAGGTCTGATGATTGGAAATCAGGCTAAAGACTTCAACACTCTATTGGATCCCACGAAGGTTTTGGAGTGCACGCAACAGGCTATGTGTTTCCTAGGGAACGCGAACTGTGCCCTTTCAGCAGAACGAAGAAGGTCCTTCCTGATGCGTATTGATCCACGACTTGCTGAAATGGCTAATACTGAACCGGGCACGCTCGCTAATGGCATGCTGTTCGGGGAGAAATTTGTGAAGGAAATGGGGAAATATGTGAATTCATTTTCCGCCCTCGATAAGGCTCAAGCGAACATCAAAAAAGTTTTTCATACTGGCCTTTTTAACAGGGCTGGGCGCTTCGAGCGACCGGCCGTGGAATTAACCAGTCCTCTCGAGGCTTCGAGCAACGTGGCAGAGGTGGTGTCCAGCATTCAAAGTTCTACCCATCCTGCAATCGCGGTGACAGAGGGCGGCAACATAGAGGTTACAGAGGACAGAATAATTTCTCCGGAGACGCCTCTTACTCAGGTAAGCTTAATGCAAACTGGGGACACCAACGTGGGAGGTCGGATTGCTTTGTTCCGCCATGTATGGGCACGGTAAGAGGTTTTCAGATAGAGTTCTATGCCTCACCCCATCAGGTTCGGATTCCTCCTCCCCTATATTTTTCCGATGCAGAGATGTCTTTCATAGACGCCGAGGTTCAGTCGTTGTTGGAAAAAGGGGCAATTGTGCACATGTTCCCTCATCCGCTAGGGTTTGTAAGTACCATCTTTCTAGTGCCCAAAAAGGACAAAGGTTTCAGACTGGTGCTCAATCAGAAGGAATTAAATTCCTGGGTAGTGTATTGCCACTTCAAAATGGAAAGCATACACTTGTTGTGAGACCAGAATTCTTTGGGGTTATTTGCTAGTATGACGAGCAGTGTCGCGACCCACTACGTAAATTATTTAAAGCTCTTCGAGCGACTTTGGGCTGACGAGCCTGGTGTCTGCACCTGCGCGCCTTGAAAGGTACTTTACCTATATATTTTGGCAGTCTACTCGGCAGCCCGCATACCTACCTGCTCCCTGCTGACGAGAGGCAATTACCTCGAAACACGTGTCCAGGGATGGCATTATTTCACATACTCGTGGCATAGGCGTACTCACCGCTGCCACTACATTATCCAGAATTCTTTGGGGTTATTTGCTAGTATGACGAGCAGTGTCGCGACCCACTACGTAAATTATTTAAAGCTCTTCGAGCGACTTTGGGCTGACGAGCCTGGTGTCTGCACCTGCGCGCCTTGAAAGGTACTTTACCTATATATTTTGGCAGTCTACTCGGCACCCCGCATACCTACCTGCTCCCTGCTGACGAGAGGCAATTACCTCGAAACACGTGTCCAGGGATGGCATTATTTCACATACTCGTGGCGTAGGCGTACTCACCGCTGCCACTACATTATCCAGAATTCTTTGGGGTTATTTGCTAGTATGACGAGCAGTGTCGCGACCCACTACGTAAATTATTTAAAGCTCTTCGAGCGACTTTGGGCTGACGAGCCTGGTGTCTGCACCTGCGCGCCTTGAAAGGTACTTTACCTATATATTTTGGCAGTCTACTCGGCACCCCACATACCTACCTGCTCCCTGCTGACGAGAGGCAATTACCTCGAAACACGTGTCCAGGGATGGCATTATTTCACATACTCGTGGCGTAGGCGTACTCACCGCTGCCACTACATTATCCAGAATTCTTTGGGATTATTTGCTAGTATGACGAGCAGTGTCGCGACCCACTACGTAAATTACTTGTTGTGAGACGTCCTGTTGGAAAAGGATTGGATGGTGCATCTAGATCTAAAAGACGCGTATCTGGCGGTGCCTATTTTTCCTCCTCACAGGAGGTTCCTTCAATTCCAATGGAGAGACCAGTAGTTCGAATTTTCGGCCATGCCCTTTGGCCTTTCGTCCGCCCCTTGGTGTTTCACCAATTTGCTAAAGCCCATGGTTCAGTATCTGAGAGAACGAGGGTTAAGGCTCATAATTTATTTGGACGATATTCTGATTATGGCTCAGAATATGGACACGGTTCTTACTCATCTGAACAGTATGGTCCAACTCTTACAAGAACTGGGATTTGTAATCAACGTGCAGAAGTCCATCCTGACTCCAACGCAGTTGATGGAATTCTTGGGGTTTCAGTTAGACTCGATTACGGCTCAGTTACTATTACCATTGAGGAAGAGAGTAGCTATCAAGAAGGAATTGAGGAGAGCGCTTGCCTCTCAGTCTATATCCTTGAGGACGTTGGCCAGATTGGTGGGTTTCCTGGCCGCATCAATCCAAGCGATATTCCCAGGACCCTTACATTACAGGGCGCTTCAGCGTTTGAAGATTCTACACCTATGCAAGGGTCTGAGTTATTCAGAGCAGATCTCGATCTCCAGCGAAGCATGGACCGAGATGACTTGGTGGCTGGAACACATGAATGCTTGGAATGGCAAAGCCATTTTCTCAACCAGTCCGGAGATAGTCATAGAATCGGATTCCAGCAGATGGGGCTGGGGAGCCCGCTGCGGCTAGTGGAAACTGGGGGTCGGTGTTCCCGTTAGGAACTGAAACTCCATATCAATTGCCTGGAACTTTTTGCGGGCTCGTTTGCGACACTCTCCCCGCAATGAGTGACTTGCTGTATTTTACTGCGGATGGACAACGTGTCAGCAGTACGATACATCAATCGTCCGGGGGGTACGAGGTCTCGTCTTCTGGTGGAGATAGCCAAGGATTTTTGGCATTATTGCCTGACCCATCATATATCGGTGACGGTGGTATACATTCCGGGCTCTTCCAACGTGATAGCGGATTGGAATTTCCGTTTCCTGAGGGATGCCAGCAATTGGAGGCTGCATCCCGGGGTATTCAATCAGTTGAACGACAAATGGGGTCCATGTGCAATGGACCTATTTGCGTCCAGACTCAACGCACAACTTCCTCGGTTCTACAGTTGTCGTCCAGATCCTCTGGCGATCAGTTCAGACGCATTCCTTCAGTTATGGACGACGGGCATTCTATATGCATTTCCACCTTACGCCATGATTCCGAGAGTATTGGCGCAAATCCGTCGACAGCAGGCAGAGGTGATTTTAATCACACCGTGTTGGAAAGCGCAAGCGTGGTTTCCTGTGGCGCTAGCTTTGTCGTGCGCTCTTCCGGTTCAACTACGGTCATTTCCAGAGATGCTGGAGGACCCTCTGGGGTTACCTCATCCCCTGGTAATGCAAAGCCTCTTAGCTCTCATGGCATGGAGACTTTCAGGTGACAATGGCAAGTGCCGGGAGTTTCACAGGAGACTCTGTTTTTCCTATCACAATCATGGGCACCTGCTACGCACAAACGATATGAGTCAGCTTTGCGTAGATGGGTTAGTTGGTGTTCTGAACGGCAAACAGATCCTGTGGGATCCGGTGTCCATCTCATAGTTATTTTCCTTTCAGAACTTGCCAGCTCTGGAATGGCATATCGGACAGTGAACAATTTTGTTCAGTGATTTCGGCGAGTCACCCGCATGTGGATGGTAAACCGGTGGGGGAACACCCCTTGGTGTGTAAGGTGGTGAGAGATATCCGGCTGGTTAACCCTCCGAAACCCAATTATTCTGTTTTATGGAATGTTAATATAGTTTTATGTTTCCTTAAAGCTTGGCCGGCCAATGAGGGGTTATCAGGGAAACAGTTATCGACAAAACTTATGATGCTATTATGTTTGGTGTCCTGCAGACGAGTCTCGACGTGCGAGCTTTGGATTTAGCAGCTAGAGTATTTACTCCTTCGGGTGTCTCTTTGACGATTTCCAAAAGGACAAAAACACGTTCAAGATGTATTTCATACCCTGCCTTTCCTCATCATACTAAGTTATGCGTGGTTCAATGTTTAAAATGTTATAAGGATTGTACTAGAGAGTTCAGGAATGATGTTGCAGGGCAATTGTTAATTTCCCTTCAGAGACCTTTCCGCCCAGTCACTGCAGCGACTTTATCCAGGTGGGTTACTTGGTTACTGAGACTTGCAGGTGTTGACACTACCATGTTTGGCGCTCACTCCGTTAGAGGAGCGATGGCTTCCAAGGCCTTTTATACGGGCTCTCGCTTACAAGATATTATGACTGCGGCAGACTGGTCCTCTGACTCAACGTTTAAGACATTTTATCATAAACCGATTGTTGATGTGGCTTCGACGGTTATGGAACAACTTTAAACTAGCATAATCTGAGCCTCCGCGGACTGACATAGAATAAAAAAAATTCTAGCTAACGCGACAAGAATTTTCAATTCTATTAAGGACACGGAGGCGAGGATTATCCCACCCAGGTAACATGATCATGGTATTCTAAGTGATAGCTGGTTTATTGCAAGTGTTATGAAATGTTTCATGTATAATTCATGGTGATGATTTGATTTTTTCTCCCACCCGTTTGCATTGGACATATGCGGATGTTAACTTGTGAATGTCATAATGGTTCTGAAACGGATAGGGTTCATGAATGGCATATTACGACTACTATTCTCTTTATAGGAGATCAAGGAAAGCAGACCTGAACGATCAGGATGACGCTGTTCGGAGAACAGAACAAGCAGGCATAAGGCATGGTGACAGCGACTCTGTTTCTGAGGATGATATTCCGTGCTCAAGTTTGGATTCACGGCGATGAAGAAATCGGTGGTCCAGTGTTCAACGGTCAAGTTTGTGGACTGTGTTAAAGTTTAATGCAAAGAAAGAGGAAGTGATGTGGTAACTACGAACTATATAATATAATTGACTGATAGTAATTGGTGCATACTATGGAGGGGGTTGTACTTCCGGGGTATGCTGAGTTTTAAAGTTGTTTATTGGCTGCTGTGTTTTGCAGTAAAGCAAAGAGAAGCATAATCCTCGCCTCCCTGTCCTAAATAGAATTGAAAATTCTTGTCACGTTAGCTAGAATTTTTTTATTCACCTTGAGGTCAGGAACCCCTCCAGCCAATGAACATTGCTCTTGAGTGCTAGCAAATCATATTTCTTTGTGTTTAAACTGAGCCATCAGCCAATCGGCTTATGGCTGAGTCGGCGCTCAAAATCGAAAAAGACACATATATCAACCTCTTGGTCTTTGTGGTTGCCAGTGCCGCTCCCCTTCGTCATCACCGGGAGTTCAGATGTGGCAGGGTGAAAGGTGAGGATCCCCCAGAGACGGGCTTTACCCTACCAAAGCACAAGAGCTTATGTTGGTGGATTTTAAGTAATATTCCTTTGTGTTAAACTGAGCCGCTAGCCAATCAGATGCGGCTTCGTCTGTGCGTGAAATCGAAAGAGACACCCTGGACCTCTCGGTCTTTGTGGCTGCCAGTACCGCTCACCCCGGTCATCACCGGGAGTGTAGATGTGGCAAGATTAAAGGTGAGGAGGAGGAGCCCCCTGAGATTGACTTTACCCTCCCAAACCACAGGAGCTTATTTTAGTGAACTTTTATAAAATCTGTTCTTCTGCAGTATACCAGTTATCTTTCCAGCAGTTGGGATTATACTGTAATATGAATGTGCCAGTCCCAATGGTTTGTCCCAGACTGTGTTTAAGATGTGGTCAATATTCTCGAATGAAAAAGGAGAGAATGGAGGCTGGAGCAGGATGCTGTGTGTGCTCAACCCCCCTTCATCATGAGGGAACACTGGCTCTTCTACGCTGTATGCGTCCAAGGCTGGGCTATATTTATACTACTAACCCATACGGTCCTGTGCAATGTTCTGGTCGCACATTCCTTATGATCAAGCCTTCTTTCCAAAGGGTCCCTCACGACCCTCTCCACCAGGGCACACCAACATGTCTCTTGGGTCTCCTCCTTTTCCTCTTACTTATTTCCCTCTCTCTTCCTTTTCCTCATTCCCAATCTTTCTCCTCCTTTACTATTTCTCCCTCTTTCTTCTTAACTGTATTCCCGTCTGACCTGTGGCTCCCCTTTCCAACTCTTTTTGGACCTCTGTCTTCCTCTCTGTGTGTCTCTCACGCTCTCTCATGCTTTCTCTTTTGCTAACTTCCTTTCTTTAGGGTTTACCTGCGACAGTGCATGCACTCTTGCTTGTTTAAATCTGCCCTAAAGGCATTAGCAACAAGGAAAATGCGATAATAAAGCTGCTCTAGCTTAATTAATTGGTCCCAAACAGAATGTGTTCAAAACTAGCTTTAAAGGTTAAGGCAACTACTGCTGATATCTATGCACACCCAGAAAGTTAGAGGATAGAAGATTGGTGATAAAGTCGGGCTGGTTTACACCCTCTTGTCATAGGTTAGTGTCATCAAAGTTAACATGCCTGCCGAAGAGCTATGTGGGAGTCAAGAGTTTGCATTTAATGTAAGATAGCTCAGTGGGTTCACAAGCTTTTGTTACAAAGACCCTGTGTTACTGGCAGGTCGTACGTTATGAGCCATATACAATAGCTGAGTTAGTACGGTCTCAATTTCAAAATAAAATACTCCATTTAACCTGTGTTAAAGTTGATAAAGTGGTTTCTAAAGTATAGTAATAATCACTAATGTGGTGAATACATTTATGCAGTTTGTTTTATAGTGTATATAAATCATTATTATTCGTGTTCATCGCATATACAGGTCTACATATCAGATTTCGATTCCGAGCCTGAGAAACCTCTGGCAAGGTTATACTGTAGCTTAATTGATTCTCTGCATGACCAGCTCAGAGTGGAGGCCAAGGTAGATATCTCATTTACCCTTCAAATGTTCCCTGCTATGCCATCACTTCCAGATGAGAAATTACTTCATCCTTGTTATTCTAACTTTTCAACATGCTGCACAGCAGCCACACTGCTCTACAACCTATCTTAAAAACATTGACAAAACCAATTCCCCTATACTTTCTTTTCACACCAGTTGTCACCTTTCCTCAGATTCGTTCCATCTCTGTTTCATTGTGCTCCTTTCTCTAGCATCCTTCGTTTTTCCATTTTCTTTCCCCTTTCACTCCTTTGGTAGGTAAAAGACATTGTCATTTACTGTGCCAATACCTTTAACACTCACAAATGCGAGACCAATTTGCATTGCAAATGCTCGTTCTCATTTTGCTGTTTTTCGAGGAAAGGGCAGTCCCTTGGTATGGATTTTCACAAACCAATGAGCATAGAAAATAAATAAGGTCTGTGTAATAAGAGCTTTGGTATAAGAACTTTTTCAAGTATTTATTCGATCACATAACAGAAAAACCATTATAATAGTGGGAAACATAAGAAGAAAAAAACAACAAGGGTTATACTTTACAACTCAAACATTTTTTAGACAGACTTGTAACAATGCTACGCAGATTCTATCACAATATTTTTAGTACCAATGCTATTGAACATGTAAAACACTGATATCTGCAATAGTCATGGTACTGTATGTTGACGACGTTTTGATCCCACTTATTAATATGGGGATCAGGACTTAAATTATGCCTGAGACTTACAAAATGTCTGTAAGAAAGAAAGGGAGGGAAAAGAAGGGAAGAAGATTAAGGAAGGATTGAGTAATAATCCAAGACAATTGTGGAAGATGGCGCCCTTTCAAACCATGCACATGCGTGAATAAGTGTCCTGAATCCTACTGAGGACAAGAAGGTGTCATGAAAACCATGCTAAAATTTAAAGTGTGAAATTGGTTTGCCAATTTAAAGTTGCTTAAGTCAATACTAAAGTAAAGTGGGAGTGCGGATTTGTCAATTGAAACTAATCAAATAAAAAACTTGAAAATGTTCTTATGCCAAAGCTCTTGTTCCATAGAATTTATTTAATTTCTATGCTCATTGGTATGTGAAAATCCATACCAAGGGACCGCCTGTTCCTCGACAAACAATCCATACCCATGGTCCCTTGTATATACTTTGAAAACATGTTCTCATGTTCCTGGCAGCCAGTCAGAGTGCTTGCTCCTGTGAAAGTCTGACTCCCACAGGAGCAAGATGACCCAAGGGAAAAAACTCCCTGGGCCAATCAGAACACTCTATTTTTGAAAGTTGGGTTTGAGGGACTCTTGTGAGCACCATGAATGCAACTGTCCAGATATACAAATATCTTTTAACCTTAATTTCTCAAAAACTACTGAACAGATTTACAAATAACAAAAAGCACACATAGAGGACCAAGATCTAACTTCCCGCCAAATTTGGTGTAATTCAGTTCCACAGTTTTTGCGGTAGTGCTTCTTAATGAAGTCTATGAAAAATGTATCGAAATTTTGCTTTTGGGAACCTCCTTTTTTCTCAGCCTCTGCTTGCCAAATCACCCTGAAACTTTATGAGCACAAACTAGTCAAAAATGTAGCAACGTTTTTGAAACATTTTGTGGAGATTTGTCAAATGGGTCCAAAGTTATTAGCAACACGAAAACGCAGGGAAATGCTGACCTAACTATAACTACCCAGTAGCGACTATTTTTAAATATATATGTCTATATATATATATATACCACATAAACAGTCTCCATAGAAATGGGAGCCTCCACCCTGCAGGTTGGCTTCAGTTAAGGGCATGGAGCATCTCGAAATCCATCACATACAGCTCTAATCACAGGTGAGTCAAATAACCAGCAAATATTCACATTTTATAATCATTTCACCACAAGACTCCCAGCTCTTCCTACAATTCCCAAAATACACTTGTAATGGAGTATCGTTGTTGGAAGAATGCAAAATGAATGTATATTGCTGTAATTGCATCTCACCTAGTCTTTCAATAATTTCATTGTTCAAGTGCACTAAATCAAAAGGTCACGTATAATTTAAAAGTACATTTCCTTTCTTTTCAGTTGTCGTGCATGCTCAGTACCTTGCTGCCACTCGCAAATCTTTGTAATTCAAAACAACCGTGGTTTAGAGTCGGCAAGAGGAGACTTCTCCTCCTGTCTCCCTTTTTCTCTCACCTTCATGCCGAGATGCAAGGAAAATCCATAATGTAGCGCATGAGGGAAGAGCGGCATACTCCCTAATTCCAATTACATTTTTTTAAAAAATAATATATAATACATATACACACATTATATTGATTATATTGCAATTAATTATAAAACAATTTTATAAGATATTAACATTTTAATACCACTTACCTTAAAAAATTTGAAATAAAGATACTCCCAATGTATGAACATCAGAAGTAATGACTGACATTCCATATGCCACTTAGAACTAGTTGGATCAGACTGGTCGCCTACGCTTGGTGTTGGCTAGTGGCTACTGCAAAAGAATGGGTTAGGTGGCTCCCGCAAAAGAACGAAGGAGACAGTTGAAATGCCACAGGATAGCAGTGTGCTCACTAGGGGGACGTGGCTATGAGCCGCCGGTGATGGCCGCTCGAGTGAAGAGCTCAGTGGTACCGTAGGGCGGCGGACATCCTCCTGCCTTACATACTGCTGTTGGGGACCCCATTTTCGGCACAGATGTGTCTAAACACCAGCCACTTCCTTAGCGAATATCGCCGCAGCTTTGGGTGAGCCCAGACACTGTTTATTTGAGTTTATCTGCTGGTCGCGGCTATCTGCGTAGTCGCGGCCGCCATTTTGTATTGTTGGCTGTTTTTTCTGCATACCTTCTGACGAACAAGTATCCAGAAATGACTCCACATATTTTTTAAAGCGCTTCTCATTTTTACATATACTCCCTGCTAATAAGCGCTCTGGCAATATTTCTTCATCTACTCTTGCTTTTCACCACAGACATGCAAGTACTGTGCGCTTAATCACCATATAAGGCTTTTGGCTATATTTACTACATAGCTTGGCGCCTGATGACCTAAGGCGCACTTTTTCTACATAACGTCTCTCATTTACTTGCGTTATCTCCATATATATATATTTTTTTTCATTGCTCATCCAATTTAATTGTATATTCTGCTACCAAGGTGCCGATTCCGATCCTTTAAAACCTGGGTACGAATGGTCGTACGGAACGTATTCTCCGTACGACTCGTACCCGGGAAATGCTCCTTACAAACCAGCAAGTACGATTCGTACAGAAATACCATTTCTGTACGATTCGTAAAAAACTAGGTGCGACGAAAAAATACCCACAATTCCGATCCGGGACATCACGTACGTGACGTCCGGACGGAGTCAGGCAGCGTTCTACGGACCAGCAAGTACGATTCGTGCCTACGTCACTCCGCACGGATCATTTTTTACGGCAGCCAAAAACTCCCGGGAAATTGAGGACGATGCAAAGAAGGAGCAGCGGTACGCGACGGACAGCCATGAACCCCATCCTACGTGTCATCCCGGCCCTCCTAGCCTACGACCTGGTGCACCGAAACCGCCACGCACGCCGCAGAAGGTCAGCACAACACCCAGGGGCAAAGGGGGGGCGAGGGGCAGGAAACATAACCTCTACCTAATTTTAAAAATACCACATACTGGCCATACATTACCTCCAGGGTCTGGTCACTTCGGGGGCCGTGTCCACCAATCCCCGCGTACGCGTACCCGTCACCACTACAATGGTGGAATGGCCCGTAACCACGCCCTCAAAGCGTGGGTACGGCCCGTACCACCATTGTAATGGTGATGTAGGGGTACGCGTGGTACAGGCCGTACACACGCTCTGAGGGCGTGGGTATGGCGCGTACATGCATGGGTGGGGTAGGGGGGCCGTATGACTCGTACCCCGGGCCCAAGTGTACCCGGGGTAGGGGTCGTACAAAGTTCGCTCCGTACGGGACGTTTTCCATACGCTTGTGTATACGCTGGTACGGATCGGACTTGTGCGCTCGGACTTCAGTTTTACGACTCGTACGTAAATCTGTCCAGGGACGTCTCGTAGACTTTTCCTGAAGCAATTTGTATGTATTTTTATGGTACAAATCGTGCTTCGCCGTTTGTACGGGACTTGTACGACTCGTACGTAAAAAAATACGGATACGAGTCGTACGGGAAATAATTTTACCCGATCGGAATCGGCACCCAAAGTTGGACAATAATTATTTATTTCTTCTCACCTTTCAACTTGGAAACTCGAGCTCTGGGAGATTAAATATTTTGACTGTTTTCTTCGTACATCACAAACTTTTGCAATATCAATTGAGAGGTCTCTTTTATTCATACCATGGCAAAACCTCGTTCTAATCGTAGTGGCGCTCTACTCACAGACCCTACGCCTACAGAGGAATATAACCCTTTTAGTATTTTGCAGGACAATATGGAATATACAATCTCTGGTTCTTCTACTACGAGTGGCTTCTCTCCTACTAATCCCAGATCCAATTCCAAATCAGGGTCCAAGATACCATCTGCGTCCAACTCAGCAACAGGTAAAAGAGTTAAGAAAGATCCACCTTCTCCTACGTCTTCTCCCTCTTCAATTTCTAAGGAGCTACTTCTGGATGAAATTTGAGCCCTTAGACCTCATATGGAGGAAACCAATACCCGTCTTCAGAGCCTTGAAGATAATTGGTCAAATACAGAGCAAAAAGTTGAAGATTTAGTGAAGCGAGTTGATACTATACAGCTAACCACTGATAAGGTTCCCGCCATGCATAGAGAGATAATTTTCCTCAAACAACAGGTGGAAAATTTGGAAAATCGTAACAGGCGTAACAACCTACGCATTTAAGGCCTTGTTGAGAGTCTCGAAGGTTCTGACCCTCTCTCCTTTTTCAAAACATTTCTACCAACACTTCTTGGTCTTCCTGACTCTCCACCACTGAATATTCAAAGAGCTCACCGTCTGGGTCAGAGCCCTCGCTCTTCTTCTTCTTCAGTGAAACCTAGGGGAGTTATTTTGTACTTTTTGGAATATACTGATTTGCTTCGGGTTCTTCAGGCTGCCAAGCAAAAAGTTTTTTTTTTTTAATGGTTCTTTTCTTTTCTTCGCCCAAGATTACGCCAAAGTGACAGCAGATCATCGGAAACAGTTCTTGGATATGAGACCAGCGCTTCACAATTTGAATGCTCGTTATGGGTTATTCCATCCTTGCCTCTTCAAGGTGACTTATAATAACAAAACAACTACCTATGAAGACCCTGCACTTCTTCAATGCTTCTTGGATACTTGCAGAGATGAGTCCATGGACATTCCTTGACCATGAATGACTTAATTGTTCCATTTATGTTTCTCATTACTTGTATTTTTTCTTCTCCCTGTTATACCTAATGTTGTATTGTTCTGTCTGGTTAATTATTTATTTTCTTCTTTATTAGGTGCGATATTGTGGTCCCTAGTTTTCAGTCTTATCCTGCTTCGCCTGGAGGATGTCCCCTGTTGCCGTCTTGGTCCTGGAGTCCTCTACTCGTTGTGTTGTCCCCCCAGTGTGGCTTCACCTGCCCCATTTTTATTGTCTTTTTGTGGTATGTCTTTTGATTATTCTTTATCTATTTCAAATGTTTGTTTTGTTTTGTCTTTCTGTTCTTTGTCCTGCTCTTTTTCTCTTCTCCTCTTATTTCTGCACAATTCCCTCTCTCTTTCTTCTTCATAACATCTCTCTTTTTCTCTATTCTCTTTCTTATTTCCTAAACTTGTTCTTCATTCCATATTATTGAACTTCTGACTGGTTTTCCATCTCCTTTCCTTACTTTGTCCCTTACTTTCTCCTTCCTTCCCTTCTCATAATATGCTTATCTTTCAAATTTTACGATTTCTCTCCTATCCCTTTTTCTCCTTTTTTTCCATTCCTGATTTTCCTTATTCACTTATTTCTTTTCTCTCACTCAGAAGAGATATTAATCAGTTCTTTGTTTGCATAATAATTGTGCATGTGCATTTTATTAGTTACATTTAGAGTTACTATATGGAATGTTAAAGGAGTAAATAACCCTATAAAAAGACAGTGGGTATTAACCCATTTAGCCAAGTTAAAAATAGATATTGCTTTGATTCAAGAAACCCATTTGTCAGAAACTGAAGCAGCTAAACTAAAAAGATGTTGGGTAGGCAATGTTTTTTACTCCCCTGCTTTGGGTAAGAAAAATGGAGCCTCAATTCTTTGTCATAAGAAATTCCAGATATCAGTTAAGCATCAAGAATCAGATTCAGAAGGGCGTTGGGTAATTGTTAAACTTATTATTAATCAAATACCTGTAGCATTTTTTAATGTTTATGCTCCAGTTACTGTTGATAATGTTTTTTGGACCAACATTTCTGATAAGCTTCTTCTTTTTGATGATGATTATATTGTTTTTGGAGGAGATTGTAATCAAGTTCTTGATCCCATATTAGACAGATATTCCTCAGTTAAATTTGTTAACACTAAGATGCACTCACAATTCACTTCCACAATACGTCGCAAAGCTCTAGTTGACATTTGGAGGCTCTGTAACCCAGAACTTCGAGAATATAGTTTTTATTCCCCTCCTCACCATTCTCAATCCCAAATTGATTATCTCTTCCTTAGTAAATCCCTATCTCAACAGGCCCTCCATTCCAAAATTGACTCTATTTTAATATCAGATCATGCCCCAGTTTCTGTTGATTTTGATTTGCTACCTTTTACCCCCATGCCGGTAGATGGCGTTTTAACAATGCTTTGTTATCATCTTTAAAGATTCTTATTGATGCAAAGATTACTTTCAATAGAATATCCACGGAAGCTGCATCGTCCTATCTCTTAAAATACAGTTCTCGTTATTATGGAGGTCAAAATAAAATGAGGAAATTACCAGCTAATTATTTAAAAATAAGACGTGACCGCACTAGAATAGAGTCCATACGAAATAATGCTGTTAATTCAGTTTTTAAAGACGGTGATATTCTAAATGAGTTTGTTTCCTTCTACAAAAATGTATATACTCCTGAGAAAGAATCAACCTCTAATGATCTTTTATCTTACTTTCAATCTATTACACCCCCTCCTACTCATCTTGTTGACTTCAACTCCTTAGAAACCGATATTACTTTGTCAGAAATTACACGTGCAGTCTCGATCTTAAAAAGAGGTAAGGCTCTTGGCCCAGATGGCTTTACTATTGATTTTTACGCTCACTTTGCCAATCTTCTTCTTCCACATCTCTTACTACTTTTTAATTCTTTTAGTACAACCAGTTCATCTTCTGGTACTTTCCAAGAGGCCATGATATGTTTAATACCTAAAGACAATAAAGATCCGTCTCTATGCAAAAATTACCGTCCAATTTCTCTAGTTAATTTGGATTATAAATTATTTGCAAACATTCTCGCCCTCTGTATTGGACCCATTTTACCTAATCTTATTGGCCCCGAACAGGCGGGTTTCGTAAAGGGTCGGCTATCCTCTGATAATTCAAGAGTCTTTTTTAACATCCTTAGTAAAGCCTCCTCTCTTGATTACCCTATTGCAGCTATAGCTTTAGTCGCAGAAAAAGCTTTTGGTAGAATAGGATGGGATTTCATGTTTCAAGCTTTAAAATGGATAGGAGTTTCTCCAAAATTAATCTCCCTCATTTCCTTACTATATTCAGGCCCCAAAGCATCTTTTTTTGTCAATGGTAAAACTTCAGACTATTTTCCGCTGTTTAGAGGAGTAAGACAGGGATGTCCACTATCACCTCTTTTATTTATAGTAGCATTAGAACCTTTCTGAACCAAGATTAGACAAGATACTCAAATTACTGGCTCTCAATGAGGCACCTCTCACGTCAAATTGTCTGTTTATGCAGATGACATTCTTTTATATTGTTCCAATCCTGCCACATCTATCCCCTCCTTTCTTACTCAAATAGATGCCTTTTCTCAAGTATCTGGATATTGCCTTAACTCAGATAAATGTGAAATCCAACCTCTTAATGTGACATGCCTCAAACATGATTTTGCACTTACTGGTTTCTCTTGGAAACCGTCTAAAATAAAGTATCTAGGATTATGATTTTCTTCAAATATCTCTGATACATTGAAACTAAATTTTGATCACATCATCAAAACCCTATCCGACAGTATTGAATGTTGGCATCCATAATTTCTTTCTTGGTGGGGAAGACTGGATTCCATCAAGATGATGCTCTCCCCCTTGATTTTATATGCTCTTTCAATGATCCCTATACATATTCTGGGAATTTATTTTAAGAAAATTGATTCTCTGTTAACGAAATTCTTTTGGAAGAATAAATCGCCACGCATAGCCTTATCTTCTCTGAAAGGAGACAAATCGCCTGGTGGGCTTAAATTTCCCGACTTTAAATCTTACCATTATGCTTTCTCTTTAAAGCAATCCTTTTGTTGGCTTTCCCCTGATCAATGTGTTCATCCTCCTGTTTGGATTTCTATAGAAAAGGTTTTTATAGCTCCTTTTGATTTGACAGAATCTCTTACTTTTACTAATAATTTAGCATCCTTAAGTTCCCCAGTTATTTCCCACACACGTGAAATTCTTAACCCTCTCTTACCTTCTTCCTACCCATCTCCTTCTGTGTTAGATCAACTGCCTATTTGACATAATAAATTATCATTTACTGGAGGAACAGAAGGAAGATAGACTGGCCAAAGACATGGTGCAGTTTACACACATTTGTGCATGTCTGTGTTCGTACTCAGTAGTAGATTACAGCCCAACATGTTGGCTTTACCAATACTGGTGTCAATGTTTCAGTTCTCTAGATTTTACCATTTCTTTCTCCAGTTTAGCATGGGGAGGACACCTTAAGGTCAGGATTTGAAGGGCAGGAAGAAGTCATCTGACCAATTGTATTTGGGAGGGTTAAGGATTTTTATGTGTTGCATATATTTGAAAATCTGGTCTAGGGTAAAGATTTTAAGGATGAATTGAGGATAGATGTGTTGGCGTCTGTCATTTTTTCAGTTGATGTTGAAATGACCCTGTAAAGTATTATTAGAGAAGGAGGTGATGTGATCAATGCTTTAATCAAAGAAGCTGTAAATAATATTGTTTTTTAAAGCTTAAGTTGTTAAGCCTCAGTGGTTTATGTTTTGTATTTGCTAGTGAGGCATTTAAATGAGGAAGAGTCTATAAAAGTAACCAGTTTGCATTAAAAAGACTCGCGGATAAAAGTAACCCCCAATACGTTTTTGGCTCTATTGAGCTAGAGGATCTTGTACTGAAGAGATAAGAATGTGATATGGAGGGTAAGTAGAATTGCATTAAGGTTACAGTCCTGACTAAGGGTAGAGATGGAGGATGAATTAGGCACTGCTGACCTACAGTTCAGGAGGGTAATTTTGATGTGATGTGATGTGTAGGAGAGATGTCACTGGGATGAGAGGAGGTTATTCACCTGAGCTTGCTTTGACTGACTGATCTTTGAGTTTAGGATGCATAGCTCATGATATTGTTTGAATAGAATGTGTTTTGGGATCTGTGATCACCGAATACTTCAGTGAGTGAAGTGCATAATGGGAAATGTTCATGGAGGAAACCCCTAAAACAATGTGGTTGGTACGGGTTTTGGGGTCTTAGGAGTTGGTGTGTAGGTTAATCAGTAGGAAATGGCGGTAATTAAGTATGAGGTGAGCAATCACATGTCTAAGGTGAACATGCCTTGGGGTGTTTGAGTCCTTCTGTAGAGACTTAGTTTTTGTGCTTGTTATTTTAGTGTAGTATCAGACTACAGGAGGTAGCCCATAAACCACAGGGAGACTGGGGCAATGGTTAGTAACAAACAACAGTGTCTCAAACAAGGGTATTATTCAACGTACAGGCACATGTGGCACAATTAATTGCAGTGGAATAAAGCCAAAAGAGGAGAAAGCCAGGGAGACATTATCTTATGAAAATAAATTTGTATTTCAATCAAAGAACATGTTGGACATATTAAACTTCATATGTCCAAGCACATGAGGTGGTAGCACTGTGTTAAATTAAATGACATGTAACCATAGAAATACTGTGCACAAGTGCTCGTGAAGTTGTGGTGACGGCGCAAGTGACCCGTGATGTGGTATATACGGCGTTCTGTGGTGGGCGCCACAAGATAAGTGGAGTAAAAAACGGTTTCTGTACATTTGAAGTACCCAAACAATTATTGTTACAAATTAATAATGATTAGATAGGGTATTCGTTCAATGGTGGCGCCAAGAGTTGCGCTGTGGGAGTCGACGGCGTTTCGGGCTTTGGATGTGTTAGGCCATCATCAGGACCAGGTTACGCAATATTAATATGCAGTGTCAAGAGTAGAGGGCGAGCTCTTATGGCAGGACACTGGATGTCCGGGGGACACTGTTGGGCGAGCAGGGTGAATTGCGAAGGGTCAGACAGTCGCAAGAGTGCTGCTTGGAGGAATCGGTAGTGATGGCCCCGCACGCTGAAACCGGCATCAGTCAGGCCATTATTTTAGTGTAGCTGTACTGGACCATAAAGCTGTTTATAGAGGAACGCTGTATCAAAGACTGGCCATGGCTACTGGTGGAACTGTGAATTTGGTCCATGACAGAGTTTTGGTGTGTGTCATTGTAGGAGTAGCTTTGTTCCAAGTTATGATCCCTGCTATCTTCACGTATGTCAGCATAATGCTTGGTGACATTTGGTTTTATTTCTCCTTGGGTGTGTGGGTAATAATGGAGAGATGGTGGAGTAGAGGAAAGAGAACTAGTAGCATGGAGATGAGTATCACAGTTTTTTTCCAAACATTTTCATTGGCATTTATCATTTGCAACGGTTTGATAATCACACCTGCAGTATCACATAAGTCACCCGTTCTTCGGGTTTAGAATAAGCAAATACATGACCTCTTACATTAATTATCAATCATCAGTTCCACCAGTATTGAAGTTCTCAAACACTATAAACAAACTTGTTACATTGTCAATCAGATAAACACATCTTGTTGGAAAGGATATCCAGGGTGTGTACAGATGTGATACATTGTCTGGCCTCTGTGTGTCCTTGAGAGGATCAAGCCTCACTAGATAAGAATATCTGAGGGGAAGCCTATAGTAAAAGTCCCAACAATGTAACATTTTAAAACTAATGTAGGGTGCACAAGTAAGTGAGAACCTAAGGGTAGTTAGAATGGGGCAGGCAAGGAGGGGGGTGGTTCCTGTGGCCGGTCACATTTCTTTTGTCTGATTGTGACCCCTAAATACTTGCAAGGGTATATGGGGTCCGTAGAGGAATTGGATCACGGTGTCCGGTGTCATTTCTAGGCTTTATTGGCCTTTTTGAATGCAGTCCAACCCCGTTCTCATGGCATCAAGTCCTAATTCACCCAGCTATCAGTCACTATATTTGTGTTAGTGTACCTTCTTCTACCTGTACGTCATCTTGGTCGTTCAGGCTTTCAGCCAATTTCCTCTCTGGACGCTCCCAAGTGTCAAGAACTTCCATCCACAATTCCTCTATGGGGCGCAGCCTTAGTTCCTGAGACTAATCCGTAAGAGAGCCCTTCCCTCTGCTCCAGCCAATTAGGCTACATCCCTCACCCAGGTCCCCACCGCAGGTTCATTGCTGGACTTCCAGGCCGGTGCTATCCTTCTTTTGGCTAATTGCGAAGCCAGATCAATAAATCTAGTTCCCACATTCCTTTTGGGTGGTCGTGGAAAAAGTCCCAGCAGACAAACCTTGACAGTAGTGTTGAGGGTGCGCCTCGATGTGGTCTCTAGAGCAGCCATGACCGCATCCCTGAAGGGACGCAGCACAGTACATTCCCAAGTCATATGGATGAAGTCTGCATCTGCGTAATTGCATCTCGGGCAACAGTTCAGGTCACCACCATAACCCACCTGAAATCTGTGAGGGCTCATGTATGTCATATGTAGGTAATTATACTGCATGTACTTTAATCTTGTGTTCCTCAAGACCTTCTTGGGATAAGCTAGGATCTTATTCCAGTCTGAGTCTGGGAGTACCTGGTCTAGGATTGCCCCCAATCTCTGGCGCAACCTCAACAGAGGTTTACGAGACATCTCAGACAGCCATCCATGAGAGAATCACTGCGAAAGACCCTAGCCATATTAGACAGTTTGGGTCCTTTAGGGTATCAAACAATGTGGTGAACACACGAAGGCTGAAAGCGGGGGATGGATTAAGACCTTCTTCTTTTGATATAGGGTGATGTGTAGCTTACATTTCTGGTTATGCTAACCTGAAACAGTAGTTTGTTCTCCTTTGATACTAAGAAGAAAAAGCATAATATTTTGGTCCAGAGAAATATGTCCTTAGTTTAAAAAAAAAAAATAGGAGTTCAGTCTTAATTGAACTCAGTTCAACGCTATATCATTTATAGTTGATTAAGGTTTTGGGGTTGGCCATAAAGGCTTTGTGTTGTTTGAGGGCAACTTTAGATAGGCCACAGGAAACAGGTGCTGTTAACTGCAAACTGGAGAATGGTCTGTTTTGAAGGTCTATTTGGTTTGGGTTTGTTGGCCATAATAAGATCACATGAAAAACATATAGGTTATTGCTCATGAGAAACTGATTTAGTATGGGGTAGAAGTGATATGTAGCTATGGAGTATCACTTTGTACAGAAAAAAGAAAAGTTAGTAAAATGTAACATTACAAATAAAATGTTCTTACAAACTCAGTTTGGATGTCAGAACACTAAGGTGCAAAAATACACTTAGTGCAGCATAAGTATGGAAACATTTGCTATTGAGCAGGACATTGTCCCCAACTCCATCTAGGTGGGAGAAAAATAGACCTTTAAATGTTCTAAAGTCTTCTGGGAGAAAACATTTCACTTTTTTACAGGAAAGAGAGTTGGAACCAGGCTGTTTTGTTCTTCTTGGGTATGTGTTCTCTCTGTGAGCATTTTGAGTTGAGTGTGAATCCGAGTGATTTGGCTTGTTCTGCCATTAGTGAATCAGAGAATATCTAGCAGATGGAAGAATTCAACCTTTGTGGGGTTTAGCATCAGACACTTTATTGACATATGTTCTTGGATGCATTTGAGGAAGGCTTTTACTTTCTGTATGTAACTGGTTGAGGTGATTTTGAGATAAAGTTGGGTGTTGTTAGCATACTGCCAGGACTTGATATTGTTGTCTGCAATGATGGCTCCCAAGGGTTACATATAAAGTTTCAAAAATGACGTGTGACAGTATGAAACGCAGGGGGCAGACCGCAGGTGACGGGTAGAGCCTGGGGTCTGGTAGTTCCTAGCCGAACAAGTTGCTGCCGGTTGGTGAGATAGAAAGTAAATTTCTTTAGGACTGCGACAATGAGACCCATGAAAGTTTTCAGGGTGTGGATCAATGCTAGATGGTGCATGATTCGAAAGCTGTGGAGAGGTCGAGTAGGACCAGGAGGCAAGGGATGTTTTTGTCAACGAGGAAGAGGACATATGAGAGGCATGGATTCGTCAGGTGAATTAACATACTTAATAACAATTAGCTAACAGTGACATCTATATAGTGCTCTGGCATGATTTAAAATGTGAGTGACACTTTCTTCAAGAGGTGGCACAAGGGGACTGAACAAAAGTTCCTCTGTGTGTGTGTTTTTAGTCTAGATGAATGAGCTCTGACACTTGATGAATGAGCTCTGACAAACAGCTTAATCTGTCTTTAGCCATACTCAATTAGGTTATACTTCAAAGAGAAACAGACATGTGGCAATAGCAGCATCTTTTATGGGATTACATATACCATCTTGGTTTCCACCTTTGTTTCAGCTGCCCCTGGAAAATCATGGGAGGCCCACAACAGGCACTGTGGAATCACCAGTTGTGTGTGATAAGCTTCTGGTTTCTGAATCTTTATCTGGGTATTCAAAGAGGGGTCTAGTCCAAAAGGTACCACTGAGAAGCCTTTTGATGCACAGCTTCTAGGGTAGGATTACAACTGGTGAGGGAACCCAAGGATAGGGTTTTTTGAGCCTTCAAGTAACTTTTAGAGATATTTGAGGGGTAGGATTCTGAATCTACAGTGGAAAGTGCACAAGAGGAATCTGACTGATAGATATGAGCGTCTGAATATAAGAGACCTATCTAGATTGAGAGTAAAGACAGGTACACAACTATGATATTTTGATGGATGTATCCATTTATGTGGACCTAAATATGTATGTATATATGTTTGTATGTATGTATTTATATAGCGCAAAACTAGTCAAAAGAGAGCAGAGTGCTCCATAGGGTTGAAAACAAGCATAATGTAAATGGGTAATAGGAGAGGTTGCTTGTTTGTGGACTGTTAATGCAGTGTGATTTAGTGTTCTCAAACTCTTTTCTAAACTGGGGCTGCTCTGACAGGGTCGGACTGAGACAGAAAATAGGCCCAGGCACCAAAATATAAGTGGCACCCATTAGCTGAATAAATTGCTAAAAAAGTGGTCCACATTTGTGAATAGGGCAGTGTTGAACTCATAGAGACATTGTACAGGTCTTTCGAAAGATACATGTGCATTTGTGCTTGCTGCAGGCAATGTTTGAGGTAATATCAGAGAAATCAACAGTAAAACCCGGCCCATCCGACAAAAAAAATGTACACAAACCTTCAAAATACTGTCCCACCCACTGAGCTTCCTGACCAGCCGCCGGTCACTGTCTGATTGCCCTATAGGCTAGCCCGACCCTGGGTTCTGATGGTTGCAGAGATGTTGTTCCCGATCCTTGGGGCCTAGATGAAAAAGGCCTGCTGCCTACTTTTTTCTTTTTTACGCTTCTTAGTCTGCAGTGTGATGGTGTCCTGAATGCTAAATGCAACCCTGTGATGTCCAGCTACTTCAATGGTCCACGCTTAGTAAATGTCTTCAATTCGTTCCTCCACTGCCAGGAAACACTTCCCTAAACACAGAGACATCCAAGATGCTATTATCCCTTAAAAAGAAATGTGCCACTCTCATTACCCCCCTCCCCACTCTTACATGTGTATTTATATTACCAGCAGTAGCCTCTACAACATACAGCCAGTGTAGCTGCTACAGGTTGCCTCTGAAGGATACACCATGGAAGAAAATTCAAAAAGTGATACTTCTCACAGCTGAAATGTATGTCTGCCAGACCTAAAGCAACTGTCCCTGGGGGAGAAGCAGACCCCATTCTCAACAGGGTGTTACTGTTTGATTAATGCTCTCCGAGACTTCCCTTGATAAGAATCATATTAGGTTGTCTTTTTTTATACAGCGCTTTATACACTTGTCCACTTTCAAAGCGCTGTAAAGGCGTTCCTATTACCCAATGTAATGCCAACCTCGGACAGCTGAGTCGGACTTGTCAGCTTGCCGGCGTTTTGAGGCAGACCTTTATGTTTCATTGACTCACAAGCCGCATTTTACAAGTTAATAACCAGCCTTCTCGTTTAGCCCTGAATCAAAATCAACAGCTTGTCCATATGTATCTATCTATGCCCGCATCTTGTCTCGTCGAAGCAGGCGCCGCCATCTCTGGCCTGCAGCATGTGTACTGTGATTGGAGAGGAACCAGGGGAGAAGTGCGAAGGACGCTCCCCGAGGAAAGCATGTCTGGAAAAGAGCAAACAGGCCCCGCAGGTGAGACTTACAATCAGAATGACAAATGGCAGACAGGAAATGAGCCCGTTCCCAGGGCCCACACACAAATTGTCATGAAGGGCTTTGCAGATGCAACATTTTCCCGACAGTACCAATGAGGAAGATTCTCTAATCAGTAAAATGCCATGATTGAGCGTTTAGATGACAAACAACATTAACATAATCTGGAAGGGGGCTCCTCTGCTGGAGACACCATTATCCCAGCTCCAGCAATCAGGCCATGTTAGAAAACACATAATCAGTGGACAGTGAGAGTGTTCTGAGCCATCACTCTGCAGACTGTTTCATTACGAAATTAGCTGGTTGCTACAGAAACCAGTGTATTGGCGGAGGTGAGGGGGGGCAGGAGTGAGTGAGTAAGAAGATAATTCTGCACCCAAGAAGTTACAGACAGTCTGCATTTAACACAATTGGCGTGGATGGGTAGGCACATTCACTAAAGTTGGCAGTGCTAAAATATAACAAAAAGAAAAAAAATAAAGAATATATATATATATATATATATATATATATATATATATTCACTTAAAAAACCATAGGTTACACACATGTTATAGTTAGCTGTACATTTCACTCGTAAAAAACCAATGAAATTCCACGTTATAGTTAGATCAGGTAACTATAACTTGCGCGACCGCAATCCACAATGTGTCATTTGAGATGTCATCATTGATGTGATGAGTGATGTCACTGACCATGTCATGAGTGATGTAATATGTGATGTCATCAGCAGTGGATTGCGGTCGCGCAAGTTATAGTTACCTGATCTAACTATAACGTGGAATTTCATTGGTTTTTTACGAGTGAAATGTACAGCTAACTATAACTTGTGTGAAACCTATGGTTTTTTAAGTGAATTTGCAAGGTTTTTTAAATGCTAATTCCTAACTATAACGTGTGTGAAACCTATGGTTTTTTCAGTGAATTTGTACGGTTTTTTAAATGCTAAGTTATCTATTTATTGTTAATTTTTGCGCGCACGGTGCGCTTCACGCACCGTGCGCGCGCTGTTGGCACTCGGTGCGTTTCTCGCACCGAGCGCCCACCTTGCGCATTTCGTAACGTGCACGCCACGCCATTTTTTACAATATATCAATTGTTTTTTTCTCCCTTGGTGGTCCTTAGATTTATATATTAAATGTGATTGTTATTTTATTTTTTTTGTTTTTTTTACCATACGCGTACGGTAAGCTTAACGTATGCGCAATCCCCGATTTTTAAAAAAAATTATTAAATTTATTTTTCATACTTTTTGGTCCTTTGTGAACCCCCTGACGAACGCTAGGGGGTCTGCAACTCTCTTCGTTGCCCCCTTTTCATGTTATCAACCTTTGTTTTTCAGTGCAAGAGACAGAAAATGGCGGCCGATACTTCCTGGTTTCGACCGATTCGAATGTTTACTTTGATCTAACAACCAATCAGAATCGCGCTCGCGCACGTCACCGTACGCGTACGGTAAGCTTACCGTAAGCGCACGGAGCGCGCTTACAGATATATATATTGATTTAAATGCTATTTTCTTAGAAACTACTGAACAGATTTACACCAGACCTACAAAAGGCACTTCCTTGACCTGCGGACTACCTCTCTGCCAAATTACAAGTAATTCTGTTCAGCCGTTCGGGCTGTAGCTGTGTCTAAAGGTCCTATGGAAAAATGCATGGGGAAAACACGTTTTGGGACCCCCCTTTTTTCTCAGCCCCCGCTTGACGAATCACCCCGAGACTTTCAGGGTAGGAGCGGAGCGTAGCGCCCCATTAGTTTTGAAAATTTCGCGAGGATTCGTCGACCGGCGCCAAAGTTATTCCAAATAGAATGTTGCGGATTTCCTATGGAAACAGGGTCCTAACTATAACTATCTACTGGCGACCGCCAGTAGATAATATATATATATATATATATATATATATATATATATATATATATACATATTTATTACTGGCAGTCGCCAGTAGGTAGTTATAGTTAGGACCTAGTTTCCATAGGAAAAGCGTTTTTTGATTTTTCAATATCTTTGGTGCAATTTGACGAATCTTTGCAAACTTTTAAAAACGAATGGGGCGGACCGGTCAGCTCCTTTCTTGAAAGTTTCGGGGTTATTCTTCAAGGGGGCGGCTGAGAAAACCCATTTTCCCCATGTTAAATTCCATAGAAATTTTTAAACAGTTTCAGCCCGAACTGCTGAACGGAATTACACCAAATTTGGCAAAAAGGTAGGTCTTGGTCTAAGAAAGTATGCTTTTTAAAAAAAAATGGTGTAAATCCGTTCAGTAGTTTCTAAAAAATAAAAGAAATCGATATCTGGGCAGAGCCCAACCACACATCTCATTGTGAGATCTGATTGTCTGTCAGCACTCCAAACCAGGAAGTGTTGGCAGCCGTCTTGTGACTCGGTAACTGAGTCACAAGAAAACAGTGGAAAAAAAATTAAAAAACAAGAAAAGGGGCAGGGTAAAAACACCCTGACTCCCTAGGCCTGCTCAGGCCACCCCCAGGCCCAAACAAAGCATTTTTTTTAAACGGTGTAATTTGCGCTGGCTGCGTGAATCCGTCGACAACATTTTTTTCGTTATCTGTAAGCCCCTGGGAACTGGGCCAGGTCCCGGGGGCTATGCCTAGTAAATTAGTGGGGGCCTGTGGGGGCCCCCACAGCCCCGGCGACCACCACCTCCCAGGGCTTTCTTTAATTATATGTGGGGGACGCCGCCTCCCTTGGGCTTTGTTTTATAAATGCGTGCGGGGGCCTCTTGCCCCACCCACACTACCCCAGGGACCTCCACCTCCCCGGGGCAGTGTTTAATTATATGCGGGGGGCCGCATGGGCCCCCCCAAGTCTCCAGGACGCCACCTCCCCGGGGCTTATTTAAAAAAATTAAAGCGTGGGGGGCTCCTGCCCCCCCCCACACTGCCCCGGTGACCACCACCTCCCCGAGGCACGAATTATTTGAATGCAGGGGTCCATTGCGGACCCCTAGGTCCCAGGGACCACCACCTCCCTGGGGCTTTATAAATGTTGGAAGGGGGGCCGTGCATCCCCCCTCCTGGAGCCCTCAATGGCCCCTGGGGACCACCCCCCCCAGGGCCAGCTCCTGCAATGTCCCGGGGTGCCCACCCCCGGGACATTGCTGTTTGCTATGGCAGGGCAGGAGCAGGGCAACTTGAGGGCCGGCACCGGGGGATGGGGTCCCTGGAGTCAGAAGTGGCCTGGGAGGGGGGTGGCTAGTGGCCCCTCCCCTAGTACATTTCTTTTTAAAAAAGGTCAGGCCATGGGGGATGGGGTCCCCAGGGCAAATCGTGGACCAGGAGGGGGCCACTCAGCCCCCCTCCCCTTTAATTATTTTTTTTTAAAAAGAGGCCAGCCCCAGGGGATGGAGTTCCCGGGGCCAATAGTGGCCTAGGGAAGGGGTGCCACGCGCCCCCTTCCCAATCATTTTTTTTTTTAAAAAGAGGCCATGGTCCGGGAGATGGGATCCCCGGAGCCAAAAGTGGCCCAGGGAAGGAGGGCTACGTGGCCCCCCTTCCCTATTAATATATTTTAAAAAAGGATGCCATGCCCCGGGGGATGGGGTTACCGGGGCCAAAATCGGCCTCGGAACTCAGGACACAAGTGGACTTCATCCCTTGAGCAGCAGTGTGCCAAGAGCGGCGTTTGCAGAGTGGTGTAAAAAGAAGGCGTGGCCTTGGACCATTCTTAGCAATCCAGGTGTGTGGCGCTTACTGGAGGTACCTAGTGGGCTAGTTGGCACCCAGGGACCCACAGGAATGAAGGGGACTTAATACACCAACTTAGAACGCGCCAGGAGGCGTGTTTGCAGCATGGTGGGGAAAGGGTGCGTGGCCTTTCTCCACCTCTCAGCAATCCCACTGTGTTGGGCTTATTGGAGGTAAGAGGTAGACTAGTTGGCCCCTAAAGGACCCCCAGCAGCGAAGGGGACTTCAATCCCCATCCAAGAGCATGCCAGGGATCGTGTTTGCAGAGTGGTGGGCAAAGGGGGCATGGCCTGCTATGAGAACTTAGCAATTCTGCTTTGTGCAACTTACTGGAGGTAATAGGAGGGGTGTTTGCCCCCCAAGGATGTCTTTGGGGGCCAACTACCGCTCTTGTTACCTCCAGTAAGTCCCACACAGTGGGATTCCTAAGACGTCTTCGGAGGCCATGCCCCCCTTTCTCCACCACTCTGCAAACGCGCCTCCTGGCAGACTACGGGATGGGGGATGAAGTCCAATTTACTCCTTAGGGACTTTGGGGGCCAAGAAGCCCTGCTGATACCTCCTGTAAGTCCTACGCAGCAGAATTCCTGAGCATTGGCCGGAGGCCCAGCATCCTTTCTCCACGAATCTGCAAACGCGACTACTAGTTAAAGAAGTGTTTGCAATGTAATAGGTTTCGTATTTGCAAGAATTAGAGCTATTGGCATTGTAAATGCAAACATTTTTTACTAATGTTTTTGGGAGTGGAGTGGATGTACGTTGTGTGTACTGGAATTATGTGGTATGTTGTGAAGTGAAATTATGTGTATGGAAAGTATGTGGTATTTAGTGTATAGGAATTATTTAGAGTGGGATTATGTGTTATGGAGAGTAATTATGTGGAATGGTAGTCTGTGTTGTGGAGTGGTAACCTCAGGTTTAGTCTTCCTCGTTTCCATAGAACCTCAACTATGAACTCAGTGAGACAAAAAAAGAAGGAATCACTGAGGAGCACTCCTGCACCTAGTCAGAGGTATGAGCAGGGCCACTGGAATTATGTGACTGTTTGGCTGCACTGACTTTCGCACAATTATACATTTTCTGCATTAGCTACATAATTCATCATCTGCTCCCTAATCTGCAGATTTGTACAAAAAGCCTTGTTTCTAGCTCAAACATTACAAAAAATGCAGCGACAAGTGTTGCAGCGTGGGGGAAAGCCCTTTGCAATCCTAAAATGGTCACCTGTTACTTATTGCTAAATGGGGGTGTTAAATTGGTACTAATGGTGTGCAAGCCACTCTTGCTTCCCTCTGCACCTCTTTTGCCTCTTTCTGCATTTCTGTTGCTTCTTTCTGCACGTTTCTTTCTTTTTTTGCACTTCTCTTGCATCTTTCTGCAAATCTCTTGTACCTTCTGCACCTCTCTTCCCTCTTTCTGCACATCTGTTGCCTCTTTCTGCACCTCATTTGCTTCTTTCAGTACCCCTCTTACGTCTTTCTGCACCCTTTTGGCCTCTTTCTGCACCTCTGTTTCTTCTCTCTGCACTTCTTTTGTTTTTTTCTGCACCTGTCTTGTTTCTTTCTGCACCTCACTTGCCTCTTTCTGCTTCTCTATTGCCTCTTTCTGTAGTTCTCTTGCCTCCTTCTGCACTTCACTTGCCTCTTTCTGTAACTCTCTTGACTCTTTGTGCGCCTCTTTCTGCACCTCACTTGCTTCTTTCTGCACCCTTTTTGCCTGTTTCTTCACCCCTCTTCCCTCTTTGTGCAACTCTCTTGTCTCTTTCCACACCTCTCTTCCCTCTTTCTGTACCTCTGTTCCTTCTTTCTTCACCTGTCTTGTCTCTTTCTGCACCCTTCGTTCCTCTTTTAGCACCTCTGTAGCTTCTTTCTGCAGTCCTCTTCCTCTTTCTGCACCCCTCCTACCTCTTTCTGTACCCCTCTTGCCTCTTTGCGCACCTCTCCTACCCCTTCCTGCATCCCACTTGCCTCTTTTCCACCGCTGTTGGTTCTTTCTGCTCCTCTTTTGCTTCGTTCTGCACTTCACTTGCCTCTTTCTGTACCCCTCTTGCCTCTTTCTGCACCTCTGTTGGTTCTTTCTGCACGGCGTTGGCTTCTTCCTGTATCCCTGTTCCACGTTTCTGCATCACTCTTGCCTTTTTCTGCACACCTGTTCCCGCTTTCTGCACCTCTCTTGCCTCAGTCTGCCCACCTGTTCCCTCTTTCTGTACCTCTTCTGCCTGTTTCTGCAACTCTCTTGCCTCTTTCTGCAGTTCTCTTGCCTCCTTCTGTACTTCACTTACCTCTTTTTGCACCTCTGTTGGTTCTTTAGTACTGCTCTTGCTTATTTCTGCACCTCTCTTGCCTCTTTCTGCACCCCTTTTACCTGTTTCTGCACCTCTCTCGTTTCTGTCTACACCTCTGTTCCCTCTTTCCGTACCTCTTTTGCCTATTTCCGCCTCTTTCTGCAGTTCTCTAGCCTCTTTCTGCACCCCTGTTGCTTAATTCTGCACTTTGCATACTTCTTTCTGCACCTCTCTTGCTTCTTTCTGCACTCATCTTCCCCCTTTCTGTAAATTTCTTGACTGTTTCTGCATCTCACTTGTCTCTTTCTGCACTTTTCTTTCTTTCTACACCCTGTTGCTTCTTTCAGCAATTCTCTTGCCTCATTCTGCACTTCTCTTTCCTGTTTCTGAAACTCTCTTGCCTCTTTCTGCAGTTCTCTTGCCTCTTTCTGCACCTCACTTGCCTCTTTTTGCATCTCTGTTGGTTCTTTCTGTACTGCTCTGGCATCTTCCTGCACCTCTGTTCCAAATTTCCTCATCCATCTTCCCTCTTTCTGCACCTCTCTTGCCTCAGTCTGCCCACCTGTTCCCTCTTTCTGCACCCCTTTTGCCTGTTTCTTCAACTCTCTTGCCTCTATCTGCAGTTCTCTTGCCTCCTTCTGCACCTCACTTGCCTCTTGGTGCACCTCTATTGGTTCTTTCTGTAACTGTTATGCCTGATTCTGTAACTCTCTTGCCTCTTTCTGCAGTTCTCTTGCCTCCTTCTGCATCTCTGTTGCTTCTTTCTGCATTTCCCTTGCCTCTTTCTGCACCCCGTTGCTTCATTCTGCACTTTCCATGCTTCTTTCTGCACCTGTCTTGCTTCATTCTGCATCCCTGTTGTCTCTTTCTGCACTCGTCTTTCCCTCTTTCTGTACTTTTCTTGCCTGTTTATGCATCTCACTTGTCTCTTTCTGCACTTTTCTTGCTTCTTTCTACACCTCTATTGCTTCTTTCAGCAATTCTCTTGCCTCTTTCTACACTTCTCCTGCCTCTTTCTGCACCCCGGTTGCTTCATTCTACACTTTCCATGCTTCTTTCTGCATCCATTTTGCTTCTTTCTGCAATCCTGTCTCTTTTTGTACCTTTCTTTCCTGTTTCTGCATCTCACATGCCTCTTTCTGCCCTTTTCTTGCTTCTTTTTACACCTCTGTTGCTTCTTTCAGCAATTCTCTTGCCCCTTTCTTCAGTTCTCGTGCCTGTTTCTGCACCCCCTTGCCTCTTTCTGCACCCCTCTTCCCTCTTTGTGCAACTCTCTAGCCTCTTTCTACACCTCTCTTCCCTCTTTCTGTACCTCTGTTCCTTCTTTCTTCACCTGTCTTCTCTCTATCTGCACCCTTTGTGCCTCTTTTAGCACCTCTGTTGCTTCTTTCTGCAGTCTACTTCTTCTTTCTGCACCCCTCCTATCTCTTTCTGTACCCCTCCTGCCTCTTTGTGTACCTCTCCTACCCCTTCCTGCATCCCACTTGCCTTTTTTCCACCGCTGTTGGTTCTTTCTGCTCCTCTTTTGCTTCGTTCTGCACTTCACTTGCCTCTTTCTGTAACTCTCTTGCCTCTTTGTGCGCCTCTTTCTGCACCTCACTTGCTTCTTTCTGCACCCTTTTTGCCTGTTTCTTCACCCCTCTTCCCTCTTTGTGCAACTCTCTTGTCTCTTTCCACACCTCTCTTCCCTCTTTCTGTACCTCTGTTCCTTCTTTCTTCACCTGTCTTGTCTCTTTCTGCACCCTTTGTTCCTCTTTTAGCACCTCTGTAGCTTCTTTCTGCAGTCCTCTTCCTCTTTCTGCACCCCTCCTACCTCTTTCTGTACCCCTCTTGCCTCTTTGTGCACCTCTCCTACCCCTTCCTGCATCCCACTTGCCTCTTTTCCACCGCTGTTGGTTCTTTCTGCTCCTCTTTTGCTTCGTTCTGCACTTCACTTGCCTCTTTCTGTACCCCTCTTGCCTCTTTCTGCACCTCTGTTGGTTCTTTCTGCACGGCGTTGGCTTCTTCCTGTATCCCTGTTCCACGTTTCTGCATCACTCTTGCCTTTTTCTGCACACCTGTTCCCGCTTTCTGCACCTCTCTTGCCTCAGTCTGCCCACCTGTTCCCTCTTTCTGTACCTCTTCTGCCTGTTTCTGCAACTCTCTTGCCTCTTTCTGCAGTTCTCTTGCCTCCTTCTGTACCTCACTTACCTCTTTTTGCACCTCTGTTGGTTCTTTAGTACTGCTCTTGCTTTTTTCTGCACCTCTCTTGCCTCTTTCTGCACCCCTTTTACCTGTTTCTGCACCTCTCTCGTTTCTGTCTACACCTCTGTTCCCTCTTTCCGTACCTCTTTTGCCTATTTCCGCCTCTTTCTGCAGTTCTCTAGCCTCTTTCTGCACCCCTGTTGCTTAATTCTGCACTTTGCATACTTCTTTCTGCACCTCTATTGCTTCTTTCTGCACTCATCTTCCCCCTTTCTGTAAATTTCTTGACTGTTTCTGCATCTCACTTGTCTCTTTCTGCACTTTTATTTCTTTCTACACCCTGTTGCTTCTTTCAGCAATTCTCTTGCCTCATTCTGCACTTCTCTTTCCTGTTTCTGCAACTCTCTTGCCTCTTTCTTCAGTTCTCTTGCCTCTTTCTGCACCTCACTTGCCTGTTTTTGCATCTCTGTTGGTTCTTTCTGTACTGCTCTGGCATCTTCCTGCACCTCTGTTCCAAATTTCTTCATCCGTCTTCCCTCTTTCTGCACCTCTCTTGCCTCAGTCTGCCCACCTGTTCCCTCTTTCTGCACCCCTTTTGCCTGTTTCTTCAACTCTCTTGCCTCTATCTGCAGTTCTCTTGCCTCCTTCTGCACCTCACTTGCCTCTTGGTGCACCTCTATTGGTTCTTTCTGTAACTGTTATGCCTGATTCTGTAACTCTCTTGCCTCTTTCTGCAGTTCTCTTGCCTCCTTCTGCATCTCTGTTGCTTCTTTCTGCATTTCCCTTGCCTCTTTCTGCACCCCGTTGCTTCATTCTGCACTTTCCATGCTTCTTTCTGCACCTGTCTTGCTTCATTCTGCATCCCTGTTGTCTCTTTCTGCACTCGTCTTTCCCTCTTTCTGTACTTTTCTTGCCTGTTTATGCATCTCACTTGTCTCTTTCTGCACTTTTCTTGCTTCTTTCTACACCTCTATTGCTTCTTTCAGCAATTCTCTTGCCTCTTTCTACACTTCTCCTGCCTCTTTCTGCACCCCGGTTGCTTCATTCTACACTTTCCATGCTTCTTTCTGCATCCATTTTGCTTCTTTCTGCAATCCTGTCTCTTTTTGTACCTTTCTTTCCTGTTTCTGCATCTCACATGCCTCTTTCTGCCCTTTTCTTGCTTCTTTTTACACCTCTGTTGCTTCTTTCAGCAATTCTCTTGCCCCTTTCTTCAGTTCTCGTGCCTGTTTCTGCACCCCCTTGCCTCTTTCTGCACCCCTCTTCCCTCTTTGTGCAACTCTCTAGCCTCTTTCTACACCTCTCTTCCCTCTTTCTGTACCTCTGTTCCTTCTTTCTTCACCTGTCTTCTCTCTATCTGCACCCTTTGTGCCTCTTTTAGCACCTCTGTTGCTTCTTTCTGCAGTCTACTTCTTCTTACTGCACCCCTCCTACCTCTTTCTGTACCCCTCTTGCCTCTTTGTGTACCTCTCCTACCCCTTCCTGCATCCCACTTGCCTCTTTTTCCACCTCTGTTGGTTCCTTCTGCACCTCTTTTGCTTTGTTCTGCACTTCACTTGCCTCTATCTGTACCCCTCTCGCCTCTTTGTGCACCTCTGTTGGTTCTTTCTGCATGGCTCTGGCTTCTTCCTGCATATCTGTTCCAAATTTCTGCATCACTCTTGCCTTTTTCTGCACATCTCATCCCACTTTCTGCACCTCTCTTGCCTCAGTCTGCCCACCTGTTCCCTCTTTCTGTACCTCTTTTGCCTGTTTCTGCAACTCTCAGACCTCTTTCTGCAGTTCTCTTGCATCCTATTGCACCTCACTTACATCTTGTTGCACCTCTGTTGGTTCTTTAGTACTGCTCTTGCTTTTTTCTGCACCTCTCTTGCAAATTTCTGCACCCCTCTTGCCTGTTTCTGCACCCCTTTTGGCTATTTCTGCACCCCATTTAGCTGTTTCTGCACCTCCCTTGTCTCCATCTACACCTCTGTTCCCATTTTCTGTACCTTTTTTGCCTGTTTCCGCAACTCTCTTGCCTCTTTCTGCAGTTCTCTTGCCTCCTTCTGCACCTCTGTTGCTTCTTTCTGCATGTATCTTGCCTCTTTCTGCACCCCTGTTGCTTCATTCTGCACTTTCCATGCTTCTTTCTGCACCTCTCTTGCTTCTTTCTGCACCCCTGATGTCTCTTTCTGCACTCGTCTTCCCTCTTTCTGTACCTTTCTTGACTGTTTCGCATCTCACTTGTCTCTTTCTGCACTTTTCTTGCTTTTTTCTACACCTCTGTTGCTTCTTTCAGAAATTCTCTTGCCTCTTTCTGCACTTCTCTTGCCTCTTCCTGCACCCCTCTTCCCTCTTTGTGCAACTCTCTAGCCTCTTTCTACACCTCTCTTCCCTCTTATTGCACCACTCTTGCCTCTTTTTGTACCTCTGTTGTCTCTTTCTGCACTTTTCTTGCTTCTTTCTACACCTCTATTGCTTCTTTCAGCAATTCTCTTGCCTCTTTCTGCAGTTCTCCTGCCTGTTCCTGCACCTCTCTTGCCTCTTTCTGTACCTCTCTTGGCTCTTTCTGCAGCTCACTTGCTTCTTTCTACACTTCTCTTGCCTCTTTCTGCACCCCGGTTGCTTCAGTCTGCACTTTCCATGCTTTTTTCTGCATCCATCTTGCTTCTTTCTGCAACCCTGTCTCTTTTTGTACCTTTCTTTCCTGTTTCTGCATCTCACATGCCTCTTTCTGCCCTTTTCTTGCTTCTTTCTACACCTCTGTTGCTTCTTTCAGCAATTCTATTGCCTCTTTCTTCAGTTCTCGTGCCTGTTTCTGCACCCCCTTGCCTCTTTCTGCACCCCTCTTCCCTCTTTGTGCAACTCTCTAGCCTCTTTCTACACCTCTCTTCCCTCTTTCTGTACCTCTGCTCCTTCTTTCTTCACCTGTCTTCTCTCTATCTGCACCCTTTGTGCCTCTTTTAGCACCTCTGTTGCTTCTTTCTGCAGTCTACTTCTTCTTTCTGCACCCCTCCTACCTCTTTCTGTACCCCTCTTGACTCTTTGTGTACCTCTCCTACCCCTTCCTGCATCCCACTTGCCTCTTTTTCCACCTCTATTGGTTCTTTCTGCACCTCTTTTGCTTTGTTCTGCATTTCACTTGCCTCTATCTGTACCCCTCTCGCCTCTTTGTGCACCTCTGTTGGTTCTTTCTGCATAGCTCTGGCTTCTTCCTGCATATCTGTTCCAAACTTCTGCATCACTCTTGCCTTTTTCTGCACATCTCTTCCCACTTTCTGCACCTCTCTTGCCTCAGTCTGCCCACCTGTTCCCTCTTTCTGTACCTCTTTTGCCTGTTTCTGCAACTCTCTTGCCTCTTTCTGCAGTTCTCTTGCCTCCTTCTGTACCTCACTTACCTCTTTTTGCACCTCTGTTGGTTCTTTAGTACTGCTCTTGCTTTTTTCTGCACCTCTCTTGCCTCTTTCTGCACCCCTTTTACCTGTTTCTGCACCTCTCTCGTTTCTGTCTACACCTCTGTTCCCTCTTTCCGTACCTCTTTTGCCTGTTTCAGCCTCTTTCTGCAGTTCTCTAGCCTCTTTCTGCACCCCTGTTGCTTAATTCTGCACTTTGCATACTTCTTTCTGCACCCCTCTTGCTTCTTTCTGCACTCATCTTCCCCCTTTCTGTAAATTTCTTGACTGTTTCTGCATCTCACTTGTCTCTTTCTGCACTTTTCTTTCTTTCTACACCTCTGTTGCTTCTTTCAGCAATTCTCTTGCCTCATTCTGCACTTCTCTTTCCTGTTTCTGCAACTCTCTTGCCTCTTTCTGCAGTTCTCTTGCCTCTTTCTGCACCTCACTTGCCTCTTTTTTCATCTCTGTTGGTTCTTTCTGTACTGCTCTGGCATCTTCCTGCACCTCTGTTCCAAATTTCCTCATCCATCTTCCCTCTTTCTGCACCTCTCTTGCCTCAGTCTGCCCACCTGTTCCCTCTTTCTGCACCCCTTTTGCCTGTTTCTTCAACTCTCTTGCCTCTATCTGCAGTTCTCTTGCCTCCTTCTGCACCTCACTTGCCTCTTGGTGCACCTCTATTGGTTCTTTCTGTAACTGTTATGCCTGATTCTGTAACTCTCTTGCCTCTTTCTGCAGTTCTCTTGCCTCCTTCTGCATCTCTGTTGCTTCTTTCTGCATTTCCCTTGCCTCTTTCTGCACCCCGTTGCTTCATTCTGCACTTTCCATGCTTCTTTCTGCACCTGTCTTGCTTCATTCTGCATCCCTGTTGTCTCTTTCTGCACTCGTCTTTCCCTCTTTCTGTACTTTTCTTGACTGTTTCTGCATCTCACTTGTCTCTTTCTGCACTTTTCTTGCTTCTTTCTACACCTCTGTTGCTTCTTTCAGAAATTCTCTTGCCTCTTTCTGCACTTCTCTTGCCTCTTCCTGCACCCCTCTTCCCTCTTTGTGCAACTCTCTAGCCTCTTTCTACACCTCTCTTCCCTCTTATTGCTCCACTCTTGCCTCTTTTTGTACCTCTGTTGTTTCTTTCTGCACTTCTCTTGACTCTTTCTGCACCCTTCGTGCCTCTTTCAGCACCTCTGTTGCTTCTTTCTGCACTTATCTTTCTTCTTTCTGTACTCCTCGTGCCTGTTTCAGCGCCTCTGTTGCTTTTTTTCACTTCTCTTGCATCTTTTTGCACTTCTCTTGCCTCTTTCTGCACACCTGTTGCTTCATTCGGCACTTTTCATGCTTCTTTCTGCATCCGTCTCGCTTCTTTCTGCAACCCTATTGTCTCTTTCTGTACCTTTCTTGCCTGTTTCTGCATCTCACATGCCTCTTTCTGCACTTTTTTTCCTTCTTTCTACACCTCTGTTGCTTCTTTCAGCAATTCTCTTGCCTCTTTCTTCAGTCCTCTTGCCTGTTTCTGCACCCCTCTTGCCTCTTTCTTCACCCCTCTTCTCTCTTTGTGCAACTCTATAGCCAGTTTCTATGCCTCTCTTCCCCCTTTCTGCACCACTCTTGCCTCTATTTGTACCTCTGTTGTTTCTTTCTGCACTTCTCTTTCTTCTTTCTGCACCCTTTGTGCCTCTTTCAGCACCTCTGTTGCTTCTTTCTGCACTTCTCTTTCTTCTTTCTGCATTCCTTGTGCCTGTTTCAGCACCTCTGTTGCTTCTTTTTGCACTTCTTTTGGTTACTCTGCATTGCTCTTGCCTCTTTTTGCACCCCTCTTGCCACATCTCTTTTGCCTCTTTCTGCACTCCTCTCCTCATTTTCTGTACCCCTCCTGCACCTCTGATGCTTCTTTCTGCATTTCTATTGCCTCTTTCAGCACCTCTGTTGCTTTTTTCTGCAGATCTCTTGCCTCTTTCTGCAACTCACTTGCCTGTTTTAGCACATCTGTTGCTTTCTTCTGCAGATCTCTTGCCTCTTTTTGCACCCCTCTTTTTGCTTTCTGTACCTCTCTTGACTATTTCAGCACCTCTGTTACTTCTTTCTGTACTTCTCTTCCTTCTTTCTGCACCTCTCTTGCTACTTTCTGCACCTAATTTGCCTCTTTCTGCACCTCTCTTGCTTCTTTCTGCAGATGACTTGCCTCTTTCAACACCTCTATTGCCATCTCTTGCCTCTTTTAGTACCCCTCTTTTTTCTTTCTGCACCTCTCTTGACTTTTTCAGCACCTCTGTTACTTCTTTCTGTACTTCTCTTCCTTCTTTTGGCACCTCTCTTGCCTCTTTCTGCACCTCAGTTCCCTGTTTCAGCACCTCTTGCCTCTTTTAGTACCCCTCTTTTTTCTTTCTACACCTCTCTTGACTCTTCCAGCACCTCTGTTACTTCTTTCTATACTTTACTTCCTTCTTTCTGCACCTCAATTGCCTCTTTCAGCACCTCTCTTGCTTCTTTCTGCAGATGACTTGCCTCTTTCAGCATCTCTATTGCTTTTTTCTGCAGATCTCTTGCCTCTTTTAGTACCCCTCTTTTTTCTTTCTGCACATCTCTTGACTCTTTCAGCACCTCTGTTACTTCTTTCTATACTTTTCTTCCTTCTTTCTGCACCTCAATTGCCTCTTTCAGCACCTCGTTTGCCTTTTACGGCAGATCTCCTGGCCCTCTCTGCACCTCACTTGCCTCTTTCAGCTCCTCTGTTGCTTTTTTCGGCAGATCTCTTGCCTCTTTCTGCACCCCTCTTTTCTCTTTCTGCACTTCTCTTGCCTTTATCTGTACCCCTGTTCCCTCTTTCCGCTCCTTTCCTGCCTGTTTCTGCACCTCTCTTGCCTCTTTGTGTACCTCTCTTGCTTCTTTGTGTACCTCTCTTGCCTCTTTCTGCACTTCTCTTGCTCTTTCTGCACCCTTCATGCCTCTTTTAGCACCTCTGTTGCTTCTTTCTGCACTTCTCTTTCTGCACTCCTCGTGCCTCTTTCAGCCCCTCTGTTGCCTCTTTCTGCACTTCTACTGGTTCTTTCTGCACTGCTCTTGCCTCTTTCTGCATCCCTCTTGCCTCTTTGAGCACCTCTTTTGCTTCTTTCTGAACTGCTCTCTCTACTTTCTGTACCCCTCCTGCTCTTTGTGCACCTCTGATGCTTCTTTCTGCACTTCTATTGCCTCTTTCTGCACCTCTCTTGCTTCTTTCTGCAGATGACTTGCCTCTTTCAGCACCTCTTTTGCTTCTTTCTGAAGATCTCTTGTCTCTTTCTGCACCTCACTTGCCTATTTCAGCACCTCTGTTGTTTTTTTCTGAAGATCTCTTGCCTCTTTCTGCACCCCTCTTTTTTTCTTTCTACACATATCTTGCCTCTTTCTGCACCCCTGTTCCCTCTTTCTGCACCTTTCCTGCCTGTTTCTGCACCTCTCTTGCCTCTTTGTGTACCTCTGTTGCCCCTTTCTGCACTTCTCTTACTCTTTCTGCACCCTTCGTGCCTCTTTCAGCACCTCTGTTACTTCTTTCTGCACTTCTCTTCCTTCTTTTTGCAGCCCTCCTTCCTCTTTCTGTACCTCTCTTGCCTCTTTGTGCACTCCCTATCTTTTTCTGCACCCTCTTGTCTCTTTTTTCACCTCTGTTGGTTCTTTTTACACTGCTCTTGCTTCTTTCTGTACTTTACTTGCCTCTTTTTGCACTTCTCTTGCTTCTTTCTACATGTCTGTGGCTTCTTTCAGCAATTCTCTTGCCTCTTTCTGCACCTCTCCTCCTTCTTTCTGCACCCCCTGCCTCTTTCTGTACCTCTCTTACCTCTTTGTGTACCTCTCCTACCTCTTTTTGCACCCCTCTTGCCTCTTTTTGCACCTCTGTTAGTTCTTTCTGCACTGCTCTTGCTTCTTTCTGCACCTCACTTGCCTCTTTCTGCACTTCTCTTGCTTCTTCCTACACCTCTGTTGCTTCTTTCAGCAATTCTCTTGCCTCTGTCTGCACTTCTCCTGCTTCTTTATGCACATCTGTTGCCTCTTTCTGCACCTGTCTTGCCTCTTTTGGCACCTCTGAGTTAGAGGTAGTTTTAATCCCCCTGCCCTATTATGTATGAAGGCCTTACAGGGGAGGTCATGCCAATCACAGGGGCACGCAACCCACAGTGTACCCTAGTATATGTAGGTGTTTTCAATTTATTCTAAGTGTCTTTCAGCATAGCACTGGCTCCGGGCCTGGTTAGTCAGAGTCAGTTACCACCAGTACCAGTCAGCAAAAAGTTGATAGCACAGGATGACTTTGAAACAAGGTCTCTTTCTGCACGTCTCTTGGTTCTTTTTTCATATTTCTTGCTTCTTTCTGCACTTTTCTTCGTCTTTCGGGACTTCTGCTGCCTCTTCATTTCTCTTGCTTCTTTCTGCACCTTTTTTCTTCTTCCTGCACATGTCCTACCTCTGTAGGCATAGTTAGAAATTAGCATTGAAAAAACCTTTAAAATTAAGGGGGCGTGGTTTAGCGCGCATCCAAGATGGCGGCTTTTTCGTGAGCTCTGCCGATCCTCTGGTGCAGACACTCAAATTAAAGCGATGTTCCGGTGAGCTTCTCATCATCTTTTGGCAGTATTGGGTGGCGGAACAGCACAGCAGAACTGGGAAGTTTGCTGTGGTCGAGAACGGCTTCTTTGTTCATAACGGAGCCCAGCGATATTTTCCTCACGGCAGAGTCAAAATGGCGGTTGGCGCGAACATCTATCGCTATGAAGTCTGACGTGGTCCTGTCACTTTGCTCTTTTCTTCTCATCAGATGCTGACAAGACTCTGCATTTAAATGTAGTTTTGAAGGCAGGTTATTATATGGGACTTGGTGAGTTGGTATACTTTATTGCATGACAGGTCCACAGGTATGTCTCCCTGTTAGGCGCTGTTGCTTTCCAGACAACTATAGCGACCGCTACAATGACTTCGTCAGGACATGTAAGGTGCGTATTTTCCTTACTGTTGTAGTCACTAATTCTGTGGCGTGACGCTCCCTGGAACGGCAGCCTCTAATATATTGGTATCTCTAAATGGTGGTGGCTGACAGGACATTTTAGTTTAAATACATTATCCTGAGGAAATACGCTCGTGCACAAAATGGCGGCTGCTGACAGTCTTCTTATTGGAGTTTTGAATAACCTTGTTGGCGGCCTGATACTCAGTTGGTTTTATATCAGTTGGGGTGTCTTATCCCATGTTCAACAGTTCGTATGCAATTTTAAGCCTCTGAAGAACATTTTGATCTGTTGTTGGCTGTGCAGCTTCAATCGAACTCCATTGCTTGAAACAAGTGGTTGCTCATTATTTTCAGTGCATTATTTCAATGGCGGAAGGCATGGGTGTCAGCCCCAATGATAGAGATCCTAAGGGGAATTTGAAGAGGTCTAAACAGAATTCCTCTATGCCAGATATCTCAGCAAAGGCTAATATGGATTCTGCTTCAACATTAGATACTATTCCAGTTAAACTTAATACTGTTCATGATATAGCACAAAGCACTAAAACGAACACAGACTCCAGGTTGAGGTGACGGCCATCAGAAATTACCTCAAAAATCTCTCATTATGTGTCTCCAATGCAGAAACACGAATAAGCTCTGTGGAAGACTTAAAAAATAAGCAAGCTAAACATGCTCAGAATATGGAACGTACCCTAGCTTCATTGAGAAGAGACCTAACTGAGCAGGAAGATAGGAATCGTTGAAGTAACCTTCAAATTTTTGGCCTTCCCGAGTGTTAGACCTGGCACCTTGGTGTGAGTCTCCCTTCCACTTTTTGTCGCTGTGCCTCAGGTGTTTTTATGGTGTTGGCCGCTCAGAGCAGTGTGCCACTGCCAACCAGTGCCACAGTGCAAGTGCTCCCAATTTAAAATGTATATGTTGGTTGGATTCCATGATTGACTTATTTGGTTTACTGTCAGACCCCAGTAAAGTGCACCAGGAGTGCCAAGGGCTTGTAAATACAAATGCCGCTGGTGGGCTTGCAGCACTGGTTGTGCCACCCACAGAAGCGGCCTGGTAAAATGTGTCTAAGGTCTGCCACTGCAGAACCTGCGTGCAGTCTGGTACTGTCATGCTGACTGGGCAAGTGCACCCACTTCCCAGTCCCTAAACCTTCCCTTAACTTCATATTAGTCACCCCTATGGTAGGCCCAAGGCATTGTAAGCATAAGGTAGGACAAGCCCTGATGTGTGTGGCATGTCCTAATAGTGAATTACAGCCATTTTTGTTTTTCACTATTGCACGGCTACCGGTTCCCATAGGCCAGAATGGGCTGTTAGAATTGTTACATCCTATGATCCTAACAGACCCAGGGAACATGGTAGAAAATCGAGTTTAGTATGCCTGAACTCAGAATAATAAAATACATCTCTTAGTAAAGTTTATTATTATTATTCTGTGCTTGCAAATACCACTTTTAGAAAGTTGGTATTTGCTTGCCTAACCATTTCAGCCCGCCTCTGCTATGATGTGTATCTGCCTGTCTGGTTTGTGTGAGTGACAGGGCTGGAGAAACCCAGAGGGGCAGGGCTAGGTAGCCTGATGGTGAATAGAGAGATTGACATCCAGATGGGTGGGAGGAGTGCACCTGGACTCTGAATAGGGCTGTGCTCTGCCACTACAATACTGGCTCCACCTCCTGTGGAGCGGCTGATGTCCCTGCCCTGCACCCTGAATAGAAAGGCAGAGTCATGTCAACAAAGTGCTCAAGAACTGTTTTGGACTGGGCAAAGGCCCCTCTACCCCAGAGGAACAAAGGAATTAGGGGTATAAGTATTGGGACCCTGCTCCCAAGAAATTAGATCCTGCTTGACAAGAAGAACCTCTGCCTGAGGAGAAGGAACTGGGAAAGCTGTAAGGAGGAGTACTGTCCCTGACCTGGGGGATTGGCCTGCAGTGGTTGCCTTGCTGCTGAAAGGAGAGGAGAAAAGACTACAAAGACTTTATTTCAACTTGTGCTTAAAAGATCTCCAAGGGCTTGTGCTGAGCTTGCCCCCTGAACGAAGTCCCAGGACCAGTGGACTTCACCCCCCAGCTCCCCAGAGTCTTTTGGAAGTGCCTGCTGCTGTTGTTGGGCCTTCTGAGGGACTGCGTGTCGCAAGAAGCTGGAAGCGCGACTCAAGAAGGAGAAGCGTGCCGCCGTCGGAGCAGTTGTTGTCGCATCTCGCAAAGGGTGTCGCCGCTGCAGCATCGCATTGAGCGGAAGCGTCTCGCATCATTCCGGAAGTGTCTCGCAACGCCGAAGAAGCGTGTCGCCATCGCAGCCATCGTAGCTGATGCATTGCACCGCATCAAGAGAAGAGTCTCGCATCGAGGAAGAAGCGTGTCGCCATCGCAGCCATCGTAGTTGTCGCATCGCACCGCATCAAGAAAAGCGCCTTGCATCCACGGAGAAGCGTGCCGCCGTCAGAGCTGCTGTCGTCACATCGCGTAAAGGGGTGACTCCCCTGCAGCATCGCATCGAGCGGAAGCGTCTCGCAAACGTCGGAGAAGAGTGCCGCTGCCAAGGCTGCTGTCGTCGCATCGCGTAAAGGGGTGACGCCGCTGTAGCTGACGCATCGAGTCGAGTCTTCTCGCAACATCGGAGAAGCGTAACGCATCTGGAAGATCTTCACGTCTTTATTTCTTTGCACCAAAAACTTCATCGCATCAGCATCGTTGCAACACTCTCGTTGCCCTGCGTGTCACATCTAAGGTTCATTGACTTAAAGTGTCGCATTTAAGAACTTAAGAGAACTAAGCAAACTTCTACCATCTAAAGTAACAGTATTGTGTATTTTTGTCGTTTAATGGTCTTGTGGTAACTCTATATAAAGAATTCTTATTTTTAATATAAAAACCTGTGTTGTGTCCATTTGTAGTGTTGTCACTTGGTTACTGAATGTGTTCACAAATGCTTAACCTATAACGCTCTGAGATAAGCCTTGTCTGCTCGCGCCAAGCTACCTAGAGGGTGAGCAGGGGTTATTTTAGGAGTGTAACCCCTTACCCTGACTAGAGGAAAGTTTACCTACTTGTCACAAGTACCTACCTGTGCCAACCAGAGAGCCCGGATTCTAACATTGGTGGTCAGCGGTGAGGTTTCTGGACTTGCATTTGTGACTCATGTACAGTAATTGGTGAACACTACTTAGTGAGTGCAGACCTTAAACGCAACCAATACTTGTTGGTAGATTTCTTTTGGGACTGTCTATTTTTGAGCACTGCCAAGCTTAACCATGGTGGAGAAAGAAGCATCCATAGTCTCTGTGAATACTGAATTTGAATGGGAAGAAGAGAAATTGGATAGCCACACTGCCAAGCAGCTGAAATTCTTCTGCAGGAAATGTAATGTTTCCACAACTGAATGTAAAAACAAGCCAGAGTTCTACAAGGCGCTGAGGGTCTGGGTAGAAGCAAGGAATGCCACTGATGATGAGAATGCAGATGAGCAGCTGGATGGGCCAGTGGGTCCAAGAGGCAGGTAGCAGTGTTTCTAGTAAAAGTTTATCTCCAGAGGAGTTGGTAGACAGGAAGGAAACCAGAACTCATGAAATAGAGATGGCCAAACTAAATGGACAACTGGCAATGGAACAAAAAAGGCTGGAAATGGAAGAGAAAAAAATCCAAATGGAGCATGACATGAAAATGAGGGAGCTGGAGTTGAAAGCCCGGGGCTTAGAAAGCACTCCCTCTGGTGGCAGCACACCCCCAGTGCAGGTAGAGTCCAGAGTGTACATACCCAAAGATGTAGTGAAATAATTTTTTTAAAATGATGACATAGGGCAGTGGTTCAAAGCCTACGAAGTAGCCATGTCCTCCCACCGGGTCCCTGAGAAGGATTTGGGAGCGGGGTTGTGGGAGCGGTTCTTGAGTGAAGGGCGGGACACACTGCTAGATTTGCCCTCAAATGTGTATAACTCTTACCCCCATATGAAGGATGCTTTAATGTCTAGGTATGGGTTAACCCCTGAAATGTATAGACAGAGGTTCTGGGGTTGCACTAAGATTCCCAATAGTACGTATGTGGAGTATGTGACTTTTTTTTGCAGAGCACTGGATGGTTGGGTGAAGGGTAGCAAGGTTGATCATTTTCAAGGGCTTTTTGATTTAATGGCATGAGAGCACTTGTCCAGTAATTGTTTTCCTGAGCTACGCCAGCACCTGATTGATAGTAGGCTGACTAACCCTAGGAAGCTTGCTGAGGAGGCGGACCGCTGGGTCAGTACCAGGGTCCACAAGGGTCCCGTGGGAGACTCCGCCAAAGGTTGGCAGGGTCCCCAGCAGAAGAGCGGGGGGGACAAGGGTAAACAGAGGGAGTTCCAGAGGAGGCCCCAAAGTAATCCCCAAGGGAACCAAGGGAAGGGTTCTCAGCCTCCCCCACCCCAGAAACCGACTGGGGCCCTGACAGGTACCCCTGTTCAAAGAGGGCCCACAACCTGTTACAGATATGGTGAGCTGGGTCATTTTGCCAATGATCCCAAGTGTCGCCAGTTTGGTAAACCAGCACCCCCTGGTGCAACCCCCCGGTAGACGGCTAGTGTAGCCCTGGGTGGAGAGATGGGTGTCCAAGGTGGGTGGAGTTCAGTAGAAATGTCCCTGGTCTCATTAGGAGACCGTGAAGTGGTCCCCAAAACCCAGCTGCCTGAGAACACTGAAACATACAGGCAGTGGGTGACCATAAATGGCCATAGGGTTGAAGCTCTCAGAGACACAGGAGCCAGTGTGACGGCTGTCAAGCGCCACCTGGTGTCTCAGGAGCAGGTTGTCCCAGGAGCATTCTATCCGGTTGTTGCCGCCGACAACACCGAGAGTCACTGCCCGGTGGCTCAGGTTCCCTTTGAGTGGGGGGGTCTCTGGTACTCTTCAGGTAGCTGTGAGGCCCGCCATGCCTGTAGACTGTCTGTTAAGGAACGATCTGGAGAGCTCACCTTGGGCTAAGGTGGAGCGGAGTGCTCACCTGGAGATGTTGGGTATGCCAGATTGGGCGTGTGTCACCACACGGTCCATGACAGCGAGTAGAGGTGCTCAAGATGACCTGGAGCCTGAGAGGGAGGCCCAGGAACCGGCCTTAGGCAGAAGAGGCAGGGGGTGCGGGAATCCGGCCCCTGAAGTTCCCACGGTCCAGGAGGAAGCAGACCTTGAGGGGGATGCCCTGGAACCTACAGGGGAACAGATAGCTGAACTGGGGGACCTGCCTGAGCTGACCCATTGGCAGCAAGAAGGAGGACCCTCCAGGGAGGAATTCTGCAGGGAGCAGAAAGAGTGCCCTTCTCTCGTGGGTATGCGGCAGCAGGCTGCAGCCCAGGCCAACAGTGATGAGTCTGGAACACATTTCATTTACTGGGAGAACGACCTCCTGTATTCTGAGCCTAAGGTTGCTGAGCCTGGGTCCACCCGTGTGCTGGTGGTACCCCAGCGCTTCAGAGCCTTCCTACTAGGGCTGGCTCACGATGTGCCATTAGCAGGACATTTGGGGCAGGACAAGACCATTGAAAGGCTTGTCACCCACTTATTTTGTCCCCAAATGCGCAGTAGTTCAGACACTCACTGCAGGACCTGCCAGACTTGCCAGGCAAGTGGGAAGAGTGGAAGGAAGCAGAAGGCTCCATGCCAGCCATTCCCTGTGGCCGGTACCCCATTCCAGCGAGTGGGGATTGACATTGTAGGGCCACTGGACCACAGGACAGTGATGGGCAATAGGTTCATCCTGGTCCTGGTGGACCATGCCACTCGGTACCCGGAAGCCATCCCTCTGAGGACAGTGACGGCCCCCGTGGTGGGACGTGCGCTGATGGGAATTTTCTCCCGAGTGGGATTCCCTCTAGAGGTGGTGTCTGACCGAGGTACCAATTTCATATCTAAATATATGAAATCCCTTTGGCAAGAGTGTGGTGTAACCTACAAGTTCACCACACCTTACCACCCCCAAGGAAACGGGTTGATTGAGAGATTCAACCGAACCCTAAAGGGCATGATAATGGGTCTTGAGGAACCCATGAGGTGTAAGTGGGACGTCCTCTTACCATGCCTGCTCTTTGCTTACAGAGAGGTGCCACAGAAGTCTCTAGGGTTCAGCCCCTTTGAGCTTCTGTACGGACACCCAGTGAGAGGACCTCTAAGTCTGATCAAGAAAGGCTGGGAGCAATCTCCCAGGAAACCTCCCCAGAATGTATATAGCTACATGCTGGCCTTCAGAAACCAGACTAGGCGTTTCAGGGAACTTGCTGAGGCAAACCTGGAAGCCAGCCAGGAGGAGATGAAGCGGTGGTACGACCAGAATGCCACTCTGGTAGAGCTTCAGCCTGGACAGAAGGTATGGGTCTTGGCCCCAGTGGAGCCCTGTGCGCTCCAGGATAAGTGGACCGGTCCCTTTGAGGTTGTGGAGCGCAAGAGCCCTGTCACCTATTTGGTGAACTTGCGGTCTCCAAGGAACCCCTTGAGGGTCCTTCATGTCAACCGCCTCAAGCCCCACTTGGAGAGGTCCCAAGTGGGCATGCTCTTAGCGACAGATGCTGGGATGGAGGAGGAGACCGAGCCTCTTCCTGACCTCCTGTCAGCCAAGGAGCAAGATGGGTCAGTGGATGTGTCATCCTCTCTTCCACCCTGACCCCTGAGCAACAGAACGATTGTCGCCAGTTACTGGGACAATTCTCTGACCTGTTTTCCCTGATTCCCGGTGTCACTGATTGGTGTGTCCATGATGTGGACACTGGGGATAGTACACCTGTGCGGCACAAGGCCTACAGCAGAGCTTTCCAAACTCTGTGGCGCGACACACTAAATGTGGGTGTGTCGCGCGACGATGATGTCGCGGACAGATTAGGGTGCCCTCTTGGATTTTGCATTCAGTGGCGCAGTACCGTACGTGGAGTAAGGAGAGGTGCTAGGTGAGCGCGGCCTCGTTCCCCTGTGCGACGCATGTTGAACGTTGAATCGGCGCTCGGTAAGGCAAATTTGGAATTTTAAAAACTGTTGCCATTCAATTGTATCCCCTGAAATAATATTACACCAATGTCAGAGGCGTAGTTTGTATTCCCTGTTGCGTGGTGGTTAGGGAAGCAGTATGGCGCCAATCTCGGAATGCTCCTGAATTTCCACTGCCAGGTTGGAAGATGAAATAGGTCCGCGATAGAAACAGACAGGAATTACTCGAGCAAAAATCTAAATCCGCTGTTTTACAACCTTATCCGCTGTGGCCTAGGTGATTTCAAGAGCCAGGTGTTATATGTGAAATCCTCCTGCTTTGCTTTGGGACACAAAGTAAATACAAAGTCAGTAATACATAGCTGCCAAGGTTTCGGATTGCTATGTGTGACACGTTCATAATTTTGAGTTATTAGGAGTGACATTTCAACGACTATGAGTGACCCTTTCAACCGAGGAAAATGAAGAAAAATGAATGTGTTTGTGTCCTTGTGTATAGTAACTGATACTCATAAAGCGGGCCGCGTTCGCACTATATAAAATCGGCGGGAAAAAAAAAATGCAATGTGAAAGATGCTGCATTATTTCATAAAGAGTTTTAGGCCACGCTGAAAAAAAAAATTTAAATGCTGAGCGGCCTACCGCCCAGGCTTGACCACGCTGTCCGCAAGTACAGTGGCACCACAATCTCTGGCGCTAAGTTACCCCGGCCCAAAATGAGTTAGTGCGCTTTCGTACAAACTTTCTGAGACAGACTGCCTCACTGCACAGTTAAATGGCCCCAGGCACATCCGGATCACCGCTGCGCGCTTTCAAAGACATAACAAGTAAGTTCAGTACAATTAGAAATACCGTGTACATTTAACTCTGAATTTCTCCGAGACAGTGCATGTAGCACAGCTAAGAGGTGAGTGCCTCTGAGCTATGCGGTTAGTAGTGCAACTTGGAGAAATTCGGAGTTAAATGTAAGTACTTTATAATGTGCAAGCGCATGAAAACTGGTACACAGCTGTCCCCTCCCTGAGTACATGGCCACTGGTGCACAAGAAGGAGCGCATGCGACTCTCACCTGCAACCACCTGCACAAATTAAGCCTTTTTAGGTTATATCTGAACTACCGTGGGAGTGATATCTGATTTTGGACCTACCTGTGGTCAATTTAGCCCAGTTGTTCTCTTCCTTGTAAGCCGAATGTCCCTTTTGAAACTGGTCCATATTTTATACGCCTTAGGGCCCAGATTTAATAATTTGTCATTCAACGCAGCACAGCAAGCAAATTTGCTACTCCGAGTAGCCCAGAAGGAAAATTACAGCCCAGAGCCATATCTAATACGAGTGGCACTGCTGCTGCTGTCCGTCAAGCACAGACACTCTAAAAAAGCTGCCTTGCTTCATGCAAATAGTACCTACACCTCCAAGATTGGCGCCATATTGGTTCACTAACCTAGCACCAGGGGATACAAACTACACTGTGGTTTGATTTGCATTCCACTCTCTCCCATCTCCAAGCCCCATAGAAACGGAGAACCCATGGGTGGAATGCACTGTGTGTTTAAGCCACAATTCTCTGGGAGCGCTTGGAACATGGTATTCTTCCACGGCGTACCACGTGTGATGGGCAGGGCTAGGCGTGGGGTCAATGCTGGTGATAGAGTCGGGCTCAGTGTGGAATCTGTATGTTGAATGCTTTTTTTTATTGAGGCGATTCGAAGGGACGCAGGTGGCAAGAGGTCACCAGTTCCGGAAAAGAACAGCAGCATGCGCGTTATTATTCATATTTCAAAGACACGTAATCTCTGAATGAGGGTATCCTTGCCGGAACCAGCTAAAAGACTGATGACTTAAATTCTGCCCTTGCTTAAAGATCTTGCCATGATCAAGATGCATGAACAATGGTTTTGGGTATGAGCACCAGGTCGACCGGTCCTTTTATTCTTGTCAGAGTAGTTGCAAAGGCTGAGATGAAGGGTCTTGGAAAGCCAAAGGATGTGGATTCTCGAATCCCAGGGGTTAGTTGGCCCTTCTGGCGATTGCTCTGATATTTGGTTTAGTTGGCATTACAGCAGACACCTAGTATATTTTTATGTCCCTGAATCACAGAAGTTTTGCCAGTCACTGTCTTTGTTAGAACAGATTCACAATTGCTTTATTAACCTTCCTGCTTTCTCAAATTTGCTTGGAAATGCACCATTTGCCCACTATTTTTTCAAAATATTCTTGGGGGAGATCCCCCCCCGAACCCCACTTAGGTGGCTCGGGGTCACTCCCTTCGCTCGCACGCTTTGCCGTGTCGCAAGATGAACATTGTCTAAAAGGTGTGTCACCAACATGAAAAGTTTGGAAAGCTGTGGCCTACAGGGTGACTGACGGGGTAAGGGCCTGCATCAAGGAGGAGGTCTCCAAGATGTTTGCCCTTGGGGTAATTGAGTCCTCAAGCAGTACTTGGGCCAGCCCAGTGGTCTTGGTCCCAAAGGCTGCAGCGCCGGGAGCCACACCCGAACTCCAGTTCTGTGTGGACTACAGAGGACTCAATTCGGTCACCAGGACTGACGCACACCCCATCCCCAGAGCTGATGAGCTCATAGATCGGCTAGGGGCTGCCAACTACCTCAGCACGTTTGATCTGATGTCTGAGTATTGGCAGATCTCCTTGACCGATGGGGCCAAAGAGAGGTCAGCATTTTCCACCCCTGATGGGCATTACCAGTTCCGGGTTATGCCCTTTGGGATGAAGAATGCCCCTGCCACCTTCCAGAGGTTGGTCAACCAGGTGTTGGTTGGGCTGGATTCGTTCAGTGCAGCCTACCTCGATGACATCGCAGTGTTCAGCTCTACGTGGGAGGAACACCTGCGCCACCTCTGGGAAGTGTTGATGGCGCTGCGGAGGGCAGGCCTCACGATCAAGGTGAGTAAGTGCCAGATCGGGCAGGGTTCAGTGGTGTACTTGGGGCACCAAGTTGGGAGTGGCCAGGTGGCACCCCTTCAACCCAAGATAGAAACCATCCTGAATTGGGAGTCGCCCAAAACCCAGACAGAGGTGAGAGCCTTCCTAGGTCTCACCGGGTACTACAGGAGGTTTGTCAAGGGGTATGGCAACATTGTTGCCCCCTTGACAGCGCTGACTTCAAGGAAGCAGCCCAGGAATGTGATTTGGACTGACACCTGTCAGAAATCTTTTGATGCCCTGAAAGCTGCTATGTGCACGGCGCCCGTGCTTTTGGCTCCCAACTTCTCCAAAGAGTTTATCGGTCAGACAGACGCTTCAGAGCATGGTGTGGGGGCTGTTCTTTCACAGATTAATGAAGAGGGCCTAGATCAACCTGTAGCATTTATTAGCAGGAGGTTACTACCACGGGACCAGAGATGGAGTGCTATTGAGCGTGCAGCATTTGCTGTGGTCTGGGCGCTGAAGAAGCTAAGACCCTACCTGTTTGGGTCTCACTTCCGGGTTCAGACAGACCACAGGCCCCTCAGATGGTTGATGCATATGAGGGGTGAGAATCCAAAGCTGTTGAGGTGGTCCATTTCCCTACAGGGTATGGATTTCACGGTGGAACATCGCCCTGGTACAGATCACGCCAATGCTGACGGTCTGTCCAGATTTTTCTGCCTTAGTGATGAGGAACTCCCTGGGGTAGGGTAGTTCTCCCCACTTTTCAGCTAGAGGGGACACGTGTTAGACCTGGCACCTTGGCGTGAGTCTCCCTTCCACTTTTTGTCGCTGTGCCTCAGGTGTTTTTATGGTGTTGGCCGCTCAGAGCACTGTGCCACTGCCAACCAGTGCCACAGTGCAAGTGCTCCCTATTTAAAATGTATATGTTAGTTGGATTCCATGATTGGCTTATTTGGTTTACTGTCAGACCCCAGTAAAGTGCACCAGGAGTGCCCAGGGCTTGTAAATACAAATGCTGCTGGTGGGCTTGCAGCACTGGTTGTGCCCCCCACAGAAGCGGCCTGGTAAAATGTGTCTAAGGTCTGCCACTGCAGAACCTGCGTGCAGTCTGGTACTGTCATGCTGACTGGGCAAGTGCACCCACTTCCCAGTCCCTAAACCTTCCCTTAACTTCATATTAGTCACCCCTATGGTAGACTCAAGGGCAGGGTACATTGTAAGCATAAGGTAGGACAAGCCCTGATGTGTGTGGCATGTCCTTATAGTGAATTACAGCCATTTTCGTTTTTCACTATTGCTCGGCTACCTGTTCCCATAGGCCAGAATGGGCTGTTAGAATTGTTACATCCTATGATCCTAACAGACCCAGGGAACATGGTAGAAAATCGAGTTTAGTATGCCTGAAGTCAGAATAATAAAATACATCTTTTAGTAAAGTTTATTTTAATATTCTGTGTTTGCAAATACTACTTTTAGAAAGTTGGTATTTCCTTGCCTAACCATTTCAGCCCGCCTCTGCTATGATGTGTATCTGCCTGTCTGGTTTGTGTGAGTGACAGGGCTGGGGAAACCCAGAGGGGCAGGGCTAGGTAGCCTGGTGGTGAATAGAGAGATTGACATCCAGATGGGTGGGAGGAGTGCACCTGGACTCTGAATAGGGATGTGCTCTGCCACCACAATGCTGGCTCCACCTCCTGTGGAGCGGCTGATGTCCCTGACCTGCACCCTGAATAGAAAGGCAGAGTCATGTCAACAAAGTGCTCAAGAACTGGTTTGGACTGGGCAAAGGCCCCTCTACCCCAGAGGAATTAGGGGTATAAGTATTGGGACCCTGCTCCCAAGAAATTAGATCCTGCTTGACAAGAAGAACCTCTGCCTGAGGAGAAGGAACTGGGAAAGCTGTAAGGAGGAGTACTGTCCCTGACCTGGGGGATTGGCCTGCAGTGGTTGCCTTGCTGCTGAAAGGAGAGGAGAAAAGACTACAAAGGGCCCGATTCACAAAACTAACTTAAGACAAAATCCTAAACTTACTACCATTTTGGTATTCACAGAATGCACTTACTACTTTTGGTATTCACAGAATGGATTTACGACTACTAACTTTACGTCTGCACTCGGGCTGGAAATTCCGGCCCGGAGGCGGAGCTTCCGGCCCGGAGGCGGGGCTTCCGGCCCAGAGGCGGGGCTTCCACGCCGGAGTCGGAGCTTCCGGCCAGAGGTGGAGATTTTGGCCATGGCTAAATCTCCGCCACTGGCCGGAATCCCCACCTCCAGCCCGGAAGCTCCGCCTCCGTCCCGGAAGCCCCGCCTCCGGGCCTGAAGCTCCGCCTCCGGGACGTAAAGTTAGTAGTCGTAAATCCATTCTGTGAATACCAAAAGTAGTAAGTGCATTCTGTGAATACCAAAATGGCAGTAAGTTTAGGATTTTGTCTTAAGTTAGTTCTGTGAATCGGGCCCAAAGACTTTATTTCAACTTGTGCTTAAAAGATCTCCAAGGGCTTGTGCTGAGCTTGCCCCCTGAACGAAGTCCCAGGACCAGTGGACTTCACCCCCCAGCACCCCAGAGTCTTTTGGAAGTGCCTGCTGCTGTTGTTGGGCCTTCTGAGGGACTGCGTGTCGCAAGGAGCTGGAAGCGCGACTCAAGAAGGAGAAGCTTGCCGCCGTCGGAGCTGTTGTCGTCGCATCTCGCAAAGGGTGTCGCCGCTGCAGCATTGCATCGAGCGGAAGCGTCTCGCATCATTCCGGAAGTGTCTCGCAACGCCGAAGAAGCGTGTCGCCATCGCAGCCATCGTAGCTGAAGCATTGCCACCGCATCAAGAGAAGAGTCTCGCATCGAGGAAGAAGTGTGTTGCCATCGCAGCCATCGTAGCTGAAGCATTGCATCGCATCAAGAGAAGAGTCTCGCAACGCCGAAGAAGCGTGTCGCCATCGCAGCCATCGTAGCTGAAGCATTGCACCGCATCAAGAGAAGAGTCTCACATCGAGGAAGAAGCGTGTCGCCATCGCAGCCATCGTAGTTGTCGCATCGCACCGCATCAAGAAAAGCGCCTCGCATCCACGGAGAAGCGTGCCGCCATCGGAGCTGCTGTCGTCGCATCGCGTAAAGGGGTGACGCCGCTGCAGCATCGCATCGAGCGGAAGCGTCTCGCAAACGTCGGAGAAGAGTGCCGCTGCCAAGGCTGCTGTCGTCGCATCGCGTAAAGGGGTGACGCCGCTGTAGCTGACGCATCGAGTCGAGTCATCTCACAACATCGGAGAAGCGTAACGCATCTGGAAGATCTTCACGTCTTTATTTCTTTGCACCAAAAACTTCATCGCATCAGCATCGTTGCAACACTCTCGTTGCCCTGCGTGTCGCATCTAAGGTACATTGACTTAAAGTGTCGCATTTAAGAACTTAAGAGAACTAAGCAAACTTCTACCATCTAAAGGTAACAGTATTGTGTATTTTTGTCGTTTAATGGTCTTGTGGTAACTCTATATAAAGAATTCTTATTTTTAATATAAAAACCTGTGTGGTGTCCATTTGTAGTGTTGTCACTTGGTTACTGTATGTGTTCACAAATGCTTAACCTATAACGCTCCGAGATAAGCCTTGTCTGCTCGCGCCAAGCTACCTAGAGGGTGAGCAGGGGTTATTTTAGGAGTGTAATCCCTTACCCTGACTAGAGGAAAGGTTCCCTGCTTGTCACAAGTACCTACCTGTGCCAACCAGAGAACCCGGATTCTAACACCGAGGAATGTGAGAAATCTGCTCCTTCAAAGTTAGAATTTTTACTTACTTGGCTACCTTCTGTCCTGAACATTTCATTTGTAAAGGACTTTGAAATAGAACGCGCTCATAGAGTTCCCACCATTAAGCCTAAATCATAATCTTTTCCAAAACCTTTAATTTTTCAGCCGCTGCGTCATCAACATTCTGAACAAATCCTAGCTCAAATGAGGAAGATTAAGACTTTACAATAGGAAGGGCACAGAATATCAATATCACAGGACTTTGCTAGAGATACTGTCATTCGCCGTAAAGGTTTCTTGAATCTGTGTAGAAGGCTTATAGACATGAATATTCCATTTTTATGTGCAGAGCTTTCTACTTTTTTGGATAATCAGTCCGAGTCACTGATGGACTCTGAATCCCTTCCTCGCACCTCTCAACCTTAATGTCCATCTTGCACTGTTTACTTGTCTCATACCCTTGATGATTTATTGCATTATGAGTGGTTAATAATGCCTCTCTGTTTTCTTTTTCTTGTAATGATGAATATTCATTGCATCTGTTATGGTTGTAGATTGGTTGCTCTCTTTTAATCGCTTTTTCATTTACAGGTCGCACGGTTGTGCATACCTCTATACTTGTTGCTTAAGAGGTATATCTGCGTCGTTATTGTTGTTTTGTTCTTGTCTTATTATTAGTGGTTATCACTATATCTTTCTTTCCCTTCTCCTCGATTTCTTTATAATTTCCTTTCATTTCTGCCTCATTCTATCTGGGCTTATGGTCACTATTTTCTCTCATCTTCCTCTTGTGTATTTTTCTTTTTGTTTCGTATTGTATTTCATTATATTTGCTGATGTGTAATTCTAAAATGGTTGGTTTCCTTGGAACTTTTCTTTCTCTCATTCTCTCTTTATGATATTTGTTATATATCTTTCCTTACTTTTTTTTGGGTCTCTTTTATATTCTTTTTCCGTTTTACTTGAACTGCTTCTTCCACTCTATTCCTGCTATTGTTCTGGTGTTTATTCTTTTTTCGTGTAATTAAGATTCATTTGTATCTTCCTCTCTTACTCTTCCTCCTATATCTATTTACATTTTGTTTGTACACTTCCTATAATATGGGTATATTTATCAATTCCTCTATTCTTCATGTAGTTATGACATGGTTGGTATTTTAGACAGAACATTTTATTAATTTCTCGTTGGCATATATATTTATCTTTGTTTCTTAAAATGATAATATGTTATATAAGCATCAGATTTGTTCTACTCTATTGTGTATCATTTAATTATTGCTTATTGCTTCTAGATAATCTTCTTTTTCTATTTAATATACCTTAGTATTTCTTCGCAGCTACTATCACTTTATATAGTGTTGGTTATATTAGTGGTTATGAATTATAATGTATTATATTGCCATTTTTAAACGCTTCATGTTAATATTCTTTCCATCATTTATGAACATTTAAACAGGCCTTAATCTATTTTTCATATTAGGTGTTTCTCTTATGCCTTTGATACCTTAATCGAATTCTTCCTTAGGCTGTTATTATAAGGTTGTTATTCATGATACCCTAATTTAATATTGCCTTAGACGAATGTTTATAATGTTTATTAATGCTCTTTATGATGCCTTACCTTAATATTACCTTAGGCTGTTCTAAATTATCTATTATTGTTCTTCTCGACGCCTTAATGTAAAGATTTCACAAGATGCAATTAAGTCTTCAAAGGAGTTTATTTGCGAGCGACAATCCAGCTGAGCTCCCAGCTCAACAGCCTTTTCAATTCCTCCGTCAACATTCCACATTAAGCTGACATCACACATTCCATGATGTCAGCTTAGCAATTTCTCTACACATCTCCCCCCTTACATTAAACAAAATTTTGAACCTTATAATAATTTCTATGTGAACTGTAATACTTTCTAGAAATTATCCCCTAACTTTACATACATCACCCATACTTCTAGTAGTTCCATTCTCCCAAATTACCACATTACGTTTGACTTCTTTGACCTTACAAGGATTAGAATATTTACTTTCTCCTTTAGGGACTAAACCTTTCTTTCGTACCACAACCCAATCTCCCGGTATCAACCAAGATCTTTTCATACCCATTCTCTCGTTGTAGTATGAAACATTCTTACCACATGACTTCACCACATTTTCCTTTATTTTTTCCTGATCCACAATGATTTCCACATCATCTTTCAACCACACAGGACATTCCTTAGAATTTGGAATCCTTCCCTTGAGAGAGACAAAAGTTGCAACACCAGTTACAGAATGAGGCGTGATCCTATGCGACCACATCAATCTCCTTAATTCCTTCTTCCATGGCAACTGATTGGCCAATGACAGTTGTATATTTTCCATAATCAAGCGATTTACTCTCTCTACAAGGCCATTAGCCTGCGGACGGAAAAGAGCTACTCTTTCATGTACAATACCAAATCCGTTCAAATAAGATACCATTTCCTTAGATACAAATTGTACTCCATTATCTGAAACAATGGTCTTTGGTAAACCTTCATCCATGAAAGTCTCTTCCAAAAAATCAGTGACTACAGACGTATTTACTTCTGGTACAATTTTGACAACGAACCACTTAGAATGATAATCTACCAGTACAATAATACATTTGTTTGCTGTTCCTAACTTTACTACAGGCCCCCAAAATCAATTCCTAATTTTTCCCAAGGCTTACTAGGAAAATTTGTCATCTCCAATGGGGGTTGTCTGATCACTTTAGACTTATCACTATTAGCACATGCCACACAATTCTTCACTTTTTCCTCGACATTATGATCAACTCCCAGCCACCAAAACACTTCCCTGACTCTCCTCTTCATGGCACTACGTCCAAGGTGACCTTCATGAATAATATCAAGAATTCTAGAACGAATACCAACAGGAGGACAACTTGACTCCTCCTCCTGACTTTACCACCTACTATGCTTAACTAATCTTTGACCTTGAAGTATTCACATATGTCTGCTCTTTGGGCATCTCTACCATCCCATCCATGCACAATCTTTTCCTCAACCTCCTTCATGATATCGTCATTCTCCTTAGCATCTGCCCACTCACTAGCAACGATAGATAATACCCCTTCAATTGACATTACTTCACTATTCTGTACTTCAGAGACAACACCATCTTCAAGCATCCTTGACAAATAGTCAGCAACTACATTATTGCTGCCTTTGACAAATTCGATCTCAAAATTGTATTCAATCACCCCTAACAACCACCTTGTAATACGAGGTGTAACATTTCCTTCTAATCCACGTCCACCTTTGAAGATGTAAGTTAATGGTTTTTGGACTGTCCTTAATTTAAAAGGAATTCCCCACACATAGAACCTAAAGTGGTTAATACCCCAACAACAGGCAAGAGCCTCCCTTTCAATCACAGAATAAGAAGTCTCCGCACCTTGTAACCTTCTTGATGCAAACCCATTGGCATTTTCAACACCTTCATGAATTTGAGTAAGAACAGCTCCAATTCCAACACCGCTTGCATCAGTAGTAATGTATGTCCTTTTCGTCACATCAAAATGACCTAAGGTTGGAGCACTCACTATAGATTTCTTTATATTAGAAAAGGAACTCTCACATTCTCTTGTCCAATCATACTCTGCACCTTTTTTCATCAACCTTCTTAAAGGTTCAACAATCTCTGTAAAATTCTTCACATATTTAGAGCAATACTCCGCCAACCCAAGGAATGATTTTAATTCATCCTTGGAGTCAGGCCTACGTGCATTTTCTACAGCTGTCACAATACTTTTCTTTGGACTAATTCCCTTAGCATTAATAGTGTGACCTAAGTAAGTAACCTCTTCCTTCCTTATCTGACACTTTTCCTTCTTTACAGTCAAACCATACTTTTCTAATCTAAACATCACTTCTTTAAATAACTCATCATGACTGTAATTGCTATTTCCTACAATGAGTACATCATCTTAAAAGCACAATACATGTTCTAAGTCCCCAAAAATATTCTTCATTACTCTTTGAAAAACAGCAGATGCTGATGCTAATCCAAAGGGCATTCTTTTATAACGAAAAGCCCCTAATGGAGTAACGAAGGATGTCAAATGACGTGACTCATTGTGCAAATTCACCTGATGGTAGGCAGAAGACATATCCAGAACGCTGAACACTACTCCTTTACCCTCCATGGTTAACATCTCAGAAATATTCGGCAAAGGTTGTCTGTCTACCCAGATGCACTTATTTAAATCGCGCAAGTCAATACACAAGCGGATTTTTCCATCTCCCTTAGGTGCCACGACGATGGGGGCCAACCATTCCGAGGCTTCTATTGGTTCGATGATCTGTTGTTCTAATAACCTATCTAGTTCTTCCTTCAGGGCCTCTTTCACAATATTAGGTACGTTCCTCACTTTATGCACCACTGGCTTTGCATCTTGTTTCAAAATAATTTTATGGGAAAATCCCTTCAACAAACCCAATTTATCTGAAAACACATTAGGACATTTCTTCATCAGAGCTTCACAATTCTCCGGAGAAACTTCCTCTATTTTATTTTCCTCAGTTAACATTACTGGTTCTTTAGCAGAAGGATTGATGATTATCCCTAAGTCATACTGATGCCGCCAACCAAGGAGATCTGAGCCAAAGTCAGTTACATACATCCTCCCATAGAATTTTCTGTTCTTAAAACTTATTGTTGTCCACTAAAACCCCAAAATTTCTATTTTCCTTCCTGCATACCCTACAGCCTTAATATCAGACTTTGTAGCGAGGAGTCACTGAATTTCATGAAAGTCTCTCTGGAAATAAGAGTGAATAAGCTCCCAGAGTCTACTAACACTCTTATAGGAAATCCATCAAACAGAATATCACAATGTGGTTTCTCTAATTTATCAGTACTTTCTAATTTCACATCCAATGGCTTCACTACAGTCATTCCACTCTCATTGAGAACATCTTGTTCTCCTTCCACAGTTAGAGTTATTTCTTGAACATTTACACAAATGTCATCCACTTCTTGATCTACTAACTGAATTTTCTTTGTGTCCCAATTCTCTATTTTGGTTTTACACATCTTAGCAAGATGCCCTCTCATCTCACACCTTCTGCATAGTGCGGATCTAGCTGCATACATCGTACTAGATGCGAGATGCCCCGGAGCACCGCATCTGAAACACTTTATCTCCCTCCAATTTATATTTTTCTGTCTTGCTCTTAATTCTATTTTTTTCTTATTGTCGATTTAGTTTTTTGGTATCAGCACTCTTCTCAAGATTCTTCTTTTCTGGTAGAAAAGCTTCTACTTCAGCCACAACACTACTTTTCTTCCCCCCTGAACTAGTATTATCAATTTATTTTAACCATATAGCCGTATGTTCCATCCCCTTAGCAATTTTGATGGTCTCCTCTAAGTTAGGATCTTTGGTTAATAGCTTTTCTTTGATCCTCTTGTCATTGGTACAACGTACAATTTGATCTCTAATAAGAGAATCAGTTAATCATTCGAAATGACATGATAGAGCTAACCCCCTTAATGTAGCATCTTAAGACGCAATGTCTTCCTCAGATTTCTGTACTCTGGAAAAAAACGTATGTCGCTCTAATACCAAATTTGTTTTAGGGGTGAATTGTATATCTAACATTTGTATAGACATTTCAAACACATTGTTTGGTTGTCCATCCCCCATTCCCAATGACAACTCAGGTAAGTCTTCATAAATTCTCCTTCCTTCAATACCCAAGTAATGCAAAAGAATAGCTTGACGCCTAAGCGGACCATAACGATCTCCACCTATGGCCAATAAATATGTGAGAAACAATTTTTTCCATTGCTTCCATGGTACAGGTGGATCGCCAGGAGAAGACAAAAAGGGTGGATGTGAAGCCATACTTTGATCACCCATGTTTGAAGAGCAATAAATAACAGACTAAAAGAACAAATCAAAATAACAACTTAATATAACAAACTAAAATAATAATTTAATATAATAAGATAAAATAATAAAACCAAATGTATGTATGTTCATCTGCATTTATAGTCTTTCTTTTCAATCCAAAATGTATATATGTTCATCTGTATTTATAGTCGTTCTTTCCATTCCAATGTGCTCCTTTGAAATTCTAGTCTTGTTTTTCTTATTGTAATATGATGTGTTTGTCCTTTCTCTATTCCCACTATTATGAGCCTTGCTTCGTGTTCTTGACTGTCCTTTCTCTGTTTCCAGTGCTGAGGACCCCCCCCTTTGCTACACAAAACGGATGTTCCTCTGCTAGCTCACTCTCGTGAAAAGGACTACTCAGAAGGAGTCACGAGGAGAGAAATCACGAGGTGAGCTCAAGCGTGTGTCGTGTTTTTTGTTGTGTAACACTGCTTTGGCACTTTTGGCAAAGGATTTCACGCTAGGAAGATCGCACGCTATCCTTCTGACAAAGGATCACACGCTGAGAAAATCGCGCGCTCAAAGATCTGTAGCACGTGTGTTCCACTCTCTTCTTCGTGCGCATCTGTACTAAAATGGCGGTTGGCCTCCCGCACATCAACAGCTTGCGTTGACGCTTGTCTACATCAATCAATAGATGGCCACTATGTTAACGAAGACTGCATTGCTAGCATACGTCTTTCTTTGTTATGAGATTTACACGGTTGTGAAAAATATTACGATGGAGGTCACGCGCATCGATAACTTGCGCCGATGTGCCTTTAAATTGTTTAATATCGCTTCACATTAATATTTATATATATATCATGCAGCCAATCCCAGTTTTCGAGTTCGAAGATCATTACGAGTTAATCCCAAGGTTAAATATCTCAAAATCAACTTTGTTTATTTAATGGAATCAAGATGAACACTTGCCTTAAATTTTCATACGAAGGTTCACTTTATCCAGGGGTGGACTTGTCGCTAAACTGTCCCCTGCACAGTTCTTGTAACTCGTCGCCAATGTAAAGATTTCACAAGATGCAATTAAGCCTTCAAAGGAGTTTATTTGTGAGCGACAATCCAGCTGAGCTCCCAGCTCAACAGCGTTTTCAATTACTCCGTCAACATTCCACATTAAGCTGACATCACACATTCCATGATGTCAGTTTAGCAATTTCTCTACACTTAATTTATACTGCCTTAATCTGTTCTTTCTAATATTTATTATTGTTAATTATGATCCTCTAATCGAATATTACCTGAGTCTGTTCTTTATATTATCCATTGTGGTTTATTTTGACACCATAATCGATTTTTGCCTTATACTATTATATTTAATATTTATTATTGTTATTTATGATGTCTGATACGAATTGTTTGCCTTAGCTTGTTATTTATATATCTCTTATTGACACCTTTGTTACCTGATTATACTTTTTCTACTCTTAAATTTTAGTATTCTCTGGATTATCTACTCTCTGATTCTATTAGAATGTTGGTATTGTAAGATTCATGTACATTTAAGTTCTGTCGCTTAATGACTTATTTATTTATTCCCGAGCGGTCTGCACTGGTAGTGCTGGCCTCTGTGGTTGTGCCTCCACGTTTTTTCTCCCCATGCAATTTGTCTATTACAGAAATCCCCTGGTGGGGTTTTTCTTTTTATATGCTCCTCTTTTCTTTGGAGCATCTTTTCTCTTTCTTCTTTTTTCTTTCACTCTTTCATCTTCTATTTCTATCTCTTTTTCCTTGGGGACTCCTGCTACGGTTAATTTTTTATGTTTTTCTTGCTGTTTATTTATTTATGTACCTGTTACCCTGTTGCATAATCTTCCCTTATCAGATGATTTTATTTGGTTGGTGTCAGGTCTTTTTATGGCTGGCCTAAATGTAATATCTCTTAATGTTCGTGGATTGAATCATCCTGTTCAGAGGTCCAAGATCCTAAACTACTGCAAAAGTTTATCTAGTGATATTGTTCTTCTTCAAGAGACTAAGATTGCCTTTAAGGAAGCTTTGCTTTTGAGGAAGGAGTGGGTTCTGGATGTTGTTTGTTCTGAAGCCGCTGGTAAAAAGAATGGGCTTGTAACCATGATTTCCAAGAATTCTGGGCTGTCTATCGTTACTGCTGAACATGATATGGATGACAGATGGATGCTCTCTCACTTGTCCAGTGGCTTAGATGATTTATTTGTTATGAATATTTATGCTTCCAACATTGATGATCAACTCTTCTGGCGTTCAATAAATAAAAAACTCTCTGAGATCCTGCAAAATGCTAGAACAATTGCTGATGGTGATTTTAACTTGCCTTTGGATCCTATTTTAGATAGGCATTCAGCCTTTAAATTTCGCCCTCCTAGGTCACATAAACAAATGCTCAATATGTGCTCATCTTTGGAGGTTACATAATCCTACGGGTCGTGATTTCACGTTTTTCTCTTCTCCACACTCTAGTTTTTCGTGCATTGATTATCTTCTTGTTGATGCTGCTCTTCTAAAACACACAAGTAATCCTATCATTCACCCAATAGTTGTTTCTGACCACGCAGCTATCTCATTTACTCTCCTCTCTCTGGCGGATAAACAAGCTCCTCGTACATGGCGTCTTAATACAGAGATTTTGGATGACAAAGATGAAGTTCAAGAACTATTGATAATTTTTTCAATGATAACGAGTCTTCAGTAAATTCCCAAATTGTTTTATGGGATTCTTTTAAATGCACGATTAGGGGCCAAATTATCAAATAAATTGTCAAAACAGAATGCTGATATCAGAGGATCATTGCAATCTTTGGGGTATAAAATCAAATGTAAAGAGAGATTATATAGAAGCTCTAATGATAAGTCTCTCTTGCAGGACATTAAAAACTTGAAATACTCTTATAACTCCATTGTTACTAAGAGAGCGCATATTGGCATACATGCTCAAAAATCTAAACACCTATTGCTTCAAAATAGAGCAGGTAATATGTTGGCTGCCACTTTAAAGTTTCAAAATACGAATGCTAAATCCACTCAGATTTCCTATATTAATGACAGCAATGGTGCTAGGAAATTCCACTCTCAAGAACTTTTGCAAGTCTTTCGAGATTTTTATGAAAAGCTCTACACCCCCAAGAATCAATGTGACTTATCGGTGTGTCAGCAATTTTTGTCCAAGGTCCCTACATATACTATTTCGCAGTCCGAGATGTCTGCTCTGGGGCAAACTATTGATTCTGAAGAGATAATTCAAGTCATTCGGACGACTCGGTCGGGGAAGGCTTCAGGGCCTGATGGTTATCCTATTGCTTTTTAGAAGACTTTCTCATCCTCAATAATGAAATATCTCAAGAGAGTTTTCATAACTTTGTATTGTCAGGCAAAGTTTCGGGGTCAGCCGCAGAGGCCACTATTGTCGTGATTCCGAAGGAAGGGAAAGATCATTATGACCCTAAAAGTTTTCGTCCAATCTCGCTTCTAAATATGGAAGCTAAGATTTTTGCTAAAATTCTGGCTAAGCATTTAGAGGATTATATCTCTCGTTTTATCCATAGCTCTCAGACTGGCTTTGTAAAAGGGAGACTTGCTAGAGATAATATCCGCACCTTCTGTCATATATTGGAGAAATCAAAGTTCTCTGTTTTTCCATCGGCTGCGATTGCTCTTGATGCCGAAAAGGCTTTTCTTGGCCTTTTTTAAAAGAAGTGCTCCAATCTCATAACTGTTGATTCTTTTTTTCAACATGATAATCTCCTTATATGTGCAACCTAAAGCTAACATCAGAGTCAATGGGGCTATGTCCTCCTTTTTTCATCTACGCCAGGGCACTAGACAGGGGTGCCCGCTTTCACCCCTTCTTTTTCTTTTGTCTATAGACTCACTCCTTCGGTTACTCAATATGAATGAGAATATCAAAGGCTTCCAACTTAAACGGCGGCATATGCAGATGATGTGCTCATCTTTTCTGAGGACATTGCTACTGCTATTCCTGCTATCTCTAATACCATTAAAGAGTTTTCACAAGTTTCAGGATATACTCTGAACAGATAAGACGGAAATGTTCCCTCTTAATGCTTCGTGCTTCCCTTCTCACAAGGGTGAGGCTGGCTTTAAATGACAGTTGACCCGAATTAAATACTTAGGTATTTGGTTTTGTAATAACCTTTTAGATACAATTCCTTATAATGAATCTCATATATTAGCTAAGGTTAAAGATCTCTTATCCTCTTGGTCTCCGAAATACATGTCCTGGTGGGGACGACTTCAAACTCTTAAGATGATGATAACCCCCATTATTAACTTCTTATCCTCCATGCTGCCTGTGAAATTCTCCTCATCCTTTTTCCGGCAGATTGATTTATTTAGGTCAAAATTTTTATGGAGTGATAAGCATGCTAGAATTGTATATAAACATCTTAGAAAACGAACTGTTTTGGGTGGATGTAATCTTCCAGATTGGAACCTGTATCAAATTGCCTTTTTATCATCTCAGGGTGCTCGTTTTTATCGGATTCTCTCCATACCCCCCCATGGCTATATATTGAACGCGAGCTGTGTACACCTCTTTCTACTCCTTCCTTTTTAACTGCTTCTAATCTGGAGTTACCTCATTCAAGACGGATTATTTCAGACACAATTAGTGCTCTAAAATATATTGATAAAAAAGTTTCCAAACCCATTCATAAATCGAGATGGTCTTCATTATGGTATAATCCTAAAATTGTTACTGATATTGATTCTGTTACGATGGCTTCCTGGGCTAGTAGAGGTCTGACATTGGTCAAACATCTTTTTGATTCCAATCATGACCCTCTTCCCTTTTCTTCGTTAGCCATCACATATAATCTTTATAATATGGATTTTTATTCCGTTTTAAAATTAAAGGTTGCTCTTTCTAGAATTGCCCTTTGTAAAGACTCGACTACTATTTCACTTTCGTCTATGTGTTCTTGTTCAGGTCATAGTGCATCGAAGATATACAAATTTTTAATCTGCGCCATCTCCCTCCCAGGCTACTATTACAAAAGATAAATGGTCACATCATTTTGAAAGTGATATTTTCAAACATATCTCACATAAGTCATGGCATTTAATTAGGAAGGTTTCATTACAGAATAAGATTGCTCCTACTCTTATGCAATCTAAATTCTTTTCTATGAATCTCCTGCATTGGACCCCTGTTAGCCTACATAAGATGAAGCTAAGAGACAATGATCTTTGTTGGAACTGCAATTTGGTCTCAGGCACTTACCAACATTTGTTTTTTGAATGTTCGTTACTACATTCCTTTTGGGATTTGATTCAGAAACATCTATCAATAATTTTTGATACTCCAGTGGAGCTCTCATTAGCTAAGATTTTATTGGGTCCATGGTCTGCAGGCACTCCTCTCCCCTTGGATGATACTGATATGCGGTTGTTAGATCTTCTCATATCCATTGCTGTTAAAAATTATTTGACAGAATGGAAATCCTTTAATCTCCTGTCCTATCATACTTGGTGGGCCTGGGTTTCGTTTCTTCGTGGGGCTCATACTTCTGTTGAAGGGACACATTGTTCTCCTTCCATCTCTAACACTATTTGGAGGTCTTTAGATAAGTATATGAAACCATCCTCTCAAGGGTTGGTGGCCCAATATCCTTTTGTCTCTACTTCTTAATTTACTTTTTCCACTGCAGCGGTTGTCCCATCTATCAGTTATAATTTATTTATCTATCTATCTATTTATTTATCTAGTCAGTTAACTATCATTTTATTTATCTATATATTGTCCCCTCTTTCCCTTCTCTTCTCTTTTCTTCTGCTTTACCTGTTTTTCCTTCTTTCTATTCTATCTTTCCTCTTCTCCTTCTGATATTTTTTGAATTATGTGCAATACAGCTAATTTTCTGTTACTAGTCTAATATGAAATATTTTTTATGTTATATACTCTGATTTAGTATTATTTGTGATTTCGTTATCCTTCTGACATAGATTCTATATTACTGTATATATTCTCCTAATTTTTAAAAAAATTATTTATTGATTACTTTGCCCTGACGTATTGCATTTCATTATATGTATATGAACTTTTACTTTTTAAAATAATAAAGATATTGAAGAAAAAAAAACAACTTTGAAATTCACTAAAAAAATATAGTTTTCAGGGATGTTATAGTTAGAAATTAGCATTTAAAAACCTTAGAAATTCACTGAAAAAACCACAGGTTTCAGGGACGTTATAGTTAGAAATTAGCAGTTAAAAAACATTAGAAATTCACTGAAAAAAACGACAGGTTTCAGGGACGTTATAATTAGTTGGACATTTCACTTGTACAAAACCAGAGAAATTTGGCCGTTAACTCACGCACCAGCAATGCACTGCTGATGAGGTCACATATTACATCATTCATGACATGGTCAGTGACATCACTGAAGACATCCCTGATGACATCATCCAGTGACTGCGTGTTTCTGTAAAGTTTAAATATGTATATATATCAAGGCTCCTAGGGGTGTCCACATTTCAAGCAGCACTCGAACACGATTAGGCTTTTCCCCCTTCAAAGCTTTATTGGTATGCAGGCAGCTTTCCTCAGTTCATTATAAGGCACACGACCTGGGTCGAAAGAAGCAGACCGGGCCACACCTCCTCATTTAAGCCATATCATACGCTGATATTCAGCTGCCCTGAATGAGCCTGTATGTGCGAGTAGTCTGGGACGTGTTGTCCGTAATTAAAATCCACAGATGGATGCCTCTTATGATGAATGCCAAATTAAAAGATCACCTTGAGCCCCAAGGAAAGGCGCGCTGCTCAATCCAGAAAGCGCACTCCACTTTTAAGTCCATATTGAGACTACGTGTCCCCCTACAATCATGGGGTGGGGCTTGCTTTGCGGCTGGACCGCCGCGTTGTTTCATCAAGGCTCCTAGGGGTGTCCACATTTCAAGCAGCACTCGAACACGATTAAGCTTTTCCCCTATCAAAGCTTTATTGGTATGCAGGCAGCTTTCCTCAGTTCATTATAAGGCGCACTACCACAGCCTTACGCGTTTCGTTTTGCTACTTCCTCAGAGGCATCAGGGTAAAAAAAAGCAGAGCGGGCCACACCTCCTCATTTAAGCCATATCATACGCTGATATTCAGCTGCCCTGAATGAGCCTGTATGTGCGGGTAGTCTGGGACGTGTAGTCCGTAATTAAAATCCACAGATGGATGCCTCTTATGATGAATGCCAAATTAAAAGTTCACCTTGAGCCCCAAGGAAAGGCGCGCTGCTCAATCCAGAAAGCGCGCTCCACTTTTAAGTCCATATTGAGACTACGTGGCCCCCTACAATCATGGGGTGGTGCTTGCTTCGCGGCTGGACCGCCGCATTGTTACATCAAGGCTCCTAGGGGTGTCCACATTTCAAGCAGCACTCGAACACGATTAAGCTTTTCCCCTATCAAAGCTTTATTGGTATGCAGGCAGCTTTCCTCAGTTCATTATAAGGCACACGACCACAGCCTTACGCATTTCATTTTGCAACTTCCTCAGAGGCATCTGGGTCGAAAGAAGCAGAGCGGGCCACACCTCCTCATTTAAGCCATATCATACGCTGATATTCAGCTGCCCTGAATGAGCCTGTATGTGCGAGTAGTCTGGGACGTGTAGTCTGTAATTAAAATCCACAGATGGATGCCTCTTATGATGAATGCCAAATTAAAAGCTCACCTTGAGCCCCAAGAAAAGGCGCGCTGCTCAATCCAGAAAGCGCGCTCCACTTTTAAGCCCATATTGAGACTACGTCTATATATATATAGATCTGCTTGGGATTGGCCATTTACTCTATACGATCTAACTCTGGCATAGAATTGGCTTTATGTGTTCTGAGTTTGTCAAAATCAATAGTATTTAGACTGTTCATTAAATGTAAAACTCGGGATGTTAGATCGAATATTGTATTGAATATATACACACACACGAACAATAACTTTTTATTTGCATTATGCGAGTATTATGATGTTGTTTTTTGCAGGAAATTGAATTCGCAAATGATAGTATGTTTTCTATTTCTCTCCATCACGTGATATGGGTGTTAGTATTTTTAAACACTGTCACACGCAAAGTTTGCTTCATGTGATCAAGGCCGTTCTTCGGCCGAAACGCGGCATGACAGATAAAGGGAGATTCTAATACTTTGAAATAAAGAAGTTCTTACCGACGAAGAGGAGTTTGTGCATTCTTTTTCTTGGAGAAATTGACGAATGCTCTGTGCCTATATATATATATTCACTGAAAAAACCATAGGTTTCACACACATTATAGTTAGGAATTAGCATTTAAAAAACCTTGGAAATTCACTTAAAAAACCACAGGTTTCACACATGTTATAGTTAGGTGGACATTTCACTCGTAAAAACCAATGAAATTCCCCCGTTATAGTTAGTTCAGATAACTATAACTCGCGCGACCGCAATCCACAGCTGATGACATCACATATTAAATCACTCATGACATGGTCAGTGGCATCACTCATGACATCACTGTTGACATCATGCTTTTGATAGAGTGGCGGTCACGCGAGTTATAGTTATCTGAACTAACTATAACGGGGGAATTTCATTGGTTTTTTACGAGTGAAATGTCCACCTAACTCTAACATGTGTGAAACCTATGGTTTTTTAAGTGAATTTGCAAGGTTTTTTAAATGCTAATTCCTAACTATAACGTGTGTGAAACCTATGGTTTTTTCAGTGAATTTGTACGGTTTTTTAAATGCTAAGTTATGTATTTATTATAATATTTTTAATATATTTATTTTACAATAAACTACGTATTAAAATGTTTTTTGGGGGGGGTTTATCACCGTACGCGCACGGTCCTTCATTGACCCCCTGACAAAGGCTAGGGGGTCAGGAACTCTCTACCCTGCCCCCTTTTCACGTTCGCCACCTTCCTTTTTTACTCTCGCACTCAAAACAAACAAAATGGCGGCCGACACTTCCTGATTTCGACCGATTCGGACGTTGACTGACATGTAACCACCAATCAGAATTAAGCTTGTGCACGTTAAGGTGCGCGCACGGTGCGCGGCAATAGATATTTATGTACTTTAACTGCAATTTTCTCAGGAACTACTGAACAGAATGACTCCATATATGCAAAAGACACATCCCTGACCTGAGGACTACCTCTTTGCCAAATTTCAAGTAATTCTGTTCAGCCGTTCGGGCTGTACCTTCGACTAAAGGTCCTATGGGAAAATGCATAGGGAAAACGCGTTTTGGTACCCCCCTTTTTTCTCGGCCCCAGCTTGACGAATCCCCCCGAGACTTTCAGGGTACTAGCTGAGCAGAGCGCCCCATTAGTTTTGAAAATTTCGCGAGGATTCGTCAACCAGCGCCAAAGTTATTCAAAATCGAATTTTGAGATTTCCTAAGGAAACACGGTCCTAACTATAACTATCTACTGGCGACCGCCAGTAGATAATATATGTATAATCCGCAACATTCTATTTGGAATAACTTTGGCGCCCGTTGACGAATCTACGTGAAATTTTCAAAACTTTTGGCCAGCTCCGGTCCGCTCCTATCCTGAAAGTCTCTGGATGATACATGTAGCGGGGGCTGAGAAAAAAGGGGGGCCCCAAAGCATGTTTTCCCCATGCAATTTCTCGTAGGACCTTTAGCCGCAGCTGCAGCCCGAACTGCCGAACGGAATTACACCAAATTTGGCAGAAAGGTAGATCTTGGTTCAGAGTTGTGCCTTTTGCTTAAATGGTGTAAATCCGTTCAGTAGTTCCTGAGAAAATCAAAATCACATATATATCTGGGCGGAGCCTAACCACACATCTCTGACTTCATCCAAGAAGTGTTGGCAGCCATCTTGGGACCAATATACATGATAGCACCTCATTAAAAAGCATTGCAGTTAATAGAAGGTTTTAAGACTTTAGTTACATTATAAATCATTTGTTGATGGTACCATACTCATTTTAGGAATTGTGGTGTGTTCTAAGGTGATTTTACCATGTGAAAAAGCCTTCTGCTGTGATATCATGAATCATGTTTGAGAGAAAACTATTTTCTCATGCTTTTCCCACAGAGGTTTGGAAGGTGATCTTTAAACTAAACTGAGAGCATATTTTCTGTAAATTCACATTATCTTTCTCAGTCATGTGAGAATGAAGTCTGACATTCTCAGTAAAACATGTACATCATGTACATCCAACAAGGGCAGAGACTGTCAGTTGATTCCTTTGTGTTCTACTGCAGCTTCTCAGAGTGCTCTAAAGAACAACTAGAGCGCTAACTGTCCTACTTATGTTTTCCCCATGCAATTTCTCGTAGGACCTTTAGCCGCAGCTACAGCCCGAACTGCTGAACGGAATTACACCAAATTGGCAGAAAGGTAGACCTTGGTTCAGAGTTGTGCCTTTTGCTTAAATGGTGTTCAGTAGTTCCTGAGAAAATCAAAATCACATATATATCTGGGCGGAGCCTAACCACACATCTCTGACTTCATCCAAGAAGTGTTGGCAGCCATCTTGGGACCAATATACATGATAGCACCTCATTAAAAAGCATTGCAGTTAATAGAAGGTTTTAAAACTTTAGTTACATTATAAATCATTTGTTGATGGTACCATACTCATTTTAGGAATTGTGGTGTGTTCTAAGGGGATTTTACCATGTGAAAAAGCCTTCTGCTGTGATATCATGAATCATGTTTGAGAGAAAACTATTTTCTCATGCTTTTCCCATAGAGGTTTGGAAGGTGATCTTTAAACTAAACTGAGAGCATATTTTCTGTAAATTCACATTATCTTTCTCAGTCATGTGAGAATGAAGTCTGACATTCTCAGTAAAACGTGTACATCCAACAAGGGCAGAGACTGTCAGTTGATTTCTTTGTGTTCTACTGCAGCTTCCCAGAGTGCTCTAAAGAACAACTAGAGCGCTAACTGTCCTACTTATGACAAACGTATTGCACACCTGAAGCCATCTTGATTGGAATAAAGTGGTAACTCTTAAAACATTTAATTTAAAAATGAACAAAATGAGGGGCTTCATTTGCCATAGAAAGTATGATTAGTGCTGCAGAAAGAAAAATTAGGGCACATTTTGAGTGACTTCTCAAATCCTCTTCTATTTCATGAAAAAATTCTGACATGCAGACTGAAACATGCAATTTCAATACCAGCAGCAGACTTCCCTGGTGAGCAGTAGCTTTACTACAGTGATCTAATGAGCAACTAGAGTGCTAACATTCAGAATTTATGGCAAATGTGTGACACATCTGAATGCCTTCTTGATGGATCCAAAGTAAAAAACAAAGTATTTCCTACTGAGGAGACTCCAACCTGGTTCCCCAGTTGCAAAGTCTGCAGCTCTGGAAGTAACACCCCATCCTCTCCCCCAAGTGCAACATTTAATCTAATGGTCAACTGGATATAAAAACAAAGATAACAAATAATTTAAAAGTGCTTTGTCGCTATTTGAAAACTCAGAAAATATGTCCTCATTTTTTAGTTTTTTAGAGCAATAACCATAATGTTGATGCAAATAAGACCCTCTCATATATGTAATTTCTGAAGGAAATTCTCTGGGTATTACAGTTTTGATTACATCAAGATGACGTCAGGCGTTCCACACTTTTGTAATAAATATAGAATGTTAGCAATCTAGTTGTTCATTAGGATACTGTTGAGAGGCAGAGGCCAGGGGCACGGACTCTGAAAATTGAAGGCAGGTAGGAGGGTGCAGAGACAACAATTTGACCACACTGGGCAGGCAGGAAGGGCAGTGGCACAACAGACTATGGAGGGCAGTGGAAAGGGGGGCAGGGGCAACACACCAACAAAACAGGACTGGCAAGAGAGGCTGTGGCAATATAATAGACCATTGTGGGCAGAAGGAAAAGGCAGTGGTAGTACAACCATACATGCCAACAGACCCGATTCAGCCAGGAAACGTCCAATGTTTTTAAGCTCAAATGGGCTTTATTTGATCTGTCTCCTGTCTACAATCTCTTTTTAAATATAACTCAAAGGGGAAACACAATATCCTAGTTTTTAAAAAAAATCTCCCTCTTACCAAGTTCAAAATGTTCGCCAGTATGGTACATTGGATCATGGAAGGCAGGAGGAATTGGGATAGGGACATGGACTCGGATAACAGAGGACAGGAGAGAAATGGAGAGGTGCACCAAACTGACCCTACAGGACAGGCATCAGGGTTTGCAGCATCACAATACACCACACAGGGCATGCGGGACGGGAGTGCAGCACAACAATCCATAGAAAGCAATAGGGAGACCTTGGTTCAGAGTTGTGCCTTTTGCTTAAATGGTGTTCAGTAGTTCCTGAGAAAATCAAAATCACATATGTATCTGGGCGGAGCCTAACCACACATCTCTGACTTCATCCAAGAAGTGTTGGCAGCCATCTTGGGACCAATATACATGATAGCACCTCATTAAAAAGCATTGCAGTTAATAGAAGGTTTTAAGACTTTAGTTACATTATAAATCATTTGTTGATGGTACCATACTCATTTTAGGAATTGTGGTGTGTTCTAAGGTGATTTTACCATGTGAAAAAGCCTTCTGCTGTGATATCATGAATCATGTTTGAGAGAAAACTATTTTCTCATGCTTTTCCCATAGAGGTTTGGAAGGTGATCTTTAAACTAAACTGAGAGCATATTTTCTGTAAATTCACATTATCTTTCTCAGTCATGTGAGAATGAAGTCTGACATTCTCAGTAAAACATGTACATCCAACAAGGGCAGAGACTGTCAGTTGATTTCTTTGTGTTCTACTGCAGCTTCCCAGAGTGCTCTAAAGAACAACTAGAGCGCTAACTGTCCTACTTATGACAAACGTATTGCACACCTGAAGCCATCTTGATTGGAATAAAGTGGTAACTCTTAAAACATTTAATTTAAAAATGAACAAAATGAGGGGCTTCATTTGCCATAGAAAGTATGATTAGTGCTGCAGAAAGAAAAATTAGGGCACATTTTGAGTGACTTCTCAAATCCTCTTCTATTTCATTAAAAAATTCTGACATGCAGACTGAAACATGCACTTTCAATACCAGCAGCAGACTTCCCTGGTGAGCAGTAGCTTTACTACAGTGATCTAATGAGCAACTAGAGTGCTAACATTCAGAATTTATGGCAAATGTGTGACACATCTGAATGCCTTCTTGATGGATCCAAAGTAAAAAACAAAGTATTTCCTACTGAGGAGACTCCAACCTGGTTCCCCAGTTGCAAAGTCTGCAGCTCTGGAAGTAACACCCCATCCTCTCCCCCAAGTGCAACATTTAATCTAATGGTCAACTGGATATAAAAACAAAGATAACAAATAATTTAAAACTGCTTTGTCGCTATTTGAAAACTCAGAAAATATGTCCTAATTTTTTAGTTTTTTAGAGCAATAACCATAATGTTGATGCAAATAAGACCCTCTCATATATGTAATTTCTGAAGGAAATTCTCTGGGTATTACAGTTTTGATTACATCAAGATGACGTCAGGCGTTCCACACTTTTGTAATAAATATAGAATGTTAGCAATCTAGTTGTTCATTAGGATACTGTTGAGAGGCAGAGGCCAGGGGCACGGACTCTGAAAATTGAAGGCAGGTAGGAGGGTGCAGAGACAACAATTTGACCACACTGGGCAGGCAGGAAGGGCAGTGGCACAACAGACTATGGAGGGCAGTGGAAAGGGGGGCAGGGGCAACACACCAACAAAACAGGACTGGCAAGAGAGGCTGTGGCAATATAATAGACCATTGTGGGCAGAAGGAAAAGGCAGTGGTAGTACAACCATACATGCCAACAGACCCGATTCAGCCAGGAAACGTCCAATGTTTTTAAGCTCAAATGGGCTTTATTTGATCTGTCTCCTGTCTACAATCTCTTTTTAAATATAACTCAAATGGGAAACACAATATCCCAGTTTTAAAAAAAAATCTCCCTCTTACCAAGTTCAAAATGTTCGCAAGTATGGTACATTGGATCATGGAATGCAGGAGGAATTGGGATAGGGACATGGACTCGGATAACAGAGGACAGGAGAGAAATGGAGAGGTGCACCAAACTGACCCTACAGGACAGGCATCAGGGTTTGCAGCATCACAATACACCACACAGGGCATGCGGGACGGGAGTGCAGCACAACAATCCATAGAAAGCAATAGGGAGGGGACAGGACCATGCACATGGACAACAGAGAACAGAGGGGAAAGAGGCAATGGTAGCTAGCTGACCATAATGGACAGACAGGAGAGAATGCTGCAGCATAACAGACCATAAAGGCAGGAGGGACGGATCAGGGGCATTAAAATGGAACAGACAAGCCAGGAGGGAGGGAATATGGGTCTGCACATGGAAACAGAGGGCTGGGGGGAAGGGGGCAGGGCAGGAGCAGCAAGATGACCATGGAGGTCAGGCAGGATGGGCACTAGTAACAAGACACACCATGGAGAGCAACAGTGAGACTATGATGGAATACACACAGACCATGGAAGGAAGGTGGGAGGGGGTCAGAGGCAGCTAGCTGACCATACAGGGAAGGTGGGGGGCCCGTGGCAGCACAGAAGACCATGCATGGCAAGCGGGAGGCTTAGTGGCAGCACAATGGCTATGATGGGCAAGAAGGAGGGTGCAGGGGCCTGACCAAAGGACCATGGAGGATAGAAGGGAGGGTCAGGACCTGGGCACAGACGAGAGTTCAGGGAAAGGGGCCTCACAACAGACCGCGTGGGGCAGGCAGGAGGAGCAGTTGCAGCACAACAGACCAGGGAGGGCAGAAGGGTGTGGCAGCAAAATGGACCATGGAGGACAAGAGGAAGGGGATAGGGGCATGGCATGTGGACAGGCAGGGTGGAGGTGGCAGGGACAGGTTACAGTAATCTGACAATGCTAGGCAGGTGGGAGGGGAATGGCAGCTCAACAGAACACTCAGAGTAGATAGGAGTGGCAGGTCCATGGAACATGGTGGGCAAAAAGGATGGAGCAGGGGCATGCACAAAGACATCAGAGGGCAGGGGGAAGGAGAATATGGGCAGCAAGCTAAGCACAGAGGTCAATGATGGGGCATAGAATTGGGCAATGGAGGGCAGGAGGAGTGGACTGGTACATCATGCTAAATGGAGGGCAGTGGCAGCACATCAGACCATGCATGGCAGGAGGGAGGATACTAGTCCATGGATTCAGACAACAGAGGATAGGGAGGAGGTGGATGGGGCAGCAAGCTAATTGTTCAGAGATGGTGGGTATTAGGAACTTTATTGTTTTTAAAATGTGTGTCTGTGCGAACTACTTAAAATATGAACAAGTATGCAGCATAATCTCACTTTTATTCAGGAAGAAGAGGACATTTGTGACTGTGACTCCGGGCTCACTTGGCAGAAACACCCCCTGACCCTCCACCCCCCATCGCAAAATGTAATGCCCGTGAATAGTGTAGGTGAACGCAGTGTTATATAGAACATAGTCCTGAGAGCACGATTGAAAATGAAAACTAGATATCGTGTATGGTATAAACTATGCACCAAAAAGTGTGACATAAGATGAACCAGGGCGTGAAATATAATATGCAATACATTGTGCGCAATGACAGATTCATTGGAGAGCGCGAGATAGCACAGGCACTAGCGCGTGCTATGCGATATGCGCCTTGGAGTATAATATACACAGAGCAGTGTTGTGTATCCTAACTAGCCTCTAAAGTTGTAATATAAAATATGTGCTGGGGAGTGTAACGTTGCATATGCACTGTGACAAAGATATGGATCCCAGATTGTAATATGTATGGCATAGCGCTATGCGTTATAACATAGGCATTGAGGAAGGCACGTTAGATGGGGCAATATTACCCGTGCGAAGGCAAGTGTGGCATGACATATTCATGGCTTGGTGTTACAGTGCACAAGGGCTACAGAGTGTCATAGCATACGCACTAGCTGGTGGAATACAACACAGAGGTGTGTGGCACTCGGCGGGCACTGGTGGGTGTAACACAGCATTGGGTTCAGCCAGGAGCGCGCTGTGACTCTCAAGTGAGGTTCGTCTCCTTTCCAGAGAGTAAAATAAAAAGTATTACACGTACATCGTGAGGTTGGTTTCTTGCATAGTTTTGGTCGAACTTTTATCGAATCCCCTTTGAATGGCTTGGTGTGCGTGTGTATTAAGTGTGCCCGTCATGTTTGTATAAATAAACGACAAGGGTGTCTACTTGAAGAGTACCCACCGGCGGGGGCGCCGGCATTAGGCACGGTAGGGCGTCAGACATGTCAGAGCTTCACTAGCAGTGTAAATACATTCCACGTGGATTCATTGTATGCGTAGTCACCTTTTAATGAATATCATGCAAATCGTCATGGTGATAGGTACATACGGTTTGTCCAGCAAGTCCTAGGTGTTTATATAAATAGAATAAAAAAAAAAAATTATAAAAAAAAAAGGCCGGCCCCGGGGGATGGGGTCCCCGGGGCCATAAGTGACCTGAGGAGGGGGGCAACACAGCCCCCCCCTCCTAAAGAATTAAAAAAAAAATGCAATGGCCCGGGGTTGGGGTCCCTGGGGCCGATTAAGGCCTTGGGAGGAAGGCCACGCGGCCCCCTTCCAAATATTTTTTTATTTTCTAAAAAAAAATTAGGGACAGGCCCTGGGGGATGGGGTCCCCAGGGCCCATAAGCTAGAAAAAGAAGGGGGGCCACACAGCCCTCCTTCTTAAAAAAATAAAATAAATAAAAGACCGGCATCGCGCCGGAGGCCTCGCCCCCTCCTTGCAGCACTCTGCAAACGTGCCCCCCGGCCAGTTGTAAATTGGGGAATTAATTCCCCTTCAATACTGAGGGTCCCTGAGGGCCAACCAGCCCAACAGGTATCTCCAGTATGCGCCAGGGAGCTGCGTTGCAGACAGGTGTTCTGAGGCCACGTCCCTTTTTACACCTCTCTGCAACGCAGCTCTGTGGCGCTTACTGGAGGTACATAGTGGGCTAGTTTGACCCTAGGGACCCTTAGGATTCAAGGGGACTTAATCTCTCAACTTACAACGGCCACAGGGCGCGTTTACACAGTGGTTAAGGGAGGGAACGGGGCCTGAGGTGACGTGTGCAAACACGCCCTGTGGCACGTTTTAAGTTGGGGAAATAATTCCCCTTCAATCCTGAGGGCCCCTGGGGGCCAACTAGCCCACCAGGTGCTTCCAGTAAGCACCACTGCTCTGCATTGCAGAGAGGCGGTGCAGGCCATGCCCCTTTTTACACCTCTCTGCAATGGCGCTTACTGGACGTACCTAGTGGGCTATTTTGCCCCTAGGGACCCTCAGGATTCAAGGGGACTTAATTTCCCAACTTATAACGGCCACAGGGTGTGTTTACACAGTGGGGAAGGGAGGGGACGGGGCCTGAGGTGACGTGTGCAAACACGCCCTGTGGCGCGTTTTAAGAGGTAGCTTTAATCCCCCAGCCCTATTATATACTATGGGCTTACAGAGGAGGTCATGCTAATCACAGAGGGACCCCAACGCATAGTGTTCCCTAGTGTATGTAGATGTTTTCACTGTATTCTGAGTGTCTTTTAACATAGCACTGGCTCTAGGACTGGTTAGTCAGACTCAGTTACCACCAGTATCCGTCTGAAAAAGTTGAGGGTACAGGATGATTTTGCAACAAGGCTTCTTTCTGCTCCTCTGTTTGTTCTTTCTGCACGTTATCCTTCTTCCTGCACTTTTCTTCGTCTTTGAGGACTTCTATTGCTTCTTTCTGCATTCCTTTTTTTACTTTCTGTGCGTTTTTCCTTCTTTCTTCACATGTCCTATCTCTGTAGGCATAGTTAGAAATTAGCATTTAAAAAACCTTTGAAATTCACTGAAAAAACCATAGGTTTCAGGCACGTTATAGTTTGGAATTAGCATTTAAAAAACCTTAGAAATTCACTGAAAAAACCATAGGTTTCAGGGGCGTTATAGTTAGCTGGACTTTTCACTCGTACAAAGCCATTGAAATTCCCACGTTATAGTTAGTTCAGCTAACTATAACTTGCGCGCCCGCAATGCACTGCTGATGACGTCACTCATGACATGGTCAGTGACATCACTCATGACATCACTGATGACATCTCAAATGACATCACTGATGACATCATCCTTGTGATAGAGTGGCAGACCTCCTCTCACCCTAATATAACCTTTGATACACACATTCAAAAATAGAAACTAACATTTTCAAAACAATGTACATACCAATACCAGTTACAAAAACCTATTCAGTAATTCTAAGATCCACATACACATCCACTCATTGACCAACAGTCCTATACAGTCACTCTTACATGTACTCACAACATCATATGTACTCATACACCTATACATCCTGTTACACAACAGCACTCATCCATAGAGTTACTCACACACATAGTCACTCATGCTAATAAAGAATCAAACATCCATTTTCTTGCATATACAGTTATACACACACCACTACACTTACTTCTACAGAAACTTACACATACTTAGTCTTTTAAACAATCACTTATAGAAACACATACTTATTCATACAAAAACTCTTCCAATCTCTCACTCTCACATATACTCACTTATATACACCAATAGTCAAATATACTAGTTAAAAACATATGTAGTTACTCATAAAGACACTATTGAGACAGTCATTCACTCACTAGCACACCCATGCACACACTCATCCACTCATACAGTCCTGCACACATGCTGTCTTCAACACATACAAACAGTGAGTCACTCATTCATGCATCTATGCACTACGTAATACCCTCACCGAACCATACAGACACTCAGACACTCATACTGATACTAAAAAAAAACAACTAATAACCTATATAGACACTCATGTAGCTACTCACCAACCAATGCAGCCACTTATAAACAAAGTGAGAAACTGATACAGATATTTACATATTTAAACATTACTCACTAAGCCATGTATTTACTAAGATACACTTAATCAGTCAGTTATACAATCAATTTTTCAAAAACAAATCATCCATTTATATATATAAAACATATTTACCTTTTACGAAAAACACACATTCACTGGATGATGTCATCAGTGATGTCATTTGAGATGTCATCAGTGATGTCATCAGTGATGTCACTGACCATGTCACGAGTGATGTAATATGTGATGTCATCAGCAGTGCATTGTGGGCGCGCGAGTTATAGTTAGCTGAACTAACTATAACGTGGGAATTTTAAATGGTTTTGTACGAGTGAAAAGTCCAGCTCACCATAACGCCCCTGAAACCTATGGTTTTTTCAGTGAATTTATATATATATATATATACATATATATATATATATTTACACATGAACCTCGGTTTCCCCAAGGAAGGATGACGCAATGTGGTGATTCAATTCGCTGTATTTGTCGGTTGCTCCAACCGACAAATAAAGCGAATTGAATCACCACATGACGTCGTCCTTCCTTGGGGAAACCGAGGTTCCTGTGTAATAAATTACCGGATCGAACTTGGGTGATCTGGCGATGACGACGCGCCCTCTGGTCTGGAGCGCGGTGGCTGTAACTCAAGTAAAGGAGGAAGAGTGTGTTTGCCGCCGCCCCCCTTTACCGCATGAATGGAGAGAGCTTTGGTGCTCGTAAAGCTTTAGGAGGCTATTCTGAGTCTGCGGAGGTATATACGAGTCGGAGGACCCGGGTGAATGCCGTTGAAGTCTCAGGTAGGAGGCACCGTCATTTGGTGGAAAGGAAGAGGGAAAGGCAGCGTTAATAAACTAATCCGTGCCTATTAGGGTTACAGACGCTGGCAGTTGGTGACACTGAGGTTGTTATCTTCGAAGGCTGAATACAATATCGATTTAGGAAATGGGGGAGAGGGAAGAGGCAGCGCTTTCTATTTTTGATTACACGAAAGCAGGCACACACAGGAATGTAGGCACTAATGTGGCAAGCAGGAGAAAACCTCAGATGTCATGGTACGAGTAAAGCGCTTAGAAAAATTAAAGCGCTGGGAACTTTCGAAATGGTGGGAAACCAAATCACTTCAGAGGTATTTGGAAGTAAAAAGGATCCCCAGAGGCTTGAGGATTTTGGTAGCTCCTACTTATGTAGACCCCAACCCAAATATGCTCCGCGAATGGGCGGATAACAATCAAGAATCTTCAAGCAGAATCTTGCATATTAATTAAATATGCAGAAATTGATCGTTCAAAAATGTTGGAGGAAATACAACAAATAATTGAAATGTTGGCTAAAGAAACGAACCAGGATGTAATAGTGAAATTTAAAAAGGACATGCTGGACAGGCTTAAGAAATTAGAAGCTTCTATCAGAGAGTGCAAGGCACAGAAATGTCTTCGCGATAAAGGAGATTATGAGCGTGGACAAATTTATACCTTTGCGAAGAAATTTGAAAATGTACGAAGATAAAGATGAATAGCAATATCAAACCTATAAGTGAAATTCAATCTGGTTTAAGCAGTGTACAAAGCTCAGAGATAGAAACTTCAGCAGATGAGGGACAGAACGGAACAACAATGGATAGAGTACCCTCAGTCATTGATGAATTTGTTTTTTTACAAGAGGAACGGAGATTCAATCTCTGACCCAGAGTTCCAAATTATGCCAAACCGCCAAGAGGAAGAGGCAAAGGCAACAAAGGCGCAAAGGGGCAAAACAACGGGAACTAAAATATATGAGTCAAGATTATCTTGAAATTGAAGATGGAAAGGAAGATAAAACATCAGTCATCAATTTAACCAATATTCAGCTGTCAGTTGAAGAAGAAATAATTCTAGATTTAGGACTGTCCTACTGTCCATCAGCAGACTTTAATTACGTCCAGACAAGAATTGATATCTTTAAGTATATAAGATTGTTAAAATTAAAGAAACATTTTGCGATCAATTAACGATATGACTCTACAAAAAGACCAATAAATACTGAAATAGATGGAAGTCTTTCAGATGATTTACAAGTTAACGATATGGAATTGCTGGTAGGGATGAGACAAATTGTAACTGAAACAGAAATGATGGAAGTACAAGGAATGGCTACAATGATTAATCAAGTGAGTGCAATAGCTGCAGAAGAAGGAATTGAGATTGGGGAAAGTGAATCAACAGCTTTCAGACCCAGCTCACATTTCATTCCAACATCAGCCAGAGACTCTAATGATGTTTTCGATGATCTAGTAATCAATGATTTGAAAAACTTAGAAAAATGTACAAGTGTAAAAAATAAAACACTGTCAAAGCAACAGAAGCAACATTCTGCCCTGAGTACAAAATTGATAGAAGATAAAAATTGTATAGTACGCAATGCTGATAAGGGTGGGAACGTGGTGTTGTGGGATAAACAGAAATATCTTAATGAAGCATATAAGCAGTTAAACAACAAGTCATGTTATGTTAGAATAACAGAAGAAACCATGTTACAGAGCCATTATCAGTATAACGAACAACTACAAGATTGGTTTGGTCATGGCATGCTTTCACAAGATGAGTTTAAGTTTTTAAAAATCAATAATCCAGTGACACCTGTTTTTTATCAATTGCCTAAGGTGCATAAAGACATTGAGAATCCTCCTGGTCGACCTATTATATCCGCTATAGGAAGCGGGTTAGAAAACACCTCCAAATTCGTTGACGCATTCTTAAATCCACTAGTAAAAGTGCTTCCCTCCTATATACAGGATACGGGTGCATTTTTAAAAGTAATTTATGACTTACCCTGGGAACAAGATCTATTACTAGTTACCATTGATGTCACTACATTGTATACAAGCACAAACATGAAGATGGATTGAATGCTGTCAGATATTTCTTGGGTAATAGACCAATTAAAATGTGGTCCCATTCACAGATGTTATTAGCCATGGTGTCAACTTGTTTAAAAAACAACTATTTTATTTTCAACGAGGAATTGTACCATCAAACATGTGTTACTGCGATGGGCACCTGCTTCGCCCCCAGCTATGCGAATTTGCATATGGGCTGGTGGGAGGAGCAGGTGATCCGGAAGCAGTACCAGGAGGAATGGGATAATAACATTTTACATTGGAGTCGGTATATAGACGACTTATTTATCGTCTGGAAGGGCTCAGTAACATCAGTAAATGAGTTCATCAACAAGCTTCAGATGAATAGTTGAAACCTGAAATTCACATGTACGGTTAGTGATACTGCGATTTATTTTTTTAGATCTAACAATTTATGTAAAAGATTGTAAATTGCAGACAAAACTCTATAGAAAAGTTACAGCAGGGAATACACTGCTACATGCAGAGAGCTTTCACCCTAGTAATCTAGTGAAAAGCATCCCATTTGGGGAGAGTTTGAGAGTATTAAGAAGCTGCAGTGAGCCAGAAGTGAAAGAGAATGAGTTGTTGAAATTGAAAAAAAGATTTTGAAAAAGAGGCTATACTGAGAATTGTTTGCAAGCTTCAATTGAGAAAGTGAAGAAATGTATTCAAAGTGAAGGAGAATGAGAAAAATCCAAATGTGTAGATTAATTACAACCTTCAATACACTACACGGTCCTGTCAGAAATATTGTGTCTAAACATTGGCATGTGATTAGGAATGATCCAGTGCTTTTTAAATTAATGCCTAGGAGAGCACTAATAACTTTTCGCAGGGCCAGGTCTTATAAACAGATGTTAGACATGATTTCCAAAAAAGATACATCTGTTACTAGCTCGACTTGGTTGAAACGCAAAGATGGTTTTATAAGATGTACGAAATGTAAGGCATGCGCACATGGGAAAAATATGACGACCTATAAACCAGAATTACCGAAAAGAGTAAAAAAGATTAAAGGGTAATTTAATTGCAAAACAGAATATGCTGTATATGTTTTAAGATGTGCATGCAATTTACAATAAGTTGGGAGCACATAAGCGTATTCTGCAGCATTTAAGAGCGATCAAAAATGGTGATAGATCGTAATCAGTGGCACGCCATTTTGAACGATTTCATGACAAAGATGTTCAAAGTTTGGTTTATTTTGTCATTGATGCAATTCCACCTTGTAGCAGAGGGGGTGATAGAGAAAAGAAACTACGGAGATTGGAATCCTGCTACATAGTTGAGCTAGATTCTAGAAGCCCTGCTGGTCTCAATATGGAAGCAGATTTGTATACTCATTTATGAGTTTGATGTGTACTGCATATAAGAGTCATCATTTGATGATTGAAACTGTGAATAAATTCCCTTTCTTGAATTTTGAGTTCCTTTAAAGCACTATTTATAAGCACTTTTTAGTCTGCACACTGTCTATGATTCATTTGGGTTTTGCCCACTGGGGTTAAATAGCTGTTATGGCATTGTGTTATTTGATGAAGTGTTAATATAAGCCCACTTGGGCATGATAGAACATAAACTATACTGTTCACTAGGGGGGCGTATTTGTATAAAGAGCGATTATACTTTGATTGTAACAGAGACAAAATACACGAGGAAATTATTAGTTTCTGAAAAAAGAAGAGAAATGATTGGCTGTTTGAGAACATTATAGACTGAAAAGTAGGGTGCATGTTTTTGTGTTTTAAAAGCATGTTCCTTATTGTTTAGTAAAAACTGTTTGAAAGGAACGTTAGATATTTTGAAAAGTCAAGCACACTTGCTGTTTGGATTTGCAACATTGTGTGCTGAACTTGTGACCTGTGTGTTCAGTTGAGTGTTCCATGAACTGTTACTATGGTAACTAGCATTAAGCAGAATGGGGTTAGGGTTGAAAGTTATGTCAATTGGACAGGGTTGGGATGTGTAATCAATAGAAATGTGTGTTAGATTTTGAATTAATTTGTGAAGCAATGTGATTTGATATTTACATGTATATGTGTGCAGAATGAGAGGGAAAGTTTGCCATTTCTTGGTTTTGCTAAGAGTAGTGCACTACAGACATTCCGTATAAGAAAATCTGGTGTGTGATTGAGATACTTCTTAATCTACAATTCAATTTGAAAGGTGAGTTATTAATTTGTGAGGGGTTGTATGTGGTGCCTTTGTTTTTAATAAGACTACTGTGTTTCTCCTGCTAAAATCTAGGGAATAGTCTTGCTTGTCTAGAATCACACTGTCAATCTGTGTGTATTTGGGCATCCATTGTGAGAGAAGTATTTGCTTTATTCATGTCTTTTGTGACACATAACTTCTAAAAAACCTATCCTGTTCTCAAGTTTTAGTAGAATTAGAAGCCAGTCATTGCTTATGCATTCGCAGAATGAGTTTGGCTTTCACACTAGAATGCAGTAGTGAAATATGTAGAATGTGTGCAGTCACCTTACCCCTTCCAGACTATTGAATCTGTTTTGCTAAAGTCCAAAGAATAGTGTTGCTTGTCTAGAATCACACTGTGAGTCTGTGTGCATTTGGGCAACCATTGTGAGAGAAGCCTTTGGTTACTTCATGTATTTGCTGACACATAACTGCTTAAAAACCTATCCTGTTGTCATATTTTAGTAGTATTAGAAGGCAGCCATTGCTTATGCATTCGCAGAATGAGTCAGGCATTGACACTAGAGTGCAGTAGTGAAATATGTAGAATGTGTACAGTCACCTTACCCCTTCCAGACTAGTGAGTCTGTTTTGCTAAAGTCCAAGGAATAGTGTTGTTTGTCTAGAATCACACTGTGAATCTGTGTGCATTTGGGCAACCATTGAGAGAGAAGCATTTGGTTACTTCATGTATTTGCTGACACATAACTGCTTAAAAATCTATGATACCCCTTGCATTTCTCTAGTGGCCCATTCAGTACCATGTACTAATCCATGCAGTGCACTAAAACACAACTAATTATAAATTCACCCAGTTTCTCTCCTTGTACTACTCTAATCATTCAGTCAGTACCCAAGTACTCATGCAGTGATCCAGGGCCTTAGCACATGGACTGCTTCAAACTCCTATCCATTATGCATGTAGTCCTTTAACCACCTACACACTTGTGTTCCAGGCCTTCAATTCCCCAGTCAGTATACATAAACTCCTGCAAACACCCTGTCACTCCCCTTGTACTCCTCTAGTGACCCATTCATCACTATGTACTAATCCATTCACTGCACCAAAACCCAACCACTTATAAATTCACCCAGACACTCTCCTTGCAGTACTCTAATCATTCAGTCAGTACGCAAGTATTTCTCCTCATTTTTTCTCTTTCAATATATGCTGCATTGCACAGCATACATTGAAGGAGGAAAATGCCTTCACTGATTGTTTTTGTGTAGGAAGGTGTGTCTTCCTGCACAAAAACAAACTCGGCACGGCACAGATATCCTTGCACCATGGTGCAAGGGTGCCTGTATCACCGCATGGCTGCAGTTTAAGCAGCAGTGCAGAGGGAAGCATAGACTTGCAACATATTTATGTACATATGTTTCATCCCTGTGCTTCGGAAGTACCACAGCACACTGCAGCTAAAGAGCTAACAGTGTCATGCTGCAGCACTTCCTTATAGTTCTGAACTTATACATTCATCATACACTACTAATGCATTCTTTCAGTCAATTATGCACTACGCATACATTCAACCAAACTTTCACACACCATCATACAAATATAGCTCTTTTTTTAACCAGAGAAGTTAGTTCTGAAAATAACTTATTTTTTGTTGTTTTTTTGTTTTATATTTTTTTTGTACTTTTTTGAACGATTTTGTTATTTTTTTGTTATTTTTTTAAAAGAAAAAAAAAGTACAGGAGGAACAAAACAATCAACTTCAGGAAAAAAAAGTCTAACAGCGATGACTTCTCTGTGCTGTGCAGATTAGATCCACAGACTGCTCTCCATAGCAGAGTAGTTTGTTGCACTTGATACAGTGGATTTTTAGTTGACCAAATTCTGGACGTACGTCCAGATGTGCTGGCGAAGAAGATGTACCAGAAGTACTAGCCACTGAAGGTGGAGGGTTATCTTGAAGTCTTCTGCACTCCTCCCGAGCCAGGTTGACGGGGTGGAGAGTCTTGAGGTGATTGTACATACTTGCTGTACAGCAGGAATATTTCTTGTTGGGACCGCCTCTTGAAAGAACCCTTTCGCAAATTCTGCAGGTCACTTTTGTGGCATTTACCTTTTTTAGGCCTTCTGGGATCGAAATATTTTTCCAAACCACTGAAGTAGCTCTTTGAGGGCGTGCAGGTTCAGGAACAAATTCTTCATCTGAAGAATGCTCTGAATCCGGTGCTGGCTGCTGTCCTGAAGCCATTGTGTGCAGAATTCAGTAAATAGCACAAAGGAAATGAGGCAAAAAACGTTCTTCTCAGGTGAGAGATGTTCCTCCAAAGAAGGTCTAAGAAGAATGATTGAAATGGGTGGGGTCCTTCAATAGTTACAATAGGAAATGTTATGAACCAATCAAATACATTTTTTCAGGTCACATGGGGTCCGCGCACCGTGCGCACATGCAGAACGCACCCAACGCGACTTCGCGGAATTGCAGTTAAAAGTAATATAGGTTTATTAATAGTAAAAGTATATTATTTTTATGATTAGCTTAGATAATGTCTTGCCCTAATATGTATATTAAATACATATATATATAATTTTAGACATTTAAAAATTTTGTGGAAGTCACGCACTCACCGCGTTGAACACGTATATGACATTACGCGGAAGTACGTGAGCGTTGCGTAAAGTAATGTGCATGTGTCGCGTATGCGCCTGGAGTCGCGTACCGGTCGCATAGCGATCGTGCACGAAAATACGCACCCATCGCACACCCTACGAGGATCCTACACAACATTCCTAAAATGGCGGCTAGGTTCTGCGCCGTGATCGAGCAAGGTACCCTTTGGGTGCGCGACTCCCAAAAATATATTTTTTTTAAAAAGCAATAAAGAAAATAATGTAAATATATTAAAATAAAAATATAAAACAAAAAAAAACATTATTTGAGTTTCAATATTTAAAAAAACATTTTTTCCCCATTTATATTAAAAATATATAATGTAATTTAAAAAATTAAATATGTAAAAATAAACAGTTAAAAAACTATAGAAAATCAGTATCAAAAAAATTAAATATAACTATTATTACATTTAAAAATTAGCATTTAAAAAAACCTTTTATATTCACTGAAAAAACCATAGGTTTCAGACATGTTATAGTTAGGAATTAGCATTTAAAAATCCTTAGAAATTCACTGAAAAAAACATAGGTTTCAGGGGTGTTATAGTTTGCTGGACATTTCACTCATACGAAACCATTGAAATTCCTCCGTTATAGTTAGTTCTACTAACTATAACTCGCGCGCCCGCAATCCACTGCTGATGATGTCACATATTACATCATTCATGACATGGTCAGTGACATCACTGATGACATCTCAAATGACATCACTGATGACATCATCCACGTGACAATCTGATACACATTATCACACAGTAGTATTACCTTTAATCACTCAGTATAAAATACAAAGTACCATTTTTGAAACCATTGACACACCAATACAAGTTTCTAAAAACCCACTCAGAGATTCCTAGGTCTACACACACATCTAAACACTCATCTATAAATTAACTCCTACAAGATGTTACAAATTAATAGAACACTTTCAAATGCACTTATACACCTACATCAACATTGACACACCAGCACACATCCTACTCAGTTATACAGTCATCCTACTCACTTATGTAAACTATTGATCACACTTACATTTACTCAGCTACACACTTATACAAACACTACTTCATTTATTTATACAGATAGTAACTCGTATTTAGTGTCTTATAAAGTCACTATTACAAGTATACAGTCATCTATACAGTCATTTGCACAATTACTGACTCTTATGTATAGTTTTTTATATACAATAACTGTCACATACACTGCCTTTTATTTTTTCAACTTCGTTGCACATGTATCACTAAGAGATATATTTGCGGAATCAACACAGTCATAAACATACTCACTCACCCAAACAACTGTTTCCACATGCACTCTTAACCTCATATACCTAGTGAATCAACTATTCACACATCTTTGTACAGTCACACACCATATCATGAGTGATGTAATATGTGACGTCATCAGCAGTGCATTGCGGGGGGGTGAGTTATAGTTATCACAACTAACTATAACGGCAGAATTTCTCTGGTTTTGTACGAGTGAAATGTCCAACTAACTATAATGTCCCTGAAACCTCTGGTTTTTTCAGTGAATTTCAAAGGTTTTTTAAATGATAATTCCTAACTATAACGCCCCTGAAACCTATAGTGTTAATATACACACACTGTCCCTAAATAAAGTTCTAGCGATTATAGTTTCAGTCCATTCCCAGCTCATTTGAGATGTCATGAGTGATGTCATGAGTGATGTAACTCACCTTGTCATGAATGATGTAATGTCAGAGGTCATTAGCAGTACATTGTGGGGGCGTAAGTTATAGTTAGCTCAGGTAACTATAACTGCTGAATTTCACTGGTTGTGTATGAGTGAAATCTGAGTCTCACTATAACATCACTGTAATCTTTATTTCAGCACATTTCTAGTTTCTTTTAATGTTAAGTAAGATGCATATCTCAATGGATGGTGGGGGTTTGGAAGCAGAGCCTGGCCTGGCATTGTGCTTCCCCCACCCAAGCTTGCTGCTCCTGCCTCCCCTCCTCCTAGCCATCCATTTTCCAAGTCCATATCCTTGCTCCCTTATTACAGCCCTGTGTGGTCGTTGTTCTGCCACTGGCCTTCCCGCCTTCTCTGAACAGTTAGCTTGCTGCCCCATCTACCTCCTCCCTATCCTCTGTTGTCTGAATCCATGCACTAGCCTCCTCCCTCCGGCCATGCATGGTTTGATGTGCTGCCACTGCCCTCCTTTTACCATGATGTCCCAGTCCACTCCTCCTATCCTCCATTGACCAATTATATGCCCCGTCATTGACCTCCTGCTTAGCCTCTGTGCTCAGCTTGCTGCCCCTATTCTCCTTTTCCCTGCCCTCCGATGTCTGTGTGCATTCCCCTGCTCCATCCTTTTTGCCCACCATGTTCCATGGACCTGCTCCTCCTATCTACTCTGAGTGTTCTGTTGAGCTGCCACTCCCCTCCCACCTGCCTAGCATTGTCAGATTACTGTAACCTGTCCCTGCCACCTCCACCCTGCCTGTCCACATGCCATGCCCCTATCCCCTTCCTCCTGTCCTCCATGGTCCATTTTACTGCCACACCCTTCTGCCCTCCCTGGTCTGTTGTGCTGCAACTGCTCCTCCTGCCTGCCCCGCGTGGTCTGTTGTGAGGCCCCTTCCCCTGAACTCTCTTGTCTGTGCCCGGGTCCTGACGCTCCCTTCTATCCTCCATGGTCCTTTAGTCATGCCCCTGCACCCTACTTCTTGCCCATCATAGCCATTGTGCTGCCACTAAGCCTCCCGCTTGCCATGCATGGTCTTCTGTGCTGCCACGGCCCCTCCCACCTTCCCTTTGTGGTCAGCTAGCTGCCCCTGACCCCCTCCCACCTTCCTTCCATGGTCTGTGTGTATTCCATCATAGTCTCACTGTTGCTCTCCATGGTGTGTCTTGTTACTAGTGCCCATCCTGCCTGACCTCCATGGTCATCTTGCTGCTCCTGCCCTGCCCCTTGCCCCCAGCCCTCTGTTTCCATGTGCAGACCCCTATACCCTCCCTCCTGGCTTGTCTGTTCCATTGTAATGCCCCTGGTCCATCCCTCCTGCCCTTTATGGTCTGTTATGCTGCAGCTTTCTCTCCTATCTGTCCATTATGGTCAGCTATCTACCATTGCCTCTTTCCCCTCTGTTCTCTATTGTCCATGTGCATGGTCCTGTCCCTATTGCTTTCTATGGATTGTTGTGCTGCACTCCCGTCCCGCATGCCCTGTGTGGTGTATTGTGCTGCTGCAAACCCTGATGCCTGTCCTCTAGGGTCAGTTTGGTGCACCTCTCCATGTCTCTCCTGTCCTCTCTTATCCGAGTCCATGTCCCCATCCCAATTCCTCCTGCCTACCATGATCCAATGTACCATACTTGTGAACATTTTGAACTTGGTAAGAGGGAGATTTTTTTTAAAAACTGGGATATTGATTTTCCCCTTTGAGTTACATTGAAAAAGAGATTGTAAACAGGAGACAGATCAAATGAAGCCCATTTGAGCTTAAAAACATTGGACATTTCCTGGCTGAATCGGGTCTGTTGGCATGTATGGTTGTACTACCACTGCCTCTTCCTTCTGCCCACAATGGTCTATTATATTGCCACAGCCTCTCTTGCCAGTCCTGTATTGTTGGTTTGTTGGCCCTGCCCCCCTTTCCACTGCCCTCCATAGTCTGTTGTGCTGCCACTGCCCTTCCTGCCTGCCGAGTGTGGTCAAATTGTTGTCTCTGCACCCTCCTACCTGCCTTCAATTTTCAGAGTCCGTGCCCCTGGCCTCTGCCTCTCAACAGTATCCTAATGAACAACTAGATTGCTAACATTCTATATTTATTACAAAAGTGTGGCACGCCTGACATCATCTTGATGTAATCAAAACTGTAATACCTAGAGGATTTCCTTTAGAAATTACATTGATGATAGGGTCTTATTTGCATCGAAATTATGTTTAGTGCTCTGAAAAATGAAATGAGGACATATTTTCTGAGTTTTCAAGTAGGGACAAAGCTAAGCCTGGGCAAAGCACTACGCTACGCTCGCGTAGTTTGCGAAGTTCGCGCTACTTCGCACTACGCGAACTGCACGTAGCACAGTGCGAACACACGTAGCGTAGTGTTGCGTAGTGCTGCGGTCATTTTTTACTTGCTCGCGGTCCTCAACGTCAAGTTGGCGACCGCGAGCAAGCAAAATGACATCCCGGCGAGACTTTTTCCTTGTTCGCGATCAGCAACATCAAGTTGGCGATCGCGAGCATGGAAAATAAACCTCCCGGCGAGATTTCCAACGCGAGGAGGTCAGGTTTCTCATTGCGAGTGGTCGCGTATGCTCACGACCGCTCGCGATGAGAAACTACCAGTTCGCGTTGAGAAAGCTGCCACTCGAGTAAAAATCTACTCGAGCAGCAGAAAACTACAGCTCGCACTGTGCAAGATGCCATTTTCAATGATTGCACAGTGCCGGTTGCTTGTCCGCACTGTGCAATCATTGAAACCGACATCTGGCACAGTGCGAACAAGTTACTACGCAGTTCGTGAAGTGCTACGCGTAGCTCGCGTAGTGCGAACTGCACTTTGCGTAGCTTCGCGAAGTGCTACTTCGCGAACTACGCCCAGGGTTAGACAAAGCACTTTTAAATTATTTGTTATCTTTATGTTTTTTTTTTCCAGTTGACCACTTGATTAAATGTTGCAATTAGGGGAGAGGATGTGGTGTTACTTCCAGGGCTGCAGACTTTGCAACTGGGGAACCAGGTTGGAGTTTCTGCTTCAGCTCGACATTCTGTGATTCTGGTCAAATCACTTAATCTCCCCATGTCTACAACCAAAATGAATTTGTCCTTGTGTGATGTAACCAATGCTCATGTAAAGCAGTCCAATGCCTGACCAGTCTGCACTATATAAAACAGCAAAAACACAAAAAAGAAAAAGTATTTTGCACACTTCTGTCATTGGGCTACATGTGGGCTACATCTGGATGATATGTGTCCTACATTTGGGCTCTTTTGTCTCTGGTGGCCATCTTGGGAGACTTATTTGTTATGAAGTTTCCTAATTTCCTCATTTACTGCAGACTCCTCAGTAGGAAATACTTTCAGTTTTTTACTTTGATTCCATCAAGAAGGCATTGATATGTGTCACACATTTGCCATAAATTCAGAATGTTTGCACTCTAGTTGCTCATTAGATCACTGTAGTTAAGCTACTGCTCACCAGGGAAGTCTGCTGCTGGTATTGAAAGTGCATGTTTCAGTATGCATGTCAGAATGTTTTAATGGAATAGAAGAGGATTTGAGAAGTCACTCAAAATGTGCCCTATTTTTTCTTTCTGCAGCACTAATCATAATTTCTATGGCAAAATGAACCCCCTCATTTTGTTCCTTTTCAAATTAAATGTTTTAAGTGTTACCACTTGATTATAATCAAGATGGCTTCAGGTGTGCCATACTTTTGTCAGAAGTAAGACTGTTAGCGCTGTAGTTGTTCTTTAGAACACTCTGGGACATTATGTCATTGGGCTCTACATTGGCTACATCTGGGTGATATTTGTGCTACATTTCGGCTCTTTTGTCTCTAGTGGCCATCTTGGGAGACTTATTTGTTATGAAGTTTCCTAATTTCTTCATTTACTACAGTCTCTTCAGTAGGAAATACTTTCAGTTTTTTTTTACTTTGATTCCATCAAGAAGGCATTTAGATATGTCACACGTTTGCCATAAATTCAGAATGTTAGCACTCTAGTTGCTCATTAGATCACTGTAGTAAAGCTACTGCTCACCAGGGAAGTCTCCTGCTGGTATTGAAAGTGCATGTTTCAGTCTGCATGTCAGAATGTTTTAATGAAATAGAGGAGGATTTGAGAAGTCACTCAAAATGTGCCCTCATTTTTCTTTCTGCAGCACTAATCATAACATCTATGGCAAAATAAACCCTCTCATTTTGTTCCTTTTTAAATTGATTGTTTTAAGAGTTACCACTTTATTCCAATCAAGATGGCTTCAGGTGTGCAATAGTTTTGTCATGAGTAAGACTGTTAGCACTCTAGTTGTTTTTTAGAACACTGGGAAGCTGCAGTAGAACACAAAGGAATCCACTAACAGTCTCTGCCCTTGTTGGATATACAAGTTTTACTGAGAATGTCAGACTTCATTCTCACAAGACTGAGAAAGATAATGTGAATTTATAGAAAATATGCTCTTATTTTAGCTTCCAGATCACCTTCCAAACCTCTGTGGGAAAAGTATGAGAAAATTGTTTTCTCTCAAACATGATTCATGATATCCCAGCAGAAGGCTTTTCCACCTGGTAAAATCACCTTAGAACACACCACAATTCCTAAAATTAGTATGGTACCATCAACAAATGATTTATAAAGTAACTAAAGTCTTTTCACCCTTTATACGTTCTCCTTTTGGTGACCCTCAAAACCTTCCATTAACTGCAATGCTTTTTAATGAGGTGCTATCATATATATTGGTCCTAAGATGGCTGGCAACACTTCTTGGATGAAGTGCTGACAGCCAATCAGATCTCACGATGAGATGTGTGGTTAGGCTCCGCCCAGATACATAAAATTATTTTTCCTTTAATATTTAAAAAACTACTGGATGGATTTACACCATTTAACAAAAAGGTCGCTTTCTGAACCAAGAGCTACCTTTCTGCCAAATTTGGTGTAATTCCGTTCAGCAGTTCGGGCTGTAGCTTTGGCAAAAGTTTCCTATGGAAATTTACAAGGGGAAAATGTATTTTGGGACCTCCCTTTTTTCTCAGCCCTTGCTTGATGAATCGCCCTGAAACTTTCAAGACAGGAGCTGACCGGTGCGCCCCATTAGTTTTGAAAATGTATATATTCATTCCCAAGGAAGCAGGGTCAACAGTGTCAGATGCCAGTAAGAACTCGTACTCCACAACTTCACTGACAAAAAAAACCCACTGCGCGCATCACCTTTAAAAGGAGAGATGCCATGTGATACCATAGACATAGAAAAAATACCTCCTTTTGTAGCTGTAATGAGGCACTGGTAAATCATAAATATATACTGTTGGAATACATAGCATAGTTTTCACAAAACATACATTAGTGGTCAAGTCTATAAAAAGGTAGTACAAAATTCAATTTATCTCCACGTATGTCACATATGGGCACAATACCTATCTTGCAGATAGCCCATCGACACCAGTTGAACTCATAAGCTGTTCCCATTCACATTTAAAGTGACATGACACCAGAAATTAGCTGTGTATTACACTATGATGCACCTCCCCGGGACTTATTTAATTTATTGGAAGGAGGGCTGTGTGGAACCCCTCTATGGGCTCATATAAGCCGTGGGTACCACTACCTCCTTGGGGCATTTTTTTCTTTAAGGGAGCAGGGCCACGCGGGCCCCCCTCTTTTCAAGGGTTTGTTGAAGCCATGGAGAACACCACCTCCCCAGGGCTAAATGAAAATATTTGTAGCAGGGGCGGGTTTCATGGACCCCTGGGCCCTGGGAACCACCACCTCCCGGGGCATATAATATATTCAAAATTGGGAGGGGGGCTGTCCCGCCCCCCCCTATGGGCCAACACCGCCCTGGGAACCACCACCTTCCCGATCCCCGGCCTTGGCAAAGTAAAGGAGGGGGCCGTGAATATCCTAGTATGCAAATGCCCAAAATGTATCGAATCACTCACACAGCCACCCACAGACATATGCGGGCAATCACACACCCACTCACAGACCGACACAGGCACTCACAGACCCATGCAGGCACTCACACACCCACTCAGACACTCACACAGGTACTCACAGACACACTTACAGATCCACACAGGCACTCACAGACACACACAGACAGTCACTTACCCACTCGCACAGGCACTCCAAGACCCACACAGACACTTACACACCCACTCACAGACCCACTCACAGACCTACACAGCCACTCACGCAACCACTCTCAAAGGTGACGGATTTAAGTTAGGATTCAATAGTTTAAAAACCATAGATATTTACTGAAAAAACCCAAAAATTACTGGGATGTTATAGTTAGGAAATGGAGTTTTAAAAAACCTTAGAAATTCAATAAAAAAACAAAGGTTACAGCAATGTTATATTAGGCTCAGATTTCACTCATACAAAGCCATTGAAATTCAGCAATTATAGTTACCTGAGCTAACTATAACTTACGCACCGACAATGCACTGCTTATGACCTCACATATTACATCACTCATGACATGGTTAGTGGCATCACTGATGACATCACTGATGCCATCTCAAATAACATCACTGATGACATTGATATTGAGGTTCTAAGCAGTGCATTGCAGGGTCGTAAGTTATAGTTAGCTCAGGTAACTATAATTTCTGAATTTCAATGGTTTTGTATGAATAAATATATATGCTATACAGTGGTGATTGCCACTGTGTGGTTATAGTTAACCCTGGGCGTAGTTTGCGTAGTAGCACTACACGTAGCTACGTGGAGTACACTTTGATCTACATTCAGCTACTCCTCAAACTGTGTAGTGCGTAGCTGATAGCACTGTGTGCTTCTCTGCACTGAGCAATAATTGCAAACAGCATCTTGTACACTGCAAGTTATGATAAAATAAGCATTTCTGTTTTTATATGCTAAAATGCATATAGTCAATTGACAAAAGTGAAAATGATAAATTAGCTATCAGTGAGAGAGGTGATGATTTTGGGATCCTCCCGAAACTAGGGAGAGAACCAAGCAGATGCCTTGAAAACAAAAAGCACATCTTCTTGAACGATTCGGCGGTGGTCCCATCCTCTGAGGACCACCCCAAGCACAGTTATTGGCAAAAATACAATCCCAACCAAAGGACCTGCAAAGCATTATGGGACAAGATTAGCAGTGGACAGTGAATATTATAGTATCCAATATCAAAATAATTCTACAAAGAGCTGCAGTTCAACTAGTCGTTACTAGATGTCCCTCACGAGTCAAATGCAAAAGTATTGAAATTATTGTTACATCAAGCTGCAGTTCCACTCGTCGTTACTAGATGTACCTCACGACACAAGTCAAATGCAAAAGCTTCATGAAAGGGTTTCAATGCTTTTGCATTTGACTCGTGAGGGACATCTAGTAACGACTAGTGGAACTGCAGCTTGATGTAATAATAATTTCAATGCTTTTGCATTTGACTCGTGAGGGACATCTAGTAACGACTAGTTGAACTGCAGGTCTTTGTAGAATTATTTTGATATTGGACATTATAATATTCACTGCCCACTGCTAATCTCATCCCATAATGCTTTGCAGGGCCTTTGGTTGGGATTGTATTTTTGCCCATAACTGTGCTTGGGGTGGTCCTAGGAGGAAGGGACCACCATGGAATCGTTCACCAGCATGATATGCTCTTTGTGTTCAAGGCATCTGCTTGTTCCTCCCCCTAGGTTAGGGGGGACCCCAAAATCATCACCTTTCTCATTGCCTAATGTTTTCTTTCACAGTTCACTTTTGTAAATTGGTTATAGGCTTTCTAGGATGTAAATTTGCTTTAGCAAAGCATTTGTGGGTATTATTGCTCTGCTACATGTTGTAGCACAGTTTGTGCACTGTGCTACGTGCATTTTGCGCAGTGTGTAATAGTGCAAACTACGCATGCTCCGTCAGTGAAGCATAGTACTATGCCCAGTGTTAGTTATAGTAGTTAGGACAGCATTTTTTTTATTTTGCAACTGACTTGTTGCCGTGTGACAAACCTGGATGAAGCTTTCCAAAAATAAAATTCATCCACCTCAGTGATCCATCAAGTGGGGGCCATTTTTTTTACATTTTCAGTCCTGTGGTACTCCCGCAGGACCAACCATCCAGATTTGATTCACCTTTTAACCCCTTCAAGTCAACCCATTCGTGAAAGACTTTCCAGGAAGGAGCTTGTGTTAATTAATCTTTGGAAAGTTTTGTGATGATTCATCAAACGGCGCAAAAGTTATTAGCAAAACAAAAAATGCACTTATTATGGAAGTTCTGAAACTCTGACCTAACTATAACTACAGAGTGGCGATTGCCAATGTTACACATTAGCTGGAGCATCACCATCCTTCTCTATTCAATGCACTGCCTGGAGCTTGGGGGACTGAATGGAAGCTGAAGCTTGGTGCACATGGAGCCAGTACAGGGGCAGCCTGTGCAAGTAAGAGCAGTGGGGCGGGGATACAACAGATAACACAAGGGAAAATTAATTATTTATTTAATTTTCCCTCAGCGTCGTCTGTCAAATCCCACCCCACCCCGCCCACCACTCTTACCTACACGGGCCGCTCCTGACCCAGTAGCATCAGTAAATTGTAAGCACAGGCTTCACATTGCCGTACTGGGCAGTAGAAGGCTCTGCAATGGTGTTTGATGATGACAGTTGGCAAAGACAGTGTTGAGCAGGGACATTGCCACATGGCCCCTTGTTGTACCACTCAGACTTAGCTCCCTTCTCTAATTCTACCAGCCCTACACTTTATTGAGTGAGTGGACTCATTGAGTGAATACAATGCTTTCCACTGTATCTGGAACATCACTTCAAAGACGTTGTGGCTCAGGATCTTTGAAAGAGTTCAAAAGTAAATATCAACACTGAACTAGACTGAGCAAGATACTATTGTGACCTAGCCTGACTTCCCCTAGAGGGCAAGATATGAATGTTTGCTTTAAAAAACAAAAATAGGCCAAATACACTTTTTACAGCACTGATTTTAAATACATTTGCTGAAATGCCATAGATTCTGAATGTGGATTTCAGACATATTACAGCACTTTCATGGTATGACAAGCAAGGTTAACCCACCCGAGGTGTTCTGGTTCACCTCAAAAGATGTTGACGAAATGGTGGCATAGCATATTGCAATCCTGTCCCATCTAGGTAGATTCTCAGTCGCATGTTATGACTGAAAATCTAATTTGAAAGTGCAGAGTAGAAAAAAAAATACAATGCACTGCTGAGGAAATATTGTTACTCTCTCATTCAGCTTGCTCATGAGGAATGTTTTCATTCTAGTGGTATTGCTGTAAAAACTGATTAAAGCCTATAAACATTACTTAACCTGGGCATGCAACTGAAAGGACCTCTGAGGGGGCTGTATACAGACATATGCCCAAGTTTGGGGCTATCTCACAGAAGCCCACTTTAAAATGCTGCAGCAGGAGGTTGTAGTAAATGCAAAGCCTTAGTGCAACATTTTAATGGCTTATTTTAGATAAGCTCTGATTGAGGTGAGTGGTCTGAAACTTGTCTCCATACAATGAAAGAATCACAGTGATACTGAACCAAGCAGGGGTTAGATATCACCTATATGTCAACAACACACACCTCTACTACAAAATAACTTCACCCAGAGACATCTGGCATCTAAACACCAAACTAACCAAGATACAAACCTGGTTAAGCACCAACCACCTAAAGCTGAACCCCAACAAGACTGTACTCCTCCTTTTCCCCTAAAAATAAACCTTTAACAATTCAAAAATAGCTCAAGAATTTGGACACACTAAACTGTTCTCCTTTACTTTCCAACTCCGTAAAGTCCCTGGGTAGCACCCTGGACAAAAACATATCAATGAAGGCCCACATCAACAACTCAGCCAAAGGATCACTCTAAACACTGAAACATCACAAGAAAATCAAACTGTTTATTTCCCCTGATGATATTAAGATGGTTGTGCAATCACTAGTCCTCTCAAAACTTGACTACGTCACCGCCAAAATCATTGGGACATCAAAAAGTAACTTTTTCCCCCTAAGAGTAACTCTCGATGCAGTTGCCAGACTCCTCACAGGAATTAAATGGTTTGAACACATCCCACCTATCCTCAAGAGTCTCAATTGGCTTCCCATTGAAGGAAGATGAAGATGCATCTTCAAGATAGCTTGTATCACTCACAAAGCCCTTCATGCAAAAAGAAAAACAAAGAAACCAATCTATCTAGAGCAGGAAGAGACCAGGCCCTGAGAAGCTCTAACTCAGTCCTTCCCAGACCTCCAAATCTGAAGAAGACATCATCCCAGGCATGCTCTTTCTCAGGAAATGCTCCTAGGTTTTGGAACTCACTCCCTATGGAACTCCACTGCAGCCCCTCCTTTTCTTGCTTAAAACGGGACCTCAAATCTCTACACCTCCACAACTACTTCAAAACACGCACAAGATGATCCACATTTCCCAAAGATCCAACCATCATCGACAGGATCCTTTGCAGCGTTCGCAGGACTCGTTCAATCTTTCAACTGTCTCTAATGCCACTACAATGCTGTATTGCTCTATGCTTTTTTGACTGCTTTGACCCACATGAATCTCTCTGATACCTTTGGGTCTAGCTAGCGCTATATAAAACAAAACAAATTAACTAAAAGAAAGAAAGAAAGAAAGAAAGAAAGAAAGAAAGAAAGAAAGAAAGGAAGAAAGAAAGAAAATAAACCAGATGTGCCATGTATCCTTTTGTTGAAATTGAACAACACCAAACCTGTCCATTTTAGAGGACCTACACAAAGAGGGCCCGGCACCCACTGACCCTTCCCCACTTCTGCCTAAAGCCTACAGACAACCCTTCATAACAAGACAGGTGTCGAATCTGTGCAAGTTACAGTGAGATGGCTGAATACAGAACTGAAGAAGACAGGTCTACATGCTGAAGGACCTCAGCACATCGTTTCACTACTAGTGAATAAATCAGAGGGTGATAAGCATGCTTTAACTCAACTGCGTTTAATGCAGCAAAGGGCTGATTATTGTAATATGGCAAATTTTCTGGATGGTTATTTTAAGGGTATCAAGAGACTGTTTTAATCAGAATCTTTTTTGAGATACTTGAAGTATATCCAAATTTTATCCTCACAAAAGTCCTACCAGCAGAAATTGTACTTTTTGTTAGAAAGATGTCTTGGCCCAGAACATAGGGAAGGAGAAAATATTGCATTTTTCGCATCATTGTGAAATATTCCACTGTGTCCTTTCCACAGACACTATTGGCGCTGATGTGTTCCAAATACACCAAATATGTACCTTTCAACAAAGTTATGGCACACATGCGGCAGTTCACTCTTGCCACCCATGTGCACTATCTACACAAACTTCTCCTAGCCGTGTACGTGCAGCATCAAATCCTCACACCTATCGACACTCTAAACTCAAATTCTGAAACCCCCCTCCATAGACTCCCCAGGCACTATGGCCCTCATTATGAGTTTCCTGAAGTGAAATTCCCTGATAGATACCACTCTAGGCAACTACAAGTTTATGGGTGTCTTCCGGCCTGGAATTATTGGGTCTACAAACTCTAAGGCTAAACCCCACTGCACTGTGCAAAGCTGCAGGCAGGCTCTACCCCTCCCCCGCTCGCAAACTGCATCAGTACTGAGTACTTATAGGACCACTAAAGTTAAATTATTGCTACCCTCCTGCCATCCCAAAACCTTTTTACACTGCCCGAGGGACAAGAAAAACGGCGCTCTCCAAAAGGGAGAAAACAAGCAGAACTTGACTTAGTATTCCATGGCCATGTGTTATTCTCCATTCTGGAGAAAATAACTTGTAATCCCCATTAACTCATTTGGAGATACTGACTGGAATCCTTAATCTCAGCTCCAATCTTTCCTGAGGAGTTAACAGAGAACTATTAGGGCCTCATTTATGAGCAATTTTGCCCCTCCGGATTGTCACTTTTTTAGCGTTCCGGTGGCGCAATGTGCCCTGGCATATATACTAAGCCACGTAAAGCCACTTTGAAATCATAAACCTGGGAATGTGTCAGAATCTAATGCCACACCAGGGGTGGCATTAGTGTGGTGCAACAAGAAGAAATGTTTTAATTTCTCCACGTTTTTTTCCTTTCTCTATGTGTGCGACATCCTGCAGCATACAAGGAGGAAATCACCTGAATTGATTGATTTTGTGCAGGAAGGTGGTCCGTCGGCTGCGCTGCCGCCTCTGGTGCAGGAAACCAGGGTTCGAGTCTCGAGCTCACGTCTACATCCTGTGATTCTGGGCAAATCACTTAATCTTCCCGTGCCTGATTGTGTAATGTAAATAGAGTGCTATGTAAAGCGCTCCAATACCTTCGGGTCGAGTTCGCGCTATATAAATATGCAACAACCAAAAAAAAATTTGAAACGAGGGAGCATCCTCTGTCCAAAGATGGCGCCCTCTTCAAAGTTTTTTCCTTCTGCACTATGACTGTGATAGCATTCTAGGAACTTGTATAAGATTTTGTACTGTACGTGTGCTCTTTTGTAACCAGGTATATTTCCTAACTAACTAGTACTTCTTGGTGCTACAGACTCTTTAACCAGGGTCGGACTGGCCTAGATAGGGCAATCAGGCAGTGCCAGAGGGGCTGGTCTGGCAGGTCAGTGTGTGGGCTGTTTTTACTTTAGGTTTGTGGACCTGTTTTATGGTCTACTGGGCCAGTTTTTACTGTTGATTTATCTGATACTAAAACAAACACTGTCTGCAGGAAACTCAAATCCATACCTTGCAAACACTTATACAGAATGTCTTTACAATTATAAAACTGCTCCAATTTGTAAACATGGGCCGCTTTCTTAGCTTTCTAATTCACTAATGGTGGAAAGGGGGTATAGGGGTGGGGGGATGTTCGGGGGACGGGTTTACTTTTATCTTAGTGCCTGTGCAAAATTTCCATCTCAGTCCAAACCTATCTTTACCAAATGTAAGAAAGGCGCCCAGAAGTACATGCGTTCAGTTTAATGTTTCCAAAAGATTTAAGCATTCGTGAACTTTTTGAGAGCCAGATTATTTCACATCGGCTGGAAGGAAGTCCCATATTAAGATCATGCATAAGTTTGACGTCTCTCCTTATTCTGGAGAAAGAGTCGATTGCAGTGCTGCTGCCATGATCTGGCCCACTCTTGGTGGAATATACCCAGAAGGTGTGCTGTAGTTTATTGTCCTCATCAAGGAATGGACCAGGGTCCGAATTACTTACGTGGGCACTGTAGAGTGCACCATGCACAGTGCCTTCTTAAATAATATTAAGGATCAAAAGAGCTTATTTACAAGCCCCTCGCACAGCAGGTGCGTCATTTTTCCTATATTAAAAGTGACGCACCGGCGGCGCAAGGGGCTTGTAAATATGCCCCAAAGTGCCTTCACTACATATGTAGGTGGTCCAGGAGCTGCTCGGAAATACAACACCAACCAAACAAGATATTATATTGCAACAATCCTTTATTGGGAGAGTAACAGAGTGCTACTGGAATTATGGAAAATGGAGGATCACATTTTGCACCAAAGATATTAAAATTATGCGGCAAATGATTTGGCAAAGAAAGGCAAATTATGCAGAATGGTATGTGATCAAGCAAAATTATGCAGCATTTTCTGTGGCATTAATAACTTTGCTATTTTTCAAACATTGATAAAAAAGTGTTCCTAAAGCTATCTGAAATAAAACCATGCACAGTCAAAGTCAAGATATTTTTCCAAAATGCTGGCCACCAGACGCACCAGCCTCACTAAGACACTGATCAACAAAGACTCCAGATTGCCCTTTTGTAACTTGACAACCTACACTGTCCATTGGCCTTTCCTATTTCAAATACTCTAACAGATGAACTTCAGCCCCAAATTCCTTATCTTGGCCAAGGCTATATATGACTCCCCGAGTGCAAAAGTGCGTATTAACGGGACGCTTTCCTCCCCTTTTCCCATTCAACAGGGCATGCTGCACAGGTGCCCCCTGCTGCTCCTTCTCTTTACTCTGGTAATAGATCCATTGGCGAATTGGATCAGGATAGACGCTCAGTTGAGGGGCTTCGGCTGATCAACACGTCAAGAGGACAGGGTGGCGCTAAATGCTGATGGCTTGATCCAAATGATTGGCATTTGCTGGGATGCCTCCGGGCTACTGTCAACTGGGAGAAGCCCTGATACATACATCTGATGTGCCTGATGCTTTCGCCCATGCCGCATACTGGACTGTGGGTCACGCAAGGGCCATTCAGGTATCATCATCACTAGTGACCCACAGACTGCCTGGGAGCTAAACATTGCCTCAGTTCTTAAATATCCTTAAAAAATCCTCCGATCTGAATTCCTGGACCTCTGTCCACCTCAATTTCCCTAGTCAAGTGGCACTTTATAAGATGCTATTCTCCTTTGTTTTTTTTACATGCAACAGAATCTCGAAACATACCCCACCACCCCCATCGTTCTTCCTGGAGCTACAAACTGCTTCTGCAAGGCTTTAATGGGTGGGCGAGGCACCCTGAATATCCTATGCTAAATGTACGGAGCTCCAATATAAAGGCAGCGTTGATGCACCTGCCCTTTGCCTATATTATTGGCGGCACACATGGAGACCGCCAGGACTCCTCTTGGCTCCTGGGGTTGTCCATCCTTGTACAATGGGGTATGTCTAACCTGCCATACAGTAACCACCCTGTCTCTCTTCCACAGGTTTACAGGATCCCTTTGCTGAGTTAGTGGGCAGCTCTGGCACATATTAAACGGCTGGGGAGGCCCAAGTCTCTGACACCCTGTGAGAGGGGACGTGGCTAGGACAGGTGTGCCGACGCGAAGTATTCTGAGTGTGGACCTGATTGGAATCTCAATACTAGGTGACTTGTAGAAGAAAACCACATTGTTTCTTTTGACCACCTTTAAAGAGAGTGCGACCTTCACAGATTTCAGTTCTATAAATAACTAAACGGGCGCCACATCCCTCGAGGGCCACAGGGAGGCACTCGTGGGAGTCTCTGACTTAAGTCCCCTGGGGGCACAAATGACAATGGGCCCTGTAGGACTTGGCATTTTTGGCTAAAGTTCCCTCGACTTTTTGCTTTCCCCCTAGACTTTTCCTGACATAGAGTTGCCAATTTAGATGCTTTGGGTACTTTGCCACTGCTGATCAGTGTCAAAGTACAAGTGTTCCCTATGTAAAATGTAATGGTGATAGGTTGGCCATGATTGGTATGTTTGCCTTACTAGTAAAATCCTTAGTGATGTGCACTGTGTGTGCCAGGGCTAGTAATGCAAAGGTGTGTGGAGAAGGGAACTCAGGCCTGCAGTGTAGGGCCTGCGCGCAGTTTGCTAAGTTAGCATGTTGTCCTGACAAGTGCAACCACTTGTCAGGCCTTACTTTCCCTTTTGCATGCACAGTGGGCACCCCTGTGGTAGGTCTCTGGTAACCCCTGGGCGGGGTGCAGTGTAAGTAAAAGGCAGAACATATACTGAGGTGTGTGTTATGTCCTTACACTGAAAAACACTCCATTTTGTTTTTCACTGGTGAAAGTCCACCATGCCCATAGGACAGAATGGGGAGGCTGGGTATTGTGTTTGTTAGCCTAGTTTCTCATAAATTTAAAATGGAGAGGTGAAGTTTAGTATGTATGAAATCACAGTGTCACAACACATCTTTCTATGAAGGTGGTTTTGTCACTGTGTGTTCAGAAACCACTCTTTTAGAAAGTTGTTGAGTTTTGTGCTTTAAGCCTTTCTGTGTGTCTCTGCTGAATGTGGATTGACTGTCTAGATCTGAGAGGGGAGGGGTGGAGATGGCACCAGGCTGACCTGCATCTGCAGAGTATGTGAGGAGAAAACCCGGGAGGTGAATAGGCGTGGGTTGCGGCTATAAAACAATTGACCCATCTCCTGCTGAGTGATTAAGGATCCAGACCCCCAGTATCAAAGGGAGAAAGGTGACACTGGGAGGGAGACACCCAGAACTGATTTAGGCAGGGGTCAGCGACCCCTGAGCACAACGAACTTCAAAAACATTTAGGGGTATGACTATGAGAGCTAAAACCCCTGAATGGTGGACTAAAAATGAATTGAGACTGAAAAGGCTTGGACCCATTTTGTGGTCAAGAGGAACCTCTGCTAAGGAAAGAACAACTGAAGAGACTGCTGGGAAGGACCAACCCTTGCTTCGTGATCTGGGGCTGGTCTGCAGTTTGCTGTTTTAACCAAGGCAGAGGCTGTTGGGACTGTGATTTGTGCGCTGGGTCCCCCTGCTTGAAGAAGACAGTTCTTTGTGCTGTGTCTTGTAACCCCAAGGGCCCGAGGCGAGCTGGCTCCCTGTTTGAAAACACAGGAACGTAAAAGTTTCTGGAGACATTTCAAGTGACGCGGTGGGTGCATGTCGTGGTGCACCACCGGCGCTGGTGGAGAGAGCCTGGTCAGTCGGTGTATTGAAGGTGAAGTGAGTCTCGGATGCGCTGGGTGCGTGTCATAGTGCACAGGAGGCATTGGTGAAGAGCGCCTGGTCAACGTGTGCATCGAAGGTGAAGTGAGCCTCGGACACACTGGGTGTGTGTCGTGGTGCACCGCAGGTGTTGGTGAAGAGCGCCTGATCAGCGTGTGCATCGGAGGTGAAGTGAGACTCAGACGCTCAGGGTGCGTGTCATGGTGCACGGCCGGCGCTGGTGAAGAGCGCCTGGTCAGCGGGTGCATCGGAGGTGAAGGGAGTCTCAGACGTGCAGGGTGCGTGTCGTGGTGCACAGCAGGCGTTGGCGAGGAGCACCTGGTCAACGCATGCATCGGAAGTGGAATGAGTCTCGGACGCACAGGGTGCATGTTCGGGTGCACCAGAGGCGCTGGTGAAGAGCTCCTGGTCATCGAGTGCACCGGAGGAGAAGTGAGGCTCGGACACGGTGAGCGTGTCGTGGTGCGGCCGAAGGCGTTGGTGAAGAGCGCCTGGATATCGGGGCACCGGAGTTGGAGTAAGTCTCAGTGAAGCAGTGTGCGGGTTTTGGTGCAACCTGGGACTGTGGAGGTGATCGGCTGATCATCGTGTGCACCGGAAGAAAGTGAGTCTCTGCAGCGCGGTGTGCATGTCTTTGTGCCAACTGAGACCGCAGGAAGGAGTGCCTGGTGAACGTGCACTCAGAGTCGACGTTAAGTCTCATCAGCGTTGTGTGTGTGGCTTCGTGCCAGAGGAGACCCGGAGGGTGCTGTGGTGAAAGTGCACCTGGAGTAATGTAATCTCAGAGGAGTGGGGTACGTGTGCCCTGCGGCCAACTGAGACCTTCCTAACAGTCACGTCCGGGACCGACAGCCTGGAGGAGCTGAGCTGCCAGGCCGAGCCGCTGAGGTCCATTGAGAAAGTTCTGCATGGAAGGCCCAGTTCGTTGAAGGAGGAGAGGAGAGTGGGGTCGCGCCCCCAGGTAACGTGGGCTTGGAGGTGCACTCTCCATCGGGCTCTCAGTCCTTCTGGCGACATGAGCCTTTGCTTCAGCTCAGATTGGGGTCCGTACTGACCAAAGGAGTGGCAGTATTGAGACCCGAGTGAGAAGCTGTACTTTACATCATCGTTGATACGTGTGGGGGGCAACTGTTATCAAAGAGGCTGAGTGTTGTAATACACTTTGCCAATATTGCTGCTAACGAACTGCCAGACTGTCTTAGGACGCCTGACATTATTTCTGCATAACGAAGTACACGATTGTAGCGCTACGCATTGCATTATTTCGCCCTTGCAAAGTACAGGATTGTAGCGGCCCGCATTGCATTATTACTTCATTGCAAAGTACATGATTGTAGCTAAGCATTGCATTATTCCTTAATTACAAAGTACATGATTGTAGCGGCGTGCATTGCATTATTTCTTCATTGCAAAGTACGTGATTGGGGTGTGACACATTGCATTATTCCTTCATTGCGCAGTACATGTTTGTAGCGGTACGCATTTCATTATTTCTCTCATTGCAAGGTACCAGGGTGTATCGTTACGCATTGTATTATTTCTCCTTTGCCCAGCACGGGATTGTATCGTTACGCAGCGCACTATTGCTTGTCCATTGCAACATGTGTGATTCTAGCATTACGACCAGCATAGCATTTTGAAAGCGGTGGTTGGGATTTGAACCTACCAGCCGGCCGGAACAAATATTACCCTTTATTGTATGTTGGCTTTTATATCGTGTGGTCTGATCGTATATCTTTTTATATAAAGTTTATACTCGTTTTATCAAACTCATACTGTACACTCGTGCCTTGGAGATAGGCCTGGCTGCTCACGCCAAGCTACTAAGGGGGTGAGCAGGGCTATCTCAAACGGTGTCCTTACTTGGCCTAACGTTGAGTGAGGAGTCCTGGGTCGCGCATTTGTGACAGTGGTGCGTGACTGGGACTCCGGCGTCCAACAGGCCCTATAGGACGACAGGAAATCTCCTGCCTCCATAAGTCTCTCCTCAGTGCTTAAGAGCCCTGTCAACACTCTGGGCGAACTGAGGAGACAATGATAGCAGTGAATCCGCCTCCGGCAGCCTGCCGGTGGCAGGTTCACCGCCATTCTCCGCCCGCCAGATAAGGATGGCGGGCAGAGTACTGGCATACGGAAAGCTTGTCTGCCACGGGCCCGACACATGCATTCATTACGATTGTCTATCGGACCCAGGCAGCATACCTAGAATGGAGGCAGTGCCTAGCAGGCACCGTCCGCCACATTAGGATGCTGCATTCCGCCAACCTTTGAAGGGCGGTTCCTCGACCATTCAAAGGTTGGCAGAGATTGACTTTGGGAGCCCGTTGCTGGCCTCCCTTGTGCAGGGGCATTGCAATTGTGCACTTGGGGGGCACAATTCCCTGCAGTTCCCTGCACCAGGTGGCAGGCACCGCATGGTGCTTGCCACGTAGTGCAGGGAAATGCACAATATGCATGGTGGTCACATTATAATTGCATGTGCGGGACTGCCGCCATATGGCCGGGTGGTCCCGATTCCTGTGACGATGGCGGACTGACTCGAGTTGGTCCACCATCGTAATCACCCCCAATGTGGGGTGGTTTGATGAAGACCATCGGTGCGAGGCTAAAATGGCTGACCTGATCTTAGTTATCTCCTCCAATCTTAGGTTTATACGGTTTAGTTACTTCCACTTGGTATACTACAGCCCAGACAGATTGTGAAGAGTAGGACTGTTGTAGACATCACTCTCATTGTGATATGGGACCCTGATGGGTCCTTCTTTCATGCCCTATGGCCCTGTTCTATCATCACAACCAATTTGACCTCTGAACATAATTTGATCATACAGTTTCTATAAAGCCCAGCAGTCTTGGACCCCAAGGTAGCCCTCTGGGTATAATGGAGGGTTGGGTTAACACCGGACACCAGAGAACTCTCGCAGGTATAGGCTATTTAATAGCCAAAGGAGACATTGCCAGAAGCTGGAGATCCCAAACCCTCCTTCCTCATCCGCGTGGTTCCATGGAATTGATTTCTGTTGCAAAGTGGAAAAACAAATTTATAATTTGCGGGACTGTGCCAATAAACACCTACAAATCTGGGGCCAATAGACTTTGAGCTCCTTGTAGAACAATGGTTAGTGGGTCTCTGTTATGTGTCACAATGATGTGTTCTCCTTCATTGCTTCATGGAGGATTGTCATGATAGATAATTATTACAACTGATCTAGATGCCACCTATAGATGCCTTTATATGGCCTTGTGATGTTGTAATACATGAACTCGCAATAAAATCAGTAAACGGATATATTAAAAAATTATATTCTTGATTTTATTCACCCACCAACAAGTTTGTCTTGCATGTAAGCACAAGAAAGTAATTTTATTAACACTGTCCTTTCTCCTCCCTGAATAAAAGTTTGCATAAACCATGCACAATGATTATTCAGCAGAAAACAAGACTATATGCATTTCCACACTTCTTGCATGTTAAGAAGCATTTCATAGGAGGTACTGTAAAATGCAATGCAACAAACTGCGATAGGTGATGCAAATCTTTTTAAAATATGAGTTGCGGCTTAAAATATACAGCAGGAGGTGCTTTATGTCCTTATAGAGACAAATCAATAAATACACAGAAAGCCCATTGGACAGCTCAGTCGACAAAATTCCAGTTGCTGTGGGTATACACTTGTTCATGGAGACTGGACTCATACAGGGACTTACTCCCAGCCGGACCTTCAGAACGTGGGCACACACAAGCATGCAGCAAGCATGGCACCCACAGGCACTCACCCTAGTGGCCAAATCCCATAGAGTGCTGGATAGAAGGGGGTTAGACTATTACCTGACCACTTTAGTTCTCTCTCTAGCAGGTCTTCCTAGGCTACACAGCCACCTAGTACTTTTGGAACCCCTAACTATAAGCGTCTCCCTCCGCCTGAGGACTGGGAACAGACTGGTGGACAATCTATTGCAAGGTCTTGCATCTTGGTGAGCTAGATGCTTCCGCATGTCCTATATTTTGGGTATCAACTTGCGTAATGGACCTCTTATGACATGTTCCTCTTTCGCATCTAAGGTCTAGGCCTGGCTCCAGGTCCAGGCCATTGTCTACCCTGGACAAAAAGTATCGGGTGGGCCTGGTGCGCAGGGCATCCACATGGTCCGTAACCCTAATGGTGGCCTGAATGACCCACCAATTTACAGTTCTCCTGTCACTGAACTGCCCTGCCATCAGCTAATCTGTTATGCAGGTAGGCAAAGAAACAGTTTAATGACAGGGGCTTGGGCTGTGTCTAGTGCCCACCCCTCCATCACTTGGGATCCACCTCACCATATGGAGACCCTTTGGAGGCACAGCCATTCACGGGGTGCCACCAAAGCTGCCCAATGCTCTCCCTCCATTGAGGAGTCCTCACACTCATGCACTGTCCAGCCACTGCTCACTCAGAACAGGTAGACTTCAGCCACAACTACCCACCTGACCAACCACAGACTCTCAGATCCCCATCCCACTGGTAAGAGCTACCTAACCTTTAACATTAGGGAGCAGGTATCCCAGAACACCGTGTACATGTATTTGGCATGTGACCGCGATCCCTGCATGAACTGCTCTGCCAAATTCACTGGTTTCACCCATGATGCAATGCTCCTTAGGAATAGTTTTGTATCCAGCACCACAGATATATAACACCCCTAGTACTTGCAATCTTGGTACGTCCCGCTGTGGCTTCCTCGGCTTTAATGCACCTGGATACCTGAATCCACTAGCCACGTTGTCTGCTCTGCGCCAAATCTGCTCTCTTTCTGTGCCACCCACATGAACTGTTTTCATAACGTGGCATTTCAGGAATAACTTCCTTCTGCATGACTCGTATCATTGTGTTACCTACAAGTGGCTATTTTGCACCCTGCTTTAGCCCCATGTACCCCATTACCCTTCCCCTAACTAGGGTATGAGCAGTATCACACGGCAGGTGTTTTCTCGCTCGTATGTCAAGTAGTGCCTCATTTCCCAATTACTGTCCTCTGCGGTGCTTGAAACTTTGATTATTTTTTGTCATTCTTAGGTTTTTGTATTGTGCAGTTGTAATTCACCGAACCCTAACCCGTGACATAGATTTGTTATGTAGATCGGCAACTTCACGTCCACATTGTAAGAAATAGAGCACCACAAAACGTAATCAATTTTTACATTGCGCCTCTTAATAAAAATGGGATTCATTAATCAAAATTGCATTTATATAATGTGTATATCCAATAACATTTATTAATTTGTGTCAACCTCATGTATGTGTCTTTGTCCAGCTTCATGTTTTCAGTTCTCATCGATATCAACCATTGCTCATAAGACGTTCACAGTCTCAGTGCATTGTGGGACCTTTTCTCAATTTAGAATTCAAATCTATCTGCAGTACAAGCACAATAAACACAGGGTATCTTTAGTTACCCCTTTCATATGGAATGTTTCATAGCATGCATTTCCACTCAATATTCTAGCCCCAAACCCTTTGAGCCCGCTGGGTCGCATCCTCAATCATGGGAATGGCCTCCAATCTGCGCAGCCCATTTTCAAGTGTATTTGATCCCAGTTTCTAAATATTTAGGGGCAGATTTATGTTCCCTGGCGCATCCCTGCAAATCAGCATGGATGCGCCAGGGAAGATGCGTCACGCAAGTTTGCCCTTGCGCCACCGCAGATGCGCCGCATTTACAATGCGGCGCATCGTGGCGCAAGAACAAGCAGATACGTGACGCAAGTGCGACGCAACTCCAGCACTGTTCCAACCTACCCTATCCCTAACATGGTGCGTCAAGCCTTTTTGACGCATCAGCGTTGGGAAAGTGACTCAGTGAAATCTTATAGATTTCACTGAGCCACTTTTCAGGGGCGTTCCTGCGACGGAACGACCCCCCCTGAGTAGCAACGCCCACATGAAACCTGACGCAGGTTTCATGTGGCGCAGGGCTTTACACCGTGACGCATCTCCATAGATGCGTCACGATGTAAATGGGGCGCACATGGCGCAGGGTTTACGCCGCCGCTGCGTCACAAAAGTGACGCAACGGCGGCGTAAAAGGGGCGCAAGTCCCTCATAAATCTGCCCCTACGTTATTTCATTGAGGTCTTTCCTTCTTTTCACTCTCTGGGTTCTCTTTCCAATTAGAGACAGTATTTCTTCTTTATTTCTTGCACGGTTTCCGTTTCACACTTGTCCCTCCATATACTTTTCAATTTCAGTAAAAACATGCTAAATCTTTTTTTAATACCCTTTGACGTTTTGTATCAAGTTTCTCTGTGCGATAGGTTTCCCAGATCATTAACCTCTTTTCTCGATTTTCTTCCCTTTGAAAACTAATTTGATTGATACTCTTCTCCATCTTATATCATGCTTATGCTTTGCTCTTCTGCTTTTATTAGTTTTGTGCGTCACTTTATCAACATTATAAAGAGTTCTTGGCCATGTGATACTGCATACACAATTATTTGTGTCAGAGGGATGGTGCCCGAATTCGAAATACCTTAGAAAATGAGACAAGAGGCGTTTGGCAAAACAGGAACAGTTTGTTTATCTAGACATAGCTGCCGAGAGAACAGTTACAGGCGCAGGGTGTGAGGACTGTCTCAATTTGCACTCCGTTGGGATCCTTCTTAAATACTGTTTTCATCAGGTTGTAAAAGTTCTCCGATGAGCCATATATGGTGAGGAATGTTGGCTGCTGCCTTAGAGTCATAAATGAATGGTCAAATCATTATTAAGGGTGGGCCACGACCATACGTGGGCACAATGTGGCCAGTGGGTGATGTGTCCAGATGTCTGGCATGGGGAGCACCTGATCACTGTGTGTGTCGTGTTCTGATTGGCTAAATGTTCCTACCTCATGTGGCATCTGACTTATGGTGCTTTAGCAGCGCGCATACCCCCTCAGGCGATGTGTACTTTATTGGTACCATTCTCCCTTGACCATTGTCGCTGCACCTCTCTGTGGGATTGATCTAGGGTTTCCTGTTCGTGTGGTTATCTTCTAGGTACATGCCATCTCACCTGCGACCTATAAATTAGTAAACCCGGGCCTAGGTCTCAGGGCTTGCCTGATTATGTATTTGCAAGTCGGGCTTGATGTGGAGTTCACAACAGGTGATTTTGTTAATAGATACGTGATTTCGTTTTTATAAATGAATGTATTGTTTTCCATATTGACAAGACCACATGTATGAAGCAGACCGCAAAAATGCTTTTACATATGTACAAAACACAAATTGTGAATCAGGAACTTGTTACCAAATAGCAATTTGTGTTTGTAATTTGGTATTTGGAAGGGGGGTGTTTGTGGCATCCCTTTCGAATTCCGAATCTGAATGGGATGTATGAATGTTTTTTTACCAAATTACAGTCACAAAACATTCATATTTTACCGACTCCTTGAAGGAGGTGGTCACCCATTCGCAAATGAGAAGGGGTCCCTAGAGGACCCCTTCCCCTTTCAGAATGGAAAGCAAATATTTTTAAGAGCAGGCAGTGATCTCAGAGACCACTGCCTACTCTTAAAAACTGAAATTGCACAGTTTCATTTTTTCTTTATAAACGCGTCACATTTTCCTTTAAGAAAAACGGGTTGCATTAAAAAAAAAGACTGCTTTATTTGAATGCAACCACAGACATGGTGGTCTGCTGACCCCAGAAGGCCACCATCCCTATGAAGGCGTTGATTCATAATGGGTCGCAAATTGCAACCTACCTCATTAATATGAACGAGGTAAGTTTATTTGCAACCCGCTAGGAATCGCTAATCAAAATCAAAAGAGTTTCATACATTAGGAATACCAATTTCCTCATTGGAGTAGGAGCATTATTACATCCTTGCGGATCAGTTTTTTCACACCCTTTTTTGCTAGGTGTGGATTTACCAGACCCAATCTTACAGTGCGGTATTTCTTCAAGGTAGAGTCACATAAGGCATCTGCAGCAGCAGCAGAGTCTCCTTCCCGTTTTTTTCTGACAGAAGACACCTTTCCCTTCCCTCACTTACTGTCCCCATCCACCCCTCAGCTCCCACCCCACCAGAGGTCCCTGCATACAGTTACCAACTGGTCAGAGCAGGTGGTAAAGTATGTTAAACCCCACGGAACTGGAAATTCCAATCAAACACATTAATTCCTCAATTCCATGGGGTGTAACTTGTAATTACATGGTACTGAAGCAGATTTACTGCATGCCTGCGGTAAAACTGCATCAGAATTTACCATGCCCAAGTGTGCAGTGGAACTCGCACTGAGTGTCAAAGACTCTGATGAGTTTGGTTCACACATTCAGTAAATATTGATTCTGTGGGGTAATGTGTGCTCTAAAAATTGGTGATTATGAACAGAATCCATAGCCATTCTCTGGCATCACTTGGTGTACACAAGTGGAAACCTTCAAAGATCTTCCATGATGGACCCCAGCCAGATTAGGAAGTACAAGTTTACAGATCCCATGGAGGAGTTCCTGGCTAAGACACCACGACAAACCGATGAGCCATCTCCTGCCAAATGCCCCACCTAAAAAAGAACATGCTATGGAAGGAAATAAGAAAGAAAATCAGTGCTCTATCAACATATTTGCATGATGTTGAGGATGTCAAAAAGAGGTTCAAACCTTAAATGCTGGGAATGTAAATTAATCCCTAAGTACAAGCATGAAAGCATGGCAACTGGAGGTAGTTCTCCACCTCAGCTCTACCTCAAGTGCGTGTGAAAAAAAAGCATGACTGTTCTTAAGTTAACGTGCCTAGAGTGCAAGCCATCAATGGAGATCAAGAGGTCAGAAGAACACATGAGATGATCGATGGTGCTCTGGCTGCGTATAACCATCTGAATTTTGAAAGTGAATGTGGTCTATAGCAAGCAATGCCCAACAAAAATGGTCACCAAAATGTTAAAAACATTGAGTGTCATTTCAACACTCACAACCCCTTTCTGATTTGCTGAACTTGAATAACAATTTATAAAGATAAAGGACCTGATGCCATACGAAACAATCTCATCCCATAACAAAGTTTCAGTGGACGTACATCATGACCTATTGGCTGTCATGAGTGAGGTTCACATTTAAACAGCTCCAGTGTACCAGAAAGTCTCCCTAGTTCCCACTGTCCACCTGCACAGTAGTCTGAGGGAGAGGACAGCCATCTGCATGTTCCAGCATCATCCATGTGTTCTGTTATAAATGTCGTCTCTAGTTGGCAGTAGTTTGCACCCTGTCCATTACGGAACCTCCCTCTAGTCAGGGTAAGAGAATTACACAGCTACGATAATCCCTGCTCACTCCCTTGGTAGCTTGGCACAAGCAGTTAGGCTTATCTCAGAGGCAATGTGTAAAGCATTTGTACAAACACACACAGTAACACAGCAAAAACACTACAAAAGGCCACCACACCTGTTAAGAAAAATAACCAATATTTATCTGAATAAAACAAGACCAAAACAACAAAAATCCAACATACGCAAGGAAATATTTCAATTTAAAAAAGTTATGTAAGTTCAGTCCATAGAAAACTTTGGATGCGGTTGTTGTAGCGCAAAATATCTTAGATGCATCAAAATCATAGAAGAAAACAGGCGCAGGGGAGGCTAGGCCCCGGAAAACCAAAGCAATGAATCAATTCCTTAATCCCAGGAGAGGTGAGGCGTCAGTTCCTTACTACTAGGCAGGGGAAGTGTTACATTGATTCCTTACTACGAGGGGAGGTGATGCGTCAATTTCCGGACACGCGGCCTCGGTTCATTACTGTGATCCAGCGTTAATGAAAAGATGGGGTCAAGGGAGAATGCGTCGAAAATCCAGATGCGCTGCATAGATGCGGTAGCGGCGATGCAAGTGCTGATTCGATTTTACAGACGCAAAACAGGCACTGTGTCGATTCTTCAGCCGGGGTGCAGGACTGCTACGAAGTCGGAGCAGGATGCCACGGATGTCGGTGACACAGTGTTCGGGACTCACGATGCAGTGATCTTTCAGCCGCAAAGCAGGTGATGTGTTGATTCTTCGGCCACACTACAGGTGCTGTGTCGATTCTTCAGCCTCACTACAGGTGCTGCGTCAATTCTTCAGCCGCAAGGCGGTGATGCTGTGAGAAAATGGGTGCTGCGAGTCAATGCATGGATTTCTCACCAGATTCACTTCGAAGGGCCCGGGAACTGGATTTGGCACCACTTGTCAAGGCTCTCAGCCGAGACACTGGTGGGTGAAATCTTTGATGGCCGTGAGACTGCTTAACAAGAGACAAGCACACATGGAGAGGTGTGGCTCAATGGTTAGAGCGGCAGACCCTGATGCAGAGGCCTGGCCCGGGACCAGGGTTCAATTCCCCACCTCGGTGGGACTTGGGCTCAAAATTCCACAGACCTGATAATTCTCGCCTCGGTGCCTATTCCAATCATGGAGTCCCACTCTGCAACTCTGGGCAATAGCTTGCTTAATCTCCACTACGCTAAAATGATGCCTGGCCTCCACCTTGGGGTTGCCCAGGAGTGGACGCCTCACAGGGAAAGCCAGGATGGGTTCCACAGCGGTATTTGTACAAGTGCCTTGAGACCCTTGCGGGTGAGTAGTGTGCTATACAAGTATCAATTTACATTTTTTATATAAGCCCTTGGAGAACCTTGGAAGAAGGATGTAGAAAGCAAAGTCCAGTCCTTCCACTCCAAGGACAGAAACAACAAGCAACACACCAGCACAACAAAGCAACAGACAGAGTGTCAGTCCCTCCTACAGCATCCAGCTTTTCTTCCTTGCAGAATGTCCTTGAGTCCAGAAACTATCTGATTTGAGAGTGTCAGAGGTCTCATACTTATACCCCTTTCTGCCTTTGAAGTAGGCAAACTTCAAAGGAGAGTCTTTATAGAGCACACAACCCTGCCTTTCCCTGACCTGGGTCCAGACACACTACCAGGGAGAAGAGACAGCTTTGTGTGAGGACAGGCACAGCCCTATTCAGGTGTCAGTGACAACTCCTCCCACTACTCTAGCTAAGGTAGGCCCATCAGCCTGGTGATGGCCCATCTAGATATGCAAGGTACACCCCAGCTCCCTTTGTAGGACTGTCTAGAGTGAATGCACAAGAGCCCAACTGTCATCCTAACCCAGACATTGATTCTACAGACAGGTAGACGCACAGAATGGCTAAGCAAGATAAAGCCCACTTTCTTGAAGTGGCATTTTTAAACACTGAATTTAAAATCCAACTTTGCCAAAAGATGTACTTTTAAAAATATGAGTTTAAAGACTTCAAATCTCTCTCAGCTCCCAATGGGAATTTGCACTTAAAAGATATTTCAAGACAATCCTCATATTACCCTATGGGAGAGATAGTCCTAGTGAAAAATGAAATTAGCAGTATTTCATTACCAGGACATGTAAAACCCAACAGTACATTCCCTACCTTTTAAATACATAGCACCCTGCCCATGATGCTGCCTTGGCTCTACCTTAGGGGTGACTTACATGTAGTAAAAGGGAAGGTTTGGGCCTGGCAAGAGGGTGCACTTGCCAGGTCGACATGGCAGTTTAAAACTGCACAACAGATACTGCAGTGGCAGGCCTGAGACATGTTTTCAGGGCTTCTCATATAGATGGCACAATCAGTGCTGCAGCCCACTAGTAGCTTTTAATTTGCTGGCCCTCTGCACATTTGGTGCACTTTACTAAGGATTTATTTGTAAATCAAATATGCCAATCATGGATAAACCAATCACAACTACAATTTACACAGGGAGCACATGCACTTTAGCACTAGTCAGCAGTAGTAAAGTGCCCAGAGTCATAAAACCAGCAAAAACAAAATACAGAGGTCAGAAGGTCAAAAACAGGAGGTCAGAAGAAAAAAGACAGGGGAAAACCACACCAAAGATGCCAGGTCTAACATGTTCACTTTCATAAAAAGCATGATAATATTGTACCAGATGTCTTGATGCTCATCTTCTTCTGTGCTATCTTCGTCACCCTTGAAGCCCTTAGTATTGCTATATGTTGTCTGATTATGGAGCATGCTAAAGAATACAAAATGTTATGGATGGAATGCTCAAATTAATCTGAAACACTGGTAATAACGCAGGGCCTTTCCAGGCGATCACTATTTTGCACACCACGCTACCTCAGTTTGGACCCAGCCATATGCAAATAAGTCTTGACACTGCTCCAGTGGGAACAATCCTGCCCGAACTACCAGAAGAGGTTCTACCATAACACAAGCAACCCAGGATTGGTTTTGCTCTAATTAGGGCTCCTCAGCAAGGTAAAGCTTGATTCCAGTAATACAATGTTTATGGGATCCACATCTGTGTATAACAAGCTCACTTAGGGCATATGGGCTATGTTGGGGTCCAATCTGAGGTGGCATGGTATGCAAAATAACGGTGGACTGGGATGCCAGTGGTTGAGATTTCTGCAACCATTTCTTCCATCACGTTTTGTATACTTTAGTGGTTCTGGAGTGTGACGTCCCATTACTATGTGACAAACCTTACCAGGTGTGTACTGTAGTGCACCACCAGTATGATACAGATGTCTACGACTCCCCTTTAAAATGACAAAGATATATGTTATTGTATTCCTGTCTGTTGAAAATAGCCCTTTCTACAGGGTCACTCCCAGACATTTTGCCTTTCTCATCCACTTTTTGCTAAATTCGTTTCTGTTGACTTGAGGACTCTGGCCATTTTACCACTGCTGACCAGTGCTAAAGTGCATGTGCTCTCACCCTAAAACAGTTCATAGGCTATCGACAATTGCCACATTCAATTTACTTATAAGTCCCTAGTAAAATGCACCACATGTGCCCAGGGCCTTTAAACTAAATGCTACTATTGGAACTGCAGCACTGATTGTTCCACACACTTAAGTAGCCCTTTAACAATGTCTCAAGCCTGCCATTACAGAGCCTGTGTGTGCAGATTTAAACTGCCATGTCGATCTGGCAAGTTAAACCTCTTGCCAGGCACAAACCTTCCTTTTCAATACATATAATTGACCACCAAGATAAGCTCTGCACAGCCCAAGGGCAGGGTGCAGTGTACTTAAAAAGTAGGATATGTAGTTTTAAGTTTTACATGTCCTGGTACAGCAAAACTCTTACATTCGTTTTTCACTACTGCAAGGCCTATCTCTCCCACATTGGATAACAGTGGGATTACCTTATAACACCATATAAGTGTAGTTGGGACGAGATTGGACCCCCAAGTTTGGTGTCTCTGGAATCACAATTTAAAATTACAACTTATGGAGAAGTCAGATTTTTACGCTGCAATTCTGAAAATGCCACTTTTAGAAAGGTAAACATGAGGAGATGATGGACGGAGTTCTGTAACTTTTCAGACACTCACCCCCAGTCCCAGATCTGGGTTGAATCCATCATCTTTCTTTAGCTCACTTTGCCACCCTAGTTCAGACCCAGCTATATGCAAATCAGTCTTGAACCTGTGCCTCATGGGTACAGTGCAGCCCGAACTGCCAAGCCAGGTCTTCCCTGGACAGGAAACAAGCCTCCTGGGACCGGTTTCGAGATAACACCTCTCATCAGCCAGGCTAGCTTGAATCCAGTGGCAAAATGAGCAAGGGACCCACGTCTGGGCATACCCTGCCAACTTAGGGCGAACAAAGAAAACACAAGGAGATGATGAACAGATCGCTGAAACTTTTCAGACACTCACCCCCAGTCACAGATCTGAGTTGAATCCATCATCGTTCTTTAGCTCACTTCGCCACCCCAGTTCAGACCCAGCTATATGGAAATCAGTCTTGACCCTGTGCCTCATGGGTAGAGTCCAGCTCGAACTGCCAAGCCAGGTCTTCCCTGGACCGGAAACAAGCATCCTGGGACCAGTTTCAAGGTAACACCTCTCATCAGCCAGGCTAGCTTGAATCCACTGGCAAAGTGAGCAAGGGACACACATCTGGGCATACCTTAGAAAGGTGGCATTTTCTTTTGTTAGCCATTTGGTGCCTGCTGCCTGTCTTTGATCACATGTCTGGGGTGGGGGACTGCTGGTCTTTGTGTATTCCTGCTAGACAGCCACACACAATGGGAGCTTAGGTGTGACTGGATGGGCTTCAATGGGCCATTAATTTGCTTGATGGGGTGCCGTAGCAGAGCACTGACTTACTAACACCTGAATAGGCTGTGTCCTGTCGGTTCACAATAGGGCTTATCGACCCTGCATTGTCACTCCAGCCAGCTTGGAGCCAGGATAGAGAAGGCAGGGTATCAGTGCAGTTCAAAGGCATGCCTATAGAGGCTTTCCCCCACTTCAAAGGCACAACTGTGTATAAAAGAAGGGCTGAATACCCCATAACTCCAATACCCTTCTGGACTTGTGGATACTCTGCCAAGAAGAAGGACTGCTGTGCTGCTGGAAGGACTGCCACTCTGCTGGACTTCTGCTGTGCTGATTTCTGCCATTCTTGCCTGGCAGTGAGAAGGACTGGACCTGCATCTCTCCAACCCAGAACCATTTGGACTCCAAGGGTTTGCTGGCATGCTTCTTGTTTGAACTCAGGGACATCAAAAACATCCAACTTCCCACCTACGGCACCTGGACTCTGCCATCTGAGAGTCTTGCCCTGCCAAGTGGTGCCAATAGAGTCCTGGACCCTTGGAATTGTGTATAAAGTGCTGCAACTGCCAAAATCCCTGCATTACCGTTGTTGCACCACTCAGAACCAGCTGATCTGCTTTGACGATGATGCATCATAGTGGCTGTAAAGATCGAGTATATAGCTTCACCGTTGGCGCAGCGCATCAGCTACCTTTTCGATGCATCCCTGACTTTGCGTGGTAGATTGATGACGACGCATCGCCTCCTGTGCTCCAAGCATCGGGTCTCCGTCGACAAGGCAAACAAGGTACTTTGCAGCAGAGCAAGGTTGGTCCCTGTATCTGACCCACACTCCATTGTGTCAGCCTGAACTTTCGGATTTGACCTGGTCTAGCATGACCAGATTTTCCCGGTTGATGCTTTATGCTTTTAAGCACTACATTTCAGTTTCATGTTTAAAAATTTATATCTCAAGTTGTACATATTGAATGTTTGTTACTACTGTGGTCTTGTCTTCTTCATTAAATTAAGCTCTATTTTTCTAACCTAGTGTGGAATCTTTTTTGTGTGGTATTTTCACTGTTTCACTGTTTGAAGAGTTGCACAAATACTTTACATGTTGCCTTTTAGGTTAAGCCTTACTGCTCTGTGACAAGCTACCAGAGGGTAAGCACAGGTTAATTTGAGGTGTGTATCTGACTTACCTTGACTAGGAATGTGGTTTCTGCTTGGACAGGGTGCACACCTCCGCCAACCAGGAGCCCAATTTCTAACACTGGTCCACCCATGTGCTTGGTTTCTATGCTTCCTCATAGACATTACTGGATTCCTGAACTGCTGTCATTGGCCAAGGCATGAGAGGGTATCCAGCATCACCTACCATGGAGGAGCACATGGCTGTGAGCAGCAGTACAATTGGGCAAGTGCTTATGGGCGTACATCTACTGCAACAGACATGTTGCAGCGGAAGTTCATGTATTTGTTAAAACATTAACTTGAGAATCAGCATCAATGTGAAGAGTGAAAAATGTAATATGTTACATATACTATCACTGATCCAAGTATTAACTGCCAAAGGGGTTAACAACTCTCTAGTGGCAGTGATGACAAATATTGAGTATAAACTAGAACAATCATAAGGCATTGTAATCTTGATGCCATGGAGTTGAGATATCTGCTACTCACCCTAGAAACCAAGGGTTATGTGTCACTGTAGTATGACCAATGCCGCTCCTCCACAGGATCGTGGCAATGCGATTTAGCATCTAGCACCACAGTTCGAAATACATGGGTCTGCATCACATACCATTTGCACATTGATGGTGTGCTGCATTTTGTGGTTGGTGTACATTCATTCCCGTCCACGTAAGACCAGCATGAAGCGTATATAAGTGCAGTCAATTTATACTTGAATGATAGGAAATCCCGCTATGGGATAAAACCTTGCTTTTATAGTATTGGCTGTGGGTGTCGTCAGTGAATTGTACATGCTGCCTACTCGCTCTCTGCAACGCGTCCATCACTTTGTTGAGTACTTTGCTGACGGTTGGCTGAGAAATTCCAGGCACCAATCTCACTGCTCATGGTGCGGTGTCTGTTGCAAAGAATTTTAGCGCTGCTAAAATTTTCAGTGAGGGGTAAGGTTCTGGATCCCTATTGTTGCTCTAGTGGGTCCCTAATGATGCAAGTAGGTTTTGTATGGTGTCCATTTTGAGTAAGTATGCTCTCATGATCACAGAGCGACTCATGTTTAGGGGTTCCAGTCTTACTCTGTCAATCCTGGCTCCCACCCTGCATTGCTGAAGCCTTTGACATCAAGGCTGGGCTGCCTGATTCTATCCTCATGCTGCTTGACCTTGTTGTAGAAGCCTAGCAGCATCGATGTGGTGCACTACTGAATGGACGCCTGATCTGCTGTGATCAACCTGTGAATGGCCTGTTCCTGGCTGTTTATATACAAGTGCGTATATGAATTATTTGCAGGTCTACAGTGCAAGTATTGTGTTTTTATACATTTTTGTGTTGTGCCTAGTTTTTTTTAGTTCTTTTCCAGCGTTTCTGTAATTCCCTATACTTTCAGGACATACGGTTTTGAGGCATTTAAGGTAGTTTTTTAAACTTTTTAAAAAATACCTCTCTGTTTTGTAATTGGGCTTTATTTACTGTATGCATTATTTTTCGTATATGTAGTAAATATTGCATGTGATAAATAATGCAACTGGACCAATGGACATCCAGTATTTAAGCATATGATAATTATCACATGCAGTGTGTAACGTGTGATCAAACAGGTAGGTAAATTCATGTGCTCATTCGCCTGGCCTTCAGTAATTACCACTATGCCTTATATTCAAGGCCATAAACTTGCCTCTATCTATAACACTGACTAAACGCATATAGCTAACCTTATCGAGTCTACCACTTAAAGACTTACCTTTATTTATAATTCATAGATTAAACATATACGTGGAACTGCATTAAATAAACAACATATAGAACTTAAATAATTAGCTGTAAACAAAAGACATGGTTCGAACCCATATATATATATATATATATAACTACATCAGACCAACCCTTTGCTCATCCACCACATCCATAATTCACGGATGAAACACACACCTGTAATAAATCACGCAAGCCACTGTGCTTAATTTGAGCTGGTGGTTGGAGGTGGGCCCACTGGCACTCATTTTTGGGGACCAACTCTTGTTTTTCCATGTTAGACTGGGACCAAGAGCAAGAGAGAGAACATACAAAAAGGAGAAAGCCAGAAAACTGTGACAAACAGAGAAAGCACGAACATGCAAGAGTGAGATAAAAGGGCAGGTGAGGTGGGTGAAAGAGGCTGGAGGTGGAATCAAGATTATGCAGTCTTGGTATTCGGAACCCCGACATTTAATTAAAACTTTGGCCCACAACATTTATTCTTTTACAGATTAAACAGTGGCTAGCCCCTTGTTCAAACAATACTTTCCTGATCAGGATTCACAAAAATCAACCTTCCAAACTCTTAAACTGCAAAAATAATGCATGCACCCTGACCTTTGACCTTTGAAATGTGTCTGTTCTAAGATCGAGTGTTGACTTCTCAGCCATTTCACAAAATTCACGACTCGCGAGATTGCAGGGGCGGACGGGTTGTGCCTTCCCCCGGAGGTCTTCCCTAAAGACCCGCAACCACTAAAACATCTGCACAAGTTTGTTTAACACGTGCATCATTAAACAAGTTGACGTGTTCCGTGCTCGTCGTTCCACAGCTGGGGAGAAACAGTAATGAGGAGGGCATTAGGAGGGCGTTCCCTCCCTATGGATGATCGCACCGCGCTGCCATCAGAGGGGAAGGCAATTTGTTGGTCACAGATGCATTTCCGGAGGCGGGCTACAAAGCGGTGGCACAGAAACCTCATTTTCACGTACAGCCATCCTTGAAAAGGTCTGATGTTTCAAGTAGTTCTGTCAAAGATTACTCTTCACACCCAACTAACTGGCAGGAAAACATGAGTTTGCTGTATTGAGCTGCAAATGAGTTCTGTGCCATTGAAGGGCAAGGAAGAGAAGAAAATACATCAAATTGAATACTTTCAAAACACTGGACCCAATTCACAACAAGCAGTAAGTCTGCACCGGTAAAACTGCGCCTTCACATGAGTACAGATGAACTACTGTTCGGAATTCACGGAGATGCCCAGAGGCATGCCTTACAAAGCTACACCAGGTGCCAGCATCCGGTCCTGATGCTGGCTTCCCTGGTACATATTCCCCAGAATCCTGTTTCCACTGTGCATAACTCTTCAGAGTGTACAACTAAGTAGAAGCGGGAATGGAATCGCTGCTCTTTTTTCTTTTTTTCCCCCTCTGTGGGGAAAACATGTTTCCCGGTGGAGAAAGCTCTCCCACTACACAACCCACTGGAAGGGAATCATTTCCCTTTCTATCCTGGAAGGAGAGTTACTCCAGCCCTTGGCTCAAGTAAATATGTTACCATTCCCAAAGTGGGAAAGGGTCAGGTTTCATTTAGGAAATGACCACAAATGTGGTGTTTTCAAACATAGAAGGCAAAAGCACACTTTTTTGCAGCACTTTTCATCACATTATGGGGCATATTTACCACTGAATGGCAGACACAGTGTTACACCACAATTGGTACCCGCTCCGGCATTCTGAAAATGCAGGGATGCACCGTATTTGCAATAATACAATGCACACCTGCATTTCCCCTAGCGCTGGCGCTAAATTTAGATGCCTAGCGCCAACGCAGGCACCTTTGCACCATAGTGCACCATAGTGTATTGAGGGAACAATCGATCATGTGCAGGAAGGGTTCCATTCCTGCACATAAACAATCACTAATGGAGGTTTGCAACTTCTATATGTGTTGCAGCACATATAGAAGTTACAAATCGCCATTAGTGATTGCGGCGGAACACCCACTGCAACACCCAGTGCCCACCCCTTTCACGCTAAGTGCTGAATGAAAGGGGAATTATTTACAAGGCAGCTCATGGTTTGCAGGACATCTTGCCTTGGATGAATACCAGTTTTCCAAAGCCCACTTCTGCTGTAGGGTTAGACCTCCTTTGTATAGCGTTCCCCAGGCCCTCTTGTATGGGAGACACCCCCACTCTAGCAGACGAAATAAAGATCCATGATTTTTGGCTGGCGAATGACCTTAATCTGTCTACTAAGCTTAAAGAAGTCACTTCCAACTTTCTCTCAAGAATATTCTTCCTCTTCTTCCAGCACATCTATGAATTTCTGTCATCAGTGCTGCTGCTACCTCCAGATCGAATTCAACTAATTATTGGTGTCCCTGCGGGTCCCTGCGGTTTTCATTCATTGTCTACTATGTGTGCAGAACACGTAAGTGCTGCTGACTGTCCGCCTATGCAAGTTTGATACTCAAAGGCTTAGCTAAAATGGCATTGTTTAGATGTTTTTAAACATGTTCACAACAAAGGTATTCTGTATCTGTCAGCTTTTTATGGGTAAACTCCTTGCTTTTGGGGGATTCTGTTGATCAGGCATACTCCCAAAAGACCCCTTCAGTCTTCTTCTCTGCCCCTACTTGTCGTGGTCAGATTTGCCATGGCTTCTTCTGTACTTGGTCCTTCTTTATAGAATTCCCTTCCTTCTCAGTTACACTCAAACAATTTTGAGGGGTTATAGGAAGGCGCCCATGTCTCATCTCTTTTGTTAGATGTTGTAGTCCTTTCACAGTGTCTCGTTCCACAAGCTCCAAGATGTCATCAGGCAACAGTGACTCGCTCTATATCTTTTCTCTCATGTCTTATCTTATTATGTAAAGGGGTTCCCCTGAGTTGCTGATCATGTTTGATTCTCTTCAACAACCTACTCAACAGTAGGAAAGTGTTTGTCTTTCGAGGGGTCAGATATTCTATTCCCATTCCAACCTGAGCAAAGGTAGGGAGAGGTTTTGACTTTGTAGGAGTCAGATTTACTCTTCCTACTCCAACCTAAGCAAGTGTAAGGGAAATGAACTTGAACTTTGGAGAAATGATACTTACTATTCCAATTCCAATCTGAACAGTACAAAAAGTTTAAGACTTTAAGAGAAAATCACATTTACACTTCACAGATGTAAGTGATCCAGCTATCTAAACATAAAAAAAATTAAAGTATTATTACCACTAAAATCATATCTAACATAACATATTCATTACTTTAAATAAGCATACATCAATTAATAAAGATTTAAACGTACAGCACAAAAACGTATTAATATAAAAACAATGCATACATTTTTTTCAACATAAATTAATAAAACAATTTAAGTAACTGCATAAAAACTCAAATAAGCAATACATTTTAAATTTCTACTTCATTAAAATATAGATATCTAAACTAAAAATTATAAGCAAATAAACCAAAATATGTAAACTCAATATAAAATACTAAAACACATAATACTCAGCATTAAGAAACAATTTCACCATTTAGTAATAAATACGTGCATTTTGATTTATTAACAACATATCTATCAACACTTCCAGCCTCATTATGAGTCTTGCGGTCCACGGAGCACCAGACTCGCCGGGGCGCGGTGGTGACAGTGTTCCGACTACTCTATTACAACCAGGGCAGTCGGGCCGCCCAGGGACCACGCAACTGCCAGGGTTCAAAGATCCCTGACAGTGGTGCGGCAGTCTTGAGGCCACAATATGGTTGGTGGGCCCGCTGCGGCCCCGCCAAGCATATTATGAGTTTCCTTACTGCCACACTTTTCATGGCAGTGCGAGGCGACCGTCATGAAAAGTGTGGCAGTGAGGAAACAAAGGGGAAGGGGGTCTACAGGGTCCCCTTGTACATCTGCGCCATGGGGTGCATGCAGGGGGGCATATGTTGTGCCCCCCTGTGTGCATGCACCCCAGTAACTGTATGGCATGCCATGCAGGCACTGATTTTGTCGTTCCCATTGTGGTGCCTATTTCATAGGCACTGCTGTGGGAACGCTGAAGAACCACCCGTGAGGCAGGAGAAAACTCCTAATCTGGCGGGCAGTTCACCCCCGGGTTTGGCTGTGCGGGAGCAGGGGGGTCGCGTTCCCACACCACCAAATTTGTAATAAGACCCTTTCAGTCCTACTTTCATACAAAAACAACGCCACACCAAGGACAAATAAAAAAATTATAATTATTAGAAAAGTCTCAAACATAAAACACAATCACATTATTAATAATATTGACACGAATAATAATCAATAAATGTTTTATATTTTTTTAAAGAACCAAATATTCATAAATGTTTTCAAAGAAGAATAACAATAATGTACATATTTAACAAACAAATTAAAATTACAAATAATAGATAGCATTTTTACAAATATGTATTTAGCATACTTCCTGCTCAACGTCTCTACAAATCGCCAAAAAATAGGAAAAAAAACTTAAAATATGTATTAATTTATATTATATTAAGTCTCCTAAATCATTACACTAAAATACTAATTATTAAAAAAATTATAAAATGAATATATAAAAATGAACACACAAAAATATATATATTGCCATGAATTCTTTTACATAATTAATAATCAACTAATCAGTTAGAATTGTAAAATAAATTAGTTGATTAAATACTAGAACATGTATATTTTTGTCCAATTCCTACTATACTCCCCTATACACTCAAACCTTCAACAAATCCCGAAAAACGTAATTTATATAATTCTTCAAATACATTGGAAAACAAAAAATAAACCATACTAAAAATAATAGCAAAAAATGTACAATAAAATATTAGTAACCTATAAAATGTAAAACATTAAAAACCCAAAAATGATATGGTTTAGAATGATATTAAATAAAACAATATTAAATACTCAGGGCCTTGTTATGAGTTTGGCGGTGCGGGACCGCCCAGCTCCTACCCCGCCAAACCAGTTTAGGAACCGCCCACCAGATCATAATTTTTCTCATGGTCTGGCGGACAGTTCTTTGGTGTTCCCAGGACGGTACCTATGAAATAGGCACAACAATGGGAACGCCAAAGGGAGTTCCTGCATGGCATGAACTGCTGCAGCCAATGCCGTGCAGGTAGTGGTGTGCATACACACAGGAGGGCACATGTTGTGCCCCCTTGTGTGCATCCGGATGTATGACGTTACAACGCATACTTTTACAACGCATGCACTTACAACGCAATATTTACATCGCAACATCCACTACAACGCATTCCATTACATCGCATGACACTACAACGCATTTTAAAAAACTACCTTTACAACGCATTCCATTACATCGCATACTACCTTTACAACGCATAGCATTACAACGCACACTGTTACATTGCATTTAAGGTAAGTATTGGATAGTATAGGGGTAAAAATTACTATTCTAACTCCAGGGGGTGCAACAGTAGGGTAAGTGTTGGATAGTGTAGGGGTTAAAAATTACTATTCTAACTCCAATGGTATGCATTGTAATGGTATGCGTTGTAATGCCTGCATTGTAGTGACATGCGATGTAGTGTCATGCGTTGTAATGGTATGCGTTGTAATGGTATGCGTTGCAGTGTCATGCGTTGTAAAGGATGTTCCGTTGTAATGCCTGCGTTGTAAGTGTAGTGCGATGTAATAGTTGCGTTATAAAGGTTGTTTCCCGTGCATCCACATGGCGTGAGGCACCAAGTGACCCTGTAGGACCCCCTTTTATCCTCACCACCACACTTTTCAAGTCGGTCGCACCACCATGAAAGGTGTGGCGGAGAGGAAACTCGTAATATGCTTGGCCGGACCGCAGCGGCCTGCAAAGCATATTGGGGCCACAGGACCGCCGCGCAACAGCCAAGGAATGGTGGTTCCCTGGCTGTTGCGGTGGTCACAGGAAGGTCTGACCGCTCTAGATGTAATAGGGCGGCTAGGCGACCACCACCATGAGTCTGGCAGTACGGCAGACTCCTAATAAGGCCCTTAGATATTTTTAACAAAGTTAAAAAAACGTTATTCTTACTTGCGATATTATGTCCGTTTATCATCTAGATGTCACAATATTTTTGCAATATATTAAGACAATATGGTTTACATGATACAAAGGCCGAACATCTCATACACCTACAAGTATTTCACCCTGCTGTTAATCGTAGATCTTTATAGTCATACCTGTTTCTTGCTCTAGAGCTAAAATGTGACTGTGAGGTCCTTAGTTTTTGAACGTCCACATATCACATCTGGCTGCGGTAGAACTGATTACTCAAACACACCAACAACATTTGATAATACTTAACAAATAAGTAATAAACTGATACAATAAAGAAAATCAACAATGGTAAAGGACAGGAAAACCAGAACAAATGAAACAGTTGACAACCGAGGTGAAAAAATCCCGAAAGTGGAAGTCCTGTTTCATGCAACAGTTGAAATAAAAAATAATCTCAGAAATTCCGGATTCTGGTCCCACAAGCCAGTTACCTGTGTAGAGGAGAACAGCCATGGAGGAGAATGGAAACCCATTAACCGGTACAGAACTTCCTATTTTGTCCACCTTGAGTTAGTCTATGGTGCAAGACGGCAACCTAGGTAAGGCATCAAGTAGACAGACCAGGCTTGACTCCCCCAAGCTCGGTTCAGCTGTATATGCAGCAGGCCACTGTTTTGTTCAGGTGATCCTTACGTGTACTGCACTTGTGTACTTTTAAGTATAACATTTGTTTGACTTGGCCGGGGTTTGAAAATGCTTAAATAAGGTTGTTAAAAAAAGTAGACAGACCAACTTGGAGAGGCAGAATGTTCAGTTCATTCTAGAAAGTGCAATAGGAAAGGATCTTCCTCAGCTCTGGTGGAGGAGAAATACAGATCTTGGGAGCTCTCCCACTGAAGGATTGATTTGTAGTGTTAGATTATTCGAAAGTAGTTGGAGGAGGAGGAGAGAGTCAGTGCTGCTCAGGGAGGGAGTGCTGACTGATATGGGCAGATGGGCTGCTAGACAGGATAGTGTGATGTCACAAAGGTCCTTACTGCGGATGCAGGCCACCTCGATGGTGCTCCTCATTTCAATGGAAAACCTGTTGAGTGGGAGTAGAACTGGAGTAAAATGGTCAGTTTTCCAAGTGCCAGAAACTAGCTGGTCAAGCAAACTAAGGGCTGCTCTTAGAGGGCCAGGTCTGATTATGGAGGAATATGTTATAAACTAGTCTAGAAAGGACCAGAGCATGGACCACCGATTTGAGATGCTCAGCAGAGATCAGAATAATAATCCTATTGTGCATTTTTGGTGAGGGTATTATTGTGAGCGTGTAAGGTGGGTTTTTTGGTCAAAGGTGACTCTTAGGTATTTGGGGATATCGGCATTAGCAGGTGCACAATCTAACAGTTTGGCAGCATCAATCCAGGACTGAACTGCTAGCACTTAGGAGGAGAGATGAGGAGGAACACTGTTGTCATCGAGGTGTGCTTCAAGTGATAATGAGACATCCAGGAGAGGAAGGTATTGAGAGGTATTGACAGGGCTTCGATATCTTCTGGAGAGGAGACTTTGTGATATATAACTCTATCATCTGCGTAGAGATTAAAGGCGATGTTTGCATTGTCTCAGGATGGAGCTAATGGGCTCTATGTAAATATTAAAAAGTGTAGGGGGTCTGTAGATTCCTGTGGCACTGCCTGAGTTAAGTGTGGGGAATTTGAAAGTGAGTTAACCAGTTTTCCGCAGGGATAGATTGGATATGTAGGAGTTGAACCACCACAGGATAGTGCCACTGATTCCTATCCATAATTATAGTTGAGTGGAATAGTTGACAGTGTCAAGTGCTGCAGATAAGGCAAGGATGATGAGAGGCTTCCAGTATCTAGGAATGCCACCATCCACAATGTGTAGCATGGCCAATTCTGTACTGCAACCTGATCTGAAATCTAATTGAAGGTTGTCAATGAAGTACATTTTTTGATCAAGTGGATAAGTTGATTGGCTATGAAGCCCTGCAGCTGAAAGATTAAAGATCAGTTACAAGTTGTTGAGGTCTGTAGGGTCCACTCCCTGTCAATTTATTTTGGAAATGGGGGTGTCATGCCTATTTGTCAGGGTATCAGGAGCAATGCATTAACAAAGGAAGTCAGGAAAGGGATTAGAGTAGGGCAGATACTTTTCACTATCTTTGCTCGGGCGGTGTCAGAGAAGTGGAAGGAAGGTTTACGATTTCAGATAATCTTAGCCAACTTAGATTGAGACATCCTCGAGACCTTTGGAAATTTCAGGTCTGGTCATTGAAGAGAAAGTGCCATGGTACGGAAGCGAGTGAGAGGTCAGTCTAACTTATTTTATCACAGAAGAACTCTGGGAGGTTTTAGCAGTTTTCCATGGTGTATGGCACTTCTGGCGAGGCTAGTAGGGAATGTTTTTTAGAAAGTTGTTTAGCTTCTTAGAGTGCTTTTCGCTGAGTAAATGACAGATTTGATGAAGTGGGCATGAACTAAAAAATATGCCTTTTGTAGGTTTTACGCTTGGATATTAGGGCCCAGATCTACTAAGCCTTTGTGCTGTCCTTGCGTCATGAAGATGACTCAAGGCAACGCAAAGGCTTAAGTAAGATTTACAAAACCACACCAGGGGTGATTTGTCTGGCCTACTTGACTTTGTAAAGAAATGTAATGCAACAAAGCGGTTTGCGCTGCATTACTTTACACTTCATAGAGGTAGGTATTCCATGGATGAAGCATGTGCATTCTAATGTAACCACCAATGGAATTTAACGCAATCACAGATTTACTGAAATCAGTCAACCTGGGACTCCAAAATGGAACGCCACCCCAAAGATGGCGTAACAAGGAGAAATATATTTATTTATGCTTGTTGCTTCCCCTTTCTATATGTGATGCGATCTGCATTATACATAAAGAGATGCCATTGCCTCTTAGGATTGTTTTTGTGCATGAAGATATCTCTTCCTGCACAAAGACAATCATGCCTGTAATACAGGCATCATTTCACCATGGTGCAACTGTACTTGCATTGACGCTAGGCAGCCTCAATTGCACAAGCACAGCAGAGAGCTAAAGAGTGGCATATCTTAAAGTGTGAATTAAAAATAGCACCAAAAGGCACAAAGCAACAACCGTGGTTATCTGGCTGCACTATACCAGGTCAAAGGTAAAAGTTAAGGCCGACCGCGATACAGGGCGGGTTTGATACAAAGGCCAGTCTCGTCCTGGTGGAAAGTTTACCTTCTGACTTAAATCTTTTTCTGGAGAAAAAGATGTTGGCAACAAGTAGTCGGCAGGACAAGCTGCAAGCTGGATCTGAAGCAGGGCTCATTCCTGAAGAGCAGGGTTTTGGCACTGTTGAAGATGGGAAAGCTCCTAGCTGTAAAGTCCGAAGTCTGTGTCTAGGAAGGCCTCGACATTGAAGGCCAACAGAATCGGTCCCAATGTAGCCCACTAAGTTCGGACTTATAAACTTTTCTGGATGTCAGATCTCCTTCAGTGGGACAAACCACCAACTTAAATCCTACCAAAGATTTCCCGTTGACGGCTTTGGCCCAATGGTGGTCCCAGTCTCCTGCCGGTGCTCTGAATAAATAGTTAGTAAAAAGCCTCTAAGTCAGAGTTTTACAGTTTGGTCAGGGGGAGTATACTGTAAAACCATCCAAGATTCCAGGTCCTGGGAGGCACTATTTGGAGGTTAAGACTCCCTCCAATAGAGGCCAGCAGCAAGGCCCAGGGCAGGTGCAGTTGTAACTGATTATCAGGGCAATTGCAGGGAGAGAGGCCTGTGGAAGCTTGATATGTCCCTGTAGCTCAAACAGAAGGTCAGCCAATTGACCCTTGTAGTTGCTTCTATGATCTTGGGCTCAAGGGAAGCAAGTCCACTCTTCCTTCAGGCAGCCTTTAAGAGTGCCAAAAGAAAAGATGATGGACGGAATACTGAACAAATCAAACATTCATTCACAGTCACAGATCTGGGTTAAATCCATTGCTTTTTTTGCTTGACATGCCAGTCCAGAGTACACCCAGTCATATGCAAATCAGTCTGGTCCCTGCTCGCCACGGGTACAGTCCATTCCGAACTGTAAGGCCAGGTCCTTCCAGGACCAGAAACAAGTATCCTGCGAATCATGGATTAAACCCAAATCTTAGTGACTGGGGGTGAATGTTTGCATAATTCAGCATTCGTCCATAATTCATTATTATTTTTTTGTCCCTGTAAGTGGGAAAGGTATGCCCAGACATGGGCCCCGTGCTCACTGCACCACTGGATTGAAGTTAGCCTGGCTGATGAGTGGTGATACCCCGCTACCAGTCCCAGGATACTTGTTTCCAATCCAGGGAGGAACTGGGTTGGCAGTTCGGGCTGGACTGCTCCAATGAGGAGCAGGGTCAAGACTGATTTGCATATGGCTGGGTCAATACTGGGGTGTGTGGTGAGCAGAAATCGATGGATTAAACCCAGATATTTGTAATTGGGGGTGAATGTTTGCATTGTTCAGCATTCCGTCTATAATTTGTTCTTTTTGCTTTTGTTACCTTAAGTGGTAAGGGTTTGCACAGACGTGGGTCCCGTGCTCACTGCGCCACTGTATTCAGGCTATCCTTCCTGGCTGATGAGTGATGATACTCTGAAACTGGGCCCAGGATGCTTGGTTACGATACAAGTTGTGGTTTGTGCTGAGGTAGGTATTCTAAAGAGAATATGACATTTTTATTTTTGCACTTTCAAGACCAAAATATTAAGGTAAAAGGGAGAATGCTCTCGTCATAATGTGTCGATCCCATTTAATGTCCACCTTATAGTCGTCACCCCTGGCTCAGATCTTAGCAACTGGCCTTAAAAATGCCCATTCACAGACTTGGCGAGGGCTTGCGCATGTTCTTCTCATTCCAATCACTTCACTGCCCCCACTCTCCGAATAAGACAATTCTTCATAATGCTGTGCCTTAGAGAGAGTTCTTCTAGGCTGGCACAACAAATCAAACAATATAGCATGTGCATTCTTTCACACTCTTAATAATATTTATTTGTAAAATGCAAGCTTCCACCTACACAGGATTTCCTAGCGCTGAGAAGAAAAACCGGAACATTACCTGCCATCGCACATCTTGGTACAAGGAAAAAGAAGAAAAGTAAAGAATGAAGCAAATTATAGGAAATTGACATTTTTTGAAAGGTTTGCTAAATTTGGGAAAACTGAACTCCTGATAGAGGATAGAGGCGGGGATGGTGACAGTGAAACCTCTGCCTAAAAGTTGCTTTTTTGAAATGGAACACCGCTCTCAGAGCCAGGCACAAAAACAATCCTCTCCACCATTGACAACCAGTGACGCGGCGCAAGTGAAGGCAAACAATGATGCTTGGGCTCAAGCCAAGGACGAGTCTGTAATAGAAGAATCAAGTAAGCAGGAACATTTAGAAAAATTGCATTACAGTTGTCCAGGTGAAAAGGCACAAATACATTAATAAAATTAACTTTTGTGCGAGAAAGGAAAAGAGGGAGACCCCATTTCAGAGAATTCCGTTGAAAAAAGAATTTATGTACAGTACTAACTTTCCAGTTAACTGTTAAGACAAATAAAATTGGTTTTGTCACCACCGGTCCCTCCCAGCTACTCCTGGAGTGTGGCTTCACTCACTGTGTCTGAGGACCTCCAGGGACAGAATTAATAATAAAGGAAGGGGGTGATCTTGGCCAAGTCCCAAGCTGGCCATCTGCCCACACTCCTCCAGACTCCACAGGGGCCCTGTGTAGTGCTGCCTCTGCTTCCTCGGCCTGGTGGCCACAGGGGTCCTGTCGGGTAGGCTGAAAGTGAAGGACCACTACAGAAGCAGATTTCTCTGGCTGCTCTGGGCCAGTTTCAATGATCCTGTGAGCTCGGTGACACAGTCAGGCCACCAAGAGCCTTGCTTTTTGGGGGTTGTGGTTTCTAAAGCTTTCTGGTTTATTGGAGTGGACTTTACACTGCTCTTCAGCTCCTTCTGGACCAGTCCTCTTTCTAGCACCTGGTGCTCTCCCCAGCTATTGGTCTCCTTCAGCAGCCCCTATAGGGATCCAGGCAAAGTACCCTCCCATTCAACACTCTTCAGGTCACACAGCCTCCCTTGACCGCTTCAGGGACACCTCTCTGTTAGCAGGAGTCAGGGGGGCGCCCTACACTCACCTACAGGCCTAGTCCTCAGAAGTTCCAGATGAACCTTTCAATCCTAGGTTGACACATCATCACTTCACCTGTGTTCTCTTGCACAGTATTTTGGGACATTCCAACATCGTGAAGTGGTCTGTTAAAAGAGTTTCCTGAGAGCCTAAAGCCACACCCCTAAATGCTGCCAGGTCCTTTCCCTCCAAATCTTCAAAGGTGAGTCCCTCCTCTGATTGGCTCTAGATGTCTGGCTGTTCTCCTTTGTTCTATTTTGAAAGTGCTTTCTCTGCAATGGCACAGTGTTAAAAGGTCATCAGGATATGCAGCTTCCGTCCCCATCCCTTCCTCTTCTAAGAGCAGGCTAATCCCTGGTAAATGATGCTCTTGTGTGGGGAAGACGTTGATCCTCCAGTTGGCCAGTAAAGTGGGGAGAGGATGTGGCCTAACGGCTAGGCCGGTCAACCTCGAATCTGGGGAACTGGCTCCGAGTCTCAGCAACGACGCTCAACATCCTGTGATTCTGAGCAAATCACTTAATCTCCCTGTGCCTAACAAAACAAGCATTGGCATAGCCAATAGGTCTCGCTTTTGGGACCTTACAAGTATTTAGTTAAGCAGCACAATATCGTTGGTGCAACAACATCAACTGTTGCATAGCTAAACACTTATAAGGTCTCAAAAGCGAGACCTATTGGCTATGCCAATGCAACCGCAAACCCCGGACCCTCTGTGCCCACAGCCTCGACAGTGCTGTTTGAGTCTCTGGAGCTTGTCCACAGTGGCATGTCCAGAACCTCGTTCTTTTGCAAGAGATTTACGGACAATGCTTAACACAAGGATGGTTGAAATGGTTGCTAGTCTGAGAGCAGACTTTGGAGAGCTAAAGAGACTCCGTGTCGTGTGTCCTCTTAGAGTTGAGACATATTCGATTGGTCTTTACTCCCTACGCAAACCAACTAGACTAAACCATTCCTGTATTCTATTCACATCTTAAATAATTCAGAATATCTCATGTATAGTCATGTAAAGCCCGCATCTTTATGTCTTGTGCCCTGACGTCAGAGGCCTTCCTCTGAGTGGCCCTTTAATACCAGCCCCCCTGCCTTGCCTCATCCCAGTCACAAGTACATTTTATGCCTTTTTCATATGTGGTGGTCAATAGAGCGAGGAGGGACTTGCCTGCTCTCTTTGGTAGACAGGATGGTAAATAGTTACTCACTTCAGAAAGCACACGCAAGCTGCTGGTTTTGTATGTTCCTCTGATACATGAAATGCCATGTACACTTGCTGAGCCGATCCCCATCTACTGCGAAATGTGAAAAGCAGCAGGGAATGGAAATTTTTCTGGCTTGTTAATGCAAACAGCAAAATATATGTGATATTAGAGCATGCAAAAACCAGAGAGGCTCATAAACTGGTCTGTTTTCGAGCCTGAAACTACTGTTGTGCTCCTCAGCACATTGAGTGCACGAATAGTAGCCATGTTGACATACAGAACAAGCATTGGCATAGCCAATAGGTCTCACCTTTGGGACCTTATAAGTATTTAGCCATGCAACAGTTGCATAACTAAAAACTTATAAGGTCCCAAAAGCGAGACCTATTGGCTATACCAAGCGGCCGCGAAATTGATCGCGATCACGATCAAACATCAAAGCGGCCTGATGCACAAAGGGCCTCCACACTAGCGGCGAATGCCCCACAGTCATAGGGGAGTCTCCGCGGAATCTTCACAATAAGAATTCTCATTGTGGAGATTCCACCCAGAGAACGGAGACTCCCCCACGACTGCAGCGCCTCTGCCACAAGTGCAGAGACTCTTTACGAATCAGGCCCCCAGTCTCTAGGCTTAACTATAGCACTTTGGTGCAGATTTTGCCATAAGGTACAGCAGAGTAAAGAACAGTCACTTTTTAGTGATGCGCCACAGGTGTACACCATGAATGCTCATTCACATTATCAGGCCTACCCTGGTCCAAACCAATTCAAGAAGGGTCTCTTTTTCAACAGGCTACCTGTGCCCCGAGCTGAGTGGGACAGTAGTCGCACTAGCTAAGCCCACACAAGCGTGCACACTCGTGTGAGTATATGTTCACAAGCAACCAGCCCACAGCCTCTTGACTCATATGCGCAGCAACAGATCCTATTTTAATAGGCGGGCAAATCACAGCTAGCACTCAGGATCATTTTAAACAAAGGGTCCAGTGGACGAGACTCAGTGGGACTCACTGACAGCAGCACAGACCAAAAACCCAATAGTCCAAAAAGTAAAAAAATAGGGGGTAAATGGGTCATAATGCATTTTCCTACACTAAGGTTACAGTATAGCTCCATAACATTAGTTGCATCACAATTCAAGACAGGTTTGCAGGTCTGGACACCACTCTAATCTTGAACATCTATTCTATTGGTTCAGTTGAGGTCTACACCTCTCAGAATACACTGGGTTAGTAAAAAAAAAGTGCAGGACTGAAACGTCACCCCCGATTACATGAACTTATGTCTTAGCCTTATAATAATTATTGCATGTTACTGTCAATTTTTATGTTTTTCTTTTATCTCATAGTTGACGCTATCGAAAAAAAATGTCAAAATGCATTTAGTGCCCGTTGTGTTGTCACCAGGCTTTGAATGAAAGATGCAAATATTTAAGTCTTTGGCCTTGATTATGAGTGCACATACCAGAATTATGAGTTGTATGAATTTTATTGCACCCCACATTTACGAGGCGCGATATAATATCCATTCTTTTGATACATTCGGCAGGTTCAACCTGCTGATATTTATAGGGCAAAAGCCGGTATAAAAATGCGCGATAAATACCGGGACATCCAAATGATGTCCCATTTTTAAGGACCTACCTCAAAATAGGCAACATTTATTGCACCTGATAAACTCTGAACATGGCGGTGTCGCATTTTATTGGGTGCAATAATCATTGCATCTGACACCGAGGCGCTCGTTATCAAGGCCCGAGACAGGCAGAGTGCTGGAGCTGAAATGGACAAACGACAAGCTTTGCAAAAACCTGGATGCAATTGGAAGTGAAGGCAATCTGGACACTCAGGGCATTTTGGTGGATGTTTCAGGGAGGAGAAATGTTATGGTAAATGGTGACCTGGTACAGTGGTGGCTGGCAGGGCACGGGGAGGGGGGAGGGGAGTGGCGTGGGCGGGGAGACAATTAAAAATAAATCCACTTACCATTTGGCGGCGGCCGTCACTCCCCTCGGTCCCTTCTGCCGCCTTCTCATCTGCTTCCGAAGCAGAAGGAAACAGGAAGCACACAGGCTCCCTGTCCTCAGCCAATCACAATGCTGCAATGCAGCGTTGTAATTGGTCTGAATGTCATGGTTCTGCGCTCAGACAGGGACTGGGAGGCTTTGCATATTCCTCACCAGGCTGCGTAAAGCAAGCTTGGTGAGGAAGATGCAAAGTGCGCAGGATTGCCGTCATGCACACTTGGAGTGGGCAATCCACTCCTCCCCCATAACCCCAGCCCCGCCCCGCCCTGCCCTAACCCAGTTCATAGTGAATAAAAAATATGATAACCAGGTTATTATCATTTTTATTTTTCTGCTGCAATGTTCCTAAAGCAGCAGTGGGGCGACATTCCTCCGCCTTAGCTCAAGTCTCTGTAGGATCTAAAGACCACCTTACTAACGTTATTGCAAGATTTGAGTCCAAATTCTTCAGATGCGTCTATTGCTCACACTTTGACTCTGGCTGGCCCTAGAGGGAACATACTACAAATGGTATCAGGAGTGTACAGTACACTTGTTAACTGCAGTATGTGAACACCTACAGCATTGGGTGTGCATTTTACAGCAGTCAGTCATGAATATGTCCTGCTCCCTTGCTATTGAGTATGCACTCTGCTTTGTTTTAAATAGACCACTGCAGTCAATGTGCAATTTTGTTCCAGGCTGCTAAATATGCCTTTGCTTTTTTTGGTGGAAGGCCTACATTTCAGTCAATCTTTCCAAGAACAATCATTCATATTAGAGGGGTTTGAGTTAGAAGTTCATTAAAAAGTTCTTTATTGACTATCCAAAATAAATGAATTATTTCTGCTTCCTTTTAAGTTGCATAATTCAAAATGTTCTCAATTGTGCAGAACATCAGACCAACATGTATGTCCTGAGATTATCGTTGCTATTTCATGGCCCAGGAGCGTACCTTCATGGTGTTACACCCCCTAATAAATGTATTTTCTGCTTAATAGTTGGGTACAGGTACTTTCAGTCGGGTATGGTAAGGTGTCTGTCAGATTTCACCAGAAATGTTTACACACAAACAAACAGAAAAGCACACAAACATTTTCCCTCTGTGTTTTGAAAGACTTTATAAATGTCGGTTAATTTACAAAATATTGTTTTCTCTCATTTAGTGCCCCTACCAATTTGTATTTGTCTCTCTTTCCACTGCCACTTTAGCCCCTTTCATGCACCCTACTTGTAGTGTAATGTATTTTAATAATATATGCCAGCGTAATTGTCTGAAAATCTAAAACTTACACATCCTCAACAAGTTACACCCCTGCCAGGGCCACTAACAGATAAGAAGTGTCTCATTCACTTTGCAGAAGGTGTAATCTTGAAATCTGGAAACAAAACGAATTTGTTCTCTTTAGACCAAGCCCAGTACACCTAGGCCAGATGTATGTGACTTTAGAAAAGTGATTGCCAAATAGAATTTGTTTTCCTAATTGCTACATGGTAATCGCTATTCTAAAGGTTTGACATTTTTCTTTTTCAATTAGCGAATCCTAGTTGGTCGTAAATCGACCTACCTCATGAATATTAATGAGCTAGGTCACAATTTGTGCCCCACTAGGAATCGCTGCCATCACAGGGGTGTTGGCCTTCTTGGGTCAGCAGACTACCATGTCTATAACTGCCTTTCAATAAAGCAATCTTTTTTTCCATGCAGTCCAATTCCCTTAAAGGAAACAGGAATGCTTTTTAAAAAAACTTTATTTTTTTATTTGTTTAAGAAGACACAGTGGTCCCTTGGATCTATGCCCCTCTTAAACAAACTTTTCTTTTAATTTAAAAAGGTGAAGGGTCTCTAGGGAACCTCTTCCTATTTTTGAATGGTTTACCACTATAAGCTTGTAGTTGGTAATATAACTTTTTGCAAACGGAATTCGGTCGCAAAATATTAATACATACCCCTTTGATTCTGTATTTGGAAGCGATGTCCCTTTCAAATACTGAATTGGTATTTAGACACAAACCCAAATTGTGATTCGATAATGTGTTACCGAATCGCAGTTTGGGTTTTATACATACCAAAATGCTTGTTTGCGGTTGCAAATGTATGGATTCTGTGAATCGGCCCATTTGCAAATGCAAAAAAGCTTAGTAAATCCGGCCCTTAGTGTATTTTAGCACTGCCTGAAAATAGTGACACGCAAAGTTCCTTCAGACATTCAGTAGCATTCACACAGGTGAACAAAAAAAAGAAAAATATTTTCACATAAGGCGAAAGTAGCATCACAGCTGGATATTTGTCACTCATCACCATCCAGAAGGCTCAGTCTCTTTTATTAATGCTTTACCCAAAAGGCCCCTGATGATTGACAGAGGCTCCCTTTAATGCTTTGATGTCTGCTAATTGGATGATTTGATTGCTGTTCTTTTGAACTATTCTTTTCCAAACCGAAGACTTCCTTTTCTTTTTAATTTGGCCCACGTAGGTGGTACTGGTGTGAATAATGAGTAAATGGCCCAAAGGACCATCTGCTTGTAAAAAAACTATTAGGATGTTTAATTCAATATTCCAGCCTTTGTACTCTCACAGGAGGTGACACATACTGTTCCTCTTTGAAAACAAGCAAACCCCGCTAAACAAAATGGGGAGCTGAATGTGCCAAAAGCACGCTTGACATTGAACTTTCTAACTAGGAGTGTTTGTTGATTCTTATGCATCCCATCTATACTTTTGCATTTATTGCTAATGGTGCAGTGTCCCTGCCAGCTCTAGGACATTCATGTGTACTGGCAAACAAGGACTATCTCCCTATACCTATATGCATACACTGTATACGCATTGCATACTCTAGCGCTTGGTAGATTAGAAGAATTTCAGTACTATCTGTTAGGAGGTAGTTCTTTCTTGCTAAATACTTTCTATACTGATCTTTTCTGCCAAAACAACACCTTTTGCCAAAACATTTGTATCACTTTTGACTTTTCTATGTGAGTGTAAATTTAAGTCCAAGATGAGTGTAGGAAATGTATTTCTGAATGTATGCGCATAATGTATGCATTTGGCGCATAGATGGCATACATGTAGACTATGCCTACTTTATTCCCACATTAATTGAACATACAGTCACACTCATGACAGGGAAAAGCATTGCAAAATAGGCATTCAGTATACAAAGAGAATAAACTGCAGTATATCATTCGTGGTGTGTCTTTATTTGGTGCGGGGATACCGAAGGACCAGAGTCTCCATTTCTGACCAGTATCCCGGCACCAAAAAGTTGAATAGTATTTTTCTCCCTGAATGGGGAGAAACAGGCCAGGAGATACTGGTTTTCAATTTTCATGTCATCTTCTCCGATATTAGTGAGGAAACCGCTGAGTGGTTGGATGGAGGCTGGACTGGTGCCCACAGTCCCTGCTGCTAAAGAGGGCTCAGTGTCTCTGAGTGTGCGGAAATTGTGGACCTGATAACGCCAGGCCCAGAGACAACCAGAATTGCAGACAGCGGAATTTCACCCTGAATCTCTAGGTAAAACTCCAGCACTGGGGTCCAAGTCCCTTAAGGAAATTAGTTGATTTTTAGTTCTTAAATATGGACGTTTAAATCCTCCAGTGGGGCAAGGCAGGACATAGTGGGTGATGAGGGCTCACTAAGGCTGGATATGATAAAGTCAAAATGCCATTGATTTCTTAATTTTTGGTGCTAACCCCCCTGAGATCAAAGAACTGGAATTCATAGCTTCCAAAGTCTTCTTTTCATTTGCATTTAGTTGCCCACTTGGACCCATCCCAAGCAAAGATTTGTATAGGGATCGATCACAGAAGAGTCTAGAAGACACATACAGCAGAAATAATATGAAGCAGATGCTTACATTTGCTGCAGGGTAAGTTCACCCTAGGAGATCCCTACAAATTCAGTTATTGGATGGACACCTGCAAACCACTGCCCAATGGATATTTGACTCCCTATATTGCCAATATACACATCTGTGCCCATTTTAGTTTTTCATCACTTATCCAAAGAATGACGCAAGGTATCTCTGAGGTCACAGGATAGTACGGCAACACCCTCACTAGTTCACCAGGACAACACTAAGCAGCATGCCATGACTGAATGGCAGACCACGGGAATTCCAACAGTAATACTCATTGAATGAAGGCACCTTTAGGCTTGGATGCCATCTCTGATAACCAACACAAGAGACAACCACTTTTCGAGGATAATGCATCATTCACACACCAGAGAGGGGAGAACAAGTATGCAAGACTGAAATGTCCTGACTGTCTGGCACAGTACATTGGAGGAATTCCAGAAACAAGTTCTGATACTGTAGCCAAGTTTCAATTCATGACTCCACAGAGGTAAGCCAACAGTTGCTTCTGAGGATAACATAAAAAGAAATGAGAAAGTACCTTTGTAGCACATCAGACACAGAGTTTATGTACACAATGCCTTGTTTTAAAAAGGTCAGAAAACAGGTTACCAGGAGTCAGCAGCCTCATCAGGATTTCTAGTGTGGGAACACCATAGTTTTGTAGTTTTTACCCACAAATGTTGACTTAAGAAAGGAGGTGAAGTCTCTGGGTATTGGCTGACAGAAAATGGGGGAATATATTCTGGACACGGCACTGAAACCCAATTTCTACATATTACGCCCGGTTGTCCAGGTATCAAGAGTATTTCCTCCTCCTCTGGATTTACTATGTCTGCGTTATTGGCAACCGCATGGGAGATGATTTCGATCAAAAACCAGACCACTCATAGTGGGCCCCTTACAAGTGGGAAACTACAGGATGATGCAAGGATCAATAATTCACAAATCAATGCAGTTAAAAGAACGGAAAATATAAGGCCGAGACCAAGGGGCTGATTACGATGCCGCCCGCCACCGTAGCGGTGAATGGGACTGCCCGCCAGACATGCGGTGGTCCCACCACTGCAATTAGGATGCGCCCGCCATGCTGGCGGGCGCATCCTGGGCTTTCAACTTTGCGGGCGGTGCTGCTGGCTGCAGCGCCGTCAGCAATGTTGAAGTGCTTGCACTGCATTTCCCTGCACCACGTGGCAGGCACCACGCGTGCCTGGCACTTTGTGCATGGAAATGCGGGGTGGTACCATGGGTACTCCCCAGTACAGCGACACCCCCCTAAAACAAGCAGGGCCCACAACAGGCCCCCAAACCCAATCCCCGCCAGCCTTTCCATGGCGGCATAGCCATGGAAAGGCTTCTCCAATACCCACATCCTAATATGGCGGACGGTGCCTGCTAGGCACCGCCACCATATTAGTGGCCCTGCTCCGCCCGCCAGGCAATCGGATGCGATTGCCACCAACGGAAAAGCGGCAGACGGACTTTGCGTCTGCTGCGATACCCACTGCCATCCTAATATGGCAGTGGGTAATTCTCAATGTGATGGCGGAACGATCGCCACCACTGGCCCACCCACTGCTGGCCCGGCGGTGGCGATCATTCTGTTATTGTAATGAGCCCCTAAGTTCTGAAAAAATATTGTCAAGCCATAAAACAGAAATTACAAATCAACAGTTTTCAATAGGAGTCACTGGGAGTATCATAGATATATACACCCAGGAGCCCTGCCCGCACAGAACAACTGAGCCAGTCTGACCTGGAGGGACAAGGTTCTCCGGCCACCCAGGAGGAGGCAGACAACCCTGCAAATGCCATCCCTCAGGGGTCCCGTAGACCCGATGTGCCCACAACGGCAGGCCAGGCTCATGTGGGCAGGGGTGGTGGGAGTGGAGGCAGGCGGAGGAGCGAACCTGACCAGCCAGCTGAGGGAACCGGTATGTCACACATACGCCACATCTTGGACACATACCGGCGTGACACCAGGGGCATCAGCCAGGCAGTGGGGACCCTCAACGAGATTAAGAACCAGCAGGCTGAGCAACACGCCAGTCAACAACAACACCAAGGACGGATGGAGGCAAGACTGGCTGAGCTCCTGGCGGTGCAAACGGACATAAGCCGTTCACTCCGTCGGATCGCCGACAACATTGGCAACCCTCCCTGTGCCACCAGGCAAAGACCAGCACCAGCCACAGGAAGGGAGGAGGAGGAGGAGGATTCGTCCGACGGAGCGTCCCAAGCATCGTCAAGGCCTGCATCTGAGGGTCCCGCAAGGAAGGTGGGTCGTCCACGGAAAAGACTGTGAGAGGCAGCGGACCATCCACATCTCCCAGGTCACCTGGCCTGGCACCTGGCCCTCATGCGCAACAGCAGCACCTCATCCAATGACATTTACTGCCACATGGACTTGCTGGTCACAGTCTGACCAATGATGACCAACACTGTGGTCTTGGCTCTGATGACTCCAAATGACAAGGATCCCATTTCCCCCTGTGAACTTTGGATTCCATGCACACTGTATAGCACCTATTTGTCCACACTAAACAGGCCCCCCACCGAGAATAAATCTTAATTTCTACAATTACATGTTGCATTAATTTTGCATGAGTACACAACCTACGTGTGGGGAAATGTCAAACTATGCATGAATGTTGAACTAACTCCAGCCATCCATACCCTGGAATCTGAGTCTGGGAAAGGACACACATGGGTCACAATGTATCATACTATACAGACATGGAGCACAATACTCACCCGTGATGGCCTCAAGGTGCATGTATTACTGTGCGGACAGACCAATTGGGAAGAGTATCCTGAAGGCGTGGAGGTCATGGCTCATGTGGATGTTGCAGGGGAGGGAGTAGCAGGTATGTCTTGCTAGGTGGGAGAACTATGTCCTGCATGCTGGAGTACGGTGGATGTGAAGAATGGTGGCCAGGGCAAGGTTAGATGCACGGAGTTGGCACAACGGGGTCTCGGATGACAGACGGCCAAGGTTGGTTTGGGGTCTGGGGTTGTGGCCTGCCTCCTGAGTGAGGGTGAGGAGTCTGAAGGTCATCCTGCAGCACACAGTGATCCATTGCAGCTATCTCTGGTGGACGTTGATGTGGCTGGGGTGCGGGATGTTGAAGCTGAGGTGTGCACATGCAGCCTGGATGTGGACAAGTTTCCCGGGAGTCAGGATGTACTTGCTCCGTAGAGGGCGGGGCAGTAGTTGACACGGCTGGTGTCTTGGGCCTGGGGGATGGTCTGTCTTTCCTTGGAGTGGATCTATCTGTGGATCATGTGCATCATGCAGAGGGTGTTGCACCCTGAGGTACAGATGCTGGTGATTAGCATGGCAAATGTGAGTGACGAATCCGTGATGCACACCATCTTGTGTGCGTGGGCACTGGGTGCATGTGCAGGGCTCTTGCGGGTGGGACACAAGCAGTTGACCCAGCTGTAAGGGGACAATCCTCAGATGATTTCCTCAGTCCTGTACAAGTCCAGCCTCAGGTGGCTGATGTTCAGCCATTCATCAATGGATCTCATGCCTTCTTGAATGTTGGAACTGGCAATGGCTGCGTCTTTGGTGAGAGTGAGGAGCACCTGGCTGTCAATGGCATACGAGCTGATGATGAGGTGCTGTGCGCATGTGATGCCGGAGAGGGGGACCTGGACACATTGAAGATTGACACGCTGAGAGATGATACCTGGGCCATGTGCCAGATGATGCCACTATACTGCATGCTGAAGGCTTGAGTCCCACTCCCATGGCCTTGCTGGTGTACGGAGCCGGTGGGGAGTAGGAGGGACATGACCTGGTTGGTGTGACAGGGCCTGGAAGGCAGGGCAGCGCTGTGTAGGCAGTTGGAGTTGCACACTCATCATGCAAAGGTGTCGTGTGTGAGCCTAGGGTATGCCTGAGAGCAGGCGGTAGCTTTTCGGATGGACAATGCTTGGAGGGTGGCTGCAACATCAGACTGTAGTGTGATGTGGGTCATGTAAGGACATGAGGGTCGTGCAATGTGCACATTGCATGCGCTGACGGTCCAGCCTTTGGCACTGTGTGGGCGCAACAGTGGCACAGACAAGCTGATGCCAGCCAAATGAATGGGTGGAGGGAGGAAGGGAGGAGCATCTTTGAGGTGTGTGTGTTGCAGAATCTGTAAACTTTGTGGGCCCTTGCTGCAGGGGCCGCAGCAGCAGGCGGCATATCCTGGAAACTATGCCACAAGTTGCACACAAAGACAAGGATGTCAGAAAGGACAACTGCAACAGGCGTATGTAAAGGAAGGAGTGTCCGGTTTCCCATGGCACACCCAGAGACAATGGATGCACAATCACCAAAGATGACTGACACCGGATCATGAAACTGAAGGCCGAGCTGCGCACAGGATACACACCCTCAGCCGGTGTTGACGGCCCGTTGTGGTCACCAACATGCCCAAATACGTACACAACCATGGACATCATGCACAATAGAGATTCTAATCCCTGAAGAACTGCATGCATGTTGCTAAACTACACATAGACTCATATGCACAATCTTTGACAACTATGCCAGAGATGCCGCATGCAAAGTGGCAAGATACCTGCATTGACAGAGATGAGGCACCTTGGAGGGTGAGGAACACCTTTATTACTCAGGTTCACACCTAGGGAAATGCATCAATATGAACAGACTCACAGGTAATTTGGCTGAACATGTGGGACCTACACTGGACACCCCCTTCACAACACAGATGCTGTAAATCCATTGAACTGGCACACAAGTGAAGGGGGTGAGCCAAACACCCCCTGCTGCACACGGAGGGGCTGCAATTCCCCATAGATCCTCTCATGGGGATGTCCCACACTATGTCCACCCGTAGCATCCCGTATGTTTCAGAGGGAAGTTGTACACACATTGATGCCTTCATCAGAATCCACAGTCCCATTACAGATGACTGTTACGAAGGGTGACTATCAATACATGGGAGTCATGCAACATGTCATGTGCCCCATGGTGAGTCGACATGTATGTATAGTAACACAACATGCAAAGGAGCAGTGCCCACACATTCCAAACACCTACCAACACCAAAAAGCCGTGCAGCAATCCTTAACCAAAAAGACTTTTCACCATGTCCGTGCATGGGACGCTGATTCAGCACACGTTGCAATACTCATGAGGAATAGCGGGAGGCCAACGATGATACGAGCAGACAGCATGCGAAACTACCTGGGGATGACAGACACACAAGAAGTCAGGGAAAAGATTGTCATCCGCATGCATGGTAATTTACTCTACAGGAATAAGTGTGTCACCATGCTATATTAAAATTGAGTGTCTAAGCTAAAATGTGTGGAAGGACATCATCACTCGAGTGACACATCTGAACACACCTCTAAGTCACTTAGCATACAGTCAGCTGGACACACACATTGCAACACATGCCACACAAGGCTCCAGGCGTGCACACTCAGACCCATGGACTCACCATTATGAGAAGAAGTTGCGTATGAGCTGACTCCGGATGTCATCCTCCTCCTCATCCTCACTTGCCTCGTGACCAAGCCCTTCATCCTCTACGGGTGGATATTCCTGCTCATCCCGATCCAGGATGAGTGGCACAGCCTTCTCCACTGCCATGTTGTGCAGCATGCAGCACACGAGTAAGATCTTGCAGGCCTTCACCGGTGCATATGGGAGGGAGCCGCCTGTCTTGTGAAGGCACCGGAATCTGCTCCTCAGGAGGCCAAACGTCCTCTCGATCACTCGCCTGGTCTGCCCATGTGCGTTGTTGTAACGGTGATCTGCAGCTGTTCTGGGGTTGCGGAGAGGCGTCATCAGCCATGGCATGTTGGGATAGCCAGAGTCCCCTACATGGAAAAATTATGTAAAGAAGAGGGCCAGGAGATGCCGTAAGATACAAAGATAGCGCTAAACAAACAACAAACAGAGTATACCCACCAACAAGACATGCTCGTTCGTTGTGCAGCCTCAGCATCATTTCTGGCACCCTGCTACGCCTCGTGATGTAGGCATTGTGTGCTGACCCTGGAAAACGTGCACAGGCATGGGAAATCAGCATGTTAGCAAGACACACCACAAGGGCATTTATAGAGTGGTAATGTTTACGGTTGCGATAGGCGACCTCCTGTGCCTGTGGTGGTACCAAAGCCACATGTGTCCCATCAATAGACCCAATTACATGGGGCATCCCTCCCAGGGCATAGAACTCACCCTTGACACCTGTCAACTGCTCACGAGTTGGAAAATGGATGAATTCATCCAGGTGCTCCAACATGGCTTCTAAAACATCATGCAGGACATGGCTGAACATGGTCTGTGACATGCCACCCACATCAGCTATGGTGAATTGAAACGTACTGGTGGCAAAAAAATGTAGGGCTGCCATCACCTTCATCTTGGGGGTCAGCGCAGTAGGATACCTGTGTCGCGGTTGGAGGTGTGGTTCCAGCTTTGCGGTCAAGTTCTCAATCAACTGTTGCGAGAAGCGGTAACATCTTATGCAGTCACGTTCCCTCATGGCACCCAAGTCTGGCATTGGTCGGGGGAGAGGCGGTGCCCTGCAGAAAACTGGAAGGAATAACGAACAGTGAGTACATAACAACATCAATATCAATGAACTGAGCACATGCTCAACTGCTACTACACATCTGATAAATACAGAGTCTGGTCTGTGCAATACATCCAGGACACGTATGCCAGCCAGGTGATACTCCTACGACAAGCCAGCTACACCCGTTGATAGTCAAGTTCTACATGACATGCCCCAAAACTAGCTGTGGGCCAGTGTAAGTGAACAGCCAGAGACATCACAGGAGTGACATACATCCACATATCTGCATTTGAAGGATGTCATCTCATACAGACTGCTGGCGGCAAGCTAGACGCACAGGTCACATGTCATTGAAAATGTACAGATCACACACATAGCGATGAAGGGGTACACGTGAAAAACGAAAACACAGACATGGATACGGCGCAGATATGTCCTCATGTCAAAAAATCATCTTCGAAGCATCCAGACACATGTAACGTGTGAATCCACATGTGGCATGATGTGCATATATGTGTGCCATGCCCATCTACACACAGACACATGTTGGATGCAGCAACAGCAGATGCAGTTGACGGAACACCAACAGCAAGCTCATGGGAACACATGACACACACAGGACATAGTCACATCGGGGCACGCTGGTACTTAGATGTCAGGTGTTAGTGTCCCTGTCCCTGGCATCAGGGGACAGTTGCGGGTGTTGGTGACTGTGCCATACCAGTGATGCCGCGCTTGACACGTTTGTACTACATGCACACATGTGCAAAGTGGGAAGGGGAAGTGTGCCACATACTGCCCCATCACACATGACATGTGTACACAGGTCATCACACATCTATTGTGCTAAAACATGAGGAGACATGTGCCATATCACTGCCTGACACACCTAGGCCCTGCACATGAAGTACTGCAATGACAATGACTACACACTAGTCATACATGTAGGTGTACACACTGGTCGTACACATACGTGTACACACTGGTCATACACGTACATGTACACACTGGTCGTACACGTACGTGTCAAACGCACTGTGCAACTGGTGCCGTAGGGGTACATGTGAAACACACCGTACCTGTGTGTGGATTGCTAAATTACATAGGGACAAGTATTAGGGCCTAAATGCATGCTGGTTGTCATGGATACCGATTTTCCAGTTCAAATTTTTCCATCAGGTGGCCTGTAAAAGTGGTTGTTGACTTCACATTATGCTCAAATTTTGTACCATGCAAAGGCACTCACTGGTGTATGTTTAAAGGGATTGGAGGAAACGTAGGATGCAAATGAGACTGACCAATCACTCTGTACTCCTGTAAATGAAACTGCCCAGCAAGGCAGATATAAGTAAGCCGGAACCCATGAGAGGGCACTTGCCTGCACTACCTTTCAGTCAACACCACTGCTGCTGCCTGTGCTTCCTCTGGCACCATGTCAAGGTCTGTGGAGAGGGCCCAGCCATTCACCCAGGAGGAGAATGAGGCATTGCTGGATGTCATCCTCCCACAGTACACCAGCCTGTATGGGAGACCAGGGGAGCAGGTGAGTGCTGACTCCACTACCTATGACTGTGCACCTTTTTTGTGACTGTCACTTCTGGCATTGTGTCCAGGTGTGACAGACATGCAATGTTGTTTAGAGTGGGTCCCAGGGGGGGGAATGGCTTATGTCTCCCATGCAGAGCATGATGTAGTTCCTGTGTGCACTCCTCACTTGCATTGTGCTTACTGTGACATTCACTGCATAGTGCATGGCACATTCAGCCTGCCCAATCCTTTGGGCCATTTTTGTTCTATAGTCCAGAGGTGATTCAGTGGCCCCCCCGGTGTGACAGGTGACTGTACCCACAGATGTGTGTGAGTTGAGTGGAGCTGTGGTGAGAGTGGTGAGAGTGTCCAAATGATGTGTACGCCCCCTGGACATTGATGTGTGTGAATGTTCCTTGTGTGGGTGAGTGTCTATGTGGAGTGTTGCACCACAGCTGCATGGAGGAGGCAACAGCTCCACCCATCTGATGTGAGAAGTAAGCCGTGCAGAGTGTCTGACTTACTGAGCTATCACCACACCTGTGACACCCCACAGGCAAGTGGCACATGTGCAGAGTGAGATTTGTATCCGCTGTTGCCAATGGCAGGTGATTGATCTGTGCCTGTGTGTGTCTGTGTACTCTGCTGAGGTTGCGTCAGTGGCCTGGGGCATGTGACTGCTTGGAGGTGCTGTCCATCAGCCTGGTGTTGCATGTGATGCACAGGGTGTGCCATGATCAGGGAGTGTGTTGCACCCCTCATGCCACCTGTGTACTTTCAATGCCATGTAGTGCATTGGGGCTTCCACAGAGGCTAATGTCCCTATGACAAAGGTGCTCTTTGTTGCCAGCATACTATGCCCTGTTCAACGTATCAAAGATGTTCAAATGTGTGTCTCTGTGACATGGAGCAGGTGTAGTCATGTTGTCTCACTTTGTCATCCTCACAGGTAACTGCCTACGAGAAGGGGAAGATCTGGAAGCGGGCCGTCAGGGCCATGAGATCGGTGGAGGGTCGCAGTCGGCGCGTAGCCCAAGTGAGGAAACGCTGGCAGGACATCCGGTGCTGGACCCGGAGGATCGCCCGGTGCCAGCTGAAGGACTCACCTCCACGCAAGCACGGCGGGCGTCGTCGCCTGACCCACCAGATGAAGCGTGTCCTGGCGGTGGTCTTCGCTGACTTGGATAGGCGGCTACAGGAGTTGCAGCAGCAGGAAGGGGGTAGGTACATGTGTGTTTGTTGTGTGTCACCAGCTTTTGGAAGTGCTCAGTCGCCTGGATACACTGAGAGGGTTAATTTTTGCAGTGCATATCCTGTTCCCCAAAGTCAAACGGTGCTGTTCTTCCTCCCTTCCCCTCCTTGACATGTGTTCCCTGGTCTGTGTGTAATCACTATTGCACATGGTCATCTAGGCTGCCAGTTAATCCAAGTGCACATTGCTTTCTGCATCATGTGGGGGGGGGGTCTGAGACATGTGTTGTTACCTTGCCTGTGCCCTGTCCTGTTCAGTCATTTGGGGGTCCATATTAGTTGGCACTGATGCTGAGTCTCAACATAGGAGTGTGAGTTTTCAAATCAACAGACTTGCATCATGCATGACCGATGTTGTGGCCTCAGACATGATGTGCATGAGTGGGAGATATGCATAGTGCCGGGACGGTAGCTCATGTTACAGTCAGATAATTCCAGGACCATGGAGCAGTGTGCCCACTACAGTCCCCTAAGACACCCTTGCCTCGGAATCATGTGTGTCATCCAACACTGTGCCCATTCTCTGTGTGTTCAGCATAGGTTGGCCTCTGTGGCATTGTTCCCTGGCCTCATTTGTATTTATCTAAAGTGTGCTACATGTGCCCATTGTACAGGCTGACCCCATTTTGCTTGTGCATCCCCACACTGGGCAGTGCCTGTGTGTCTATGTACAACTATCTGTTGATGGTTGTTTGTCACAAATATGTGTTGGCAGCCTCACGAGGTGATGTGGAGTACATTTAGGAATTCTTGATGCACATTTTAGTAAACCCAGATTAAGAGGTGTAACTTCTTGATCTGTCTCAATAACATTGTCTCAGGTATGGGGGGTTTGTGCGGGCAAGGCCTACATGTCCAAACCTTATGTCTCTTTGCCAGGTCTGACCTGTGTGTGATAATTGTCTGGACAGACACTCAACATGCAGTGACCCAGTCATGTTGTGCAGGGTTTAATGTTTGTGCTTTGCAGCATGTGTCAAAATTTAAAATACATGGCTCATGCTCATCCATTTTTGCCACCAGTGTGTGGTCGAGATGCTACATAGTTTGGTCTGTGTGTGCTGACATCTGTGTGGACATTCTTGCTTGCCATGAGGGTGTCTCCTCAGTGCAGGTGCTCCTTATTCCAACACAATTGCAGGCCCGTAAGCTAATGCATTGTCCTGTGTTTAGACATGTGTGCCACTCCACATGACAGGCAGTGGGTCAGATGTGTTGCCAACTGTGTCATCATGGTACGGATGGCCATGTGACAGGTGGCATGATTCAAGTTGTTAGTCAAGAAATATTGTACCTTGGCACTCACTACACTTGTCAACATGTCTCAATTTTTCATATGCTTGACTTTGCTAGTTTGTTGTGAAGGACAATAATGTGCCTGCATGACAGATATCTACCAGGGAAGTGCAAAAGAAAGTACCTTTACACTTTCCGTGGACACGCTGGCACATTTTAAAGAAAGGCACAGTTCGATTACCACTTGTTTTCTGATTATACATATCCATGTTCACGCAGTGTGTTTGCATTTGGGTAAGTCCTTGGTTGTTGCTGATACCAACTTACGAGTGTCAAGTCATCCAGACCACTGTGTTGCCATGTATATGTACTTACTGATACCCCATTTCTTCTTTACAGTGGCTTATTTGAATTCGGCTGGCAGCTCATACAATGACTGTGTAAATGTAGTTTTGTGTGCACCTCATTGCGTGACTTCTGTTATACAGGCACATGTGTGTTCTGTTCACAAAGTGGCACATTCACACATTCTAAACATGTACATTGTGTAAAGTGTTGTGAGTCCCAAGGGATCGCAATGTTTTTCGTTTGGGTTTCAAAAGTACTCACAGGTCTCAGAGTGTGGGGACACCTTCAGCATTGAGGTCTGTTATTTGGCCTTGGGTGCACCAATACTGTTTCGTTCACAGTGAACAAGAGGTGGCATGTCTTCATAGTCTTGCTGTGCTCAACTGTTCCCAGACAATAGCTTCTCAGTATAATTCGATATCAAGTTATTTGCTGTTGTGTCATAATCTCCATTGTTTCCAAGTGCCATGGTGGGTCAACCAACTGGGGAGTGCAGGGTTACATATGTGCGGACTATTCTAGATGTTACTCATGATGCATTTCCTGATATGCACTGTGACATTTTTTGTTTGGACTCATGTGTCAGATGTATACAGGTGACTGATTATTTTCTGCATCTTCACCTTGCCACAGCATCATCGGAGGACACCGAGGGAGACACCTGCACGGACGTAGAGGAGGGATCCAGCACCGCTGCCACCATTGCTGGCGAGTCTGCGGGAGCAAGTGGCACGGAGGGCGAGGGGAGTCAGGCGGAGGACCTGTCTAGTGGCAACACTGACTACGACGCTGACGGGCCCGAGGTTGAACTCCTCGAGGGGGCGGAGGCTGCTACAACACCTGGCAGCAGCGCTACATCTGTCACCACCCCCTCCATTCCCATCACCGCTCTCCCAGTTGCTCCGGTCCCTTCTGTCCGTGCTAGGCAACACGGTGTCTCCTTCGTGCCAGGCACCGCACCCCCTGCCCCTGTCCCCCCTGCTGCCCTCACTGCAGAGTCTGTGGACATTCTGCGGCAGTTGCAGGTTGGCCAGACATCGATGCTGTATGTCCTCCATGGCCACACCAGAATGATGACACAGATGGTGTCGAACATGGAGGGCATGTCATCAGCGATGTCTGACCAACGGATGTTGCTGAGGTCCATGGACTCTTCACTGACGGCAGCAGTGAGTCTCCTGCAGTGCTTTGTCCCCTCCTACCCCTGCACTATACACACTTCCCACTCCCATGCCTGTCCCAAGCACACACAGACTTTCCCAAGCATGCACCCGACCAGACACAGGCAGCACACCAACACGTAAGGGCAAGCACACTCCTCCTGGCACGCACACTCAGGGGATGAAGGCACACCCACTGGGTCTGGGGCACACAGGCATACACGCGGCCACAGTCCGAGTCCGCATGCCGCACTACCCAGTCCCTCCAATGGCACTCCCCTCGGCTCCCCTACCACACAATCTGACAAGGAGGCCTACTTGGCTGTGCTGGGCCTCAGCCCCTCTGGCTCTCCAGCCCTCAAACGGGAACGGCACTCCACGGGTGGGGGGGGTTGAGTCCCCCCCCTGTCCACCCCCTCCCCCAGTAGCACTGCACCCCATCACTCCGACCCCCCCCTCCTTTGAGCCTGTGTTTTCTTCGGGTGCAGGGGATACGCTGGACGACCTGGCAGCAGTGTGCAGAGCTGAGCTGACCTCCACCTCTGGCGCTGCCCCACCCACTGTGGTGGAGGCGTCCGTCCCTGCACCCACCACACCTACCCTTACACCTCCTGTCCCTGCGGTGCCTGGTCTTTCCCCACATGATGCCCCCCCACAGTGGACGAACCTGAGGGTTCTAATGTGCAGGCAAGCTAGGGGAGACGCGTGGCCATGTTTTCCCCCCAAGGACTTCTGATCTGGACTGGCCATGTGCCTTTGTAAATAGTGTGCTTTTATAATTTTTCACTTAATGCTGAATAAAGCATTTTCTTTTCACTTTGAACACTATTGCATTTCAGGTATTGATGTGGGTGCTGATGGTCCAGGAGTTGGGGTTGTGGTAATGTGTTATGTTTCAGGAAAATGTTGTAGTCTGATGCTCATGGGGAGGACCATGGTATCTGCGTGCCATCACAAGGTCTCTGCAAAGAATCTTTGGTCGTGTGTGCTATTTGTGTTTGGAGACATTGTCCCAAGGAGTGTTCCTTCCTCTGTGGCACCTGACATCTTCCCTGCAGGGAGTTGCACATTTGTTGTGCTGACCTCTTTCTACATTTCCTTTGTTGGCGACGGATCCCTTCAACTATGGCCATGCCTGCTCAGCAATGTCTCCAGCTGCATCGTCTGTGCCATCCTTGCTAGTCACTGTACTTGTGTATCGAGTATGTTGTAATGCCTTAATGGCGACATTCACCATTTTCTGCACTATACATGTGTGTTATCCCAGCCTAGCACACAATTGGTACTTGTTCTGCAGGGTATTTGGGCACCTGACTGACAATTGTGGGCATTGTCTCTGTGGGAACTCCACCCTATTCCTTCCATGAGAGGCAACATCTTGGTGGCTGTCCCAGCACCTGTACATTCCTATCAGTCCTGGGATGTGCGTGACAGTGTGTGTTCTCTTTGGCTCTCTTAGTTTAGTGGGCATTGACATGACTATACAGTCTTGTGGCATGATCTCTGTGTGTGTATTGTGCTGCATCCGCCAGGGGTGGGTATGCATGTGTCATTTGTCCTCACACCCACATGTGTTGTGTCATGCAATGGGGGAAAGACATCCATCCTCATGGGAGTGGGACACTGCTGTCAGTGATGTGTTGTTATGGCACCATCAACATAGTCGAACATTAGGGATGCTTACATACACCCATGGAGTTGTGGTCATCTGATCATGATGTACACACCCCCATGTCTCTGTCCACTGCTGGGAGTGATATGCACCCACCTCTCACATGTCTCTGTCCACTGCTGGTATTCCTCTGCACCCACCCCTCACATGTCTCTGTCCACTGCTGGTATTCCTCTGCACCCACCCCTCACATGTCTCTGTCCACTGCTGGGAGTGATAGGCACCCACCCCTCACATGTCTCTGTCCACTGCTGGGAGTGATAGGCACACACCCCTCACATGTCTCTGTCCACTGCTGGGAGTGATAGGCACCCACCCCTCACATGTCTCTGTCCACTGCTGGGAGTGATAGGCACCCACCCCTCACATGTCTCTGTCCACTGCTGGGAGTGATAGGCACCCACCCCTCACATGTCTCTGTCCACTGCTGGTATTCCTCTGCACCCACCCCTCACATGTCTCTGTCCACTGCTGGTATTCCTCTGCACCCACCCCTCACATGTCTCTGTCCACTGCTGGTATTCCTCTGCACCCACCCCTCACATGTCTCTGTCCACTGCTGGGAGTGATAGGCACCCACCCCTCACATGTCTCTGTCCACTGCTGGGAGTGATAGGCACCCACCCCCATGTCTCTGTCCACTGCTGGGAGTGATAGGCACCCACCCTCATGTCTCTGTCCACTGCTGAGAGTGATAGGCACCCACCCCTCACATGTCTCTGTCCACTGCTGGGAGTGATATGCACCCACCCCTCACATGTCTCTGTGCGTGATTACGGTCCGTACCACCATTGTAGTGGTGACGGGTACGCGTACGCGGGGATCGGTGGACACGCCCCCCGAAGTGACCAGACCCTGGAGGTAATGTACGGACAGTATATGGTATTTTTAAAATTAGGTAGAGGTTATGTTTCCTGCCCCTCTCCCCCCCTTTGCCCCTGGGTGTTGTGCTGACCTTCTGCGGCGTGCGCGGCGGTTTCGGTGCACCAGGTCGTAGGCTAGGAGGGCCGGGATGACACGTAGGATGGGGTCCATGGCTGTCCGTCGCGTACCGCTGCTCCTTCTTCGCGTCGTCCTCAATTTCCTGGGAGTTTTTGGCTGCCGTAAAAAATGATCCATGCGGGGTGACGTAGGCACGAATCGTACTTGTTGGTCCGTAGAACGCTGCCTGACTCCGTCCGGACGTCACGTACGCGATGTCCCGGATCGGAATTGTGGGTATTTTTTTGTCGCACGTAGTTTTTTACGATTCGTACGGAAATGGTATTTCTGTACGAATCGTACTTGCTGGTTTGTAAGGAGGATTTCCATGGGGAAGAGTCGTACGGAGAATACGCTCCGTACGACCATTCGTACCCGGGCTTTACAGGATTGGAATCGGCACCTTAATGTAAATGTAATTTGTTTTGGGTTAAAAAAAGATTTTTAATTTTTCTATATTTTATATTTTATTTTAAGTAGAATGTTTATTTTGTTGTGGAGTTAGGAATAGGACATATTTTTAGGTTTATTATCTAGCACTTTCCCTGAATTTAGTTGGTTTTGAAGTTGGAATAGTAATTTTTGGGGGTTTATTATCCAGCACTTTCTCTGAGTTTTGTTTTGGAGTTGGAATATTAATTGTTTGGGGTTTATTGTCAAGCACTTTCCCTGAGTGTAGTTGGTTTTGGAGTTGGAATAGTAATTTTATTGGGTTTAATATCCAGCACTTGTCCTGACTTTATTTGGTTTTGGAGTTGGAATAGTAATTTATTATGGTTTATTTTCCAGCACTTTCCCTGAGTTTAGTTGGTTTTGAAGTTGGAATAGAAAGTTTTGGGGGTTTATTGTCCAGCACTTTCCCTGAGTTTGTTCGGTTTTGGAGTTGGAATAGTATTTTGGGGTGTTTATTATCCAGCACTTTCCCTGAGTTTAGTTTGTTTTGGAGTTAGGAATAGTAATTTTTTATAGTTTATTATTTATTTTATTTGTATGGTTTATATGTACATTGAAATAAGAAAGTATATGTATGTTTATTTTTAAAGTAAAGATTTTTATTTGTTAACATGTAATTTTTTTTAATTAATTGTTTTCATTTACTTTTGGTATACAATTTTTAAAAATGTTAACTAGAATATATTTTTAATATACATTTAGAAAAAATCTTTTTATTGATTTTGCGTTTGTAAACCGCATGAACAGGTTCAATGTAGTTTAATAACATAACACATTATGAAGATTTCTGAAATGGCCATGATAGCCGCAATGTTTCATAGATTACTGTGTACATTTGCACTTTCATAGACCTAGCAACAGGTCGCATTAATTTAAACAAAATAGGTAGCTCGTACATTCTTGATCACCCGCAACATTTCTCTCTCGACACTCTCACGACCCCCGACACCTATTTATGGGGCCAATTACAATAGCGGATGGACTGTAGTCCGTCCGCCATCGTGGTGGTGACTGGGACCGTCCGCAATACATGCAGCGGTTCCGCACTCCAAAGTAGGATGCAACCGCCACCATGGCGGTCGCATCTTGCATTTTAACATTGCGGCGGGTGTTGCAGACAGCAGCACCCGCCGCGATGTTAAAAGTGCATGTTGTGCATTTCACTGCACTACATGGTAGGCACCATATGGTGCCTACCACTTGGTGCAGTAAAATGTCCAGTGCACCCACATCTCCCAACACAAGGGGGCCCGCAATGTGCCCCCAAAACAAATCTCCGCCAGCCTTTCAATGGCGGTTTACCCTCCAAGGAAAGGCTGGCTGAAGCCCGCATTGTAATTTGGCGGACGGTGCCTGCTAGGCATTGCCGCCATTTGACTTAATGTGGACCGTCCCCCAGGCAATTGGATCGATTGCCTGTGGCGGTTCCGTGGCGGACGGTCTTTGCTTCCGCGATGGTCGCAGTCGGATTCGACCCATCATCCTAATTTGGCGGGGGAATAACGCAGTCCGATGGCAGAAGGATCACCACTGCATGGCTGGCGGTGGTGGTCCTTTCGCCATCGTAATCGTCCCTTATGTTCACGCCTGTGCCGTCTCTGAGCCTCCAGTGATCTCACCCTCTATTTCACCTGTGGTGGATTATTCAAGGAGGTATGTTCATAGGGGCTCCCAAATATATTTGGCCAGGACGTAGGCGGCATTAACTTCGCATATGTAGATAATTGTTCTGGGCAAAATATAAGGTCGTTTAGTCATTTCTTCAGTTTGGGTACCTGCCCCCTACCCCATCTGCAGTGGTGCCACTCTGCATTTAGCTAGGAGTAGGCTCAGTGAGACGTACTTTCTGATTGAGGCCTTGAGGTCCTTTGTGTATCCTAATAGTGTGGTAAGTGGAGTATGAGGTATTGTGGATCCAGTCATCTGGTTCAATGCCTCAAGTACTGTGCCCCAGTAAGTTTGAATGGAGTGACATTCCCATGCTAGGTGTAAAAAGTCAACTCCCGCTCTCCCACATCTGTCACAGTCATTGTTTTCCCTGAGCTGGAAGCCAAGCAGGTAGGTATTTAAAGTGCATTATGTGCAATCTACTGCTGGCTGATACACGTCCAGTTTGTTGGCAACAAAACGTCCATTGATTGTAGCTAAGGGGATTTCCCAGGTCCTCTTCCCAGTGCGCCCGCTCTGTTTGGGCAATGTGTGGACTATCCACTTGGGTAGTCCGATATAAGATAGAGAGCATATGGGCAGCAGTAGACGTTTAGAGTAAGGCATGTAGTGGGGTCAGAACAGGGGGCTCATCTGGAAATTCAGGAGTAGCAGACTTAACATCTTGGCGGGGCCTAACGTACATGAAAAGTTCCATTGGGGGTGGGTTGACAGTCTTTGAAAAATACCTCTGGGGTGGGGAATTTCCTTTCCCTCTCCCCAGGTCAATGCTTCATATTTTCGAAGTATCTGTCGACAGCTCACCTCCTGTGTGACCGGGTGATCTAGGTGGCCCTGCAGTGTCAGCAGGGGGGAGTAGAGCGTACATGTTTGCAATCGTTTAGCTATGTCACACCATGCTCTATTTGTGCATTCAACAGTAGTCGGTCTTTACTTCTAGGATTAACCAGTGAGCTTAGGTAGGCTGTATAGTGTGTTGGTGCTGTTTATCCATGCTCCACGGCCAAATGTGGCATATATGGTGGTGGATGTATCCAGTATGCCGCAAAGTGTGCCTGAGCGCACCAGAAATACAGTTCCATATCTGGTACTTCAAATCCTCCCTTAATAAATAGCTGAGTCAGGTTTTCCCATTTTAATCTAGGTTGTTTCCCCCCAAGTCAGGCGGATAAATTGAGATCTGAGGATTTTGGAAAAGTGTTTGCTGGGTGCATAGGGGATATTAATGAAGAGGTAGAGTAGCTGGTAATGGAATCAGTCAGTGTTGCAAGCGCCCATCCATAATTGGTTCTCATAAGTTCTGCCTTGTCCCTGGTTATCACTATCCCCAAATAGTTAATTTCAGTATCGCACCAGATCAAGGGGTAGGCAGGATCGTACTGTTTGACTGAGTTTTTAAGGGGGAAAATTTGGGATTTCCCCCCGTTAATATGGACCCTCGAGTACATACCAAATTGTATGAATTCGCGTAATATTGAGTTAAGGCTGATTTCCGGGTCCCTTTGGTATAATGTGATATATTATCTGTGTTACTGATATTAAAATCTGCCTTTCAGGATATTGAAGGGCATACTCCCAGTGGTGCTGCCGGAGCTTGGCTGCTAGTGGCTCCATGGCCAGCGCAAACAGGAGAGGAGATAACGGACACCCGTGCTGTGTTCCTCTTTTAATCTGGAAACTGGGCGAACACACCCCGTTAATTAATACTTTGGCCAGGGAAAGTGTATATAGCAATTGAATCCAGGATGAAAAGGGGAGAGGGAAGCCCATGCGTCACAAGACGCTGGCTAAATAATCCCATTCTAGGGAATCAAATGCCTTGGTGTCTTCTAGGAAGACCGCCACCGCAGCTAGCTCTGGATTGATATCTTGCATGAGGGTTAAGAGGGTGCGTAAATTATGTGAGGTCGCCCTCCATGGTACAAATCCCGACTTGTCAGGCCGCACTAAGGAGACAAATACTGTTTGCAATTATCTTTGCCAGGATTTTAGAATCGCAATTTATAAGTGATAATGGTCTGTATGAATCACATTGGTCGCTAGGTTTACCAGGTTTAAGTATAGATATGAGAAGTACTTTGCGCATTGTTTGGGGGAGGACACCGTTCTCCTGAGCTTCCTCGTAAACATTTTTAAGGATCGGGATGAGGGAATCGCTGTATGTTTTATAAAATTCTACAGCAAGCCCATCCAGGCCAGGGGCCCACCCAGAGTGAAGCTGCATAATTGCAGTGAGTATTTTATCATCCTCGAAGTCGGCCAAGAGAAATTCTCTTTGGGTAGCCCCTAGCCACCCCAGTGCTATACTCTCAAAGTATGATTCGAACTCTACCAGCATCATTCTGTGTGTTGTGTAAAGATTTTTGTAAAATGCGTGGAAGGTCTTCAGTATGTCTGGGGCATCCCTGTTTATTGTACCATCTGTGCCGGTGACTTCTAGGACAGTATTTGAGAACCTTGGTTTACGGGTCAGTTCCGCCAGGGCTTTCCCCTTTCTCTCCTCCTCCCCATAATGTGGGGCTCGATGATATTTCCCTCAAAGCAGGTACTCTCTTGTTGCTGTCTCTTGATATTTGGATAGCATTTCTCTAAGTCTCTGTTGCAAGTCTACAGTGGGGTTGGATTGTATTTGGGCTTCTAATCGTTTAAGGTCAGTCTCTAGCTTCTGGAGTGTATTGCGAATATCCTTTAGGATCCCTCTCCCTTTTGCTATACATATCCCCTGAATGGTGACTTTAAAAGCCCCTCAAACTGTGGAGAACAGAGGCACTGTATTAGCATTGAGAGGAACGAATTATTTAATTTCTTGCTCTAGTTCCGTCCAGCAGAGCATGTGTTGGCAGTCTCCAGGATTGATATGGCATCATTGTGCAGGGGGGAGTTAGTGTCATCAATACAGGTGAGTGGTCCGAATATGTATTCGGTGAGTGGCTCGCTCTAGTTAGCCATGCTTTTAATCCCTGAGATACTAGACAGCCATCTATACGCGATCACGATGAGTGTACTGTAGAGTAACATGTGCCCTCTTTCTCAACTGTGGTAATTATTGCCAGGCATCTAACTGTCCTTGCTCAGATATTATTTCTCGCAGCTGACGTTGAGCATTAGTGTAGTAGTGGGCCTGTGGGTGCAAGCGGTCCATTGTCAGATTCAGGGTGACATTGATGTCCCCCACACTATATGGGTAGAGCCTGTATCCAATATTTTCCCCCATAGTATGTTAAAAAATTCGGATTATCAGTGTTGGGGCAATAGCAGCACACAAATGTTATGGATTGGGATGCCAGTTTCCCCCACATGATACAGTAGTGACCCTGGGGGGTCTGTGGTTGAGCTAATGTTTACATATGGTATGTCATTCTTTATAGGGATGACCGTACTCCGGGCGTATGTTGAATATGCAGAGAAACGCCAATGCGCAGCCCAACGGGCCGAAAAAGTGGAACGGGCAGATGGGCCAAGGAGTGTTTCCTGTAGCATGGTACAGTGTATATTGTGTCTGTCCAAGTATGCCAGGACATGATACCGTTTCCGGGGGTTGCCTAGGCTTTGAACGTTCCATGCCGCAAAGTTATACCTGGGGGGGCCTAAGTGGTTCACTTGGTATGTATACTTCAAGGTGTGTAGCCGGAGTGATCTCAACATAGCACGCCAGGGTATCACAGTAACATATAACAAGTCCTATGTTCATGGCAATCATATGTGTCATTAACATTCCACCCTCCCCTGACACCTCCCACATCAGCAGCCCAATCCTGGCATGTTGTATTGTCACCCCTCTCCTCCCTTCAACATAATAGTTGTGTCCCAAACGGGGACCTGAATTAATAGAACCATGAAATGTTCAACCCAAATCTTTTTAGGGATGTCCTGCTGGCGATACGCAGGAGGGCCCATAAGTTCTCCCTTGTATAAAGAGCTCAGGATAGAATTTGGTGTCTCATGTGTCCGATCATTCCAGTTGTGTATCTGGGGATAGCACTCGCGGAAGTTGTTCTAGTATCTCATTCAAGATCAGTGTTTTGTTTCTATGCAGGGATCAGCGTCCTCCGTGTCAGTGGATTATGTGTGCTACTGCATTTCACCTTCGTAGCTTTGTCATCTTTTCTCTGTTAGTATTTATGAGAAGGAGTAATGTTTTCCCTCCCACATTATTCTATGTCTGAGAGGGCGGCCGTAGATTTGGTTGGGCTATAAGCTGTTTCGTTGCGAGTTGATTGCCTGACTGCTGTTTTTAGAAAATCTGCGACATGCTCGGGGTTTGTGAAACAATGATGCTTGCCCTGGTACGTGATCTGGAGACATGCTGGGAAAAGCATGATATTTGCTTGTTGTAGCTTCTTCGTGACTGGCATGAATTTTTTGCGAGCTTCTTGGACCGGGTACATCGCCATTTCGGTGCCTTCGCAGCAAAGTTTCTGTTTTCCCGTGCTAGGTGCAGGGCAGTGTCCCAATTTGCATAATTTAGCAATCTGGCAATAATTGGTCTCGTAGGGGCTCCAGGTGGTGGTTGATCAGCTAGCGATCTGTGCACTCTTTCTATTATAAATATCGCAGAGAAGGCGCTCCTCTCAAACACCATCGTGAGTAGGTGGTCCACCCAGTCCTCCATTCTGCCAGTATTCGAGGATTCAGGTATTCCCAAAATACTTATGTTGTTTTGACATGACCTCGATTCAAGGTCCTCATTTTTTGCAGCCATAATCTTTAGGAGGCGTTCCATGTCAAGTAGTTGTCCCTTGCGCCCCTCAGACTTGTCGTCTAAATCAGAGATACGCTGCTCCGCCTCTTTAATCGGCTCATCGTGCTTATCAATTTTGTGTGTTATATTATCCATTCATATGCACATAGCGTCCATTTAAGTTTCTATTGAGGTGAGACTATTTTTCATTGTGAGTAGGAGATCTTTAAGGTCCTCAGTTGAGGTTTTAGTGCCTGAGCTTGGGCCTTCCGCTATTGTTTGTTCAGGGTCTCTGTGCACTCAAGTGGATTTACGGGCGTCGAATGATAGTTTGGTCTGTTTACCACCTGTTTTGCCCATGCTGCTATCTCAGCCTATACTTCCGCGGTATGGTCTGATAGGGGTGTTTGTTTAGGTCCTATAAGAGTACTTCTCACACTAATTTCACTTTTGGGCCCTTTCTTTTCACAATGATTGCAGCTCTGGAGTTAGGTTGTCTTGGTGTCTGCTCTGTTTTCTTGCCTGCTCGTATGCTCACTTAAAAGCTGGCTTGTTATCCCCTCCTCAATGGAATACAGTGCGATTTCTCTTTGCGCTAGGTTAAAGTCTTTTCCCCATGTCCATTGTTCTATGTGCAGGGCCTGTAATATCAGTCTCGTCCCCCCCCCCCCCTCTGGCCACCATTTTCTTTCTCCAGTGCTCAGGTCCAGTGTCATCTCTCTCTCTGGCCTGTTAATGATGTGCCTTTGCACTCTGGGCTTCAAGCTGCTGCACTAGCAGGGGATAGGACGGTGCTCTCCCAGCTGTGTATTTTAGGTGCCCCTCAGCCCTTTGTTTCTTCGCACATTGTCCGCTCTCCAAACTCTCAGCCAGTTGCACCAGCGGAGAGAAGCGCAGGCCGCTCAGGTCGGCTCACGCGGCCTCCACACGCGGCCCCCCACTCACGGTTCTGTTGTTCTCTAAGGTGGTGAATCACAGCATCCGTGACAGCACGCCCTCCAAATCTCCTTGTTCGTCTTGGGCACTTCTTACTTCTCTTCTGCAATGCTCCCCTTAGGCCACACCCAGATAGACGGTGTTTCTCCTTTTGACAGAACTTCCTCTCTCGTCGCAGCAGTGGGTGCAGCCGGGCTCACATCGAGGGTGCCACTTTCAGATCGGTCCAGAGCTCCGCGTCTCGGGCTGCATTCATCTGTCCCCCGACCTGTATGGCCACTTCTGTTTCACTCTCGGGTTGGCGTCAGTATTCTGCTCACCGCCCCTATATTTTTTTCGTTAGTTTTCGGGCATTTGGACAGGATTCTTATGTTTATCAGTCCTGAGCCGCAAGAGCCTCACGCAAGTGCGGCCATCTTGCTCATTTTAACATTTTTAAAATATGGTACATTTGTTAGAAAGATATTCATGTAATTGTAAAGTAAATATTGTTTTAGTTTTTATTGTTATCATTTTTTATTTAAAAAAGTAAACATATGGATACAATAACTTTAAAATTTTATGATGAAATTGTTTTCATAAAATCATATAATATGTATTTAACAAATTTATATTTTATATATTTGATTATTTAGTATATTGAATATTATTTGAAAAATACTAATATTTACTATATGAATTAATTTACAATTTGTATAACAAATATACGTTTAACATATATTTTATAATTAAACTTTATTTATATTTCTGGTACATTTAGGGGCCGATTCCGATCCTGTATTTTTTTTTCCCGCCCGACTCGTATCGGTAAATTTTTCCATACAAATCGTACAAGTCCCGTCCGACCCATGAGGTACGATTCGTACGGGAAAAATACAACTTTTCCCGATCCGATTTGTATGGATCGGGAAAAGTTGTACGAGACGTACCCGGACACTTTTCCGTACGATTCGTAAAAAGACAGTCCGAGCGTACAAATACGACCCGGACCGGCTATCCGATTTACGAATCGTACGGAAAACGGCCCGTACACGGGGAATGACTGTACCAGCTACGAAGCGAAGTTTGTACGACTCGTAGCCCGGGAAAAGTGCGTACATACGGGGGTGGGGGTACGGTGCGTACATACGGGGGGTGGTGGGGGTACGGTGCGTACATAAAGGGGTGGGGGTACGGGGGTACTCGTAGCCCGGGAAAAGTGCGTACATACGGGGGTGGGGGTACGGTGCGTACATACGGGGAGTGGTGGGGGTACGGTGCGTACATACGGGGGGGTGGGAGGGCCTGTACAACTCGTACCCCTGGGGAATCAGCTTTTACGGCTGCTTTTGGCTCCCGTAAAAAAAGAGCCGTACGGAGTGCCGTAGGGACGGATCGTACTTGCTGGGCCGTAAAACGCTGCTTACCTACGTGCGTATGGCGCGATCTGGTTCGTAGGGTTTTTTTTACCCGTACGGTCTTTTGTACGATTCGTACGGAAATAGGCTTTCTGTACGAATCGTACTTCCTAGGTTGTACGGACAGTTTACAGGGTACGAGTCGTACAGAGAAAACGCTCCGTACGAAGATTCATAGGGCCTTTTTACCGGATCGGAATAGGCACCTAAATGTTTTATTTTTGGTTTTTAAGAAAAAAATAATAATATATATTTTACAATAATTAGAAATATACATTTAAATTTTTGAATATTTTTTTAATATTTCTCCATTTTTTTCATTTTTCATTTATATTATGCGGCCATTGTTTTTTCTCATTTCCTCACTTTTCTGTCTATCTGTTTCATTTTTAGGTAATTTTGGAAGACAGAACCTCGCGGTTAGGAATTGTTTCATAGGTGAAGGTAAGTTTGATTTAATTTACTTTTTAGGTAGTTTTAGGGTAGGGGAGAGGTAGTAGTAGTGTAGTTAGGTTAGTTAGGATGTTATTTGTTCGTGTTTGGAGAAGTTAGGTGTTGCTTTAGTAGTTTAGTGTTTTATGTGTTTGACGTAGTTTTCGATAGAAGTAGAGTGGTATGTAGTGTTAGTTATGTGTTGTTTAATGAAATATCAGCATTTGTAAAGCGCACATTTACCTCCAAAGATGTGTCCCGGCGCTGGGGGCCGTCGGGAAGATTAAGCAAGCTATTGCCCAGAGTCACAAGGTGCTGGGCTAACCTGCCACCGGTGCCAGAGATCAAACAATGAGCCCCTGTATTCCGGAGTCAGCCACCCTGGCTGCGGGACCACACCTCGTAATCATGTTATCTTGTACTTAATGTTAATATTAAAGTTTGTGGGTTTGTATATGTTATTGTGGGTGGGTGTTCTTTATTTTCTTTACAGGTTTTTCGTTTCTGAACGGATGGTGCTTACGTCACGTTTAAAAAAAGAAAATGTATATATTTTTTTAAAACCTAGAGGTCCATTAGGATGGCGGGCGGAAAAACACCCCAACCGCCATGGAGGCGGAAAACAACCACCCGCTGGCACTGTGGGAAAACCGGCAGCCAAATTAGGATTAACCGCCAAAAAAATCCGACCGCGGCAGTACGAGGCCAAGAAAAACCGCCTGTAGCGGGCGGAGATGGCCAAAATCTGTCCACGGCAGTCAGAATCGCGACGGAAAAACACCAACCCACCGCAAGTATAGCGGAGACACCGCACCGTAAATTAGGATATCCCTGACGGTCCCGCGGTACGTATCGCTGTCTCCGACCACCGCGGTCGCACAATGGAATGAATGGAAGAGCCAGCGTTAGAGCTGAAGCACAGCCACGGCGGCGGACAAATCGTACAAAATATGGCGGACAAGGCCAAAACCCCACAAGAAGGACAAAAAGTGCACACAGAAAACTAGCCATGTCCCCCAAATACACAAAACACACCCCAATGACACAACCACATGGCAAAACAAAAAATACAAATCCCAGAACAACACACCTGTCAGCAACACCCCAATTGGACACACCCACATAGCTGAGTATAAAAACAGCCCCTTCCCTGACCACAATCCCTTGTAAAATTCCAGGAGAGAAGGGACACATACCACAGCTGACAGGAGAGGAAAAGGACACATCACTAGCCACACCACACACTGCACCACCACCACCTCCACACCAGCAGAACTAGCCCCCCTGCATAACACACAACATACACAGCACAATCACAACCACCACTCACACTCCTGCACCCACAATCACTTTGCACACCACATACCATGGCCACACAGAAAATGCCCATATTCACAGAGAGTGAGTTGAAGGTCATAGTAGATGAGATAGTCAGAGTGGAACCACAGCTTTTTGGTACACCGGTCCAACAGACACCATTAGCCACAAGGACACAAATGTGGGCAAGGATAGTCCAAAGGGTCAATGCAGTAGGGACCACCCCAAGATCAAAAAAGGAGATCATGAAGCGATGGCATGATCTGAAGAGGGTGGTCAAGGAGAAGAGGAGCAAGAACCGTGAGCTGGCTCAGAGGACTGGCGGTGGCCCTCCCATTCCACCAAAACCATTCACACAATGGGAGGAGAAGGTGCTTGCCATACTGCATCCAGAGAGTCTCACAGGAGTAGGCAGGGGAGTGGAGGCTGGGAAGTACATACAAATGACTACCGCCACTCTGCTATGTACTGTCTTGCACAACTACAAAGCTACACCACCTAGGACATATACCATCCATCTGCACCACACACTTACAAAAACATGGTTCACAGGTCCAACATTCACCCACTCCCATTCACCCCAAACGTAGCTACCAACATCACCATGGGGGCATGTGTACAGGCAGACAGCACTACAACTACCACCAGGCCCCCTTGTCCCACAGCATCAGCAAGATGGAGCCCTCCACCCACCCCACCCAGAAGCATGTGTCAGCCATTACATTACCCTCACCAAACTCACAGGTAGGTAGCCATCTTCCCTGGGAGGGTGTCTGTGGGCGGGTGGCCTGCACGACTACTCCCACCATGCCCCCTGTCCCTCACCTCAGCAGGATGGAGCCCTCCCCCACCCCACCCAGAAGCTGTTGGAAGCCATTGCAGTACACCAAACAAACTTACAGGTAGGTAGCCATTTCCCTGGGAGGGTGTTTGTGGGTGGGAGGCCTGCACCACTACTCCCACCATGCCCCCTGTCCCACACCTCAGCAGGATGGAGCCCTCCACCCACCCCACCCAGAAGCATGTGTCAGCCATTACATTACCCTCACCAAACTCACAGGTAGGTAGCCATCTTCCCTGGGAGGGTGTCTGTGGGCGGGGGGCCTGCACGACTACTCCCACCATGCCCCCTGTCCCTCACCTCAGCAGGATGGAGCCCTCCCCCACCCCACCCAGAAGCTGTTGGAATCCATTGCAGTACACCAAACAAACTTACAGGTAGGTAGCCATTTCCCTGGGAGGGTGTTTGTGGGTGGGAGGCCTGCACCACTACTCCCACCATGCCCCCTGTCCCACACCTCAGCAGGATGGAGCCCTCCCCCACCCCGCCCAGAAGCAGTTGGAAGCCATTGCAGTATACCAAACAAACTTACAGGTAGGTAGCCAATTTCCTGGGAGGGTGTTTGTGGGTGGGAGGCCTGCACCACTACTCCCACCATGCGCCCTGTGCCACACCTCAGCAGGATGGAGCCCTCCCTCACCCCACCCAGAAGTATTTGGAAGCCATTGCAGTACACCAAACAAACTTACAGGTAGGTAGCCATTTCCCTGGGAGGATGTTTGTGGGTGGGAGGCCTGCACCACTACTCCCACCATGCCCCCTGTCCCTCACCTCAGCAGGATGGAGCCCTCCCTCACCCCACCCAGAAGTATTTGGAAGCCATTGCAGTACACCAAACTAACTTACAGGTAGGTAGCCATTTCCCTGGGAGGATGTTTGTGGGTGGGAGGCCTGCACCACTACTCCCACCATGCCCCCTGTCCCACACCTCAGCAGGATGGAGCCCTCCCCCACCCCACCCAGAAGCAGTTGGAAGCCATTGCAGTACACCAAACAAACTTACAGGTAGGTAGCCATTTCCCTGGGAGGGTGTTTGTGGGTGGGAGGCCTGCACCACTACTCCCACCATGCCCCCTGTCCTACACCTCAGCAGGATGGAGCACTCCCCCACCCCACCCAGAAGCAGTTGGAAGCCATTGCAGTACACCAAACAAACTTACAGGTAAGTAGCCAGTACGTGCACCCACTCAGTTTTCACAAATTAAATGGTGCCATATGACAACACCAGCCCCCTCATTGCACAAAGAGGCATACCTACCCCATTGACAAGCACAGTGTGCACACAGGTAAGATAAGGAAACTGTCACAGCCACCAAAGTGTGACACACCAATGCACAAGTAGAAGAAGGTCAAGGCACAATCATGCACAGTATCTAGTTACATGTGCAACGCCATGGGGCAAGTGCAACAAGGACCATTCTAAAAATATGAAAGCATGTGTGGTGGCATAAATCAAGATATGCACATGACAGGACAAAGGTATGCAGGAGATGACAGTGGCCAGTCCATGGCCAGATGTGACGTCGGCTACGTCAGACAAATAAACAATGAGTTCTCAATTAAACACATGTTGTGCCAGGCCCTAGATGGCAACAAGTCCCTGTAAACCTCAATTGCGCATGGGTCGCATGGCATGCCTTGACACCTCACACCATGGACAAGTAATGCCTGTACCACAGCATCATGTCAGGAAGCACTATAGTGCTCATAGTCAACAATGTGATATGTCAATTGTGCAGTGTACAAAAAGTGAATGACACACAGCTAACACAAAGCTTGCCGGGTGCACTGCAACGACCATTTCACATCTGACCCACAGGTGACCAAGAACTCACTGCAGAGGACAACACCTGCAACCTGCAGAGCCAGTCTCCACCCCCGGTACAAGGACTCTCGGATGTTGACTCCCAGGATTCCATGGACGATGAGCTCGAGGTCGGCCCATCTGGTGTGCCAGGGAGTAACAGGTCCCAGGACCCCATCGTCTCCCCCACCATATCTGCGCCAACGACAACTCCACAGCAGACCCCTGCTGTCACGGCCTGTGCGGCCACTGCCACCACCACCACCAGTGCTGCCTGCAACACCCTCCCTGTCCCAGAGGATGACCAGCACACACCACCGACGGAGGAGGGCAGGGAGAGGATGCGGGTGCCCACAGCGGTGAGGCAACAGATCCGTGGCAGCAGGGCAGATGGGAGGGGCAGGGTCACCCAGGGACACCAGGAGGCTGGGACCCACTCCCTGGAACACATCACCAGAGTCCTGGGTGCATACGAACAAGCCCTGGGACGAACGGGCCGGTCGGACGAACTGTTGCACGAGCTCATCCTGCTGATGAGGTCCATCGACACCCGCATGGAACAAATCGTGGACCTCTTGGGCCAGCAAGTGGCGATACTGAGGGACAGGCATGCGCCACAAACAACACCTCCACCTCCCTCTGGTGGGCCTCACAATGACAGTTCACCATCCTCCCCTGCGCCCACAGAGAGGGGTGAGTCCTCAGACCCCACTGGCCCTGCAGTAGGGCCCCCCTCCCAAACGACGAATGGGCCATCCAAAGAAGACCCTGGGAGTATCTGGATGCCAAGCACCTGCCATATGCCAGTCACGGAGCCAGCCATGATGGCAACCCTCTCCACCACTGCATTGACTTTTTGGACTGTCCTTCCCACACTGCCTTGTGAATGGCATCTGTCTGTTGGACTGGGTCACCACAACAATGTGGTGACTACTCGACTATCTCATCTACCACAACTGTCAACTCACTGCTCCACCCCACCCCCCAATGGAAATGTACACCCCCTCGCATCTCACCATTGTAAATAAAATATCCTCACACACATGTTGTCGTGTCTGCTCCATCTTTATTGCAGGATGTACTGTCTTCAACGTGATCACAATGTACCAGGAGCATGGGCTGTATGTAGGCAAGGAGAAGTCGAAGGCACCTAGGGAAACACAACAGAACAACTGTCACTGGTCTGGGTGTGGCATCATAGACATCACACAACCCCTACCATCAGGGTAACCCAACATGCACGTCACAATGGCCAACAAGTGTCAATATACACGTCCTGTTGATGATCCCAAATGATATGTTCCAGAAACATTTCCAACCACCACTGAGTCTACAACTGGCTGATGCTACAAATCTCACATGCCCCTTCACGACAACAGCAATATCATCAGACAATGGGTATGTTGCACCTTGACATCCACCATCAAGTGAAGTAGCGGGTGATGAGCTGTTCACACAGGTCAACACCTTCTTCCTCTCCACTGTCCTCATCACTGGACATGGCTTGGTTTGCAGGCTGGGGCCTTGGGTCCTCACCATCATCCAGGAGCAGGGGAATCTCCAGGAGAATGGCTAGGTTGTGGAGCATGCAGCATGTCACAACAATCTGACGCACCTTCCTGGGCGAGTATGCCAGTGCACCTCCGGTCTTGTCCAGGCAGCGGAAACGTGACTTGAGCAGACCAAATGTATGCTCCACCACACGACGTGTCCGCCCATGGGCTTCATTGTAGTGGACTTCAGCCATGGACCTGGGATTCCGCAGAGTCACCTAGGTATGACAAACACAAATCGACATTGCAACATCGCAGAGGCTCAGGGCAGCAGGTCACACACACAGCATCCCATACGATTAGGCATACTCACCCACAATCCATGCACGCTCGGGAAAAAGATTAGGCATCAGCTGGGGCACTATGCTGTTCCGCAGGATGTAGGAGTCATGGGCCGAGCCTGGGAATTTGGCACACACATGCGAGATGGTCATATCTGCCAGGCACACCACCTGCACATTGATGGAGTGATAATGCTGCAATTGCAGTAAATGTGCTCACTTGCTTGTGGTGGCACAAGACCGACATGAGTGCAATCAATGGGCCCAACAACATTGTGGATGTGTCCAAGGGGATAGAAGTCTCCCTTCACAGCTGGCAATTCAGCACCCCTGGGGAAGTGGATGTATCTGTCCTTTTATAGCATCATGGCAGACAGTACATCACGCAGCGCCATGCTGAACATTGGTTGTGACATCCCACCAGCGCTGGCCACAGTCTCCTGGAATGATCCAGTGGCAAAAAAATGCAGGGCTGCCATCACCTTATAAGTAGAGGTGAAAGCTGTTGGATATGTCCTGCAGGGCTGCAGGTGGGGCTCCAACAGATCACAAAGGGTTTTCAGGGTGGCTCTGTCCAGGCGGCATTTTCGTAGGATCGCAACATCCTCCATGTCCTCCAGCACCGTCAAGTGACGAGTCAAATTTGGCCTCCTCCTATTTGAGATGATAGTGGACACATGTCAATATAATACATCATGAGATGTGCACAGCATATCACGTTATGAATGACACAACGACAACAATGACTGACATCTATAGTGACTAACAGACCAGCTTACATGGAGGGACACCTTCAGCTACACAAAGGGCACACGTGTCAACTTACACAAGACAAGTACCTCAAACACCACCTTGGTCAATGTGAATGCACATAGGGATATGGCCACAGTTCTCATGGGCATGCCTGGGAGTATAGCATCCAGCATATGTGTAACTAATCAAAACCACTGTCTCATACCTAGCTGCTGTACCTGTCACACCTTAATGCGTCATTACACCCTGGCACACATCCACCACACAATGACCACAGTCGGCGCTGGAATGACGAATGTGTTCATGAGCAGACATGAGAGGCAATGCTAAATAGATCATCATTCATTGAGACGAGCATTGCTGTGATTGTCACTGGACCTGAACACATTGACATGTGTACACATTGTACAGTCCAGAACAACACTGTCTTGCCTACACCAACATCAAATCCATAAGTGACATATGAGTGGGTACAGGCAAATCTACGTTACACACACACAAACATGGCATGTGTAGCCATCAGTGGAGTAAATTGAACATTGGCATTGTGTGCACAAGTTGGCACTGTGCACTGTTGATATTTGACAGATGGCCATTGCCATTGTATGGCCCCCAAATCGTGGTAGCTACCGCCTGGCCCGGCGGTGTGTCACCAGCACACCTATTCGCACAAGTGCGGTAGTGAGAGGCATTGGGACATGTGAAACTGGCGGTTGGTATGCTCCGCCGCCTGAATGGCTGAGCCTCGTGTCAATGTATGGCACCCAAATCGCAGTAGCTACCGCCTGGCCCCATGGTGTGTCACCAGCACACCCATTCACACAAGTGCGGTAGTGAAAGGCATGGAGACATGTGGAAATGGCGGTTGGCATTCTCTGCCGCTAAAATCACGGTAGCGCACCCCTGGCCCCTGTGTTGTGTCACTGCCATGGAGCATGCCCTTACAGCCAATGGGAGCCATGATTGCGGTGGCATGATGCAATTTTGAAGATCGCGGTAGGCGTGCTCCGCCACCGCAGAGGCGGTCATTGGATGCATTTGAAAGATGCACCATCGCGGTAGCGCACACCGGGACCCGGCGGTGTCTCACTGTCGTGGAGCTTGCCCTAGAGCCAATGGGAACCTTGATAGCGGTGGCATGATGCAATTCTGAAGATCGCGGTAGGCGTGCTCCGCCACCGCGGAGGCAGTCATTGGCTGCATTTGAAAGATGCACCATCAAGGTAGCGCGCACCGGGCCCCAGCGTTGTGTCACTGCCATGGAGTATGCCCTTACAGCCAATGGGAGCCATGATTGCAGTGGCATGATGCAATTTTGAAGATCGGGGTAGGCGTGCTCCACCACCGCGGAGGCGGTCATTGGATGCATTTAAAAGAGGCAGACCTGGACCACCAATTGCTGCAGCTTGGCACCTTTGAAATGACCCCAGGGGGCTATATATGTGGAAGTGAGTCTCACATTGCCACTGCTCACAGAGACTGCTGCCTGAGGACCCTCACCTGCTGCTGCCTCCAGGGACTGCTGCCCGAGGACCCTTACCTGCTGCTGCCTCCATGGACTGCTGTCTGAGAACCCTCACCACCCAATTCCGCCGCTGTTGTCTCACATCCACAGTTATAGCAAGGACAGAGAAGATCCGTGCCAGTCCCTTCACGAGTGAGGAGCTGGAGGTCCTGGTGGACGAGGTGTTTCACACAGTACCCAAGGCTATATGGTGCCCCAAATGTCGTGGTAAGTCTTCAACAGTGGTGGGATAGGGCAGGGGGGCCACACATGTAGTTGGACTGATGCAGTATGTGCCTGGGAGTGTGGGGTAGTGTCATGCACTACCTGACATGCTGTCTCCAGTGGGAGGGTGTGTGTACCCAATGCCACAGCTTTCCCTCCCTGCACATGTATGTATGAGTGAACTGTGTTGTGTTGTCAGCCATCCAGTGACACAGAAGGTTGTTCATGCTGTAGTCAGGACAGTGATTGCTTGGCTGGATGGCTGTGTGTGCCCCTGTAGTCCTTCTCAGTGTGAGCCCAGCTGGCCTGCACAGTCCCCGCCTACAAAGACAAGGACACCTCACTCAACTTACAGAGTATGACATCAGTCTTTTCACATTGCACTCCAACTATGGTCCATCTCAGCACTGTATTTTGCACACAACTGCCCTTGTGAATGGCATTTTGTATTTGTGTGATCATGTCACTCAATGTGACCACCATGACACATTCATCTATTCACAGGACAAGGACATTGATGGTTGCGCAGTCTTGGACACAGTGAGTCCACCCCCAAACACAGGTTGACATGTGATGTATGTGTTGCTCAAGCCAACAATGGACTGGAGTGTGGGCAGGCTATATGGGTGTTGCAGTGCTGGCATCCTGCATGAGATGTACAGGGACTGTGTTCCCCCTCACACCTGCATGCTTTAACATCAGCTTTTCCCATGCAGGTGTCCCATGTGAGCTGTACTATAGTCCCTGATTGCCAATTTCGTTGGATATGTGATGATTTTGTATCTTGCTGCTATACTGATAGATGTCGGTACATGGCACTATGTCACTGATCATTTCCCCCTCTTGTCTCCCATGCCTGCAGCTCAAGGTACACCAGCGTAAGGCCGAGTGGAGGGCCATTGCAGTGAAGGTGTGAGCCCTGGGGGCCTCAAACTGACAGCGCACCCACTGCCACAAGAGATGGATGACATCAGCCGGCTGGCAAAGAATGTGGCGGAGATTATTGAGGTTCTGTAGCAATCCAAACCCGTGTGTTCGGTATCGTAGTACTGACACGATTTTGGTACCAGTGAACCGTAAATGATCCATTTAGTAGGTGACAGTGTTTTCGCTGTGGGCCGAGCATGGATTCACTGAGAAGTAGGGCATTCTGTTGTAAATTCATGGCATCCATCTTAGATACGGCATCCATTTTGTTTCTTGCCCTCACATAGTCAATGGACAAGCAATGACCCTGGCTGAATCACCTTGTTAAGGACACGTAAGCTTTAGTCCAAGGAAGCTGATGCTGCGTGACTAGGCTGAAGCTACCTCCCTTGCCTGAGGCCAATCATGCTATACTGGTTCTTGTGTTCCTTGGCCTGATCACGATTAGGAGGCCGAAGACAGTAGCCATGCCCATTTATGACCCACAAGCATCTCTTATCCTACTTATCAATCTTTCACACCTGGCTCCGCTCCTCTCCTTCTGGGCTTTTACTATGGGGAGGATACAATTTTTATGATGGGGAGGATCGGTCGAAGAATGGAAAACTGACATGAAGACTTGATCGAACACTGGAAACTTACAAATAATTATCGTTTGGTATATGTTTATTGTTTGTTTGGGATACCGGGCTAGGCATGAAAGATATTTTTGCAATGCTGCCTGAGGACACATTTGGTGTATTTAAGGAGCGACCCACTTTATACAATTCGAACAGTCTCCTAGATTCTGCCTTTGTGTGGTTCCTACGACTTCTGTGTCCCTGCAGTAAATAAACCTTGGTCTCTGACGCCACCATCGAGAAGCCCGTGTCTCTGTTTATTTGTGCACCAAGGCAGGAAGGAACTCAGGGGTCTTTTGGGTGTTGTTTCCCTGACACCTCTGGACTCTAGGAAAGTCCAGAACCTCATTACCTAGGGGCTGCTTCCTCACACTGGGCTTCTGGGACGGCGCAGTATGACACCACTAATGGGGCGCATCTTGGCGGTGACACAGCCTGAGCTAGATGCACATTTGAAGGAGCATCAGCAGCAAGCCAGGGATGAGCATTTGGGGAGTCTGACTTTGGCTGGGAGTGGCTGCATGTGTACAGAACCTGTGCCAGAACTGGGCTCTGTGATGTTGGTAGTGTGATGCTGTGGCATGTAAGTGGCTGCTGGCCTGGGTGCCTGTGGTATGCATTTGCCCTACCTGTACTTACAAAGGTGATTTGGATGATGTGCCTTCACATTACATTCTGAGTTGTGCTCTTCAGGTTTCTTCTGCATTGGTGTAGTCTTGGTAATCCCATGGGAGGGAATGGCAGTGTGCCCAATCTGACTGGGCGTACATCAATGCGTCCATTGCATGCACCCATATTGGGGAGGCCTACACATCTTACAGCAATGTGCAGTACTATATTGTCCCCAAGGTACGAAATGGTGGGTGGCATGGGCTAACATCCATTGTGGACTGTCATGTTGTAGTATGGGTCTGTGTTGTCCCCTCCTGTTCTGTCATTGGCAACAAGTAGTGTGCCCCCATCATGTTCCTAGGTGTGCTCAGAACTAGTTGTGTGTCTGTTTGAACAGAGCCACAAGCAGGGTGTTGTGCTGTGTGGTCATCACATGGCTCACTCATGCCTGAGTATCCTGTTTCCACGCACTGCTTGAGTCTATGTAGTGAGTTGGCATGATGTGATTGCACAGGGTGGTGTGCAACATGTAGATTTGGTCAACTTTTGTCATGCATTGCTTGCATATGTTTGTTCTGTTGCTGCCACTGACCTGACCCTACATCTCTATCTCCCATGCAGCAGCACCTGTGGTTACGGAGGGACAAGAGATGGACACCAGTTGGGGGGGAACTAGCACCACAGCTGCCCAGGAGCCCAGTGACACAGATGTCACCAGCACCTCAGTGGGGGACAGGAGTCTGCTGGAGGAGTCCCAGCCTGAGACGCAAAGCACCACATCATCCGATGCCAGTGGGGATGCATCCATGTTGGAGGGCACAGGGAACGGGGACTCTGCATCAACTTCCACCACACAGCGGCCATTGCCCACCCTCCCAGCCACTTCCTCTGGTGCTGCCCGTGTCTGCCTCAGTAAGAGGGTAAGAGAGTCCTTCACCCATGGCACCGCTGCCCCTGCCCCGGTCCCCCCTGCTGCCATCAGTGCTGAGTCTGTGGACCTTTTGCGCCAGCTGTGTGTAGGCCAGAAAGCTCTCCTCAATGCCTTCATTGACCACGACAAGAAATTGGCCCAGGTGGTTGCTTTCATGGAGGGCATACATTCCGACGTGGGTGGGCTGCACCGGACAGTCCAGGTTTTGTCATCAACAGTGACGTCTGCCCTGCAACAGGCACATACTCACAGTCCAGCTCCGGTCCCTTTGTCCACCCCCCTGGCAGTAGCCGCGTCTGACGATAGTGACCACTGTCCACATACATCAAAGTCACGATACAGCACACGGAGCACACAGCAGCAGCAACCCATGCAGTCCCGGGCGCAGACACCATCCCCACAGAAGACCAAAGGCACCCCAGAGCGCAGGGAGAAAAGCCCATCAGGCAACACCAGTGGACAAATAGCAAAGCTGCCCCTAAAGCATCGCGCAAAGATAATCGTACAGTGTCTGTGCCCACCAAGGAGGTGGGACATGCCTGAGGTACGCATAGGAAAGGCTCCAAGGCAGTATCACCAACCACCTCGAATCCCATTCCAAGCCCAGTGAAGCAGGGGCCGAAGGGCACTGTAGGGGTAACACCTAGTAAACAGGGGAAGGGGGGCAGAGGCGAAGCAAGGCAAAGCATTCCGCTGGTTCCAGCACATCACCAGAGGGGCTGGCAGCGCCTGCACATGCAGCAGCAGTGGTGGTGAGTGTGCCTGTTGTGTCCACACCACTTCCCATTGATCCAAAGTCAGGCAAGCCATTTAGGATCCCCAAGAAGTGGAAGGGCACCCCTCCACAATCTCCCAGCCACACCGTATCTCCCGTCTGCATGACTCCACCTCCACGTGCCACTACACCACCTGGTCCAAGCATCCCTCTGGCTTGCCAAGCCACTGATAGCTCTACTTCAGCTGTTCCGCTCTCTCCCCGGTCAAGTGCCCCGACAGTCCCCGAGACACAGGTAGCTCCCAGTCCGCCTGACAGCCAAGTCTGAGTGTTAGTCACCCTCACACACCTGTGTCTCACACAGGTGGGCCTGTACTGCACATTGTTGCCCCCTGACTGTGTTGCTGACCATGGAAAGGTACAGTCGCACACATTCCCTGTGCAGCTTCTCATGGACTCATTCTGCACCCTGGACTGGCCACTGGCCTTGTTGCTCTTTGCTGTGTTGAACTCTTCCCTGTGCAGCCTCTCATGGACTCAGTCTGCACTTTGTCCTGCCCACTGGCCTTGTCATTCACTGCTGTGTTAGACCCTTCCCTGTGCAGCTTCTCATGGACTCAGTCTGCACCCTGGACTGGCCACTGGACTTGTTGCTCTTTGCTGTGTTGAACTCTTCCCTGTGCAGCTTCTGCACTTTGTCCTGGCCACTGGTCTTGTCATTCACTGCTGTGTGCCCCCTGCCTGTGCAGCTTCTCATGGACATGCTCTGCATCTTGTGCCTTGCTCTTCTCTTCTCATGGTACCTATCTGTGCAATATGTGAATAAAGACAGTTGCTCCTGTTGTCTATTTTGTCAGTGTCCTTACTGAATAAAGTTCTTTTGCTGTTAATAAATGGTTTACTGTGCCACATGGTCTGTGTGGCACTTCAACATGGTCAATGTTTGGGCTCACTTATTCTACTTTTTTTTAGGGGTGACAGGGTCTTCATTTCTTTTTGACACAGATACTTGTGGTGGCAATGGTGGCAATTTCAAATGGTTAACAGTAGTCATTTACTTGATTGGTTCATGTTGGCTCCATTGTACACATGTCAGGGGGGGGGTCACTGCCAGCACAAAGTGTGTTTCTGCACACAGTATTGCAGGCAGGCTGTCCAGGGTCATCATGTATGTGTGTTCTTCCTTTATGTGTGCCCAGTGGTGTATGTGTGTGGTCATCTTGTGATGGTCAGTCATCCTAGTCCCATGGCTTACTTTCCATTTGTGCTCTGGCCAGGTAGTGTGCAGTGTGAAGGGGGTGAGTTTGTGGGAAGTATTGATGTGTGCATGCCTCTGCAATGTCAACTACACACATGTCACCCGGGAGTTGTGTGCTGTTGTTTTGATTGTTCGTCCCTGTGGATGTGCTTGTATGCCCATGTGTGAGTTGTATGTTGTACACTGTGCAGTGTGTTGGTGTGTCCTTGCAGTTTTGTCTAACTCCTACTTGTTGTTTTTGTCACTTGTGAGTATGCAGAGAGTGTTACTGGCAAGTCAGTGTTGTGTTTTGTTGCACATCCATGTGTCTTGTTGCTGTTTGTGGGGACTGTGCAGACCTGCTGCTCTACACTGCCATTGTGGTTGTGTTTTCTCATGCTTTGCTGTCGCATGGTGCCTTCTTGCCTCCAGTGTGGCATGTTGTGTATGTTGTCATGCCCTTCCCTATATGTACATTCAGCTGCCTACCCATTGTGGGTCTGCACTCCCTCTCTTTGTGTATGGTACACTCCTGCCATGTCCCCTACTGACATGCAGTACACTTCACTTTGGTGTGAGCTGTCCCCTTGGTTTGTATGTGTGTGTGCCTCCCCATGACTTAATTTGTGACACTGTGCTTTGTGGTGCAGTTCTTTGTCCAGGGTCAATGTGTCACTCAGGGCATTTCCCCAATGGGTCATGTGTGATGTTCGGGTGCTGTTTGTCAGTCATGGTTGCTCCTATGCAGTTCAACTGTGTGTGCTGCCCAGTCCTGTGGTCAAGTTGTTTCCACCTTTGTGTCCCAGACTTGTGCATCTTTTGGGTGTTGTGTTGTATGTATGTGTGTTGTTTGTGTTTTTGCTTCCCTTCCTGGGTGTGCTGTTATCTTTGTGCTGTGCTGTATGGTTTTGTGTGGGTTGCTGTTCTCTCACTGATGCCTGTGTGTGTCTGGTATGTTTGGTGTGCATACACTGCTTGTTGTGCATGCAGTTATGTGTGTGTATGTTGCCTTGTGATTGCCTGGTGTGCATCCCCTGATGTTGTGCTGTGTTTGCTATATGATTGTTCTGCCTGTCATCTGTTGTTTGTTTGCTGTGGCTGTGTTGTTCTGTGATGGTGCACTTCTTGTGTGTGTTGTGGTATGATGTCTGTGCATTCTTCCTGAGTGATGAGGTTTTGCACTCCTGTTGTGTCTGTGCTCCGATTGCCTTTCCCCAGTTTAGCTGCACAGGGCATGTCTGTTGTTGTTGTTGTTGCACTGTGTGTGTTTCTGTTGGGCTATGTGTTTGTCTGTTGTATTTGTTTCCACATTTGTGGTGGCATCCCTGTGTGTGCGTGTGTGTGTGCGTGTGTGTGTGTGTGTGTGATATCTGTGGCTGAGCCCAGGGTGTGTGGTTGTTTGTGTGTGTATTGTCTGTCAAGTATTGCCAGCCTTCAGTGTGTTTGGCACTGATGCTGTGTGCTGCTGGTGTGAGGGGGGTATGTATGTAGATTCTTACTGGTATTTGTCAGTCCTGAGGTGTGTAGATTGACCCTGTGTGTAGTGCTGCTGGTGTGCTCCTGTGGGGTAGTTGTATGGATGTGTGGCTGTTCACAGTTTGAATTCAGGGCCTTCCTTTCATCCTTGTGCCTATACTTGGTTTGCCTTGCTGTCTCCCTGTGTTGTTGCACTGAGCTGTCTGTGGTTTGAGTTCACTGACTTTGCCAGCAATGTGTGTTTTGATGGTGTGAGGGTGTTGTGCTCTGTTCCTTGTGTTGATGTGATGTACACATGCTTGTTGTGTGTCTCCATGGCCTTCCATTTGTGTGCAGCCCACTTTGGTTTCCCTATTTATTGTGCTCCATTGCTGTTGGCATGTGGGGTGTGTATGTGTGTGTGTGTGTCAGTCTGTGGTATGTATGTGTGACTGTGCAGGCTGTGTGTCCATTTGGATGTTAATTCCTTGTATGTGTTCATTTGTTGCTTGTGCTCATTGATATTTCCCTGAGTGTGGTGTTGTGTGTGTTTCCCTGACCCTGTTCTACTGTGCTGTGTGTTCCTGTGCAGCCACTCCTGCATTGTGTGTCTCCATGATTGTTTGTTGTGTGGTGCAGGCTGTGGTCTTTGTGCCCTACCCATGCCTGGCACTGGCCCTGCCTTCTGCATTGTGCGCATGTATTTGCTTGTGTTCGCCGCTGCGGTGACGTGACCGGGACATTGCTGCATGGTGGCAGTAGCTGTGTGCCCAGGATCCAGCGGGGTGACTTTGTGGCAGGTGGGTGATGTGTGGGTGCCCTTGTGGATGTGTCCATGTCCCGCCTAGGGTATCTGATGTGGATTTGGACCATGTGTCAGGTGGTGTGTTGGGTGTTGTGTTGTTGCGTACCTGCGGCAGCATCCGCGGTGGTCCATGAGTTCCTGGTGCTGTAGCAGATACAGCACCGGAAAGACGTGTAGAGCTGGGTCCATGGCGGTCATGACCGGGACTCTGGTTTCGCGCTCCGCTGTCGAGCTTCCGCCGTCTCTGGTTGGGCGGTGTCTCCGCTGCGGTGTGTCTGCTTGCTTGAGTAATCCTAATTTGTGGAGCGGGGCAGACGTCATTCCGCACGGCGATGAGTCTCCATTGGCTTCCACCGCCGCGGTGGCGGGCGCACTTTGATTTCGGTGCGCGTCGGTAGGGAATTGGCCTAGGTTTGTCCATACTAATAAGGCAGGCGTGATGTCCACTGCTGGCGGGCGGAACAAGGCATTTTTCCGCACCGCCAGCGCCGCGGTGGTCCCACCACCCTACATCCTAATGGATGGGTTTTTGAGGGTTTCGTTATGAGAGGTTTGTGTCGTTTGAGCCTTTTTTTAACAGTTCGATTTTTGCTTTTTTTTCATAAACAATTTTTGGGTTTTTTGATGGTTTCATTTTTGAGAGGATTGCATCGTTGGAGCCTTTTTTCTACAGTTGAATTTTTAAATTTTTGCGGAAGATTTATTTTCCTATGGATTCGTCTTTTGATTTATCTACTATGGATTTATTGGTTTTCCAGGATTGTCTACCGCTACATAATTGTAAGTTATTTTTTATTATTATGAGTGGGAAATGTTTTTTGTTACTTTGGTTTGTTTGTTTCTTTTTTATTTTAATATTAATATTATGTCATATAGTTTTTGTGTTTGTTTTCGAATTTTAAATGAGATAATTATAATTATTACTTTAAATAGAGTATTGATGTTATTTAAATGTTTTGTACTTTGAAATTGTTTATGATGTTTAGCACTATTTTTTATTCATACGTTGTTTTAGTTTGTTTACTAAATTTAGAGCCTATTTTAGTTAGGGCTGCTCTAGTCTTAGCTCTTGATAGCTCTTGATAGCTCTGTTCTTTTTTAATAGCTTCTATAAGTTTATTAGGGTTGGTTTTCCTTTTCCTATTGTGGCTTGGAAGGCATTATGCCAATAGAGTGCTATTGTAGACGTTCCACCAGGGGATATGGAACTTGGGTTGTCTACGGTGCCCTGACCTATGTCGCCTTCCCACCCAAGTGTCTTCAAAGTAGTCTAGGAAGGGAGTTAGTTTAGTTTTGCTTGATAGAAAGGGCTTTCAAGAAGTATGTTATAATGGTTGACTACTTCAGTTGTTGGTACATAGGCCAGGGCTATTAATGTTCTAATTTGGTAGGTAAAGTTGCTATTGATGGTGTAATCTATACTTAAAGTAGATTTTTGTAGGTGTCGCCAGATACTTTGGTTAAAGTGGTAATATTGTATTGCAATGTGTGGCTATATTTAAAAAATGTACTGAATCAATTCTTGTTCAAAGTCAATGAGAATGTTTTGTGGAAAGTAGTTGTTGGTGTATTCTTTTATTATTGTTAGGAGCTCTATGTAGGTGGTGTTTTGTTTATTAGGGAGTAGTGCATATATAAAGGGGATGCTAGTGTCTTCATATTCACAGTGGATGGTATATAGTTGATGAAAAGACTTGGGGCAAACATGGAATGTGCCATCCATCATCCACGTTTCACAGTTTGTTTGTTTTTGTAAATGGCTGTTGGTGGCAAAGAGGATAATTCTTTTTTCATGATTTTTATTGCCATGAAGAAGGAATTTTTCATCTTTGTAGGTGATGGTGTATTCTGGTAACATTTCTATTCCAGCAAAAGTTTGGGTGGTGGGTGGTGTTTGAGCTGTAGCTCTTTTAGTTCTGGCTATTAATCTTTTCAGAGTGGGGATAGATGGAAGTTGTCATGTGACATGTTCAAGTACCCTAATTAACACGTTTTTGAGTATTTGGGTACTGGTTTGTTGGGAGCTGGTACCTGCTTCTCTTATTGTTTCTAAGGCATCTCTGGCTTTTATTTCAGTCACATGGGGGGATGGTTGTGTTCTGTGACATTAACTACATTAGTTTCTACTGCAGTGGCTCTCCCATGGCATTAATTGGAGTAATATTTACTGCATTTCCAATGTGTTTTGTTTCCAGTTATTTGTTCTTGCGTATAGGTGTAGCCCATGTAGCAGAGAAGTAGTTTTCCCTTTTGTGAAGTTATGAATTTTGCTCCTTCTGCCATTTTTTAAATATCTGTGAATATATGTATATATATATAATTTTTACTTATATGATTTTGAATAGTAAACATGTTTCTATTATTATTATATTTGAAAATATACTTACATTTGTTCTTCTTTCATTTTCTTGATGTATATTCTTTTGATTGTTGTTTATTCACTGGCTTTTTTTCTGTTGGTTGAAAAGCAAAATGTTATTTTTATTAAAGGTTTACATTTAATTATGTTATTTTGTTTATTTAGTTTCTAACTTTATTTAGTTGAGAAAAAACGTACTATTTTTAGTCGATGAAATATTTCTGTTGATGTTGTTGTATTTTGTAGTTTGTAGAAGCTGTGAAGAGAAAGTATATATAAGTATAAGTTAGTTATATTTGGATTTTAATTATATTATCGTTTTTTATTAGTTTGTTATATTTGTTGGTTAATTTATATACTTACCTTGTTTTATATTTTTCTTTAATGGTGCTTTAGTCTTTGTTTTCGAAGTTAATCCTTGATTTGACGTTTTGAGGTGGAGTTTTGGTGAAGTGTAATCTGTGAAATGTGAAATAAAACATTATAGATTTAATATATTTGTTTTTATAATTTTTTAAGTCTTTTAATTGAAGAAAAATAAAATAATAATTGTAGTTTATTTTGTTGATGTATGTTAAAGTTTGTACAAGCTGTGAAGAGAGAAGTATTTGATAGTAATATTTGTTTTTTAATTTAATTTATCATTTTTTAATCAATAGCTCTATTTGTTGGTTAATTTATATACTTATTTAGGGCCCGATTATGATCTCACTAGGAAAGCCCTCCATATGACTTGAATTCGGAGGGCTTTTCAAGCTAATCGCACTGTGCGAGTCCTACCGAACGAGTACGATGCAGACTTAAGCTGACGGACTAGGTTCGCTCGGACTCCCATTCAACTCCATGGGAACCCGTGTACCAACGCATACACAGGCTCCCATAGCAACAAAGGGGTGGGTGGGTAAAAACGTACACCCTATGGGGGGCACCCCATGTTGCCTGCCACACTGTGCATGCTTGGATCGGGGGGACACATGCGCACCCCCGCGACCGAATCAGAGGGCTCCATGTGAAGGGGGGGGCCTGCTATGGCCCCCCGCAGTCTGATTCCGATAACCGTTTCATCTAGCTGAGACTGAGGCGATACAGCTGTCTGAATCATGCATCGTACTTACTCGGTCGAAATCCGGCTTCATTGCGAGGCACGATTCGTCTGTGAACAAGTCGGTCGGACAAAATTTGGTTCCAGAAACAATTTGGTCGACGCGGACGAGATCTTTGCATTGTACTTGGTCATTCGGAGCGGGTGACGGCTCAGTCGGAAACATAGACTCTGAATTGGATTCGCACGTTCCGGTACCCATCTGGAGGCCTTCCTAACGATATCGTAATCTGGTCCTTGGTATTATATTTTTTTTAATGTTGATTTTGTACTTGTTTTCGAATTTAATGTTTGCTTTGAGTTTTTTTGGTGGAGTTTTTGTGAAGTATAATCTGTGAAACATAAAAGAAAATGTTATAGTTTTGGTTAATTGGATTATTTTTTTATTTAGTCTCTATTTTTTTAATTTGGAAATAAAATATATACGTACTCTTTTCAGTTGATTAAGTGTCTTTTGTTGATGTTGTAGTTTTGTTTATATCTGTCGAAGCTGTTAAGAAAAAAACATTTGTTAGCTCTGTTTTATTTTTTATTAAATTATTACTTTTAAATAGTTTACTTTAATTTTAGTTTAAGTCATATGCTTACTTTCTGATATATTTTTTACAATGTTAATTTTATTAATGTTGTGTACGCAAATCTTTGTGTTGAATTTTCTAGGTTGAATTTTAGTGAAGTTAAATCTGTGATATGTAAAGGAAAACATGTTATCGTTATTTTTTAGTATTAATTTTATTTATTTAGATACAAAGTTTTGTGCAGACCTTTATTGAGGGATTTTTGAAATAGTTGTTTATGTAGTTGTTCTTCGTTCTGTGTTCTCTCTTGCTAAGTTTCGCTCTTTTTCCATAGTTGTCCGTAATACGGTACATTTTATGTTAATTAATTGATTAGTTTTGTTGTGTTTATTTAATTAGTTAGAGTTTTCTATTGGTTTGTGTTAGTGTAGTTACAATTTATTGGTCGAGGTAGCTTTTTTGTTTTTTTATCTATTACCATTTAATTTCTTTCTCATTTGTTATGTTTATTTATTGTTTGTTTTATTTTGTTGATTGTTGTTATTTAAATGTATATGTCGCTAAATGTGATATATTTTTTATTTGATATCTATTGTATTTATTTTATTTTCTGTAGTTATGATATTTTTTATGTTGTAGTGTTTGTTTATTTATTTGTTTTTGGATTTTTTATTTATTTGTTTTAATTAATTTTATTATTTTATAATAAGTTTTTGGGGTTTGTTTAAAATATTTGGTATAATTTTTTTATGATATTATTGTATATGGTATTTATTTATGTTTAAATATAATTTTCGATATAGTTTATATGTATTTTATCAATGTTTGTGTTGTCAATATTGTTTATATCGATTTTGATGTGTTTAATGGTATTTTGATGTTATCGATTTTTTTGTTTTCGATATTTATGTTGTCAATATTTTTGTTATCGGAATATTTTTAGACAATATTTTTTATCGATGTTAGTGTTATTTCTGTTTTGTGTATTGTGTATCGATATTTTTGTATACAGTATTGTTGTCTCGATATTTTTGTAGTGCGATGTTATTGGAGTCCATGTTGTATCTGTGATCCCACTGATCCATGGCTCTCTGTTTCTGGGATGTGCTATCTGAAAACTACACACTACCTCAGAGTAATTTCAAGTTATATGTATGCGATTTAAACAGTGCAAATCCATAGAAATAGGTGCCCAGCTCTCCTCTGCTGATGATTCTATTTCAGATGTTTACATCTTGAACAAATTTATCTCATATATCTTGCTAGTTGAGTTAAAGTAATTTTGACTCCCCACTAGGAATTGAGCTCATTGTAGAAGTTATGCAAAGGTGGTATTTTCCCTGGTTTTGTTTGATTGTGGGAAGACATCCCTTTTTGTTTGTGGCTTTAAGAGTGTATGGCATAATAGTATTTTCCTTCCCATTCAATTGTCTCAATTTGTATATTAGTTGTGCAGCGGATGTTCTGAGTACATCTCACCATCTCCGACCACCCTCCGCACCAAGCTTACCCCAATACGTTGTCTTATTGCTAACTCATCATGAGTCTTAAATTACTTACCTCACTCTATGTCCCCAGTCCTGTCTCTTCATCTGTGGCTGTTCACAAGTCTTGCGCATTCATTTATTTATGTTAAAATTGTATAAAACGCTCCTTCACGCTGAGGGGTTATAGAACCGTGAGCAGAAAGAAATTGTTAAATGAAAAACAACATAAATGTAAAATCGATTTCACCACATCAAATGAAAAAACATCTAACGTAGGAAAAAACTACGATGCAAAATTCACAAAGGTATTTACGGATTTAGAGTCACTTAGGTTCTCTGTTACTGTCATTTATTAGTGTAAATCTCCATCAGTGATTTACAAAATATAAATTTGCACCTTTAAATGAATTTGCTAACAGTCACAATGAGGCAGTATTTTCCTTCTGAACATATGTGCTCACAGGGATAGGTTGAGGGGTCACCGCAGCAATGGTTTCCGCCAAGGTAAGTGAACAAGCTCAAATTTGCAAGTTTTAGCACATACGCAAACTTTTAGCAGTGTTAGAGCGCAAAGTTTGCTCTTTAATTTGTAGGTGTGCATCATAATCATGGGTAGTCTGCACCTACACATAATCCTTTATTGTATCAATTTAGGCCATTAGAACGTGAACTGTAATAATGTGAAAGGTGATGTGCTCTGAATATTTTCAATGTCAATGTGAAGAGATTAACGTTGCAACTACGTGTGGTTAGTCGAACACATTAACGTGCAGAATTCGTACAAGTCGCTGACAAGTATTGCTTATATAACATGTTCATTTAGATGTGCTCAGTAAATAATGTTCATTTATACGTGAAATTTTATTAGGCCTTGTGCCATTTCTTATGTTGACTGATTTCTGTAGGCCTGAATTGTATTATTCCCCTGGAAGCTCTTGCAGTAGACTTACTTTTGAATTTCATGTGCATGTTGGATTTGTTCTTTCTCATGTGTCTGTTGCAGGTGGATAATTCACCCTTGTTAGCTAGAATAATGTCTTTGTTTTAGGAGTTAGGCTTAGGAAGGAGAGGATACATTGAACGGCGATACTGATAGTAAACAACTGTTGTACTTTCTCATCGGAGTAAGCCTGGGAATTAAGGTCATCTTGCCAAAGCCTGGGAGCATCGCTGCTGTGTTGAAAGTTACTTATAAGAAGGTGGCTTGACTGGATGATGTGATGCAGCAATGCATCTTGGGATTCTACCTGCAAAGTGAAGTATCAAAGTTAGGGACAGTGTCCGGAGACTTCTGCCTTGCCTTGAGAGAGAGAGAGTATCTTAGAACGAACTCTGTATCTTTATGCTACTTGACTCATCTAGACATGAAGAGACTTAGGAAGACTTCACACGTGGACACCTTTTATGGATCTTGCCTAGGGAAATGCGAAGTAGGGATGTCACACTAATGGTAGTGTAGGGATAGACTAATGCTTTATATCTACAATCCTCCAATGAAGGGGAATCTCGATGTTGGTGCCATTATTTTCTGAATCTCGATTATCAAACTATTTTTCCTGTGCATGTTGCACTGCCTTAACTTCACCTGTAGGTTTGGCTTTATATAATATCGTCGATAAACCTCTTCCATAAGACCACATTCGAGAGGTAGGGATTAGATGCACTGTGAATCTCCCTTGCCTCAAAAGCAGCCATGTACAGACACGCCAGGCTCGGTGGGAACGTGCTGCCCATGGAAGTTTCCTGGGTCTGGTGGTAAAGTTATTTTTTGTATTCAAAGAAGTTTTCAGTTAATGCCAGTGTGGCACACTCAAGCACAAATGACAGAGGGGTAGCAGATTCCCAGTCCATTGATGGTAAATTATCCTCTATTACACCCAATGTGGCGCATTGTGGGATGTTGGTGTAGAGGGCCTCAAAATCCAGGGTAACCAGGAGGTTAATGTCTTCTAGATGTTGGGCCCCCTCAATCAGGCATAGGACATCAATGGTGTCTTGTAGGAACAATGGGATCTGTCTAACCAAGGGTTGTAAGAAATGATCACAAAACCTAGATATCGGTTCTAGGACCGACCCGATACCTGACACAATTGGTCTGCCGGGGGGCGGGGTGACCCCTTTGTGTGTCTTTGTCAGGGTGTAAAAATAGGGTATCTTGGGGTCCTTGGTGCTGAGGAATTCAGCTTCCTTCTTAGTAATCCACCCCTCAGTTTCAGTTGTGAATATCCTGGTGGAGATGATGGTGGTTAGTCTAGGGGTTGGATCATCCGTTATAGGAGTGTAGTATCTCTGGTCACTGAGTTGTCTTTGACACTCAGTCTCATAATCAATGGTTGTCATGATAACCGTAGCCCCTCCCTTATCAGCTTGTTTGATAGTGATGTCTGGGTCGTCCACCAGCTTCCTGACTGCCGTCAGTTCAGCTGTGGAAAGATTGTGATATGTTGGGGATTCAGTAAAGCTGTTTAGGTCTTTAAGTACAGCCTGTTCAAATGTCAACACCTCATTGGGTACCTTACTCCTGTCCGGAGTGATTGTGGATGGTCTATGTAGTCCAGAGTCTACCGTGGGGATGTCAGGTTTAGCTTGAAAAAATGCTTTAAGGCGTATCTTCCAGAAGAAGCCTTGAACTTCACAGGTATCCCAAAATGTATCGGCTTTAGGGGTGGGGACATATCCCAGACCCTTCTGTAGTACAGTCTCTTCGAGCGGGGTAAGACTCCTAGAGGAGACATTAACAATTAGTTTCTCTTCCCTCTTGTCTGGCTCCTCGTCTCTACTGAGAAGGCTGGTTTCTCCTGCCACTGCATTTTCTTTTGATGCCCTCTTCTCCTCCCTCTTCCTCTGCCCCAACCTCTTCCTAAAAAAGGAGTGCTATTTCCTTGTTGGAAGAATTGTGTTTGTCCCTGTTGGTACATGGGGAATTGCCAGAACGGGGGTCCTTGGTAAGGCGGCATGTTGTACATTGGGTACATGAGGCGAGTGTTGCTCCTGGAGTTGTTGTACCACACTATATAGGAAGCCCACTGCAAGAAATAGTCTATTGCTATTTAGCAGTCACCACCCGAGAGTCCTGAAAGAAAATCTGCCCTTTGGCCAGTTCCTCCGGATCAGGAGGAAATGTAGCTCCATCACCGACTTCCAAACAGAGTCAGCCACTTTGGCAACAAACCTGTGCAGAAGAGAAGATCCTAAACGCAATGTCGCACTCTCACTCAAAAGGGCCAGAAACAAGAATCGAGAGGGGTTGTTGGAAAAGAGACAGAAAGACCCTAGTAATGAGCTCACTTGTGTTACTACTTTCACCCCAGACTCGAATAAAATCAGGAGCATTATCAAGAAGAATTGGGCCATTTTCAACACAGGCACACTTAACCTACCTGTTCCGAGATTTGCATTTAAGCGTACTAAGAATCTGAAGGACATGCTTTTACATACTAGACCAAAGATCTCTAACACCTGCACGCAGAGATCCTTGTGGGATCTCCCACCAGTGATGGGACACCAGCCGTGTGGTGCATGTATAGCATGTCTACTTACAAAACCCACTAAAGAAATAACTTTCACCAAGGGGTTCAGGTGGCAACTCAGGAGGCATACTAATTGCAACACATCGAACTGCATTTACATGCTCACTTGTCCTTGTGGACTCCAGTACATAGGCATGACCACCAGTTCTATAAAGACATGCATCACGGAACATAGAAGTAACATCAGGTGTCATAAAATGAATACCAAGATGACTTCACACTTTGATTTGATGAAACATTCACCAGATTCATTACATTGGGTAGTTTTGGAAACACAACCTAGAATGAATAAAGAGACACTGTTCCATACAGAACAAAGATGGGTATTGTGGCTTTCCTCCCATAAAGAGAAATTAAATGAGGATATTCCATGGAGCCTGCTGACCAGATAAGGAACCCTTACTGGGAATGGTGTACCAACTCTATTATTTAGGTGGTGATAACGGCCTGTGTCCCCCGCCACACCTAACCTCTCCTTCTACACCAGACTTTAAAAACCTTCTCCCTACCTTATTCGGCGAATTGCACACAGTACCGATCATTATCATAACATTATGACACCTTATACACTGACACAAATTCAGAAAATTGTGCTTTTTAAACATTACAAAATGGCCGACACCTTGTGATTTGATTCTGGCCTTCACTAGGGTTCATTGGGATTCCAACATGGCGCCCATGGATATTAATTCAAGGTTGGCGCTCTAGCCGTTTTCACTCTTGCAATTGAGAGCCCTGCCCCTGTTGCTGTCGACCGGGAGTTTAAAACCACCATGACTCGCCTGGCAGTTACCTCCCGGTCCAGCAGAGTGTGGGGGAGGGCCTCCGCTATTTGCACAGAGAAGACGCGTGAGTATTCAACTCCTTGACTGCCTTTCCTTTCCTGGCAATACCTTTGATTCTCGAGGCTCATCAGCTCCAGGTGAGCCCGATAGAGTTTTGTGTTAATACAGGCCGCCGGCTGTCTTGTTCTTGATCCTCTTGCCTTGATGGTCCTGTGCAAAGGCACAACACAGTCACCTCGGCCGCAAGGAGTAAACTAGCTGGGCTCAATGTCAACCTCTTCCGGTACACCCCATCTGGGTGTTGACCCTCTCTGCGTTGTCCAGCACCGTACCGGCGCATGTGAGCCGATCCTAACACAGCCCCTCCCTGTATCCCTGACCACGGGACACAATTTCTGTACCCCGACCATGGGACACAACATCTCTGTATGCGGACACCTCGGCTCGATGGTGCCCCTCTGAATCCCGGGCCGTTGTTACGGGTGGCGTAGCTCCATTTTTTACTACCTCTTTGTACTCTTATCCACCAATATGTAGGTAACCTCTCACCTCCTACTTACAGGGCATTAGTCATTACAGTGTCGTCACCTGCTGGGATACGCTGACGTTAACTTTTGACTCTAATAGAGTGAGTTATGACTATTTTTCCTGCCATTATTTCTATTTCACATCGTCGCCACACATGTTTGTCACAGCACCTCAACATGGAGCATGTTTCTTCACTGTTTGAGTGCTGCACGGGCATGTTTTTAGCTGTATGATGAATGTCACCACATCTACTGATGCTGTTATTCCTCATTCTTTTACAGGTTGTCCTTCTAGAGTGACAGGTACCACTTTTTAGGGTGCTGTGTGTGGTCTCTCGCTTTCACTACAATTGACCACGATTGATAGTGTAGATAGAAACTGATACTGGTCCTAAAGAATTGCCCTCCAGTGGACCTTTTGGCAAGAAACATGATGACCTTTGGACGCGGCACTCTGTAAACTTGACTACAGAGGCGCGCCACACCTTCTTTTAATTAGGAGAGGAGCCATACTCATTAAATTGTTTTGATTGGACCCTTACCTCCTATTTTAACCTCACCATCCTTTACATCTACATATACTAGGCCCCTCACATGCACTGCACCTTATGGCAAGGAATAAAAGATCTCCTCCAAAGAGCCCCTTCATGGGTGCCCGTCGGGTTTTGCAGCGCCGACCCGATGAGGACCAGACCCAATGATGAAGCATGACACCCAGCTGGCTGGGTGTGTGAAGATCCTAATTCCGACAAGAGGAAATCCCCTCTCTGTCTGGATACACAACCTGGTCAATTCCTTCAGGAACTGTATACCCTTTTTGTGTTTAACTGTTGTTGGGCATGTATTCTGGACCTGTTACAAAAAGCCCTTAGTTCCCCCTCTTTGTAGACATTGCTTTATTATCTCATGGGCCTTGCACGATATGATAATATAGCAGATGTGAGGTAGAGATGCTTCCAAAAGCAGATAGATTACGTCCATTATGAGCTAATATCTAGCCGATTGCCTAAAGAACCGCAGCTCGTGACCATTCTACTAACAGAATAGGGAGTTTTCTGTCAAAATTAGAGGTAATGACTACAGCTTTCAGTAACACTAGATATAATGCCATGAACCACTAATGTCACTTGAAGTCAAAGGGAAGGTACAGCGAGGGACTACTGTGGAAGAAGGCAGGGTTAGGAGCCAAGTACAGTCCAAGAAACTCATAGAGAGGGAGAAAAGAGGACAGAGTGAGAGAGGCAAAACCAGACGACAGACAGAAAAGTGAGAACGAAAAGGTTAGTAGGGTGGAAATAAAACATTAGAAGGACAAAAGTGGGAAGAAGAAATAACTGAAGGGTGAAAGGAAGAAAGAAAGGAAGAAAGGGTGGAAGGAAAGGAGGATGAAGCAAAGGAAGGATGACGAGTGAAAAGAAACAGTGACGAACAGTGAGAGGAAGGATTGAATGGTGGGAGGAAGTAAAAACAGCACGGAAGGAAAGGGTGAACAGATGGAAGAGTGAAAGCTAGATGGAAGGGTAAGAGCACTGATTAATGGAATGGGGGCAGCACTGATGGAATAGTGAACGATAGATGGAAGGATGGAAGCACTGGTTGACAGAAGAGTAAAAGATAGATGGAGGGGTGACAGCACTGATTAATGGAAGGGTGACAGATAGATGGAAGGATGGCAGCACTGATTGATGGAAGGGTGACAGATAGATGGAAGGATGGCAGCGCTGATTGATGGAAGGGTGAAAGATAGATGGAAGGATGGGAGCACTGATTGATGGAAAAGTAAAAGATAGATGGAAGGGTGACAGCACTGACTGATGGAAGGGGGAAACATAGATGGAAGAGTAACTGGTTGACAGAAGGTTGAATGATGGAAAGGTAACAGCATTGACTGATAGAACATCGAAGATCGATGGAAGGATGACAGCAGTGATTGATGGAATGGGGACAGCACTGATTGACGGAAGGGTGAGAAGAGTGAAAGCACTGATTGAGAGAAGAGAAAACGATTGATGCAAAGGTGACAGCACTGATTGATTGAAGGGTGAAAGATAGATGGAATGGTGACAGCACTGATTGATAGAAGGGTGAAAGATGGAAAGTTAACAGCATTGATTGATAGAAAATTGAAGATAGATGGAAGGATGACAGTACTGATTGATGAAAGGTTGACAACACTGGATGACGGAAGAGTAAAAGATAGTTGGAAAGGTGACAGCACTGATTGATGAAAAGGTGACATTACTGATTGATGGAAGGGTGACAGTGCTGATCAAAAGAAGAGTAAAAGATAGATGGAAGGGTGACAGCACTGATTGATGAAAGAGTGAAATATAGTTGAAAGAGTGACAGCACTGACTGGTGAAAGATAGAAAGAAGGGTAACACCACTGATTGATTGACGGTGAAAGATAGATGGAAAGGTGGCAGCACAGATTGGTGTAGGAGATAAAAGATAGATGGAAGGGGGACCACTGATTGATGGAAAAGGTGGAAAATAGGAGGAAGGGTGACATTACATATTGGTGGAAGAGTGATAGATGGAAGGATGATACCAGTGATTGGTAGAAGGGTGAAAGATAGAAGGAAGAGTGACAGCACTGATTCATGGAAGGGTGAAAGATCAATGGAGGGGTGATAGAACAGATTGATGGAAAGGTGAACAATAGGTGGAAGGATGACACCACTGATTGGTGGAAGAGCGAATGATAGAGGGAAGAATGAAAGCACCATCTAATAGAAAGGTGAACCACATATGGAAAGGTGGCAGAACAGATTGGTCGAAGAGTGAAGGATAGATGTAAGGGGGACTGCACTGATTGATGAAAAGGGTGGAAAATAGAAGGAAGGGTGAAAGCAGAGATTGGTGTTGGAAATTGGCTTCCTGGTTAAGCAGGGTGAAACCCTACTCAAGCAGCAACCACAATTCTTGAAACGCAGAAACACAAGCAAGCCCCAAATTAACCTGTGCTTAACCCTCTGGTAGCTTGGCACAGAAGCTGTCAAAATGGAGGTGTGGTAGAGGGAGATTGTGCCCAAATGTTCAATCTTAGTGTCCTGTAATAATGCAGTCCAAAACGCATTCTCTGGTTTGCATGTTCATTTATTTAGAACAGATCCAAAGTAAATAAAGTGAAGAGACAACAGCTAACATGTCTTTCGTCCATGTGGCTAAATAGGCCAAGGGCTTTTTCAAGGCTGGTCGTCAGAGTAACACCCACATGATAAATTATATAGCAAGAAGTGAGATGCAATAGACCAAAGTTGACAGTGGGGGAACATAAAAAATCAAGGAGTGCGTAAAAATTAAGTGAAAGAGATAATGTGCAGAGATGAAAGCAAAACAAATAAAGAGAGAGACATGGAAAACGTAAGAAAGATGAAACATAAAATATCAAGTATATACATCAGAAATATTAAGATTAAAGCATTTAGTCAAACTGATTTGATCGCAGATATATCCATATAATAAGCAAGAGTCATATGGCATTATCATTCATGTTATCCCAGTTCAGGGAAATCAAGTAAACAAATTTGAGTCTGGAAACATATTTTGTTAGTTAAGGACTGCAGTCGCCTATTAGAAAAGGTATGTTTATCATCCATGTTACAGGGAACGGAGAGAGACACGCACCTTCCATACAAGTTATTGAATTTTTGGGTGAGATCATCCTACCCCCAAATGGGTACTTATATGTAGATATGAATGTGACACACAGGATTTGGAGCTCAAACTTACCCCAAATCTTGTAAAGCATGCAACCTAATTAAAGAGAAAGAGATGTGGCATTATTGAAAATGCTTACCTACACATGTATTCCTGTTTGTTGCTGGAAGTTCAAGGCAGTATCCACTCATCTATCGATAACCACAGTAGCTGTCAGGCTTAACTTAAAAGCAATGTGTGAAGTATTCATACAGCACTGTAATAAAGTGAAAACACAGCACAAGGAAAATCCTACACCAATTTAAAAACATAAAGTACAATTTAATAAATTATTTGAGACCAAAACAACAAAAATCCAATCAATAGAACCGGAGCTATGAAATTTCAAAGTTTTAAGTAAACATAGATCCTAGAAGCATAAAGCGCCAACAGTGGTTATCTCATTGCGCCAGACCATGACAAAGCCATAAGTTCAGGCCGACCACAATGGAGTGTGAGTCGGATAAAAGAACAAATAAGGCTTGCTAAACAAAGCGCCTTAAATCCTGGTTGCATAGTGCCCCAAGATACCACGTAGAGGATGTGCCATGCAGCAGTGGTTCCGAGAAAGCTACAGGGCTGCAATGTGGAGTCCTGCGTCATAATTGAGGAGGTCGTCGATGATGGTCTTGTGACATGAAGTCCTGTGTTAGAGATGCATCACACACCAGCGATTCCGAAGTAGCTCTGGGGCTGAGATGCAAAGTCCTATGTCATCGTCATGGATGCAGTCGACGAAGGGCTAGCGATGAGAAGACCTGCATCAAGGATTGGTTGTGTAACGGCGGATCTGAGGAGACTGCAGAGTGTGATGCAAAGTCCGGTGTCGTGGATGCGTTGTGCTGCGGCGGTTCCGACGTGGAGCTGCGAAGGGATGCATTGCCCTAAGTTGGTTCTGCCCACAGGACCAAAGCTGGGCTAGCAGAGCACCTTCAGGACCACTTCCAAGGGTCCAGAGCTTGGATGGCACTGCTTGGGGGGCAAGATTCACAGCAGACTGAATCAAGGTGATGGGTTCGAGTTGGGTGGAGCCTTTTCTGTCCCTGAGGCTCTGATCGAGAGGCCAGCCAACGAGTCCTTGCAGTCACTCTGGTGGTCCTTGGATCAAGATGCAGTTCCAGTCCTTTCACTCAGGCAGCAGGGCAGAAGTGCACCCGGGCACTAAGAAAACAGAATAGCAGTCCTTTTTGCAGAGCAGCACAGTAGTCCTTCTGAGTCTTCCACACGGTGTACTGAAGAGCTGGATTTAAGGATATATTATTTATACCTGGTGCTCACTTTGAAATAGAAGTTTCTGGAGGATTCCACCCCCAGAAGTGCATGGAATTGTCTGACACCCTGTCCTGGCCCAGTTTATCTGGCAACACAAAAGACTAGTGTCAAAACCTGTGTGAGTGTGCTCAGGCAGAGGCTTTGTGATGTGCAAGTTTGGTGGGTGTCAGCTCCTCCCCCTCATCAAGTCAGTGATGACCTATCATGCCAACACATTTTTTCCTTTGTCTCACTGTCTGAAACAATACAGAAAGACCAACTGCCAGCTACACCTAGTCATATGACCCAGAATACAAGCTGCAGGCACCAAATGAATAGGACAAGAAACTCCCAAGTTTCTAAAAGAGTCATTATCAGAATTGTGACTTAAAAGTATGGGAGGGTGGAGCTCGTGGAGCTCTGCTCTGCGTAGTAAACTTATAAACTCTGTGGAATTATGCAGCGTTCTGCAGGCGGCAGAATCAACTGCCTTAACTTCATACTTGGAGCTGTGGCAGGAGTACCAATATCAGCCACTCGGTGGCAGTATCCCCACACTGGGAAAGTCCGCCCGCCACCATAACAGTAAACTAGACCGACCGCCAGCGGTGTGGCGGTCCCGCTAGGCCCATTATGATGGTGGTCGCATCCCGCATCTATTATATTGCGGCGGGTGGTGCTGTGAGCAGCACCCACCGCAATGTAATAGATGCATGTTGTGCATTGGAATGCACAATGTGACAGGCACCGCGCGGTGCCTGCCACCTTGTTCATGCCAATAAAGGGGGGTACCAAAGGTACGCCCCAAAGGGCAGCCACTCTCCCCCAACCCCTCAGGGGCCCACAACGGGCCCCCAAAGCCATTCAATGCATGCCTTTCCATGGCAGAGTCTCCGTCATGGAAAGGCATACCCACCGCAGGCATCCTAGCCACCATATTGTGTGCCTTTTCCGCCTGGCCGGCAATCTGACCGGCGGAAAAGCTGCTCACGGTCTTTCCATCCGCCGCGGTGCCCCTCGCCATACTAATATGGCAGGGGTGAAACAGGGACATTTGGCGGGCGGATCCCCACCGCCGGCCCGGCGATTTGCCCGCAATCCTAATGGGCCCCTTTATCCCGGTTTTCCAACGTATTTCTAGTGAGATTGGAGCAGCGCATTGAGCTGCACGAACACTGACTGTACACATACCGTTGTGACATGGAGGGGCAAGAGCTGGGCACATGGTACAAAGTAACCTCCTGCACGGGGATAAAGTGAAAAAAAATTGGAATTAGTTTCCATGATGCACTCTTCTTACCCCCTCTCTGGCAGGACTGCCTAAGCTAGGCTCTGTCTTGCTGCCTGCTGCTGCTGTGCTGACCTGGGTGCTGTTGTCACACAGAGAACCGTGGGGTTCCGATTCCTCACTGCCCTGAACGAGGGCAGGGCTGGGAGCTCTCTTGAGGCTCCGCAGTCCGCACATAGTGCAGTCACTCGAGTCACCGCACTCACCGGCAGGGGAGGGAGTGATCTGGCCCAAGTGGGTGGTGGCGCTGCTTGCATGTTCATTCGCCATCCAAGGCAAGCCACCCAAGGCACTGACACCATAGACAACTGATGTAACCCACCAGCAAGCTCGCAGCCTGGTATTGATGCTCCTGCACCTTACTTTCAGCCTGCTGCTTCCAGTTCTCGGGAGTGTCTGCTCTGCTCCTGCTGATGTCATCGGGCCTCCAGGTCATGTGACCATGCTATTTTCTCTCCCATCTCTATTCTCTACTGACTCACGTTACACTGCTCAACAATATAGCACAGCACCATCTGCTGACCACAGGCACAGTGGGTATTTATTTATTTTTCTCTTAACTTAAGCTATTGTTATGTTGATGTTGTTGACTTGATTGTGCTGAATGTCCGCCCCGTGGAGGAATGCAGAATTATTGGGAAATTTGCGCTGCATGCGGAGCAAGGAGTTCCCATAATTCCACAAACTCAGCAAGCAGTGTGAATTTCTCCATCCAGGCCTACTTAAAATCCACCTTCCCAATAGAGAGGGTTTCAAATTACAATTCTTTAGACACCAAACTTAACATTCCAACTTGCTCGCAATTGAAAGTTAGCACTTATTAAATGTAATAAGGTAACCCAATGTAATCCTATGGGCGAGGTAGGCCTTGTAGTAGTGAAAAACAAATATAAGAGTTTTTACTACCAGGACATGTAAAAGTTAAAAGTACATGTTCAGCCTTTAGATACATTGCACCCTGCCCTCTGGGCTGTTTAGGGCCTACATTAGGGGTAACTTAGGTGTATTGAAGAGGAATGTTTTGGCCTGGCAAAAGGTTTATTTTGACAGGTCGAAGTGGAAGTTTAAAGCAGCACAAATAGACTGCAATGGCAGGCCTTAGACATATTTAAAAGGCTATGTAAGTGGATGGTACAATCAGTGCTACAGGCCCACTAGTAGTATTCAATTTACAGGCTCTGGGTACTGAAGGACTGGGTTATTCTTAAGACCCAGCGGTGCCAGGGAACAACACCTGAAACCTTCGTGGGTTACCTGTTCTGGCGTACCAAACACAGAGACACGGGACACTTCCAGCGACGTCAGAGATCAGCGTTTATTTACTGCAGGGATACAGAGGTCACAAGAAGTACACAACGTGTAGGTTCTCGGAGACTGCTTCAAATTCGTAGAAGTGGGTCGCTCCTTTTATACACGTTTTTGCCATAGCACAGTATGGCGAACAAAGGTTACAACTCAGTTCCCACAATAAACTTCAAAAGGGTCGCATTCATGTTTCAGGAGGCCGGAACATAATTACAACAGTCCTGCCAGTTCCCAACTGTAAAAACATATTCCCTCCGCAATAAACACATTTCCTCCCAACCATAAAAGCATTAAGGAAGGACGAAAAACAGAATGCGGGGAAAGAACGAGGATGCACAACAGGTTAGAAAAGAGTGTTAGGGGCAATAAAGGAAACTCGATAGAGGGGTCAAAGACCTCGTGTCTAATGTATGCGTGACTGGAACAATAGACCGGAGCGGCAAGATGAGCCTCAAGCAGGGCCATCTGCCTTAGTCGTGTCATTTCCCTCATCGTAAAAGTCACCTCAAAGAAACACGTGTCCTCCGTGTAAGCTTGAAAGTTCCAGGGTCACGAAGCGGACAAGAAGCCCGTTCGCTGGCTACCTGAGGGCAAGAAACAAAATGGACGTTGTATCTAAAATGGAACCCGAGGGTTCGGATGAACGAACCCGAAAATGAGGCGAACCATACGTGGCTGTATAGCGAAACTTCGTACACCCACTATACTCGTCATTTGCGGTTCATAGATACCAAACTCATCCATATTCGTCACCACTCAGAAAGTGCCGTCCCGTCTCACACGGAACCTCAGACGCTCCTTTTGCCCTCATGTAGGCAAGCACTAGTCAAGATCGGAATCTATATCAATATTCATCAGATCGTTCAGATGCTGCTGGAACATCATTCTGCTCATCAATGTTTCCTTGGTAACAGATGGCCGCCTTATACACGTCGCAGCGCATAGGCCACATAAGGCAGGACCACACTGTACACAAAGACAACACGTGAACAGAAACGCTACAACAGCCCCTACGATCATTAGAATCTTCCAACCCCAGGTTGACATCAGACCCCAAAACCATCCTAGGAGCGTCCAATTACCTTCGTCCACGTGTATGGACTCGGAAATCTTGTGCAACTTCGAGATGGCTTGATAAACAGTTGGAGCATTGTCAGGAATAAAAATGCAACAACTCGAATGGATAATTTTACACACACCCCCTCTATCTGCAAGAACAACGTCTAGAACCATACGGTTCTGCAACGTCATGAGTCTATCCGCCTGCAGTTCAGCTGTTAGATTACCAAGGGCATTTGCAGTAATATTAGCAGTCGATTCTACCACACGGGTCAACTGTCTTAGGTTCCTACTATTAACCATAGGTCCCCAAAACGGCAAGAAACCCTTAAAGAAGTCTCCTGCTTCTTGACCAGCAGTATCCTCTTTGCTAATGACGCCTCTCACAACTCTAGTTTTGTGGTAGTCCGAGGCAACTGTGAAGGTCGGAGGTAAAAGATTCGCAATATAACAGGTACCCGAAAAGTCGCGGGGTAACCATGTATATGCGCGTTCATAACACACAAAATAGGTGCCCTTAGCAGTCAGAAAAACAGGGGAGGAGAGCATCGGTAGGATGTACGTTTCAGTGCAAGCACTGTTCCCAAGTTGTGCTCTCGGATTTCGACCCAAACCCTGCAAGCAGAAATTACCAAGGTGCGGTACAATCCATATCGGGGACGAGCTCTTAAGCTGTCTATCACCCACTGATGTACTATACTCAGTCTCACTCAGATCCTTATAGGCCTGCACTTCTTCATCGGGAATGAGTGATGCATCGAAAACATCTCTGTCCAGATCTGCTATGGCTATCGCCAAAGGCTTGTGGTACGGCCCAGGACCGAAGTTGACAGACCGTGGCTCTCGACTGGGGTAGGAATCTAGTGCACTGCGGAACATAGTTTGGAATGCTCGAGCTGAACCCTGGGAGCTGTATGGAAGGACCAGATACGGAATACCCCTATCCATGGTGTGTGGCATTAACCCACATACCCAACAATTGGAAGTATTCACCACCAACTGATGCTGATGTAGGAGTTGAACAAAGGAATTATTCATGAATTCTGCACGTCTAACCTGCTCATGTTGAGGCAAAGGATGAAAGGAATGTGGGGAGACAGTGGTGAGGGAACTTAGGTTAAGAGAAGAGGTAGGTGAAACAGAAGGCAAGAACAACGATACTCCGAAATACACTCCACCCACCAATAACATAGATACAGTTAGGAACAATAGAAACACCTGAAACAAAAAACATTTTGTTTGTACAACCCTCCATAACTCTGATCTCTGTGCCAACACCCTTTCTTCTTCCACCAGCTTAGAGAATGCCATCCTCTACAAACCGTCCGTGACGTACTTGACGCACTTCGTTCTGAGTAGCGATTATCAATCCCCAGGAGTTCCCAGGAATCGACAAAAGTAACCAACCTAACGTCGGAAACCTGCTAAGCAGAAAGAAGTACCCGCACGGCCCTACGGTAACCCGGATGGCGAGGTTTCCTTGAAACGTTCAAAGTTATTACAAGTCTCTTAGCAGTGGAAAGCACAAAAACTCAAAAAGAAAGGATGTAATTGTTCATAATGTTCGTAACGTTAAAAACCACTATACTGTTAATTTTTATTAGTCCTTGAACGAAGAAAGTATCGACTTCTTCCAGGTCGAGTTTGCTCTACGAACAATTGTTCAGCTGGCGCAACAGTGTTCAATGAAGTGGATGACGAGTCGGACCTTGGGTTCTCTGCTACTAATGACTCCACCTGTGGACCCGGCAAAGACGAATCCTCTTCCACAAGTTGAGCGTCGCTGAATGGCACAAAACGCGGAGGAGTCTCAGTTTCTCCGGCCGAAATTCCAGTTCTCACCCAACCGTCGGTTGGTAAGGGGATCGGTACCTTCTTTGTGTGACTGGCATGGACCCAATTTTTCCGGCCCTCCAGTCGAACCGCTGTCCTCGTCGTCAACAAGACTAGGTGGGGTCCAACAAATCTGGGCTCCAAGTTACGCTTCCGACCGAAGTTTCGGGTGACCACCCAATCTCCTGGCCGGAGCTGATGTCCAGGACCCTCTGTCTGCACTGGTAGAGCTTCAAAGACCTGTTGATGAATTAATCGTAGTTTAGTGGTCAAATCATACAAGTAATCGATCAACATTGGATATTCAAGACTATCAAAAGCCCTAGGTCTCGGGACTCCCCAAATATTTGCAGGGCGACCGAACACAATCTCATATGGGCTGAGCCCTACTCGAGAGTGTACAGTTGCTCTGGTCGATAGGAGAGCCAGAGGCAAGGCATCAGGCCATGACAGACCAGTCGTAGCTTGAATCTTAGCGAGTTTCAGCTTCAGGGTACCATTGTACCCTTCGACCAAACCCGCTGCCTGAGGATGGTTGGCACTGTGGAATTTCTGTCGTATTCCAAGGCCTTTACACACACTCTGCATTACACTTCCCACAAACTCACTTCCATTATCCGACCACACAATCCGCGGCATTCCATACCTAGGAAAATACTCCTTCAGCAGGATTTTTGCTGTTGACAGGGCAGTATTATCCTTAAGAGGATAGGCCTCAATCCATCTGGAGAACGCGCAAACCACAACTAAAACATACTTCAGATTATTGCATCTCTCCATATGGATAAAGTCCAGCTGGATAACCTCAAAGGGACAGGCAGGAGGAGCGAAATGACCAGGTGGAGTGGGGGTACCTTTTCCGGGATTGTGCATCAAGCACACCATACAATTTTTAACCACTCTTTCGGCACACTTAGCGATACCATCATTCCTCCATACAGGAGACAAAAACTTGCATATTCCTTTCGCACTAATATGTGACAACCCATGGGCCATCGTCACAACAGCTAATACATACGCGTCTGGTAACATCCACCTCTGACATTCCGTCAGGTCAACCCAACATCCATGCATATCCAATTTCCCTGTACTTTCTTTCCACTTAGTCTTTTCAGCTTCAGTAGCTTCGTTCTGAATTTCTTTCACACTTTCAACAGTATTCTCACACATACCAGTCTCCGTCGGCCACCTTACTGAACTCGTGACATACATTCGAGTCGCAAGATTCTTAGCCGTTTCCTTAGCAATCTCATCCGCAAATGCATTACCACGACCAACATCATCCGTCACTTTCCGATGTGCACTACATTTGACGATTGCCACTTGTTTAGGCAACGTAAGTGCATCCAGAAGATCATTCACGAGATGCCCGTGCTGGATCTTTGTACCATGCGATGTCATAAATCCTCTTTCTCTCCACAATCTTCCAAAGTTATGCGCAACACCAAACGCATACTGACTGTCGGTAAACACATTCACTCGCTTTCCCTTCGACAGGACACACGCTCTTGTTAATTTAATTAATTCTGCTGCTTGTGCTGAATTCTGGTTCAATCTCGCAGTTTCCACAATCGTGCTTAATGTCACCACAGCATACGCAGTCGTCACATCGCCATTCGGCAATTTGAAGCAAGAGCCATCCACATACAAAGTACCATCAGGGTCTGACAAGGGGGTGTTTTTCAGGTCCACACGACCTTTTGTTTCTTCCTCAGTCCGTAAATAACAATCATGGGGCAGCACATCATCTGATCCTATATTAATTGGCAACAATGTCGCCGGATTCAGTACATTACAACGCTTAATCTGTATATGACTTGCCAAAAGGGTCAGCTCGTACCCGGACAACCTTGCACTCGTCAGATGTTGAGTCTTTGTCCGATTCAAGAGCGTATCAACTGCATGCGGAACCATTACTATGAGCATATTGTCCATGACCAGACCTGCGGACTGCCGAATAGACGCCGCAGCTGCCGCTGTCGCCCTCAAGCAACTTGGCAACGCTCTAGCCACCGGGTCTAAGGTCGAGGAAAAATATGCACACGGACGCTGCTTATCACCAAATTGTTGCGTTAGAACACTCAACGCACAACCGTCCCTCTCATGGACGTATAATGTGAAAGGCTTGCTGTAATCAGGAGTACCTAACACAGGAGCCGAACACAGCGCATCACGTAATTCAGAAAAACTTTTCTGGCATTCCTCCGTCCAAGGCAAAGGAGTTGAAACGTCCTTGCACGTGAGGGCTACCAATGGCTTCGCTAACAGTGAAAAGTTCGGGATCCACTGTCTGCAGTATGACGTGATACCTAAAAAGGCACGCACATCTCTCTGAGTTGCTGGCACAGGCATTCGAGCAATTGCTGCAATTCGTTCAGGGGTCAACCTTCTTCCCGCCTTTGACAATAAGTGACCGAGATAGGTAACTTCTTGACAACAATATTGTAGTTTAGAAGGTGACACTTTATGATGTAAAGCACAGAGATGCTGTAACAAAGACACTGTAGCGGCTCTACAGAGCTGTTCAGTGTCAGCAGCAACCAACAGATCATCAACGTACTGAATCAAGGCTGCACCAGCCGGTAACACAAATGCATCAAGCTGACTTTTAAGAGCTTGGCTGTAGATTGATGGACTCTCACAGTAGCCCTGTGGAGCGCGTTTGAATCTGAAGCTACGACCACCTAATGAGAAACCAAACAAGTCTCTGCTTTCCTCAGCAATCGGAATGCTAAAGAACGCATTCTTCAGATCGATCACCGAGAACCATGATGCAGTGGCTGGAATCAGAGTCAGTAAAGCTGTAATGTCTGGCACCACAGGAAACTGCGGAACAACGACTTTATTTACCTCCCGTAAGTCGATAACTAGACGATACACGGGATGCTTGGAGGGATCCGTTCGTTTCAGAATAGGCAACACGGGACTATTGCACACATTACCTCGTGTCTCCTCAATAACATCTTTGCCGATCAGATCGTAAATGATCGCTAACAGTGCCCTTTCACCATCAAGGGAAATACGGTACTGAGGTATACGCGGCAAACGCGCACCAACTTTTAGTTGGACAACATAAGGTGGTATATCCAACAGGCCCACGTCATTGGGACCTGTCGCCCACAAGGAGTCTGGGAGAGATCTCAATTCCGATGGGAACTTATCGATCGATAAATACATAGGGGAAATCACGCTCTTACCCAACGTAAGCTCCACACCCGCAGGAGAACAGTACAAAGTCGCATGTAACCTTTTCAACAAATCTAAACCCAAAAGATTCTCACCACAACCAGTAGTCAAAATCAAAGGAGCTTCCAGCTCATGAGACCCAATTGTAAGGGGCAAAGGGCTAGAAACTGGATTGCTAACGGGGGCGCCAGAAAATCCAACGGAAACATTCGTTAAGCCAGACAAAGGCGCGCCAGGGAGTTTTGAATGCATGATGGAACTTTTTGCTGCACCAGTGTCCAACAGAAAAGGCTCAACAACGCCCATAGTGGCTACTGCAACATAAGGCCCTCTCTGATCTACCGGAACTGATACTTCTCCCTTCCTTTGTCTATGGCTGTCCTAGTAGATACCATCCGCATCAACATCACACTCAACATAGCAATCATCCACATGATACTGTGTAGACCGACCGGACGATTGTTCGCGCCGATCGAAACAATTTTGCGAATCCGAAGACATCGCAAAGCGTTCGGCCTGATTCTGGGTAACTCCGCGACCTCTACCACGAGAGACCTGTTGAGGACCGCTACGTCCTCCCCGAGCCGATACGCCATTGGTCCTATCACGGAGAACCGGACAATCAAACTTCAGATGGCCTTCCCCACGACAATACGCGCACTGATTATATCCCAGCACAAAGCGAGGCGCAGGCGAAACATTGCGCGGCTGTGGTCTAGAGAACTGTGATTGCGATCTATTTGGCTGCTGTGTATCACTGAAATTCGAACGCGGTGGATAGGCTTGCTGCAACAAGACCTTAGTTTTGAGATCCTTAGTTTTCTTTTCTGCTCGCTCACTTTCCTCTTTTTCTCTATTTTCGTAATATTGGGCCGTAGCCAATATTTGGGCAGTGGTAGAGACAGCCCACGCACTCTCAGAATTCTTCAACTTATTGCCAAGGTCGGGTGACAAAGTTGATACAAATTTATCAACGAACAGCCGCTGACCACCCTCGGAACCCATGTCCTGACCGCTATGATCAATGAACGCTTCCTCAAATCTTGTAAAGAAATCAGAAACACTTTCATCCCTCTTTTGCCTGCACGCCGATAATTTGTCCCAATTGACGCGCATCGCTGGCATAAGTGTTTTCATGAGGGTAATTATTCTCTGGGGCAAAGCCACAATAATCTGTTCGGGTTTAGCCCCACCAACCTGCCGGGCATCTGCCGCTGTAAGGGCAGGCCAGTCACCGCCTAACTCGGCTACGTGATTCTCGTGCCGAATTTTCGCCCAAATCGGCTGAGGCACCACATTGCCGAACAACATATCAATATCAGCTAGGTTCATAACAGTAGCATCCACCAATTGGGACAGCTCTTTATAATACCCTGCAGGATTCTTACGGGGATCAGGTAAGGATTGCTTTACTTGTAACACTTCCGATCGTTTCCAAGGGAGGTGTATCCACACTCTCTGGAAATGGCCTGGGACAGGAGGGATAGCAGCCTGATCACCTGGCATCCATACCGGGGGAACTTCCCGCATAGGATATTGACCAGGTTGTGCCATCCATTCCGCGGTCGCGTCCTTAAACAGCGCACGTGGTTGCACTGTACATCGAAAGGATAGCAAGCGTTCCAGAGCCTCTCGAACTTTGTCACCTACAATTGTACCCGTGGCAAATCGAAGCTGTAGCTCGGAGACCTCAGGTGGTATATCATCAGCTATATCATCGTCCCACTCCTCTTTCAATGACTTACACAGTTCTTCGAACACAAATCGTTGCGTGGGCACATTAAACTGAGAAAACGTTTCAAACACTACACGTGGGGTGTATTTAACAGGGTTACGAATCCATCTACGTGCCGTTTTCACCAACGATTCACGTTCCCTACCATCAGGAAGCTGGCTGCGTCTTTGAGCAACATCTGAAAGAGTTGAACCAAGTATCGGCCCAAAGAGCGGAGAATAAAGAGAAGCAACAGCAGTCATGAGACGACTACGAACAGAAGGAGAAGAGGAAGAAGATACAGGCGTAGCAGCCATAGGGGTGGAAACAGTAGAAGTAGACGCAGCAGCAGGAGTAGCGGGAATGACAGGCTGAGGAGGGACTTGGAAAGGCGCAGTAGGGAGAGAAGCCGGAACAAGAGGATGTACGATCTGAGGCCCCAGGGGATTCGGGAGTACGGGAGGAACGGCGGGCTGACCAGCAGCCGCCAAAACAGCGGGTTGAGGAAGAGGTGGACGAACGGGACCCATAACATCGGGAGCATAGGGAGGTGGCGATTTCATCAGATAAGACAAAAGCGAATCTTCCACTGATTCTTCTCCTGTCTTATCGATCGTAGAAGGTAGCGCCGGATAACATTTGTCCACTGCCATATGGTGAAGCCGAGCGCTAACTTCTTGCTCTTTCTCATCTTTGTCTAACTGATACTGTTCCGCATTTCGCATCACCGTAATAACACCTTCTCGTTTATTTTTCTTATTCTGTTTGATTTCTTTCTGTTTGGCCTCTTTCCGCCATAACCGGAAGGAATCAAACATGGCCGGCCTAGCTTTCTTTTTAAATAATTTAGCTTCCAAGTTATCTAAAATGGCAGTCTCGAAACTACCATGAGGTGGCCAACTAAGGACGCCATCCTTTTTAGTGTAACGAACCCAATATTCATTATATACGATAGGACCCACGCCATGGCGACTATAGAGCTCATAAAGCGGAGTTCCAGCCGGAGGTATCGGACATGAATCCTCCAGCCGGGAATCCATGCTGCAACATTTGAGAAACCCAAACAAAGTACTACGGCCAGGCATCGTGCACACTAGCCAAGTATACAAACTTCAAGGGCTATCGAATTACGATGTCCTCGCAAAGATGCAAGACCCTCGGTTTTTGGCAATTGCAATCGTCAAATAAAACCCAACAACTAAGAACCACGAATGCTATGGAACCATGCAAACAACAAAGCAATACTGGGAGCGACCCACAAATACTTAACTGAGAGAACAATGGCGTCACCAGGAAGGCCCGTCAATCGTCTCGCCGTACAAAGGACTACGCCAGGCGCCAAAACAGGTCGACAGTCAGGGCATCGGTCCGTCGCAGCCGTCAGGAGGCGGGGATCTTCGCGGGAAAAGACGTCGGGCCACTTATTTCGACAACTGGATCGATGAAGCGGGGTGCACCTTCCCTCGGAGATTTCACACGAAGTTCCTCACGATCGTCGGGCTTTGGACCGGTACCGTTGATGTCGCCCCACGTTGGGCGCCAACTGAAGGACTGGGTTATTCTTAAGACCCAGCGGTGCCAGGGAACAACACCTGAAACCTTCGTGGGTTACCTGTTCTGGCGTACCAAACACAGAGACACGGGACACTTCCAGCGACGTCAGAGATCAGCGTTTATTTACTGCAGGGATACAGAGGTCACAAGAAGTACACAACGTGTAGGTTCTCGGAGACTGCTTCAAATTCGTAGAAGTGGGTCGCTCCTTTTATACACGTTTTTGCCATAGCACAGTATGGCGAACAAAGGTTACAACTCAGTTCCCACAATAAACTTCAAAAGGGTCGCATTCATGTTTCAGGAGGCCGGAACATAATTACAACAGTCCTGCCAGTTCCCAACTGTAAAAACATATTCCCTCCGCAATAAACACATTTCCTCCCAACCATAAAAGCATTAAGGAAGGACGAAAAACAGAATGAGGGGAAAGAACGAGGATGCACAACAGGTTAGAAAAGAGTGTTAGGGGCAATAAAGGAAACTCGATAGAGGGGTCAAAGACCTCGTGTCTAATGTATGCGTGACTGGAACAATAGACCGGAGCGGCAAGATGAGCCTCAAGCAGGGCCATCTGCCTTAGTCGTGTCATTTCCCTCATCGTAAAAGTCACCTCAAAGAAACACGTGTCCTCCGTGTAAGCTTGAAAGTTCCAGGGTCACGAAGCGGACAAGAAGCCCGTTCGCTGGCTACCTGAGGGCAAGAAACAAAATGGACGCTGTATCTAAAATGGAACCCGAGGGTTCGGATGAACGAACCCGAAAATGAGGCGAACCATACGTGGCTGTATAGCGAAACTTCGTACACCCACTATACTCGTCATTTGCGGTTCATAGATACCAAACTCATCCATATTCGTCACCACTCAGAAAGTGCCGTCCCGTCTCACACGGAACCTCAGTACCAGTTTACTAGGGGCTTGCAAGTAAATTAAATGTGCCATTTAGGTGGAAGCCAATTTCACCATGTTTAAAGGAGAGAGCACAAGCACTTTAACTCTGGTTAGCAATGGTAAAGTGTGCAGAGTCCTAAAACCCATCACAAAACGGGTTCAGAAAACAGGAGTGTGAAAACAAAATGTTTGGGAATGACCCTGCAGAAAGGGCCAAGTCTAATAGAAGGGTGACAGAACCGCTTGGTGCAAGGGTGAAAGGAACTCGTCCATTAAGGGCTGAGGTGTTCCCTAGCTGGGACATTAGAGTAGAAGTATTTTGATTTTCTGGGGAATCCCTTGGTATAATCTGTCTTGGACTAGCTTCCTTAGTGCCAGCTCTTAAGGTACCTATTCGTTACTCCTGCTCTCAGTCACGCGCAGGGTAACATTTACCCAACACCATGTTATGCCCTACGTGTCACTCTTACGTGTCCCTGATTTGCAACGCTCACTCTAGACACGTGACCCCATCACGCCTGGTTGAGACAGCTTCAGCTCAGACATAAAAGAACAAGTGATGAGCGATGATTGTATGCCGCCTAATGCCCCTTTTAATCTCTTCCAATCTGTTCTTACGGTTTTTGATTTCTCTCCAGCGGCTGATTGCGCGCTGGTAATCAATCTGGAGGTGTTTGCTTGAACTGTCCTCTGAAGATGAGTTATGTTCTGAAAAATGCACAAAAGGAAAATCCGGTTATTAACAAAAGCCCTTCTTTTAAAATGCACCAAAATGTTCCGGGCGTTCAACACAATATTAGTTTGTGGAAGCAGTCAGAGCAGCCTGCAGGTGATAAAAGAATGTGTATGCATTAATGTATGGGATTTACAGCGCAGTGAGCTGCAAAGCAAGGGAGCTCTGGATATAATGTGAATGTTTTAATGTAGGGGATGTATGGGATGTAGAGTGCATGTAGTTAGCTACAAAAAAAAGAGCACTGTCTATAACGTGTATAGGAGGTCTATAGTGCATGCAGTTAGATACAAAACAAAGGAGCACTGTATATAATCTGTATGTATTTATACACGGAATATATAGTGCCTGCAGTTAGCAACAAAACAATGTGGCACTATATTCATTGTAAATGTATTTATATAAGGGATTTGGTACAAAACAAAGGAGCACTGGATATAATGTGAAAGAATTTATATAAGGGATCTATGGTACATGCCGTTAGCTACAAAACAGGATGGTTATAATGAAGGTATGATATGGGTGGCATCACTCAGCTCTCTGATTTCATCACATTGTGTTTCGGAGCAGGCTTCGACTCAAATTATTGAGGTCCAGCAGGGATAAAGTGCTTTATTTTTTAAAAAGCAATCAATATGAGCAATTAATAGCCTTATATAACTTAGCCTTATATATCTTTGAGAAAGAGAACCTTTCTTTATACAAATGTCATCTGCATTTTGTGCTCAGACCAACTCAATCTAATTTATTGCGGACTCTTACCATTACCAGAACTCTTTCTTTTAGATTAGTAGACTGAAGTTTTAAAGGCAAATGCTGGTTTGTGTTATATGATAAGCACTTTGTATAGCACACAGCTGCTACAAGTGTGGTCCTATAGTGCACTTTGGTCTTGTCTGGTTACTGCAGGCCAGGGCATGCAGATTTGGTTTGTCCTATATGGAAAGGGATGGTGAGGAGCTTAAGGGTCTGAGAAGTGTCGGAGAACTTACCACCACCAAGGTGATGCTGGAGGTAGAGTGGAGAGAAACATAGTCTAGAAGTTACCCTTAGATCACCATGCATTCACTAGGCTGGGTGATATTTTCAAACCTGCATGAAGTGGTGAATGAACAACAAACAACCTCCAAATAATTTATAGTTAAAAAATGGAACTTCCACCCAAAGGAAATGACAAAATACAATTATATTAATGAATTATTTTTAAATTCCAGGAAGAAACAAAAAACAATATCAGCATATGATTACCTACTGTTTGTGTTCTTCTTTTTTTCCACTTTTAGGGACTTTAGACTAGCCAGAGAGGCAATATCTACGTAATGCAGAACAAAATGTTCTCAGAGGAGGAGATGATCTGCCTGATGCATTAGGCACTCTGCTACATGCCCATGTTGCTGCTGCTGGGGCAGATCTTATTCCCTCAAAGAACAGAAAGTTTTGTCTCAGAAGATGTCCAGAAGGTGGCATAACACTAAGGGGCCGTTTCCGATTCCGGCCGCAAAACGTACCGACCGACACAGACCCGGAACAGAGACCGACCGACACAGACCGGCGCCGTACGACCCGTGCAGTATGATGCAATGCGTGTGAATTACAACCGACACATACGGAATACAAGCCGTACGACCGAGCCATAGGGAAAACAGTGATTCGCCCGGAAACCGGACGCGATTAGCACCAACCGACACGCAGCAGGAATGAACCCGATCGACACGTACCCGCGATGTCCGATCCACGCAGTACAATGCAATGCGTGTAAAACCAGAACGACTCGCACAGAGCCCAAGCCGCATGACCGACACGCACAGAAAACAGGGACTTGAAGCAATAGAGATCTCCGCGACCGACGCGTATGAAACACAGAAGAAAGTCAGCGTGAAAGACCCAGAGAATCCCGCACGAGCCAACATCAGTGTCCGTTTCGGTCAGAAGAACGTCTCCTTCATGCCTAGAAAACCCACAGGAAAAAATACAAAAAAAGGACCAAACAAGCAATGACAAAGCCAATAAAAACAAAAAACAAAACTTTGAACAAAGGCACACCCACAACTCCACCTGTATAAAGGATGCCAATCACTACCATGATCCATTGAAAATTCAAGACAACACCCAGCAGAGAACACTATCAGACAGCAACCACAGACACACTCGCAACTCACCCATCACACAACTTTCACACCATTAGCACCTCACCAAAAGCACTCACACACCCACCTAGCAAAACTGACACTCACCCACCCTCACTTCCACCCTCACACACACATCACTCACCACCACCACCACCCATCACCATGCCCCCAAAGAAGAATCCAAAGTTCACAGATAGTGAGTTAGAAGTGCTGGTAGACAAGATCATCATGGTAGAGCAACATTTGTTTGGTACATTGGTCCAAAGGACCCCCATGTCGCAAAAAAAAAAGATGTGGGCGAGGATCGTGGACAAGGTGAGCGCACAAGCACCAATGTTGCGCACAAAGGATGATATCCAGAACAGGTGGTATGACGTGCGCAGGAGGGTCAATAAACTCATCGAGAAAGATCACGCCTTGAGTCAGCGCACTGGTGGTGGCCCTCCTGCCAAACCAGTATACTTCAGGTCCTGGGAGGAGAAGGTGCGGGACATCCTACCACCAGAGAGCATCCATGGTCTATCAGACATACCAGAGCCTGGTGAGTACACAACCAATATACTCAATATTGTGTGGTTCGGGGACAGTGAAACCTTGCACCATTAGCAAACCCACAGTAACCAATAGATAATCATCCCAAGATGTGTATGCTAGTCAGACAAACACAATACCTGCCATCTCATAGGGACTTGTAACTGTGTAATGACATGTACCACCTACAAACAAATAGAGCAAGCCAGTGGCACAAAGCTAAATAAACACTGTCAGACAGTTTGCCACCGCAAACATACTACCTCACAGTGCAGCTGACTGACAGGAAGGAATAGTGGGTATGCAGGTGAAGTGAGTGTATCCAAAAGCATGATGAGGTTTGTAGTCACAGATAATGCTCCTCCTCCCAATTGGCCCATCAAGACCTCTCTGAACCATGCCCACATCACAGGGAGTGGAAAATGACTGACAAGATGGCTGACACTGGGTCCTGCTGTGGGGAGCACTAGGCCCTGCTAGGGCTTGTGTGCAAATCAGAAGCAGGACACCACTGACTGACATCCTGAAAGCCAACTTGCACGCCCTCCAATGGTAGCACGTTTCATGGTGGGATGTCTGGCCGGGTGGGAAGGAGGACTGACAGCTCTGACCATACTTACCAGCATGTGGAGACACACAGACCCCTCAACACAAACTACACATAACTCACCGGACATAATGTATTGACTCACACTGTAGTGAAATATCACCCCAAGATACGCCGCACTGGGTTCTGCCGTGTGAAGCACAGGGGCTCTCTTTGGACTTGTAGCCAAACAAACACCAGGACTGCACAGTCAGCCATCTTGCCACTGCTGTCACACTCCCTCACAGGGAAGCAGAGTCAAAAGGAAGGAAGTATGGGCATGCTGGGAAGGGGGGGTGTAGCCAAAAGCATGATGGGAGTTGCAGTCACAGACATACCCCACCCACCCACATGGCCCAGCAAGCTCACACTGAACCATGCTCGCCTCACAAGGAGTGGGAATGGACTGACAAGATGTCTGACACTGGGCTCTGTTGTGGGGAGCACAAGGCCCTGCTGGGAACTGGGCACCAACAAACACCAGGACTGCACAGTCAGCCATCTTGCCATTGCTGTCACAAGGAAGCAAAGTCAAAAGGAAGGAAGTATGGGCATGCTGGGAAGGGGGGTGTAGCCAAAAGCATGATGGGAGTTGCAGTCATAGACATTCCCCACCCACCCACATGGCCCAGCAAGCTCACACTGAACCATGCTCGCCTCACAGGGAGTGGGAATGGACTGACAAGATGTCTGACACTGGGCTCGGTTGTGGGGAGCACAAGCCCCTGCTGGGAACTGGGCACCAACAAACACCAGGATTGCACAGTCAGCCATCTTGCCATTGCTGTCACACTCCCTCACAGGGAAGCAGCGTCAAAAGCAGGGAAGTATGGGCATGCTGGGAAGGGGGGTGTAGCCAAAAGCATGATGGGAGTTGCAGTCACAGACATTCCCCACCCACCCACATGGCCCAGCAAGCTCACACTGAACCATGCTTGCCTCACAAGGAGTGGGAATGGACTGACAAGATGTCTGACACTGGGCTCTGTTGTGGGGAGCACAAGGCCCTGCTGGGAACTGGGCACCAACAAACACCAGGACTGCACAGTCAGCCATCTTGCCATTGCTGTAACACTCCCTCACAGGGAAGCAGAGTCAAAAGGAAGGAAGTATGGGCATGCTGGGAAGGGGGGTGTAGCCAAAAGCATGATGGGAGTTGCAGTCACAGACATTCCCCACCCACCCACATGGCCCAGCAAGCTCACACTGAACCATGCTCACCTCACAGGGAGTGGGAATGGACTGACAAGATGTCTGACACTGGGCTCTGTTGTGGGGAGCACAAGGCCCTGCTGGGAACTGGGTACCAACAAACACCAGGACTGTACTGACTGACATCCTGAAAGTTAACCTGCACCCACTGCAATGGTGGCATGCTTCATGATGGGATAACTGGCCTGGGGGAGAAGGAGGTCCTGACTTGAAAACAAATAACACCAATGCTGGCCATACACACACCTTCTATGCTAAAACACATTGCACATGTGGTACCAGTCACTCACAAAGATAATGCCTGGGCAAGATGTCTGACACATGGGCCTGATACATGATGTGGCTGAAAATCACACATATGCACTGGCCAAACCAAACACGGTCGCACACACAGCCATTGCAATCATATGTTCAAACTCACTGTCTGGGTATGCAGTGTCCAGGGGTGCCCCCTGGCCTGGCTGTGGAGGTGTGTCTTGCAGATGTGGAGATCCATATATAGTGCATTGCACAAAACTTACAGGAACTCACATATACATCATTGACAGGCGACATCTGACAGTGATTGGAATGGACACACCAATATAGCCGACACCATAGCATGGTCTCATTCACACTCGGTGCTGTTGTGAGCTTTATTCTACTCCCACATCGTGCTGCAACATATGCATCCTTCACACAACACACCACTCACTGACATAGACACTATAGACACAAGGTCTAACCTGGACTGCATCGGAGGATACATGCTACTCACAGCAGCCAAACCGCAACACACACACCACCGGCTCTCACTGTCATGAGCATTGAAAAGCCAGAGTGCTTCCATGCCCAATCCATATCACCATGGAGAACATTGACAAGTCAAATCACATATGCACGTACAAAACTCAGCACCAGACTAATTAACGATGGTGACATCATCACTTGTATGAAATGAGATGGGAACTAGGAACATTGTAAAAAAACACTTTCTCCCAAGAGATCACAGGCATACCGGACTGTGACCATGTCGTACCAATACACCAATGTGACACACAAAGACTAGCAAAATCTGCTACCACACATGCCCCAATCTTACAACATATCCTCAGTGGAATTGCACGTATGTCCTTGTTAAAGGTCAAATGTGTACAGGGATGACACACCTGTGTCAGCAACGTGATGGCCCTTGAGTAGTAATGGCCATGTACAGCCAAATCTATACATGATCTGGGCATGCACACACTTCGACATGCACATTGAAATGTTTCATGTTGGCTGGGCAATGTGCCATAACAATATCAATCTCTCTCCGTGACAACTTTGGACAAAGCAGTGTACAGGCACTCATCCTGACGTACAGTAGAAAATGTCATGTATGTGAACCATTGATGCCTGTAGAAACATAACTTACATTGTGTGTCTCTTCCAAACACAGGTGGTGCTGGGGACACAGCAGCAAATGAAGAGGAGTCTCTGTCCCAGACTCCGGTGGACCCTCAGCTCTCTGGCGTGGATCAGTCTTTGTCCTCTTCGGATGACGAAGAACAACTTGGCACCTCCGGTGTGAGTCATCATGCAGCACCAGCAGTACAAACATCTGCACCCCCTGTACCCAGACCTCCAGCATCTGGCAACAGACAGGGCACCCCCGCCAACACGGAGAGACCAAGGACACAGAATACCGACAACACAGGGACACAGGACCCCCAGGAATCTACGGACAACACCACCAGTAACAACACCCAAGGGGGCCCAGTGTCACCAGTGCATGCCGCCGCAGCTCCTGCCTGTAGGAGAGTAGGATCTGCTTCACATGGGTACCCCCACTTTTTGCTGGTGTTTCACTGTTTTTAGACCTTAGTCTGGCTGTGGCCCTGCTAATCAGGACCACAGCCTAGCTGCTTCCTCTCTAAAATGGTTTCCATGTACATTAGGTACATATCTAAATGGATTCTGGAGTGCCTTATAAGCCCCTAGTATATGGTATACTATGTACCTAGGGCATAGGTACCTCAGAGGCCTACCAGGGGCTGCAGCATGTACATATAAACCTATAAGCCACTCCTATGGCAGGACCTTGACAATCCTGAAGGCAGTGTGCTTGGTTTTGTGTGAGAGGGTGCCCAAGCATGAGCTGAGCCCCTCTGCAGCTTTCGGAAATACTTCCTTATGGCTGTTCTGTGATACAAAAAGAACTGGTGGTCACAAGAATTAGTGCAAGGGAAAAAAAGAACCCAAATCTTGACATCCAAAGATAACTACCTTTATTGTAACATACACTTAGAGACTGAGAAAAAGACAAATGATAGGATTTCCATCAACTGCCAAGAGAGGCCAGTGTCATCACTTGGTCATCCTTTAATCTTGCTACTACTCCTCTAAGCCTAGAGGTGAACCAAGTAGCAAAGATTACAACTGGACAATAGGGATATAACCAGAAGAAAAAGCATTCAGAGAAGATAAATGACCTACGTGGTCCTATTTAATAAATCAACTCTTGTGCAGTGGAAATTCTAGTGCAGTGCATATAAGTGAAGATTAAAAAAGGAGTTGGAAGAGAGAGAAAACACTTTAATATACATCTCTCTAGCAATCCTGTTTAAAACGTGCAAAGACAAATTTCAGCAAACAGGTTGCCTTACAGATTGGTCGACTAGTTTCAGCCTGAAGGGAATATGCTCCCGGCTTTCTTCAGGACCCACAGATTGAATAGCTACTGCAAAACGAGTGTAAAATATAAAGTGAGAAATAAGAAAAAAGTGCTTTCAAAGTTGTCGAACAGTACAACCTGATATGGTGAGATCTCTAAACAAGCAGGGTACTCTTCACTCCTGTAAGAGATCAAAATACAAACAGGTATATTCTTGGTATTTAGGCTAGATCAAGGTTCTGTTATTCTCTGCATATTACTTGTCTCTAATTATCACATGTTAGGAGGTAACATGGCAATATCAAGTAATGAGGATTAGATGAACTCACCTGTCTTGTGTGAGATTCAAACCTCACCTCACCTGGTAAAAAACTCAGGTATTGGAGACTCCACCCTACAAACAAATTGATTAATTGTAGTGGATCAAATGAGAGAAGTGAGAATCCTCCTGTATTTCTTACATCTAACTCTAACATCTATGTCTTCTAATTGAAGACAAACACTTTAAAAATAGACAATACAAAGACACCTTTGTGGTTGGGAAACGATAAAATAAGGAGTTAACATTGCTTGTTAATGGCTGGGTGGAAAAGAGAACTATCAAGGTGCTCTGCTCTCTAAAGACCAAATTAAAAAGATGACAAAGTCCTGGTGCAGATGTATTCGTCCAGAGAAACCATACTCAAATTTTGGAGTTCTAAATTAAGTCTGTTCAGGCAGAATTAGAATAAGCCTATAGACATACAGAACCTTGATTGCTTATATTGAGAGCAAAACCAAATGCGTTAATGTATATGGTCAGGTTCGAATAACATCTATTGTTCAAATCCATTCTTATTTTTGAAAATTGTTATCAAGTGTATAACCCCAACTTAGAATATATCTAGTGTGGCATGTGGATGTTTACCAAGACGCTATAAATTGTAGCGTGCAAGTCAAAATCGCTCCCCCTGTAGGAGTGAACGGAGCGGAACTGGCCCGTATATTAGAGTCACGTCCTAAAGAGGGATATCGAGCTATAAGAGCACCAGGTAAATTACTGGCTAGCAGTAAGTTGTATTACAACGCCAAACAGAATCAAAACGGAAAGGAAAAGGCATCCATGCCGCCGCCGCTTACCTATCCGTCGGTGCCTCGGTCTCTCCTAAGTTTATGGGAGGTGCCGTGGCTTCGACTCTCATTGGTTTTAAACTCGTAGACGTGCTCTGTAGTTCTCGTGAAACGTGACTAGTGGCGCCATCACGTGTGGTCACGTAGAACTACAAAAAGACGTCATCAATATAGGAAGCGGTAATTTTTATGTACATTCGCTACCTACATTTAAAAAAAATGTATTCGCACTTCTAAGCTGTAATGGACGGACAGTAGTGCCACACTAGATTGGTAACAAGGTAAAAGAATTCACCAAGACCGTACACTGCAAGAGTTGTCACATAGGGGAAATGGTCACTAGAATTGGAGAATGTCAGGATGGCAACTTATCATATTAGAGTCGATGCTGTCGGGATATAGAATACCTATTTAATAAGCATTCATAATGTCCAGATATCATCCACTCATTGTGGACTGCTCAGTTTTTTAGCAAACCCTTCCTAATGGTGTAGGTAATGGTGAAGATTCAGTCTGGGGAAGGGGATACTCACTAGTATTATCATGTATGATTTGACAGGACTCATAAACAAGTGCTCTAGTAGGGTTTGTTATAAGGACGACCAGGGAATCGAATCATTTAAGCCCTTCCTGTCACTCTGCGGTTTAAAGACCCATCGTTGATCTTTATTAAATAAAAATCTCGCTTTGTCACTGATGTGGGTAGGTATAAATGGTCTCTCTAGAACTGTCCAAGTGAAGTCATCTGCTTGGTGGTTCTTTTCAGCAAAATGTCTTGTTAGTCTGGTGTTCGTTTTTTTACATCTGAAAGTACTCTTGTGTTCGAGCATTCTCAATTTGACTTTCTGGGCTGTCATGCCTACATATTGATATTGGCACGGGCATTGGAGTAAATAGATCAAGTTATCACTATTGCAGTTTGAAAAGGTCTTCTGGGTCCATGGTCTATTCATGCCTAGATCAATTGTTTTGGATTGTTTTGTTTGTGGGCAAATAGCACATGTCCCACAGGGGAAATGTCCTTGTACACGCGGTAGATCCCACAGAGTGCCTAATTTCTTTGGTTCTTGCCCTCTTGTATGTATATACTCGGTGCAAAAACACTTCCCATGCTCGTACCTGAGATTTGCTAACTGATTGTTAATCTAAGTAAGAAAATCCTGACTGTAGATGAAGAAGCAGTCCTAAATAAAGGGTTAGGTTTCGCCATGACATCTGCAGGCGACAACTTCCAAGACCAGTGTGAACTTGCTAAATTCTTCCGCAAAATTCGTTTACATCATTTCTTCAAAGATAGAGATCAGACAACTACATCGACCGATACGATGAATACAGGTCTTAAAAAACGCTCCACGTTTAACCCTCCAGTACAGGACATTCCACCACAAGTTCTAACCTTTGAGAGAGCTGTTCAAGAAGAAATTACAATGCTTTGTAATAACAAAAGGAAGAGTTATAGCAATTTACCCAAGAAAGAACAAGGTGCACTCCGCACATTGACTGAAGATCGAGAAATTACTATAAAGCCCGCAGACAAAGGCAGTGCCATAGTAATATTAGATACCCAGGCCTATCGCAATGAGTGCTTGAGACAATTGAATGATAAAAGATTCTATCGCCAACTAAAAGAAGATCCCTCAGAGAGAATTGGCAAAACCATCACAGAAGCAGTGGAAGAAGCACTCAACGAAGGTTGAATAACACCACAGGAGGGGGCTTTTCTTCAAACAACTCATCCGGTAATGCCGTATTTCTACACATTACCGAAGATACACAAGACCCAAAGGCCTCCTCCTGGCAGACCCATCATATCAGGAATTGGCTCCCTGTTAGAGCCTCTGTCCACCTTTGTAGACTTTTTTCTGAGACCACTAGTGAGCCAGATGCCTACCTACCTCCAAGACACCAAAGATGTATTATGTCTTCTTCCAACAGTCGATTTCGACTCAGAATTAGACTTATTGGTTTCTTTTGATGTTGAATCTTTGTATACATCCATTCCACAAGATGAAACATTAGACACTATTGCCTCAATTTTGAGCGAGACCGATCTAGATTCCATTACCCCAGTTCATTTCATTATGACTCTAGCCCAATTGGCTATGAAGGAAAATTTCTTTAGATATGAAGACAAGATCTATTTGCAAATCTCAGGTACGAGCATGGGAAGAGTTTTTGCGCCGAGTCTGGCTAATCTTTATGTCCATAGATTTGAAAAAGAACACATCCTTCATGAACAGAACCCCTTCCATGAGTCAATTAGACTATGGAAGAGATACATTGACGATATCTTAGTGATCTGGCGAGGTGACTTAGAATCGGTTGTTCTATTCCAGAGTTGGCTGAACACGGGCAACAATTTTTTGAAGTTCACCCTGGAGGCACACAAAACGAAGATATCCTTTTTAGACCTTTCTATTTTCGTAACAGATGCAGGGCTAGCTAGTGAACTTTACCGTAAACCGATGGCCCGCAACTCTTTGCTCAGGTATGACAGTCAACATCCGAAGGCCTTACGTGACAATCTGCTGTTTGGCCAATTTTTGCGTTCGAGACGAAACTGCTCTACCCTGGATCTATACAAATGTCATGCCAGTGATCTATCTAACCAACTTACAGCGAAATTATATCCCAAGAAAATTATCAAGAATGCATACAAACGTGCTAGTAACAATCATAGGGATGCGCTGTTAGAAAAGAAAAGAGAGAAAATACCTTTGGGGCGCTTGACCTTTGTTAATACCTTCAGCACACTCACGAATAGCATTCAGAAATGCATTCGAAAAAATTGGCGGATCCTGAACACTTGCAACCAAAAGATCCCAATGCCTCTCTTTGCCCTCAAACGAGGTCCTAATTTGCGAGACAAATTGGTTCATACACGTACAAGAGAGCAAGAACCAAAGAAATTAGGCACTCTGTGGGATCTACCGCGTGTACAAGGACATTTGCCCTGTGGGACATGTGCTATTTGCCCACAAACAAAACAATCCAATACAATCGATCTAGGCATGAATAGACCAGGGATCCAGAAGACCTTTTCAAACTGCAATAGTGATAACTTGATCTATTTACTCCAATGCCCGTGCCAATATCAATATGTAGGCATGACAACCCGGAAAGTCAAATTGAGAATGCTCGTACACAAGAGTACTTTCAGATGTAAAAAAACGAACACCAGACTAACAAGACATTTTGCTGAAAAGAACCACCAAGCAGATGACTTCACTTGGACAGTTCTAGAGAGACCATTTATACCTACCCACATCAGTGACAAAGCGAGATTTTTATTTAATAAAGAGCAACGATGGGTCTTTAAACCGCAGAGTGACAGGAAGGGCTTAAATGATTCGATTCCCTGGTCGTCCTTATAACAAACCCTACTAGAGCACTTGTTTATGAGTCCTGTCAAATCATACATGATAATACTAGTGAGTATCCCCTTCCCCAGACTGAATCTTCACCATTACCTACACCATTAGGAAGGGTTTGCTAAAAAACTGAGCAGTCCACAATGAGTGGATGATATCTGGACATTATGAATGCTTATTAAATAGGTATTCTATATCTCGACAGCATCGACTCTAATATAATAAGTTGCCATCCTGACATTCTCCAATTCTAGTGACCATTTCCCCTATGTGATAACTCTTGCAGTGTATGGTCTTGGTGAATTCTTTTACCTTGTTACCAATCTAGTGTGGCACTACTGTCCGTCCATTACAGCTTAGAAGTGCGAATAAAGTTTTTTTAAATGTAGGTAGCGAATGTAAATAAAAACTACCGCTTCCTATATTGATGACGTCTTTTTGTAGTTCTACGTGACCACACATGATGGCGCCACTAGTCACGTTTCACGAGAACTACAGAACACGTCTATGAGTTTAAAACCAATGAGAGTCGAAGCCACGGCACCTCCCATACACTTAGGAGAGACCGAGGCACCGACGGATAGGTAAGCGGCGCCGGCATGGATGCCTTTTCCTTTCCTATCCGTTTTGATTCTGTTTGGCGTTGTAATACAACTTACTGCTAGCCAGTAATTTACCTGGTGCTCTTATAGCTCGATATCCCTCTTTAGGACGTTACTCTAATATACGTGCTAGTTCCGCGCCGTTCACTCCTACAGGGTGAGCGGTTTTGACTTGCACGCTACAGTTTATAGCGTCTTGGTAAACATCCACATGCCACACTAGATATATTCTAAGTTGGGTTTATACACTTGATAACAATTTTCAAAAATAAGAATGGATTTGAACAATAGATGTTATTCGAACCTGACCATAGACATTAACGCATTTGGTTTTGCTCTCAATATAAGCAATCAAGGTTCAGTATGTCTATAGGCTTATTCTAATTCTGCCTGAACAGACTTAATTTAGAACTCCAAAATTTGAGTATGGGTTCTCTGGACGAATACATCTGCACCAGGACTTTGTCATCTTTTTAATTTGGTCTTTAGAGAGCAGAGCACCTTGATAGTTCTCTTTTCCACCCAGCCATTAACAAGCAATGTTAACTCCTTATTTTATCGTTTCCCAACCACAAAGGTGTCTTTGTATTGTCTATTTTTAAAGTGTTTGTCTTCAATTAGAAGACATAGATGTTAGAGTTAGATGTAAGAAATACAGGAGGATTCTTACTTCTCTCATTTGATCCACTACAATTAATCAATTTGTTTGTAGGGCGGGGTCTCTAATACCTGAGTTTTTTACCATGTGAGGTGAGGTTTGAATCTCACACAAGACAGGTGAGTTCATCTAATCCTCATTACTTGATATTGCCATGTTACATCCTAACATGTGATAATTAGAGACAAGTAATTTGCAGAGAATAACAGAACCTTGATCTAGCCTATATACCAAGAATATACCTGTTTGTATTTTGATCTCTTACAGGAGTGAAGAGTACCCTGCTTGTTTAGAGATCTCACCATATCAGGTTGTACTGTTCGACAACTTTGAAAGCACTTTTTTCCTATTTCTCACTTTATATTTTACACACGTTTTGCAGTAGCTATTCAATCTGTGGGTCCTGAAGAAAGCCGGGAGCATAATCCCTTCAGGCTGAAACTAGTCAACCAATCTGTAAGGCAACCTATTTGCTAAAAGTTGTCTTTGCACGTTTTTAACAAGATTGCTAGAGAGATGTATATTAAAGTGTTTTCTCTCTCTTCCAACTCCTTTTTTAATCTTCACTTATATGCACTGCACTAGAATTTCCACTGCACAAGAGTTGATTTATTAAATAGGACCACGTAGGTCAGTTATCTTCACTGAATGCTTTTTCTTCTGGTTCTATCCCTATTGTCCAGTTGTAATCTTTGCTACTTGGTTCACCTCTAGGCTTAGAGGAGTAGTAGCAAGATTAAAGAATGACCAAGTGATGACACTGGCCTCTCTTGGCAGTTGATGGAAATCCTATCATTCGTCTTTTTCTCAGTCCCTAAGTGTATGTTACAATAAAGGTAGTTATCTTTGGATGTCAAGATTTGGGTTCTTTTTTTCCCTTGCACTAATTCTTGTGACCACTAGTTCTTTTTGTAGTTTTCTCAGACTGTATTGGGGATTTGGACTGTTGCTTGGTCGTTAAACCATTCCCTAAGGCCCCCCCTTTTTCCCGCCAGGGATTTGTTGTTTTGATGTTCTGTGATACAACCATACCATATACTCTTAAGTGCATTATAACCTCGGGGTAAATGCTAACTTTGGAATGGCTGCATCAAAACATGTCGTGTTTGGTGTCAAACATCTTGGAATACTACACCCCCACCAGTCCTGGCGGCGGGGGTAGCATTTCTCTCTTATAGAGGGAGAGACATTTTCACATTGGCTAAACCCGGTAGGACTTTCCTGAGCCCTGGCATCACAAAATGGATGCCTCTGCCACAGACACGGGTCTGGCCTCCTGCTGCTGACCAAAACTCCGGCAGAGGAGGCCTGGACAATAGGTTTCCTGTTGAGGGGAGGTGTCCCCACCTCCCCAGACAGGCTGATGTGTATTGGGGCTGGGCGGGATCATTCTCTGGTGCTTGAAGTCCTGCAATGGGGGCACATTTGGTGTCCCTGTGCATAGTCCAGTTCAAACCGGTTGCAGGGGCTACCTGCCCCTGCTCTGGCATGAAACTGGACAAAGGAAATGGGTGTAACCACCCCTCTTTCCAAGCCCACCCATAGGTGGGGCCTTAGAGTTAGTCCATCCCCTAAACTTACTATAAGTATAGGAATCCAGTCCCTAGGACTTTAGATTACCCTGGACGAAACTCTTCAAGATATATCCTGGACCTTTGATGTTCTACTTTGACTAGAAGACTGAAGAAATCTCCCTTGGGGTCAAGGAGTGACTCCCCTGCTTGGCAGGCACCAAAGAAGCAACTGGCTGGTCTGCCTCGCTGAAGCTCCCGCCGGACACCAAAGTCTTTGCATCACCAGAGGTGGATTTCCAGACTTCCCCGAGGCTACCCTGAGTCCACAGCAAAGCTGAGGTCCGTGGCTATCGTGGGTGACGTGGAATCGTGACCCCTGGACACCGTGAACTTTTGCAGCAATACTATCTTCCTGTTCCTCCTCGAAGTTGTGCTTTGGGCTCTGAGTAGCCCCAGCCTTGAGCATCTCCTGCACTGAAGATTGTGGGCCTCCACTCTACGAGTGACCTGTTGGCCCATTTCAAGGGCGACCACTCGAGGCTCATTGGCGATCACTATCCCGTTAGCTATCAGGTCCCCATGAAGGCAACTCCTCTTCTTCTTGTGCTTTCCTGGTTGTTCCAGACATGCCCCAACTTACCCTCGCTGGGTGAGTCTCTCAGACCTTGCTGGTCTGCACCGCAGTCCTTTCTCTGAATTCCAGTGACTTGCCGTTGCCAAGGCTTGTTTGGTCCAATCTGGTCACCGACATGGCAGCACTCGACAGACTTTGTGGGACAGCTCGAATCCGGCTCCTGGACTTCGTCGACGCCTCCTGGACCTCGTGGCTGAAGAGTCAAGACACCTGAAGCACCCGACATCTGTGGGCATTGGTCCATCCTGCCCTCGGTCACTGGCTAGTGACCCAGACTCTGTCCCCTCTGCTTTCAGGTTCCTTACATCCTAGATCCAGGCTTGGATCTCTTCAGACACTTCTCCTCTTCAAGGCAGCAGCAGTTCCTTGTAGGCTTCCATTGAAATCGACGACGCGACCCGACACCAAAAGACACCTATGCACCCGGCTTCCCTGGGTGAGGTAACTCGAGTACTCCGGTGCCTTCGTGGGTGCTAGCCCTAGAACTGCTTAAGTTCAAAAGGGATTGGTCCAGACTCGATTAGAAGTGTCCCTAATCTTTAAATTTCCAACCGCGGCATTGCCCATAGAAGATAATAGGATCCTGCAGTTGTGTTTTCATACTGCATACAGCTCCCGTGGGTCCCCTGTGTCACTACCTTGGGTGGTTCCTTGGGGTCCCAGCGATTCTAGAGGCAATAGGCCTAGTGCCTGTTCCAGTCGTGGTTATTATACCACTTTTTTGGTATATGGTTTGGTACGCCCTTCGGGCCCAAACGTGTATTTGTGCTATTACTGATGCTTGTTCACTTGTAAACTAAGTACTTCGAACTCTAGCCTCATAAAGAGACTAGAGGGGTGTGTTTTATCTTAAATACATATATTTTGAATATATACCTGGTGTGGTTGTCCTTTCATTTGATCATTCAAGAGATTATAGACTGGTAAAACACGCTGCTTTACATTCCTTCAAGACTTAGCCTGAAGGCTGCTCTCCATAGCTACCACTAGATAGCTTTCACATAAGGTTGTCTTTAACCTATCACCATAAGGGGTTGTTTGGACTGATACTGGGTGCCCACTAGAATTAGTGGACAGCATATATCAGGCCAACTTCTCACACTGCCCGTGTGGCTAGGGGTGCTGGGAGGGGTGGTAGGAAGAGGGCGCGGCTTGCAGAGGGGTCTGGACTGCATGATGACCCCCAATTGGCACACATCATAGATGCGTACCAGGATAGCACAGGAGGATTCGGCCAGGTAGTGGGGATCCTCAAGGACATTCAACAGGAGCAGGCTGCCCATCAAGCCCGCATGGAGGCAAAGTGGGATGCACTTACTGTGGTGCATCGGGACATACTCAGATAAGATAAGCACCAACATGTCCACACCTCCCTGTGTCGCCACAACATCTGTTGCCGCAAGATCTGCCAGTGCCACAGGGAGGAAGGATGACTCTGGCAGAGAGTCCTCTGCACCGCAGATGCCTGCACCTGAGGATCCCCCCCGAAGAAGAAGAGGGGTCGTCCGAAGAAGGACAAGTGAGACGCAGATGTCCATGCACATCCCCCAGGGCCTCAAAACCTGTTCTGGAAAATGTTCTTTGTGCGCAAACCGTTCACCTCGTATCGAACACAACTCGCCTACATGACATGGGGGGTTCATGTTGGTCTAATGTAGCAGATGACTGTGGACTTTACTCTGGACATTTCAGCTACCAACACTTCCAACTCTACTGTGAACTTTGAATTCAAAACCCAATGTACAGCACCCACCATCCTGTGCACTATCCTCACACATGTTTGTAAATAAACTCACCAGTACACTATACTTGCCTCTGTTGTGATTCCAACTTGTTATAGTGATCTGCTAAAGAACACAGTGCATGCCAAATACTACAGCAATGTGATCACCGTTATGTGAGTCATGGTGATGTGACACATGTGAGGGAGACACACCACTATGGCACCACAACACATACTCACCATGGCCATGTAACTCATCCCACACAATGATGTTGACCTGAAATACATTGGAATGCACAGACACCACACCTATCCACAGTCAGTGGTAACAGTCCCATAGGTGAGGTAAGCAAATGTCAGTCAGATGTGGGAAGACAGACAACGCACATAACAAAGCGTAACACAGGTTCATTACACATCAGCAACATGTTTATTCCACAACAGTTGCAAGGTAATTCTACGGTACAGTGGACACACGGTCTCAAAGTGTCGGAGAATTGAAGTCCAGGGTTGTGTGGTACATCACTTGATGGGAATTGACAACTTCCACCCAGGTGTTGGATTCTGGGTGTTGGGGGTCAGTGTTGACCAAACAACAGGCAAAGTACCCTGGGAAGGACAGACACAAGACAAAGTCAAAAGCACAGCAGAACAGGAGAGAAATGCAATACACATGCACAAAACATGTCAAAATAAACCTACACAGAAACAAGTTAGCAGTTTGACACTATTGTGGAGTATAGACCACCTGAAAGGACACATCACTGCACACATCCAGTCAAGCAGCACAAAGACACACTCAAACAGCAACAGAGCAGCCCCAATACATTTCAGGCTAACTCAATACATTGACATAACAACCCTGTAAACTCACATTCAAGTGAAGAAGTTGTTGAGCTGTGTGCGGACGTCACCCTCATCATCATCATCACTGGCATCGTGGCCCAGGCCTGGATCCTCCACAGGTGGCGGAGGTAGGTCATCGTCATCCTGGATGAGAGGTAACTTCTTCCGCACTGCCATGTTGTGTAGCATGCAGCACACAAGGATAATTTTGCACACCTTTGCAGGGTCATATGGGAGGGCCCCTCCGTCTTGTCCAGGCAGCGGAAGCGGCTTTTCAGGAGACCAAAGGTCCGCTTAATCACCCTCCTGGTCTGACCATGTGCCTCATTGTAGCGCATCTCGGCTGGTGTCACAGAGTTCCTGAGGGGTGTCAGCAACCACGGCATGTTGGGGTATCCGGAGTCACCTACATACAAACAATTGAACAATTAGCTGAGTTTTGAAAGAAGGTGGAATACAGCATTGCCAAACACACACAATGGTAAACAGTCAGTACACACCGAAACGCCAGGCACGCTGGTCTGGTATCTGTGACATCAGCGTTGCAATGCGACTACTCCTCATGATGTAGGCATCATGCGCAGAACCGGGTAAACGTGAACACACATGTGTGATACACATGTTTGCAAGACATACCACCAGAGCATTGATGGAGTGGAAATGTTTCCTGTTCCGGTATGCCTGCTCATGTGCCCGTGGTGGTACCAGGGCCACATGTGTACCATCAATAGATCCGATGACGTTTTGGCATCCTCCCCAGTGTATAAAAAGCATCCTTTATGTCAGTGAGTTGACCTGGGCTAGGAAACTTGATGTACAGGTCAAGGAAATGCAACATCCCCTCCAAGACATCGCGTAGCACACGACTGAACATAGTTTATGACATACCACAAGCAGTAGCCACAGTGTACTGGAAGGTACCAGTAGCAAAGAAGTGCAGGGCTGCCATCACCTTCACCTCTGGGGTCAGTGCTGTATGGTATATCCGGCCAGGTAGCAGATGTGGCACCAGCCGCTCCACCAACTCCTCAATCAGTGGCCTGGTGAAGCGGTACCGTCGGATGCAGTCTCATTCCTGCATGGTTCCAAGTTCTGGGAACGGTCTATGGACAGCTGGTGCCCTGCAGTACAGAGGTGAACAAAGGAAGATTGTCAATTCATCCACCCATGTGGCTATGACCAAGCAAAATATCACATGATACATCATGACAATACACAATGTACTGAGGTGTGTGCTGTTGGGTATGGACACATATGTCACCTACATGCACATCAACTCACATCTCAATTCCACATGTCCACATAAGTTCCATGTAGTGCAATGGCTAATCATTGGGCTGTGTCACAGTACCTATGTACTGCTGTCACGTTACAAACACATCACAGTGACAAGTGAGGCCTGATGTCTCCCAGGCATCACAGCTCTTTGACATGCAGATACCCAGGGTCCTTGTATTGCCACATGGACACTGGCATGACATGGCGTATCATGTACATGCCACAGAACAACTGTGAGTCCCACAGGTAGTGGCCACTGTTGTCTCTGCAGGCCCTACATGGACGTCTCGTAAACACACACACAACATCAATTTTGATGCACAAACCACATGGATGTGGAGACTGTCTCCCATTGGGCACATTTGATCAGCCACATCTGAGACACAACATGCACACAGACTGTGGGTGTACATCAGAATTGTGGCTATAGGTCTCACTGTGACGTACATACCATCACACCCAGGACTCAGGGTGTATGTGACATGTCCTAAATATATCCAACCTGCAACTGTGTCCATGACTCATGACCATAACTGTACAGTTGCACATCACAGTGGTAATGTGCACAACACACAAAGGATTCTGTCCCCATGAACACGTGCACAGCCTGGGAGTGGCTGCACAAAAGTGCCACACAACAAACCAAATGTTGCCCCCCAAAAGCACACAGGTAATGCAGCCTTACATGCCATGGGACACAGTGTGGCACATGCTGTAGTGTGGTAGGTGTGCACCTGAGTCCCTGGCAAGTAATTGTGTGTGGAAGCCGTCAAAAAGTCACACCAATGTCAACCGACGCGGGTGATTTCTACAGAGACGCATTGCACAGTTCAGGACCTAGCCGTGCGTACGCTTAGCCATTGACGGCAATGAGAACCGATGCGGGTGACTATCATGCCTACGCATTGCACAGTTCAAGACAGAGCCGTGCGTACGCTTAGCCATTGACTGCAATGAGAACCGATGCGGGTGATTATCATGCGTACGCATTGCACAGTTCAGGACCGAGCTGTGCGTACGCTTAGCCATTGACTGCAATGAGAACCGATGCGGGTGACTATCATGCGCACGCATTGCACAGTTCAGGACTGAGCCGTGCGTACGCTTAGCCATTGACTGCAATGAGAACCGATGCAGGTGCCTATCATGCATACGTGTCGTGCAGGCATGGACCAAGCCCTGCGCACACCTTGGCCATTGAATCATATGGAGACGGGTGCGTGTGGATTTTCAAACTACGCGTTGTACAGTCAGTTGACCGAGCCGTGCGCACCCATTGCCTCTGGACTGTCATGGAGACGGATGCAGATTCAAACCTTGTACGAGTTGTGCGCTGGAAATTTAGTTGGATGCCTACAACAATGTTGCAATTTCTAGGGTTTTATGAAGGTGAAGATTTGAACGATCCGGAAGATGTGTACGAGTCGTACAATTCCATGGATTGGCCAGATTCATAGAATACAACCGTGTTGGACCTATCACTTGGGACACATGGCACAGAATCTGCCTCTGCAGCACAGATATAAGGCTGGCTGGCCCCCAGGGAGCTCACTTGCCTGCACTACATGCTACTGAACCACATCTCTGCTACCACTGCTGCTGTCTCTGCATCCTCTGGCTACTGCTATGGCACGTACTCTGGAGAGGGCCCCAGCCTTCACTGAGGAGGAGAGCCAGGCCCCGCTGGACGGGCTCCTTCCACAGTACAGCAAGCTGTATGGGAAACCAAGGGTGAGTGTGCAGTCCACTACCTTCCTAATTGTGCATGTTGTCTAACTAGCAGTACTAGCAGTGTGTACACCGGTGGCAAGTGTGCTCACTGAGTACTTTCATCCCCCAAAGTGTGTAGGTACATGTAATGAATAGGTGTTCTGCAGCAAAAGTGCATTTGTGCAAGCTTCAACTTCCCAGGCAATGTTAACATGTCAGACATGTAGGGCATTTGTCCATTTCCATGGGTGCATTACCTGTGTAACTCATTTTCCTTTGTGATGACGACATGTATATCCAACTGTGTGCAGCACAAATATGGGGCATGTGTGTTAATGGACTTTTAACTTTGTCATCCTCACAGGTTGATGCCCACCAGAAGCAGGAGATATGGCTGACCATCGCCCGGGCAGTTCGATCAGTGGGAGTCTACAAGCGCCGGATCCGCAACTGCCAGAAGAGGTGGCAGGACCTTCGGGGCTGGACCCGGAGGATCGCACGGGTCCAGCTGAAGCTGTCAACTCCTCGCAGGAGGGGCGGACACCGGACCCTGACCCCCCACATGCTCAGGATTCTGGCGGTGGTCTTCCCAGACCTGGATGGGCAGCTGAAGGCCAGACAGCAGCAAGGAGGGGGTAAGTCCATGCCTAATCTGTGTACTATGTCTGACATGCTATTTGCAGTCTTTTGGCCTGATCACACTTCCACATTACGTAGGTCTTGTAGTCCAGGACTCATGTCCCTCAATTGTGTGATGCACCCTCCTCATCTGATCCACAGGTGTGTACCCTACAGTCTGTGGCTTGTGTCACTGGGACACGGTGTCCTTGCAGTCAGCTATGCTTCAGGTTCCGGACAGCATCTGTTACCGTGACTCTGTTGTGAGTTTCACGGGTGGGTCAATTATTTACACAATGCCTGAGATCTGACATGTGATCTGTGTGTGCCCTTGATATGTGTTCCAATTGCTGGTCTGACTTGCCACAGGTGCCTGGGGTATTTCAAACACACCCATGCCGCAGGGGACTCCAAATTATGGGCCTCAGGAGTATGTATATCAAGTGTGTCACACTTGCTTAGCCACCTGACTACTGTCCAGGGCTATACACTGTTTCACGTAGACCTGGCAGTCATGCCTACTCAAGGGCATTTAGAAACACTCTGTAATCCCACTCCTGTGTATCAACTAACAGGTTGTGCTTAGTGACATGTGCCTTCAGGTGTCTGCCTCTGTGTCATTTTGGTGTGGCTTCCTTTTCAGGACAGCTGGGGTGTTCATGAGTTTGAGGGTCAGCAGGACATCTGAGATGTGACTATAAGAGACAAGACCTGTGTGACATATAGGTGTGTGATCACTTGACAGTGCACAATGGTGTATGCAGCTGTGAACTTCAGGAAGCTGTGTTTCATGCACAGCAGACTGTGATGTGCTCATGTACAGGGATTTGTGTTTGCAGAGACTCATATGTCTGTTTTGTATGATGTGGGGTCATCTGGGTCCAGGATATGTTGTTTGCAGGGGATGGACAAGTGCACTTGTCAGCTGCAGAGTTTGCTTTACACATGACCTATGATTGTGACACAGTACTGTTGTTGTCTGGATGCCCTGCCCCTGTGACAGGAGACAGTGATGACTGACTTTCCAGGCATGCCAGTGCCATGGCATTTAACTTGCTATGAGTGATCCTGCATTGGGGTCAAATGTGCTCCATGCACCCCATTGTGGCATTGACTATCAGGTCATGAGAACATCATAGTGTGTGTTGCTGGTATGCATCACAAGCATGTGAAATGCGACTCTGGCCATCCCTTCATCCTGACACCTGTACTCAGTCAGTGGCAAGAGATGTGATGTGTGTATAGTGACATACTCCTACATGTTCACTTGCATGTCCAACAAATGTGTAGGTGGTGCATGTCTGCACATTGGGGTATTAGCATCCAACATGCTACAGACATATGGGTGCAAGTCCAGGAGGGATATGATTGCCATGGTTGATGGTGAGACTGACAATTGGCTTATTCTAAACAGTGTGAGCACTTTGAGCAGTGTTCAGCTGATGATGCCAGGGCTTGCCCTGTGATGTGCTGTACTCACTGTGGTGTGTGCGGTCAGTGCAGGTGACTAATGTTGTTCTTTATTCCTAATTCTATCCAGATACATCTACGGCCACAGGAGGGGACAGCTCCACGGACCAGGAGGAGCCACAGCACCTGACTGAGACAGAAGGCGAGGAGTTGGAGGGACCCAGTGGCACGGAGGTCGAGTGTAGCCACACGAGGAGTTCTCAGCACCATCCAACCCAGGTGAGGGCTACAGCAGCTCGGAGGATGACTCCCTTGGGGAGGTGGGTGTCAGCAGCCACCAAACCCCAGCTGGTGAGGCTGTCCCCACCACCACCATCACCACCCTCCCATCGGCTCCCATCCCAGAGGCCTGTGGAGGTTCCCTTGTTCGGGAGCATGTCTCCTTTGTGCCAGGCACCACACCCCCTGCCCCTATGTCCCCTGATGCCTGAGTGTGGAGTCTGTAGACTTGCTTCAACAGATCCATGTAGGGCAGACATCAATGCTGAGTGTCCTCTATGCACACACCAGTCTGTTGACACAACTGGTGTCGTTCATGGAGGGCATATCTTTGGGCATGTCTGCCCTACAGAGGACCAATCAGTCCATGGCCTCCTCCCTGGCGGCAGCAGTGTCCCTCCTCCAACAGTCCCTCACCCCTCCTACCGCTGCCCCATCCACAATTCCTAGCACCCTACCTGTCCCAAGCACACACACACCAGCACATTCACCCAAACCCACAGACACAGGCAGCACACAAACACCCAAACCAAGGTCTAGACATGCACACAATCAACCTCAGGGGAATGATACCACACTCACAGGGGATGGTTTGCAAACACACACACACAGGCATCCACAACCACTCCGCAGTCCTCCGATACCTCTCCCTCCAAGACCCCTTCCCTTGCCTCACCTACAACCCCATCTCCCAAGAAGCTCTTCCTCTGTGACCTTGGCCTCTTCCACACCGATCCAGCAGATTCAGCTTACAAGGGGAAGAGGAAGTCCGCATACACAGAGGGGAGTGCCCCTCACACCCGGACACCCTCCCCCAGGCGCAGTCAGACTGAGGCCCTTACCCCAAGTCCCCCCGGAGCTGGAAGAGCAAGACCCCACCCCCGCCCCGCAACTCCACGACACAGTCTCTGTCCTCCATCCCCCAGGCCACTACTCCAGAGGTTCCCCCGCCACACCCTGCCCCATGTTCCCCCACCCACAGATACACTATCCCCAAAATGCTCTGGCCCTCCCCCTTACCACTTGCTCTTCCACCCCCACCCCTCCGGTCAGACTGTTTGTGCCACTGATGTGGGGACTGTGGCCCCCATCTGACTTGTTCCCCACAGTTGTGACTGCCCCCACTATGTCAGACATCTCCACTGCAGTTGCCAGTGACTCTCCTGCATCCACCACCCCTTCACTGCCTCCTTCTGCTGAGCCCTGATGCTGTCCCTGCGGTGCCTGGCCTGCCCCCATGTATGCTCCTCCGAGTGGATGTCCCCTGTCCTTACCAGTGCAGGCAAGCAACGTGTGACAGTTGTCACTCAAATCACATTGTTGACATTTGGATATGGACTGGCCATTGGCCTTTGTTTTGAAAGGACATTTGCATTTGCATTGAAATTTGGCTGAGTAAAGCATTTGTATTTATCCTTGTGAATTTGATTTAGCTGTACATTATGTTGATGATGTTTACCATGACCTTGCAGTTATAATGCTGGATTTTCAATGGTGAATACTGAGGTGTTGATGTGAGGTACTCCATGTGGCCATGAGATATGTATCCTATTCTGGTCGGTATCCATGTCGTCCTTTGCAGCTAACTGGGTGTGTCATGATTAACAATTTGGGAACATCTCTGTAAACATTTCATTTGCATAGTCACATCTGTGGCTTGCACACATGCACATATGATGTGCTTCCCATTGTCCAATTTGTCTATTTCCCTGACTGTGGGCGCATCTCCACTGGACCTGCAGGTGTGGGCATCATTGGTGTAGGAGCAACTGGGTCCTCTGTGCAACTTGCTGGACATATGTATTGAGTATGTGTAGATGACTTAAGGGACACTCCCGTACCCAGGCTGTTGTGACCAGAGCTTTCATTGGGTGGTAACTGATGGCTGACTGACCAAGTGTTCTGCTGACATGACTGAGACCTGCTGGGACTATGTTTGGCACAGCTGAACTTCCACAGGAGTTGAGTCCCCTCCAGTAAGTGTGTTGTTCCATGACATTGCCTGAGCCCATGGTGTGTGTTGTGTGAGCATGTGTGTGTGTGTACACATCCCTTTTCATATACAGGCAGTGTTCCCTTGATATGTTGTACTGTGTTCATCCCACATCTTTGTCCTGGGCTACCAGATGTGTGGGTGCATGACACACTACTGTTAATTGGTGTTTCATCATTGGGATTTGTCAGTTCTAAGTGGTGATGATGTGGTCAGACGCAGATGGGACAAAGTCAAGGGTCCCCAAGGCACTTCTTTGTTCGTAATATCATGTAGTTGTCCGTAGGTGTACCTTTCAGTGATTGAGACATGTGTATGTGTGTGTGACTGCTCCCACTCATCCGGTTCAGGGCTGCAATGTTGGCAGGTGTCAGCATGTGTGCCTGGGACTGTGGCAGGGATTCCGAAGATTACGGGAGCTTTGACGTCATGGCCATGTACCGCACACTGTGCAGTATGTCTGTCATTCACCAGGGTTGTAGACTGTCCTTGTGTGATGAGTCTGTGCACCTTAGTTCCTCCCAACATTACTGTGTTTGTCATGGGTGCATGTGCAATGTCACCTGTCCATGTGGGCTTCACAGATGCACATTGGTGCAGTTCAGGGTGTGTGGTGTTGAGGGTGGACAGATGTGAATGTTTGCATGGATGGGCCCCTAGCTACTGTTTGTCCATGGATGACGGGCCATGCTGAGTGATTTGTGTTTGTGTAGGTGTGATGTACGTTTGTGGCACAGAACACATATCTGGGTTTCACAGTTTGTACGACATCTACCTTTGTCATCACAGTGAACGTATCATGCATGCTTGTGTCACCCCAATGTATGGTCCCTGGGGGTAGTGCTGTTGTATGTCAGTCTCTTGCTGTGTTAGTTGCTGTTCATTCCAGCTTGTGTCACATGTGTCTGGTGTGCTCCCTCTCATCTCACAATGCCTGATTGCCCACTAATGGGGACCCAAGGATGGGTTACTTTTGTATGGCACTGTGTCCACGTCTGTCTCACTGTGGTTCAGCCCCCCTCATGTGTTGTATAGTTGCCTGGGGATACTGGGACACACACACACACACATATTGTGTCAGATGTGCAGTGTGAGGTTGCCTGTTTATGTTTGTGCATCTGCACCAGTGCATTGGTATTGCTGTTGTGGCCCATTGTTTGGATGTTGTTTTTGTGATTTTCCCTGCTGTCCCTGTGAGTCATATCACATCATTCTGCACATTCATCCTGGTTGTTAGGTCCCATTGATGCCATGGAATGTGAGTTTGTGACCTGACACCTACAGTCTACACAGGATGTTTTGATTTGTGTGTCTATTTTCGAGATGTGTGTATGCTTTGTGATGGTCACTTCTGCTTTTGTGTCATTGTACACTGTATGCAATGTCAGCCCCCATGGGTGGTGCTTGTCTGCACATGGCCGAGAGTATGTTAGATTTTCACAGCACTGTTAGCCTCACCACATCTCTGTGGGTATGGGACACAACCACTACTTTGCCACAAAAGTGTTTCATGTGTTGGGACCAGGAATCATACATGCTGTTTGGCATTTGCAGCTTTGACCATGATAACACTTAGCGTTGGTCACTGTGATGAGGGGGGTTTTAGACCCCATCACCACAAAGCTCAACATTTGCTGCAGTTTGGAACCCCACACTTAACTTTTGTTCTACACAGTGAGGGGGTGTTAGTGCACATTGTCACAGTGCTATTGTGATGCTTGCTTTGTGTAGGCCACACTCAGTTTTTGGTCACACATGTGATGGTAGTTACATTGTATGTTCGAAGTCACATTCACTGTTGTGGGCATTTGTCACAGACTACACACTGTTGTCATGATGTTAGGGGGGATGTATTTTGCTGACATACCTAATTTTGGTGTATGATGGATGTGTGGCGCATCACCCATCCTATGGGTGGTGGTGGCAGGAGTGCTGGGCAACATATGCCCTATGGGTGGGGGTGGCAGTAGTGATGGGAACAGGTCCCCTATGGGTGGGGGTGGCAGGAGTGATGGGCAACATAACGCCTATGGGTGGGGGTAGCAGTAGTGATGGGCAACATAAGCCCTATGGGTGGGGGTGGCAGTAGTGATGGGCAACAGCTCCTCTATGAGTGGGAGTGGCAGGAGTGCTGGGCAATATAAGCCCTATGAGTGGGGGTGGCAGGAGCGCTGGTCAACATATGCCCTATGGGTGATGGTGGCAGTAGTGATGGGCAACATAGTCGCTATGGGTGGGGTTGGCAGTAGTCATGGGGAACATAAGCCCTATGGGTGGGGGTGGCTGTAGTGATGGGCAACAGGTCCCCTATGAGTGGGGGTGGTAGGAGTGCTGGGCAACAGGTCCCCTATGAGTGGGGGTGGCAGGAGTGCTGGGTAACATAAGCCCTATGGGTGGGGTTAGCAGTAGTGATGGGCAACAGGTCCCCTATGAGTGGGGGTTGGCAGGAGTGCTGGGCAACATAAGCCCTATGAGTGGTGGTGGCAGTAGTGATGGGCAACATAGTCCCTATGGATGGGGGTGGCAGTAGTGATGGGCAACAGGTCCCCTATGAGTGGGGTGGCAGGAGTGCTGGCCAACATAAGCCCTGTGGGTGGGGGTGGCAGTAATGATGGGCAATAGGTCCCCTATGGGTGGGGGTGGCAGTAGTGATGGGCAACATAGTCCCTATGGGTGGGGGTGGCAGGAGTGATGGGCAACATACCCCCTATGAGTGGGGGTGGTAGTGGTGATGGCCATGCAACCCCTATGGTGGCCTGTTGCTAGTGGCCAGTATATGGATCCCCTGGGTGTGTGTGACATTATACGGGTACGTGTAGTTTGTTTGTGTGGTGGGTGTCTGACTAACCGTCCGCGTCTGTTCCTGATCCGGTCATAGATGTACAGTACTGGTATGACCTGCGCGATGGGATTCATGATGTGTTCGTCTCGTACACGCTGCTTGTTGCTCCGTCTCGTACCAGTTGCTAGCTAGTCCGTCTCTTAGCCGTGGATTGTGTTCTGGCGCGAATCGTACCTGATATGCTTCTTTTCCGGATGCTGTGACGTGCTGTACGTGGTGACCAGTCCGGCGCGTATGATTTGTGCATCGTACTTGTCCAGCCGGAAACTGCTGTGGGTATTGCTTCCGGGCGACTCGGTTCGATGTTCAGAGGTACGGCTCGTACGGAAAATGAAGCTTGAATCACAGCCTACGTGTCGGTCGGATTTGTGTCAGTTATGCGCATCGTACTTCATCGCCCGGAGGGACCGGCTCCGGGTAGGAGTCGGTCGCAAGGTAAGGCTACGACCAGCTCTCGGAGAGCTGTCCGACCCAGATCGGAATCGACCCCTAAATGATAAAAAACTACCCTAGGAGTCAAGACTGAGACTACACACATGTAGACTCTGTGCAGAAAAAGAGTAGGAGCAGAGTGTTCACAAATCCTACTCCCTCAAGGAGTGGAAGGCTTTGTGGGTGGAGACACCCAGAAAATAAGCTAACTATTCTAATTGCAGTGAAATGCTAGCTGAAGCCCTAGGATATAGACAGAGGACACATAACCTCTTTGAAAAAGAAGAAAACACAGGCTCTGCCAATAACAGGCATGGGTAAAGAAAAGGGAGACATTCACAGCAGCATCCTGATGGTCTGAATTTATGTGAACTGCAAAGAGATAGTCCAACAACATTTTGTGAGGTGATACTCAAAACACTACATGGCTATTCAAGAGGTATAAGTGTGCACAAGAAATAGAGTTTTCAAGAGATAACTTACCATTCCTTTTGGGCTTTGCAGAGGCACAGTAAGTATTGGGTGTGCAGCCCACCGCAGATATATCAGAGATGTTTCATCAGCTGCACCTGCGGTTTGGTGACTGTAGGAAATGACCATCTTTTACATGGTGTGTTACAGATTTTTGTACTATCTGTTTTTGTTGGCTGTAGAACTGTGTGCACTTTACCCCTGCTAACCAGAGGTAAAGTGCCTGTGCTCCCCCTTTGAACAGGGTTGTATTGGTCCAACCCTAACTGGCATATTTAACTTACCTATAAGTCCTTAGTATAAGGTACAAAGTGTACTCAGGGCCTGTTAGTTAAACGCCACTAGTAGACTGCAGTGCCTATTGTGCCATCCACTACTGTGGCAGTGAAAACAGAGCTTCAAGCCTACCATTGTATACTAGTAGACTGCAGCAACTATTGTGCCATCCACTACCGTGGCAGTGCAAACAGAGCTGCAAACCTACCATTGTATACTAGTAGACTGCAGCATCTATTGTGTCATCCACTACCGTGGCATGGCAAACACAACATCAAGCCTACCATTGTATCTTGACTGGAGCAGTTTAAAAACTGCAATTGACCTGTCAAAATAAACCTATTTAACAGGTCTAAACCGTCCTTTTAAATATTAACAAGTCAACCCCTAATAGGCTTTGCAGCCCATACGACAGGGCGCATAGTATTTAAAAGGACATGTAGAAAGTAAATGTTAAACATGCACTTACAGAAAAAGGCACCTAAAAGCTATTTTCACTGTAGTAAGTCTGGCTGTTCCATAGAGAAACACTGGGATGCTCTATTAAATGTAATGTTGTTATCTTTGCTGAGAAATTACTAGAAACACCAGACCACAATTATTTGTATTAGTTAATAAAAACCCAATTTGCGGGTGTAGTCAGATTTTTAATAGATTTTAAGGAAAAGGCACTTTAAGAAAGTTCACTTTTTTATGCCTAAAGCCTCTGGGGGCTAGTTTGCATTATATATTCACTTTAAAGGTAAACTAGAAAAACACTTTTTTTCATTACCTGGAGGGGTAGAGAGGATATCAAGTTAGAGTAACTCCTCCTATGATATAATCACTTACTCACTTAAATTACTCTAACGGATCAACCGTAGTTGATATGGGTGCACTTTAGTGGGGAGAGATGTGAAGGATCTAAATAGAGTAAATACCTACGTCTTCACCAACAGGTGAGCAAGGAAAAGTCTTCCTTTTTGTTTATTTACCCTCACACACCCTAGTGGTGTCATGCTTCATCATCGGGTCACCCCGACGCCTAAAAGTCGGGGTGGGCTCAACCACAGTATTGGGAGCTCTTGATAGAAGTTGGTGACCTGGGGGGCTGAATAAATTAAAATACCTCAAACAGATCCCCGGTTTCCCTTTATTCTTGGGTCTGTTTGGGTAACTAAAAAAACAAATGTTGGGTCTTATAAGGAATCTTACGGTCCTAAGACCCTAGTGCCAACATGTTTCAGTCCTGTAATGGCCTTATGGGTCCTGGACTTTCATCAGGGCTAGGTTTTGGCCTCCCTAGGAACCAGGATAAAAGGGGTTTCCCTATCCTGTATGCGATGCAAGGGCAGAGTAGCTGCTCCTTGTAATGATGATTGATAATTTACCAATCATGAATTGTACTCCATCTGTAAAGAAAAGACAGACAACAAAGAAAAACAAAGACAAAAGCAACATACATTTTATAGTAATGTCATTGTTTCTCTTCAAAACTTTGTCCCACATTGCGTGCTCTGGGAATACAAACATCCCTCAGACTGAGAGCATCAGGGTAGTTGAAGAGATCCTAAGAAAGGAAGAATGGCCATGGGCAGCGCCAATTGAATGGATCACCACCCTTATCCATTTAGCACTCACTGAAAACTTTTTTAAGTTTGAAAATCAGATATATCTACAAACTCACGGCACTTCGATGGGCAGTACATTCGCCCCGAGCCTGGCCTGTCTATATGTGGGACACTTTGAAGACCAACATATATGGACACATAACCCGTTCTCTGCCAACATACGTTGTTGGTATAGATATATTGACGACGTCTTTCTGATTTGGGAAGGAGATACCACTGGTCTGGAAACATTCAAGAAATGGATCAATAGTTTGAATCCCCATCTACATTTCACTATGACTATGAATAAAGAAAGAATATCCTTTCTAGACGTAGTCTTCACAGCTAGTGAAGGTACCCTCAAGAACTCTCTGTTTACCAAAGCTACGGATAAAAACAGCCTACTCAGGTTCGATAGCGCACATCCACGCTCTTTAAGAGAGAATCTACCGGTAGGCCAATTTTTAAGGGTTCGTAGAAATTGTACTGATCTGGAAACATACAAAAAGGAAGCGACCATCCTCACTAACAAACTTAAACAAAAATTGTACCCGAGAAAGATCATAGATAAAGCAAATAAGAGAGCCCGCAATACACCAAGAGAGGCATTGCTAGAGACCCATGAAAAGAAAACTGTGACCAATTGATATGTGTTACAACATATAACACATCTTCTAATGACCTAAAGAAGATAATAAATAAAAAATGGTCCATCCTGACATCGAATACAATAACGTTTGAGAAACCCATGTTCTCATTCAAAAGGAACACAAGTCTACGAGATTTACTGGTACATACTCACACATATACACCGAAAATCACCAGTCAATCAACCCTCTGGAGTACACCTCAGGTTACGGGACACTACCCATGTGGCACATGTGTAGCATGTCCATTCACAGAACACACCAAAGTAATAAATCTGGGATTACACTCTCCATGGGAACAGAGAACTCACACCAACTGTAATTCTGAAGCAGTGATCTATATGATCAAGTGCCCGTGCGATCTAATGTATATTGGTATGACAAGCCGAAAAGTAAAATTACGCATTAGTGAACACAGGAGCACAATAAGACGTGCAATAACAGCAACAAAATTGACTGCGCACTACAATGAGAAAAAACATAAAGACACAGAGATAAAGTGGACCATCATAGAAAAGATCAAACATGTAAACAACCTCCAACACAAACTCCTAGAGCGCGATCAACGTTGGGTCCATCGATTAAAAACCCATGAAAGGGGTGGAGGAGCTTAGCGCGTGATCAAGATGGCCGCGTGAGCCTAGAGCTCCCGAGACCCTCGCTCCCTCCGGCATCTATCCTGTCTATTATCCTGTACTTGATGCCCGGACTATTGGAGAGGATCTGCTGCTGAGGCGGGAGCTGCTGTCCGGGTCGAAATCGCCCACCGGAGACCGAAGTTATACTGCCTGGAAGTTTGGGGCCTAATCCCCGCACGGTGCCCGGGACTTGCGTTGGCACAGTGCCCGTGCCCTAATTGAACAACAGCGGCCTGGTTGGGGAAGAGTCGTCGGAGGGGAGGAGATTTCACTTTCACTTTCGCTTTCGCCTTCCAGTCTCCAGGACGCCCGAGACGGGGCGTGCGCGGCGCCAGCCACTGGTTGCATGCCCATTTACCCTGTACGGGTCAGGAGATTGTCTACACGGCAGATTGCGATGTCGACCAGATCGGACGCCGAAAAACAGAAGCCCAAGAACACCAGGCGGGGCACCTACACCCAGACTAATAACATGGACCGCTATGCCCATCAGAGGGGGTCCCCGGGCGGATCAGGCCCGACGTCGGAAGTCTCGAAGGACGCGGCATCCCCCTCCACAGAATTAACCCTGCAGGACATCATGGGGGCCATCGAAGGGATGAAGTCCTCGATTGGGCAGCAATTTGAGACCCTGGCACAAAAAGTAGATGCCATATCGATAGATGTCAATCTGGTTCGGGCTGACCTCGGCAAAACTAATGAGCGGGTTCAGTCCTTGGACCTCAAGACTGCCGGCCTCCTGGGCGATGTCTCCGGCCTCCAGCAGGAAGTCCGTACTCTCCGGGCAGCAAATGATCACTTCGCCCGCCGGTTGGAAGACTTCGAAGGCCGTGCGAGGCGCAACAACGTGCGCATCATTGGGGTCCCGGAAAATTCGGAGGAGCAGTCGGTGGACCTGTTCGTGGAGGACCTGGTGGTGAACCATCTGGCACCCAAAGGCCTTAGCAAGTTCTTTACCGTCGAACGGGCCCATAGAGTTCCCGGCGGGAGGCCCAAGGTGGGGGCCCCACCAAGGCCGATTGTCGCCCGGATCTTTAATTTCAGGGATCGAGATGCCATACTACAAGCCTCGCGGATGGCCGGCCCGCTGCCATTCCAGAACACTACTGTAAGCCTTTATCCGGACTTCACCCAGATGGTGCAAAAGCAGCGGCAAGGCTTCATGGCGGTCAAGAGAAGACTGCGTGAGATGGGACTAAAATATGCCATGCTCTTTCCTGCAAGGTTGCGGGTGGTGTTCGAAGAGCGAACTTTCTTTTTTGAGGCACCCGACATGGCCGGAGACTGGCTGGACACTCTGCCCCAAGGGCGGCCTGGCGTGGAACGCTCTGGTGGCGCAGATGGTGCTGGTGACGAACATTGAACCAGGACTCAAGTACCATGACTCCGATCCCTCCGGGAGGTTGATAGTCCGGGGGGTGGCGGGGGCAGTAGGGGAGCCTTTTCCTCCTCTGGGGTTCTTTCCGTAGACTAGTTCTATAAGGGGCGACAGGCACACTGCAAGTTGGGGGGCACTTTAGAGCTTACGCAGGGGTGCAGGGTGGGGGGTGGGTGGGGTTTGTTGTTGGGGTTGTTGTTGTTTTTGGTTCTGCAAGGCGTCAAGATGCAAGCTCCTGTGGTTCGGGTCGGGTTCCACGCGGGTGGTGGTGGTCTCCTTACATGCTGGGATGGGGGGTAGGGGCCTCAAAATACTCAGTTGGAATGTGAATGGCCTGGGGGATCGTATTAAGCGTGGGATTGTACTGCAATTTCTGAAGAGATGTGCCCCTGATATTGTCCTCTTGCAAGAGACGCACTTGATTGGCAACACGTGCCATGCACTCAATCGTAAAGGCTATAAATTTGTTGCGCATTCCGGGTTCACCTCGGGTTCCAAAGGGGCGGGAATACTAGTCAGGTCCTCTCTGCCATTTGAGGTTGACTCTACTACTGTAGACGATAGGGGGCGCTTCGCAGCAGTAGCGGGACGGTGGGAGGGCAGGACGCTGGTCCTGGTGTCGGTTTATGTCCCCCCTGCATTGCAGCCCTCTACCCTAGCGGACTTAGAGAGGACATTACTGGATCTCCCAGAGGGAGTGTTGGTGGTGGGTGGTGACTTTAATGCGGTCGGCTCAGGCCTGCTTGACAGGCACCCGCAGACGATTTCGGGGGGGGCTCAGAAGTGGCTTCCTGATTTCATAGATACCCTAGGGCTGGTTGATTGTTGGAGAATGTTGCATCCCACACAACGGCAGTACACTTTCCACTCAGGTGCGCATGGCAGTCTCTCCAGAATTGATTATGTCCTTACTCTGGCTGCACACGCTTCCAGTGTCTCTGAGGCCAGGCACATGGCAAGAGGTATTTCTGACCATTCTCCGGTGTGGATCTGTATGGATGTTGCCAGAGGAGTGGGTGGTAGGATGGCCCCAATTAACCCGTGGCACCTTAGAGACCCTGTGACTCGTAGTGAGGTACTTAAGGCGATCGACCGTTATTTTCAAGAAAACCTCGGTTCGGTCACGTCGGCGGTGTCCTTGTGGGAAGCATTCAAAACCGTGATTAGGGGTGAGGCCCTCTCCTTGATTACAGCGGCCAAGCGTCGGAAAGACGCGGAGGTCGCCCAGCTTGAGGCGGAGATCGCAGACCTAGGGCTGGCCCTGGAAGGGGAGGTCACAGAGGAGGCGCTGCACAAATTGAGCCTTAAGCAATCGGAGTACAGGGCCCTCGCGACTGACGCAGCCAAGGCTCTGAGTAGGGAACAGCGGGGCCGTCTGTACGACGTCGGGGACAAGGCCGGGAAATTGATCGCGTGGCTGGATAAGAAGGAGAGGGTCAATCGAGTGGTGCCGGACCTAGTGACGGAGGATGGCGTCACGGTCACGGAGCCGGAGGGCATAGTCCAGTGCTTTGCGGATTACTTCCACACGGTCTATACATCCGTGTCGGACAGGCCGGTGGAGGACTCATGTGCACTCCTGCGCGATCTCGCCCTGCCTTGCCTCTCCGACGTGGACAGGGATGACCTTGATGGCGACATCACGGTCGATGAGATTGCGGGGGCGATCCGTTCTTTGAGTCCGGGCAAGGCCTCGGGTCCGAATGGTCTGCCCATTGAGCTCTACAAACTCCAGCCGGACAAGATCGCTCCGCATTTACGAGCCATGTTTGTGGAGGCGCGGGCGACGGGTTCCCTCCCGCTCGACCAGCGCCTGGCAACGATCGTGGTCATCCATAAAGATGGTAAGCCTAGAAACAGGTGCAGTTCATACAGGCCGATCTCGCTCCTTAATGCTGAGCCGAAGATCCTTGCTAAAATCCTCGCAAACCGGCTAGTCAGGGTGGTCGGTGACCTGATCCACCCCGACCAATCTGGATTCATCCCACATCGTAATACTGCGTTGAATCTTAGGCGCATTCATGGTGTGATCGCAAGGGTCGGGACGATGCGGGAACCGGCCGTGGTGGCTGCGCTCGACGCAACGATGGCATTCGACACGGTTGAGTGGGCATATTTGTGGGCCGCGCTCGCGAAGTTCGGCTTCGGGCCCGGATTTGTGGGCTGGGTGAGGCTCTTATACGAAGGACCTCTCGCCAAAGTTGCAGTTAACGGGAGGGCCTCCAGTCCCTTCGACTTGGGAAGGGGTACCAGGCAGGGTTGTCCCCTCTCGCCGCTGTTGTTCGCTCTCGCCCTTGAGCCGCTAGCGGCATGGATACGGTGGCACCCAGACGTGAGGGGGATTCGCTGGTCCCCCGACCACGAGGACCGCATTTCCCTCTATGCCGACGACATTCTGCTCTATCTTACCTCACCCCGGAAGTCCCTTATAGTTGTCTGCGACATCTTGACTTCCTTCGGGAAGAACTCGGGGCTCACCATCAACTGGGGTAAGTCATACCTGTACGCCCTGTGTGGAGACGCTCCGGTTCCCCCGCGGAATTGCCCGATCCAGATCGCCCGGGAGGGTTTTCTGTATCTTGGGATCTATATTTCGGCCGACCCCACGGTACGGTATGAGCGAAACCTGCTCCCTCCGTTGGCGCGCCTGCGGCGAGACGTGGCAGGCTGGAGGCGGCTGCCGCTTTCCCTCCTCGGTCGTGCGGCGCTATTTAAAATGATGTCGCTTCCCCGTTTTCTCTATGCCCTGCAGAACACCCAGGAGCTGGTTCCGGCCAGTTACTTTCGGGAGGTTGAGAGTCTACAGCGTTCGCTGCTGTGGGACGGCCGTCCGCGTATAGCGATAGCAAAATTAACTCTCCCTTGGTATGACGGGGGTATCGCGCTTCCCGACATCCGGAGATACTATTGGGCCTCCCAACTGAGCGCAATCAACCACGGAGTCTACGGTCCGGCGCTTAGCCCCGGCTTCGCTATGGACCGGTGGTTGCTGCGGGGTGGTGGCTACTATAGAGCACTTTATTCAAGTGCCCCGGCTGGGTCCCTCACGGGGCCGACCGGGGTGGCGGTGCACGTGTGGAAGGCAGTCACGAACTCCCTGGGGTGGAAGGATAGACTCACACTGGCCACTCCGCTGTTTGACTCGGACATGCTGGGGAAACTCTGGCACTCTAAGGGTTTCGACAAATGGGACCTGATTGGTATCTCCAGGGTGGGGGACATGCTGGCCAAGGGGCGGATTAAGTCGTTTAAAGAGCTGCAGACGGAATATGCGCTAGAGGGCACGGAATACTTCCGGTACGCGCAGGTACGCCATGTGCTGCGGTCGGTCCTCGTTGAGGGGGAGAAGGTGCCTGAATCCTCTCCGCTGGAGGACCGGATCTTGGACGGCCATGTGCCGGAGAGCACATTCTCTCTCATTTACAAGAAGCTGGTGAACGTCCGTACCGATCTCCTCCTGGGGGTGCGGGACCAGTGGACTAGAGACGGTCTTGAGCTGGACGATGAGGACTGGCAGTACGCTGTCTCCTCCCCGAAAGAGGTTGCCATCCCCGCCAGGCTGCGGCTGGTCCAGCTTAAGATACTCCACAGAGTCTATGTCACTGGCCCCCGGTTGGTCCACATGGGTTTCTCCGAGGACGGGCTGTGTAAGAGGGGCTGCGGGATGGTGGGCACCTTTCTGCACATTATATGGGAGTGTGGTGTGATTGCGGAATTGTGGAAGCAGATTCACGTTGTGATGCAGGAGGTCACGGGTATTGTGTTGCACTCAGAGGCGCGGCGCTGTCTTTTGAACGTGTGGGGCCCTACAGACTACGATGCTGCGCAGACTCAATGGGTGACCCTTGGTAATATGGTGGCCAAGCGGGATATTGCACGATTGTGGGGATCCCCTGGCCCGCCCACACTGGATGCATGGAAGGATAATATGGACTGGTGCATGTTTCGGGAGAAAACAGTGTATTGTGCACGGGGGAGGCCCAAGAAATGGCATAAGGTGTGGGGGGGTTGGAACCAGTATAGGGGGTACATCTGCCTGCCTCCTGCCACTGACCCACCAGAGGAGCACCTTTCCCCCTAGCCCCACTTCCGACTTGAGTTTTGCTGATGAAATCTGATAGAAAGTTAGTGCCTCTGCCTCTCCCTCCCCTCCACACTTTAGGGCTGATCTGATGGTGGATATGGGGCCGCCTCATCGGTGGGAACTGACGCGAACACATGATGTGTATTGCCTTGCTTGTTATGTTTTACTTTAAAAATTGAAACCTTCTTTCTCTCCTGCTTGACAGCTATAGAAGACTACACATGTTGATTGACGAGCTGCCGAACCTCCGGGTTGTCGGCTGAATAGCTGTGTATCTGAAATATCCGAATAAAGGTTTTTAAAAAAAAAAAAAAAAAAAAAAAAAAAAACCCATGAAAGGGGCCTTAATGATTGTATACCCTGGAACCAACTAAATAAATGAAGGAAAAAGGTTTTTTACAACTAGGCCACCTTTCTGTTCCTTGTTTATTAAATACGCGCCCTAAAACTGTCTATCCAACTTGAGGACTCTTATATGGCGGCCACATGAAAATTGGTCCAAATTCCTAATAATAGCATTTGTACACGTTATGCTATGCCCAGCTTATCCTCCCTTCGTTGAAGGGCATACACATATATATATACATAACACCCTTTATATATATAAAGAATATTTTTGACTCCGGTTTATCATCTCCTACAAAAAGGAAGTTCCTTCGATAATAACACGCGGAATATACCAAGATAAAAACTCCCCTATTTTTCCTCACTACGAGCTGAATACGAATAAATCACATGCATCACTATTGGTATTCTACCAATAAGTTCGCTGTCATTGCGGTGTGAAAATTCCCCAATAATAAGCGTTCAAGTATCGATCGAAGAAGCAGGCACACTATGTGGGCTTCAACTGTGGTGTCATAGCACCTTTGTAAAAACACGTTATTTTATCTCACCTTTAATTTATTTTATTTATTTTTATGCCTTGTGTCAGGGAGAATGGTCCAGGTGATTTATACTCGTCCGCAGTGTTGAGGTTACAAGGAACTACATCTCCCTTGTTTCCCGGTACGTTTGTAGACGTAATGACGTAATTCTCACAACGTCAAACGCCGACAACAAAACAATATGTCAATAACAACAGTCTGCATATATTGCTCTTATATTGCATTCTTTTCAAATCATAATGGCAATTAAAGACTTTTAGGTCGTGGTAAAAGACTTAAATCTCCGTGTGTGTCAACAAATCTAATACGGAACTACAAGCCCCATGGTTCCGGGTACGTAATTAACGTCATTACGTACGAGGATACGCGCCCAGGACGGCCTACCGATTTGTTCCTATGACAACTCACGGGTATTAAAACACGGTCACTTCGCTTTACAAACGCGAAAGCCGGGGCCCGGAGCCAAGTAGGTGTGCACGCGGGGCAGGACTTTTGATGAAGTAAGTTATAGACTGGCAACTTCCAATCCGATCGCCAAAACTTTTATCCGTCGTTTCTCTATATGGGGAATACGAGGGATTCGACCTTTTGAGGTTAGAGAAAATCTACTCACCATATGTGTTTACATTTCCCTTAACCTTCTGGGGTCACGATTTTAGGGTTTGACTATAAAGCTACCCCTAGATGCTATACGGTCCCCTGAGACACAGAAACCATTCAAGAATTGGGTAAGGGACTGTGATCTTTTTATTGTTTATTGTTTTTAATGCACAGAGTCAGGAGGGATAATGATAAATACAACAAGATTACGATTACCGCTATTCTTCTCACAAACACGGTACGAATGTGGAATGAATGTGAGGCATGGAGTGTGTTACTAGTATAAGCATAGACATACTGACATAAATCAAGATCAGTTTATTGAGTACCACTGCCACCCCACCAATCATCTGTCACGTAACAGCATTATGTGATGATAAGCACGTGAGTGGCACAAGTTTGGAAGCAATTGATTACCACTATGTCATAGACACAAATTGGCACAAGTGGTTTATTAATTAGTTCCAGAGCACGCAATGTGGGACAAAGTTTTGAAGAGAAACAATGACATTACTATAAAATGTATGTTGCTTTTGTCTTTGTTTTTCTTTGTTGTCTGTCTTTTCTTTACAGATGGAGTACAATTCATGATTGGTAAATTATCAATCATCATTACAAGGAGCAGCTACTCTGCCCTTGCATCGCATACAGGATAGGGAAACCCCTTTTATCCTGGTTCCTAGGGAGGCCAAAACCTAGCCCTGATGAAAGTCCAGGACCCATAAGGCCATTACAGGACTGAAACATGTTGGCACTAGGGTCTTAGGACCATAAGATTCCTTATAAGACCCAACATTTGTTTTTTTAGTTACCCAAACAGACCCAAGAATAAAGGGAAACCGGGGATCTGTTTGAGGTATTTTAATTTATTCAGCCCCCCAGGTCACCAACTTCTATCAAGAGCTCCCAATACTGTGGTTGAGCCCACCCCGACTTTTAGGCGTCGGGGTGACCCGATGATGAAGCATGACACCACTAGGGTGTGTGAGGGTAAATAAACAAAAAGGAAGACTTTTCCTTGCTCACCTGTTGGTGAAGACGTAGGTATTTACTCTATTTAGATCCTTCACATCTCTCCCCACTAAAGTGCACCCATATCAACTACGGTTGATCCGTTAGAGTAATTTAAGTGAGTAAGTGATTATATCATAGGAGGAGTTACTCTAACTTGATATCCTCTCTACCCCTCCAGGTAATGAAAAAAAGTGTTTTTCTAGTTTACCTTTAAAGTGAATATATTATTAGCGCAGCGCACAGCTGCAGGGTGTATCAACAGAAATTATCTGTAACATAAGCCACTGTATGTTTTTCCAATAACCCTCATTTGCACTCACACTCAATTCACGCGCCTAACTAAGAGTAACAAGACTCTCTCCCTCCTTTTAACAATATACTAAAGATACAGTTAATCATCTAATTGTATAAATATGGCAGAACAACTGGGTATTGGCTACTCAGACGATATAGCATCTGCCATTCTAGCAGGACCATCACTATTACCGGACACGAACATCAGTCAGAACCTCTCCCAAGCTCAGAACTGGGATGAGCTGAAGGAATTAAAACGTAACCAAATGAAAATCTTGTTACATGGAGCCATCATGACAGAGTACCTAAGAGGCAATACAGCACCAACAGGATTACTTGTCACCAATGCACCTAGGATCTTTCTCGAAGACCCCCAATTTAAAAAAGAATGGTCTTTAATTGCGTGGAGATGCTCGCGCGATTGGCTCATTTTAATCATCAATACAGCTAAACGTTTAGCAGATGCTCTTTTGATCAAAATTAAAATAAGTGAGGATTCACTTGCGACAGAGATAAAACTATCCCTATATAAGAAAAAACTTGAGGAAGTGAATAAGGAGATAAGTGAACATAAAGATTATCTCATGCAAAGTAAAATCAACAAACTACAGAAAGACCTAAAAAAGTTCAGTCATGAAAAGGTCTATCCTTACATCCGAGACGACTATAAAAGTCATGAAAATTCGGACTCAGGATCTGTATATAGTGAACAGACGGGATCATCGGATTCTGACTATGATAACTGGTCTAGTGACGGATCAAATAAGAGCAGGCGAGGCAGGGGCAGAAGACCACGGAGAGGCAACTACAACCAGAGATATGGACACCAGCAGATGTACCCATGGCCCGCCCCATTTGGACCAATCCCATTCCAAGGCCCGACCCAGTTCCCTATGGGTCCCTACTACCAGCCCGACTACAACCAACGTTTTTTAGGACAGGGCGGCAGGAGAGGCAGACGTGGAAGAAGAGGGAACAAAAGAGTGCAATGGGAAGAAGATCGGAGCACCATGAACACACGGAGCAACACCAGGGACCAACAACCAGGAACGAGCAGCATGAGAGACTAGTGGTAAATTTGACGGACGTCATTCTTACTACAGATGAAGAAACTGTGCTGGAAAAAGGACTAGGGTTTGTACCCACGTCACATTTGGACAAATTCCGATTACGATGTGAGTTGGGAGACTTCTTCCGGAAGATTCGCTTGAAAACATTCTTCAGGGACAAAGAGGACCCACATCTGGACGAAACACACACGGATCTACGGTGCAAATCAACCTTTTATCCCCCTACCAACATGATGCCCCCAGAGGTACTCGCCTTTGAAGAAGCTGTAACGAAAGAGGTAGAATTGTTACAAATCAGGAGAAACACATTCAGCAATCTGAGCAAGAAGGAACGAGAAGCCTTAACCTCCCTTCAGTCCAGAACTGATCTAATAATAAAACCGGCGGATAAAGGAGGGGCCACGGTTATCCAAAGTACTAGTGCCTACAGAACTGCATGTATGAACCTGCTGGCAGATACTAAGTACTACAAAAAGATTAATCGAGACCCTACACAACGGATCAAAATAACGATCTCCACGTTGACCGCGGATGCACTAGATAATGATTGGATCACAAAGAAGGAACATGACTTCTTGAATCAGGAGGATCCAAGAACACCTCTTTTTTACACAATCCCGAAAATACACAAAGGGAAAATACCACCGCCAGGAAGACCGATTGTCTCTGGGATAGGGTCCATTCTCGAACCTTTATCAAAGTACACAGATTGGTTCCTACGACCCCTTGTAACGAAGATCAAGTCTTATGTACAGGACACCAAGCACCTTTTCAACCGACTGGAGGGGATACAATACAATCCAGATAAGAACATCCTGGTCAGCCTTGACGTTGAGGCGCTATATACAAACATCCCTCAGACTGAGAGCATCAGGGTAGTTGAAGAGATCCTAAGAAAGGAAGAATGGCCATGGGCAGCGCCAATTGAATGGATCACCACCCTTATCCATTTAGAACTCACTGAAAACTTTTTTAAGTTTGAAAATCAGATATATCTACAAACTCACGGCACTTCGATGGGCAGTACATTCGCCCCGAGCCTGGCCTGTCTATATGTGGGACACTTTGAAGACCAACATATATGGACACATAACCCGTTCTCTGCCAACATACGTTGTTGGTATAGATATATTGACGACGTCTTTCTGATTTGGGAAGGAGATACCACTGGTCTGGAAACATTCAAGAAATGGATCAATAGTTTGAATCCCCATCTACATTTCACTATGACTATGAATAAAGAAAGAATATCCTTTCTAGACGTAGTCTTCACAGCTAGTGAAGGTACCCTCAAGAACTCTCTGTTTACCAAAGCTACGGATAAAAACAGCCTACTCAGGTTCGATAGCGCACATCCACGCTCTTTAAGAGAGAATCTACCGGTAGGCCAATTTTTAAGGGTTCGTAGAAATTGTACTGATCTGGAAACATACAAAAAGGAAGCGACCATCCTCACTAACAAACTTAAACAAAAATTGTACCCGAGAAAGATCATAGATAAAGCAAATAAGAGAGCCCGCAATACACCAAGAGAGGCATTGCTAGAGACCCATGAAAAGAAACACTGTGACCAATTGATATGTGTTACAACATATAACACATCTTCTAATGACCTAAAGAAGATAATAAACAAAAAATGGTCCATCCTGACATCGAATACAATAACGTTTGAGAAACCCATGTTCTCATTCAAAAGGAACACAAGTCTACGAGATTTACTGGTACATACTGACACATATACACCGAAAATCACCAGTCAATCAACCCTCTGGAGTACACCTCAGGTTACGGGACACTACCCATGTGGCACATGTGTAGCATGTCCATTCACAGAACACACCAAAGTAATAAATCTGGGATTACACTCTCCATGGGAACAGAGAACTCACACCAACTGTAATTCTGAAGCAGTGATCTATATGATCAAGTGCCCGTGCGATCTAATGTATATTGGTATGACAAGCCGAAAAGTAAAATTACGCATTAGTGAACACAGGAGCACAATAAGACGTGCAATAACAGCAACAAAATTGACTGCGCACTACAATGAGAAAAAACATAAAGACACAGAGATAAAGTGGACCATCATAGAAAAGATCAAACATGTAAACAACCTCCAACACAAACTCCTAGAGCGCGAACAACGTTGGGTCCATCGATTAAAAACCCATGAAAGGGGCCTTAATGATTGTATACCCTGGAACCAACTAAATAAATGAAGGAAAAAGGTTTTTTACAACTAGGCCCCCTTTCTGTTCCTTGTTTATTAAATACGCGCCCTAAAACTGTCTATCCAACTTGGGGACTCTTATATGGCGGCCACATGAAAATTGGTCCAAATTCCTAATAATAGCATTTGTACACGTTATGCTATGCCCAGCTTATCCTCCCTTCGTTGAAGGGCATACACATATATATATATACATAACACCCTTTATATATATAAAGAATATTTTTGACTCCGGTTTATCATCTCCTACAAAAAGGAAGTTCCTTCGATAATAACACGCGGAATATACCAAGATAAAAACTCACCTATTTTTCCTCACTACGAGCTGAATACGAATAAATCACATGCATCACTATTGGTATTCTACCAATAAGTTCGCTGTCATTGCGGTGTGAAAATTCCCCAATAATAAGCGTTCAAGTATCGATCGAAGAAGCAGGCACACTATGTGGGCTTCAACTGTGGTGTCATAGCACCTTTGTAAAAACACGTTATTTTATCTCACCTTTAATTTATTTTATTTATTTTTATGCCTTGTGTCAGGGAGAATGGTCCAGGTGATTTATACTCGTCCGCAGTGTTGAGGTTACAAGGAACTACATCTCCCTTGTTTCCCGGTACGTTTGTAGACGTAATGACGTAATTCTCACAACGTCAAACGCCGACAACAAAACAATATGTCAATAACAACAGTCTGCATATATTGCTCTTATATTGCATTCTTTTCAAATCATAATGGCAATTAAAGACTTTTAGGTCGTGGTAAAAGACTTAAATCTCCGTGTGTGTCAACAAATCTAATACGGAACTACAAGCCCCATGGTTCCGGGTACGTAATTAACGTCATTACGTACGAGGATACGCGCCCAGGACGGCCTACCGATTTGTTCCTATGACAACTCACGGGTATTAAAACACGGTCACTTCGCTTTACAAACGCGAAAGCCGGGGACCGGAGCCAAGTAGGTGTGCACGCGGGGCAGGACTTTTGATGAAGTAAGTTATAGACTGGCAACTTCCAATCCGATCGCCAAAACTTTTATCCGTCGTTTCTCTATATGGGGAATACGAGGGATTCGACCTTTTGAGGTTAGAGAAAATCTACTCACCATATTTGTTTACATTTCCCTTAACCTTCTGGGGTCACGATTTTAGGGTTTGACTATAAAGCTACCCCTAGATGCTTTACGGTCCCCTGAGACACAGAAACCATTCAAGAATTGGGTAAGGGACTGTGATCTTTTTATTGTTTATTGTTTTTAATGCACAGAGTCAGGAGGGATAATGATAAATACAACAAGATTACGATTACCGCTATTCTTCTCACAAACACGGTACGAATGTGGAATGAATGTGAGGCATGGAGTGTGTTACTAGTATAAGCATAGACATACTGACATAAATCAAGATCAGTTTATTGAGTACCACTGCCACCCCACCAATCATCTGTCACGTAACAGCATTATGTGATGATAAGCACGTGAGTGGCACAAGTTTGGAAGCAATTGATTACCACTATGTCATAGACACAAATTGGCACAAGTGGTTTATTAATTAGTTCCAGAGCACGCAATGTGGGACAAAGTTTTGAAGAGAAACAATGACATTACTATAAAATGTATGTTGCTTTTGTCTTTGTTTTTCTTTGTTGTCTGTCTTTTCTTTACAGATGGAGTACAATTCATGATTGGTAAATTATCAATCATCATTACAAGGAGCAGCTACTCTGCCCTTGCATCGCATACAGGATAGGGAAACCCCTTTTATCCTGGTTCCTAGGGAGGCCAAAACCTAGCCCTGATGAAAGTCCAGGACCCATAAGGCCATTACAGGACTGAAACATGTTGGCACTAGGGTCTTAGGACCATAAGATTCCTTATAAGACCCAACATTTGTTTTTTTAGTTACCCAAACAGACCCAAGAATAAAGGGAAACCGGGGATCTGTTTGAGGTATTTTAATTTATTCAGCCCCCCAGGTCACCAACTTCTATCAAGAGCTCCCAATACTGTGGTTGAGCCCACCCCGACTTTTAGGCGTCGGGGTGACCCGATGATGAAGCATGACACCACTAGGTTGTGTGAGGGTAAATAAACAAAAAGGAAGACTTTTCCTTGCTCACCTGTTGGTGAAGACGTAGGTATTTACTCTATTTAGATCCTTCACATCTCTCCCCACTAAAGTGCACCCATATCAACTACGGTTGATCCGTTAGAGTAATTTAAGTGAGTAAGCTAGTTTGCATTAGCCTTCAGCTTCAGCCATCTGAGCACTCAAGCCTTGAATGAGGTGAAAAGACTGCTCCCAGAGCAAAGACAAAGGCCTGGATATGTGGAGGTGTTTTATTTTCCTTTGGCAGGATGACCATTTGGGCAGTGCTCAGGAGCTTAATTTGCTTCAATGGGGCCTCCTCTATCACAGGCACATCAGATGACACCTGAACAGACCCCTTATTTTGTTACCCCAGGCAAGCATGCGCCAATCCTAGTGGTGACGGAGCTGCCCTCAGGACTTGTTTGGAGTGACCACAGAGGAGGGAGTTGTTTAATTTCTGGGTGGGCACACAGGCTCTGCCAAGGAGAGAAGGGTTTCACCATCTTGGATTTAGGAAGAGGCGGTGACTGTGGGACTGCCTTAGACCTGAGAGGGTCCCTGAAGGACTGGACCTGATACCTCTTGTACCGAGGACAAAGAAGAGGACCAAGGTCCGTAAGGCTGATCTCCTGTTCAAGCTGCAGGGATACAACAAGCTACAAGCAATCTTTAATGAAGATTCTCAGCTGACCACTTCCAACTGGGCCTGACTGTGAACCTGCTGCTGGCCTCTGTTGGAGTAAGTCCTGACATCCAAGTGCTGTTCCAGAGGTCCTGGACCCATTGGCTGTGTCTGGCTGGACTTTTTCTACCATCCCTAAAAACCTGGGGCATAGAAATATTTCGGCTCGAAAAGCCTCAAGAGAACTGGGACAAACCTGCCAAGCTGATTAGTCTAACAAACCCAAGATCACCAAACACAACTTCCAAGAAGGGATGAACGCTGATGCCACCTGGATGAAGAACAGCTGCCTGAACCTCAACTCAGAAAAGACAGAAGTCCTCATCCTTGGCTCCACCCCCTCCACATGGGATGACTCCTGCGGGGCCCTCCACCCTCGGAAATCCCCCCACCCCGACGGACCACACAAGAAACCTAGCCATCATACTGGACTCATTGCTCACAATGAACCACCAGATCAGCGCCGTATCCTCGACCTGCTTTAACACCCTCCCCATGCTTTGAAAGACTTTCAGATGGATCCCAACAGAATCCAGAAAAACCATCATGCACGCACTCATCAGCAGCAGACTGGACTACGGACACCCTCTCTACGCCGGAATCAACGAGAAACTCCTTCACAAACTCCAGACTGTCCGGAACGTTGCGGCCAGACTGATCCTTGACATCCCCCATCGCAGTGACATCACCCAACGCCTCCACGATCTCCACTGGCTTCCAGTCGAAAGAAGAATGACCTTCAAACTCCTCACCCACGCATACAAGGCCATTCACAACACCAGAGCCGCATACCTAGACAGCAACTTCTCCTTCCACGCCGCCAAAAGACACCTCCGATCAGCCTAGCTTTCTCTGGCCACCATCCCATGTATCAACAAGACCAGAACGGGAGGAAAGTCCTTCTCCTACCTCGCAGCCAAAGCCTCCCCCTCCACCTCTGGTAATCTCCCACATTGACCTGGTTCAGAAAGGGCTTCAATACCTGGCTCTTCGGATGACCCCAGCACTCAACCTTGCTGCCCCCTCTATTCCCCCCCAGTGCCTTGAGAGCCTCACGGGTGAGCAATTGCACTTTACCAATCCTGATTGATTGAAGATGTGTTGATGTTCAGCTGAACATTCAGGGTTCTACCACTCAGCTTTTTTTGAGACAGTAAATCCGCTGCAGTGGGAATTCGTGGAGATGGTATCTGGCCTTGTGGAACCCTCTTAGGCTACAGCTTGCAGCCTTGTCTCGCTGGAGTAACCCGAGCTCCTAAAAAGTGACTAAGGGTCTGATTACGAGTTTAGGGGTCTGTGAACCACTGTACCCGCAAGCTTGGAGGTCCGACCGCCGTACTACAAGATGGGCGGATTATGATTGCTAAAACCGTGGTTGAACTGCAGACACTGCCAACACACCGCCGACCACTGGGGTCGCGGGCGGGGAAAAGCAGCTGCCATGTGATGGTACCGAGGAGCTTCACTGCCGTCCGTATTACGAGTTGTCTTTCCGATGGTGTGACCGCCAGCTTTGAGTCGGCAAAAACTAAGGACTTGGGGTGCATACTCACCTCTCTCCTGTTCTACCCGTCATAATTCGACGTGGATCCCTGTTTGCGGCGATCTACAGGTAAGTCATTTTTGTAGCATATACCCATTACCTGGTCTGGCCACATATAGGCCGGACTACAGCAATGAGTAGGTGAAATTTTTCCACATGTATCATGTTTATGTGTACATTCTACACATTTGCAAGCGAAATGTACACATAGGCATCAATAGATCTTGAAAACCATTTCCCACTGCAGCCACACCACTGACCCCGTGGTCAACTCGTAATATGGCAGTCTAAAGACCACAAGCAGTACGGTCTACTGGTTGCCACGGATGCAGTGTTTGGATGGTTGGACTGCCAAACTTGTAATCAACCCCTATGTGCGAACAAAGAAATATTGACCAGGAACAGTTAGCGAAAGTATCTAGCCAGCGAGAGACCTTCCCCAAGTGTGGAATTCAAATTTTTCTTGCTTGGAGCTTTCCCACAAAAAACAACAGCTTCACTGAGACCTTGTCCAAATGCTATGCGACGTTGTGGAGCCCTCTTCAGCAAGAGCCTGATTACGAGTTTGACCGTCCATGAACAGCTGTACCCACGGTCACAGTCCAAACACTGCGACCTCAGCGTTCCGACTGCCGCATTACGAGATGGGCATATTGTGATTGCAAAGACCGCGGCTGAACGAAAGAGGTAAGTCCAGAACTTCACATGCCCTTTTTAAGGCCCTACTACAGCCTCTCATAGAAAATAATGGACTTAAAATTAACCACCATAGAAAATGTTGAAATAAATGTAATCATTTGAAAGAGTTAAGAATATATAAAAACATAAATGAATGTTAAAAATATAAAAAATTGTATGTATTCTTTTTTCGAAAAATATTTTAATAAACTATTTATAATATAAAAAATTGTTACAATACATTTTTAATAAAACGCACAAACACATTTTAATTAATTCTTTATGTCACTTTTACTTATTTTTAATGCACAATAAACCTTTTTTTTCGTTAGGTGGGAATTTAGTATTAATTCAATTATTTATTAGTGCTCTTGCATTTCCTTCATTTGTTCTATAATAAAGTAAATATGTGAAATTAATTTAAATTATTATTTAGCATACAATATATACAATATTTATTTTGGAGTTAAATACATTAAAAAAAAAATACGTATACGTTCAACATAGGGAGTTTGGAGTTATGGTGGATATCACCGCTTGGTAAAGTATAAGGGAAAAAATAGGAATGTTTATGTAACTTAAAAATAAATATTACACTTTTTAAATGTTAAATATTAATGTAGTTCCATTTTAAACATTTGCTTATTATGTAGAACAATAAAAAACATATTCCAGCCCTATAAATCAATATTGAATTAAAACTTGAATTGATGAAAATATATTAAATTAAAATAATTTTTCTGAAGTTTAAATTATAAAATGTATTAACACGTAAAGAAAATGTTTTATGTTTTAATTTACATTAATAATTATTAAAAGTGATGTCTAAAATAAATTAAAATGAAGTTGTTTTTATGTCCTTTATTGTTAATTGTTTTTTAAATTCAAAATAGGTTATTAAAATAATTTTTAATTAAATAATAAGTATGTGCTTTTAAATACATTTTTCCTTTAATTTACATTTTTCTATTTTTAACTATTTTAAATAATTTAATTTATTTAAAAAACAATTCCGATGGGTTTTTATTTTAAGTCCCTACCTCCAAAATTTTCTATGGGATGATGCTGCAATACCAGTATTAGGCTGTGTGTCGTGCTGCACTTACTACTTATTTTTTTATTAGTAACTTGCAGTGGGAGTTTGTGAATTCTGAACAGTACTAAACTTACTCAAAAGTGTAGAGTTACTCAGAAGTGTAAGTTACCTTTGTGAATCTGGCCCAAAGTGTCAGCATCTCATTTATGTAGCCTTGCTGGCATTTCTAATGAAGTTAATTTCAATGTCAGAAAACTCAGGTAGGAAACAATTTGTTTGCATGTTTTTAACAAATGTATAATGCACCAGTTGGTGAACCAGGAAATGATAGTTTGATTCTTCAACCTCTCCCCCACACCTTTACTACCCCAGTAAAGGAAAATCAGAGCAACTTTTTAAATTCTGCCTTTTTACAAAAGAGTTCAAGTTGCTTGCTTCAAATGATCCAGAATGTCCTGAAGCTTTCTGAAATTTCAGTGCTGAAGAAACATTGACCCTTCATTGTCATGAACATCTCTCACAGCCATCGCCACTTCAAGAACCACAATACGGGAAGGAGGTACTCTCCTTACCCCTCCCATAACGCATATCAATGATGTTAAGTAGCTTTCCAGGTGTCAAAGTTTCTTCCCACCTTCCTTCCATCCTGTTCCTCCATAAGTATTTTGGTGGCTGAGATGTTTACCGGAAGCTAAATTAAATCGGTTTAGGACCATGGTCATCTTACGCTGGCTGCCTTGCATAAGAATCTGCAGCCTTCTTTAGACTTACAGTGACAGTGTCTAACTTTAAAAAGCCAATGAAGCCTTTTGTTTCTTGGCAAGTCACTTTCTTACTTTCCTATCTCCTGACGAAAAGGGAATCTCCACTATAGGTCAGGAGGCCCTCTCACATTCATCCTTACTCCAATTGTCTGTTACCACAGCTCATAGATGGGTTCTGCTCCTTATGATTTCTAATCCTCTATCTGTAACATACCCCAGCAGTTACACATTTCTTACCTCTTCCCCATGCTTCTGTTGCATGTATGTCAAATAAGATCCCTCCTCCAAGAGGATGTGAATCATGGCCACCAACACAGGACTTTATTTTGCAAATGTCTCTTGCACCTGACTACTTGGTGGAATTTGCTTCGCCTCATAGATGTCTGTGGCAGAGAATATCTGAAGAGCACCAATTCTTGAGGGTGAATTATATGTACAAGATATTTTTATGATTTTATCTAACATGTCCCGTTCCACCTTTCGATGGCTTTTTATCCTTCCCTGACCACTCTCTGCTTCATGATCTCTCACTATACACTTTCCCTTTCTTCTTCATGTTCTTCCATTCTGTGAGGTCCACCCCTATTTTCTCTCTTATTCCACTCTCACCAACTCTATCTCCTGGTTGGCCTCTTATCCTTGCACCCACCAATGTTGCTTATTGCTGTCATGAGCCCATACTTCCAACTCACTTTCCGCTTTCAAGACCTGAAGTTTCCCAAACTTTGCATCAAGATACTTGCTGCTGAGCCAGAACAAGCCGCAAAACCAACAATGAAAGCAACAAATCTTGGAACTATGTGTGACACTGAAACCTTTGTTCCACAGATGAACAAAACACAAACATCCTCCAATCCATGCTGAGAAACGCCCACCCTCTTCCACAACCCAATTGCATCATTGAACTGACATGAACCTTCTTTGCTGATTTTGAGTCTTGTGGGTAGGTCACTAGCCCACCAGGTCAGTGGGGGCTGCAGTCACCACTTCCCTGGTAGAGGACAGTTGATTGTATTTAAAGTCTTGCGATATTTCTAGATCCTTCTCATTCATGCCCCCTCCTAACCACGTATTCACCATTCTCTCTCCTTATCTTTTTTTTAGATCGATTCTTCCTCTTCCTTCATCCCCTGTTTCCTCTCATCCACTTGCTACCTTCAATCTTATTCACTGACGCTATCTCCAGTACTGAGACTCTGAGTCCCTTTTTATTGATGCTCCCAATGCAATCTCTGGCACCTCTGTTATATTTTCCCTATCGTCCCCTTGAATGTCTCCTTTCAGGCACCTTTGATCATCTTGTTTGTTCTCTTCTTTGACTTCACTGTCTCCTTCAATCTCACAGGCACCTACTGTTGTCCTCCTCTTTCTCCCATCGCCGATCTTTGATTCATTCTTTGAAACCCATGATTCTAACTCTGCCACTGATGGCTTCTCAACCACTCTTTTTCCTTTACTTGTCATGTTCCTATCTCTCCTTGAAGCTCTTCCCATATCACCACTGAATAAATAGAAAGAAGAGTGATTTTCCTGATGGTCAAGGTTAACACACTTCAAACTTTGTTTATAGAAACAAAAACTACATCACAACTCTGTTAACATACAGCACAAAAATTAGCATACAGCATTGTGTTCTAGTCTTACTCTCAAAGCCTCAAACACAGATTTCTGTTTTTTCAGTAGGGGTGGCCCTGAAGGGATACAGAGCAAACCAGGCATGTGCTGGGCCCTCATTACTGCCATGGTGGTATATTTTTTATGTCTGACATTTGTACTCTAGCTAACCAGAGCACGGTCATCTAAATTTCCAGATGCATCCACCAATGGTGGAATGGTTTCTGATATGAAGTAACTAGAACTTTTGAGGTGTCGAGTGGTCAATATTTCTAGGTTTGGCCTGGACCCATGGTCTCACGCTTATCTCCCAGGCGCAAAAACTTTGGAAGTAGTAATGACCACCAGATGTGCTTCCCTCTCCTCTCTCCTGCCAATGCTTCTTCTGTGGCCTGAGTGGCATCAGACAGAGGGTAGGCTGGTAGTTAGAGGCTGTGGGCTTTGGTATCAGGTAGGAAATAATTCCTGGCCCCTCGTCTTGTTTCCTGTTGATAACATTTTTGGCAGGATAACAACTATGCTTCTCCCCACACCTTTTTCACTCTTTTGTGTACAGTGCACCCTTGGGTGTAAAGCCCTCTGCAATGTTGGAAATGCCTTAGTGAGGCAGGACATGTACTGCTCAGCTCAAGAGATCTTACCCCTGCTACATAATAAACTGCAACCAATATAAACAGATGAACTTTTGTAGAATCACAAATTCTCTCTTTAATGCCATAGGGTAATGCCGGTGAAAAAATGCAGGTGAAGATATGCGGGTGAAGACATGCGGTTAAGAGGGTGATCCCATTTAGGCAATAGAGGAATGAGCTTGAAAAAAACAAGTGACACCTGCCAAATACGGGTGAATAGACAGGGGTGCGCAACCAAGGACGCATCTCTAGATAGGCTCTTTAAACACAACCCCCGAGCAGGCGCATTACCCTTTCATCTAACAAACGTCACATTCATAGCACATCTGCCCCTCTTTGAGTCACACTTTTACACAAGGATACACAAAGCACATCGTCATGCCCAGCACACAAAATCTAGGGCTATATTTAACAATTATTCGCGCAGTGCAGCAGCCGCAAATGCTGCGTTGCGTGAAAAGAAGAGAGGAGAATAGTGCCATATTTATAGAAATATGGCACTCCCCTATCCCCAGTGCCGGCGCTGAAATCATCTGCTGTGCGCTACAGGAACACCACCAATTTGCCCCATAGTTCAAGGGTGTGTCCGTGAGTCTAGCAAAGGTTTTGTACTGGATGGGTGCCCTTCCAATACAAAGTACCATGGTGAAACTCACGTTAACCCTTTTCCCTCTTTGTAGGTGTACTGTAAAGTATAGCACATGTACAAAGTCTGAAACAGTCAGGAGAAATTAAAGCATTTCTCATTCCTTGCGCTTACTTCAAAATGGCGCAGTTTTCTGACTAAACCCTGTCTACTTTATTTAGTAAATAGGGTTTAGCGTCAGAAACCTTGGGTGGTTGCATGGGAATGCCTATGCACCACCCATGGTACGCCCCTGTGGCACTAAGTAATTTTTCACATTATTTAACTAAATCTAAAAAAAGGTTTGTGCCGATTTGCGTCACTTTTGTGACGCAAACACGACCTAAATTCTTAGTAAATCTCCCTCCAAGTCTCTCTCTGCAAAGCCAGACCTTTTGGTTTTATCGAAGTAGTTGTCAGTGCATCGCCCCTCCCGAGTCTTTATTTTCATGTTCACAAAACTGGCAAATTACACCAAAAAAGGTCACAGAGCTATTATTTCGAAGCGTGAGGCCCACCTCAGGGCGAAGGGTATAAATGAAACGCAGACCTCTGCGCCACCCCGGGGTTGCGAGCCCCGGCAAAACAAGCTCCTTCCTGCAGTAGAAACATCATTTTCTCAGCCTTGTATTCTTTAATGGACACCGAAATGTGACTGTAACCCCAGGGTTGTGCGCTGAGCACGAAACGATTGCTGTTGAAAAGCAAAACTCACCCAGAACACATTCTTCAGATTTCTGTTTCCAGGAACTAAGACGAGAACGGGATTACAGAGCACAAGCTGGCCATCTTGAAAGCGATTTGTTGCGACGTGACCGCTATTTGCAAGAGGGCGTCTGTGCGCGCGTGGGACGACAAATAAATTCGAACTGCTCTCTGACAGGCTGCGTCTCCGAAGCCCTGTTATCCGCGTCACCATTAGTTTGAGCTTTCCATGGAGTATTGTCATTGTTTCTGACCTGCGGAACGGTTCCCTCTCTCCTCATATGCGACTGCTGACGTGAATGTATGAGCTTTACAGCTAAGTGCTACATATCACCTTTGACCCAGAAAATGGCTAAGCTTTTTTGTGCTGTTCATTATTCACTTTTTCTGCTCTACTGATTAACGTCTCTGCAGTTGAAAACGAGGCTGACCGTTTCTTGTCAGCAAGAGCCGTATTCTCTTCATTGCCTCACATTATATATATATAGCTTTATAAACCACTGAGGTGGCCCCAGAACTCTGTTATGCTTGGTTGGCAGAGTGGGTGATCCATGTGGTTCGGCCTGATTTTCAACCTTTAGATGGGGTGGTCCAGTACTGTGACTGTGCCCTTAAGTTGGCACAGGGTTTACGGGCCAGATGTACTGCGGTTTTAGACGCTAAGAACCATGGGCCCATGTACAAACAGTATTTTGCGAGTCGCAAATAAATTGCGAATCACAAAATACTGTTTTGTGACTCGGTAATTGGAAGGGGCGTTCCCTTCCAAATAGCGACTCCATAGCCATGGACTAATGCTACCACCTACTTCAAGTAGGTGGTAATGCATTCGCATATGGGACCCCTTCCCCTTTGCAAATGCATGCAAAATTGTTTTTTAAGGACAGGCAGTTTGGTAAGAAACCAAACAAAAACGTTTCATTTTTTTTTTTAAATGCATCCCGTTTTCCATTAAGGAAAACGGGCTGCATTAAAAAAAACATAAAACTGCTTTATTTAAAAGCAGTCCCAGACATGGTGGTCTGCTGAGCCCAGCAGGCCACCATCCCTGGGAGGGCCAGCCATTCCAAAGAGGGTCGCAAAATACGAGTGGCTCATTAATATTCATGAGCCTCGTATTTTATGACCCCATGGGAATCGCAAACAGTGTCCAAGACACTGTTGTACATGCCAAATAGTAAGTCGCAAATTGCGAGTCCCAGAAGCGACGCAAGTTGCAAGTCGCTATTTGACAGGTCGTACATCTGGCCCTACATGTGTTAGTCATGTAGAAGCGTATTTGCAGGGCCATTGGAATAATGCAATTCTGAGGCAGCAGCCTTTGCTGCATAAGTATGGCTATATATAGTGCACTTGCCACATTATCCACTATCTGTTGCATAATTTGCAGATTTCAACAAAAGGTTCTAGCTCAAACAGACAAGGTAACATTTTCTAATAATGTGTGTTAAAGAAGAGCAAAATAGTACTTCCACAGAATTTGTTCCATAGGGATTCATAATTTGCCCTTTCTTTCCACATAATTTAGTGAACCCTGCCACACAATTTGCTCTTCCACTGCGGAATACTTCCAGTCCGGTTATGGCCCTGGTTATGAGGTAGATAAAGCTACGCTTGACCCAACAGACTGCTATCCACTGGCCTTCATGGTTGGATCACTTGGTGTTAAGTTCATAGGAAGACTTTATGCTGAGGGGTGATCCAGGTAGAGTGGTCTTGTAAAGTGCTTGGAAACACAGGTCTTTATCACTCTTCGAAAATCTCCAGCAAATCATTCTGTGTATGCTGTGCTCAGGATTCACATCTTTCAGGCTCTACCCAGCAGGGGGAAGGTTTGAATAAATACTTTCATTTAGACAAAAGGAACACATGATTTAAGTGCAGTCGTGCCTGAAATGTCCGTGTCAGCAAAGCATCATGTTACCAGCTCTAGGCTTTTAGCTAACAAATCAGTGCTGTAAGAAACTGGATAATTGGTTGAGGGAGTAGAAACCCTACTCAAGCAACAATCACAATCCTTGTCAGGCTAAATTCGCTACAACAAAAAAGTCACTAAATTTACCTGTGCTCAACCCTCTGGTAGCTTGGCACAAAAGCAATCAGGGCTTAACTTAGAGGTAACATATAATGCATTTATGTAGCAAACAAACAGTTACAAAGTAAAAAGAGAAGACAAGAGAAATCCCAAAACAGTTTAAAAAATACAGGACATTTCAATAAATAAATGATACCAAACAGGCAAAAATCCAATAAGCAGAACCGGAGAAATTGAGTTTCAAAATGTTAGGTAAGTTTAGCACCTAAAAGTGCAAAGCACCACTCGCAGTCATCTGGTCGCACGAAATGGGAAGAAAGTCACAGGTTCATTCAGACCGCGATGTAGCATGAGCCAGAAATAAGGACTAGGTTAGTCCTGCTGAGAAAGTTACCTTCTCAAAGTCTGGACTGTGTAGAGTCCACATTGCGGTGGAAGGGGCTGCGAGAAGCAGGAAGAGCGTCACGTATGGTCGTCACTGTAGCACAAAGAGCAGGCCTGGAGTTGCAGGCAGTCATTCCTGTAGCACAAAGATTCTGTTGGGTGTAGTGGACGATCGTTGCTGGAGCTTTTCATGGGTGGTCACTGCGGGCTGTCATGCTGTAGAGCAGAGTGCGTATCTAACGCTGCCTTTCGTCGCTCGGGGTGCATACGGGCCCGTTCGCTTTCCCAAATAGCCCAAAACTTCTGGATTTCTCATTTTCCAGCAGAGGAGTGCACTGTCAGGCCAGTCAAGGGTCCAGGACTTGGTGAGGCACCTTTTGGGCATCAGGGTCTCACTCTAGCAGAGTTCAGCAGGGCTCAGGCAGGTTCGGTTGAAGGTCCAGGCAAGTCCAGTTGCTGCAGGTCAGCTGGGCAGTTGCAAGGAGACCTCTGGAACTTGTTGTGTCCGTGTAGTGCAGAAAAGGAGGCCAGCTGACCCTTGGAGTCACTCAAGGTAGCCTGGTATGAATGGAGGAGATCCAAGCTTCCTTCTCAGAAAACAGCGCAGGCCTCAAGCAGCAGGGCCGACTTCTGGGGAACAAGGCAGGCTTCAAGCAGCAGGACAGTCCTTTGGAGAACAAGACAGGCTTCAATCCATGGAGAAGTCCTTTGGAGAACACAGCAGCCCTTCTTTTAGAGTGTCCACAGGTTCAGGAGTCTACCAAAGAGGCTTTCTGAGGATCCAGTATTTATACCTGGTGTCAGCCTTTTACAGAGGGGGAACACCCTGGCCTACTCCCACATTTGGTCCTGGAAGTACTTTCCTTCCCCTGCCACACCTCCAAGAAGTCCTGGATAAAAAACAACAGGTGTCAGGTTCCTTTGTGTGTGTGCTGGAGGCAGCCCATCGAAGTGTAAGTGGGGCAGGGAATAGCTCCGACTCGTGCCATCCTAGCAGGATCGCCCATCCTGCCAACACTTCGTCCCCTTTGTCTCACTGTCTGGGAGGAATACACAAATGTGTACATAGCAAGTGGCAGGGTTAACTACTGTGCTAAATCGTATTTAAACGTTACAATGATCCATTCGAAACTGCTCAAAGGATAAAAGAAACGGCCACCAAACTTTGCCAAGATGGAGACAAAGACCTCCAAAAACAAAAAGGGGATTTATCCTGAGCAAATGCCTAATTTAGGAATGTCCACAAGTGGGCTGAATGTTCTCCACTTTATTTCCAATCTTGCATCAATCCAAGACGATAGTGTAGCTAGCATTACTGAAGCAGTAATATGTTCAAGAATAATACTGTAACCAGCTTTACTGCAGCCAACACGTGTTTCATCCGCACACCGTACAGTGTTACTCACGAGGAGCACTCTCCCTGAGCATTACGAAGATATGGAAATTAGACTATTAATTTGAGGTCTGGATCGGTGTGTGGGCCAGCGACTAGGATACTAAGGATTCAGAGAAGGCATCTAGTTCTATTTACACATGCTGAGCTGTAACTTACATAACGCAATTGAATTGCCCTGAGGAAGTCGGCGGAATACTTATCACAGATGAAACACATGTTGGGTGAAGTAACGATGGTTACAGTATTACTCTTAAATATGTTACTGCTACAGTAACGCTGGCTACTCTATCGCCTTGGCTTGATGCAAGATTGGAAATAAAGTGGCGAACATTTCTAATACAGCGCACTTGTGGACATTCATAAATTGGAAGTTTGCTCAGGATAAATTCCCCTTTTAAGGAATACACAAAGCTTAATAGCAGAGCCATTGCCAGTCATATGATACTGGCAGCAGGCACCAAATGGTTATCGCAAGAAAACACAAACGTTCTAAAAGTGGCATTTCCAGAACTGTGTCTTAAAATCTGACTGTAACATTAAAGAGGATTTAAAATTACAATTCATTTGACATGATGCTTCTAACTGCTCCCAATCAAAAGTTAACACATAATAAATGTAATAAGGTAAACCAATGCTATCCCATGGGAGAGATATGCCTTACAGTAGTGAAAAATGATTTTAGGAGTTTTCCACTACCAGGACTTGTAAAACTTAAAACCACATGTGCTACTTTTTAAACACAATGCACCCTGCCCTGCGGGATTTTAGTGCCTATCTAAGGGGTGAAATATGTATTAAAAAGCATGATTTAGGCATGTCAAAAGGTTTATTTTGCCCGGTGGAATTGGCTGTTTAAAAAGGGCACTTCAGGCTGAAATGGCAGGCCTGGGACATGTTTTAAAGTGCTACCTTAGGGAGTGGCACAATGAATGCTGCAGGCCAACTAGTACCACTTAATTTACAGGCCCTCGTTAGATGCAGCACCATATACTAGGGATATAGGAGTAAAGAAAACAAGTCAATTAGGTGTAAGCCAATTTTACCATGAGTTAGGGAGAGAGCAAAAACACTTTAACATGGATTAGTAGTGGTAAAGTACATAAAGTCTTAAAGCCAACACAAACGAATTCAGCAAAGCAGGAGAAGTGAAGGCAAAATGTTTATGAGAATACCACGCCAGGTGTAACTGGTGCCTTTTGGAACTTATGGTCTTTGTCTGCTCTCATAGACCCAATGGGACTAAACATTGTGACAACAGTGATTGGTTATAGAAAATCCAGCACTGGCTTAATGCAAATTAACACCTTCGGTGCTCATGACGGAATGATTCCATCATGAGCACCAGTGCTCCTATGCTCATGACGGAATCATTCCATCATGAGGACAAGGGCACAAAATCCCTCTGCCGCAAACAGCAGAGAGATTTCCATTTTTTTGGGGGGACCTCGGGAGGTGGGGAAGAGTTTCCCCAACCTCCCAAGGCCCTTTACTCATTTTCAATCTAATGGAGATCGCGTGCATGGCGCACTGTTGTCAGTACAAACTTAGTTTCAGTTTCAATGTTTCAATGCTCATGAGGCTATCTCAGGCCCCCGAGCAGCGAAACACTTGGGAGAGGTATCGTTGAAAAGGGGAGAATCTCCCCTTTCCAATGGTACCCTTCCCTAGTGGATCCCTGCTTGTGGTGTGCCCCAGGAGGGCGATCCCCAAGGAGGGATCCACCCACTACCCACCAAGGAGGGGTGGTGCGGCCCCTTGGGCAAGGGCCTTTACTCCCCCCATTTAATTTTGTCAGAGAGCCTTTCTGCAATAGCCGCTTATCTGCCCCGTCGGGGGGCAGAAAGCCCACTAGGCACCAGGGGTAAATGTTTGTCAACATTCAGGAGTGGGGGCTGCCCAGAATGGGATTGCCAATGCCCCCACCTCCCAAAAAATGATACCACTGTCTTTCTGTCCCCCCCAGGAGGCAGATAGGGGCAGTAGCACCTGATCTGCCCCATGGGGGGGAGCAGAGAGCACACTACGCGCCAGCGATTATGCTGGCTTTTTTTATACGTAGGGGTGGGGGCTGCCCAGAATGGGCATCCCAATGTCCCCATCCACCCAAACAAAGTCGCCACAGTCTTTCGGGGCAATAGCCCACGATTTCCCCCCTTCCCAGGGCGGCAGAAAGCCCATTAGGTACAGACTTTTTTGTGTAATGTGCCTACCTCTGGATTTTGGGTCCTAGCACAGCCGGCACCCAAGGAAACGTAGCAAACCTGTACATTTTTGAAAACTAGACACTCAGGGGAATCCAGGATGTGGTGACTTGTGTGGCTCTCACTCAGTTCCGTTCCCCAGAATCCCTTGCAAACCTCAAACGTTGTAAAAAGAAAAAACACATTTTCTTCACATTTCTGTGATGGAATGTTCTGGAATCTGTGCAGATCCACAAATTTCCACCCACCCCACATTCCCCAAAGTCTTCCGATAAAAATGATACCTCACTTGCGTGGGTAGGCATGGTGCCCGTGACAGGAATCTGCCCAAACTGCAACGTGGACACACCAAATCTTTACAGTGAAAACTGACCCTTTGTTTGCAAAGTGCCATGCTGTTGGTTTTGAACCATAGCTCTGCCGGCACCTAGGGAAATCTAGCAAACCTATACATTTTTAAAAAGTAGACACCCAGGGAAATCCAGGTTGGGGTAACTTGTCTGGCTCTCACCAGGTTCTGTTACCCAGAATCCCTTGCAAACCTCAAACTTTGTCAAAAAACCCACATTTTCCTCACATTTCTGTAGTGGAAAGTTCTGGAATCTGTGTGGATCCACAAAATTCCACCCACCCCGCATTCCCCGAAGTCTTCAGAGAAAAATGGTTCCTCACTTGTGTGGATAGGCCTAGTGCCCACGACAGGAAACGGCCCAAAACGAAACGTGGACACACCATATTTTCACAGTAAAAACTGACCTTTTTTTTTGCAAAGTGTCTAGCTGTAGATTTTGAACCCTAGCTCCGCCCGCACCTAGGGAAATCTAGCAAACCTACACATTTTTTAAAACTAGACACCAAGGGAAATCCATGATGGGGTAACTTGTCTGGCTTTCACCAGGTTCTGTTACCCAGAATCCCTTGCAAACCTCAAACTTTGTCAAAAAAACTACATTTTCCTCGCATTTCTGTGGTGGAAAGTTCTGGAATCTGCGTGGATACACAAAATTCTACCCACCCCCTATTGCCCAAAGTCTTCAGAGAAAAATGGTACCTCACTTCTGTGTGTAGGCCTAGTCCCTGCGACAAGAAACGGCCCAAAACGTAACGTGGACACACCACATTTTCACATTGAAAAAAGACCCTTTTTTTGCAAAGTGCCTAGCTGTAGATTTTGAACCCTTGCTCTCCCGGCACTTCAGGAAACCTAGCAAACCTATACATTTTTGAAAACTAGACACCCAGGGGAATCCAGGATGGGGTGACTTGTCTGGCTCTCACTAGGTACTGTTACCCAGAATCCCTTGCAAACTTTGTAAAAGAAAATCCACATTTTCCTCACAGTACTGTGGTGGAAAGTACTGGAATCTGCATAGATCCACAAATTTCCTACCACCCAGCTTTCCCCCAGGTGTCCCAATAAAAATGGTACCACACTGATGTGGGTGCCCCAATTACCCGCGATAGGCAAGTGCCCATAACGTATTGAGGAGCCATCAAAATGACCTATCACACAACAACTTGGTTTTGCAAGGGGAGTCACCTCGGTTTTTGGCCCCAGGCTTGGCTGCCATCTTGGGAAATCTACCAAACCCACACATGTCTGAAAAATAGACATCCGGGGGTGTCCAGAAAGGTATGGCTTGCGTGGGTCCCCCAATGTTTTCCTACCCAGAATCCCCTGCAAACCTCAAATTTAGCTGAAAAAATGACTTTTTTTCTCAAATTTCTGTGTGGGAAAGTCCTGGAATCTGCGTGGATCCACAAATTTCCTACCACCCAGCGTTCCCCCAGGTCTCCCAATAAAAATGGTAGCTCACTCGCGTGGGTGGGTCAAGTACCCGCGACAGGTAAAGGCCCAAAATGTATTCAGGAGACTTCAAAATGACCTATCACACAACAACCTGGTTTTCCAAGAGGGGTCACCTGGGTTTTTGGCCCCGGGCTCGGCGGCCATCTTGGAACACCTACCAAACTCACACATTTTTAAAAACAAGCATTTGCAATGCAATAGGTCTTGCTTTTGTGAGAGTTTGAGCTATTTGCATTGTAAATGACAATGCCTTTCATTTATGCGTTTTAAAAACTTGCAAGAGGGGCGTAAACATGCACTCTGTACTTATAGCCTTTGCTTACGAGAAGCAAGGTGTGCCAATTTTACTGCCAGCCTTGCTTCTCGTAAGCAAGGACTATCTGTACAAAGTGCGTGTTTACGCACCGCTTGCAGGTTTTCAAAACACATAAATAAAAAGCATAGTCATTTACAATGCCAATGGCTCAAACTCTTGCAAATGCGAGATCTATTGCATTGCAAATGCTTGTTTGGTATACTTCAGTGCGCCACCCTTGGTGCGGCGAACACGTCCAGGCGTAGGTTTCATGCTGGCTGTGCCACAGGAACCAAGATACACCTGACTGAAGACCCCCAATTACAATGAAACCAGTCCTGGGTTGCTTGTGCTCTGGATTAGACAGGACCAGACCTGGCAGTTTGGGCTGGACTGTTCTGACTGGAGCAGGGTGAAGACTGATTTGCATATAGCTGGGTCCAAACTGAGGAGGCATGCTGTGCAAAATAACGATGGATTGGGATGGGACCTAGTAATTACCAGTGGATGGGATTAATTCTAACATTTGATCTATCACATTTTGTACACTGCAGTTACAAAGTGGCATACATCTGTATAGGACTGAGAGGCCTTGCACTGGAGGTGAAGAGGGGCCTTTGATCCTATACAGTATGTATGTGGGGATGTGCCCTGGTAGTATTGATGTGGGAATAAGTCTAGTGCTGTTTCTGACTTTTCCCTTGCGCCGGGGCTGTGCGACTGTGGTGTCTAGTCGCACTGTGCCTCCACAGTGTGAATTGTGGGGCCTCGCGGCTGCTGTATTCATCCCTTAGTGACCCCATGGTATTCACTGCCTTCGGGGAAGGAGAAGTGTCCCGGCCAATCAACTAGCCAAGGCAGAGGGGCGTGTAAGCGAGGCTGGCCTCACAGAGGCGGCTCAATGACCCGCATTCAATGCAAAATGGACAGATGTGTCAGCATGAGGGAGAGGGCGTGTGTGGAAGTGGAAGAGAGGGACTGTCCGCAGGTGAGAAGTAATCGAGAGAGAAGAGACTATAATAGTGTTTTAGAGCAGCTGGGATATAGAAGGCAGAAAGTGAAATCACTCGATTCAATCATGCGCTATCTCACTGACTATCCGAGAGCACAAGGTTGCCCTCTCAAAGCCGAATCACTCGATGTCAGTCTCACTATAGACTCACATGCAGCGTACTCTGTCTCGCAGCATGGGCAGGGATGCACTTTACCTGACTCGCAGTCGCCATCTCACAGTCCCGCAGTCAAATGAAGATGGCGAGAGTTTCACGGTATTCATGTGACTTGCAGGTCCCGTCAAAGCTCTGTAGACACACACTGTCCCACGGTATTACAGATAAGAGCAGGTTTTCACCACCTCTCCTGCCCACACACACACACAGATGAGCAGCAGATGAGTAGGTTCAAAACGGCCGCTCAGTCTCGGAGGCCATGTCTGTGTCCAGGGGAAAGCGAAAGCACGCCATGCGCACGTTCAGGGAGCCGAGCCGTATGCGTGCACATCTCCTGTCCTGCGCGCGTTGAGGGAGCCGAACCTGCGCACATCTGCTGTCCCTTGTGCTAACGCTGCCAGCCGTGCGCGTGCACATGTCCTGTCCCCCTTCGCCCACCAAACCGACAACAATAGGTCTCGCCAAGGCAAGCAGCACTATACCAGGGTGAGAGAAGAGCACTAGAACACAGCTAAACAATTGGGAGAGGGGACCCCCAAAGCAGAAAACTGTGAGGTACCAGTACAAAGAAATAGGAGCTAAAACACTGTGTGAGATTGAAGCACACCTTTAGCTCAGTTTTACAGGGTCTAGTAAAAAGAACCAAAAGGACTTGACATATTCAAATTTCGGACAAATGGAGTTTTAATCTCGGCAGGGCAGATTTTTAAAAAAATGCTACGTTGTGAAAGGCAAGCATAAGCATGGCAAGTTCCAAATGTGCTACATGAACAATAACAAAGTAAAAATGCTACGACTGTCTAGGATCTGCGCCGGTCATGTTTGTATTAACACTTTGAGTGAAGTAGGACTTGTGATACTCGGATGCCAGAGTTGGATTATATCACTCTGTGTTTCCGAAGAAGCTAGCCGAGGTTCAACCAAGTCACCATTTTACTTCAGAATAACCTGCGACCAAAGATCAGAACCTAGAACACCCAAAACAGTCTCTGTGCTAGCTACTCACCTCCTTGGCACGGTCCTTGTGAGAGCAGCAGCAGCAATGAGAGTTCACAATTACAAACACGGGGCACACATCTTTCCTGCTATAATCCATTTGAGCAAAGGCCAGAAGTAGGAAGGAAATGAGAAATTAATCCAACGGGAGAACTCGGACTAGAAGTGCCCAAGATCAGAGTGTGCTAGCCGACAGCAGGGCACAGATAAATGCTAACATCAAACCGGCCACAAGCCACCATGCGGCCACTGTCCCACCCACCGTCTGCACAAAGGCTCGGCCCAAATGTAAACTGAGCAAAGATTATCACACCCTGCGACCCGCAAGTGGCCAGTCATATACAGAAATGTATGGAAACTGATACTATGATATTATGAGCAAGGAAGGACAGGCGAGCATCCAGACAAACTGCACCCGCTGTTCACAGCTCTTAGAGACGACAGAGGGGTTGTATGAAGCGCTGCAGGAAATTCGAGTTATTAGCATTATTATTTGGGCTGGGAATACACCCTGTAACAACTGTTAGTTTGGAATGGCCACTTCATTTGCGGGTCATAATAAAACGACTGCTTTTTCGACCCATTAAACGTATTAAACATACCAATAAAAGTAACACTATGCCACAGTTGTATGATAATTTAAGTGAACATCCGTAAACGGGAAATTTCATGACAGTTTCCAAGGGGCAAAATACTAAAACATGGACAATGCAAGCTCTTGATATCGGAGGCTTTTTATTCCAACAAGGTCGATCCATTGCTTTTAGTTGATAATTTAGCAAACACCGAAGCAATCGTTGTCAATTTCGATCCAAAAATAAGACGGCTTTGAAAGGAAAATTTTTGCGCGCGTTCAGGGAGCCGAGCCGTATGCGTGCACATCTCCAGTCCTGTGCGCGTTGAGGGAGCCGAGCCTGCGCACATCTGCTGTCCCTTGTGCTAACACTGCCATCCGTGAGCGTGCACATGTCCTGTCCCCCTTCGCCCACCAAACCGGCAACAATAGGTCTCGCAAGGTGCATGCGAAACCTAACTAGACACCCGGGGGAGTCCAGCGAGGTATGGCTTGCGTGGGTCCCCCAAAGTTTTTCTACCCACAATCCCCTGCAAACCTCAAATTTAGCTGAAAAGATCACTTTTTTCTCAAATTTCTGTGTAGGAAAGTTCTGGAATCTGCGTGGATCTAGTGTTCCCCCAGGTCTCCCAATAAAAAAAGTAACTCACTCGCGTGGGTGGGTCAAGTGCCCACGACAGGCAAGGGCCCAAAACGTATTGAGGAGACACCAAAATGACCTATCACAAAACAACCTGGTTTTGCAAGGGGAGTCACCTGGGTTTTATGGCCCCACATATTTCTAAAAAAACTAGACACCCGGGGGAGTCCAGTGAGGTATGGCTTGTGTGGATCATTTGACTCGGGACACTAAGGAGAACCCTGTGGGGTATTACATTAGTGCAGACACTGTGATTTCACACAAAAATATGTGGAAAATGTGTTTTTTTCAGCTAAATTTGGAGTTTGCAGGAGATTCTGGGTAGGAAAACGTTGGGGGGGCCACGCAAGCCATACCTCGCTGGACTCTAGTTTTGGTAGGTTTCCCAAGATGGCCTCCAAGCCCGGGGCCAAAATCCCAGGTGTCCCCCCCCTTGCAAAACCAGGTTGTTTTGTGATAGGTCATTTTGATATCTCTTTAACCCCTTCAGTGCCCATGACGAGCTGGACTCGTCATGGGCTGCGGTGGCGCTGTGCCCATGACGAGTCCAGCTCGTCATGAACTCCGCCCGCTAATGGAAGGCGCGGCACTGGGCGGGGAAAGGGGCGGGCATGCAAGGGGTTAATACGTTTTGGGCCCTTGCCTATCGCTGGTACTTGGGGCACCCACATGAGTGAGGTACAATGTTTATCGGGAGACTGGGGGAATGTTGGGTGGTAGGACATTTGTGGATCTACGCAGATTCCAGAACTTTCCACCACAAAGTTTGAGGTTTGCAAGGGATTCTGTGTAATAGAACCTGGTGAGAGCCAGACAAGCTACCCCATTCTCGATTTCCCTGGGTGTCTACTTTTCAAAAATGTTTAGGTTTTCTAGGTGTCCCTAGGTGCCGGCAGAGCTAGGGTTCAAAATCTACAGCTAGGTACTTTGCAAAAAAAGGGTCAGTTTTCACTGCGAAAATGTGGTGTGTCCACGGTGCGTTTTGGGCCGTTTCCTGTCACGGGCACTAGGCCTACCCACACAAGTGAGGTACCATTTTTCTTGGAAGACTTTGGAAAATGCAGGGTGGGTGGAATTTTGTGGATCCACGCAGATTCCAGAACTTTCCACCACAGAAATGGGAGGCAAATGTGGTCTTTTTGACAAGGTTTGAGGTTTGCAAGGGATTTTAGGTAACAGAACCTGGTGGGAGCCAGACAAGTTACCCCATCCTGGATTCCCATGGGATTCTAGTTTTCAAAAATGTATAGGTTTGCTAGGTTTCCTTAGGTGCCGGCAGAGCTAGGGTTCAAAATCTACAGCTAGGCACTTTGCAAAAAAAGGGTCCGTTTTCACTGTAAAAATAAAGTGTGTCCACGTTGCGTTTTGAGCCGTTTCCTGTCGCAACACTAGGCCTACCCACACAAATGAGGTACCATTTTTCTTGGAAGACTTTGGGTAATGCGGTGTGGGTGGAATTGTGTGGATCCATGCAGATTCCAGAACTTTCCACCACTGAAATGGGAGGAAAATGTGTTTTTTCTTTTTTTTTACAAAGTGTGAGGTTTGCAAGGGATGCTGGGTAACAGAACCTAGTGAGAGCCAGACAAGTCACCTCATCCTGGAATCCTCTGGGTGTCTACTTTTCAAAAATGTATAGGTTTGTTAGGTTTCCCTAGGTGCCGGCAGAGCTAGGGCTCAAAGTCTACAGCTAGGCACTCTGCAAAATAAGGGTCAGTTTTCACTGTGAAAATGTGGTGTGTCCACGTTGCGTTTTGGGCCATTTCGTGTTGCGGGAGCTAGGACTACCAACACAAGCGAGGTATCATTGTTCTTGGAAGACTTTGGGGAAAGCGGGGTGGGTGGATTTTTGTGAATCCATGCAGATTCCAGAACTTTCCACCACAGAAATGTGGGGAAAATGGGTTTTTATTTTACAAAGTTTGAGGTTTGCAACGTATTCTGGGTAATAGAACCTGGTGAAAACTAGTCAAGTCACCCCATCCTGGAGTTCCCTGGGTGTCTAGTTTTCAAAAATGTATAGGTTTGCTAGGTTTCCCTAGGTGAAGGCAGAGCTAAGGTTCAAAATCTACAGCTAGGCACTTTGCAAAAAAAGGGTCAGTTTTCACTCTGAAAAAAAAGTGTGTTTACGTTGCGTTTTGAGCCGTTTCCTGTTGCGGACACTAGGCCTACCCACACAAGTGGGGTACCATTTATATCGGGAGACTTAGGATAACACAGAATTGTAGAGCAACTGTTATTACCTATTGACTTTCGATACATTTCTGCCTTCCATGGACAATGTGGGAAAAAGAAGTCAATTTGAAAAATGTCCTAATATTCTCATGCTAGTATGGGTACTCACAATTTCAGAAATGTGCAAATAGCTACTGTTTCTAAACTCTATATTTTTTTTCAATTTCAGAAATACATAGGTGTCTTTCATACCGATTTTTCCCTGTATATATTTTCCCAAATTAATTGCTATATACCCGTAGATAATAAAAAAACATTGCAAAACGCTGCTCAGTTATTGGCTCTGGGTTCGTTGGGTTCTTGGTGAACCTACAAGTCCTATATATCCCCACAACCAGAAAGGTTCGGCGGATGTAGCGGTATATTGCTTTCAAACAGCTGCCATAATTAGGAGAAGTTACAGGTGAAAACGTTAGCATAAATGGCTGTTTTTTTCAACTAATTTTCAATTCTTCCTATATTCAACTGTTAGAGGGTGATTATGATGGCGGGCGCCATCCTAATGGGGCCCTTAGTTTCTATAACAAAACCTTGAAGGATCTCCACATGACCCCATGCTGAATTCAGAATTTTGTCTACATTTCTAAAATGTATAGCTTTCCAGGATCCAATATTGCTTTCATATCCATTTCTACCATTAACTGGAAGAAGGTTGAAAGCACACAAAAAAAATAGCAAAAATAGGCTATGTCCCAGTAAAATGCCAAAACTGTGTAAAAATTTTTGGTTTTCTGACAAAAGTCTGTCAGTCTCTGAATGCTGGGAAAATGGTGATTTCAGCCCCACAAACCCTTTGTTGATACCATTTGCAGGTAAAAAACACAGATGCTTTCATTTGCAGCACTTGTTTCCCATTCCCCACCCCCCCCAAAAAATAATCTTGCGGTATTTTGGCAAATTTCTGGGTCCCCTCCAGGGGAATAAACAAATCCTCGGTACCTTTAGAATCCCCATGATGGTGAAGAAAAGGACGCAAATTTGGCATGGATACCTTATGTGATCAAAAAGTTACAGGGGCCTAAGCGCAAACTACCCCAAATAGCCCATAAAACGCTTAGCACAGGGGGTAAAAGACCTAGCAGCGACGGGGTTGATCGTGACTACTGCTCCCCGAAAGTATTATATTTTCAATTCAAAACCTTGGGCTAGAAACATAGTGTCTTGCAAAAATTCTATATCTGAAAATACTTTAAAAAGTTGAGTAAAAAAAATTAACCACTAAGGTGCCGCTTCCGATACGGGTCGGAAAGCACTCCGACCGATCTGGAGTGTTTTCCGACCAAGCTGGAGTCCTGCAGTCCGACCGAGCGAGTACGATGCGGCCGTATGCTGCCGGACACGGTTCTGTCGGACCCCCATAGAAGTCAATGGGAGCCGGTCGTACGACGCGTACATGGGCTACCATTGACTGAATGGGTACGTCTCGCACAAGGGCGCCCCCTACAGTGGGTACGCGTCGGTGCCATCCGCATCGTACACGCCTGTGTTGGGGGGACCCTTGGGTCTCCCCCTGTGTCCGAGTCGTAGGGCTGCGGGTGTCAGGGGGTCCGACGCAGACCCCCAAAGGCAACCACCCGGACGTTTTGCAAGCCGGACACACCGTCTCGCACAGGCTGTCCGACGCGTGCATCGTACTGACTTGATCGTAAATCACATCCATTGCACACTACGGTTAGCTTACGACCGAGACGTACGGAGCGGGTCTGACCCGGAAATGACTCGGTCGGTGAATTTCATGTAGCTCACATCGTACTTGCTCGCTCATACAGCTGTACGACTCGGGCGGAAAACACGTGTACGGCTCGAAGTTTTTCCGGCCCCATTCGCGTTCGGTGCCCTTCCGACGCGGATCGGAATCAGCCCCAATGTCTTGGACAAAAACATATTAATCCTTTCCAAATAAAAAAATAGAAATGAGGAGGTTTTTTGAAATGATACAGATGTCAATTGTTAAGCAATAGCACCTTTTAAGAGTAATTTGCACTATTTATCAAACATATATTGTACATCTATTCTCTAAAGGAGAAGGTCCATGGGGCATATTATCAAGGGAAACATTGCCGCTTTTTGGGCGCATGGCGCTGAAAAAAACGGCGATTTTTTTATGACCCTATTCACAAGGACACGCTAACCAGCGTTAGCGCGTATTTCCTTGCGACTTTGCATGTCAGCGATCAATATCGCTAATGACATGCAAAGTAGGCGTTCCTCAGCCCAACAACATGGGAATCCTCGCTAACACGGCTTCGCGATATTTACAGGCCATGCAGCAGACCCACGAATCGATAAAAATAACCGCGCTAACCGCGGTTATCGCAGGAATGTAACGCCTGCTTTTAAATTGACTTAGGCATACTGATAATGGGAGGTGGATTGCCAGGTTAGGTCCACACTCCCCTATCAGCAAGCTTCTCCTTAGCGCTGTTAAATCATCGCTGGATTTCACACGCTATTCCTGATAATCGGCATCAATCGCTGGAATTACATCGCCTGTTAGCAAAACGTTGATAATACGTCGTTAACACGGCGATGTAATCCAGCGATAAAGTAAATCGCGCTAAGCGCGATTTGCGATAAGTATCGCAGCTCCTTGATAATATGCCCCCATATCTTTTTTTCTAATAACATAAGTGTGCACTTACATTTCAAGATAGGTTTACCACCAGCTGTTTAACCTATCTGATACGTTTAATTAATTTACCATTCAGAATTTCCTAAAATGTAGGGGCCGTAGTGGGCCCCTCACAGGATTCTACTAGTTAATAGGGCAATCTAGCAGTACTAGAAGGGCTGGTCTGACAGTTCAGTGTGTGGGTTTGTTTTTTGACAGTTTGTGGGCCTATTTTATGGTCTAGTGGGCAGGTTTTTACCGCAATTTTTATGATATCACAACAATTACTCCTGCAGCTTGCACAAGTGCATGCAATCTCCCATAACATGCACATATTCAGTGTATCTTTACAAGTTCAAAACGGCACCGATTTGCAAACGTGGGTCACTTTTTCAGCTATCTGATTCACTAATTAGGTCCCTTTTATATTAGTGCCCAGGCCCATTTTCTGACTCAGTCTGAAACTGGCTACACATAATTCAGTTTCCCAGCATCTCTGTTTAGGAATTGCAAGTCTATATTGTTTTCAACGATATGTACTTGAACATCAGCCTCTGAATCTTTCATTTGTTCGAGTGGTTAAGTATGTCTAGCTTCTGCTATTTTTTCCCATGTTTCATCAAATCATTGTTCTAGCCCAATCATACCTTCTTTAAACATTTTGAATGGTCATTGTCTTTATGATTATTTTCTTTTTAATAGTATTTTGTAGTGCAAACATGACCCTTGCAGAGCCCTTTACAAATTTACAGAGAGCAGAGCAGGAATAACAATAACATCATATTCAAGTAAAAATGAATGCGGAACATAAAAAGGAGGGTATGCTTTACAATGATCAGAGAGCAGGGGAGATAAACCAATAAAAACAAAATATAGTCCAGACAACTGCCAGTAATTGGCAATCACCAAAAAGTTGGTAAATAGTCGCATTATTGGTAATGGTAGGTATCCAGATCATTAGCGAGCGGGGAAGTCTGCACTGAAATAGAGCCTCTTAAATTACATGGGAAAATTGTGCGGATGCTGGCACTTACAGGGGCGTGGCTGTGGTGCCACTTTTACCCATGTGTAGCTGGGGATCACACATAATATTTCTATAAAGTTCCCATCTCTAAATACTTTGCATTAACAATAAAGGCCTGATTCCGACTTTGGCGGTGTGCCGCCGGGTCCACCCCGACGCCACACCGCCAAAGCCGTGGTCAGGCCACAGGCCCAGATTAGGAGTTTTCTTCTGTCTGTCGGGCTTTGTTTATGACGTTGCCACAGTGGAGCCTTGACAATGGGCACTGCAATGGGAATGCCAAAAACACTCCCTGCACAGCATGGACGGATAAGTTCACGTCATGCAGGAACTGGGGTGCATACATACCAGGGGTCACATGTGGGTGCAGAGGCACAAAGGGGCCCTGTGAGGCCCCCTTCATTTACTCTTTGCCAGAGTTTTCATGGAAGAGGAACTGCCACGAAAACCATGGTGGAGAGGAAACTCCTAATATGCTTGGCGGGACCGCTGTGGTCTCCTGACCGCCGCAACACAGCCAGGGAATGGTGGTTCCCTGGCAGCTGTGGCAGGACAATGGCAGTCCGCCCATCCTAATTGTGATACGGTGGTTGGGAGACCGTTGCTGGTGTGCCCCCACGAGTCTGGCGGTCAGTGGATTGCCAGACTAGTAATTAAGCCCTAAGTGTGGCCATTAGTGTAATTGATAAATTTAATTTATTGACCTCAGTTTATCAGATTTATAGCACTCTGTTATCCAGTTACTGGAAAGTGTGTTGATCTGAGCGCTTATAGGCTATTTTCCCATAGTGATGGTATATTTTGATATCCATATTGCAGCAATAGTCAATGAAATAGAGATGGAGGGATGGCGCTCTATAATAAGCCAATCCACTCCTTCATTCAGTCTGGTATGTGTCTACGAAGCACAAACAATCCATCTTTGCTCGCACATGCAAAAGGCATGTGGGTTAAGGGATGTAACTTGCTCTATTACAGACCTCGACAAATCCTGACCCATGTCTTACCTATTAGGATGGCTGACCAACATGGGTATTCTTGTCTAACGCTGCTCTTGTGTTCCTTGGTGCAATATCAGTCATTTCCCCTTAATATGTTGACCATATTACAGGAAGTACAGCTCAAGCTACTTTGCTGAGAAGATGTATTTACAAGTCTTCGGCCCTCAGCCTGGCTAATGCTTCATTCCTTTTCGGAGCCCCCTTAAGATTGCTTGATGGATTGAGACTATATCCTTCTTGAAATCAGTATATTACGTTTTTTCTCATGTACAGGCAAACCTGGGTGGTGGTAAAATCTCCTGTGCTCACATTGTTGATGTACCGGTGTGTGAGAACGCTCTTCCCTTGGTTAGACAAGAAAGCCTATTATGTGAGATGGTGATCCTGTCAGTAATCTTGTGGTGCTTCTCCAAAAGGGATTCCCTGTTATTATTCAGTGCACTCTGAAGGTTGCTTGATGTAGTAAACAGGTTTGGAGCGATTCCCACCATGACAGAGGAATCCTTTGATGGGTAAAATCTTCTTCATTGCTTGAGGGTGGGAACTGCTGAAGTGGAGCAAAAACTCCATGCCAGTTGACTTTGCATGGACACTCATAGGTAACATCACATGATCCAACAGGATTTTAAGATCCAGGGCTATAAGGCCCTCACTAGTTGTAGCCTGTAGTTCCCATTTGGAATGATGAGGTCTGTAGAGCTACTTGCGACCTCTCATGCTTCCAGGGAGCTCAACTGATCTGCAAGGGAAACTGCATTGAGGACGAGAACCGGGCCTGAATTTCTAATTCCCTAATTACTGCTTCATTCCTCAGAGGCCCCCCAAGGTTCACCCTGTATTCCCTGCTAAGTTCACACCCCCCTGATTTAATGGAAACCATGCTATCAATAATTCTGGGTGTGCAGAATTTACACCCACCCACATGGGAACCTTCTAATGCGGCCATTTACTTGATTGCTGGGTTGTGGGTATAGTTGGGCAAGCCACTGAAAGCTCAAGCAAGGCTCGAGCCTGAAGCCTGGCTCTGGCTCAGCTCAAAGTCCTGGTGGAAACTCGAGCCCATTATGAGCCGAGCTTTCATTTAGGACCTGCCTGTCACCATCCCTTTACACAGGATGTGACTTTATGGTCAGAGCTGTTGACTGTGGAACTGGGAAACCCAAGTCTCCGCGTCAGCTGAACATCCTGTGATAATGTGCAAATCACTTAAATCTCCCTGTGCCTAAACAAAATGACTCCAATACCTTCAAGTTGAGTTCAGCTATATAAAAAATGCGGACAAAATGGACTAAGAGGTGATAACAAAGACTTAGCATAAGTAAAGTAGAATAGGTACCATTTAGTGGCTGGTTTGTATGAGCTGCAACCGGAAAACCTGGATAAACTGCTGATTCTCCACTTAAACTGTGTGAATTTAGGCATATATTTTATTTCACCAAAACTCGCAAATGAAACTACTTTCAATTGTGTGAGTTTAGAATTTCAGTTGTACAAAAACCTATTGTGTTTTATTAGCCTATATAGTTGCTCTTTAATAATCTGGGCCACATATAGGTTTTATGTGTTCGCTGTCTTGCCTCCAAGTTCTCGAATGGATCAGGTGTAACGCCTATCACTTTTAATAAGTACTTCTCAGTGCAGTGCTATAATATGACGAATTAATGTCAAAGCTTCCACATGTTAAAAAAATACAGTTTTTTTAATGTTGGTGAGACTTTATAATATTTTACGTGATGCTTATAATTTACATAGTAGACATTTTCAGGGCTCGGCCCCTGAACGGGCTCGAAGATCCGAGCCAGACCCTTGGCTTGGCTGTCCCTTATAATTTGGTGATTCACCCATCTCAATTGCTGGGTGAGTGGAAAGAGCTTTTTGAAGGCATGCAACCAGTAAGAAATGAATTTAGTCCCCCTTCAGTAACTTGACTGATAATAAGAATGTCATTTATTTATCATTTTCAAAGGTTAATTTATTTTTCTTTCACAGTCATACAATTAAAACTGCCTGAAGCGTAGAGCGAGAAGCAGCTTCAACACATGCACATTGGCAGTTATAAATGACTGAGCTCGACCATTCTTAAATCTTGGCCCAGCAAACAGATGCCGCATATCTCTGAACCGCCTGGGTCCCTGATGTTGCTTCGGATAGCACCTATCTTTCGAGGGATTATCCCTAATTAAGTCATGCTAAGAAGGAAGGCCTGCTTGGACTTGCCCACCCCTTCATCCGACCCTCTCAGCTCTGTAATGAGTGAGACGTGATAAGGCACTTACAGAAGGATTGCCTAACCACAACAGAAGGGACTTTGTAAATTGAGCATTTCTTGACACTGGACTTTTTAAATAACTAGTAACCTGTTCTTCATGTAGTGCTACCTTTGACAGATATGCCACTTCAAAGCACTGTAAATAACAGGTGATAGTACTACGGAACTGAATGGTACTGAAAGCATTTGATTGGTGAAGGAAGGAAGGCGGATCCTCCCAGGGGTGGAGCTTGGTCAGTAAGACTGTGGGCCTGAGATTTTCCGACAATCACGCTGGCTAACTATTATATGAGAAGCCGCGCTTGAGGGGGGCTTAAGGGCCAAGGGAAAGGAGTGTGGATTGGGAGGGGTACTTAAAACACAGTATTTTGTAAAATACCCATTTTTAAGAACTTCAAAACAGAAGAGAGTGTGTGTGTGTGTTTGTCTGAGTGAGTATTTAAAAATCCCAGGAGAAATCTGACAACTAGTTACTAAATAATACATCTATTAGGGAGGTGTAACACCCCAAACACCCCCACCCCGAAGCTACGTCCCTGGATCCTCCTTGCCATGGTCCAAGGGTGTGACCTGCAGATTGCCCATGGATTTTACTAATCACTGGTCTTCCTCAACAGCCTTAATATGATGGACAGGCTTTAACTTCCTAATAGTTTTTATGTTTTACTTTGACTCTTTACTGCATCCATGCTGAAGCGAACAAGTACGTCTGTACTTTGTTGAATGCAGAAGAAACGAAAAGAATATTGGTGCTTAGAATTAGTGTGAAGTGAGGAGGCCGGCATGTGTAGACTGAGTGGGGTTGGGCTCGTTGGGCCGAGATTTTAGAGTTCAAATAGTTGGAATTATCACAGGAGCTTGCATGAGACGACGAATGAGCACCAGTTGAGCCACAACGAGGAAGAACTAATGCGTGGATAATTGTTGGATAATATCTGAAAACCATGAAATGCGTCTGAGAAAGATGTAAAAAGTGCAAATAGGGTTCAACATGCCATTAGTCCTCAGAAATCAGTAACTGGTTCAAGAGAAATCCGTTTCATGTCATGAGGAGAACCTAAAGCGGTGAAAATATATGTCCTCAACTAGAAGGGAAACAAAGCCTGAAAGAAACGAGTGTGCAGGGTGACTGACAATTAGCCACCTCAGCTGCCATTTAAGGATCCATGAGTCCTCCTCAGAATTTTGAGCAGATGAGACGTTCTCTTACTGTGCACCAAGAACTCATTCCTCATCCAATGGTCATCATACCCATTTGGGGCAGATTTACAAGCCCCCTGTGCCTCATTTACGCCGCCGTTGCGTCACTTCTGTGACGCAGTGGTGGCGTAAACCTTGCGCCACGTTGCACCCTATTTACAATGTGACGCATCTGGGGAGATGCATCACGTTGTAAAGCCCTGCGCCACATGAAACCTGTGTCAGGTTTCACGTGGGCGTTATGGCGCAGGGTGAGCATAACCTCGCAGGTACGCCTCGTATACGTGACGCAGTGAAATCTACAAGATTTCAATGAGTCACTGAGTCATTTTTACGGCCATGCTGAGTCAAAACCCTTGCTTGAAGCAGGCGCAAGGAGTGACGCAGCATGTTAAGCATAGGGCGCCCCCGAGCCTTGCGACGCGACTCCGGCAATGCGCCGCCTCAGTGGTGGCGCACAGGTGGTTTTGCCTGTCGCAAGTGTTCTGGCGCATCCCTGCTGATTTGCAGAGATGCGCCAGACCTTGTAAATATGCCACTCGGGCTGTAAAACAGTCAGCCATATAATTTCTGTATTTTTAAATTTGTTCATATGGTTTTAACACAATTACGAGTGACAATAGTCACAATATTGCACACTCGTAACAATATTTCAATGTGCTAGACAGCAATAATTACCCCTCATAAGAATGTGACTCTATTCAAATATTTTTGCTCTATGCTTTTGTTCCTCAATTATTATGCTTTTCAATGAAAAATGAAATTAGGGTTCCATGCACATGAATGTGTACATTTACTGCGCAAGAAAATGTGACCTTCTACATTTCCAAACACGGGTCTTTTTTTTCCTTTTGCTTAGAGACTTTATAAATGCTCCAGCTGAGCTCCTGTAGTAAACATATAACAGCTCACAGATGTAAATGAGGAAAGGAGTCGTCTTTATTCACCACAGCATCTCAGCTCTACATGGAACTCCTGGTACAGTTTCCCAACTCTACCATTCCCAAAGAAAGTATGAATATGTACTGTACTATTGAGCATATATACCACAATATCTTCCTTCCTTTAAAGCAAGAAAATAAAAATATCTTATAATTAACTAATAAATAAAAATGTAACAAATTTATAAATAAAATAAAATAAATGTAAATTAAATAAACATTAATTAAATAAACATTAATTAACATCATCCAATAAATAAAAATATACAAAACTATGCATAGAATTATTGTGCAAAAAACTACATACCCACTTTAGAACTTAAAGAATAATAGTAATCAATCCTAACCCAACCTATGAGGAATCTTTCTAACCCTTTTAGTCTTGCGCAGACCACCTGTGGTAGACATAGAGGGGCAGATTTACTAAGAAAGTCATGCCACACACCGCCGCAAGAAAAATTGCTGAGCTGATTTGCTGATAGTTCGAGAGCAGAAATGCAAGGCAGCGCAAAAGGCAGAGATTGGCGCTGCCCTGTGTTACTCTGGATTTACTAAGCCATGCTTAGCCACGCAAGGTGGCTTTGCGTGACTTTCTAAATCACATTTAAGTGCATTTGCCGCCTTGCGGGATGCAAGAGCAACACAAGCCCTTAGTATTTGTGCCCCAGAAACTTATATCAACACATTCTTCAGCACCTGGATGCAATGTGTGAACCTTCAGTTCTGTCCAGCCTCTGAACACATTCCACCATACATTCCCTTTAGCTCTGACAGCATTCCCATAAAAATTATGCTACTTTGCTGAAGATACTTGGTGCCTGCATGATGGCTTCAAGTAAGCCTGGACATGGCTCAACACTATCCTGAGAAATAACATTCCCCAAATAGTCTATGGAGTCTATCGCAAAAACACATTTGTCTCTAGTGGCTACAATTTCAGCATCATACAACCTGGGCAAAAGGCTCTTCAAAATGTCATCATGTTCAAATTAACTTTCCCTGCCACTAAGATGTCATCCTGGAAAGTCATCATTCCTTTGAACATTCTCCATCTTTCTTTGAAAGACAGAGGCAGTTGAAACCAATCCAAAAGGCATTCTGCTGAATTGAAATGTGCCCACTGGAGAGACAAAACCATAAGATGCTTGGGCGAGGGATCTAATGCTACCTGACGAGACACTGAAGCCAAAAGAATCATAGAAAAGTACTTAGCTTCAGCAAATGTGGTGACAATTAATCATTGGATGAGGATGATAATCAACCCCAATCTCTTTGTTCAAGCTGTGTAAATCGATGCATACCTTCAAAGTTCTGTTTTTTGTTTTGCCTCAACCAAAGGAGATAATCACAAAGATGATTCAATTGGTTCAATAACTCCTCTCTCACACGTCAGTCTAAGCTCATCTACCAAATCCTCTCTTACACATAATGGAACTTTTCTCAATGTGTGTTTGCCAGGTGTGACTCCTTTAATCATAATCTTATGTTTACAACCCTTGATCTGCCCTAAATTGTCCAAATAAACATTCTTGAAAGCATCAGTCCAATGTTTTTTTCACATTCACAGGCTTCACACACAAGCAACACTTGTTCATTGGTTCCAGGCCTTAATGCCATGCCAAACAACACCTGATGGTACCATCCTAGGATGTTTAAACCTTTCTTTGAAACATACACTTTTCCCTGTTCTTAAAACTTTGAATTATTACAAAATACCCCATTAACTCATTTCTTATTGCTTGATAAGAAACAGTATTTCTATTAGGTGGTTCGAACTCTTTGTTGCAACAATTTTCTTCAAATAACTCTTTTGTGATCAATGTCATTCTAGCACCAGAGTCAACTAATAGATCGAGATCTCTATCCACCAAAATTCTTTTATAAGGATCAACGCATTTATCAGATTTTTCCTTGAACACCAATATAACATTCTTATTTGAGGTTTTTCTTGAGGAAAAGTCAATTTCCTCTTGTATCAAACAATTGATTATTGCACTACTCTAACAGACTTTGGCAAAGTGCCTTTCTTTACCACAGTTATGAGAAGTAGCTGACTTAGCTGGACAACAACGCCCATTGGGGAGGAGTGAGGAGAAACCACATCAAAAGCTCATACTTTTCTGTTTGAAGAATATACTCCTCTCATCTTACCCCCACCAATTTGCTTTGACTAAACCCTTTCCGAAAATGTATTTCTTGGATGCCTGTTCTTTCATCAAATTGTTTTTTCCAGTCTAAGCACAGCATCCTGAAATTCATCTACCTGTTCCTCTTCATCTGCTACATCCAAAGGAGGCAAACATTTAAAAAGAGCTTGACATGAAAATCCTAAATTATGTTCCAAAATATATTTTGTACGTTTTGCACTGAATCTGTTTTCTCCTATCAGACCTAAATGTTTAGTGAATGCTCTAAACCTGTCACGGCTAAAATGATGATCACTGGAGTTGTGCCACACCTGAAAAGTAGTGATTAAAACTACTCCAAATACTTGAACATACCTCAAAAGATAGGTTTTTAAAAAACATTATTGATCATTTTTGTAACGTTACAGTAATACAAAGCATTAGTGCTCACTGTCATGACATAATGTCTATGGAGTATGAAAAAGGAACATCATAATTAAAGGTGCATATCGAAAAAGCGCTATCACAGTTTTTACATAGGCAGGTAATTCTACCACAATTCCCTGGCCCTTCTAATACTGACAATCGGCTATGCAGGTGTACAGCAGCCCCTTCAAGTCCATAAGAGGAAGGTTGCATGAAGAAATGAATCAAAAGCATGTAATAGCTACATGAATATCTGGTATCTAGCATTATAAATTCACCCCACACCAGTTGGCACGCGTCCCTGTTCTATTTGCGAATCAGATGACAAATTAGTAGATGTCAACATACATCAAAAGATAGATTTCAGAAATTTGTGTTGCTGTAATGCAGATTGAAAAGATAATTCCAAACATGGATAAAATTATGGCACTTTAGCATGACTATAAACTGATTGACTTTGTATGCAGTGTAGACACCAATACTCTCCGAGTCTGATCGCAGATGATGCTGGTACAATGTTGACACTGATGTGCTCTCTGGATGATCTGAGATGGTGGTGATACAATGTGGACACTGATGCGCTCTCTGCCTGATCCAAGAGAGTGCTGATATGATGTGGAAACTGACATGTTAAAGGCATGAATAAAGATGGCTCCTATGCCACGGCAGAAGTTGATGTGACAAGAAATTGATACACCAGTCTATTTCAAATGAGGCAAAGACTTGAAAATAGTTACAGCTTAAAAAAATTGCATCCGACACAGCCTCACCATTTCTACTCAGAAAGCTTGAAATTGACCGCTCCGATGGTAGCATAGAACCCAGCACCTGGGAACAATGCGAGTGAGTCAGTCCATGCATACAACGAAGTGGGAGGAGGAGACAGAGTAACACCAGTGCTCCAAACATTACTTAACAATAAGGTAAAATAACTACACAATCATAATCCCAAATGATACTTTCTCGATAATGTAGTATGCTGAAGACATTCCAAACCTGTTCAGAATTATGTGGAATGAAGAACGGCTAAGATTTTTGCACACGTCAGGTTGAGAAGTTTATCACCAAATTTGTAGTAAATATATAACAGCACACAAATGTATATGAGAAAAGGAGTCATCTTTATTCGCCACAGTCTTCAGCTCTCCAGGAGGCCACTTACATGGAACTCCCGGTAGAGTCAAAGCACAACATTCAAAAAGTAACTTTGACTATGTAATGTAGGACTGAGCATAAATACAAGTGCTCCCTTATGATCCTTGCCAAAAAGGCTGCTCAGAGATTAAACTTTTAATTGTTTCTCATAGTTAACTGACACAAAGACATGCGGGCCATTGTGCATCATAATTCAACAGTCTAAGCACAGATGGAGAAAAATAAATAGAAAAATAAATGTTTAAGTCCAAGATAAATATAATTCTGAAGAATTGAACAATGTCCCCCACATCCATGGGTGCACTTTTTTTTATAGGAACATGTTTCAGGTATCAGCCTGCAGCCCTGGTTTGTGCCATCATCAACAGTGTTTCTACAAAATGTTCTTTTAATATATTGTGATAGTGGTTAAAATGAAGCATTAATAATGGAATCATTGATGAAACACATTGACCATTATTGTTATCAACATTTTAGAAGGAAATGGCACATCATGTAGTTAATCATCATACACGTTCATGTTTAAGTTAATTTCTGTATGTTCATAAATATATCACATTCAACAATATTGTCCTTTAAAGAAGTAGAATGTGTTCGGTGTAGGGAGGGCTCACATTGTGTATAAATGCAAGTTGTGTTGCCCAGTGGAGTACAAAGAAAAAATAGCACCAGATTTAGAATGTAGTGCGAAGCATAAAGACAAATGTTACTAATAATCTTATATTATGCAATAGATTTGAAGCTGGAAACCTCAATGGCATTTCAACTCCTTCATTATTCTTGGACCATTTGATGTTTAGGAACGTTTTGAAGGAATGTGAAGTGCTGTTTCCACTGAATATATGAAACAACTAAGAACTCTTTTATATTTATAGGTTGCAAAAGTGTAGTTTGCTTGTTTATAACCTATCCTAACCATGTCAATAATTCCAATACGTTCCTGTATTTTTTGCTTCTCTTACAACTACAGCATATTCCTCTGTATATAATCATTTATTTGAACTATAAATATGTACCTATATATGTATATTGCTTTGTATAAACATGTATAGTAATTATGTTTTTTAAAATATAAATATTCATTAGTTCTGCTTAAAAATTTACATATTACAGATAGTTACATTATTCTAAGTTTTAACATGTATATAGGTGATTGCATAAATAAGTAAATCTTTTATCATAACTGTTTATCTACAATTGCTTCACTATTGAATAACAATAAAAAACAATATATTTATAACTTTTCTTCTAATTCAGCATATCCAATGCAGTACCTCATACCACTCTCAATATATCCTCTACCTCAACTCTCTCACTCATCTCAAACCTCATTCTACTCCTCTTTCCAATACACTACCCCATTTCTCACTCTACACCTCTCTCAATATATCCTCTACCTCTACTCTCATTCATCCCAAACCCCATACCACTATTATGAGCCCCGAAATAAAACTCTCTAGACTACTGCCTAGTCTACCCCTCCTTGCATCACCTCATACCTCTTTTACTATTCAGATCTCCCAAACAAGCCTTTCTAAACTCTTTCCTCTGACTCTTCCCCCTACACCTCCCTTTTACTGATCCCAAGCCTCCTCTTCTATCCCTCCACAATCCTTTTCAATCTGAATAACATGTCCACCTCTCAAATTAATTTTCATATTTCAGTATACTAATTCACCACTAATCCTTTATGGGTTCCGGAGTAGCATGCTACTCGCCGAAAAAAGCACTTCAACACCCCATTCAGGGGTAGCAAGCACTATATAAATGAAACCCTTTTCCCCTTGTCTATCCCTCCTCTATTCTTGTCAATCCAAATAACTGAATAACGTATCCGCCACTCAAATTACTTTCATATTTCACTATACTAATTCACCACTAATTGTTCATGGGTTCCGGAGTAGCGTGCTACTCGCAGAAAAAACGATTCAACGCCTCGTCAGGGGTAGTAAGCACTATGTAAATTCTATTACAATACAATCAAAACATTTTAAAGCTAAACAGGCAGTCAGAAGTGCAGTTATCTAGCAGGCACTATGGTCATGATTTCAATAGTGCAGCAGGTGAAGTGGCACCAGAAAGCTCCAGGCACCCCACTAAACACTGATTATTGCTATATTTTCCAACTAAACAGGCAGTCACAAGTGAAGTAACCTGTCAGGCACTAAGGTCATGATTTGAATGGTCAAGAGCTCCTGTAAACACATAATATTGCTGTATTTTACTACTAAACATGCAGTCATACGTGAAGTTATCTAGCAAGCACTAGCACCATGATTTTAATAGTGCAGCAGGTGCAGTGGCACCGGGACCAAAAGTGCCAGGCACCCTACTAAACACCTGATATTGCTATATTTTATTCTTAAACAGGCAACCACAAGTGCCGTTATTTTACAGACAACAGTGTCATAATTTGAATTGTGCAGCAGGTGCTGTAGCATCAGGCCCAAAAGTTATCAGAACTTATTTAAACATATAATATTGCTATATTTGACTACTAAAGAGGCAGCCACAATTGCAGTTACCTTGTGTGAGAAGTTGGCCTGGTATATGATGTTCACTAGTTAAAGTGACCACCCTGTACCATGCCAAGCAAACCTTATGGTGTGATTGTAAGTCAACCTTTTCGGACTAGCTGCCCTAGTGGTAGCGTAGGCTAAGCAGTCTTTGAGGCTAAACTCGTTAAAGCGTGTTAAGCAGGCTGTTTTACCATATGTAACCCCCCTTTATACCAATGAAAGGACACCACACAGATATATATTCAAAATATATATGTATTTATTACTCAAAGTATCCCCTAGACTCTTTATGAGCACAGGAGCACAAATCGTTAAACAAGAAAGTATTACAATATACAGAAGTCGCACTTTATATGGATAGGCCCTGGTGGCCGATCAAACCATATACTAAAATAGTGGTATAAGTACCACGAACAGGAAAGGGAAAATGCCTAGGGCCTCTAGAATCGCTGGGCCTACAAGGAGCTAACTTCAGTTAGTGACCAGGAGGTCCACGGGTCGCGTGTGCAGTGAGGAAAGTTACACGCGGGCTCCCATAGGTTTTCAATGGGTGCGTAAAAGTTCAAAAGTTACTGCTAGAAGGGTCTTCTGGATGGACTACGAACTTAAGACTTAAAACACAGACACTAGAGATGTTTCTCTACACTTGGGCACCGGAGTGCCAGCTTTACCTCACCCACAGGAAGCGGGTGCATAGGTCTCGAAGTGCGTCGGGTTTCGTCTATCGATTCAATGGAGCCTGATGACAACGATGCTGCAGGCGGTCGGTCCAGAAGTGATGAGGTGGATCCAAGGGTGGATCGGAGTTGTAGAAGACCTGAAAGCAGAGGGGACAGTGTTCACAGTCACTAGCCAGTGACCGGCGTGGCACCAGGTAGGTACCAGGCGATGTCGGGTGCAAACAGGCAAAGAGGTGTAGCTTGTCTCTGCAGCCACGTGGTCCCTGAAGGTCGACGACGTCCAGGAGTCGGTTCACGAGCTGTCCCACGCAGGTTCTCGCTGTCGGCGGTGTCGGCGGCTCAAAGGAAGCAAACAAGCCTTGGCAAAGGCAGGAGTCGTGGAAAGTAAAGAAAGCTGATTGTTCTGACCAGCAAGGTCAGAGGGGCTGCTCTTTTGGAGATCAGCAGGGGCCAGTCTGGAGCAACTAGACCAGCATCGTAGATTTCAAGGTTCATCGCCAAAATGGCCACTAGCCAACGGGCCAGGGACCGGGCAGGTGCGTCGAGATGCAAAGTGCAGAGGGGCCCCACGCAGATCGTGGAGATGCTGGAGGGCTCACCTTTGGTGCAGATGCTGCTCGGATGTTGGGCTTCTCAGGACCCAAAGCACAACTTGGAGGGAGCCTCTGTTGTTGCGCTTGCAGCTTGTCGTGGGTCTTCCAAGATGGCTGGCTCCACGTGTCTCGGTGCCTCCACGGGTTCCTTCTTTTCAGGGACTGTGGATCGGGAGGTGAGAGGTCTGGAGGTCCAGGTCTTGTTGGGCTCTGGGCTCGGGCTCCGGCAGGAGGCGGCGGCAAAGCAGATGTCGAATAGCTGGTTGGTGCTTGCGTTAGCAAGATGGTCACTTCCTGACCATAGGGGAGATTTCCTTATGTCCTCTGTGCAGCAGAGCATCGAAGTTCCCGTCTTGTTCTTGTAGTTAAGTTGATTCCAGGATGTCTGAAGTCTTAGGACACAGCTCCTACCTTTAAGCGGATTCTAGGGGCCAGACTACCTGCTAGGCCCCTCCCTAATGGTGGGACCAGGAAGGGGGGTGGTTACACCCCCAATCCTTTGTCCAGCTCGCCCCAGGTCCGGAGCTGGTGTGCCCCAGGACCGGTTTGAACTGGCATATGCACCGAGGCTCCTTGTGAGCCTCAGGCATGTCTGATTCCATTCAAGCCCTACCTGACCAATACACAAAATCCTGTCTGGGGTGGTGCTCGCACCTCCCCTGGCAGGAAACCCTTTGTCCACATCTCCCAAGCTGGAAGGACTCCCAGCAGCAGGAGGGCAGACTTGTGTCTGTGGTGGCAGCATCCATTTTGTGGAGCTGAGGCTATGTCTGATTTTACCCGGGTTTCAGTTACTGTACATGTCGTGTCCCTCTAGAAGGGTGGAATGCTAACCCCGTCACCAGAATTGGCGAGGGGTTAGTATTCCAATTCGTATGGCACCTTACTCGACATGTTTTGATAAAGCCAAACCAAAGATAGCATTTAACCGCGAGGTTCATAATGCACTTAAGAGTATATGGTATGACGATATCTGGAAACGGTAGAAGGAAGTTGTTCCGACCACTGCAGACAGGCTCAGCTCATGCCAGAGCACCATCTCACATGGAATCAAGCACTCTGCCTTCAGGATTGTCAAGGCCTGCCATAGGAGTGACTTATAGGTTGACATGTGTCCCATGTAAGGTTAGGTATAGGTATACTACACCCAAGTAAGAGGTGGTTACACCAACTTACCCCAGCTGAGGGATCAGCCAGTTGTGTCAAATTGCTAGGCCAGGCCAGGGGTGGCACAATACATGCTTCAGCCCCTGGTAGGCCTTAGATACACCAATGCCCTGGGTACCTAGTGTACACTGGTACAGGGGCTCACAGGGTGATCCAATTCCAATTGGTTATGCACCTAGGGTGCATAGTGTCAATTTAGTTAGAGAGAACAGCAGGCTGGGGGTCTGATTAGCAGGCCCACAGCCTCAATATGTCAAAAACCAGTGAAGCAAAAAGCAACAATTTGGGGTGACCATAGGATAGCAGACCCTACTCTCCTACACCTTGCAGTTAAAAGGGACTTGATTTGAATGGTGCAGCAAGTGCATTGGCACTAGAGCCAAAAGCTCTAGGAACCCCTTTAAACCCAGATTATTGCAACATTTACTGTTAAACAAGTCAGTTACAAGTGCATTTATCTAGCAGGCAGTAGGATCATGATCTGAATGGTGCAGCTGGTGCAGTAGCACCAGGAACAAAAGCTCTAGGCACCCCACTAAACACATAATATTACTATATTTTTCTACTATACAGGCAGACACAACTGTTATTATATTGCAGTTAAAAGGGGTTTGAATTGAATGATGCAGCAGGTGCAGTGGCACCAGGGTCAAAAGCTCTAGGGACACAAGTGCAGTGATCTAGCACACACTAGGGCCATGTTTTCAATGGTGCTGCAGGTGCAGTGGCACTGAGGCCACAAGTTGCCAGAACTCCTCTAAACACCAAATATTGCTATATTTAGCTACTAAATAAGCAGTCACAAGTGTAGTTACCTTGCAGGCACTAGGGTCATGATTTCAATGGTGCAGCAGGCGCAGTGACACTGGGGCCCAAAGCTCTAGTAACCCCTCTAAGCACCAAATGGTGCAATATTTTACTACTAAACAGGCAGCCACAAGTGCAGTTACCTTAAAGGCAATAGGTCATGATTTGAATGGTGCAGCAGGTGCAGTGGCACCAGGGCCAAAAGTTGTCAGAACTCCTCTAAACACATAATATTGCTATTACATCAATTAATTCTATTATTTTACTTTTCATTTAGTTTTTCAAAAATTTGCTATTACTTACCCGCACTATACCACTAGTAACAGCACAATATATTGCCTTTTTGTACATAAACAAGTTATAACACTTTAACAGACTTTCTATAACTTGTATTGTACAACTACTCAGCAAGCTACAACTTACAACAAAAAACTGCTTATTATTAATCACATAGTTGAATTCTAATGCATTTACCAATGCTTGTTTTGCTCTGGAGTCCTCAAAGCTCCCTGCCATGCTTTCGTCATGCTCCCTGTGTTAAATATTTTAACCAGGGCGCAGAGGATGCAAATTCCTGCTGGGAAGTGAGCTTCCTTTTTTAGCACTGGTGTGCACACTGTTTATATTTTAACTTGCAATTTACCATTCCAACACGACTCCACCATGTTAAAATGGTCAATTTAAAAATACCAAATGGCAGCCATATGTCACAACGCATGCATACACAAGCATTGCGATGCACACATGTGCATGCATTAGAACGCATGTAAATTCGTAATAATGTATATCAGGACCGGAATAGGAACACAAAACAGCCCTGTCAATTGAGCTGGACTGGCACTGGGGGTGTTGGGTGTTAGTGAGAAGCACTGCTGCTGCTGCTTTTGTTACAGGGGCCAATATTGCAGCACTGCTGCAAAACTGGCCCCTAGTAACAAAAATGGCCCCCACCACTCAAAACCCATCCCCACCCTTCCAGCCCACCGGGAAAATGACCGGTGGCCGCTACGGCCAGTTTGGCCCTGATGTATACACGCATGTGCATTACGTCACATATATAAGCATCAGAGGCAATGTTGGAATGGGTTATCTTTAATAGAAATCTATTGCAAGACTGCTGGCCGTGTGTACCCATGCATTAAAACAAATTTGACAAAGCCAATAGCTTGACGTTTTGGAGCTGAGACCATTGGCTTTGCCAATGCCTATTTAAAGATATTGTCCCACTACAACAATCTATAAGATGATGATATTTTAATCACACTCAGCGCCTCCTTCCAAGTGAAATCTGAAAAGGTGTCACACTTAAAAATTACATTTCAATACTCCAGGGCTGACACAGTGACCTTCGGCCTGATAAACCGAGGAGAGGTGAAAGGCTGAAGAACAGCTCTCTACATGACCCGGGCACGTTCGTCTGCAAATCCCATTTACAGCTGGGATATCGTGGCTGGTTGCAATTCTACAACAAGGCTTCCTGCTCTGCCTCACCATCCATTGCAAATATCAGATGAAATCCAAAATGCTGCATTATTCCACCTGGATGCAGTCTTTCAGGCAATCCCAGAGAGCATCCATTCTAGGGTACACAATTTTGGCTGCCAAGGACTCTTCCTGGCCTGCTTTTTAGGAAGGGGACTTCCAGTCTAGACTACAAGCATTAGACGTTACCCCTTCCAGTCGCTTAGCAGGTTCACCATACAGAAAGATCCAATAGTCCCTCAGGAGATGCCAGTTTCCAGCTCTGTGTTTAAGGTGCAGCAGTTTGAAACGATTTATGGGTTCTCTGAGGAACTTATGCACTAGTACCCCCAAGAGATCCTGTAGTGTGGACTACTGAGCTCTTTCTAGGCTTGGCGATGCTCTCTCCTCTGCTGCTTCTTTAAGGCTTCCAGAATTTGGTACCAGAATAACACTGTACCAAGTCTGAAGCAAGTTGCCAGAGACCCCACAATTTATTGGGAAGAGAAACGAGCATGGCTCACCCATCATGAGGCAATCATTGGGTCAGACGGAGTTCAGACAAGGATCATTTCTCTCCAGCTTCACAGGAAAGTAATTACCACAAGTTGTTTGGAAGATGTCAAAAGTTGGAATGGCACAATAGCGCATATTATAGTGCAGCCCTCCTTCATGACTGTTTGGACATTCAAAGCCTCATCACGATGGCCTCAGTAGAACAAGCATTTGCAATGCAATAGGTCTTGCATTTACGGGAGCTTAAGCTATTGTAATTTATAATGCCAATAACTCAAACTCTTGTAAATGCGAGACCTATTTCACTTCAAAGAAGCGGCCGCCATTGTCCGGGGTTGTTTGAAAGTGAAAGCGTGCATGGCTATGAAAGCACGTTGTTTCTGCACTAGGAGAAACCCATTAAAGAAAAGAGTGCTTACAGACTAAATAAAACGTACCGTGTCGCTAATTAAGTAAAAGGGCCAGTTGCCATGGGAGGTTACAAATGCAGGTAAGGCGGTACCAAGGAGGGACTAACAAGCCTAATAATGACTCACAAGCTAGCGTTTACGAAGGACACTGACACAAGCTAATGGCAAATATGGGCGGAGAGTGGGCGGGGCTTCAAATCCATACTCCACCCCTGCATGCCTTGCAGCAGCACATGCGTTGCCCAGGCTTGACCTAAAAAGGTATTTTTATAACATCAATGCACTGTGTGCCTTGCACCATGGGGTGCCTTGCACACGGTGCATGGATGCTTAAGGGGCACCACATGTGTCTCCTGGCCACTTAGCAGTGGCCCACAGGGAACGGGGGCCCTGCTTGGGGCCTCCAAAGTCTCTTTCTGGCAGCCTTTTCATGGCTGTGGAACTACCATGAAAAAGCTGTGAGAAATGGACATCGTAATCCTGACAGTGGTGCCTGGGCAGGCACTGCCTCCACTCAGGATCACGGTTCCGACCGGCACCCCATCAGGATCCGTAGATCTTGGCACTAGCAGCAGTCCATCCCCCTACAGACAAGTGTCCCACCACCTGCATCCTAATGCAGCGGTGGGCTCGAAGGGCTGTCTGTCGTTGGGACCGCCACCGACGGACTGTCAGTGGCAGTCCCACCGGCATCGTGATGTGCCCCTCAGTTCTTAAATGGTCATTACTGCATTGTCCTTGCTTGTCACCAACCCACTTGTTACAACAGCGTGTTCTGAGAACCTCTCATTATAATTTACCCTCTGGCATCTCAAATTACTTGTCACACATCTCTCGAACTCTATGATGTCTGACGTAAGCCTTCTTGTCATTCTGCATTCATCGTTGGGGTTCTGCTAGTACTGACATACTTTGTCTCTCCCTCTACGCGGATGCTGTAGTCTGATCACCCTCCTCCGGAGAAGAAAGGCCCACAGCCATTTTGCCTAATTTAGAACTAATGATACCTCCATCACTTCATCAAGGAGTAACTACCAGACAATCGTCTAAGAGACTACATCTGCATGCTGATCACCCTTTCCAGGCAGCTGTACAAGCCAGCGGACAGTACAGATTTCTTTCTTTCATTTCTCATCCCCCCAGAAACTAGTTTAACATAACCCCACACAAATCAAATGTGTTTCATCTGTTTGCTCTTAAAAAGCATTTGTAACAGACTGGTATGATCTACTGATGCTACCCTTCTCAGGGCACTGGCTTGTGACCTTCTGCAAAAAGACGGGGATTCCCTTGCTTCTACAGTTCCTATTGATGTACAACAAGATTATAGAATACTCCTAATATGTTAAAATAGATTTTATTTTCGCAATTGCTTATCTGTAATCCTATGTTCATAAAAACATCTCATATCACATTCATTATTACACAATTATTAAAAACAATATACAAAACAATCATTAAAAAATAACACAATAATACAAAAATCCAATTTTACAGAAATCCAAAAATGACCAGCATAATGGAGACAGACATATACGTAAGACACTGATTTTGTTCTTTACTAATACACATCACATTGGACTCGACATCGCAGTTAATTGTCTCCATTATGCTGGTCATTTTTGGATTTCTGGATTACAGATAAGCAATTGCGAAAATAAAATCTATTTTAACATATTAGGAGTATTCTATAATCTTGTTGTACATCAATAGGAACTGTAGAAGCAAGGGAATCCCCGTCTTTTTGTGGTTATTATGACCTTATTTCCCTTGTGAATCTCAAGGGGTCCCTCTCATTGTCTCTACTATTGTGACCTTCTGCTCCAGTGTTCATTTCATAGGTCGGGCTGTGGCTGGCAGAGCTGATGATGGCCTCTGACATGGTCCCTCCCTCACTTTGTAAGTATAAGGCATGTCAAGAGCTAGCAGCATGCAGGAGAGGGATTCTGCTGTTCTACTAAATTCCTGGGATTTCCTTTAGGATTATTTTAATTACTGAAAAGTATATATCAACCAATATGATACATAACTGCCTAGCATATATACCATCATCTAAAAAGTAAAGGATAAATAAAAAAAACACCAGAAGAAGCACATAAAAAAATACTAAACGTGTAGCAGTTCAAAACGTTAGCATCAGATCTGGCTTCACCCGTGTCTTCTAAGACCACAGTCCAAGCTTCATTCATTCTGACAGCTCAATGGGGCATATGCATCAACATTAGCATTTGCGATTCCTTATTAGCGAAAAATAAGGATTCGCTAATAAGGAATAGCAAAAGGCTATGCATGTAGGAATCGCTATTCAAATAGCGATTCCTTAACTTTCCTTAATTGCTACTAGCAAATAGCGAGTAGCAATTAAGGAATGCCGTCCCAATCATTCCTATGGGCCTCCAGGCCCATAGGAATGAATCGGAGATTGCATGAGCAAATAGCGAGTACCAGTAGGTTCTCGCAAATTGCTCATGCAATTTCAAGGGTGCAAGGGTGTCAAAATGACACCCTAGAGCACCCCTGAAAATGATATGTGCACATATGTTGCACACACACATGCTCTAAGGGCATGTGTGTGCGCAACATGAAACTTTGAAAAATGCACAAAAGTGCATTTTTCAAAGTTTTTGCAAATTACCATGCAGTTCATCTTCATGGTAATTTGCTCCCCCTATTAGCGAAATCGCTATTTTTTTAACTTTGATGCATTGCATTTAAGGAATCTCACTTTGGGATTCCTTAAATGCAATCGCTATTTAAGGAATCGGTATTTAAGGAATCCCTATTTAAAGAATCGCTATTTAAGGATTCCTTAAATAGCGATTTTTGCTTTTGGGTTGATGCATTGGGATTGGGTATTTTTAACTTAATACCGGGAGCTTTTAGCGAATCGGTATTTTACCGACTGGATTTTGGGTTGATGCATGAGGCTGCTTAATTCTTTTAGCTGATGTGCATGACCGGGTAAAAGAGTGCACTGGGAACTTATCTTTCTGTTCAAAGCACATTGTCCAGGCATAATACGCTTTTAATTCCCAGCCTCTGCATGTGCCATTAAAGCAGACGTTTCTCTGATCTTCTAGAAACATGACATTAAAGCTCTCTGTACATGTGCAGCATACTTATTTCAGGTTAGACTGAAGTATTTAATCATTGGAGATACAGTTCCCCCTCACAAAACATGGGGTTCAGTAGAAAAAAAACCAGAATGAGTGGAAATTTGTTTCATATTATTGCAATTGATCCAGCACAAAACCAAGGGGGGTGAAATTAACAAATCCCCTCTGCGTCACAGACCCATCGTCACACTAACTCATTCACACACGCATTCATTGGTGGGGCCCATAACACCAACACTCGTACGTTTCTCTCACAGGTCTGCACACAGGAGGAGGGATGCGCTGGACAAGTTATCTTACAAAATATACATTAACATTCGCCACCTATAAATTCCTAATCCCAAACATCAAGGCACTCCACCCACTTGGTCGACGGACCAATTAGTTGGATTGGTTGATGGTGATTTAGAACCAGCTAAAACACATTTAAGACTCAGAATCTTTTATTCTCTTTAACGAAAAACCACAAACTCATAATTTCTATTAATCAATATTTGTTTATCTAGAGTTTCATTGCAAATAACATTAGCGTTTGTATCATTAAAAGTTTTAGAATTTTCTAGATCAAATTATTTAAATCACAGAACATTATATTTACCTATTCTGGCTATCTGGGTTTTCTCTAATTCGTTGGCTCTGCATAACCGAATTAGCCGTTAAATTGTCCAAATAAGCAGGCCAAAGCTTAAGGTCCAAAAGTTCTTTGCTCAGCACATCACAGTCCCAAAGATCGCCAAAGGACCAAGAGTCGTGCAAGCATCAGTCATCGCCTGTGGGGTCAAAGGGGGTGTGCAGTCATAGTAACCGCCGAATGTCTAGCCCCTCCCTATTCTACTACTCTTTTTATAATAAATTTCGGGATAATATGAAACATTTTTAGGCGGAGAAAGTCTATGATTGGCTAATTGAAAACATCCGATTTTAGTCAGTCAGGTTCACATGGATTTTGCTGATTTGTTTCCGGAGATGGCGTATTCCTTATGTAACAAAATTTTGGTTTGTACTTGTATGATCCAATTGTTCATTTAAACCAGTTTTTTACAGTCAGGGCTTTGGCAGTCCACCAAGATCCTATCCTTGACCGTGGACAGTGTGGAATAGGCTATGCGGAGATGCAAGGAGCCATCCGAAATAATTCCTCTTCAATCCTGAGGGCCACCAGGTACCTCCAGTATGCGCCAGGGAGCTGTGTTGCAGAGAGGTGTTCAGAGGCCACGCCCCTTTTAACAACACTCTGCAACGCAGCTCTGTGGCGCTTATTGGAGGTACCTGGTGGGCTAGTTGGCCCCCAGGGGACCTCAGGATTGAAGAGGAATTAATTCCCCAACTTAAAACGCACCACAGGGCATCTTTGCACACATGTCACCTCAGGCCCTGCCCCCTCCCTTCACTACTGTGCAAACGCGCCCCGTGGCGCATTTTAAGTTGAGGGATTATGTGAATCCTGAGAGTCCCTGGGGTGCAACTAGCCCACCAGGTACCTCCATTAAGCACCACAGAGCTGCGTTGCAGAGAGGTGTAAAAAGGAGCCTGGCCTCTGAACACCTCTCTGCAACGCAGCTCCCTGGCACATACTGGAGCTTCCTGGTGGGCTAGTTGGCCCCTAGGGACCCCCAGTATTCAAGGGGAATTAGTTCCCCAACTGCAAACGCGCCAGGGGCGCGTTTGCAGAGTGCTGCAGGGAGGGGGGTGGGGCCTTCGGCGCGGTGCTAGTCTTTTTTTTTTTTTTTTTAAGAAGGGGGGCTGTGTGGCCTCCCTTCTTTTCCATTTTTATCAGCCCCGGGGACCCCATCCCCAAGGGCATGGCCAGTTGTTTTTATTTATTAAAATTTTTGGGGGGGGCTGCGTGGCCCCCCTCCTCAGCCCATTCATGGCCCCGGGGACCCCATCTGTACAAAACCATTGAAATTCCCCTGTTATAGTTAGTTCAGCTAAGGTGCTTCTGCATAGTGGGTTTTTTTAAGTATCAGATGGGATACAATACCGTAGGCCTTGGAGTAAAACAGGGGGGTGCTCTGTGCAGACAACATTAACAGCATAGTGCAGCTCGTGGATCCTACAACAATAATAAAGTACTTAGGGCCCCGTTATGAAGGCGGGCGGATCGCGGTGGCGATCCGCCCACCATCACAACATCATTCACACCCCCACATAACCATGGCAGGGGGTACCGCGGCGGACGGAAAGTCCGTCCACCGCTATTCCGCCGGTCGGCAATCGTTACGATTGCCAGCCGGGCGGAATTGGGGCATGATATGGTGGCGGTGGGAATATCTTTGGGGGGCCGTTGCAGGTCTCTGGGGGTGTAGGTGGGTGGGGGCTGCACTTGGGGGGTACCTATGGTACCCACCTACATTGCCATGCTCAAGGTGGCAGGCACCGCGCGGTGCCTGCCACGTTGTGCATGGCAATGTACGACGTGCCTCTTTGGCATTGCGGCAGGTGCTGCTTACAGCAGCACCCACCGCAATGCCAAAGACACGGACTGCGACCGCCACAGTGGCTGGCGGCTGGTCCCAACACCACTAGGGTGGCGGGCGGCATCCTAATGGGGCCACTACTTGCTATTTTAAATTACAGAGATGGCTCAGTGCCTCTATCATTCCTACAGTGCTGCTACAAAAATAAGAATTCTGCTGCTCGGTCAGGGATACTAAATCATCCCTGATTCAGATGAAGATGCTTTCTAGAGGAGCACAGGTCTTCCCCCAAACTTCAGCTCTCACAGCAGGTGCAGCCATAGAATCAAAGGAGGCTCTTACATTTAAATGACATTTGACTGTTGCTGTATTATGGGTCATTGTATGAAAATATACACGCACCTGCTCACTGTACAATAGTTTCATTCATCAAGCATTGACAAAGCTGAAAGGTTAGGGTTTAAAGTGCTAACGTAAATGTAAATTTGTTAAACGCATTAAACCATACTCATATAAGCGCTGTAACCAGCAAGAGCATACGGGGGAAGCCAACAAGACAATTATATCTGTGAGAAAAGCTAAGTTTTCACATTCTTGTGAGATACTGTGTTTTAATTAATACTAGCAGTATGTACTGGGAGAGTGTTCCATAACTTAGCAGTTGCCACTGAAAATGCACGCTCGCCCCATCTCGCCTTCCTAAAGCAATGAAACGTCACTTTTCTCTGACCAGTAGATCTCAACTGTCTACTGGGAAGATACCGGTTAAAGACTGTTCTTTTTTAATAAGAGCCCTGCTGGTTAAGGGCCTTAAAAATCAGACACAGGGCTTTGAACAACAGCATCTTCCTCATTGGAATCCAATGAAGAGCCCTCATCCCCTCCCTCACCGATTGATGTTTGGACTGCCCAAAAGCAGTCGCACCGCCGTATTCTGGATAATCGGAAGTTTATTAAGGGAATACTGGTTGGCGCTCAAATGCAAAGCATTTCTGTCATCGAGGCCAGATGTTATTAACGCAATGACCACCGACACTCCTAGCTCCTCGGGGGAGGAAGGGAAATCTCTTTTTCAAGCACTAGATGATCCAAAAACAAGAGCTCACCTTCCTCTTAACCTGGAGGTCAAATGTCAGAGTGTTATGAAAAGTATTCAGGTTTTTAGAGGAGGTTCTAGGAAGTAGTAGTGAGCTACAGGTCTCTGGCCAACAGAGGTCAGACCAAACCGAGTTCTCTGCCCCAAAGATCACAAACTCCATCTTATAAGCATTCAACTTGAGACAGTTTTCTTGCATCCAGGTACTTACTTGCCTCATGCACAGCCTAAACGTGTCAGCTACTCCTTCCCAGCCACCTGATATTAAAACAATGATTTGTGTATCGTCTGGATAGGCCAATACCGGAAAGCCGAAGGAACGTACCAGTTTAGCCAGAGAGGCCACATAAAGGGTAAACAATGTGGGACTAAGGTAGGACCCCTGCAGGACACCATAAGGGAGCTGAGACGATTTAGCTATAAAGTCACTGGAGCTCACTTTTTGGGTCCCATTTTCCATGAAGAATTCTAGAAGAGTGAGTGTAGAACCCCTCAGTCCACCTTGGTGAAGTTCTTGCACCAATCGCAAGAGAGAGATGGTATCAAAGACAGAAGATAAATCTAGCATAACTGGAATAGCCATGCCTCCCTGGTCTACTTGGCAGTGAATGGAATCTGCTGCTGTGATAAGTGAAGGTTCTGTGCTGCCGTTCCTCCTAAAACTATTCTGTGAGGAATACTCTCAAGAATTTTGGCTGGTACAGGTAACAGGGATATAGGACAACGATTTTTCAGACCTCCTGGGTTCCCATTTGGTTTCTTTTTTAAAGGAATGATGATTTCTTTTTTCGAGCACATGGGATACACTCCACATTCCAACCCCTGGGCACACACCTTCTCCAAAAAAGTGGCAATAAGATCTGGTGTGAGTTGTATCACCATGGGTGGGCAAGGATCATCAGGGGAGCCTGATGTAATTTGTCCTAGAATAGTTTTAATTTTTGCTGCTGGCAAACTAGAAAAAAGGACAATTTATCCTTAATAGAGGACCATCCTAATTTGTCATCTTCCATTGATGTGGGCAGCACTAGACCATCCCTCTATAGCTTGAAATTCAAAACAAATCTTCCAAATCTTATCCTCAAAAAATGTGACCACCCTATTAGTAAAATGAATTTTCTAGCTCCTGTTGATCTGGCAGCGATGTAAGATCTCGAACCACCTTAAACAGTTCCTTAGATACACTAATCGCAGATCTTATTTTGAGAGAAAGTGCTAACGTATATGGCATTAATATATTAGAGCGAGACACATGGGAGATAGGGCTATAGTTCTTCTTGCAGTTCAAGGTAAGCAAAGCCAAACAGCCAATTGCATTAGTTAGGAGATGAATAGTCCACTGGGCTGAGCCAAGATATGATTGACAAAGGGGCCGATTAGGATGGTGGAAGGTCCGCCACCGCCAGCCAAGCGGTGGTAGGCCTTCCGCCATCCAACTGGCAATTTCCTCCGCCACATCACGATGGCGGGGGAATCGTTCCACAAGCGTGGCGGGCACAAAGACCGCACGCCACACTTCTGCCACGGGCAATCGTCACGATTGCCTGGCGGAGCGGAAAAATGCATGTGAATGGTGGTGGTGTCTAGCATGCTCGATCGAATAAGGAGGCAGTTACCCCAGTGCTAAGCAAACGGACGGGGTATACACTTGGAGAAAAAAGAAACAAAAGTCCCTATAATCTGATATCAGGAGGGCAAAACACCTCACCGTGGACCAAGTGTCTATGTGTAAGTATGTCGCTAATCTAACATAAGTATGAGACAAGTGTCTATGTAAGAGAACACCTGATCTAGCATGAGGAATGTCCGGCACAGAAAAATTTCTTTGAAATATATAAAAGAGGAATTTATTAAAATAAAAGTATATTTATAAACATACAGGGTAAATCACTTATTCATTCAATGGACATAATAACACTCTTCCCAACGGAGGTTACAATCTAATTATATCACACAAATAGATTAAAAAACTTTAAAATCAGTCGACGCAGCGTTTCAGTGACACTTTTATATTTTCACCTTCTTCAGGAGTAAAAAAGTTTTCAACAGATCTAAATGGCAAAAATACTTAGTTTAGACAATATACATTCTACAAGCTATTCATACTGCACATTACAATTAAATATTTATAATAACATTCCATAATATATAAATCTGTTATCACATAAATTAGACACTTGTTCTAAGTACACATTATGCTATACTGTCTATATGCATTGACATCTATTTCCTGACACTTGGTCCCTACAATTTCATTAAAAACTGTGACATTGTTATGTGTCACAGTTTTTCACATACATTCTGGGTTCATTGTTGTACTGTTTCAATGGTCATGTACTTGTCCTGTCTCATGTTCGAAAAATTAGCAGATTTTTTACTTACTTGTTTTTAAACCAGTATTGTGTCAGATACACCAGTAACTTTCACATGACCAAAGTGCTATCAGGGTCAACTCAGATTGTATTTCAATTTACAATCATTATTATATCGGTCTCTAGTGTAAGGTTTCTTCATACCAACACTCAGTAATATACTTTTTCAAGGGCTAACTTGTTCGGTAGCTGGATTAATTCTGTAGCGTTACCCTCTGAGTTATTATTAGACTATATGTGATTATGCAGTACCTTATAGTGAGTTGGATTATGTTCCGATGGCATACTCTGTGGTGTCTTTTGTCCCACCGAGAGGCCACAATGATAGAGCCTACAGATAAGAAGAGGTAATCATTGTTTCCATATCCCTTATCATAGATCTAAAAATGTAAATGATTGTGTGTCACAGGTACCACTCTTACTTCATACCTTACAACTTTGATAATCGATATAACATCTTTGTCTGTTAGAGCCACCGTAATATTGGAATTACATGGGTTGGAAGTTAAAATTTAAGATATGGCTCTGACTTTTTTTCCCTACGAGAGAAACAAAATCAGAGCAAGTTAGTTTACTCTAGCGTTTTATATATATTATAGTGTGATGTAAGTGAGTCTAACTCAATAGGGATGTCTCTGCTTACCCCTTCAAGTCAGGATACAAGCCGTATTCTGCAGATCATGCAGTTTTAAAGACCTGGCATCGACGTTTTTACATTGGCGACACTGTGCTCTGGTCTTGGTAGTTATATATTTGGTAGGTAGTTTAAAATCTGTAAGTATAAAATTTAAAATACCATATATTCATATTTTCTACGTCGTTAGCTACATGTTCTAGCATCTAAGCAAAATGTTCTGGATTGTAACTTTTAATCGTCAGTGAGCGTTCAGTATAATATAAAACATCGCTAAGTAACGTTTAAATGCAACAACATTCCCTCAGTATAATATCAATCGTTGCTACGTAACATCTAGACACTACACTATTCCATGGCATCTATCTAGGTTGTGTAGTGATTACTTCTTGTCCAAAATGTTAAATAAGCTAATTGGACTCTCTTTGCTGTCTGAAGTAGAGTCTCAAACGTATTTAACTAGTTGTGAATACCGCATTCATTTTAACCACAATGCTCGTGTTTTCATGAGCGCAACATGCTTTCATCAGGAACGGAAGTGAATGCATATACACTCACATTGGTAAATAGATGCGATGAACTAACAAAGAAAACCAAGTCAGAGCTCTCTATGCTTTCTAGAATAGAAACTCGTACATGTTAACTAGCTGTAAGACATGCGTTCGTTAACAGCTAATGCGCTCGTGCTTTAATAAAGAACGGAGACGAATGCTTTAAAAACCGCTTGGCAGGCAGCTATGATATATTGACAAGACAAATTATATAATCGAGTTCGAGCTCAGCGTGCTCTCCTCTATATAACTCACCAGATCGACAACTTACGGTCTCCCTGCTCTAGTGGACTTCCGGGTTCAAGATATGAATTACTTCCAGGATGTCGGTCTATTTATATTCCTTAGGCCCGCCTACTTGGGCGGAGTTACATCTTTCGAATTTCCGAGCTCGAATTAACAGTACCCTATTTTATCTTTAGCTAAATTGTACCAATAGAAAGGTGCAGCAGATATTTAATCTAAAAAGGTTTAGCGGATATATTGCGCTATCTCACCCAAACGTTACGACTCGTTCTACAAGTATCTGCGAGCTGTGGCCATCTTTAAATGTTACGTTTCCCTGAGTAAATCTTAATTGCACTACGTAGTGGGATTATGTATTTATATTTATGTCGCTGTAATACAGTGGTATTCTATTCCTTAATTATTATAAAGCTGTGAATATTCTAAGTGCCATTAACGTACTCATTTTAGATATCACAGCGTGTCGGGTGCATTTGTCTTCCCGGATCTTAAAAACACGTTCTAGACATGTCCTCCAATAGCAGCCGTTATAAAGTGGTGTACTCGTTCTAGGGAGCTAGGACCAAATTGCATACAACTTATTCATTGTGTAACCAGGGCATGATATTAAGGATATTAATGATCAAAGAAGGTCCTGTACTAACTTTCTAATTTAATCTAATCAGAAACTCAATCGTTCATGATGGATTCTATGTGACCCTTAACGTCAATAGTCACAATTGAGATGCAATTATATTAGTCTTTCCCACTCCTCTTTATTATGACATGTAGAATTGTTCACATTTTTTTCTTTTACTCATATGGTCTCCACCGCGTGCATTGATCTGAATACCTTCAATGCCGCACCATTTCAAATCATCAACTTAGTGGAACACTGGATGGAACATAACCACAAAGGGCGCCGTTTTTTTATTTGTCCTGATCACTGATTTGTGTTCAGTGATCCTGACTCTTATTTCTCGCGATGTCTCCCCATTGTATCCCTTGTTACAAGGGCAGACAATTAGGTAGATCATATTATTGGTCCTACAATTAGTGAAGTTCTAGACATTATGTGTGATCTCATTGTAGTTGATCACACTGCCTTTCATGATATTACTGCAGTTCTTGCAGGAGTTACACGGAAAATTACCTACAGGAAAAGGAGCATTAGTGATGCTGCGTTGTTTGCATGTTGTTTCAGTCCTATAGGTATGTACTAGATGATTTTGGATGGTACGATTACGTCTAAAAGAGAACATAGGTTTAGGGAGTCTTACATTGTTCTTATCGTTCAACAATTGCCAGTTTCTGTTTATGATATTTTTAACTTTATTACTGGCACTGCTGAAATTTGTAACAAAGATTAAAAGAAGGTTTTGTGTGATAGCATTATGATCTTTAGTGTTGAACAGCGAGTCTCTATCGTAGTATTTGGCTCTCTTATATGCTTGTCTGGTTAGTTTCTTCGGATAGCCCCTGTCTAACAGTTTCTTAGTTAGAACATCTGCATGTTGGTTAAAATCTTTGATGTTCGTGCAGTTACGTCTAATCCTCAAATATTGTCCAAAGGGAATATTATTCTTTTGGCAAGCCGGATGGTTACTCTGATAGTGGAGCCTAGTATTACGGTCTGTAGGTTTAGTAAAGAGTTCTACTTGTAGTGTTCCTGTGTTATGTTTTATCTTAATGTCTAAGAAGTCACAACTCTCTTTGTTAATAGTAGATGTAAAACTTTAAGTTACTATCTCCTAGGTTTAGCCATTCTATAAATTCAATGAGGGATTCTTTCGGACCTTTCCGCAAAAAGAAAACATCATCAATATAGCGGGACCAACACAAGATATTTTCATAAAATGGTGCTGCTATATTAAATATATGTTTGTCGTCAAATGCAGCTACGTACAGGCAGGCCAGACTGGGAGCGCAGGTCGCTCCCATACTGGTCCCCTTAATCTGTTTATAGTAGTCAGTTCTGAATAAGAAAATATTATTCTTGAGAATGATCTCCACACATTCCACTATAAATGCAGAATGTGCAGATAGGTATCCGTGTTGTTAGCCAAGAGGCCCTCTAACATACTGATAGTATCGTCTTGTGGTATGTTTGTATAGTGGGCCTCTATATCCAAGGTAACTAGCCACTGGGTTTCCACATTAAACGGTAGATTTTCAATTTTCTTTCTCATAGATGTAGTATCTTTTATATAGGCTTTTTGGCGTATCACCAGAGGTTGGAGGAATTTGTCCACATATTTACTTAGTGGTTCCGTCAGAGAATCTATGCTCGAGACAATGGGTCTCACGGGGGGATCTAGAAGGTTTTTCTGTAAATAAGGATAGACGTGTTCTAGATTGTACTTTGTCACGTCTTTCCTAAATTTGTTCGATTTTTTATTCAGGAGGTAATCTTTCCTTCAGCTTAGCTTCCATTTCCTCAATCTCCGTCCTCTCAATAATTTGAGCAGAAGGAGATTGAGGAAATGGAAGCTAAGCTAGAGGAAAGCACCTCATTAGATGATGCCAACAGAAAGTTAGAAGAAATTCAAAATGATATATCTGGATACAGAGATCACCTCCTGAATAAAAAATCGAACAAATTTAGGAAAGATGTGACAAAGTACACTCTAGAACACGTCTATCCTTATTTACAGAAGGATTTTTATAATAGGCCGAGAGAAGAGAATTATAATAGGAACAACTGGCAACAACTAAGGAGGAATTTTCCTAAGAAAAGAGTCAAATTTCTAGATACTTCTTATACAAGCTCAGAATCAGAGAATGAGAATCCATAAGACACTCGAAAGGATAGGGAGCCCACCCCAGGCACAAGTAGGGAAACCTTCTCTTTTTAAGAACAGCGCCAACCCAATCCCGGTCAGAATCGTGGCAGAGGGAGGGGGAGAGGGAACTTCTACTCTCAGAATCCACCACAAAAACGCCCCTACATGAAGACCAGGAGTCAAACAGGGTGGGATTAGACAAAAAAGCCCCTATCATTAATCTTTCAAATAGGATACTGGCTATAGAAGAAATATATTTACTAGAGAAAGGGTTAGGCTATGCAATATGCACCCCTATTGATAAATTTAACTTAGAGAGGGATCTACAAAGTTTATTTTAGGAAAATTCGTCTAAATTATTTTTTTGAAAGATAAAGAATAAGATGGTACACCAACTAACAACAAATCTTGCCTAAAACCTAAATCTTCGTGGACCCCTTCTATAAACCTTGTAAACAAAAATATAGACTTATTTGAAAAAGTTGTAGAGAAAAGCATTGACGACGTTTTCACTAAAATCATCTGGTGCCAAATAATTTAACCCCTCAAGAGAAAACTGCACTTAAAAATTTAGAACAATGCAAAAAATTAACCATTAAACCTGGTGATAAGGGAGGGAGTATCATTGTGATGGATACTAATGATTAAAACAATAGGATGCTTTCCCTTTTGAATAATACTACCCACTACCAGAAATCTAGTAAAGAAGAGTGGAATACGTTAATCAATAAGGTGACGCGGCTTTTAGATTACGCCAAAGGTGATGATATCTTGTGTCCTGATAAGTACAACTTTCTCAAGAACACTAACCCGAGACTACCAGCAATATATGGGCTACCTAAGGTACACAAAAACCTTCTAGATCCCCCCCATGAGACCCATTGTCTTGAGCATAGATTCTCTGATGGAACCACTAAGTAAATATGTGGACAAGTTCCTCCAACCTCTGGTGATATGCCAAAAAGCCTGTATAAAAGATACTACATCTATGATAAAGAAAATTGAAAATCTACCGCTTAATGTGGAAACCCAGTGGCTAGTTACCTTGGATATAGAGGCCCTCTATACAAACATACCACAAGACGATACTATAAGTATGTTAGAGGGCCTCTTGGCTAACAACACGGGGGACCTCTCTGCACATTCTGCATTTATAGTGGAATGTGTGGAGATCATTCTCAAGAATAATATTTTCTTATTCAGAACTGACTACTATAAACAGATTAAGGGGACCAGTATGGGAGCGACCTGCGCTCCCAATCTGGCCTGTCTGTACGTAGCTGCATTTGAAGACAGACACATATTTAATATAGCGGCAGCATTTTATGAAAATATCTTGTGTTGGTCCCGCTATATTGATGATGTTTTCTTTTTGTGGAAAAGTCCGAAAGAATCCCTCATTGAATTTATAGAATGGCTAAACTTAGGAGATAGTAACTTAAAGTTTATATCTACTATTAACAGAGTTGTGACTTCTTAGACATTAAGATAAAACATAACACAGGGACACTACAAGTAGAACTCTTTAGAAAACCTACAGACCGTAATACTATGCTCCACTATCAGAGTAACCATCCGGCTTGCCAAAAGAATAATATTTCCTTTGGACAATATTTGAGGATTAGACGTAACTGCACGAACATCAAAGATTTTAACTGACATGCAGATGTTCTAACTAAGAAACTGTTAGACAGGGGCTATCCGAAGAAACTAACCAGACAAGCATATAAGAGAGCCAAATACTCTGATAGAGACTCGCTGTTCAACACTAAAGATCATAATGATACCACACAAAACCTTCCTTTAATCTTTGTTACAAATTTCAGCAGTGTCAGTAATAAAGTTAAAAATATCATAAACAGAAACTGGCAATCGTTGAACGATAAGAACAATGTACGACTCCCTAAACCTATGTTATCTTTTAGACGTAATCGTACCATCCAAAATCATCTAGTACATACCTATAGGATTGAAACAACATGCAAACAACGCAGCATCACTAATGCTCCTTTTCCTGTAGGTAATTTTCTGTGTACCTCCTGCAAGAACTGTGCGAAAAGAAAAAGTCCTTTGGACAAAGCTACGTAGTCTACGTGCTTGACAGACTATTACACTTGAGACCTATCTGAAACCTCACTCACTCACTCTTACTAGAGATGATTAGACCATACACAGTCAACAAATGAATAAAAAACAATAAAATAATATAAAAAACCAAGATATACATAAAATAAATGTATTCACAAAGTCACAAATAAAAAGGACCAATGCAATCATAAACATAATATCTGACAATACTCACATAAACAATTCATAATTACAATGAATTAGCAAAAGACGTGAACAATAAATACTAAAAAAGAGAGAGTATAAAACAGACAAACAGCATATGTCTTTTAAGATTTTACATATCCGTGATATAACAATGCATTTGGAGCGGAACTTGGTGTTTTTTTTAATTTTCCACTCGTTCCCTCGCCCGTGTTCACGGATTATGTTGTTAGAAGGGCGGCGACGCATTTCAATGGGTGTAAAATGTATCCATCTTTCTCAAGACAAATTGATAAACTCTCTTGAATTAAAAGAAAAATATTTGAGCAAAACCAATTAAAAAACCTGTGTGATAAAGAAACACAAACATCAGTCCATTGTTTCAAATATCTAACTGATAAACAAAGATATTTGATTGTTGTGTCAACAGTTGAGATATATGATGATATCTCAACCAAACTTTAACATGGAAAACACACAATGGAAGCATACTATATGGAACGTACATCCTTAAAGAAAAGGACATTCTATTTGAAAATAAGACATTCCATTATAAGTCCCATTTATGTCAGGTATAGACAAAGCATACAGTCAATTTATCAAATGAACAATTCACAGAAAGAATAATCTCTGAATATATATGGTATAATCTACTCCTGCCTTAGATCTGTTACACCTGAGGTGACAGAATAGAGGAAGTACTCCCCTAGTCCGGCATAGCATGGCCGTGCTTAAAAACATCTCAACCGCCATAATGTCATCAAAAGTAGCACACGTACTGCTTCTAGATATCTAATATTTGCAAGAACTGCAGTAATATCATGAAAGGCAGTGTGATCAACCACTATGGGAACACACATAATGTCAAGAATTTCAATAATTGTATGACCAATAATATGATCTACCTAATTGTCTGCCCTTGTAACAAGGGATACATTGGAGAGACCTCGTGAGAAATAAGAGTCAGGATCACTGAACACAAATCAGCGATCAGGACAAATAAAAAACAGCACCGTTAGTTGAACACTGGATGGAACATAACCACAAAGTTGATGATTTGAAATGGTGCGGCATTGAAGTTATTCAGTTCAATGCACGCGGTGGAGACCGTATGAGTACAATCCTACATGTGACATTTTAATACATACAAAAATGGCCTTAATAATAAAGAGGGGTGGGAAAGAGTAATATAATTGCATCTAACTTGTGAGTATTGCAGTGAAGGGTCACATAGAATCATGAACGATTGAGTTTCTGATTAGATTAAATTAGAAAGTGAGTACAGGACCTTTTTTGATCATTAATATCCTTAATATCATGCCCTGGTTATACAATAAATAAGTTGTATGCAATTTGGTCCTAAATCCCTGGAGCGAAAACACCACTTTAAGATGGCTGCCATTGGAGGACATGTCTAGAACGCGTTTTTAAGATCCAGGAAGACAAATGCACCCAACACGCTGTGATATCTAAAATGAGTACGTTAATGGCACTTAGAATATTCACAGCTTTATAATAATTAAGGAATAGAATACCACTGTATTACAGCTACATAAATATAAATACATAATCTCACTATGTAGTGCAATTAAGATTTACTCAGGGAAACGTAGCATTTAAAGATGGCCGCCGCTCGCAGATACTTGTAGAGCGAGTCATAACGTTTGGGTGAGATAGCGCAATATATCCGCTGAAACTTTTTAGATTGAATATCTGGTGCACCTTTTTACTGGTACAATTTAGCAAGGGATAAAATAGGGTACTGTTAATTCGAGCTCGTAAATTCGAAAGATGTAACTCCGCCCGAGTAGGCGGGTCTAAGGAATATAAATAGACCGACATCCTGGAAGTAGTTCATAACTTGAACCCGGAAGTCCGCTAGAGCAGGGAGGCCGCAAGTTGTCGAGCTGGTGAGTTATATAGAGGAGAGCACGCTGGGCTCGAACTCGATTATATTTTGTCCTATTAATATATCATAGCTTCCTACCAAACGGTTTTTAAAGCATTCGTCTCCGTTCTTTATTATAGCACAAGCGCATTAGCTGTTAACAAATGCGTGTCTTACAACTAGTTAATATGTCCGAGTTTCTATTCTAGAAAGCATAGAGAACTCTGACTTGGTTTTCTTTGTTAGTACATCGCATCTATTTAGCAATGTGAGTGTATATGCATTCACTTCCATTCCTGATGAAAGCATGTTGCGCCCATTATGAAAACACAAGCATTGTGTTTAAAATGAACGCGGTATTCACAACTAGTTAAATGCATTTGAGACTCCACTTCCGACAGCACAGAGAGTCCAATTAGTTTATTTAACATTTTGGACAAGAAGTAATCACTACACGACCTAGACAGATGCCATGGAATAGCGTAGTGTCTAGACATTACGTAGCGACGATTGATATTATACTGAGGGAATGTTGTTGTATTTAAACGTTACATAGCAATGTTTTATATTATACTGAACGCTCACTGACGATTAAAAGGCACAATCCAGAACATTTTTCTTAGATGCTAGAACATGTAGCTAACGAAATAGAAAATCTGAATATATGGTATTTTATATTTTATACTTACAGATTTTAAACTACCTACGAAACATATAACTACCAAGACCAGAACACAGTGTCGCCAATGTAAAAATGTCAATGCCAGGTCTTTAAAACTGCATGATCTGCCAAATACGGCTCGTATCTTGACTTGAAGGGGTAAGCAGCGACATCCCTATTGAGTTAGACTCACTTACATCACACTATAATATATACATAAAACACTGGAGTAAATTAACTTGCTCTGATTTTGTTTCTCACTTGTAGGGAAAAAAAGTCAGAGCTGTATCTTACATTTTTAATTCCAACCCGTGTAATCTCAATATTACGGTGGCTCTAACGGACAAAGATGGAATATCGATTATCAAAGTTGTAAGGTATGAAGTAAGAGTGGTACCTGTGACACACAATCATTTAATTTTTTAGATCTATGATAAAAGATATGGAAACAATGATTACCTCTTCTTATCTGTAGGCTCTATCATGACTACTTTCATCCCCCAAAGTGTGTATGTACATGTAATGAATAGTTTTCCTGCTGCTAAAGAGCATTTTTGCAAGCTTAAACTATCCAGGCATTGTTAACATGTCAGACATGCAGGGCATTTATCCATTTCCATGGGTGCACTACCTGTGTAACTCATTTTCCTTTGTGATGACGACTTGTATATCCAACTGTGTGCAGCACAAATATGGGGCATGTGTGTTAATGTACTTTTCACTTTGTCCTCCTCACAGGTTGATGCCCACCAGAAGCAGGAAATCTGGCTGACCAACGCCCAGGCTGTTCGTTCTGTGGGGGTCTACAAGTGCCGGATCCGCAACTGCCAGAAGAGGTGGCAGGACCTTCGGGGCTGGACCCGGAGGATAGCTAGAGTCCAGCTGAAGCTGTCACCTCCACGCAGGAGGGGTGCACACCGGACCCTGACTCCCCACATGCTCTGTATCCTGGCGGTGGTCTTCCCGGACCTGGACAGGCAGTTGAAGGCCAGACAGCAGCAGGAAGGGGGTGAGTCTATGTCTGATCTGTGTACTATGTCTGACATGCAAATAGCAGTCTTTTGTCCTGGTCACACTTCCACATTATGTAGGTCTTGTAGACCCAAACTCAGGTCCCTCATTTGTGTGATGCACCCTCCTCATCTGTTCCACAGGTGTGGCCCCTCCAGTCTGTTGCTTGTGTCACTAGGGCACTGTGTCCCTGCAGTCAGCTATACTTCAGGTACCGGTCAGCATCAGTTCCCGTGAATCTGTTGTGTGTTTCATGGGTGGGTCAATTGTTTACACAATGCCTGAGATCTGACATGTGATCTGTGTGTGCCCCTGAGATGTGTACCAATTGCTGGTCTGACTCGCAACATGTGGCTGGGGTATTCCAAACAAACCCATGCAGCAGGGGACTCCAATTTTTGGGCCTCAGGAGTATGTATATCAAGTATGTCACACTTTCTTAGCCACCTGACTACTGTCCGGGGCCAAACACTGTTTACCTTAGTCCTGGCCAGTCATGCCCCCTCAAGGGCGTTTAGACACACTCTGTAATCCCACTCCTGTGTATGAAATTGCAGGTTGTGCTTAGTGACATGTGCCCTCAGGTGTCTGCCTCTGTGTCATTGGGGTGTGGCTTGTTGCTACATACAACTGGGGTGTCCATGATTCAGAGGGTCAGCATGACATCTGCGATGTGACTGTGAGAGACAAGACCTGTGTGACACATAGGTTGTGATCATCTGACAGCGCACAATGGTGTATGCAACTGTGTCCTTCATGCAGCTGGGTTACATGCATGGCAGACTGTGATGTGGTAGTGTACAGGGATTTGTGTTTGCTGCGACTCATATGAATGATTTGCATGATGTGGGGTCTTCTGGGTCCTGGATATGTTGTTTGCATAGGATGGGCAAGTGCGCCGGTCATCTGCAGATTTAGCTTTACCCCTGAGCTAGGATTGTGAGTCAGTGCATATTGTTGTTGTTTGGATGCCCTGCCCCTGTGACAGGAGACAGTGTTGACTGACTTTCAGGGCATCCCAGTGCCATGGCGTTTAACTTGCTATGAGTGAGCCTGCATTGTGTTCAAGTGTGCAGCATGCACCCCATTGTGGCATTGCCCATCAGGACATGAGTACATCATAGTGTGTGTTAATGGCATGCATTCCAAGCGTGAGAAATGAGTCTTTGCCCATCCCTTCATCTGGACACCTGTACTGAGTCAGTAGCAAGAGATGTGCTGTGTGTATAGTGACATACTCCTACATATTCACTTGCATGTACAACTAATGTGTGGGTGGTGCATATTGGCACATTGGGGTGTTAGCATCCAACATGCAACCGACATATGTGTGAAAGTCAAGGAGGGATATGTGTGCCATGGTTGATGTTGAGAATGACAATTGTCTTATCCTAAATTGTGTTGGCACTTTGGGCTGTGTTCAGCTGATGATTCCAGGGCTTGCTCTGTGATGTGTGCAGTCGGTGCAGGTGACTGATGTAGTTCTGTTACTTCCTATTCCTATCCAGTTACATCCACGGCCACAGGAGGGGACAGCTCCACGGACCAGGAGGAGCCACAGAACCTTACAGGACAGAAGGAGAGGAGTCGGGTGGACCCAGTGGCACGGAGGGCAAGTTGTGCCACACAGAGGAGTCGTCAGCACCATCCCCACCAGCTGAAGGCCACAGCAGCTCTGATGATGACTCCCTTGTGGAGGCGGGTGTCAGCAGCCACCAAACCCCAGCTAGTGAGGCTGTCTCCTTCCCCGACACCGCCACCACCACCACCACCATCCCCTCCCATCGGCTACCATCCCAGAGGTCCCCGTGGGCTCCTGTGTTCGTGAGCATGTCTCCTTTGTGCCAGACACCGCACCCCCTGCCCCTGTGTCCCCTGCTGCCCTGAGTGAGGAGTCTGTGGACTTACTTCGACAGATCCATGTAGGGCAGACATCGATGCTGAAGGTCCTCCATGCACACACAGATCTGTTGACACAACTGGTGTCATTCATGGAGGGCATTTCCTCGGGCATGTCTGCCCTACAGAGGACCAATCAGTCCATGGCCTCCTCCCTGACGGCAGCAGTGTCCCGCCTCCAACAGTCCCGCACCCCTACTACCCCTGCACCACCCACGATTCCTAGCACCCTACCTGTCCCAAGCACCGAAACCCCCAAACCAAGGTCTAGACATGCACACAAGCAAGTGCAGGGGACTGATTCCACACTCCCAGGGGCTGGTTTGCTGACACACACACAGTCATTCACAACCACTCCACAGTCCTCTGAGACCACTCCCTCCCAGCCCCCTTCCCTTGCCTCACCTGTAACCCCATCCCCCAGAAGCTCTTCCTCTGTGACCGTGGACTCTTACCCACCGACTCTGCAGATCCTGATGTGGAAGAGGAAGTCCCCACACACAAAAGGGAGTGCCCCTCACACCCGGACACCCTCCCCCAGGCGCAGTCATACTGAGACGCCCACCCACAAGTCCCCCCGGTGCCAGAAGAGCAAGACCCCCCGCCATCACGCAGCTCCAAGGTTAAGTCTCTGTCCTCCATCCCCCAGGCCACCACTCCAGAGGTTCCCCGCCACTCCCTGCCCCGGGTTCCCCCACACACAGATACACCATCCCCAAAATGCTAAGGACATCCCCCCTAGCACTTGCTCCTCTACACCTGGTCAGACAGTTAGTGCCACTAATGTGGGGACCGTGTCCCCCCCTGCCCTGCCCACCTCACCTGTCCCCCATTCCGCTCCCATGGATGTAGGCACTGCTTTGGAGTCCACGACCACCCCATCTGACTTGGGCACTGCAGTGGTGAGCCAATCCACTCCATCTGACCTGCCCACTGGAGTTGTGCCGGCACCCACCCCATCTGACTTGTGCCCCACAGTTGTGACAGCACCCACCACTTCAGTCAGCTCCACTGCAGTTGCAAGTGTATCGCCTGCATCCACCACCTCTTCACTGCCTCCTTCTGTTGCGCCCTGATCCTGTCCTTGCGGTGCCTGGCCTGCCCCCATATATGCCCCTCCGAGGGGATGACCCCGGTCCTTAACAGTGTAGGCAAGCAAGTTGTGACAGTTGTCACTCTAGTTCACTCCTTGGCATTTGGACATGGACTGGCCATTGGCCTTTTGTTTGCACAGACGTTTAGATTTTCATATACTGAATTTGTCACTCTAGTTGACTCATTGGCATTTGGACATGGACTTGCCATTGGCCTTTTGTTAGAACAGACGTTTCACTTTTAATATGCTGAATAAAGCTTTTTTCTTTATCCCTGTGAACTTGATTTAGCTGTACATTATGTTGATGTTGCTTTACATGCCCTTGCACCTGTAATGCTTGGTTTACAATGTTGAATACTGATGTGTTGATGTGAGGTACTCCCTGTGGTCCATGAGATATGTATCCTATTCTGGTGGGTATCCATGTCATCCTTTGCAGCTACCTGGGTGTGTCAGGATCAACTATTTGTGGACATCTCTCTGTGAGAATTTCATTGGCATGGTCACATCTGTGGCTTGCACCCCTGCACATGTGATGTACTTCCCATTGTCCAATTTGTCACTTCAACATACTTTGTGCTCATCAACACTAGGCCTACAGGTGTGGGCATCATTGTACTAGGAGCAACTGGGGCCTCTGTGCAGCTTGCTAGACATATGTTTTGGGTATGTGCAGATGACTTTGGAGAGACTCACGTACCCAGGCTGTTGTGACCAGAGCCTTCATTGTGTGGTAACTGATGGCTGACTGACCAAGTAGTCTGCAGACATGAGTGGGACTTGCGGTGAATATGTTTGGCACAGCTGGGCTCCCACAGGAGTTGTGTCCCCTCAAGTTAGTGTGTTGTCCAGTGACATGGCCTGGGCCCATGGTGTGTGTTGTATGAGCATGTGTGTGTGTCCACATCCCTGTTCATACACAGACAGTGTTCCCTTGATATTTTCCTGTTGTTGTTGCTTGCTGAGTGGTACTGGGTTCATCCCACTACTTTTCCAATGGTCTTCAAGATGTGTGGGTGCATGTCACACTACTGTTAATTGGTGTATCATCATTGGGATTTGTCAGTTCTGAGTGGTGATGATGTTGTCAGACACAGATGAGGCACAGTCAGGGTTCCTCAAGGGACTTGCTATTCGCAATATCATGTAGTTGTCCCTAGGTGGTAGTTTTCAGTAATTGAGACATTTGTATGTGTGTGTGACTGCTCCCACTTGTCGGGTACATGGCTGCGATGCTGGCAGGTGTCAGCATGTGTGCCTTGTGTTTCTCCTTGGCATCTGCATTGTCCTGGGACTGTGGCAGGGATTCTGAAGGTTACATGAGCTTTGAGGTCATGGCCATGTACCGCATACTGTGCAGTATGTCTGTCATTCCCCAGGGTTGTAAACTGTCCTTGTGTGATGTGTCTGTGCACCTTAGTTCATCGCAACAGTCCTGTGTTTGTCATGGGTGCATGTGCAATGTCACCTGTCCATGTGGGCTTCACAGATACATATTGTTGCAGTTCAGGGTGTGTGGTGTTGAGGGTGGACTGATGTGAATGTTTGCATGGATGGTACCCTAGCTCCCGTTTGTCCATGGATGAGGGGCCATGCTGAGTGATTTGTTTTTGTGTATGTGTGATGTACGTTTGTGGCACAGGACACATGTCTGGGTTTCCCACTTTGTACGACATCTGCCTTTGTCATCACAGTGGAGGTGTCATGCATGCTTGTGTCAGCCCACTGTCTGGTCCCTGGGGGTAGTGGTGTTGTGTGTCAGTCTCTTGCTGTGTTAGTTGGTGTTCATTCCAGCTTGTGTTACATGTGTCTGTTGTGCTCCCTCTCATCTCCCAATGCCTGATTACCCACTGAGGGTGTCCCAGTGATGGTTTACTTTTGTATGGCACTGTGTCCACATCTGTGTCACTGTGGTTCAGCCACCCTCATGTGTTGTGTAGTTGCCTGGGGATACTGTGACACACCCATACATGTTGTGTCGGATGTGCAGTGTGAGTTTGCCTGTTTGTGTTTGTGCATCTGCACCAGTGCATTGGTATTGCTGTTGTGGGCCTTTGTCTGTATGCTGTTTCTGTGATTTTGCATGCTGTCCCTGTGAGTCATTTCACATCATTGTGCACATTCATCCTGGTTGTTGGGTGCCATTGCTGGCATGGAATGTGAGTTTGTGAGCTGACACCTACAGTCTACATATGTTGTTTTGATTGGTGTGTCTATTTTCGAGATGTGTGCATGCTTGGTGATGGTCACTTCTACTATTGTGTCATTGTACGCTGTATGCATTGTCAGCCCCCATGTGTGGTGCTTGTCTGCACATGGCCGAGAGTGTTATGTTTTCACAGCACTGTTAGCCTCACCACATCTCTGTGTGTATGGGACACAATCACTAGTTTGCCCCAGAAGTGTTTGATGTGTTGGGAGCAGTGATCATACATGCTGTTTATTATTTGCAGCTTTGACCATGATGACACTTACCTTTTGGTCACTGTGATGAGGGGGGTTTGGTCCCCATCACCACAATGCTCCACATCTGCTGCATTTTGTGAGCCCCCACTTAACTTCTGTTCTACACATGAGGGGGTGTTCTTTTTACATTGCCACAATGCTATGGTGATGCTTGCCTTGTGTATGTCACATGCATTGCGTATGTTCGGTGCGTACCCCAACATCGCGTATGTATGCACCTTACAACAACATTGCGTAGGTACGCACCTTACAACATCGCGTATGTACGGTGCGTACGCCAACATCGCGTATGTACGCACCTTACAACAACATCGCGTATGTACGGTGCATACGCCAACATTGCGTATGTATGCACCTTACAACAACATTGCGTATGTACCTTGCGTACCCCAACATCACGTATGTACGCACCTTACATCAACATCGCGTATGTACGCACATTACAACAACATCGCGTATGTACGCACCGTACATGGGCAATGTAAAACAGCACAAGGAGGGTCAATTTGACTCACACAACACCACAAAACATGTCTACAGTGCACAAAACATGGAAATGACTGACCTGGCCACATCCAAACAGGCAAACAGCGGGTCAAACTCACAACCACCCCTTATAACACACCCACCAAAAATTCAAACTGAGGCCCACCCACAAATGGACCAATAAAAAGGGCCCACACACACAAACCATGAGCCTTTGCAACAGACTCACTGCAGCTAGAGAGCACACACCAACAACTGCACCCATCCACCTTAACATATACACCTTCACACAACCTCCTTCACACATACCCCCTCTTCACATTCAGACCCACAACTTCACATTCAGACCCACACACCCACAACCATCCACACCCTCACCCCACACCATGCCCACAGACAAGAATCCAAATCCAAAGTTCACAAGGGAGGAGCTGGAGATCCTTGTCAATGAAGTCATCAGAGTCGAGCCACAACTGTTTGGAACATTGGTCAGACAGACCAGCATAGCCGAAAAATCACACATGTGCTGTTACTTGCATTGTATGCTCGTAGCCATAATCACTGTTGTGGGCATTTGTCACAGACTACACACTGTTGTCATGATGTTGTGGGGGATGTATTTTGCGGACCTACCTGATGTTGGAGTAGGCTGGATGTGTTGCATATCACCCATCCTATGGCTGGGGGTGGCACGGGTGATGGGCAACATAAGCCCTATGGGTGGAGGTGGCAGTGGTGATGGACAACATAAGCCCTATGGGTGGGGGTGGCAGGGGTGCTGGGCAACAGGTCCCATATGGGTAGGAGTGGCAGGGATGATGGGCAACAGGTCCCCTGTGAGTGGGGGTGGCAGAGGTGATGGGCAACATCAGCCCTATGGCTGGGGGTGGCAGGGGTGATGGGCAACATAAGCCCTATGGGTGGGGGTGGCAGGGGTGATGGGCAACAGGTCCCCTGTGAGTGGGGGTGGCAGGGGTGCTGGGCAACAGGTCCCCTATGGCTGTGGGCGGCAGGGGTGATGGGCAACAGGTCCCCTGTGAGTGGGGGTGGCAGGGGTGATGGGCAACAAAAGCCCTATGGGTGGGAGTGGCAGAGGTGATGGGCAACATCAGCCCTATGGCTGGGGGTGGCAGGGGTGATGGGCAACATCAGCCCTATGGGTGGGGGTGGCAGGGGTGATGTGCATCAGGTCCCCTGTGAGTGGGGGTGGCAGGGGTGCTGGGCAACAGGTTCCCTATGGCTGTGGGTGGCAGGGTTGATGGGCAACAGGTCCCATGTGAGTGGGGGTGACATGGGTGGCAGGGGTGATGGGCAACAGGTCCCCTGTGAGTGGGGGTGGCAGGGGTGATGGGCAACAGGTCCCCTGTGAGTGGGGGTGGCAGATGTGATGGGCAACATCAGCCCTATGGCTGGGAGTGGCAGGGGTGATGGGCAACATAAGCCCTATGGGGGGGTGGCAGGGGTGATGGGCAACATCAGCCCTATGGCTGGGGTGGTAGGGGTGATGGGCAACATAAGCCATATGGGTGGGGGTGGCAGGGGTGATGGGCAACAGGTCCCCTGAGAGTGGGGGTGGCAGGGGTGCTGGGCAACAGGTCCCCTATGGCTGTTGGTGGCAGGGGTGATGGGCAACAGGTCCCCTGTGAGTGGGGGTGGCAGGGGTGCTGGGCAACAGGTCCCCTGTGAGTGGTGGTGGTAGGGGTGATGGGCAACAGGTCCCCTGTGAGTGGGGGTGGCAGAGGTGATGGGCAACATCAGCCCTATGGCTGGGGGTGGCAGGGGTGATGGGCAACATAAACCCTATGGGTGGGGGTGGCAGGGGTGATGGGCAACATCAGCTCTATGGCTGGGGGTGGCAGGGGTGATGGGCAACATAAGCCCTATGGCTGGGGGTGGCAGGGGTGATGGGCAACATCAGCCCGATGGCTGGGGGTGGCAGGGGTGATGTGCAACATACGCCCTATGGGTGGGGGTGGCAGGGGTGATGGGCAACAGGTCCCCTGTGAGTGGGTGTGGCTTGGGTGATGGGCAACAGGTCCCCTGTGAGTGGGGGTGGCAGGGGTGCTGGGCAACAGGTCCCCTATGGGTGGGGGTGGCAGGGGTGATGAGCAACAGGTCCCCTATGAGTGGGGGTGGCAGGGGTGATGGTCAACAGGTCCCCTGTGAGTAGGGGTGGCAGGGGTGCTGGGCAACAGGTCCCCTATGGGTGGGGGTGGCAGGAGTGATGGGCAACAGGTCCCATGTGAGTGGGGGTGGCAGGGGTGCTGGGCAACAGGTCCCCTATCGGTGGGGGGAAGAGGTGCTGGGCAACAGGTCCCCTGTGAGTGGGGGTGGCAGAGGTGATGAGCAACATCAGCCCTATGGCTGTGGGTGGCAGGGGTGATGGGAAACAGATCCCCTGTGAGTGGGTGTGGCAGGGATGATGGGCAACAGGTCCCCTGTGAGTGGGGGTGGCAGGGGTGCTGGGCAACAGGTCCCCTATGGATGGGGGTGGCAGGGGTGATGGGCAACAGGTCCCCTGTGAGTGGGGGTGGCAGGGGTGGTGAGCAGCAGGTCCCCTGTGAGTGGGGGTGGCAGGGGCGCTGGGCAACAGGTCCCCTATGGGTGGGGGTGGCAGGGGTGATGGGCTACAGGTCCCCTATGGCTGTGGGTGGCAGGGGTGATGGGCAACAGGTCCCCTGTGAGTAGGGGTGGCAGGGGTGATGGGCAACAGGTCCCATGTGAGTGGGGGTGGCAGGGGTGCTGGGCAACAGGTCCCCTATGGGTGGGGGGGCAGGGGTTATGGGCAACAGGTCCCTGTGAGTGGGGGTGGCAGTAGTGATGGGCAACAGATCCACTATGGGTGGGGGTGTTTGTGGTGCTGGCCATGCAACCCCTATGGTGGGCTGTTGTTAGTGGCCAGGATGTGGATCCCCTGTGTGTGTGTGTGTGTGCCATTTTGCAGGTACGTGTCGTTTGTTTGTGTTGTAGGTGTCTGACTTACCGCCTGCGCCATTGGCGTCGGTCCCTGATCCGGTCATAGATGTAGAGTACTGGTATGACCTGCGGGATAAGATTCATGATGTGTTTGTGTCGTACACGCTGCTTGTTGCTCCCTCTCGTACCCGCTGCAAGCTGGTCCATCTTGTAGCCGTGTATTGATTTGTTGCGCGAATCGTAGCTGATATGCTTGTTTTCCGGATGCTGTGACGTCCCGTGCGTGACGACCCGTCCGGCGCGTATGAAGTACGCATCGTACTTGTCATGCCGGAAACTGCTATGGATACTGCTTCCAGGCGACTCGGTTCAGCTTTAGGAGTTACGGCTCGGAAGGAGAATGGGGCTTGATTCACAGCCTACGTGTCGGTCGTGTTTTTGGCAGTTATGCGCATCATACTTACTCGACAGGATGGACCGGCTCCGGGTACGTGTCGGTCGCACGGTAAGGCTACGGACAGCTGTCCGACCGGCCATCGGAATCAGCCACTGAGTGTTGGTATGAAGAAACCGTAGACTAGAGACCGAGATAATAATGATTGTAAATTAAAATACAATCTGAGTTGACCCTGATAGCACTTTGGTCATGTTAAAGTTTCTGGTGTATCTGACACAATACTGGTTTAAAAACAACTAAGTAAAAAACAGTACAACAATGAACCCATAATGTATGTGAAAAACTGTGACACATAACAATGTCACCGTTTTTAATAAAATCGTAGGGACCAAGTGTCAGGAAATAGATCTCTATGCATATAGACAGTTTAGCATAATGTGTACTTAGAACAAGTGTATAATTTATGTGATAAAAGATTTATATATTATGGAATGTTAGTATACATATTTAGGGGTCGATTCCGATCCTGTATATTTTTTTTCCGTACGACTCGTATCCGTAATTTTTTCCGTACGAATCATACAAGTCCCGTCCAACCCGTGAAGTACGATTCGTACGGGAAAAATACATACGGCTCGGCTCGATCCGTACGAATCGTATCGGGAAAAGTTGTACAAGACGGACCCGGACACTTTTCCGTCCGAATCCTAAAAATACAGACCGACCGTACAAGTACGATCCAGACCGGCTTTCCGATTTACGAATCGTACAGAAAACGTCCCGTACACAGGGAATGACTTTACCCGCTACGAAGTGAACTTTGTACGACTCGTATCCCGTGACAAGTTGTTCCCGGGGTGCGAGTCGTACAGGGGTACGAGTCGTACAGGCCCCCCATGCATATGTACGAACCTTACAACCACATTGCGTATGTTCGGTGCGTACCCCAACATCGCGTATGTATGCACCTTACAACATTGCGTAGGTACGCACCTTACAACATCGCGTATGTACGGTGCGTACGCCAACATCGCGTATGTACGCACCTTACAACAACATCGCGTATGTACGGTGCATACGCCAACATTGCGTATGTATGCACCTTACAACAACATTGCGTATGTACCTTGCGTACCCCAACATCACGTATGTACGCACCTTACATCAACATCGCGTATGTACGCACATTACAACAACATCGCGTATGTACGCACCGTACATAGGCAATGTAAAACAGCACAAGGAGGGTCAATTTGACTCACACAACACCACAAAACATGTCTACAGTGCACAAAACATGGAAATGACTGACCTGGCCACATCCAAACAGGCAAACAGCGGGTCAAACTCACAACCACCCCTTATAACACACCCACCAAAAATTCAAACTGAGGCCCACCCACAAATGGACCAATAAAAAGGGCCCACACACACAAACCATGAGCCTTTGCAACAGACTCACTGCAGCTAGAGAGCACACACCAACAACTGCACCCATCCACCTTAACATATACACCTTCACACAACCTCCTTCACACATACCCCCTCTTCACATTCAGACCCACAACTTCACATTCAGACCCACACACCCACAACCATCCACACCCTCACCCCACACCATGCCCACAGACAAGAATCCAAAGTTCACAAGGGAGGAGCTGGAGATCCTTGTCAATGAAGTCATCAGAGTCGAGCCACAACTGTTTGGAACATTGGTCAGACAGACCAGCATAGCCGAAAAATCATGGCTGTGGCAGAGGATCGTCGATAGGGTGAATGGTGTTGCACCCATCAGAAGGACCAGGACTGAATGCCAAGCCAGGTGGTACGATCTGCGGAGGTCAGTCAAGCGAAAAATGAATGACGACTACGCCCAGAGCAACATCACTGGAGGTGGTGGGCCCCACAGACCAGTACATTTCCATCCCTGGGAGCCCTAGTGCCAAATCACAATACACCCACCAGCAGGCCCTGTCACACACACCCCTTACACAAGCAGACACCCCCGGGAAAGGCAATGGATTTACCCACTGTCACAATGGACATGTAACACAACAAGACCAATACATAGCCGAAGAAGCATCCAAGCCAAAAATCAACTAGTCAAAGACTCATGAACACATATCAATATGACCCCCGCAACATACCCATCCAAAAGTGAACATTGAGGAGAATGCTAGGCACATACAATTACCTGGAGGAACAGTGCCAACTAGAATGTGTATGAAACATGGATGTTGCATGAAACAGCATTAACATTGTCTGTCTCTCACACACAGGGCAACGTGATGAATCTCCACCCAACAATGGGGGTGAAGAATCACAGTCCCAGGCTCGGGAGGAACCTGATCCCACCTGCAGCGACGCCTCTCAACACTCCACGGATGACCCCGACCGACCTGGACCCTCTGGTGTCCAAGCCCCTGCAGCACTTGGTTCAGGAACATCTGTGCCAACCACCACCCCCCTTCCTGCCACATCCCAGGAAACACCGAGGAGCCCTGCCCGCAGTGAACAACTGAGTCAGTCTGACCAGGAAGGACAAGGTTCGCCGGGCAACCAGGAGGAGGCAGACAACACCACCACAGCCATCCCTCAGGGGTCCCGTAGACCTGATGTGCCCACAACGGCAGGCCAGGCTCGTGTGGGCAGGGGTTGCGGGAGTGGAGGCAGGTGGAGGCGAGAACCTAACCAGCCAGCTGAAGGGACCGGTATGTCACACATACACAACATCATGGAGGCATACCGGCGTGACACCAGGGAGATCAGCCAGCTAGTGGGGACCCTCACAGAGATAAAGGGGACCATCACAGAGATGAAGAACCAGCAGGCCGAGCAACACGCCAGTCAACAATAACACCAAGGACGGATGGAGGCAAGACTGGCTGAGCTCCTGGCGGTGCAAAGGGACATAAACCATTCACTCTGTCGGATCGCCGACAACATGGGCAACCCTCCCTGTGCCACCAGGTGAAGACCACCACCAGCCACCGGGAGGGAGGAGGAGGAGGATTTGTCCGACGGAGCGTCCCAAGCATCGTCAAGGCCTGCATCTGAGGGTCCCCCGAGGAAGGTGGGTCGTCCACGGAAAAGACCGTTAGAGGCAGCGGGCCATCCACATCTCCCAGGTCACCTGGCCTGGCACCTGGCCTTCATGAGCAACAGCATCACCTGATTGACTGACATTCTCTGCCACATGGACTTGCTGGTCACAGTCTGACCAATGATGCCAAACACTGTGGTCTGGACTCTGCTGCTTTCAAATGCCAAGGATCCCATCTCCCACAGGGAACTTTGGATTCTATGGTCCCTGTATTGCACCTTTTTTTTTGCACACCCCAGACCTATAATAAAAAAAAACAACAAAATTTGATGTTGCAGTCATTTAGCATGAGTCCACAACATACGTGTGGGGATATGTCAAAGTATGCCTGAGTGTGGAACTAACTCCAGCCATCCATACACTGGGATCTGAGTCCGGTCGAGGACACACTTGGGTCACAATGTATCATCAAATACAGACATGGAGCCCAATACTCATCCGTGATGGCCTCAAGCTGCTGAGGGGGGGCTGGCAATACTGCTCGGACAGACCAATTTGGAAGAGTATCATGAAGGCGTAGAGGTCATGGGTCATGTGGAGGTGCCTGGGGAGGGAGTCCCAGGTCTGTTTGGTGAGGTGGGAGAACTATCTCCTGCATGCAGTTGTTCTGTGGATGTGATGAATTGTGGCCAGGGCAAGGTTGGCTGCATGGAGTTGGGCCAACGGGGTGTTGGATGACAGACGTCCAAGGTCGGTTTTGGGTCTGGGGTTGTGGACTGCCTCCTGAGTGTGGTTGAGGAGCCTGAAGGTGATCCTGCAGCAGACAGTCAGCCATTGTAGCTATCTCAGGTGGATGGTGATGTGGCTGGGGCGGGGGATGTTGAAGGTGAGGTGTGCGGATGCACCCTGGATGTGGACAAGTTCTCCTGCAGTTTTGCTGTTGTTCCTCCATAGAGGGCGGTGCTGTAGTTGACCCGGCTGCTGTCGTGGACCTGGTGGACGGTCTGTCTTGCCTTGGAATGGATCTATCTGTGGATCATTTGCAGCATGTGGAGGGTGTTGCAGCATGAGGTACAGATGGTGTTGAGTTGCATGGTAATTGTGAGCGAGGAGTCCATGATGAACACCAGCTTGCGTGCGTGGCCACTGGGTGCTGGTGTGGTGCCCAGGCCGGTGGGACACAACGAGTTGACCCAGCCGTAAGGGGACAATCCTCAGATGATGACCTCAGTCCTGTCCAAGTCCAGCCTCAGGTGGCTGATGTTCAGCCATTCGTCAACGGATCTCATGCCTTCTTGAAGGTTGGATCTGGCAATGGCTGGGTCTTTGGTGAGGGTGAGGAGCAGCTGGGTGTCAATGGCATACGAGATGATGATGAGGTCGTGTGCGCATGTGATGGTGGAGAGGGGGGTCATGGAGACATTGAAGATCATCACGCAGAGAGATGAGCCCTGGGGCATGGGCCAGATGACCCCAGTGTACTACATGCTGAAGGGTGGAGGCCGACTCCCTGGGCCTTGCTAGTGAGATACTTGGTGATTTAATCCTGGGCCCTCCTCTGGATACCAGTGTTGGAGATGTGTGAGCTGACAGTGTGGTAGCACATGGTGTAGAATGCCGTTGAGAGCTCAAGGGGGGTGGTCTCACCATTGTTGAGCAGGGCAAAGTTGTCGTTGGTGGTGGCAATGATGACGGTTGCAGTGGTGTGATTACTGTGGAAGATGGTCTGGTGCCGGTTGCCTGGAGCTGTTTGCGTGGAGGAAGTTTGTCAGTTGCTCGTTGAGTGTCTTCCTGATGGCATTTGCTGGGTAGGGAGATCCTGCGGTACTGCCGTCCGTTGTTTAAGAAGGGCCTGGGTCTCTGCATGCCTCCAGCTCCCATGGAATGTGGCAAACTCTAAGGAGACATTCATGATGTGCTGGACGTGGGCTTCAAGGATGGGGAATGATGTGGTTGAGATGTTGTGTGGGAAGGGGCCTGATGGAGAGCCAGCGTGGATGGTGCACATGAGCCAGGTGGTGTATTTGCTGCTGACGGGAGTCCAGAACATGAGGGGGGTTTGTCCCACGGATAATAGTGCTGTCTGCCTCTGTGTGCCAAGGCTGTCGTGTATGTCCATGAGCTTGCAGTGCTAGAAAGTTGCAAGGGATTTGATCTGCCTTGCAAGGGTGGGGTGGCTTTTGGATGGAGAGCTGCTGTCAGTTCACTCACAATGCTGATGAGCTCCTTGATGTCGTGTGTTTTGGTGCCTCGGCCCTATCTGAAGGATCTCCACTTGTCCTTGCTGATGATATGGTGATGGCTGTGTGTGGCATTTTCCAGGGCTATAAGGTAACTGATAGTTCTTTGTGTTGCAAGGTTTGCACAAGAGTCCGGCTAGATCTGTATGAGTCCAGTAGGTCTGCCTTGTCCCAGGTGGCTTAACTGTTGTTGTGCTTCACAGAAATGTCCATCAATGTGGCAAGATTGTTGGATCAGTTGCTGATCCAGTGTGTAAGGTTGCATTGTGTGGCGGTGGTGTTGGTTCGAGTGTCCCACACAGCTTGTCTGTGGTGACTTACATCAAGCATCTTTGGGGGATTGTTAGCGGGGTGTGTGGCAGTGTGTTGCTTGTCGGAGACGTGGATGCAAATGTTGATGGACCAATGATGGATGGTGGTGTGGTTCTACTCCAGCAAGAAGTTACTGGCCCCCAGCCACATGTAGCCTGTGGAGGTGAGGGCGTGCGTGCAGATGTACGTGTTGATGGCTTTGCGGAATTGTGGATGTACGCCTGGAGATCTGTAGATGAGTGTTACTCTGAGGGTTGCCAGGGGGTTGGTGCGAAACCGGATTTGTGACTCTGAGGGTGTACTTGTGAATAAATTGCAATTCATCCTCCGGGATTGTTGGTGCCGTCCCTGCGGGAGATCTTGTTTCCGTCAAATATGGCAATGAAGAAGTTGTGTGCTGAGGATGCTTTTATCCAGGTTTCTGTCATGAAGGTGATGTGTGGGGCTGTTGTGTTGAGGAGGTTACAGAGTCCAATGGCGTGCTGGTGGACGGAGCAGGTGTGGAGTAGGAGGCACATGACCTGGTTGTTCTGACAGGGTCTGGTAGGCGGTGCAGCGCTATGTGGGCAGTTGGAGTTGCACACTCAGCATGCGAAGGTGTCGTGTGTGCGCTTAGGGGTTGCCTGATAGCAGGCGGTTGATTGTCTGGTGGACATTGCTTGGAGGGTGGCTGCAGCATGAGCCTGTTGTGTGACGTGGGTCATGCAAGGACCAGAGGGTCGTGCACTGTGCACGTTGCAGGCGCAGCAATAAGGCAACAGTGGCACAGACAAGCTGCTGGCTGCATTAAGAATGGGTGGAGGGGGGAAGGGAGGAGCATTTTGGAGGCGTGTGGGTTGCTGAATCAGGGCACTCGGTGGGGCGGTGCCGCAGGTGAGGCAGCAGCAGGCAGAAGGGGTGAGAAACTAGGCAAAAAGTAGCACTCAAAGTCAACAAGGAGGTCAGAAAGGCACAGAGCAACAGGTGTATGTAAAGGAAGGAGTGTCAGGTTACTCATGGGTCACTGCGAGAAAATGGATGAACAATCACCAAAAATGACGGCCACAGGATCAGGCAACAAAATGTGGAGCTGCGCACAGGAGACACACTGTCAGCAGGCGTTGACGTCCCGTTTTGGGGAGCAACCTGCACAAATACATACACAACCAGGTACTTCATGCACAATAGAGATTATTAGCCATGAAGAACTGCATGCATGTTGCCAAAGTACACATACACTCATATGCTCAATCTTTGACAATTATGCCATAGATGACGCATGCAAACTGGCAAGAGATCTGCAGTGACAGAGATGAGGCACTTTGGAATGTGCTGAACACCTTTATTACACAAACTCACACAAAGGGAAATGCATCCATACGAACAGACTCACAGGTCAGTTGACAGAACATGTGGGACATATGCTGGACCCCCCCTTCACAACACGGATGTTGTAAATCCCAATTAACTGGCACACAAGTTAAGGGGATGAGCCAAACACATCCTGCTGCACACGGAGAGGCTGCAATTCACCATAGAGCTTGTTGTTGTGATGTCCCACACTATGTCCACCCGTAGCAGCCGCAATGTTTCAGAGGCAAGGTTTACGCACATTGATGCCTTCATCAGACTCCACACTCCACTACACTCCACTACAGATGACTGTCAAGAAGGGTGACTATCATGTCATGGGAGTGATGCTACATGTTATATGCTCCATGGTGAGAAGACATGTATGCATGGTACCACAACATGCACAGAAGCAGTCCCCACACATTCCCAACCCGTACCACCACCAAAAAGCCTTGCTGCAATCCTTACCCAAACTGACATTTCCACATGTCCGTGCATGGAACGCTGATTCAGCACACGTTGCAATCCTCATGAGGAATAGCAGGAGGACAAAGATGACACGAGCAGACAACAGGCGCAAAAACCTGGGAATGACAGACACACAAGAAGTCACCTAAAACAAATCTCGCCGCACACATGGTCAGTCACGAAACATGAACAATGTTGGACACATGCAAATTTCAAAGAAAGTCTCTCCGCAAAACTGTGTGGCATGACATCATCACTCGAGTGACACATCAGTACACACATCAAAGTCACTTTGCATTCGGTCAGCTGGACACACACATTGCAACACATGCCACTCAATGCTACAAGCTTGCACACTCATACCCAGTGACTCACCATTATGAGAAGAAGTTGCGTATGAACTGACTCCGGATATCATCCTCCTCCTCCTCATCACTTGCCTCGTGACCAAGCCCTGGATCCTCCACGGGTGGATGTTGCTGCTCATCAGGATCAAGGATGAGTGGCACTGCCTTCTCAACTGCCATGTTGTGCAGCATGCAGCACACAATGAAGATTTTGCAGACCTTCTCCGGTGCATATGGGAGGGACCCACCTGTCTTGTCAAGGCACTGAAATCGGCTCTTCAGGAGGCCAAACGTCCTCTCAATCACTCGCCTGGTCTACCCATGTGCATTGTTGTACCGGTGATCTGCAGCTGTTCTTGGGTTGTGGAGAGGTGTCATTAGCCATGGCATGTTGGGATATCCAGAGTCCCCTACATGGAAACATCATGTAAATAAGTGGGTCAGGAGATGCCGTAAGAGCCAAAGATACCGCAACACATAGGACAAACAGAGTATACCCACCAACAAGACATGCTCGTTCGTTGTGCAGCCGCAGCATCATTTGTGGCACCCTGCTACGCCTCATGATGTAGGCATTGTGTGCTGATCCTGGAAAACTTGCACAGACATGGGAAATCAGCATGTTAGCAAGACACACCACCAGGGCATTTATTGAGTGGTAATGTTTACGGTTGCGATAGGCTTGCTCCTGTGCCTGTGGTGGTACCAAAGACACATGTGTCCCATCAATGGACCCAATGACATGGGGCATCCCTCCCAGGGGATAGAAATCACCCTTGACATCTGTCAACTCCTCAGGAGTAGGACATTTGATGAATTCATCAAGGTGCTCCAACATGGCTGCCAAAACATCACGCAGGACACGGCTGAACATTGTCTGCGACATCCCACCAACATCAGCTATGGTCAATTGAAACGTACCTGTGGCAAAAAAATGTAGGGCTGCCATCACCTTCATCTTGGGGGTCAGCGCAGTAGGATACCTGTGTCGCGGTTGGAGGTGTGGTGCCAGCTTGTCAGTCAAGTCCTCAATCAACTGTCGAGTGAATCTGTAACCTCGGATGCAGGCACGTTCCCTCGTGGCAGCCAAGTCTGGCATTGGTCTTGGGACAGGCGGTGCCCTGCAGGACATTATTAGGAATAATGAAGATTGAGAGTCTGCCAACAACAATGTCAATGAACATAGCACATGCTAAACTGCTACTAAACATCAGGTAACTGTGGTGTGTGCAATACATCCAGGACACATATGCCAGCTTGCTGGCACTCCTACGAAAAGCCAGATACACCTGTTGATTGTCAAGGCTACATGACATGCCCTGAAATGAGCCGGGGGCAAGTCTGAGTGAGCAGCCAGAGATATCACCGTAGTGACACACATCCACATAGCTTCATTGGAAGGATGTCATCTCATCCAGACAGTTGACTGCAAGGCACACGCACAGGTCACATGGGATGTCAAATGTACATATCAAACATATTGCGATGAAGGGGTACACATGACAAAAAAAAAAAACAGCCATTGAGATGACGCAGACATGTATGCCTGGGAAAATATGATGTCCGATGCACACAGACCCTACAGCCGTGGGAATCCACATGTGGCATGGTGTGCGTAGATGTGTGCCATGAACATCTCCACACAGACCCATGTTGGATGCACCAACAGCAGATGCAGTTGACGGAACACTAACAGCAAGCTCATGGGAACACATGACACACACCTGACATAGTCACATAGGGGCACGCTGATCGTGACATGTCAGTTGATAGAGTGTCCCTGTCCCTGGCATCAGGAGACAGGTACGGGTGTTGATGACTGTACCATCCCACTGCTGCTGTGCATGACACAGTTGGACTACAGACACACATGTGGAAAGTGTCAAGGTGATGTGTGCCACATAGTGCCCCATCACACATGACATGTGTACACAGGTCATCACACATCAATTGTGCAAATAGATGAGATGACCTGTGCAATATCACTGGCTGACACACCTAGGGCCTGCACATGAAAGTATGCAATGACAAGTACTTGATGGACATCCTTGTGCGACTCGTAGCCCTCCATTCCTGGCGTGTGTATGCCTCGTATCACTATTCTACTGGTGCCGTAGGGGTACGTGTGAAACGCACCATACCCACGCATTCATTGCGTGTGTATGGTCCGTATCACTGTTCTACTGGTGCCGTAGGGGTACGTGTGAAACGCACCGTACCCACGCATTCATTGCGTGTGTACGGTCCATATCACTATTCTACTGGTGCCGTACGGGTACGTGTGAAACGCACCGTACCCACGCATTCATTGCGTGTGTACGCATCGTATCACTATTGTACTGGTGCCGTAGGGGTACGTGTGCAACGCACCATACACGTCCACTTCCATTGTTGCGGAACGCAGGGGTTGCTGGACACGCCCCCCCAAGTGACCAGACCCTGGTGGTAATGTATGGGCTCCATATTATAGGTTTGGATTTGGGTATGGGGTATGTTTCCTGCCCCTCACCCCCACCCTGGCCCCTGGGTGTTGTTCTCACCTTCTGCGGCGTGTGCGTCGGGTCCGGTGCACCAGGTCGTAGGTTAAGAGGACCGGGATGACACGTACGATGGGGTTCATGGCATGTACGTCGCGTACCGGGGCTCCGTTGCATAGCGGTTCGCGTAGGACTCTGCTTTTCCGGCTGTGTTTGGCTCCCATAAGAAAAGAGCCATACGGAGTGCCGTAGGGACGAATCGTACTTGCTGGGCCGGAAACCGCTGCTTAAATACGTCCAGACGTCGCGTACAAGCTGTTCGGATCAGAATCGTTGTTTTTTATTACCCGTACGGTCTTTTGTACGATTCCTAGGTTGTAAGAAAAGTTTACCGGGTATGAGTCGTACGGAGAAAACGCTCTGTACAACGATTCGTACAGCCTTTTTCCAGGATCGGAATCCGCCCCTATATGTATTACTTATAATTTTAAACATTTTCTAATAATTTTAATTATGTTTTTAGGTCTCGCTGAGCCCCAGCGCTTGCGCTGGCTCGGAGAGACATTTTATAGTTGGGATTTTCAAAGTGCTGCCGTGGCCTAAAGCTTCAGTGCACGTGAACGTGCACGCGCGCAGCGCCATGTGTCTTTCCTCCGCAGCACGCGATCGCAGTCGCGATCACTTTCACTTTCGCGGCGATCGCAATCGCGATCACTTTCACTTTCGCGGCCGCGTGGCGAAAGCTTGTTTTTCTACTGCTGCCCTTCCCTGCTCTACAAGAAGAGCTTGTGTCTTTGGTGCTTCTGCTCGTCGCTTGTTCTAAATGTTCTTGGAGGCAAATCTCTCCCCGTGCCCTATTAGAAGTCGGGCTCTTGGAATTTGAACTAGTAGTACCCACAACCACTTTCAAAACCCACCAGCCACCAATCGTTTCGGGGCTCTATTCCGCACACCTTTCCACATGCCGAACACTACTGAAAATTCGAATTTAAACCATACGTAAAACACAGGTTTATATCTATTTATTTAACACTCCACCCTGCTGCTGTCCTCCTACCGTACTCCAGGCATTTGTTAATAATACGCGACTTCTCATAGCGCTACACAAACATCCGCTAGCCCTAGCAGCCGTCCCTGCGCGCCTCTGATAATTATCAAATGAAGCACTTCCGAATTGCAGACTGCATGGGCACGCCTCGGTAACCTCATTTGCAAACTCCAAACCTGTTCCGTGTTATTTATAGCCCTCATTTCAATAAACCCACTCATTATGTCGTTGATGTTAATGAGTCAAGCCTGCTAAATATAGCCACTTCCTGCATTACGAAGATCGAGCTTAATTTACCGGCACCGGGCGTTTTTTGTCCTCCTTGGACCTAGGAAAGGAAGTCAACGCCCACTTATAACTTCAAACCAAATTAGCCCAAATGACCTTGCCATGCCTCCAAGTAAATTGTTAATAAGAGGTCGGAATTAGTGTCGCTGTTTTCCCCGCTTACGACCTTTGTTGACCTGATCGTAGTAAGCCAATAGTCGATGTAAAAAATGAGTTAGTTGTTCTTTCTGTCTTAGAGTTTTGCAAAGAGGCAAACTGTCACCTTGCAGTCTTTTCCAAGCCTTGAGGACAGCAGGAGAAAAGTGGAGGAGATAAAACGTAAATTTCTGAGCAGTCGAAGTCTGCCCGAATGTGGGCATTCCTATTCAACATTCTTCAGAATTCTTGATTAAAAATAAGCTTAGCTAATTAAAGGATTAACGTGAGTTAATTTTTTTGTGATATTTTGGACTGTGCTGGAGTCAAAGTTTCATTCGAACCCATTCAAATCAGGCAGCAGTGGCCAGACTCAGCTGCAATAATGCCTCCTACTGGCTTATGACAGTACTCGCACATGTACAGCTTCATGTGTTTTTGATGCTTCACAAGTACGTTGGTACTATGAGTATGTAAGGCACATTACATTTAAATTGCACATAATTCTGCTGTGCAATAAAAATGAAGGGTCAGATTTATGAGGCCTTTACGCCGCTGTTGCTTCACTTTTTGTGACGCTGCGGCGGTGTAAAAAATGCACCGCACTGCGCCATATTTACAAAATGACTCATCCAGGCAGATGCGTCGCTTGGGAAACCCCAGCATTACATTATACCTGCGAAAGGTATAATTTATACAGGGTGGTCGTTCCAGCGCAGAAAAGGCTCGTCAAAGTGTCACAGACACCTCTACGACCTCACTGCGTCAAATCCTTACGCCTGCTTGAAGCAGACGAAAGGTGACGCAGGCCTTTTCACATGGGGCTTACTTGATTTTTTTAATGTTTGGTGCATGCATGGATGAATATTTGGGAGTGAGTGTTGTGAATGGATATGTGTGTGTGTGTGTGAATGCATGGTTGTGAGTGAGTGAGTATGTGTGCGCGTGTGCCCCTTTCACTCCCCTCCCTACGAAAATGATCAGTCGCCACTGATCTGGACTCTAGAGCTTACCTCCCTCTGCCCAAGCACCCATCCCTAGGTTTACACTCCTTCCAACACTCTAAAAACAAACAGAAGAGCTCATATATCCTTCCCCTGATCATCTGTATTAGAAGATCATTCTCACAAACAGAATTGTCCTCCGATTTAAAAATAAAAAATTACAACTCTTATGACAATAGTGTCCTTTCTTGCTTACTTTCTCATGCCATTAACACTCAAACAGAAAAAACTAGAAACCCTTTCCCTAGAGATTGGGAGATAAAACAGAGAAGTGAAAAACACCAGAGCGGCCATGTTTAGTCTCTCCAAAAAGTTGTAAGTAGCTGCCTGCATAAGCATCTCTGACCTATTTCCGCTGGAGATCAAGACAACTGTCCCAAGACACCAGAGTAGATGTCCCTTAGAATCTCATCTTCTCTTTGCAAGTTTGAAATGCTTCATGGTGACCAGGAGTCAAACACAAAAGAGAGTAGCCTAATGAAAACTAAACTGAAATGCCTGCTCATCCCAATACAGACAGGACACAAATCATGCTCTTGATAAGTTTCTATACACAAAAAAATGCAAGCAAAATGTATCAAGACCATAACACTCAGCTCTTCCTCAGCAAATTAAAATATATCTGTAATGTCTGCAAAGTCTCTCAGAATCTTGGTCTTATGCTTCTGAGAGAAACCCGATGAACTGAACAGTACCATAGGATTAGTTGATCATCCACCTTGATAAGAAGGCAAGACAGGGATAGTTTATTTCTGATACATAGCCATTCCATCTGCTGGAAGCCTTTAGAATAAGAATGGTTTTATGTGTTCCACTTTTTGGCAGTTGAACTTACTTCTGCCTTCCTTTTACCTAGCTATCTCAATATCATATACCACCAACCAGAAAAAGAATTGATTATGGAACACTGTATCAAGCACACGACCCCCACAATCATATGCTTAAACAGTAGCATTTTATTCAGAGATGTCAATCCCTACTAGAAATATCCGAAGATCTAATTTCATTTGCATCTCCTGTGCCTTATGCTCATGTAAAGGGGCAGCTCTAGACCTCATCATAGCAAAGAAAGGCTTAGGATGGAAGAATCTACACTCGTGGGAAGGCCTGACCATTGCCAACTTCCCCTTTTTCAATTCTTTTTTAAAATGACTACACCTGGCCAAAGGAAACCCATGTGCACTTGGGCTGGCAACACAAAACTGTGGACACTGAAAAGCTCACCTCTTTCATTTCTACTAAGGAAAAGAAAATCCTCACTGAGTCTGGAATGGAATTGGGGGCAAATTGTTTTGTTGCAAAGTTAGAAGGGCTGCATGCAAAGAGAAGCATGTACATAAAAGCATATATTTGAAGCAAAGCTGCTTCCATCATAACACAAATTGATTCGGCCACAAATCGTTTGAATAGATTATTTGATATTGTGAAATACGCTACTTGCCCTTCCATCACTCTTGTAATTGAGGATCCTGACAGAAAAAGCTGGGATTGTGACCATTTTCTGATGGTCTCACGGCTAGACTGCCGAATTTGGAGCTGGGATACCAAGGTTCGAGCCTCGGGGTCGACTCCACATCCTGTGATTCTGGGCAAATCACTTAATCTCCCCATGCCTACCAAAAAAAAAAAAAAAGCATTTGCAATGCAATAGGTCTCGCAGTTACGAGAGTTTCAGCTATTGGCATTGTAAATAACAATGCCTTTTATTTATGTTTTTAAAAGAAAAACAAAAATAAAAAGTATTATTATTTGCAATGTCAATAGCTCAAACTCGCGTAAATGCGAGACCTATTGCATTGCAAATGCTTGTTTTTATTACATGTATTATTTACTTTATGTACATATTTTTAACAACGATATTTTTTTCCGATATTTTTGCACGTTGATATTCTGACTGTCGATATTCTGTCAGTGATCCAGGAAAGCCAATGGCTGAAAGGTCTGTTTAGCAGCTGCTCTATTGAAACTAAGAATTAAAAAAGGGATTTGGGGAAGTTGAAAAGGAAAGGTAAAAAAGAAAATATGGAACCTGTATTGAAAAGACATTTCCTCCAAGCCTCTCTCTTCTGCCCACAGCACCAGCCTGACCCATTCAATTTCCACCTTCTCCAGTCAGTAACCTAAATATGGTCACCTGCTGTTCCTACACAGAATGATGGACAGGGCTGTGGCATCTACTGAGAATTCAAATCTTTTACTAATCTTCCTTTAGGGTGTGTCCTGAAGGACTGGGCTATTCTAAGGCCCAGCGGTGCCAGGGGACAACACCTGAAACCTTCGTGGGTTACCTGTTCCGGCGTACAAACACAGAGACACGGGACACTTCCTGCGGCGTCAAAGATCAGCGTTTATTTACTGCAGGGATACAGAAATCGCAAGAAGTACACAACGTGTAGGTTCTGAGAGACTGCTTCAAATTGCACAAGTGGATCGCTCCTTTTATACACATTTTCGTCATTGCACAACATAACGAACAAAGGTTACAACTCAGTTCCCACAGTAAACTTCAAAAGAGTCGCATTCATGTTTTAGAAGCCCGGAACATAATTACAGTAACATTGCTGGTTCCCAACTGTAAAAGCACATTATCCCCACATTAAACACATTCCATTCTGACCGTAAACGAATTAGGAGAAGGGACAGGAACAGATGCAAAGGAAAAACAAGGATGCACAACAGATTGGAAAAAGAGTGTAAAGAGCAATATCGGAAACTCGATTGCAGGATCAAAGGACTCGTGCCTAATGCATGCATGACTGAAACAATAGACCGGCACGGCAAGATGAGCCTCGAGCGGAGCCATCTGCCTTTGCCGTGTCATCCCCCTCATCATAAAGACACCTTCAAAGGAACACGTGTCCTCCACGAAGGCTTGGGAATCCCAGGGTCACAAAGCGGACAAGGTCCGTTCGCTGGCTACTTGAGGGCAAGAAACAAAATGGATGCCGTATCTAAAATGGAACCCAAGGGTTCAGATGGACATATCCACGAATGAGACGAACCATACATAGTAGCGTAGCGAAAACGCGTACACCCACTAAACTCGTCATTTGCGGTTCGTAGATACCAAACTCGTCCATATTCGAACACACCCAGAAAGTGCCATTACGATTCTCACGGAACCTCAGTCCAGCGATGGCGATGGAGGCATTGTTGCACCAAATCAACGCATAAAGGCAACTCTTTAAATGCGACCTTGTTTTGAACATAGAACAGTAGCAATATAAAAAGGCCAAACTAAGAAGAATCCTCATTCAATACTCCCTATTTTATGAGTGCCCTTCAAACATAGGGCTTAGAGATTTTCGTTGTGCAGCATTGAATATTAAATGTAGAGGGTATGTGGGACTTAAGCCGTCATCATTGTGGTCAAAGAAAAAGCAGCAGGGGGCTGCAACAGTACATCAAAATGATTTTTATATACTAATGGACGTTGTTAAAGTTGTCGAAGGTTGAGAAGGTGTCAGTGTCACACCACCAAATTATTATTATTTAAGCAGTATTTCCAGTCTAGTGACACCATTTACAACACACTGAATATAAATAAAATAACTTGTAATATTATTAGCCTAATTTTTTTCAGAATAGGGTAAATTGAGTAAAAGCCAGGTACAAGCATGCATGGCATATGAGATGTAGTTTAGGCAATGATTTACTGTGCTCATTAATAGCTAGGCACATGTGAAATGTGTGTAATTTTCTATTGTGTAATTATGCAAAATTTCACGCTAAAAAAAGGGAACAAAAACCGCAAGTGAATGGAACAACAGACGCTCGCTTTATGGTTTTGTTTGTTGTTGCTGTGGAATAATAGTATTTTTCCCTGCATGGTCTTTATGATGCGACCAGGCATAATGCTGTAATTTTGGGAGTTTTGCATAACAAGCATTATGAGAAATGCCAGAAATTGCAAAAGATTTAGGGACTGATTTAGATCTTGGCAGACAGGATATTCGTCACCGGGGTTAGGGATATCCTGTCATCATAATCGAAATTTCGCACAGGCCTTGTTAGTGTCACAAAATAAAGAGTCAGTTCCTCTACTGTCTAAGGCCTCAGAGACAGTGAACAGCTGGCAAGAGGTTCCTAATGTGCTCCGACCAGTCAAAATGCATCGTACACCTTCAGTGCTGTATGCCATTTCCTGATTGGTTATGAGGATGCAGGTGCCACAAGCTTTTCCAGCTTTATGTAATCACAGGATGGAAACATTCATTAAAATAATTATTTTGCATCTGTCTGCATGTGTTCTATCTAATTATCAACTTTCTTAATATCAATAAAATGTCAATCACAGAAAGGACTGGCACAGCAGCCGTGACACTAAAGAGCATGGATTTTCAGGTAGATGTGCTCATGTGAGCAGGCAAAATGCTGTGACTCACTGGACATTAGAACCAATTGCTTGAGGGGGCGACCCATTGGCCCACACTGTCATGAATGGAAGCAATATGGTGAATGACACTCGAGCAGACGAATAGCTGAAGCCATATAACTATATATATGTTACGCAGTGGTGGTCGCCATTGGGTAGTTATAGTTAGGGTTGAGTTTCCATAGGAAAAGCTTTTTTCGGTTAGACGTTGGACGAATAGTCACAAAACCTTTTTTTTTAAATCTCATCTTCCTTTCTGGAAAGTTTTGGGCTGATCCATCAGGCAAGGGCAAAGAAAAAGGGGGATTCAAAAATACTTTTTCCATAGGATCTTTAGACACAGCTATAGCCGAAACCACTGAACCTAATTATTTCAAATTTGGCAGAAAGCTAGATCCTGGTCCAGAAAGCGTGATGTTTGTGATTTAGTGTAAATCTGTCTAGTAGTTTGTGATATATTAAGGCTCACAATCTTTGTATATTTCACACAGCGGAGGACTCGCGGGCCAGCATATCTTGAGATAAGATCTGATTGGCTGCCCCCACATCAACTTTGATGTGGCAGCAGCCCTCCTTGGACTCGGAAATCAGTCCCTTGTCCTGGAAAAAGTGTAAAAGAAAAGACATAAGGGACCAAGGTAGGGATACCCTCCCATTCTTAGCCCTGGTGGGAAGCAGGACCCCACTAGGGCCAAAATAGATTTGAACAAAATGCGTGCTACCACCCGGCTAGAGCTGAAGAAATGCTTCTGTCAGGTGGGAGCTCACATTTTGTTCCCTGACCGCGCTCAAGCAGACAGGCAAACAGAGATTGATCCCACTCAGCAGGAGCAGAGGAGAAAACCTGCTCCCACTGGGCGGAAACAGAGCTGGTTCCCGCTATACCCAGGATGGGTGAGCAATCCCCGCGGCCCCCAACATTGTGGATTCACTGGGCGGGCACCAGAGCACCCACCTTAGGTTCCAGGGATGGGGTTTCCGGGACCTTTCAGGCTTGGGGAGGGGAAGTGCACACACCCCCTCTTGATAGAAAAAAAAAAAATTGCTCCCGGGGAAGGGTCCCAGGGATTAGCAATGGCTCAGGGAGGGTAGTATTTTAAATGAACATATTTTGTTGCTGGTGGTGCTCCCAGAAGAGGCATTTTTTAATGCTGTGGGAGACTGCAGGGAGTGTGGCAGCCTCCCAGCAACATTAAAAAAAGTCATTAAATCCATGACGTCGGAACAGCTTACCATATTTTTTAATAGCATACACTACTGGAGCTGTATGCTTTTTAGATGCAGTGCAGAAACCTATCATGGTTGGTTCTATAGTTGCACTTTGTGCTTTTAAAAATGTTAAAAGAAAGACTCAAAACATTTTACTGTTTTATTCAAAAGGCTTTTTTCAAATTTGTTTTATGACAATTACTTTTATTAATCATTGCAGTGTGCATATTCATTAAATGTACATTTCATTATCGTGATTTGGTGACTTTCCGACAAAGCCAGTATGTTTGGGATACTTAAAATGACACCCTTTATATTGTTATTCATAGTCAGCTGTACCAACCAGTGGGGGGGTGGGTGCAGGGCCTGGATGTAGGCTAGGCCCTAAGCCTACCCCTACACAACTCTGAGCATGGCCGAAGGTTATGCCCAGCATCGGGTTGACAGCCAGCGAGGAGTTGGACACAGGTCCTGTGCCAGCCCATCCCCCCACAATGCATGGCCAAAAGCTGTATGCAGCAGGGAGTTGGGTTGCCAGCAGGCGGCCAATCATGCATTTAAATCCATGCCACGCATGACCATTGAGATTCCTATTTAAGTTGAAAAAACAAACAAATTCACTGATAAAACCAAAGGTTTAACTGATGTTACAGTTAGGTATGGTAATAATATCTTACTTTGCATTAAAACAACCTAGAAATTCACTGAAAAAATAAAGATTTAGGGCATTATAGGTAGGTGAAAATGCAATTTTAAAAGAACAATGCTGCTGAAATTCACCAGTTATAGTTGTCTCTAGTAACTTGCGTCCTCACCATACAAAGCTAATTACTTCATATATTATATGATTCATTGCATGATCTATGACATCATTGATAACATAACTGCAATATCTGAAATTACATCATTGATGACAACACTGTGCATTGCGAGTTATAGTTACTTTAGAGCATGAGTTATACTTGAGATAACCATAACTAGCGAAAACACAACACCAGGAAAACCCCAAACTACCCGAGTAATATAGAGTCAATTTTAATAAATGAAATGACACCAAAATGACAAAAATCCAATAAGCAGAACAGGAGTTATGAAATTTGAAAGTTTTAGAGAAAAATCGTGCCAAGAAGTACAAAGCGCCAATCGTGGTTATCTGGTCATCCTGGACAGGCTCGAAGTCAAACTTTCAGCTTGATCATGTTGAAGCGCGATTTGGTTAAAGGGACCAGGTTCATTCTAGTGGAAGTATATCTTCTAACAAAGTCCAGTTTTCATGCAAGAAGCACTCGTCAACAAGGTTATTGGCGGTCGTGCTGCAGGCTGGATCCAGAGAGGGGTTCGTTGATGGCGATTGCTGGAGTCGGTTGGTTTAAACTTTGCATTGATGGTGCTGTCGTTGTTGGTGCGAAGAGCTGGTCAATGGTCAGTACTTTGTTTTGGCAAGAAATGCAGGGCAGTTGTTGTTGACGCAAATACCTTTGGGCGGTGAATTCCAAGTTCTGTGTCCAGTAAGGTTGCAGCAGCGGTTGAAGGCAGGTCCAATGTTGGCCTCAGTAAAGTCCGCTTATGTTCTCAAGGAGTCTGGGAACAGTTCTTTTCAACACAAAAAGCCCAGAACCTCTGTTTTTTCACCTGGAGTCCAGTTGTTGTAGTTTTGGGGTTGGAGGAGTACACTTTAACACCAGCCACTGGTCAAGGATCTGGAGGGTCACTTCTTGATGGTTAGTACTCACTCCAGCAGAGCCCAACAGCACGGTTCAGACAGATCCAGTTGGTACTGATCAGCTGGGCAGTTATAGGGTAAGGCTTCTGGCTCTTGGAGTTACTTTTGGGGTCCTGGGTTCTAGGCAATCAGGTCCAGCCTTCCTTTGGGCTTCAGACATAAGAGTAGTTCTTCTGAGTCTCTACAGATCCAGGAGTGTTTTAATGAGAGGTTCTGAGGATACCATTTTGCTGCCAGTGCCAGCCTGTGTGTGGGAGAGACCCCCTTTGTCTAACCGGGAGACATCCTTTACATAGCATGCCATACATCGCATTCCATTACAACGCGGTCATTACAACGACTTGCTGTAGGGGGAAGAAGGTGTTAGATTTAAAATCCAGCACCTTCCCTACTGTTGCACCGACTGGAGTTGGAATAGTAAATAACACTATTCCAATATCCAGCGCCCCCTACAGCAAGTCATTGTAACGATGTGCGTTGTAATGGTATGCGATGTAACAACTCGGTCGTTGTAACAACTTGTAGCATCGCATATTCGTCTAACCCCATAATGGTTCTGGTCAGTTCTTCTCTCTTCCCTGGGTCTGGCTCTAAGCTGTTTAATGTAACAAAGGGCAGGTCCAGTTGTGAGCAGCAGTTGACAGCAACAGGGCAGGCATCTTTAGAAGTCAGGGAGGGATTGGGTACAGCCATCACGCTACCCTTGAGGTTCAGGAAGGCCACCCTGCCCCGGAGGGGAACGCCTTTCCCACAGCCAAGGCGTGGGATACGTTGAAGACATGCCAGACAAATATAGGCATGAGTATTTCCCGAGGGATCTCCCTATGATGAATGTGGGACTACAAGCAGTTCCCACCTAAACTGCTCCCTGGGACCCTGTACACCTGGCTAGTAGGGCCTCACAAGAAGTAGCGAGTATATATTAAAACTTTATTGGTGCAAAAGCTTTGCAGTGATAGTATTACAGCTGTATGAATTAATGGGGTATTCACATTAAAGCATCAGGGATCCTGGTCCTCATAAATGCCGCAGACCCTTGTAGGCTACAAGGACGAAACACGTTGACCAGTAGGAGTAGGAACACTTACTCTACCATGCTTCAACCATGTTCTTGATCAACCCCCAGGCACTCATTACAGGCACTCAGTACAGTCAAAGGGTTCCAAGAGAAGGTGATTGTTAACTCACTGTTACGGATCCCTTCCTACCCCTCCATTAAGTGGTCTCTATCCATATCGGAAGCTCATTCACCATTGTAAGAACTCATGGCGAATGAGGAGACCCGAGCATGAAGCATAAACCTGGACAGGTGTCAGGTGTGAGGGTTCTCCTTCAATTGATCGAATTGCCTGTTCTGGCAATCAGTCCTGGACTCTTTCCTGGGGCAGCGTAAATTAGATAATGTCCAAGGCAGCCCTGGTTGTATAATTCCCTTCCTAGCAGTGGGGCTGTTTTGTGTATATGACTTTCCCTCACAAAAAATAAAGCTCGTAAATGCATGGTTCCTATTTCTAAGAAACAACATTATTTCTTTAAGAAACGTCAAACAGTTACAATATACAAAGTTATTTCGTTCGGAAAATTGAACATTTTTGAGAAAATGAGCTTAAGATCTGAATTGTTAAATATAGATCTATAAAATCCACGTCAGACCCTTTGGTTGTGTCATTTAATACTCATAGGTTCTGCATGTGCAGTTAGTTCCCCGCAGCTTCTGCACGCGCCTTGATCCTGTCGAGAAATACATCGATAAAAGGGATCTGGGAGGGGGCGGGTCGTCACGAGGAATATACCCATTTCTGCTACAATTTTCCTATCATCTTACATTCCCATAGGAAGCCCAATTGGGAGCTTCAAAGCGTTTTTTCTTCTTTCCCTTTCTTGTCTTCAGTGAGGACATGAAAAGCCGGTCCCTGTCGAGTTAGAGAGGTCACTTCCTCCCGGGGCCTTCCGTTTAATGAGCTCTCTGAAGTGCGCTTCACCTGAGGCGCGAGCTCGCGTCTGTCTCTCGCGCTCTCATCTCTTTGCACGCCGATCCTGTGAAGTCCCCCATCGGTTAGGAAATAAGAAAACACCATCCTGCCACCTGCTTCAGCTTCCTTTAAACGGCCCGTTCCCAGCTCGTTGCCCTTGTGGCTTTCCCATGTTCTTATAGTAAACCTGTGACGCAGGAGGATGCTGTCTATCATTACCAGGCAGAGGCGTTCCTCTCATTAGTGCAGCGGTTACAGTTGCACTGGAGCCCACTTAACCCCAATTAGTGTGACGTTGCTTCGGGGAGGGGAGGAGGGGGGGCAGAGAGGGGAGGTGTTTGGGGTGTTACAGCCCCCTCCCCATAATAAATGTATTTTGTGATAAATAGTTGGTTACAGGTGCTTTTAGTCGGGTATGGTGAGGTGTTTGTCAAATTTCACCAGGGATTTTTACACACAGACAAAAAAGCACACACACTCTCTTCTCTGTTTGGAAAGACTTAAAAAATGCTTGTTATTTCACAGACTAATGTGCTTTTTTCTCACTTAGTACCCCCTACCAATCCGCGTTCCTCTCCCTTTCCACTGCCTCTTAAGCCCCTCTCGTGCAGCCTGCTTGTCATATAATGTATTATAACATTATATGCCAGCGTGAATGTTGGGAAAATCTGAAGCTCACACCCACCCGGTTACTGACCAAGCTACGCCCCTGCATTACTACTGCATTTTACGACCAAATCAGGATATGGGGGTCCCATTTTCCTATCCAGCTTTAGGGCCCTCGACGCCCTTGCTACGCCGCTGCTTAGAGCTCTCCAGAGAGCTCTTTGAAATTGATGGGTCTACACAGTAAAATCCTAGCTTTAGTGATGCTAGGACAGAGATACACTGCTGCCCAAATATGATTAACCGGTAACCCAGTATTCGTTAAGTGCAAACTAATCACCCCTAAGGGTATCGAGGCACTGGGGGCCGTCAGGAGATTAAGGGCCTCATGTAGGTAGCTAAATACCGGTCGGTAACGGCCGAAATTCGGTAAATATGCCGTTACCGACCGGTATTTAGACAAGTGAGATGTAGGAGGCCAAAAATCAGTTTTCGGTAAATATGAAGCGGTAAATACCGATTCATAATTACCGAATTCTAAAATACCGATTCATATTTACCGAATACATATTTACCGAATCGGTAAATATGAAGTGGTAAATATGAATCGGTAAATATGAAGTGGTAAATATGAAGTGGTAAAACTGAAAAAGACATGTAGGAAAATTCGGTAATTAAGAAATCCATGAAATTCGGTAATTAAGAGTCGGTAATTTTCACTGAGTGAAAGCAGGTGGTAACCATCAACAGAGCATATAAGCAATCCCAAAATGCAACAGCGTGGACAACATGGCCGCTCTGTATGTCATTGCAAGGCGCCTACGTCTACAGGCAGCAGGTCTGAGGATATGGAGACGGGAGGAACGCATCTACAGACAGCGCATCACACTCTTCCAACTGACTGACGCAGAGATACATGAAAGGTACAGGCTACACCCCCAAACCATCATGGACCTGATAAGGGACCTGCACCCACTCCTGGACCAGCCAAGAAGAAGGGCGCATGCCATACCACCACATGTGCAGGTGCTCTGCAGCCTACATCTACTGGCATCTGGCAGTTACCAGGGGGTGATAGCTGCGGTGGGCGGTGTATCCCAGAGTTGCCTGTCCCGTTTCTTCAGGAAGTTCCTGGATGCCATGATGCAGAGAATGCACCACTACATCAGCTTCCCAAACACACAGGCTGAACTGCAGAAAACTAAAACTGATTTTTATCACATGGCACAGTTCCCCCATGTCATTGGCTGTATTGATGGCACACACATCCCAATCTGCCCACCAGCTGACACTGAGCACATCTACAGGAACAGAAAGTCCACCCACTCCATCAATGTGCAGGTAATCTGTGATGCAGGGAACATCATCACTGATATTGTAGCGAAGTTTCCTGGGAGCACCCACGACTCTTACATCTTCCAGAACAGTGGGATCTACACACGACTGCTTGCCGGAGAATTTGGAGAGGGATACCTGCTAGGTAAGTAACAGTGACGCCCCATGAAACCTGCAAATCATAGTGTATAGAGGCATGTGACTGATGGTTCCCTTTTACTCACCTAGGCGACAGTGCATATGCCTGCCGGTCATTCATCCTCACTCCCTACCTACACCCATCAACCCAGAGTGAGAGACGATATAACGTGGCACATAAATCTACACGCAATGTGGTGGAGCGCACGTTTGGACTACTGAAAAGCAGGTTCCGCTGCCTCCACAAGAGCGGAGGCGCACGCCAGTACACACCGATCAACTGCTGCAAGATCATTGCCACTTGTGCAATGCTGCACAACCTTGCCACGAAGAGAGGTACAGAGGTGGAACTAACAGATTTTGAGGACAACGAGGATGAGTCAGGCCAGCCAGAGGGCAACGCAGCTGGAGTGCCAACTGCAATAGATGGGAGAGAGAGACGGGCAGAGATCACATGCAACTATTTCTGAGTAAGTAAGGGGACACAGCCAGTTGTGGTATGTCATGACGTAGTTTTAATGCGGCACTACGCCATTACAACAAGATCAAGCCAATCTGGCAACATAGCATATTTACAAGGGGTAAGTCCAGGGTTACGTCACCCATTGGGAATTGGCTACGCAGGGCTGCATCAATGTTTGCGCACACGCGCTGCAGTGTGGGATGGCACGGATTGAGCATCCTCACTACTGCCAACCCCAAGCCGCCTGCTGCTCCTGCGTGCTTCTGGGACGGGGGGTGTGATGCTGCTCCTGCTGCTGGAGTCGATGCTCTCCGCAGCATCCCCTGCAGCAGTTGTGGCCGCCTGACTTGTTAATAGCACCTCAAGTGCACTTGTGACCTGCACCATCCCCCGAGACACGTCGCTGCAGCAGTGTGTCAGGCCCTCCTGCATCGACACAGAGCGCCGGCAGAGTAGAGAAGTGGCAGTTGCCAGACGGTTGAGTGCCCTGGTGTTAGTGTCCCTCCTCTGCCGTTCCCGGCGCCGTGCATCTATGTCAGCATCTAATTTGCTGCACAACAGCTGGATTGACTGGGACATGTCCCGAATGCCCGCTGCCATTTCACCCATCCCCACTGCCATTGTGCTGATGTTCTTGTCCATGTTGACAAATGTTGATTTCATGCACCCTATATGCCTCTGGACTGACATGACTGCCTTTGTTTGCAGGCGCTGTTGTTTTAACATGTTGCCCTCGAGCCCCGAGAAGACACCATGGCTGTCAATGTTTGCTGGTGGACTCTGCACACGCGACCTGCGGTGCCCTCTTGCACCCGTCTGTTCTGCCTGTGAGGTGTAGGGCACAGTGGCATGGCTCCCATCCTGGGGCATAGTAATTTGCTCAGGGCCCCTGCTGTCGTCAGACGAGGTGTCTAAGGCTCGCAGCCTGGCGGCAGCACGCCTCCTCAATCTCACACATGCAGGCGGTGATGTGGCCGGTGACTCAAACATGAGTGGCGATGCTGGCTCTGGGTGAGGTGATGCTGGCTCTGGTTGAGGTGAGGCTGGCTCTGGTTGAGGTGAGGCTGGCTCTGGTTGAGGTGAGGCTGCCTGTGTTAGTGGTGCGGCTGCCTGTGGCACTGCTCCCTGGGCTGAACTTGTGCTGGCCAGAGCTGATCTGTGTGGCCGGTGTGCCCTCTCTCCTGCAGCATGTCCTGTCCTGCGCGATGTCACATCTGTGGACAGAAATGCAACATCGGCTCAGTGTACCTGAAGGGCTGCATTGCAAGCATCACAATAAAATCATGTTACACTCTCACATTGTCCTCTGCCTGCTTGTGGCTAATGTGTGTAACATGCCTTGTTGTCCTGTGCTATTTACTTCATGGTTGGGGTTTCCCTGACTACATCTACCAGAATGCATTGCCTGTCTGCACTAACACATGGACTGGAGTGGGATACTCATTTCACAATGGGGGATGTGGGATAGGGGTAGGGGGGCTACATTGCTGTGCATTCATCTTACCTTGTTGGGTGGAGGCTCTGGCAGAGCTGTCGGCATCCCCAAGGCCCACGATGCTCTCTTGCTCGATTGTGGCCTCCACCAGCTCCTCCAGTTCGGTGAGGGCAGGTGCCCTGTTGGTTCCACCTCCAGTCTGGCTGGCCTCCTTCTGGATTTCCCCCATCTTCCTCTTGGTTACAATCCTCAGGTCATACCAGCGCTTTTTGAGTACCTCTATGTCCCTGTGGGTCACTCCCACAGCATTGACCTGCGCCTGGATGCCCAGCCAAATATTGCGCTTTTCTGCCTCAGGCACTTGCAGGGACTGCCTCCCAAACAGCTTCTGGTGCTGCTTCACCACCTCCTCCACCAGCACCTGGAGTTCCTTGGGGCTGAATTTCATCTTCCTCCTCCTTTCCCCTCCATCTCTCACTGTCCTCTGCGTCCACATGATGTTTTTGTGCTGCACAAACAGGCACTGGCTCCCTGCCTCTCCTCTGCACTCCAAGCCTCTCCAGAGTCTGTTAATTGTGTGCACCTGCCTGGGTGTGGCCACTTCCTGGTTGGGTGGGGTGTGGTTGCACAGGATTGGCTGTTTCATCCAGTCATGTGATTTTTTTTCCCCGATTCGGTAAATACCGAATCGGTATTTACCGATTCGGTAAATTACACTTCGGTATTTACCGATTCGGTAAATACCACCTCGGTATTTACCGATTCGGTAAATTCCGATTCTTGATTACCGAATGTTGGCGATTCGGTAAATTTTACCGAATTATTACCTACATATAACTTACCGATTCTTAAATACCGATTCGGTACGGTTCGGTATTTAAGAATCGGTAATTTTTATTTACCTACATGAGGCCCTAAGTGAGCTATTGCCCGGAGTCACATGATACTGAGCTGATCTGCTCAAAAGTGGCCCACATTCCCGGATTTCACCCCTTTCTAAAATAGCATTTGGCTAGTCTCGTTGGGCTCATTTTTAGAGAAATGTTTGATAAATTACATATTTTAAAGCTCATAGAGCCAGAAACATTGGTGAAAGCTAGAAGCACTACATTTTGTTTGGGCGAGTGAGCTGAAATAAAGCGGCCCAAAGGCCACAACTCCTGATGTGGCTATGTTTGCCACTTGCCCATTTTTTAACCAGCACTACTGGCATTTTAATGTCCTGGTCGTAGTAAAATGAAGAAAATCACTTAATGCTGGTATTTTCTCCTCTGATCAATATGTGCTTTAAACAATAAACACAAGGTGAACAGAGTTTAAAATGTGGTCTAAAGCTGCTTTAATGATCCATGACAGATAGTTAAAAACTAAACAAAGGCAGAAAAGCCATGTCAAGAAGGAAATGGAATAGGGACATTTTTAATATTGTATAAATAATCCTCTTTTATTCTTATTCCAGCCTTTGCAGACTCTTAAAACATGAGCAAGCAGAAGACTACATTTTATTGTAGTTTTAGCGTGAACTCGGCCCAAGGGCAATGATTATATGAGCACCAGTCACATTACAGAAGTTAAAATTAATTTTTATTTTAGGCCATGGGCAATTAAGTAATTTGCCCAGAATCAGAGGATGTTGAGCTGAGGCACGGACTCAAACCTATTTCCAAATTCAGCAGCTCTGACACTACATCCTCTCAAGTTTTCTCTCTGTGAAAGACGACTCACAGTGAGGCTTTTGCAAACATACACCACCCCTCTACCAAGGCCTGAAAGACTCTGGTGCAGAGGTGGCAACAAAAGGCCCCCAGTGGGGCCCCTTCACTTACTCTTCCACCTCCCCAGCCAAGTATAGCCTCAGGGCGATGGCCTAGCAAGGGAGGGGAGAAGTAAAGCACGGAGCTGCTGCTGCTCCAGGGGAGCAGAGATGATAATGGCCCAATGGCCGCATAACCTGCTCTCACCCATGCGCCTCAGTTTAACAGCACAGCAGGGAAGTGGGACACTGCTTCTGAGCGTTTGCTCCGGCCCCACTGGGGCCAAGCTAATGTCTGCAGCAGCCAGATTACTGGCCTAGGAACGTCGCTGCAAGCTTCCCCCTCTGAACCCGCCTCCCCATAATGCTGGCCCCACATTACAGTGGCCAGGCGGGGAAGAGACAGTAAGGCTCTGTGGGCCGGTAGATAGAGCTAGCCAAACCGGTCCACAGGTGACCCTTAGGCATCGGCCCATCGGTCAATGCCCGACCGCCCGCCTTCCCAATCCGATGCTGGCGCTCGAGTCAGCCGCCCTGTCCTCTGTGCCACACCTCTCTATGGCAGTGCAGGTTTTTCCAACCAACTACAGGAGATGTTTTAAATTAAATCCCAGAAAAGGAAAATTGCGGATGTAGGCTACAAGCTAATGTCCACTATACCAGGACAGCAAGTGAGGAATCTCTTTTAAGAGATATTTTTGTGACGACCTAGGACCGTATTATGCATAGTGCCCCGGGTGCGCAACAGGAGTGTGTGTCTGCTTTGTATACCCCCAGGGCATTATGGTATTACAGAAGGGACCGCAGACGCTTGTGAGGCATATTCTGTAATACTGATAGTACTGGCACATGTACCGCCAGTGCTATTTTGAGAGGTTGTTCTCTCATTTGCATAGGGGTGTGGCTCCATGTAAATGAGCAAACCATGTTCCTCTCGTGCCCTATTTCAGACATGGGTAAAGTGATAACAGGCCCTTAGACAGCACACTCAGAGTGCTCCCCCAAAAAAGGTGGTGCATTGTTATTGTGCCACCTTATGACAGCTCCCGTGAGGGGATAAAAGGAGTCCTATGATCCCCCCTAGACATCCCCCCGCAGGCAGGTACAGACACTAACTGAACCTGCTTAAAACGGGATCTCTGGCCCCTCTATAAAATGCTGGTGGCTGCTGCCTGCACTGTGAAACACAGCGTGGCTTGTAAGCAGGCGCTCCGTTTTTCACTTAGTGCACTGCCTGCATGGCAGCGTGAGTTCCCAGCTGTCCTGAGGGCAGACCATTCTTGGTAATATGGATGCACTGTCCTGCTCGCCGTGTGCCTGTTCTGTAATCTGGGCATTGGCCCATTTCAAAGGCCATTATTGCAGGTGTTCGTGCAAACAGCTAGGCTTTAAACACATTACAACATTTTAAAACAGGAGAGGACTACCTTGATTCCTTCTCCTATCACAGGGAGCTCTACGGCTACGTAGTATAGTATGACTATACTACGTAGCCGTAACATAATAAATTCCCCCTTCTGAGGTGACATCTTTGTGGTAACTATATAAGAAGCATTTAGGAAAGTATGCCGGATCAGTTAAGATGTTTAAGACATCTTTACAGATTTTATTTATATTGTTTTTTACCCTCAAATCACTTCCTTTAAAACAACCATTGGCAAACACTATAGGTCTGGTTTTTATTAAGGAAGCAGCATGTGAGCATGCATGTGAACACTGACGAGGAAGAACAATAAATAGGAGAAAGGTGTAGCAAGCAAGGGGAATATTCATGCTGGGGAAACATGGGAAATAAACATAATTTGAACGTCAATAGAAAGGACATTGAGGGGAAAGAGTATCGAGGAAGCCAGAGAAGTAAACCACACACAAGTGATGACTAATGGATTTAAAGAGGTTTGCTACAGTGAAAAAACAAAATCATTGTTGCTTTCTGCATACAATGCATTTATGAGATGCAGAATTCAATGTGGTATGACAGAGCGTTTTTTAATATGTGAAATAGTCCGGTATGCATTTGAATGCAAGCATGGAAAAGGAGGCGGAATGATACACCAAACAGCAATTGACATCAGGTAAGGTGAGAGGAAAGTTAAATTCAATTCTTTAAAATATTTAAAAGTATAAATAAATATAATTTTATGTAAAAATATTACAAAATGCGAGGTGGGTCGCACACCGCTCGTCATACTAGCAAATAGCCCCATAGGATTCTGGAGGATGTAGTGACAGCGGCGGGTACACCTATGCCACGAGTATATAGTTAAAATGCCATCCCTGGACACGTGTTTCGAGGTAATTGCCTCTCGTCAGCAGGGAGCAGGTAAGTATGCGGGGTGCCAAGTAGACTGCCAAAAAATTATCAGGTATAGTACCTCTCACGGCGCGAGGATGCGGGATCCGGGCTCGTCAACCCATGGCTCAGGGAGCTTTAAATACAAAATGCGAGGTGGGTCGCACACCGCTCGTCATACTAGCAAATAGCCCCATAGGATTCTGGAGGATGTAGTGACAGCGGCGGGTACACCTATGCCACGAGTATATAGTTAAAATGCCATCCCTGGACACGTGTTTCGAGGTAATTGCCTCTCGTCAGCAGGGAGCAGGTAAGTATGCGGGGTGCCAAGTAGACTGCCAAAAAATTATCAGGTATAGTACCTCTCACGGCGCGCGGGTGCGGGATCCGGGCTCGTCAACCCATGGCTCAGGGAGCTTTAAATACAAAATGCGAGGTGGGTCGCGCACCGCTCGTCATACTAGCAAATAGCCCCATAGGATTCTGGAGGATGTAGTGACAGCGGCGGGTACACCTATGCCACGAGTATATAGTTAAAATGCCATCCCTGGACACGTGTTTCGAGGTAATTGCCTCTCGTCAGCAGGGAGCAGGTAAGTATGCGGGGTGCCAAGTAGACTGCCAAAAAATTATCAGGTATAGTACCTCTCACGGCGTGCGGGTGCGGGATCCGGGCTCGTCAACCCATGGCTCAGGGAGCTTTAAATACAAAATGCAAGGTGGGTCGCACACCGCTCGTCATACTAGCAAATAGCCCCATAGTATTCTGGAGGATGTAGTGACAGCAGCGGGTACACCTATGCCACGAGTATATAGTTAAAATGCCATCCCTGGACACGTGTTTCGAGGTAATTGCCTCTCGTCAGCAGGGAGCAGGTAAGTATGTGGGGTGCCAAGTAGACTGCCAAAAAATTATCAGGTATAGTACCTCTCACGGCGCGCGGGTGTGGGATCCGGGCTCGTCAACCCATGGCTCAGGGAGCTTTAAATACAAAATGTGAGGTGGGTCGCACACCGCTCGTCATACTAGCAAATAGCCCCATAGGATTCTGGAGGATGTAGTGACAGCGGCGGGTACACCTATGCCACGAGTATATAGTTAAAATGCCATCCCTGGACACGTGTTTCGAGGTAATTGCCTCTCGTCAGCAGGGAGCAGGGCAGGTAAGTATGCAGGGTGCCAAGTAGACTGCCAAAAAATTATCAGGTATAGTACCTCTCACAGCGCGCGGGTGCGGGATCCGGGCTCATCAACCCATGGCTCAGGGAGCTTTAAATACAAAATGCGAGGTGGGTCGCACACCGCTCGTCATACTAGCAAATAGCCCCATAGGATTCTGGAGGATGTAGTGACAGCGGCGGGTACACCTATGCCACGAGTATATAGTTAAAATGCCATCCCTGGACACGTGTTTCGAGGTAATTGCCTCTCGTCAGCAGGGAGCAGGTAAGTATGCGGGGTGCCAAGTAGACTGCCAAAAAATTATCAGGTATAGTACCTCTCACGGCGCGCGAGTGCGGGATCCGGGCTCGTCAACCCATGGCTCAGGGAGCTTTAAATACAAAATGCGAGGTGGGTCGCACACCGCTCGTCATACTAGCAAATAGCCCCATAGGATTCTGGAGGATGTAGTGACAGCGGCAGGTACACCTATGCCACGAGTATAAAGTTAAAATGCCATCCCTGGACACGTGTTTCGAGGTAATTGCCTCTCGTCAGCAGGGAGCAGGTAAGTATGCGGGGTGCCAAGTAGACTGCCAAAAAATAATCAGGTATAGTACCTCTCACGGCGCGCGGGTGCGGGATCCGGGCTCGTCAACCCATGGCTCAGGGAGCTTTAAATACAAAATGCGAGGTGGGTCGCACACCGCTCGTCATACTAGCAAATAGCCCCATAGGATTCTGGAGGATGTAGTGACAGCGGCGGGTACACCTATGCCACGAGTATATAGTTAAAATGCCATCCCTGGACACGTGTTTCGAGGTAATTGCCTCTCATCAGCAGGGAGCAGGTAAGTATGCGGGGTGCCAAGTAGACTGCCAAAAAATTATCAGGTATAGTACCTCTCACGGCGCGCGGGTGCGGGATCCGGGCTCGTCAACCCATGGCTCAGGGAGCTTTAAATACAAAATGCGAGGTGGGTCGCACACCGCTCGTCATACTAGCAAATAGCCCCATAGGATTCTGGAGGATGTAGTGACAGCGGCGGGTACACCTATGCCACGAGTATATAGTTAAAATGCCATCCCTGGACACGTGTTTCGAGGTAATTGCCTCTCGTCAGCAGGGAGCAGGTAAGTATGCGGGGTGCCAAGTAGACTGCCAAAAAATTATCAGGTATAGTACCTCTCACGGCGCGCAGGTGCGGGATCCGGGCTCATCAACCCATGGCTCAGGGAGCTTTAAATACAAAATGCGAGGTGGGTCGCACACCGCTCGTCATACTAGCAAATAGCCCCATAGGATTCTGGAGGATGTAGTGACAGCGGCGGGTACACCTATGCCACGAGTATATAGTTAAAATGCCATCCCTGGACACGTGTTTCGAGGTAATTGCCTCTCGTCAGCAGGGAGCAGGTAAGTATGCGGTGTGCCAAGTAGACTGCCAAAAAATTATCAGGTATAGTACCTCTCACGGCGCGCAGGTGCAGGATCCGGGCTCATTCACCCATGGCTCTCAGGGCGGCTTTTGCTGTTAAATATTACATTCAAAATTAAGTTAATACCAATTTATTTATTTTTTTCTACATTTAAAATACACTAATTTACATTAATACTTGACAAAAAAAATATTTTTGCTAATCTTGATCTAGTTACATAAGCTTTTTTTTACTTTTCTCGATACTTTATCATGGACATACTCCACAATCCAGGTGGCGATCATACTGACAGACTCTAATTTGTAAGGAAGGATTTGTTTCTTTACCTTATGTTGTTGGTCACGTTCCTCTTCCAGAGATTTGATGGTAAATGCATCGGTCTCTAGAAAGCAATTTTAAAAAGGATGCAACCCCTAACCTACACTATTTGGCATTCTGTATCATAGGGGTGAGCCTTTGCCAGCACCTGCATCAGCTGGTGGTAGACAGGATAATACAGAGCTCTGAATTAAGAGTACTCATCTATTGAAAGGGTTAAGGAGTTACATTTTCCTGTATCTCTCAAGGTGGGGAAAGCTCCTAGAGACTCCTGATTAAGTGGGACCTGGATTGGAAATGAGGTCATGGATCCTTCCTTCTTGCTGGGATGTCTGCCGCAATGTTGTACCATTACAGACAGGGACCAAATACATGTAAATCAGCCTTAGATGCACCTAACAAGAACAGTTCAGATCAAACTGCAGGGCCAAACTCTATCTAAACAGAAACACAAACAACCAAAGAGCAGTTTCAGCCTTGTTGGGCCTCATCAGTGAGGTGCAACTCAAAGGTCTGCGGCTGCTTTTGTTACCACTCATAGGAGAAGTACCCAAGCAGTTCGAGCTGAACTGTTTATATTTGCGTGGCCCCAAATCTATTTGCATATGGTTGCTCATTGTTGGGAGTGGCAGAGAAAGCAATAAAATAATGGACTGAGATATGGTCTGAGTCAGTTACCAGGGGCTGAGATTACTTAATTCCAATCATGCCATTTTTTGTTTTTCTCAATGAGATGCCCTATGTGAAGTGGGTGTGCCCATACATAGTTCCTGTGCTCACTTTGCTGTAGAACTGAAGCTGCACCTGGCTGATGAGGTCTGGCCAGGCTAAAACAGGTCTCGAATTGCATCTAATCCCGTTTATTTGGAACGTGGTCTGGTTGTTTGGTGCGGGCTCTTCCTATTGGACCAGGTATTGAACCAGGGCCAAAGCTGATTTGTGCAGGGTTGGTTAATGTCTGTAGTAGGACAGTGTGCAGGAATATCCATAGACTGGTATGTCACCCAGAGTAATTACCTTTGACTAAGATGAATTTAAGCATTGCACCAATCACTTTTTTTATTTTTCTTATTCCACTTAACTGGTATCAAAATATGCTTTCTAATATCATTTTACTTTATTTCATCTGCCTTCCATTTGCTCATTATGAAATGGCAGCAATATATTGATGGCTCCATTCAGTGCTAGGGCGGAATTTACTATACATATAAATGAAGATGATATTGAACCTCTGAAGGTCATATCTGTTTTTGAGACTGCAATAGCATCTCAATAGATGTTCCTATTCAATTAATGGCTGCAAGGGGAAGCTAGCTCTCTCCCTGCCCACTTCAGCTTGACAGCTCCCAGAAGCAATAGCAGTAAGTGATGAGTAGAGGGTAAACTCGTTAAACCTGTGGAGGAGAATGAGATAGATGCAGATGGAGCAATGGGAAGGTGTTTTTATTTCAGGTTCCTAATCTTCATTACTTGTGGCCATTGGTTTGTTTATAGGAACCTCTGTAGGGCAAACTAAGGTTTTTAGATGCGGGAGTGCTTCTTATTTGCGGTGCACATATCTTCAAAAATAATATTTTGTCATGCTTTGTGATCAGGCGAAGGAAGTGAGCAGAATGAAGAGAATTTGGGTGAAGGGTTGAAGGTAAGGTAGAGAGGCATGGGAGGATTTAAGAAAGAATACTTTAATTAATAGGTAGACGAAGGTGTGTAGTAGGTGGAAAAGCAAATGAGTTTAGCTACCACAGGAACCCATATTGCTAGCAAGGTACACAAAAAACTGTCACAGTGGAAACACATTTAGAAATGTAAAAAAGCCATACATCTGTTAGCAATACAAACAAATTTTACGACAACACCTGTTACTTGCATGTATGCACATTATTTAATGTCCAGTTTCTCAGTCCAACAAAAGGATCAGTAATTCAACACAGCGCCAAAAGCATCACAATATCAACATTTTCAAAAGTATCTTGGTGTAAGGTACGTGATAAGTGCAGGATTTTAGGGATTAGTGCAGGGCGTAGTGAGGGAGGGAGGTTGTGAAAGATTTAGGAACATCCACAATTCAATTGAAGAACCTGACCTGCCAGTTAAAAGGCCACAAAACTTAAATTAGATAACACAGACTAAGACAGCAGTTGTACATTCACTGACAATCTCCTGTGTTGATTGAGGAAATGAAAAAGTCGACGTTTCGACCCCTGTTAGAGCCAGCAAATTGGTTTGCTTGGGGTTGGGGTCTTCATCAGGACCGGGGGAAGGGCTTACACCTGGGGGCAAAAGGTCAAAAATAAAGAACCGTGAGGTGTGTCTATGGAGGACCATTACAGTTAAGAGAGAACAAATGTGAAAAATAATTACCAGCATCAGCAGCAAATGTCACGCTGGAAAAATTGGGAAGGGGCCAGTCAGTGCTCCTAGGAGGAAGGAAAAGAGACGAGGAATACTAAAACCATACTTAAAAATCGGGTGTCAGTAAAACCTAAGTGACCAGAAATACTCACCCAAGGTGTAGTATTCCAATGCTCGAAAAATGAGACAAGGGAAGGCTGAATGTATCAGCATAAACACTCATCCAATGGTGTTAGAAGCTGGAAAGAAAGGGGGGGAGATGGCGTTAAAGACGTTCCAACATAACAACTGCACGGTGGATTTAAAGACGCTCACCAATTGCAATACTAAGAATGTTATCTATGTGATAGTCTGCCCATGTAACAAGATCTATATAGGCCAGACCACCCAGAAAGTGAAATGCAGGATATTGCAACACTGCAGCAGGATTAGATGTAACACACCTGGTGCACCCATGGTTGACCATTTCAAAACATGCAACCATTCCCCTGAATCGCTTAGATGGCTGGTAATTGAAGCCATAACACTGGGTGTTAGGGGTGGTGACCTCGTTTCAATCCTAAACATCAGGGAGTGTAAGTGGATGGACCGTTTTGACTCTGTCACATGTGGCCTGAATGAACTTGACGCAACTTTTACCCAAATATCATTAATAAACAATGGTTAAACATCTAATCCAGCATGGGACACACCCCTGCAATTGTCTAGTATAAGTCTTGGTGAACCCCATTACATTGGGTATTTGCAGTGTTTATATGAATACACCTCTGCTGTGGTGCCGTTGAGTGATACCAATCACCTGTGCTATTTCGTATGCTATTTGAGCGTTAACCAAGGATATATATGTCATGTCAAATGTTGTGGTTGTTTTCCGTATCATCTACTGATGTAACCATATTAATGTATTGCTTTTTAATACTGTGATCATGAATCAAGAACCAGCAAATGGTCCCTGCTTTAGACGAGCTGACATCAGCTTAGCTATCATTACACACCCTTTATCCTCCACCAATCAGGACGCGTCTGATCGATATATATTTGATCGGGTGACGCGGCTCAGGGCTAGCTGTCAGACCGACTTACGCGGCCCTCGAGGTATGTTATCGCTTGCAGCTGCGGTGGTTTCGCTTCTCTCCGTCTCTCGTTAAACTTCCAGACCCTTGGCCGGGTTCGCACATGAACACGTGACCTGACACACCCCCAAGCCTACCAATCAAGGCGCGACCAATTGGTTGTGCGCGCGATTGGCCCGTATTTGTTTAGTCCTGTGACGACACCCAGGGTTAGCTGTCAGTTTCCACGGCGCGGCCCTCGAGGTATGTTGCAGCCCAAGTACTCAGTGGTCCTTTCCCCCAATGCTATTTTACGAGTGAGTCTTGCCACTTTTTCATTGTATTTGGGATTCCCTACACTTCTGTACGCCCCGCCATAGTTTGCAGACGTACCATGAATGCGCTGATACTTAATTTTGCTTCGCATGTTTCCCGCGCAATATATTCAGGGTTAGTAACCTTATATGCGCTTTGTTTCACAACGGGTTTGGAGTGTGGGAGATCATTAACGCCATCTCCCCCCCTTTCTTTCCAGCTTTTAACACCATTGGATGAGTGTTTATGCTGATACATTCAGCCTTCCCTTGTCTCATTTTTCGAGCATTGGAATACTACACCTTGGGTGAGTATTTCTGGTCACTTAGGTTTTACTGACACCCGATTTTTAAGTATGGTTTTAGTATTCCTCGTCTCTTTTCCTTCCTCCTAGGAGCACTGACTGGCCCCTTCCCAATTTTTCCAGCGTGACATTTGCTGCTGATGCTGGTAATTATTTTTCACATTTGTTCTCTCTTAACTGTAATGGTCCTCCATAGACACACCTCACGGTTCTTTATTTTTGACCTTTTGCCCCCAGGTGTAAGCCCTTCCCCCGGTCCTGATGAAGACCCCAACCCCAAGCAAACCAATTTGCTGGCTCTAACAGGGGTCGAAACGTCGACTTTTTCATTTCCTCAATCAACACAGGAGATTGTCAGTGAATGTACAACTGCTGTCTTAGTCTGTGTTATCTAATTTAAGTTTTGTGGCCATTTAACTGGCAGGTCAGGTTCTTCAATTGAATTGTGGATGTTCCTAAATCTTTCACAACCTCCCTCCCTCACTACGCCCTGCACTAATCCCTAAAATCCTGCACTTATCACGTACCTTACACCAAGATACTTTTGAAAATGTTGATATTGTGATGCTTTTGGCGCTGTGTTGAATTACTGATCCTTTTGTTGGACTGAGAAACTGGACATTAAATAATGTGCATACATGCAAGTAACAGGTGTTGTCGTAAAATTTGTTTGTATTGCTAACAGATGTATGGCTTTTTTACATTTCTAAATGTGTTTCCACTGTGACAGTTTTTTGTGTACCTAGTTATACCCGAGTCCAGTGGTCTACCGGGTTACCCCATTAATATATAACTCTTCATATTGCTAGCAGGCGTAGGAGATGATCTATATTTAGGGTGGTAACTACCAAGAGGCAACTCGTGGCATTCCACCTACTGAACCACCAGTAAGCGGTAGTGGAACCTGGAGCACGCTGGTCAAAGATGCAAATACGACTATTGCTGTCTCAAAAAACAGCAAATAGCCATTTAGCCTGTTTGTACTTGAAAGTTATTTTTGGAGTTCATTGAAAGAGGCTCACCCATGTTTCCATTGTGAGTCTTAGCTTACTTGATGATGGCACCTGTGTCTAAGTGAGATTTTAGTTGGTATCCAACAACATGTTTCAGCCATTTTCAGATCTCTTATCAAACACTCGCAGCAAACAGCACTTTGGGGCGGATTTACCACTTCTTCACGCAGCGCAGTGAAGCAGCTGCAAATGCTGCGCTGAGCTGTGTGAAAAGGAGAGAGCGCCTAATCTTTTCAAATATGGCACTCTCCTCCCCTTTCCCTAGCGCCGGTGCTGAAATCAGCTGCCATGCGCCACCGAGACAACTTTGTGCCATGGTGCAAGGGTGTCTCCGTGAGTCTAGCATAGGTTTGTACTGGAAGGGTACCCTTGCAGTACAAAATACCATGCATAAGCTGACTTTAAACATAATCTGTCTTTGTATGTGTGCTGTAAAGTGTAGCACACGTACAAAGCCGGAAAAGGAAGGAGAAATTAAAGCATTTCTCCTTCCTTGTGCCTACTTCAAAAGGGCACAGTTTTCTGACGCTAAACCCTGTCTACTTTATTTAGTACATTGGGTTTAGTATCAGAAACCTTGGATTGTTGCATGGGAACGCCCATGCTCCATCCATGTTACGCCCCCTTGGCGCTAAGTAATGCAAACCAACGCTATATGCTGCCCTGCATTACTTTTACGCTATTTCCAGCACTAAGCAAGTTTAGCACTGAAAAATTAATCAGAACTTTTGTGACACGAACACAGCATCAAATCTTAGTAAATCTCCCCCTTTGAGTCAAAATCGTTGATGAAGCATGCCACCATTTGGTGGCTGAGGTGTCTCCTCTCAGTATTTTTAATGATCCTATAGGATAGAGTTCCGCACACAGGCACAAATAGTCCCTGAGCTGTCACACTATGTGGTGAGGTTAGTTATGACTTAAAAGGACATGTGAAAGCTACACATTAAATCCTCTTATTCTCTCCTTTGGTGGTAAATGATAAAACCCCCGGAGCTTCCTTGTGAATGTGCAACCTGCATGTAGCTGCCTACGAGGCCTGTGTGTTGTGCACCCTGAGACTTCCTTGTCCTTGCGGCTGGTAACCCTGTATTTAGCTGTCTGAGTTCAGTGCATCAGAAACCCTGGAACTTCTTTGTGCTGGAGAATGTAAACCAAGCATGAAGCTGTCTATGAGACTTGTGTATCAAGCACCCTGGGTCTTCCTTGTCCTTGAAAATGTGCACCCTGCATGTAGCTGTCTATGAGACCTGTGTATCAGGCACCCTTGGGCCTTCCTTGTCCTTGAGAATGTGCACCCTGCATTCAGCTGTCTGAGTCTTGGTGTATCAGAACCCCTGTAGATTCCTTGTGCTGGACAATGCAAACTAAGCATGAAGCTATAAGGCCTGTGCAGCTGAATCCCTGTGTTTTTCTAGGAGGAGTGGAGTAACCCATGTTCACATACTGCTAGGCCTACAGACATACCCAGGAACAATGTCTGTATAGAGCCATGTTGGCTGCCTCCCATTACAGTTGCGGCTGCTACTTAACAGGGTTGGCAGGGTGGGGAGGATGAAAAATAAATCACTTACCTGCAGTCCGGCTGCCGCCTCTCTGTCCTCTTGAGTTGTCGACTCGTAGAAGCAGGAAGCAAACAATCTCCCCTAGCCAATCACGATTATGCTGTCACCAGCATGACAGCAGTGTCGTGATTGGTCCGGGCGCCATGATTCGGCGCTCAGACAGAGACTGGGAGACTGTGTATGTTCATCACCCAGGCTGTGCAGTACAGCCGAGTGGAGAACATGATAAGTGTGCATGACTGTTTTGCCAGCCCAAGACAGCCTGCCAAACCGTCATGCACACTTAGAGAGTGTGCCCACAACTCCTCCCCCTGCTCTGGCCAGCCCAGCCCGGCCTCACACCTAATCCAGTACCGAAAAATAAAAGTATAATAACATTGCGTTATTATCATCTTATTTTACCTTTTTGAACTGCTTTCAGGGCAGTGGGGCGACGCTCCTCCGCCTTAGCGGAGGAGCCGCCTCTGTCCCATTACCAATCCAAGTAACCATAGTGCTGTCCTATTCTGCTGGTGAGCCTACACTGTGTCCTCAATCTGCCACAACCTCCCCCACTGTATACTGCTTGGGACCTGCAAGTTTGTGCTTGATCCAGTGATGCACTGGTGGATAGAGAGTTGGGCACTAAGAGGTCTCAGAGACCCATTTGAACTTCCTGGAGTAGCTGTATCTACCTTCACCAAGAGACATTCTAGACTTTCCTCTTTGCACTTTCTGCATTAGGCTACCTTCCATTGTGACAGCCAATGATAGATAAACATCATGTTTGGACTGAAGGGCACATAGTTATGATAATACCGTAACAAGAAACCTTGAACAGGACTGCTCATCTGAAATATACAAGCCCCTGGCATTCGTAATCCCTGTTGGATGCCCACCCCAAGGTAGTGCCCTGTTTCCCATAGCCACTCGGTATCTTGAGTTGCTACTGGAACCACTTGGAGTCTTTTACTGGTCGCCCCCACACACTGACACTGGAGCCAGGAAGCCCTGGTCACCCAGTGATTTGAGACTTTGTCCAGTTACCTGTGCCATCCAGTTGTCCACTCAAGCAGTTTTTAGTACCCAGTTCGCTTTTGGGTCATTATTTTTAAGATTTGACATGGACGTTGCAGTTTGCACTAGACACCCGCTGAGTTACTTTCTCCAAGACAGGACTCCTGAAACCGAAGACTCCGAAATGGATCTAAGATTGCAAAATGATCCATCATCACAGAAGACAACTGCCTATTGTTCCCGATGTTGCAATAATTATTGATGCTCCAATCTTTTCAGTGTGCATTGTTTCTGGTACCCTGTTTCCATCAGAGAATCTAGCACTCTTTGTACAATTCCCAATCAATATGAAAGGTGGCTCTTTCAAGCGGTACTCTGAAGCTCATTGACACCAGTACTTAACCATCACCATGAATCTGCAAGGAATCTGCCAGGAGGTGTTGTCATAGCCAGTCATTACAATTTAAGAATAGGATTTAAGAAGCTTCAGTCACATGCCTCATTGTGTGATATTTGGCAAATCATGTTTGTTTCTCAATTGAGGAATGTTTAGGCTGAAAACGAAACACACATGGAGCAAATGGCAGCCACAGTCTTAAGGGCTTACAGAAGCCACCACTGCCTGGTCTACATCGCCGGCAGCAATAAATAATTTAGGTTTCAAGGCACGGTCCCTGCAAAGCGGACCTAGCGTAAAACAAGTATTTCAAATGTTACAACCCAATTACAGTTCAATAAATCAAATCGAAAGAAGGTTAACTTGCAAGGACCAAGGCCAAAAAGAAGGTTAATAGAAGATCTGCAGTAGCAGCCCAGTCTGCCAACCCAGCAGGCCATTATTTCCTTCTTCCTTCTGAGGTGGTGAAGGAATAGTCTCATAATATGATGCTACATTTCAGCACAAGTACACACAGCAGAAGCAAGAGGATGGCAACATGTGTATTCATTAATTAGAAACAGCATTGAAGTACTGTACTCATAAATCCCTCATCTGTTGTAGCAGTTTTTAGGTCTAGCCTAGATGCAGATTTAATTGTTTCACTAATCACTTGTAATCAAAAAGTTTTTTAAAGATCAACGCTCACGTACATGATGTTTTTCCTCAGCCTTTTCAACCATTGGTCTGCTCAGCTGTCATTCACCTTTTCCTTAGCCCCCTACCACAGTATACAGCTTGGGGTAATAGGTCAGTCAACTTTAACTATTGGCTATCTTGCATTGTGAATTACAGTGCTTTTCATGATCACGTTTGCACATCTACCCACAAATAAGTGGTGTAACTGTAATACTAAATGATGGAGCTCCCAAGCAGAAGGTGACGGAGGGCCAACACTCCTACATCTCCTAAATATCCACAGGCTTTAGACTACGTGGCCTCCATATATATTTTATCAAGTAAACCCCTCTCCCAATTCCATTACTATCCTTTAAACTTAACCAAACCTGAAACCTAAAAACACTTACTGCATCTTCCTTCTACCCATCCCTAAACTCTAGAAGCCCCTTACCTCCCTTTACCCCTACCCATCCCTGAACCCTAAAACCATACTATCCCTCAGCCCACCTCATCCCTGAAATATAATACAGCTTAAAGGCACAAACCTTCATATATGTGTGTGTGTGCAATCACCAGTAGGTAGTTATAGCTAGAACATAGTTTTCATAGGAACTGTATGTTTTGATTTGCGAATAACGTTGGCGCTGTTTGATGAATCTTCGTGAAATTTACAAAACTAATGGTTCAGTCACGTCAGCTTCTGTCTTGAAAACTACAAAGTGATCCGTCAAGCGGGTGCCAAGAAAAAGAGGGGGGGCCCAAAATGCTTTTGCTCCATGTTAATCTCTATAGGAAACTTTTGACGGGGCTACAGCCCAAACTGCTGAACGGAATTACACCAAATTTGGCAGAAAGGCAGCTCTTGGGCAAGAAAGCACTCTTGTCATTAAATGGTGTAAATCTGTTCAGTAGTTCCTGAGAAATTTAAAGATTTCTCAGATATGCAACTGTGGCCGTGGTGGATCCGGGTACCCTCCCGATCTTGTACCTGAGATCTGATTGGCTGCCAACACTTCAAGCCAGGAAGTGTTGGCAGCCATCTTGTGCCTCGGTTGAACCGAGTTACAAGAAAAAAAGATTTGTAAAAAGATAAGGTGACAGGGTACAAACAGCCTGACCCCTTAGGTCCGTTCAGGGGGTCCCACAGGGACCCCAGGGCAAAAAAAGCATTACAAAAACCAACAAATTTGGCAGGAGTTGCGTTGGATCCGCAAATACCGCTGCAAATTTAGAAAAAAACAAATCATGGGCTTCATTTCATTTAGGCCCCTGGGTGGGCCACGTCCCGGGGGCAATAAAAAAAGAAAAATGCGTGGACCCGCGCAAGGACTGCCACCTCCCCAGGGCTATTTTTAATTATAATGTGTGGGGGGTTTCCAGCCCCCCACGCATCCCCGTGGACCGCCACCTTGACGGGACTAATTGTCTTTAATGTGGGTGGCCACGCGGTCCCCCAGCAGCCCCGGGGACCGCCTCCTCCCCATTGGCTATATGTAAATAAGATGCATAGGGGGTTCTGCCCACCCCAAAGCCTCGGGGACCACCACCTCCCCGGGGCAGCTAAACTTAAATGCGGCGGAGCATGTGTCCCCCCACTGCCCCGGGGACCACCACCTTCCAGGGCTATTTTCTATGGGGGAAGAGGTCCACCTCTTGGAGCCATAAATGGCCCTGGGGACCGCCACCCCCCTTGGCCAGCTCCAGAAATGTCCCAGGGTGCCCACCACCTGGACATTGCAGTTTGCTATGGGATGGCGAGAGCACTGCTCCCACCATCCCATAGTAAACCAGTGTACTCCACTTTGAACAAGCAAGAGCATTTTGCTCTCGCCTGTTCAAAGCGGAGAACACTTTGCTTTGCACACCCAGGGAGCTGCATGTCAGCAGCTCTCTGGGTGTAAAAAGCAATGCCAGTCCCCGCAGGAGGAGGGAGCCAGCCGGGACCGCAGGGGCTTCATGCTCCCCCCATGGTTCCCAATGAGATGGCCTTGCTCTGGGGGATGGGGTCCCCGGGCCCAAATTGGCCTGGGAGAGGTGGCCACTCAGCCCCTATTCTTGAAAGAAACAACAACAAAATTGCGTAGTCCCGGGAGATGGGTTCCCACGGGCCGAAATTAGCCGGGGGAGGTGGCTGCATGGCTCTCCTCCTGTTTAAAAAATTATATATAAATAATGGTCTAGCCCCAGGGGTTGGGGTCCCCGGGGCGAAAATTGTCCTTGGGAGGGGGGCCATGTGGTCACACTCTCATTTCAATTAATTGAAATATGTAGAAGAATGGCTCAGGCCCTGAGGAGGGGGTCCCTGGGGCTCAAAAAATTCAAGGGAAGGGTGGCCTACACAGCCCCCCTTCCTAAAATGAAAAAACGTAATCCGAAGCCTGCAACTCGCCAGAGGCCCCATCCCCTTTTTCCACTACTCTGCAAACGTGCCTCCTGGTGCACTCTTGGAAGGGGGATGAAGTCCCCTTCGCTGCTGAGGGTCTTTAGAGGCCAACTAGCCCACCTGTTACCTCCAGTGAGCCCCACACAGTTGGGTTGCCGAGAGGTGGTCTGAGGCCATGCCCCTTTCTCCACCACTCTGCAAACACACCTCTCGGGGCACTGCTGGTGAGTGGATGATGTCCCCTTGCTTCCTGAGGGCCTTAGCCCTAAAGTGGACTTCTTTGCATGAGCAGCAGTGCGCCAAGAGGCATGTGTGGGACTTACTGGAGGTAATAGGAGGGGTAGGTGGCCCCCAAGGACCCTCAATAGCCAAGGGAACTTCATCCCCCTACTAGTAGTGCGCTAGGCTGAGCGTTTGCAGAGTGGTAGAGAAGGGGGTGTGGCCTGCTATCTGATCTCAGCTATCCTGTTATATGGAACTTACTGGAGGTAATAGGAGGGGTAGTTGGCCCCTAAGGGCGTCCTAGGGGGCAACTACCCCTCATGTTACCTCCCGTAAGTTCCACATAGCAGGATTGCTGAGAAGTTATCAGAGGCATGCCCCCTTTCTGCACCACTCTGCAAACGTGACTATTAGTTAAAAAATTATAGAAATTCACTGAAAAAACCAAAGGTTACAGAGACGTTATAGTTAGGAATTAGCATTTAAAAAACCTTAGAAATTCACTGAAAAAAACAAAGGTTACAGGGATGTTACAGTTAGGGTCAGATTTTACTCATATAAAACCAGAAATATTCAGCCGTTATAGTTAGCTGAGTTAACTGTAACTCGCCACCCCGTAAGCACTGCATATGACCTCACATACATCACTCATGACATGGCCAGTGACATCAGTGATGCCATCATCCAGTGATTGTGGTTGTTTTTAAAATGTTTATGAGTGTTAAATATTTATAACAAGGTATATTGGTGAATCAGTGGGTGTATGAATGACTATATGGATGACTCGGTGGGTGCGTGACTGACTGTATAAGTGAGTGATTAGGTGTCTCAGTGAATGTATAGGTGGGTGACTGGTTTTGTGAATGTGTGTATCTGTCTGTCAGTTGATGTCTAACTGAGTGTATGAGTGTGTTAGTGGGTATGTGAATGGCTATATAGGTGATTGATTGGTTGTCTGACTACGTCCATGGTTGTCTGTGAGTGTGGGTGAGGTGTGTGACTGCCTGTATGGATGAGTGAGTGGGTGAGTCAGTGGCTGTATGAGGTACTGTGTGCATGTATGAGAAGTTGTATGGGTGAATAAGTGTCTGTATGGCTGTGTTGGTGATTGAGTGCATGTGCCAGTATGGGTGAGTAACTGGGTATGTGAAAGGCAGTATAGGTGAGTGACGGGGTATATGAGTGACTGTATGCATGAGTGAGTGAATGGATGAGTGCATGATTCTGACAGTGACTGTATTGGTGAGTGAGTATGATACTCTTTGTATCAGTGAGTAAGTGGCTTTGTGTGTAACTGTTTGGGTGAGTAAGTGGCTGTGCATTTGAATGTATGGATGAGTCTCTAGGTGTGTGTGTAGCTCTACGGGTGACTCACTCAGTGTGTCAGTACCTCTATGGGTATATGAGTGAATATGTCAATGGATGTATTAGTGAGTGAGTGGGTGTATGAGTGGTAGTTTGGGTGAGCGAGTGGATGTGTGTGTAGATCTATGAATCAGTGAGTGGATGTGTAAGTACTGGTATAGCTCTGTGAATGGGTTTGTAAATGGTTGTGGCAGTGGGTGTATTAAAGATTCTATAGGGGTGTTAGAGGGTACGTCAGAGATGCTGTGGGTGATGTCATCACTGATGTCATCAGTGGTGTCATTTGAGATGTCATCAGTGATGTCACTAACCATGTCATTTGTGATGTAATATGTGAGGTTATAAGCAGTGCATTGCGGGTGTGCGAGCTATAGTTAACTCAGCTAACTATATAATGGCTGAATTTCTCTGGTTCTGTATGAGTACAATCTGACCCTAACCTGGGCTGTTATAGTTACTTCAGCGTTTCCATAGGAAAGGCCTTTTTTGTTTACCCCAAACTTTTGAAAAAAGCCTTTTTTTGTCTAGTTTGTGCAGGGAACATTTCAGGGTGATCAGTCAAGAGTGGCCCGAAAAAAATGGGGAGTCCTAAAATGCAAAATCCCCATGCATTTTCCATAGACTTTTGTCAGAGGCGTTTTCGCAAAAAACGCTGAAAAGAATTACACCAAATTTGGCAGAAAGGCAGCTCTTGGGCAAGAAAGCACTCTTGTCATTAAATGGTGCAAATCTGTTCAGTAGTTCCTGAGAAATTTAAAGATTTCTCAGATATGCAACTGTGGCCGTGGTGGATCCGGGTACCCTCCCGATCTTGTACCTGAGATCTGATTGGCTGCCAACACTTCAAACCAGGAAGTGTTGGCAGCCATCTTGTGCCTCGGTTGAACCGAGTTACAAGAAAAAAAGATTTGTAAAAAGATAAGGTGACAGGGTACAAACAGCCTGACCCCTTAGGTCCGTTCAGGGGGTCCCACAGGGACCCCAGGGCAAAAAAAGCATTACAAAAACCAACAAATTTGGCAGGAGTTGCGTTGGATCCGCAAATACCGCTGCAAATTTAGAAAAAAACAAATCATGGGCTTCATTTCATTTAGGCCCCTGGGTGGGCCACGTCCCGGGGGCAATAAAAAAAGAAAAATGCGTGGACCCGCGCAAGGACTGCCACCTCCCCAGGGCTATTTTTAATTATAATGTGTGGGGGGTTTCCAGCCCCCCACGCATCCCCGTGGACCGCCACCTTGACGGGACTAATTGTCTTTAATGTGGGTGGCCACGCGGTCCCCCAGCAGCCCCGGGGACCGCCTCCTCCCCATTGGCTATATGTAAATAAGATGTATAGGGGGTTCTGCCCACCCCAAAGCCTCGGGGACCACCACCTCCCCGGGGCAACTAAACTTAAATGCGGCGGAGCATGTGTCCCCCCACTGCCCCGGGGACCACCACCTTCCAAGGCTATTTTCTATGGGGGAAGAGGTCCACCTCTTGGAGCCATAAATGGCCCTGGGGACCGCCACCCCCCTTGGCCAGCTCCAGAAATGTCCCAGGGTGCCCACCACCTGGACATTGCAGTTTGCTATGGGATGGCGAGAGCACTGCTCCCACCATCCCATAGTAAACCAGTGTACTCCACTTTGAACAAGCAAGAGCATTTTGCTCTCGCCTGTTCAAAGCGGAGAACACTTTGCTTTGCACACCCAGGGAGCTGCATGTCAGCAGCTCTCTGGGTGTAAAAAGCAATGCCAGTCCCCGCAGGAGGAGGGAGCCAGCCGGGACCGCAGGGGCTTCATGCTCCCCCCATGGTTCCCAATGAGATGGCCTTGCTCTGGGGGATGGGGTCCCCGGGCCCAAATTGGCCTGGGAGAGGTGGCCACTCAGCCCCTATTCTTGAAAGAAACAACAACAAAATTGCGTAGTCCCGGGAGATGGGTTCCCACGGGACGAAATTAGCCGGGGGAGGTGGCTGCATGGCTCTCCTCCTGTTTAAAAAATTATATATAAATAATGGTCTAGCCCCAGGGGTTGGGGTCCCCGGGGCAAAAATTGTCCTTGGGAGGGGGGCCATGTGGTCACACTCTCATTTCAATTAATTGAAATATGTAGTAGAATGGCTCAGGCCCTGAGGAGGGGGTCCCTGGGGCTCAAAAAATTCAAGGGAAGGGTGGCCCACACAGCCCCACTTCCTAAAATGAAAAAACGTAATCCGAAGCCTGCAACTCGCCAGAGGCCCCATCCCCTTTTTCCACTACTCTGCAAACGTGCCTCCTGGTGCACTCTTGGAAGGGGGATGAAGTCCCCTTCGCTGCTGAGGGTCTTTAGAGGCCAACTAGCCCACCTGTTACCTCCAGTGAGCCCCACACAGTTGGGTTGGCGATAGGTGGTCTGAGGCCATGCCCCTTTCTCCACCACTCTGCAAACACACCTCTCGGGCACTGCTGGTGAGTGGATGATGTCCCCTTGCTTCCTGAGGGCCTTAGCCCTAAAGTGGACTTCTTTGCATGAGCAGCAGTGCGCCAAGAGGCATGTGTGGGACTTACTGGAGGTAATAGGAGGGGTAGGTGGCCCCCAAGGACCCTCAATAGCCAAGGGAACTTCATCCCCCTACTAGTAGTGCGCTAGGCTGAGCGTTTGCAGAGTGGTAGAGAAGGGGGTGTGGCCTGCTATCTGATCTCAGCTAACCTGTTATATGGAACTTACTGGAGGTAATAGGAGGGGTAGTTGGCCCCTAAGGGCGTCCTAGGGGGCAACTACCCCTCATGTTACCTCCCGTAAGTTCCACATAGCAGGATTGCTGAGAAGTTATCAGAGGCATGCCCCCTTTCTGCACCACTCTGCAAACGTGACTATTAGTTAAAAAATGATAGAAATTCACTGAAAAAACCAAAGGTTACAGAGAAGTTATAGTTAGGAATTAGCATTTAAAAAACCTTAGAAATTCACTGAAAAAAACAAAGGTTACAGGGATGTTATAGTTAGGGTCAGATTTTACTCATATAAAACCAGAAATATTCAGCCGTTATAGTTAGCTGAGTTAACTGTAACTCGCCACCCCGTAAGCACTGCATATGCCCTCACATACATCACTCAGTGACATCAGTGATGCCATCATCCAGTGATTGTGGTTGTTTTTAAAATGTTTATGAGTGTTAAATATTTATAACAAGGTATATTGGTGAATCAGTGGGTGTATGAATGACTATATGGATGACTCGGTGGGTGCGTGACTGACTGTATAAGTGAGTGATTAGGTGTCTCAGTGAATGTATAGGTGGGTGACTGGTTTTGTGAATGTGTGTATCTGTCTGTCAGTTGATGTCTAACTGAGTGTATGAGTGTGTTAGTGGGTATGTGAATGGCTATATAGGTGATTGATTGGTTGTCTGACTACGTCCATGGTTGTCTGTGAGTGTGGGTGAGGTGTGTGACTGCCTGTATGGATGAGTGAGTGGGTGAGTCAGTGGCTGTATGGGGTACTGTGTGCATGTATGAGAAGTTGTATGGGTGAATAAGTGTCTGTATGGCTGTGTTGGTGATTGAGTGCATGTGCCAGTATGGGTGAGTTACTGGGTATGTGAAAGGCAGTATAGGTGAGTGACGGGGTATATGAGTGACTGTATGCATGAGTGAGTGAATGGATGAGTGCATGATTCTGACAGTGACTGTATTGGTGAGTGAGTATGATACTCTTTGTATCAGTGAGTAAGTGGCTTTGTGTGTAACTGTTTGGGTGAGTAAGTGGCTGTGCATTTGAATGTATGGATGAGTCTCTAGGTGTGTGTGTAGCTCTATGGGTGACTCACTCAGTGTGTCAGTACCTCTATGGGTATATGAGTGGATATGTCAATGGATGTATTAGTGAGTGAGTGGGTGTATGAGTGGTAGTTTGGGTGAGCGAGTGGATGTGTGTGTAGATCTATGAATCAGTGAGTGGATGTGTAAGTACTGGTATAGCTCTGTGAATGGGTTTGTAAATGGTTGTGGCAGTGGGTGTATTAAAGATTCTATAGGGGTGTTAGAGGGTACGTCAGAGATGCTGTGGGTGATGTCATCACTGATGTCATCAGTGGTGTCATTTGAGATGTCATCAGTGATGTCACTAACCATGTCATTTGTGATGTAATATGTGAGGTTATAAGCAGTGCATTGCGGGTGTGCGAGCTATAGTTAACTCAGCTAACTATATAATGGCTGAATTTCTCTGGTTCTGTATGAGTACAATCTGACCCTAACCTGGGCTGTTATAGTTACTTCAGCGTTTCCATAGGAAAGGCCTTTTTTGTTTACCCCAAACTTTTGAAAAAAAGCCTTTTTTTGTCTAGTTTGTGCAGGGAACATTTCAGGGTGATCAGTCAAGAGTGGCCCGAAAAAAATGGGGAGTCCTAAAATGCAAAATCCCCATGCATTTTCCATAGACTTTTGTCAGAGGCGTTTTCGCAAAAAACGCTGAAAAGAATTACACCAAATTTGCCGGGCAGGAACCTTGATCTTAGTTCTCAGAATGTGTTTTTTGTAATTTGCCATAAATCCGTTCAGTAGCATGTTATGAAATTAATGTTTCTAAATATTTGTATGTCTGAATAGTTAGATCCGAGGGACTCTCGCAAGAGTCTCACAGGAGTGGCAGTTAAAACATGGAGCGTTTTTTTTACCCTGAGCATCTTGCTTCTGCTGGAATCCGTCTCCCGCGGGGGCGAGCACTCTGATTGGCTGCCAGTTACATGAGAAAAATGTTGCAGCCAGCCATTACATCACTCTGGGACTTAGTCCCCTGTCCTGAAGTTTAAAAATATATATATATATATATAAGGGGCAGGGTAGGGATACCCCACCACCTTGAACTGCCCTTGAGGGGACCCAGAAGGCTCCTGTTGGGGCCAAAATAAAAAAAAAGATGACAGCCAGCATTTTTTAATATATATGTATATGGGGAGAGGGGCGTCAATAGGGCCCCCCTCCTCAACCCGCTTAGGGCCCTGGTACCCCATCCCCGGGGCTGAGTATATTTAAGTAGAGGGGAGTGCATGGCCCCCCTCCCCGAGCCAATGGTGACCCTTGAGACCTCATCTTCTGGAGACGATTTTGTAAAAAAGGGGAGGTGACCGCGCGGTCCCCCTCCTTGAGTCTGTGAAGGCCAAGGGACCCTATTCCTTTGGGACAAATTTTTTTTAAAGGGAGGGGGGCCATGGAACCTCCCTCCCTGAGCCTTAAAAAGGCCCTGTGGACCCCACCCTCTGGTGCTGGCTCACTTACTGTGTCCCGGGAAGCCCTCCCCAAGACAAAGTAGTGTCTGTGCCTACACTTGGCGGGCAGGGAAACATTGGTAGGCTCCCATTTTGCGGGAGCATTTTTTTATCTGCCAAACAGAAGCAAGCACTTTTGGCCCGATTTACAAAGGGCCTCCGCACTTGTGGCGGAGGCCCTGCAGTAATGGCGGGGGCCCACAATCATGGCAGGACCTCCGCAATAAGAAATTGCAATGTGGTGGTCCCGTCACGGCTGTGGAGCCTCCGCCATGAGAGTGGAGGCCCTTTCCGAATCAGGCCCTCATTCTGCTCCCAGCTGGTGGGAGATTTAAAAATGCTCCTGCCGGCTGGGAGCAGGCTTGTTTTCTGTTTCCCTGACCACACTGATGTGGGCACAGAAACAGAACACACATTGCTCCTGCCGGGAGGGAGCATGCAAAAAGCAGCTGTTCCTGCCAGATGGGAGCAATGCTGGGTTCTGCACCATGCAAGGAGCCAGCTGGGCCGTGGGGCACTGGGTCTCCCCTGCTGCCCCCAAAGTGTTGTATGTGGGTTTCCCGGGTAGGCACTAGTAACCACCTTTGTTTTAGGAAGGCCCCAGGGATGTGGTCCCTGGGCCCATAATAGGCTGGGGGGTAATGTGGCTGTGTGAGCCAAATAAAGCTTGGGGAAGGAGGCCACACGGCCCCCCTCCCTTTTGAAAAAATGAATGGCCCCGGGAATGGGGTCTCCGGGGCCAAAATAGGCTTGTGGAGGCGGGGTGTCCAGCCCCCGCTGCTGTTAAAAAATGGACGGCCCCACGAGATGAGTCCCTGTGGCCCAATAAGGTTTAGGGAGAGGGGCCAGCTCTTTCCTGGACAGTTTCAGGATGATCCGTCAAGTGGGGTCCGAGAAAATAGGAGAAGTCCCAAAACAGGTGTTCCCTATTCATTTTTCCGTAGGAAAATTGAACAGTGATAACCCAAAAACTGCTAAACGGAATTTCACCAAATTTGGGAGAAAGATAGATCTTGGTCCAGAAATCGTGCTTTTTGTGATTTAGTGTAAATCCGTTCAGTAGTTTATGAAACAAAGAAGGCTCGAAATGTATGTATATATCACGCTGCAAAAGATCCATGGAGCCTACAGATCTCAAGATGAGTTCTGTTTGGCTGCAACCACATCAACATTGATGTGGCAGCAGCCATCTTAGGACTCAGGACTCAGTCCAATGTCCTGAACTTTAAAAATAAAACAGATAGAAGGGGGCAGTGTAGAGATAACCTTTCCTCTATGCCTGGTGGGGGGGGGGATTTCCCTCGGGCCAAAACCATATTTTTTAATATGTTGTCACACATTTGCAGTGGATCCACAAATCCACAGTAACTGAAGGTTTCAAAAAACGGTTTCATTACATAAATTCTCCCCCCCCCCCCCCGGGTGGGGTAGGACCCTGGGGAGGGGGGTCGCAATGGATTTCTTATGTGAGGGGAGCCATGCTCTGCTTATGACCTCACATATTACATCACTCATGACATGTTCTATGACATCATTAATAACATCACTATAATATCTGAAATTACATCATTGATGACCCTAGTGCACATGGCGGGAGTGCAAGTTACAGTTTAGGGCACAAATATAGTTACTTGAGATAACTATAACTGGTGTTTGTTACTGATTTAGTTAATTTAAATCGGTGTGTCTTAACTGACATTTTTACCTAACTATAATGTCCCTTTAACCTTTACTTTTTTCAGTGAATATATATACATACTTCTACACATAAACGAGTGCTTATGTCATTTAAAAAAAAGTTTACCTGCATGGTTGTCTTCTGTGTTGTAAAGTACCTGAAAACATGTGTTATAAAGACTGCATGGTAAAGGTACCACATGGTAAAGGCTGCATGTTAATGTCAACATACTGTCATTAATTTTTACTGTCTTTTTGTCCGTGAAATTTATTCCCAGACACACAAAAAATGATGAGAGGAATGCATGCAATTTGTCTAACCACTGACAGTTGCTCAGGTAGCATTCCAACCCCTTGTTGTTTTGCCCACTTCCCCACCTCAGATTAGACCCAGCCATATGCAAATTAGTCTTGGTTGTGCTTTAATAGGAACGTTTCAGCTTGAACTGCAAAGCCAAGCTCACTGAGCCATAGGTTCCCTCTTCAGATGACTGATATAACACATTCAATCACACCTGGCTTTTTGGCTAACAGCTATTTGCATTCAGTGACTTTAGAAGTATGGGCTGGAAGCTACTGGCATGTACTGTACTGGCTTTGGTTTCACACATAACCTAGAGTTCCTTGTAAGCTGCAACAGCAACTCTATTAAGACAGGAAGCACCTGGATACCTCGCCCCCAGGGTCATGAGCAGTGCTTTGCAAATACTGATTGATTGATTTAACTGAATTGATGTTGCAGACGTCACAATTTAGTCCATGTCAGGCGAGATTGACATAAACAGACCCAAAATTAGTTTTTGATTTTGGCACTTGCAGTTTGGCTTTTCTCATCAAATACAGGAACAGTGCAAGCACTGGTGGTGCTGCAGGCAACAATTCAAACCGTTTTCTTTGTCACCCCTGTTAGCAACGTGGCATCCAGTCTCCTATTACACATTACCTCACCTAATGGATGCACCAACCCTGCATGAGGTGTGCATACTGTTAAGTTGGAGGCAAAATAAGAATTTGGACACACAAAATAAATATGAACACCCATCCATAACACCCACACGATTTCTCCTATTTATCATATGGTAAAACATTTTAATAGCAACTATACCGCACTGCTAATCAACATACTGACCCCATTACACCTGCAAACAACTGCACATAGCACCATGGATTAGAAGATACACTAGGTGTGCACCCTTGATATCATTCCCAAAATATCAATGGAAAACAATATCGAGGACAAAGTATAGAAAAAATATGGACAGGTAAGTCAGTCTATATTTTGTATCGATAACACCACATATATTCACCTACTTTGTACATACATCTTCAAGGTACATAGATGTGGAATTAGGAATGGTTAATCTATGCTTCAACTTCCATCTCAACGACCACAGTAACATCAACACTACCAACCTCCTTGACAACATGAACAACATCGGACTGACCCAACTCATCCACGACCCCACACACCTCATGCCACACTCTAGACCCCATCTTCACATCCAGTGGCTGCATCAGATACTGCCACAGCACGGAACTCACCTGGACTGACCATTCTATCGTCCACTTCAACATCACCTGCTCATGGACCTCTGCCCCCAGTCTACCCAGAGCCCCATCCCCCACACCAGCTGGAGCAAAGTCTCAAAGGACACATGGATCAATGCCGTCACCACTACCCACTCCATATCCTAAAAACAACCTAGATCAGAATGTCAGAAACTTCAACAATTGGATCACCAATTGTGCCGACTGCATCACTTTTGTCAGCAATAACACCCACAGAATGTCCACCAAGCAGGCTAGCTGGTACACTGAAGACCTCAAAACCACTAAATAACACTGTACACAACTGGATAGGGGATGGTGCACATGAAAGGACACGAATGACAAGACTTCCTTGAAGACAGCCCTCCATCTCTACCACAGACAGTTGAGAGAATCGAAGAAAGAGGCCTTAGCCTCATGCATTGAATCCAGTTCCAATAACAGCAAAGAACTTTTAAACATTGTCAAAGAATTCTCCTACCTCTGAGCTGCAACAAACAACATTACCCTCACACACAAACTCTGCGACAACCTGGCAAACTTATTCCACAATAAGATCGTCAACATCTACAGAAACTTCAAACCCCAGATCAGGGCCACCGACTTCTTCAAGCAACACAACGACCCTGCTACCTCCACAGATATTCAGCTAACCAATTGGAGACAGCCCGCTTTTGAATTACAAATTCAGTCCATTCATGGGCCCCAACTGGCCCATGCCCTCACCACATCTTCAACCTTGGTGATGTCAGAATCAGCAATGGAATAACCACCTTGTTCAACACCTCAACTGCCACAGCCACCTTCTCCTAGGATTGAAGGATGCAGTAGGCAACGCCCTACTAAAAAAACCATTGGCAGACCCCAGCAAACTTAGCAATTGCAGACGGATCTCCCTGCTCCTGTTCCCAGCCAAAGTACTAGGAACAGTCATCAACCAACAACTTTCCTAACATCTGGAATGAAACCTCCCACTCGACTCATCCTAATCTGGATTCTCCAGAAACTACAGCACAGAGACAGCTCTCATAGTGGCTACAGACGACATCCGAGTCCTACTCGACCAAGAAGAGCCTGCAGGTTTGATCCTTCTACACCTCTCGGCAGCCTTAAATATGGTCACCCACCACATAATCATCAACAGGCCACACAACATAGGCATCCAAAGAGCCGCTCTCAGACGGATCGCCTCTTTCCTTACTTGAAGAATGCAAAATGTCTGCCTTCCCCCCTTAACCTCTGAACCCAGGGAAATCATCTGTGGAGTACCCCAAGGATCCCTGCTCAGCCCCACCCTCTTCACCACCTATTGGATACTTCTGGCCAGCATCATCAAAACCCACAGACTCAACATCATTTCCTATGCTGACAACACACAACTCATCCTCTCCCTCTGTGAAGAGACCACCAACCCCAAGACGAACTCCCACATCTGCATGACAGACGTTGCCTACTGGGTGAAGGACAACTGCCTGATGCTCAACACGAACAAGACACAGGTACTGATCTTCAGAAACCAAAGCACCCCATGGGATGCATCTTGGTGGTCCTCAGAACTTTGGCCTACTCCTACCCCCACTGACCACGCTAGGAACCTAGGCATCATTCTGGACAGCAAGCTAACCATGAAAACTCAGATCAAATCCGTCTCCTTCCCTTAATTCTTCATCCTCCGCATGCCTCATAAGATATTCAAATGACTAACCCAAAGCTCAAGACGCACAATCACCCAGTCCCTCATCTACAGCCAACTGGACTACGGCAACGATGTGTATGCAGGCATTGCAATTCACCTCCTCTGACGACTACAGACCATGCAGAACGCTGCAGCCTGACTCGTCCTGGATTTCCATAGGTGAATCCTCTTCACCCCTTACCTCAGGGAACTGCGGACCCGCCAGCTTGAACCACCGCCTGAACTTCCATCAGCCCACCAGACACCTCCGCTCTGCTTCCCTTTCTCTAACCCTCACCCCCAGCATCCAACGTAGCAGATGCAGAGGTCGCTCCTTTCCTACTTAGCAGCGAAGACATGGAACAAGCTACCCTTTCATCTCTGGTCCTCCACATATCTTCCAGAGTTCTGAAAGTCCCTGAAGACCTGGCTATTCGACTGATCAACTGGCCCCTGCCTGCGCCTGGATACCCTCACGGGTGACAAGAAGCGCTCTACAAATCTACTGATTGATTGATACATCCCTATATGCACAAACATTTCACCACTTTGCCCCTGGATATTTTGTCCTTTATATCCTTGTACCATGATATTCTGGGGTTCGATTTTCAGTAGTACAATCTATGACAAGGGAAGATACTGCAAACTCTCCACAACCAAATAACCAAAAGCTAAATGCCCATTATTTAGCAGTGCTGTTGCAGTAGTTTGCTCAATGGATCCATTCCTGTAGATTTCCTGAGGACGCAAATAGGGTGTTGGTACCAGAACTGTGTATTCTGCACAGAATCCTCTTGGGTCCGAGGAGGCTGTTTGAGAGACCCACACTGCATTGCGGGTTGTGTAGCATTCTTGGCATTGTGTTCTTCAGTGAACTCATATTTCTGTGCCCTATGCCCCGGACATCCCGCTGAGAAGTTTGGAGCACGGTAGAATATTGAGGGGTCTAGTGGAATGATCTAATTAGGGGTTGCATAGGATTGGGGATCTTTATAGTGATTGGGAGTTTCTATCATTTGAGGATTTTTCTGATTCTTTTGAGATCCAGCGTCTTCTTTGGGGCATGAGTGTAGAGGAGCCACAGCAACATAGTGCTTGTCAGGTATTATGTACGATAACAGGTTGTTTTAAGTCAGTAAGGTGTTTTAACAGATATTACGGAACAATGTTGTAACGCGTCTAGTGGGTCTTCGAGAGAAATGGGAAGAGGATTTTGGCCATCCTATTTCAGAAATTAATTGGGAGAAAATACTTTCTTGCTCATATACTGTATCTAGGAATGCTAGATTTAAGCATATTAGTTTCTATTATTTACATAGGGCATATCTGACTTCAGGCAAGTTATCTCAGATTTTTAAAACAACTGATGTGGTATGTCCACGATGTGGTGAACAGAGAGGAAATGCTTCACATGGTGTTGTCTTGTCCACTATTGGTGGATTTTTGGAGAAAGAGGGGGGCATATTAGCAAGGGCTGGCGTTATAATTATCGCCGCTTGAGCGTCCGTTTTCGGGCGATAAGCGGCAATAATTATATCGCAATATCATCAAGGACACGCTACTGCGTGTTTCTTTGATGTAGAGCCCGTTTTTTCACAGCCTCGCCTCGTATCGCTAATGAGATGCAAAGAAGGCGTGGCTGTGAAAACAACACATGAAATATCGCGAAGGCAGCTTTGCGATATTAACAAGGAGGTGCAGCGATAAAAAAAATCGTGCTACCTCGGCCTTAACGCTGGAATTTAACGTCTGTTAAATTCCACACTAAGGCATACTAATAATGGTAGGTGGATTATGCTGATACGACCACAGGGTCGTATCAGCAATGTTATTGCTGTTTTCCATGGAACATCACTGGAAAACCAGCGTTCCATGGTAAACACCGCTATCGCTGAAATATTATCGCCATAGCGCTATGTATTGTTAATATAGCGTTAACATGGCGATAATTTTCAGCAATAGCCGGCGATAATATTTCTACCGCTATGTGGGGCCAGCGATAATTATAGCTGGCCCTTGTTAATATGCCCCTTGGTGAGTTGTATTAATGAGGTTATTCAGTGAACGATTGATTGTACTCCCTTGATTTGTCTCCTGGTGGGATTTCCTAGATCTGCCAAATGCAAAAATACTACAGGATTTATTGACTTGGCCCTGGTACTTGCTAGGCACAAGATTACTTTGCACTGGAATGCTTCTAGGGCCCCTGGGGTTGAAAGATAGAAGGAGGAGTTGTTTCAGTGGGTCAGCGATGAGAGTGTTGTCTTACATAGAGAAGGGAGGAAATAAAGAGGATCAATTGACAGGACTCGTGCATGGGATCATTTATTGGACTGAGTGTTTATAATTCACACCAAATTGGTTACAGTGAGCACCTTGGTGGTGCGTGGTTGTTATGTGAGATGGGGAAAACAATCTCGGGTTTCGAGTGTCTGAGTACGGACTCTCTGTAGGGGTCCAATAAGCCTCTCTATGAGCAATTTTGTTCCCCCTTTGTGTCTTTTCCCTACAGATTACTGAGTGTGTGTTATATAGGGGAGCCCTCTGCTTGGATGTAATGCATTCCAAGGATACAGTATCCAGGTTCAGAGGTTAACACACTTAGGGATCCGAAGGGTCCTGATGAATGCCGGTGTGACCCAACACTGTGGGCACGTATCAGACGGCAGAAACATATTGACACTTTGGCAGTAAGGAGGAGTGAAGGAAACCTTTATCTTCTCCTATCACCACCATCCTTCACATATTTAGACCTAGCCGGAGGGCCCAGGAATAAAATTTCGAAGGGGGACACATCCGAGCTAGTTTTAACCTTCACTGCACTTTTCTTCAGTGATCCCAAATTTAATGTGTGTATTGTTTTTCCCTCCCTTTTGCTCCACTCCAGGCGTTGGTCTGCGCAGGGGTGTATTGAAGCAAGCCCAATGATGAAGCATGTCACAACTTTGCGAGTGAGGGCAGTATTTTTTCACTAAGCATGTGCCACCTTTGTATTTCATTTCCCTACTCCTTTGTGTGTGTTATAGTCATTTGATAGGGGAGGACAGAGTAGGGGAATTTTGCCTCCCCCCCTTCTTAGTGTGTGAGAATAAGGGGATTACACACCCAAGAGAACCCCTGGTCACCCCCCTTGGTAGCTTGACATGAGCAGTCAGGCCTGTCTCAGAAGCAATGTGTAAAGTATTTGTATATAACACACAAAGTAACACAGTAAAAACACTAGAAATGGACACCACACCAGCTTAGAAATATAACGTATCTTTATCTAAACCCAACAAGACCAAAACGACAAAAATCCAACATACACAACTAAAAATAGGACTTTTAAAAGGTATTTAGTAATTCGGTCCATAGAAAACTATGGGTGCAGTGATTTTACAGAAAGTATCTTCAGGTGCATCAAAATTCACAAGGCAATACAGCCGCAGAGGAGGGAGCATTGGAAAACACAGTGAAACGTTGGTTCCTGAGTCCACGTAGAGACGATGCGTCTGTTCTGCTGGACTCAGGAGAAGTGTTGCATTGAATCCGGACTGTCGAGGGAAGAGATGCATCGAAATCCAAGACGGTTCTGGTCTGTGGGTGATACATTGGAAAACTTGGCACACAGGTGCAATGCGTGGAACTCCAGACGATCTGGGGTCAATGCAGTGGCGGCAAACAGGCGCTGCTTTGATTTCTTCAGCCGCTGTCCCATGGTGAGTTGATCTTTTTAGCCGCACAGCAGTGTCTGCGTTGCAGTCAGTGCGGAGGTCTTGGACTTTGGAGACACGGTGAGCTAAACTCAGGGTGCAGTGGTTTTTTCGGTCGCAGGCAAGAGCTGCGTCGATATCTTCGGGCGTGCTGCGGCGATGTGTGGAAATTTCTCCCGCACAGCGGTGCTGCGTTGGAAAAACAGGTGCTGGAAGGTGATGCGTCGATTTTGATATCTTCTTGATGCTTTTTGCTGCAGGAATAACCTCCGTGGGCCCAGAACTGAAATTGGCACCACAAGGCAGGTCAGAACTCCCAGCAGTGGTGTTCAGGGATGCTGTAGATGAAATCTTTTTGTCTCTGAGACTTCTTAACAGGAGGCAAGCTCTACATCAAGCCCTTGGAAAATCTTCTGAAGCAAGCTACAGCGAAGTAAAAGTCCACAGTCAGAAGCAGCAACTGCAGGCCAACCTGGTACAACAACACACAGCATAGGGGCAGACTCCTCCTGATAGCTCTTGGCAGGGTCCTCTTGATCCAGAAGTGTTCTAAAAGTCTGGGATCTTAGGTCCAATGCTTATATCCTTTTTGGCCTTTGAGGTCTTTGTAGTTTACAAGTTCCTTCTTTACCAGCCTTGGCTCCAGACACACTCCAGGGGGGTGGGCACAGCCCTATTTAGGTGCAGATGACAGCTCCTCCCACTACTCTAGCTCAGGAAGACCTATCAGCCAAATGTATGACGTTTCAATGCATACATTCACAGCGCATGGCTTTACAACGCAGTCGTTATAACGACCTCGTTGTTACCACGTGTGCCATTACATAACAAGTTGTATCAACGACTTGCTGTAGGGGGCGCGCTGGACTTAGGAATAGTATTAAATACTATTCCTACTCCAGTTTGTGCAACAGCAGGTAAGGTGTTGGATTTAAGATCCAACATATTCCCTGGTGTTACACGCCCCCCTACAGCAGCCGTTAATACGACTTGCGATGTAATGGCACGCGTGGTAACAACGCAGTCGATGTAAAGACTGCGTTGTAAAGCCATGCGTTGTGGCAACAGCGTTGTAAACACTGTTTCTCCCATCATCCTGGTGATGGGTCATCAGGATATGCAGGGCACACTTTAACTCCTTTTGTGTGACTATCTAGAGTGAAAGCACAAACAGGTCCCTGTCAGTCTAAACCAGACGTTGATATCACAGGCAAAATGAAGAATGTTTGGGGATAAACCTGAAAAAGGGGTGCCTTAGGCACCCCAGAAGACCTTTGCATAAAATTACCCCTGAGAATCTTGCTCAAGCGCTTCACGAATATCCCTGTATCCTATCCGGCCATCTGGAGAGGGACCTTGAAACTTTCCAGGAATGGTTAGTTGAAAGGCTTGATGATCTTGCTCCTCTTTCTACCCCCTCTTCATCTGTCAAGCGCAGTTCGGCTCCTTGGTTCTCTAAGTCACTTGCTCTGGCACGGCGTAACTGTAAGTTAGCCGAAAGACTCTGGCGGAAGCAATATGACCAAGAAGCTAAGTCTGCCTATAAACTATCTATTAAATCTTACCACTCTGACATTCTTGAGGCCAAAAAGAACTATTTTGCAAATAGAATTGAGTCTGCGTCAAATTCCAGTAAAGAAATTTTTACCATTGTCAAAGAGTTTATCTCTCCCAAATCTAGCATAGTCCAACATAAGTTCTCCGAATCTTGGGTAAAGGAGCTGGCCATCTTCTTTAATACGAAAATCAAATTGATTCAAGAATCTTTTCCACCAGCTGCCCCAAATGCATCATTGCATGACTCCAATCTGACGACTTTACCTCCTGATTCCTGCCCCATTCTATCGGAGTTTCCTCCTTTATTGGAATCTAATTCTCTGGATCTTTTACTCAGGATTAAATCTGGCTCTCCGCTTGACCCGTGCCCGGTGAGCTTTTTAGCCAGGACTGCCAAGATTCTGAATTCCTTAATTTCTCCTGTTTTGAACCTATCTTTGTCCTGCGGCATTGTTCCGCCAGCCTGGAAGAAGGCAATGGTCGTTCCCCTTCTAAAAAACCAGGCCTTGACCCAGAGATACATGCTAACTATAGGCCCATTTCTCTCCTGCCCAGTTTGGCTAAGATCGTCGAGAAGCACGTCCACTCTGTGCTTTCTTCCTTCCTTGAAGACCATGGGTTACTCCACTCCACCCAATCTGGCTTCCGCTCCAACTTGAGCACTGAGACCGCTCTTTTGGAAGTTAATGAAGCCATTAAGGAAGTTCTCGACACAGGTGGAAGAGCAATGCTGGTGATGTTGGATCTGTCGGCGGCCTTCGACACCGTCCCGCATGAAGCCCTCTTGAGAAGACTTCACGAGATCGGTCTCAGAGGGACGGTGTTGAGATGGCTGAGATCTTACCTAGCGGGTCGTCGACAAGTGGTCTGGGCCCCCCCGTACTCCGCCGAGGTGCCGCCTATGGATGTCGGAGTCCCACAAGGGTCGGTGCTGAGCCCGACCCTTTTTAACATCTTCATGACTCCATTGGCGGTACTGGCGGAGTCGATGGGTGCCCAGATCATATCATACGCTGACGACACCCAGCTCCTCTTCACCTGCAAGAAGGGCATGGAGTTCGACGGGGAGAGCATCCGTGGTTGCCTTGGGGCTGTCTTCAACTTGTTTCAGCGGAGCAGCCTCAAGTGCAACCCTGATAAATCCGAGGTGCTCTTCTTCGGCTGTCAGGCAGAACCGCCCTGGCAGGAATGGTGGCCGTTTTGCATGTCCCCCCCTTCCTCTTCCTCTTTGGTCGCTAAAAACCTTGGGGTCAAAATCGATAACACCCTGGCTTTGAAAACACAGATCACAGGTCTCACGGGTACCTTCTTTGGTCTGCTAAAAATGATGCGTAAATTCCTTCCTTTGCTCCCTTTAGCCCACAGGAAGCTGACAGTACAAGCTCTGATTTGTTCCAGGCTTGATTATTCAAATGTCCTCTACCTGGGTTTGCCGGATTATCTCTTGCACAAACTCCAGGTTGTACATAATTCTGCGGCAAGAGCCATCTTCGGCCTACCCCGGCAAGCCAGATCATCTGAGTTGCTTTCCTCCCTTCACTGGCTTCTGATTAAGAAGCGAATCACATTCAAAGCTCTTACACTGGCCCATAAGGCACTCCATTTGGTGGGGGCCTCCTACATTCAGAAACGGCTTTCTTTCTACAAACCCACCAGATCTCTCCGGTCGGAAAGTCGTGGCCTGGCAATGGTGCCTCCCATTAGGAAAGTCAGAATAGGTGGACGTTCCTTTAAATATCTCGCCCCCAAACTATGGAACTCCCTTCCTGTTGATCTCCGCCGCATTCCCAACCTGTTTGCCTTTAGAAAGGCCTTGAAAACCTGGCTTTGTAATCAGTAATTCTGTTATGTTTCTGTTGTCTTTTCTCCTTTTCTCAGTAATGGGTCAGAAAGCGCCGGGACACTCCTTGGAGTAGCCGTGCGCTATATAAGTCACCCATTAACATAACATAACATAACAAAAAAGGGCCAGGTCCAACAAGAACAACTAATAAAAAGATTACATACCTGCAAGCCAAGCAATAACTGCATCCATGATATAAACAGCAGGTGAAAGCACCGCTCCAAAGACTTACTGGAGTAATCCCAACAGGCTCTACAAATGTTGGCAATGAACTGTATGTGGAATTCCCAATATCGCTACTCTACCATGGGAGCAACATAGGATCTCTGCAGAGGGACTCAGTCGGTACAATTAATATACATTACGTCATAAGTTTGATAGAGCTTGTTTTTTAATCAATGAGTAGCCACAAAGAAGTGTTCTGGCCTATGAAGGCATAAGGGACTCAAAATCTCAGTGCTTAGCCAAGTTTGCCTTGCCAGCCTTCAAAGTTCCAGAATGATGCTTTTTGGATGGATGATGCTCAACCACATTTTTTATTTTTGTTAAAGAATGGTGATCATAACAGTACATATAGCTTATTGCTAGCTGTTAACTTTATTCCAAAACATATCAAGGCCCACCGATTTTTTTTTCAAACATCAATAATATAGTAATTAAATATATAATAAAAATATAATAAATAGCGCCAATAATAAAGCTGCAATTAAAGACATGGTATTTTTACAACTGTCCAAAAAAGATACACACAATGAACGATCATAAATGCTCTTGTGACAGATGATCAATTTCATTCTTAGACAACATTTTATATATTTTGGATGTCGTCAGTCAAACAATTGAGATCAATTTCGGAATCTAGGTAGCATTTTAAAAAATACCACATTTGAATGAGAATAGTTGAAGCTAAACTTCCCAGCAATGGGCACATCACACCCTACCTGAGAGACCTGCACTGGCTCCCCGTCAGCAAGAGGATAACCTTCAAGCTCCTCACCCATGCACACAAGGCACTCCACAACACCGATCCAGCGTACCTCAACGAACGACTCAGCTTCTACACCCCCACCTGCCAGCCACGCTCCGCCAACCTCGCCCTCGCCACAGTCCCCCGCATCCGAAGAGCAACCTCCGGCGGCAGATCGTTCTCCCACCTCGTCGCAAAGACCTGGAACACCCTCCCCATCCACCTACGGCAGACCCAAGACCTGCTGACCTTCAGAAGACTCCTCAAGACCTGGCTTTTCGAGCAATAGCAGCATTACCCTCCCCCCAGCACCTTGAGACCCTCACGGGTAAGTAGTGCGCTTTACAAATGGAATGATTGAATGATTGGTTGATTGATTGATGGTCGTGATTATATTGTGGTCCCTAAATTATCATAATTACAGATATTACTTAATTCTCTGCAAAAAAAATTCTCATCCAATACATAACCCTGTTTATGTGATTTGAGGTGGAGATCCGAATATCGATACAATTCTGTCAATCAGTTCATTTGTATGCGGATCATGATTACCAAAACAATTACTATTCCATTCAAGCACAAAATGAACATTATGAGCAGAGTGCACTGTTCTGCTTCCTTTCTTTGACTGCTTGTAGCACATAGGATTTCCACATTGATGCTAGTATAGTACTAAGTAATCCGCTGGAGAGTTAAAAGACCGAAATATAAAAATAAATTATAGAGTGATTTTGTTTAGTCATGGCAGTAATTAAATATGGCACCCGAGGGTTTCTCTGGCAGTGAAAAGATTCCCAATCTTTATAATCTCAGCAAGAATCAAATGTGCTAATACTCTGTAAAACTCATTAAGGGACGCCCCTGTAGGTTCACCCTGCCAAGCCAGCTTTGAAATGGCAAAAATATGATTTTGTTGCATCTGTCAGAAAATACCCACAGTCTGATTCACATCTGCTCTCTCTTTAAATGAAGATTCTGAACGGGAAATGTCTATCTAAATTGTAAAACTGCAGAGTGATTCAGAGGGGATGGAAAGAAACACAGACAAGGAGAGAGAAAGAAACAGAAGGGACGAGAGAAGTAAAGATAGAGGAGAAGAAAAAGAGAACGAATGCAGAGAGGTAATGAGAGACAAGAAAAAGGAAAGAGATAAATGCAAAGTGAGAGAAATCCAAAAACAGAAGGATGGAGGCAGGAAAGAAGAATAAACAAACACAGTAAAATCTGGCTACGTCACGTCTTGTCATGATTTACCATCCCAAGCTATAGCATGCAGCAGTTATCAGAATATTGTTCCACATTTGGAATGATTTAGACCCTGGCGGGTGGCTGCCATCCTATCAGGACCATCCACCGTATTTAGGATCCCCGCCTCCCTGGCCGGGGTATCTGTGCTGTGCAGGGAGCTGCAGCCACAAAAGGTCCCGTGACAGCACAGAAGACTGACGTACCTGCTCCACAAACTTTAAAAAAAATACATTTAGTAAAATCGCAAAGTGGAAGTGTCTCTCGCGTACGATTTGCGGCCTATGTAGAACCAGCCTCAGGTATATGCCAGAGCAATGTAGCATTACTAATGTAGTTTTGCGCAGTGGCGGCTGATGACATTTGAAAGTGGTGTGGCGTAAAAACTTATATCGAAAGTTACTGTTGAAAGTGCTCAGTATCAAGGAGGTACGAATTGCATTTCCAAGCTCTGTAACTTCAGGGAATGATACATACGTAAAACAATTTTCATCAAAATCTTAATATCTGCCAGTGACTCTCCTGGAAGGTGGGTTCCCTGCCGTTTTTAACACAGTATTAACGTTTCATTATATTTGTGTCTTGTTACAGCTTAAAAAAATTAAATATATACAGTTTGAGTGTGTTACGAAAGCATTATAACATCACATTAATCAGATAATCTAATGAGAATGTACCTGATCCATCAATAATATTGACAAACAATAGTGCAATTACCTAATACTGTATCAACACCGAATGTCCGGGCTTATTTCAAGACATCACCGGTAAATCACATCAGTTCAGAAAATTTCACAGGACTAGGACAGATTCCGTGCTCCTTACCTGCCTGCACCCACAAGCAAAGGTAAGGTAATAAGGTACTACTACTTTCCTGTATAAGGAAAGGGTCCTATTACTCCTGTTTCAGCTTTATCATCCATTTGTCACTCTAGCGAAGCGTCCTGCAGCTGCCTGACAGACAGAGGCACTATCAACAATCAGCCACTCACTCATTCTATACACATGGGAGTCGACCAAACTGTCTAGTGATGTTTTGTTAGTCTGAAGGAGTGAAATCCTAGCGCACTCACTAGTGACGAAGAGACGTGATACGTGATACAGAATTTTACAGCTGGAAAGCATATTTCAAATAAAGGCGCGAAATAAAGATATTAGCATGGCATTGTCTTGTTACCGTTCTTTACATCACAGAAGCCCACACATTTTCATTTCTCTCCTGCTCCAAGAAAAATTACCAATCAAAAAATATATATATATATAGATTTAAATCGCTTTTGAGACTCTCGCTAGACGTTGCTTTTGTGCACGTGTTTGTACAAACCCTCAACAATTTATTTCTATAAACAATGGATTTTGTTTTTACTTTTAGACAAGTGTATATTTCTAATTGGACAACCGAGGAGAATAAGAACATTATCATTGTTAATACTCTTCACTCTCTAGATTTGTTAAACACATTGACACTTCTGTTTCCAGTTTCGAAAAGCTTGGACAATGCACGGCAGCGTAATTGCCTAATAAAAAATTACTTAAAAAAAAAAGATAGCGGTATAAATCACCTTCTGAACTCACCTAAAGGGTTGACAAGCTAAATAAAGACGGAATCGTATCGCCTATTGTGACATACTCAACTCTCTTACGGAGATCGGTGTGCGTATATTACTGAATATTTAAACTGTAAGTTCATCTCAGAATCGAAGAGTTGGACCCATGGGGCCCGTGTGTATCCGTCTGACGCTTGTGTTACAAGAGCGAAGAAACATGTTTTTAAAGGCGCTTTATGATGGTGGTGTCCTTATATTACAATATGTACATCATAATTTCACAACAGAACCGGCGCATTTGACCCCAGCTCTGTAACTATGTTTAACGTCTGTGTGCACAAGAGGCCAGAAATAGGAATGTTTTTCATAGCGCCTTGTATGTGTGTGTGCTTATATTACTGTGTATGTGTCCAAGGGTTGTGTTTTTGTAGCGTCCCTTGGGGGTTGGAGCTCTTCTATTATACATATATTTAAGTTATACATCATTTCAGAACCGAAGCGTACACGAGCCCAAAAACATGTTTTAAATAGCGCCAGTCGCTGTACAAGTTAACAACAACAGCGAATACCACAGACCAGTCGCGGCTCGCGGGGGGGGAGGGGATCGCGCACGGGGGGGAATGAAATATTAAACAAAAAACTAAACTTACCTCACAGCCGGTCCACGCCACCTCTCAGACCTCTGCTCCCCTTGGCGCCTTCATGAACGGCACTGGAGGGGCCTGCCAACCCCTCTCAGCCAATCCTGGCGCTGCCAGCAGCGCCAGGATTGGCTGAGGGCACAGCTTACGCTACGCCCGCCGCCTGCCCATTAGGAGACCGAGGGGCTCATAATGGGCATGCGCCAGCCAGTGCAAACACAAGTGCGCATGACTTCGCACGGGTGAAGATTCGCTCCCCTTCCCCACTCATGTGCACTTGTGCTGCTGCCTGTTGCCCCTGGTCTGACAATCATGTCAGTCAACATGATGCCGGACCGCCCACCCCCTTCAGACTCTGAAGGGGTGGGCGGTCCGACGTCATGCTGAATGACATGATTGTCAGTTGGTTCTCTCTCGGCGTCTTTGAACTTAAGTGTTTACTTAAGTTTAGAAATGCCGAGGGAGCTACGGGCGGGGGGCCTATGCCCCAACGCCCCCAATGGACGCACCGCCACTGGTTTTGCACCACATCAATCATAGGAAGTGACAGAAAGTAACAACACAATAGTGGGGAGTGATTTTTGGATTAAAATGACATTTTGCACCGCTAGATTTGTGGCGTGACAACAGGGTGCAGAAAACTTGGCAATGGACTAGGAGTTAACGAAGTGGAATAACAGGAAGTTGAACTGGGATAATTAAAGCAGGTTGAGTGCATGTGGAGGCTGAACTGTAGATGAGTGGGTGGGCACAACTGGGTATTGAATTGGGGCTTGACAGGAAGATCTTCAAGGAGGGATGAGTGAGAGAGAGAAAACCTGGCTCTTCGAATGACCCCAGCACTCAACGGAGCCACCCCCCCATACCCTCAGCGCCTTGAGACCCTGGCGGGTGAGTAGTTGCGCTTTATCAACCCTGATTGATTGATTGATTTATTGAAAGAAAGAAAAAGATATAGAGAGACGAGAGATTGAGCAATATATACATATCGAGAGAGAAAGAGATTTGGTATGGGTGATGTCATTTCATTCAAATGTTTTACAATAAAAATCAAAGTAAAGTCATATAAGGGACTTAATGGGCTCAGTGTCATTTATCCAGGCCACCTATTTATCAGGCAGTACCGAACAAGTAGGAGTAAATACTATAAATAAGGGTTGCGGTTAATTGTACCCCGTTTATGAAGACCTGCTGACATCTTAGTTCACGTTTCAGTGTAAAACATTGGGACCACCTTCCTGTGCTTGGCTGCACTGTATGTCCAAGCCTGGCCCCACACAGTCCACAGGGCACACCTCAAGGCATTGACCGGTTTATAAATGATCATAGGCCAGGTAAATCTTTAACATTGCTCCACTTCCATGGCAAAGAGGACCTTGAACCCGGGGCCAAAAACCTGTATGTCATTAGCCTGAGCCTGGTTTGATCCTGCAGCCTGTGCATATTTTAACTGTACTTCTAGGCTCTACATTTGTGAAGGTACTAAACAGGATCACATCCCGGGACACTAACGGTGTACAATGAAGGAAGCCACGTCACTTGCAACCACAGAAGGTTAGGAAGTCTCAGCTGAGGAACCGCATATAAAAACAAGCGTTTGCAATGCAATAGCTCTCGCATTTGTGAGAGTTTAAGCTATTAGCATTGTAAATTACAATGCCTTTTATTGATGTTTTAAAAACCAAAACATAGATAGAAGGCATTTTCATTTACAATGCCAATAGCTCAAACTTGCGTAAATGCGAGACAATTGCATTGCAAATGCTTGTTATACTGGGAGTTGACTCGATAGCACAGAGACTCAGACAGGAGGCGGAGCATAAGGGGATCCCCGTGGGCAATACGGTCCCTACAAATTCACTTTATGCAGATTACATGATATCCGAGAGACCCAGACAGAGATGGCCCACTTGCTTTCCACCTTTGGGATCCTATCTGGCCTCCACATTAATGTGTAAAAATTGTGTGCACGCTCCTTTGTCGACACATACATGGAACCCTCCTTACCATTTGGAGATTCTGTGATCCTGATGGCCCCTTGTGCATTCCATTACCTCGGGATCCAGATATATAGAAATGGCCCTGACTTGCTGGAAGGAAATCTCACAAGCACAATAGCGGCACATAAATCACGGGTGACCTTTTGGAATATATTACCCCTATCTGTGGATGGACGGTTAGCACTTGCCAAAATGGTGATGTTACCACACCCCTTATACTACTTTGTGAATTTGTCGATCGTGCTACCTGCAGGGTGTTTCTGTCAACTAAACACCGTTCTGATAGATCTGGTGTGGGGACAGGGATGCTGTGGAGTCAGCTTGGCAAAACTGCAGCTCCCAAGGGATAGGGGAGGAATGGGGGGGGGGGGGGCCTGAGTTCAAGGCGTACTGTATTGCTGGTCAACTGCAATGGTTTTTGTACTGGCTCGCCGGCCACAACTTCTCAGAAATAGATCTCACTGAGGCTCAACTTAAGTGCGTCCAACTACACTGCCTATTGTGCCCTGGAACCCCGATGCTGCTCACACATACATAGGCATTGTATGGAGGATTGGTGTGGTGGAAGCTAGCGAGGAAATATACATTGGTCCCAGCACCATACGCACCTAAAATTCCCCAGCATGGACTCCCTAGCACATCGGACACTTTAACAAGCAGGAGAATTGAACCCTGGGAAAGGGAATGGATCACCCAGGTGGGTGACCTGTTTGCAGATGGCTCCCTTATGACCCACACAGATTTTATACAAACATGTAGCCTCCCAGTCACCCTATTCCTTTCTCATGCCAGTCTCCTTCGATATGCACGTACACATTAGGCAGCCGATGATCATGAGCCCAAGACTCATGAACTACTCCAGGCATTGCATACAATGGGACATGGTCGATACTGAGTGAGGTGGTTGTGAAAGGGACCCCAGGAACATCTTATGACACCACTTACTTCGTTGATGGAGAGATAGGAGACAGATTTTACCAATGCGCTTTTCGATAAGGAATAGGTGAGTATGCTTGAATACCCTAAAGCAGTATCCCGTAATACGAGATTCAAATTTATTCAATTTGCAATGCTCCATAGGGCATACATAACACCTCTTCAAAATAATCAACTATACCTCATGGCGGCCGCTACATGTCCTCTCTGCTGGGTGGAGGGCACGGACTTGATCCACATACTGTGAGACAGCTCTAGGAATATTGAGCTGAGATGGCTGGAGCACTAGGAGAGGTCTCGGGCCATGCCCGCTGAGATAACATTGAACACTGTATATTGGGACTGCCAATGAGACCTAGAGGTTCCAAAGTCATGGCACGATTCATGAAACCGGCATTCTTGCTGGCAAAATGGCTTCAAACTAGAAGATGAAAATCTCCACTGGCCCTTAAAATAGTGGAGTGACTTGAGGAGGTACGTAGGTGGGGCCTGGCCAAACGTTTAGCTCTCCGACAGAAATAATATAGAGGGCTTTATAAATACCCATTATCTTTAGAATGGGATATGATACTGGAAAACTTCAAGGCACATGTTACTGAGCCCAGGGAGGATGCTGGTCCTCAATAAAATGGTACATATTGTCCGGCATTGATTATGCCCCCGGGGGGGAGGAGGGGCTGTGGGTGATGGTACCAGCACCACCAGAGGGTTTTTCTTTTTTTACTGGGTCCATAACAATACTGCATTGCACTTACACAGACACTCTACCCCCTCTTTTCCGATTGGAATGATGACTCCCTTGTGACACATAGCTGGTGTTACTTTAGTTTGGGATCCGGGTAGGGGGGCCAATGACATCAACTGATTTCCTGAGTTTGGTTTTTTCGTCTACTGTACATGCTCTGTCACAGAAGAGCACTGATGAAAATAACTTCTGCAAATATATGTGTGATTGACTTTGCACTGTTAAATATACATTTGCTAGATGGAAACCCTCCTCCTGTAACGCATCCTGCTTGGTATGATGAAGAAAACGCAATAACGTTTGTGTTGAAAAAAATAGAAGGGGCCCCAGCATAAAATAAAACATTGACGCCTGCAGTACAGACACAGGGGCAAATTATCAAGAACAGCGTTAAAATTATTGCCACTTTAGCGGCAGGAAACTGCCGCTAAAGCGGCGATAATGGGCTTGATAATATGCCCTTGAGAATTCCAATAGAAGCTCAGGTTGACACCAGAACATGGGCTTCTATTGGAATTCTCAAGGGTATATTATCAAGCCCATTATTGCCGCTTCAGTGGCAGTTTCTTGCCCCTAAAGCGGCGATAATTTTAACGCCGTTCTTGATAATATGCCCCACAGAGTCTCTCTCTTTCAAGAGTAAGCACAGGCGTTGCAAGAGCCTATTTAGGATGAGGTAAGATAGCAGCCACCTCCCAAGTAGTGCTATATTAATTAAAAATCTCGAACAAAGCTTTCATTCAGTGAATCTTGACTGGAAAGTGCTGCTCCAGCTAGCAAAATGATATTTTGCTTGGATCTCTGAAAATTCTTGTAAATTTCTTGAGAGGGAGGGACTTTAAGCGAATGGGAAAGAACAATAAATCCAGGCTCTGCAAAGGAAAGAAAAGAAGACCCGATAGGGGAAGGCCAACATATAGAGAAGGAAAACCAAGGGGAAAAGGCAATCAAAAATGGGCTGCTGTGGGGGGGGCGTGGCTTGGACGGCAGAGCTAATGACTGCCTGATTCCGTCGCTCCATCTGATCGGAGAAAGAACACTGATCCAGGATGAGGAACTGAAACGAGAGGGACACAGCGACTAAAAATCTAACCATCGGAAGAGCCACTGCCAATGAGGCTACCATCACGATGACCTCCGGTGCCCGAGGAAGGGAGAAATCGGACTTATCCCTCAGGAAGTGAGAGCGAGAAACAAGGGCAAATGGCGGCGCCTCAAGGAAACTGAAACCAGGTGAAACCAAGTGAGAAACACACCCGCAAGAGCAGCACATCTCCGATGAAGGCATCCACTGAAGTGTGGGAACACCCAGAAAAGGTACGATAGCTTTTCTAGCTCATTTCGGTGATTGATGGGAGGAAGGCTCGGTCTCTGCGACGGCAGCTGTTATAGACCGCTCCCACGCCGGAAGTAACCTGGTGCAGGAGATGATTTAGCCAAGGTAGCGAGCTCTGCAGTGAAGAGCAAATGTGAGCCTACGGCGCCGAGGGGCTACCGAGCACGCACACCCTAATCCCACCCGGGGCATGTAAACGGTAGGTGAAATAGCAAACTAAGAGTGTTGAGCGTTCTCGATCATCTGAGCTCTGCACCGCTTGAAGTGTGTGCGAGTACAAGTCAACCGGTGATGTGAGCGGAGCTGCGCAAGGTATTAGAGCGAACACTTATTTACTTACTTAGTGATTGCTAAAACCATAGATTGAAGCAATCGAAGCGCAAACCGAAAGTGAACCGAAAGTGAAACTGCCGCTCGCCGAGGGCATGAATCTCAAAATGGCGCCTGCAATGCAACAACTACTGATAAGGACCGGAGAGGGGGTGCGCAACAGGGCACAGTGAATACTTACTAACTTAATGGTTGCTGAGCCCATCGATCGAAGCGATTGAAGCACAAATCGAAAGTGAACAAACTGCTGCTCGCCGGGGGCCTGATTCTCAATATGGCGTCTGCCATGCATTTATCACAGATAAGGACCGGGTCTCCCAACATACCGGCTCACACAAGTGACCACATGGTTAGGGTCATAATGGCAAGCTAGAACTCATTCAGGCGACTCAACAAGGTACTGCTAGCTGGGCACCCTTTATCTTCTCGAAGGCGCGAGCGCGCCCGCCTAATGCCTGACTCCAAAATGGCCGCTATGATATTCTGACCGCGCACTAAATCGGGGCACTTACAGCTGGCACGATCCTGGCTAGGAGAACGGCTGTGGTCTAGGGTTGCCAGAAGCATTCCCACACTGTAGCAGAGCGGTACGGGGGTGGGTGTCGAGGCGGCGACTCGCAGAAAATCCGCAGGAAGGGCCGACAAGGGCCTAAACAACCAGAACACAACCAGGATACGACAACCACAATGCCTGTCGAGGAAAGATAACAGCAGGAAGGTAATTGGAACACCAAAGGAGCACCAAAGAAATACCAAAAATCCCAAAAAAGAAAAAGAAATGGCGGACAGAGAATCCAGGCTACACCAACAACAACTAAAAAAGAGCAAGGGTGAGCCAGCAATTTCAGACTCCCCGCTCAAAATGAAACCGGACATTAACGGCACCCTAGACATGATACTAAAAAAACTGGCGGATGTCCATGATCTAGCTAAATCCACAAAGCACACCACTGACGCTATTCAACTGGAAATAGCAGCCGTCAGGGCTGACCTAAACACAGGGAATAATAGGCTGGCAGCGGTCGAGCAAAGAATCAGTGATATAGAGGATATCACCGCCAACTCAAGTCACGAGGTGAAGACCCTAACAAGACTTACCTCAACACTACAAAGACAAACAGCGGAGCTGGAAGACCAAAATCGATGTGGGAATATTCGCATACGGGAGGTCCCGGAGGGCGCGGAAGACCCAGCAGGCTCATGCTTAGCCTTCCTAGAGGATTGAATCCCTAAACTTACCAATGTAAAGTTTGACCATCAGTTTGAACTGGACCGTGCGCACAGAGTACCCACCTTTAAATCCATGGAAAGACAAGCTGCCCGGCCCATTATCTGTAAACCACTGCGATCTCAGCACACTGAAGCTATCCTTAATCATGCACGAAAAAATCATCAAATTAGCTGGAATGGGCATATGATCATTTTCACACAAGACTACTCTAAGCCTACCGTCGACACCAGGAAGGGATTTCTTGCATTACGCGACAAACTCAGGAGCAAAAACATGCAGTTCTCCTTCATTGGTCCCACAAAATTCAGGATAACTGATGGCGGTAGATAGCACTACTTCAACGACCCTAAGGAACTTGCGTCATTTCTGGAAGGACCAACAGTTCACGACATGGAAGCTTCCCATTCTGCCTCCAGCAAAAGAAGATCTTCTCCTGACCCAGGCACGGGGTGAAGAAGCAGCCAACACTGCATTGGGCAGGCTAAGCTCCTTAACCACAATTAAGATCCACTAAGAAGAAGGGAAACCTAACCACTATCTACCTCATTCTCTACCTCATTACCTATCTCATGTTAACATTCACACTATGATGCTGTCATCACTACAAAGGAAGAATCTCAAATAGTTTATGGACCCTTACTCGTATCCTTTTAAATATGTTACAATGTGATTATGCCTCTGGACACCATAATTGGGATGTGTCAAACAACTATAGTATACTCATAAGGAGATCTACGATATAGTTTATTACAACAGTTGTTCTCCAAAGAATGGAATGACGATCCTGCTGTCGCACCTCCTACATACGAGGTTTGCAGGATTGGGAGGGGCGGTAGGGGGGTGTGGAGGGGGAGGGGAGGAACCCCAGAGGGAGCAGACTGCTCTGTGTAGTGACTGGATATCCACTTCGGGGTTTCTCAGTCTTTGCTTTCTCTATTGCTTTCTCTATTTTCTAGCTTCTTTTCTCTTTTTCACCTTGCTTTCTTCTTCAAACGGTGTTTGGCACGCCGTGATGCATGGCCAATTAGTGAGTTTTAGCACTCAAGAACAGCCGGAAAAGCTGTTTAGACTGTATGCAAGACACATGAGAAATGCACCCGCACTATGCCTAGTTGGGGGGGTAACGGTCAACTCTTGTCACCCTCTTTCCTCCTGGGTCTTGGCAGAGATTGTTTTTTGCTCCTTAAAGTTAGAATTGCTGTATCTTCCACATATCATCTTAACTGATGGCCTCCAGTAACACACTCACCCTGGCAACTGACCTCCACATAGTGTCCCTAAATGTCAAAGGTCTTAACCACCCAATTAAGCACCGTAACATTCTGGAATACCTAGCCAAAACTAAAGGGGATATAATCCTTCTATAGGAAACCAAGCTGTCTTCAGACGATGCCAAACTCATTAGAGGTAACTGGATCTCACAGATGGCTTGCTCGCCTACAGATAAAAAGAAACGAGGGGTAATTACTCTAATATCAAAAAGATCCAACACTCGATAGATTTCCAGTCTCACGATAATGAGGGCAGATTCTTGGTCACACACCTGAGAAGGGGGGAGGAGCTATTTCACGTAGCAAACATATACGGCCCCAACACTGATGACCCAACCTTTTGGTCTGAGGTGTCCAGCACGCTGGAAGGGTTCCCCCAAAATGACCTCATGGTAGTAGCAGGGGATATTAATTAGACCACATAACTGATAGACAATCCACCTGTCAATACCACTCTATGAGCTCACATGCTGTACTCCAAAATATCTGCTCCAAATTTAACCTTAAGGACGCGTGGTGCCTCCAACACCCAGATACTAGAGACTACACCTTTTACTCTAATCCCCACAACTCATACACCGGGATAGATTATATCCTTATCTCTGGCTCACAAACACTCAGACATAGCCCCAAGGCTAGTGACGGACCATTTGTGTATTAGCCTAAAATTGGCAGGGTGTCACAATGATTCGGTGCCTAAGAGATGGCGCTTCGACAGCGATGTAATTCCGGACCCTGCTGACAAAAAAAAGATCGAGGAGGCTCTAATAGACTACCTTAAGCATAAGGACACTCCAGAGACTAGCACTAACACACTCTGGGATGCGCTAAAAGCTACCATTAGGGGCACAATAATCAAAATCAAGACAAGAATCAACAAAAGTACCAATCGGTGATTAACCCAGCTTGAACAGGAGATCAAAAAATTAGAACTGTCTCACGCTACGTCCTTACAAGACAGCAAGCTCCTCGCACTGCTAACACAAAATAAATATGAATACAGCAAAATCCTAAGTGAGAGGGCTAGTTTGTGGATTAATAAATATAAAGCTCTTAACCTATGCGAAGCTAATAAGGCGGGGAAACTTCTTGCTTCCTATCTCAAACACAAAAGGAACCAGTTTGTCATAACATCCATTAAAGACTCTAACAATAAAGCCCACACCAAACACAAGGACATCCTTAGGACCTTTAAAGAATTCTATCAGGAACTTTATAAAAATGATCAGGCCCTCAATGTAGAAGAGTGTACCAAATACCTCAAACAACTCAACTTACCGCAACTGAGCAGAGAGGAGACAACTAGGTTAGGACAAGAAATTAACTGCACAGAGATTGAAATGGCAGTTAAATCATTAAAAGACAACAAAGCCCCTGGCCCGGAGGGGGTTCACAGCCTCTTTCTACGAGACCTTCTTAAACAAGCTAAAACCAACCATGAAACAAGTTTTTAACACAGCAACTAAAGAGACCACGCCATACACTATGTCGGAAGCTAACATAATAGTCATTCCCAAGGAGGGGAAGGGTCACCTATATCCCTGATTAACATAGACTGCAAAATATATGCTACAATCTTAGCGGTCAGACTCAACTTTGCTCTCCCAAAGCTAATAAGTAACTCCCAGGTTGGCTTCCTTCGTACTCGCATGTCTAACGATAATACTCGTCTACTGTGCCACATTCTAGAGAATGCTGCCATTAAGTCTGAATCGGCAGTAGCTATCACTTTAGACGCCGAGAAGGCCTTTGACAGGGTCTCTTGGGCTTTTTTGGAACGATGTATGCAAGCCTTCAATCTAGGTGAGGGCTATATACATATGGTTATGGCCCTCTATGGGAACCCATCAGCCCGTATTGTCGTTAATGGCTCACTCTCTGAGCCCTTCACATTGCAACAAGGTACTAGACAGGGTTGCCCACTATCCCCATCCTTATTTTTACTGGCATTGGAACCACTTATCCAGGACATCAAAACAAACTCGAACATTAAGGGGGTGGATATCAATGGCGTACAAATAAAATGAGCCGCTTACGCTGACGACATACTAGTAGTAACGGAACAGCCTGGGGCATCAATTGCAGCCTTGATGGATACAATAACAAAATATTCTGGCTTTTTAGGATATAAACTCAACAGAGAGAAATCAGAACTCAAACCATTAAACATCCATTGTACGAGAGACATCCTGGGAGAGTCGGGGCTAACATGGCAAACAGGCTATATCAAATACTTAGGTATAGAATTTGGTAGCAACTTAATAGATACCCTACACCAGAACGAGAAAACAATACTAGAAAAAATAAGGAAGCTCCTGGACTCTTGGTCACCTAAATTCATTACGTGGTGGGGCAGAATCGAAACTATTAAAATGATGATCACCCCGATGGTTAACTACCTCATTAGTATGCTCCCGCTCCTTCTTACCGCAAACTAGAGATCCTCATCTATAAATTCCTCTGGCGCAGGTAGAAAGCAAGGATCAGTATCAAAAAATTACCACTGGACAAAATGCTAGGAGGGGTTAACTTAGCTGATTTCAGACTATATCAGCTGGCTTTCCTGGCGAAACAAGGCTCATACTGGATCTCACCACCTACAGGCTACACCCCGGTCTGGCTAGAGGTGGAGAGGGCCATTCTCAATAACCTCTTGCATTACTAACAACAATTAGACTATACCCACATACCTCCAAGCCAATTTTTAAAAACACAAAAATTGCACTGCTTAGGGTTGATAAGAATCTGGAGAACAGTATTAAGGGGTCTAAAATTGAATCACTCTGGACCAATAGCAAGATACTGTACGGAGGCGAAAGCCTATCCCTTGACACATGGATTAAAAAAGGTATCCGTTTCCCTTATCAACTAGAAAACGCCTCATATCCAGTCACATTCTCAGACCTTCAATTGAGATTTAGCCTAGCTGACATTGAATTCTATAACTTCCTGAAAATTAGAACGGCCCTTTCAAAATCCAAATTATACACTACCCAACCGTCAAATTCACTGTTATGACAAACATTAACAAACTGGGCCACCAGGTCTCGCAGATTTACAAACTCCTCTGTCCAAAAACTTCTAAACCTAATGGTATGACTATAGCTTTTTGGGGGCAACAGTCTCCTGAGCCACCAAATGAACAGGAATGGTCCACACTATGGAGATCTGTCTCACAAAATAAGATCAACCCTGTTCTCTCCCAAACTATATACTGGCTTCTACACAAGGCATTCTGGACCCCTGCCCGATTATTTACATTAGGGCTCCGAAATGATGCAACATGTTGGAACTGCAACCAAGACACTGGGAACTTAGCCATCTTATCTTTCATTGTTCATTACTTAAGTCGTTTTGGGATAACATATTTGCCTTTGTAACAGGTTTGTCTAAGCGTACTATGGACAGAGAATACTTTAACCTACCCATGGCCTGTATAGGCACAAACTTGAGAACTGATTCTGACAAAGATCTACTTGATCTGTTGCTAACATCTGCGGTGAAAATGGTTCTTACCAACTGGAAGGACATGAGGATGACATTTTATAAAAGCTGGATAAACTGGATTATCCACCTCAGAGGGGCAGACCACATAGCTTTACAAAACTCTCCATGGGGACCTTCATCTAGGATGATGTGGAGCTCTTTGGACACGTATCTAGACTCTTACGAACCTCCATGAACTATGCGCCACCATCGATCCATATCCTGTACCGTTATTGACGCACCACCTGTATAAATGTATTTAAGTGTACTAACCATTTTTACCTGTACTAGGCTGCTGCACTATGTCGGGCCTGCCAATATCTGATTGCTCTGGTGCCAACATATGCATAGAATGTTGTAAGTGATTGATACAGCTCGACTAGCCGTTACTCTTCCTTCCCTTTTCTTTCCTTCTCTTCCCTTCACTTCTTCTTTCTTTCCTTTTTCCCTTCTTTTGCCTGTCTTTTCTTCTTCTATTATTGATCACTGGGTTTAGTCTCATGCTACCCATATATGCGCAGTACCCTCACTTTATGACTATATATGTATAACTTTGCTGTGATATTTTATGCTAACCCTGCTACAGGCTTTCTGTCTGACCTTGGGAAAATAATAAAAAATAAAAAATAATAAAACAAATCGTTAAGAGTTCAAAAGTCTGTGGGGTGGTGGAGTCAGAGGAAATGCCAATGTGGAAGTGTCTGCATTAGTGTTCTAAAATGAGTCATGGAAGGTCAGGGGATCAAAGCCTTTCAGACATCATTTCTGAAATCTCCTGACACTGCTCCCTCCTCGGCTGAACTCTGTGAATGTTTCCTGCTCTCTCTTGCTTGCTGAGTACACTCCCACTCGTGCGGTTCAGGATCACTGGATCTCGCCGGTGCAGGACACTGTCTAAAATGCGGTCCAGTGCAGGGTGGAATAAAAGAGATTTAACACCCCCGTCACATTCAGAAACAAGATTTACATTTGGAGGTCATTTATTCTATTTCAACCTTCTTTCTGAATATCATTCAACTAAATGGCAGTCTCTATTTGAAAAAAGGTAGCACAATTAAAACACTCACTTCTCCCAATTTTCACCCTAGTCTTCTCTTTTTTTTTATGTGATGTTTTAGTTACCAGTCACAGAAGGTCCATGTTTCTTCCTCTCTTACAAAACTTTTTTTTTTATTTATTCTTTCAGAGCATCGCTGTATCCTGACTTACTGGGGAAATGAGTGTGCATGCTGCATTTCTGGTCGTCGTTCCAGTGTTCGGCTACTTGTGTGGGAAATCAGAGATGGACAGAAGATCCCAACTGTCACCGGCAAGTATGTTTTCATCACTGGATGTGACACTGGATTTGGAAACATTGCTGCAAAAGCTTTTGACAGATGTGGATTTTGGGTGCTTGTAGGGTGCCTGACAGAAGGTTGGGCCGTGCAGTTATCTGAAGCAACCTCCAGCCACCTCAAGACAACGCTGCTAGACGTGACCCACTCCGACAGCGTTGACAAGGTGGCTGATTGGATAAATAAATAAAAAGTACACACCCCGTGTAACAACCAAGTAAAGGGGCCAGTAACCATGGGAGGATACACATGACCACATGGCCCTACAAAGGAGGGACTGACAAGCCTCATAATGAATCAGAAGACAGCATTTACAAAGGACAAACACACAAGCCAATGAAAAATAAGGGCAGGGAGTGGGCGTGGCTTCTCCCTGTACTGTACTACCATAGCTCTTCGCAGAACAGCACTTGCGCACTGGCTCACGCTCGACCTAGCAAGGTAAGTTCACACCTTCCGAATGGCCTGTGCTGTAGGATGGTTCAGCCTGTCCAGTGGGCAGCCTAATGCTTCCTAAGCACTCACTTCATTCCTTGTCGGTGAACATGCTCTTTCACCCTAACACCTAAGCAGTGCTTAATTTGTAAAAACATAAGTGACGGGGCCCTCATCAGGAGGAATTGCAACTTAAACCTCACGTTGCCCCTGACAGCATTGGCCATTAAAGTACCAGAACAACTACTTGCCATCATGCTTCTACAAGTCTGATAATTCAGACCATCCCAGTTCCTCAAAATGTTAAGAATGGCTTAGTCGGCAGGTATCCGTTGTTTTTAATGTACATGGGATTAATGTACAACTGTTGTTGTGCTCATCTCTACATTTGACAAACAGCACCACCATGTGCACACTGTTATAAATTCCGATGTTGCCAATTAAGGGCCGGTGCCGAGCACCGTAAACCACTGGCTCAAATTAAGCACTGCCCCTAAAGGTGTTAGATTTGTTTTTGCAACAGTGTCTCTGACATTTAAGGATAATCAGTGTGGGGACAGCATAGTTTTGAGACGGGTTTTTTAGTACCCTTGCTGCAGTAGATAAACCCATGACAATAAATAAGCCAACATCTATGTACATATGTACACATTTTGGAATAATGTTTTTTGTGTGTTTGTGAGTCACTGCCGAAACAATTGAAAAATATTTATGTGTTTAGGTTGATTCTGATACATCGACATTCAGTGATTTTTGCCTGATGTTATTTGGCAAATAGGGTGCACAACTGCACACGTGGGGAACATTTGCTTTCAGTGGCGGCTGGGGACATTTGAAAGTGGTAGGGTGTAAATACTGCACTGTGGCGAGCGAGCGTAATGAGCGAGCAGGAACCACCTTCGGGGGGGCTCGGGGGGTATTCTCTCCGAGAAAATTCTGAAAAAAGAGTGTGCAAATGGTGCATTCTCAACGAAATTTGGGAAAGAGGTGGCTTGGCAAACACATCTCTGGGAGTAGCCAGACAAGTCTCTTTGCACTTGCACAGATACATCACTCTCCCTGCATTCACATAGGCACACTACTCACCCTGCACTCATAGATCCATTACTCACCCTTCCCTGACACATCACTAAGCCTGCATTCACCCATCCACACCACTCACCCTGGACTCACACAGGCACACTGCTCAACCTGCACTCACTCAGACATCATTCACCCTTCACTGCACTGCACTCAATAGGTTTAATTTATTACAGCCTGTCTAGGCCTGACATTGCCTAGTAACAGACTACAGTAGAACCCCCATGCTTCAGCAATCCCCAGGAAAGCCCATGAAACATAACACCCTACAACACGACTTAGTCATAACAAGTCCCCACTGCCCACTTCCACGTTTTAAATTGTATCACATATGCAGTCTGATCACCTTAAACACAACCCTGACCTTCTGAAAGCCGAGAAGCGCTACCTTAACGACCAGTTTAATAGTATAGCCTGATAATTACAGAACTTCAAAATGGCTTCAAAGCGGTACATAAAAATGTTATTAAATTGAATGTAAAAGCTATGCGGCTACAGATGGTTGGGAAACAGAGAATGAGGGCTCCTGACAGGGCCAGGAGGTAGCCACTGGAAGCGGACTTCCCTTCTTGCGAATAGTCGATGGCAAGTCTTTTACATGGTGATAGGGCTGGGGAAGAGTCAGTCATGGCATGCCTGTGTCTCCGGAAAGCTAGACAGAGCAGGGCGAATAGCTGTCAATAGTGCAGCAGGTGCAGTGGCACTGTGGCCACTGCAGTGTTGCCCAATTATAGGTGATTTTTCAATACCAACTGGGGTGGTGGAGCCCCTTATCCCTGTTCATATTAGGACCCTCACTACGCCACAGGGACAGAGTCAGTAGTAACTCAGGTGGCCGTGATCAAAATCTGATGGCGTCATATTTTGTGTCTCACGTGGCAGGAGCTGCAGGCCTCATTCCGGTTATCTGGTGCAGTGGTGCCTCCTTCTGTAGCAAACACCATCAGTGTAAGCATACGCTGGTAGACGCTCTATCAAGAGAGCAGTGTCCTGGGCTGTACAGTGATTAAAAGTGCATGTACTTCAGGAAATAGTGGAAAACCCAGGTTTTGAAACTTGCAACTTCACTTCATGCAAAATATAGGTTAATAATGAAAAACATCAGGAAAAGGCCCACCCACTACTCATTAGACACATGATGGTATCCCCAAACAAGTTTCTTTTGTGTATGGGTAATGATAACAGTTTTTTGTGCGCTGCGCCTCAAAGCCACAAGGCTGCAGTAATCGGCGCTTTTCAAGATGTTATTCTCGTGTCACTGCCAGGCAGACTTGCTTCCTCCTCGCAGTGTGACCTTTGCCAGCGCCATGGCACTGTGCCAGAACTCTGCAGCCATGAAACGCACAGTGAGGAATGCTTTTCAAGGCGTGTTCAAAGAAGGTGTGTGTCCACAGCACGCCGAGTGCGCGCGTTCTTCAGATCCTAAAAAGCCACATTAACGTGTATCAAGGGTGCCAGAAGAGGGCATCGATTCATTGCGCGCTTCGTGACGAGACCAGCACTAGAAAAGCTGCTAGTGCTACCACATGTCAATGTGCTCCTGGAGGTGGGGGGAGGGCGCCAGCAGTAGCCCCTGGCAGGGCCACGGAGATAACGTTTCCCTTACATCCAGTTTTCACCCTTCTTAGCGCTGAGGTAACGCGGCACCGTGTTAATCCCCATTTCTACAACTGCGTTTTATGAGGTCTCACGCTCAGGATTCATTAATGGTCTTTTGGAAAGTCCTCTGGCTCCAAATTAGATTTTGAAATCCCCCTACAGATGCTTTGTACCGAACGGGAAAAGTGTCTTTAAATGTGGCCACGCAGCTCTGCCCGGGTCGGCAACTCTCCAGGACCCCTGCGTGTCAGCTGAGAAACCAAACATCATGTGCTTTTACCCACACAGGTTTCCCCAGCTGGCATGAATAGTGAAGTCTCGTCCTAAAAATATACCGTGAGCATCAGAGGATTCAGGGCTCAAACAATCGCCCTGCAGTGTCAATGGAGTGTGGTCAGGAAGTATGGTTCTCCGATGGCCGCCTGCCCAAAAGTCACATTTCGAATTGCTTGTCCCGGCCAGCTGTTCTAATTGAATTACACGAGAAACCGTGACAGTAGGGGCCCGGAGGCTTTTGTCTGGAGTTCGCGGCGTAGATGTGAGGCCCCGATGTGATGTGAACCAGCAGAGGCCTTCTCGGAGGACAGGCGTTGCCGCAGTCTGCATGCCCGGGTCAACATTTACAAATATGGCGTTAATAGTGCTGCTGCTTCGCACTGTAAAAGCAAACGGCGTGCTTGCAAGCTTATTAATTCATTAACAGGCCAAACTTATTAGGATTTAAAGGCAACTTTATGTACGTAGGTGGAATTTGTGCAGGGTGAACCTAAAACATTCAGGCAACAGAGCAATGTGCACAGTGGTGGCCGGCATGCTCGAGGGGGGGGGGGGGCGCAGGTGGGGAATAAAAAAATCAACAACAAAAAATCGTACGTACCTGAGTGCCTCTGCTCCAGTCCGGCCACGCTGTACTGGTGGGTCCGCGTGTTCCAGCTGCAGGAAGCAGCCAGGAGGCTGCTTCCCTCCCCTATGCAACGCAACGCAACTCAAGCCAATCACAAGGCTGGTAGGCGCAGCAGGCGAGCGCCCCAGCCGGGACATTTTCTCTGCGAAGAGAAAAAGGGAGAGTGGGCGGTCCTGCTCGAGGGCAGGGGGGGAGTGGCAAACCCACTGATGTGGGTACTGACTGTTTGGTCGGCTCCAGGGCCGACCAAACAGTCAGTACCCACAACAGTGGGTAAGCCACTCTCCCCCAGCCCTCGAGCAGGACCGCCCACCCTCCCGCCCCCAACCAGGCACAGTGGCACTTCTGCTTTCTTGCAATGCGAGAAGGCAGAAACATAAATGGTAGTTTTTACCGTTTATGTTTCTGCCTTCTCGCACCGCGAGAAAGCAGTGGGGTGACGCCCCCACGCCCCAATGGGGGAGCTGCCACTGTTTGCTTTTCTTTTTAGGGGGAAAAAATTCATGCTAAATTGCTGCCATGTTTACATCACGTCATTTTTTCTGTGACCTAAGTGGAGAGAATGCTGTAGTTAATCTCAGGCAATGGTAATTTCTCTGAGCAATGTTCTAATCCAGTGGTTGTTAAACTTTTGATTTCCATGGACCCCCCACTGAATCACTGTTGGAATCCGAGGACCCCCACTGGGTCATTACTGGAATCCGGGGGACCCCGGCTTAAACATTTTTGGAGATTTGAACCAAAAAATAATACACAACAAATACAGAATCAGGCATTTACCAAATAAGTACACAAACAATGAAACAGGTTATTTAATTCATAAACAAATATTAAAAAATGGAAAAGGAAGGTTGGAGATTTTCTAAATTCAGTTGAGGCCACTCATGGTCCATGATATATTCTGTTTGATGCACTTGCACTGCTCCCACAGAGAAGATACTAATTTAGTTTTTAGCCTCCAATTCAAATTCCTTCTCATTTACAGAATGTTTAAAAATGTTAAGTTGTATATTTTGCTTATTTATATACACTTTATTACTCTATTAATATTATTGAATTTTCTAAGCAGTTGTGGATCCCCTGAGGAGGCTTAGCGGATCACCAGTGGTCTCCGGACACACAGGTTAGGAACCATCAAGAGTGAAGTATGGCTCAGATTGCTTCTGTTACCAAACAAGTAGCATGTGGTGCATATTAGCCTAACTTGCCCTTTTTGGATCAGAGCCAAGATGTATTTGCATAGGGTTTGCCCTTGTCAGTGGATAAAGAAACACAAAAAGAGGACTGGAATGTGTCCCAGATCAATTGCCAATCGCTGACCGTTAAGCATTCAGTCAATCACGATTAGTTTTCTCAGACAGTAAACCTAAATGGGATCACTGGACCTTGAAGTGGGTTCCATAGCTCGGTTTCACTGACTCAAGCTGACCATATCATGTGAGTAGGGTAGGGTCACGACCTGTTTCTATATCATTTAACCCTGTCTGTAGAGGTAAAAAATCCATGGAATGGAATGTTACACTGAGTAATTACCAATGATGGAGATTAATTCAAACACTTCATCTGTCCTGTTTTAGGTCTGATCTAGAGATGTCTTTGAGACCTTTCAAAATAATACAAAATAATAATACTTCAAAGGACTTTGGCGCATCCCCCTTTTTCAATTGATTGTTGAAGTGTCACTCACATTCTTGTTCGGCCCACTGCATACATAGAGAAATCCAGGAGAGCAATCATCGTTACAGTGGTTTGATGCAAAATGAAGGGGCACCCTGCAGAATGTGATGAGGAGCTCCTGAGTCTGCCATATCTCACAGATACCCATTAACCATGGGCTAAGTGGGGCCACCTGGGGTGTATCCTCCCCGCACCACAGGGGCTCCTGGGGCCTCAGTTACGCCCCTGCCTCTTCGGTCACTGCTTTTAAGTTACTTCTAGAAGCAACTCAAGGGCAATGTCAGAGTGGGTATTTTGTCTTCTTATGTCTGAGTTCACAGAACAAAGGGGTGAGATGGATTCTGCCTTTTTTCAGTGCAGTGGTAAGCACTGTGAGGAGGTTGTAGGGGGAGGGAAAAATCAGGCATGCGTGCTCCATCCGCACCGTCACCTCTGGCTCCACCTTGAGTTGCCAATAAAAGATTGAACACCAGCCCACAGGCAGCTCTGTCTCCACCAACCACAGTTATGGCCCTCCCCATTCCCATAAATTCAAAAAGACTTTGCTATAAGCAACCTGTGCCCCTCCGTGGACACATGAGCATTGCCAGCTGGCACTGCCATGGTGTCAGAGCAGGGAAGACTCAGGCATACTCTAGTCTTCGTGGGCTGATCCCCAGAGGGCAGGATGATGTGAAAGACATATTTAGAGACGCCATCTTGAGCTCTGCTATGAAGAGCTACACACCTGCTTGGAGATTGTGGCCAGTGACGTGAGCACCGCAGCCACCACAGCCTGACAGCTGCAGATCCTGACGCTCGGCCGGTTTCTGCAAGTACCATGCCTGCCATCTCATTCAATTGATGAACTCCTGTAGTCGGCTCTCAATCAATCAATCAATCAATATTCTTTATTCGAAATGTAAAAACATTATCATAAAAGCACAGTAAAGTCATATTAAAACATCATAAATGACATAAAAATTTAAAAGGGATAATAATAAGTAAAACATAATTTTAGTGTTGAAACAATCCTTACGAGATTCATTCAATGGGGGGAAAAGATACATGACGTAGAAGAGAGCGTTCAGCGTCTATCTCTGCATACAGGCTCTTGTTATTACAATCTTTTTCAGATAAAGGGAGACCACTGCAATGGTTAATGGGCTATCTAGTGCTTTCATTTTGAGATAAGCTGCCCTGCAGGAACGTAATCCCCAAGATTTAAGCAATGGTTTCAGATAAATAACCCTTTGCAATTGGTAGAACTTACAAAATAAAATGCAATGGATGTTAGATTGCAGTGACAAACCATCACAAGGGCATTTCTCCAAGTTTCTTGACCAGCTATTCTGATCAGGGAATGTCAACAATCTGAAAAAGGTATCCGTACGAAAGCGGGTCACAAGCATACGGGAAAATGGAGAAGGAATTAAAGATAGATATTGTTGCATCCCTTCAACAGTGGTGGAGAGTTGGTACTCCAACACGGTGTGCTTAGAATTTTCAGTGAGCCAACGACGATTAGCCAAATGGGTAGCGACTAAACGTTTTAAAGTAACTCTAGGGATATTATTTAGGGTAAAAGGATCATTAAAAAATTCTGGGTGCCCTATGTCTACTGACAAATTTCTGACGTAATTCAACCATTTGAGGCTGTCAGCCTCACTTAAACTGAGACAGTCCATGATAATTTCTCTGTTAAAATGTGTTTCGGGGGTGGTCCAAACTTTATACTATAAAATGACGGGAGCTGATTTTATAGTGTCAGTAATATATGTCAAACCAAGTTCCTGGTGCATTACAAAAACAGAAGTACCACGTGGGGTGGCCAGGAGGTAGGGCAAAAATAAGTTCTCAGAGTGCTGTATATGAACTGCCGGATCAATTCCCCAAATCCCAGATCCGTATGTTCCAGTCGAAACACACTTGGCACGATAAATCTGTGATAGAGGGTTGATCGGGCGTCCCCCCAGTTTTTTTGAGAAATTAATCAGGGCTCCTATAGCTTTAGAAAATGCGGTTCCTCTGGCTTGGGCAGCAGCCCGCCAGGAGCCCTTCTTCTCAAAAGTAATGCCCAGGTAGGGGAACTGTTAGAACCGGCGGTCTCTAGTTGGCAGAGGTATACACTTCTGACAAATAGGGACCAACCAACTCTAGTCAGGGAAAGGGGATTACACACTCAGATAACCCCTGCTACCCCCTTGGTAGCTTGGCAGAGCAGTCAGGCTTATCTCAGAGGCAGTGTGTTAAGCATTTATGACCACCTACAGTAATAAAGTGAATACACTACAGATGGACACGACACAGAAGTTATTATAAAAATAGTATTTTTATATAAGGCTTAGCACAAGACCAAATAACGACAAAAATATACCACAGTCTTAATAAATACTCTTTGGAAGGAAAAATAATAGTTCAAGTAAGGTTTCTTCTTGGCAAATAGTTCTTTAGCAAAGTATTCTTCTGAGCACAGTTCTTTGGCAACAATGCAACCCCCACAGGAGTCACACGACGTCGAATCTACAAGATTCCCAAGGTTCGGCGTCGACCGCGAGGAGCGCTACATCGAGCCAGGAGTCGCAACAGACCCCACAAGTACAGTACCTTGAGAAACGAAGAAAACGATGATCCACGGCGTCGAGATGTCGGCGTCGAGGTCGGTGTCGATCGTGCCTCGGAGTCGGGTCAATCCGCAGCGGTGTCGAGGGATGTCGGGCCGGAGCAGCGCTCACGGCGTCGAGAAAGGCGTCGAGTCGATGCGATCAGCAGCGGCGTCGGGACGGGGTCGCTTGGAGGTAGAGCCGATACTCACTCCTCACTGGCGTCGATACCGGCGTCGAGACGGGGTCACTTGGAGCCGGGGCCGATACCCACTGCTCACTGGCGTTGCTGCTGGCGTCGAGACTGCAGATTTTCCCTTGTGTACTGGAAACAACACTTTCCAGCACTTCAGCAATTCAGTAGATGGTGAAGTCCTTTGGCCCTGTGACTTCAACAGGAGACTGGCACTCTTCCAGTCCTTGGAGATTTCCTAGCAAGTGTTCAGAGAGTACACACCAAGTTCCTCTCTCCTTGTTCCTTGGCAAAAATAAAGAAGCAGCTTTCAGGTTCCTCCACAGCAAAACAGCACTCTGGCAGAAAGGGGAGGCAAGTCCTTAGATCAGCAGGCTTCTTGTCCTTGGTACAGGTTTCCTTGTCAGAAGTGATCTGAGTTCTTGGTTCAGGGGTCCTTCTCTTATACCCCTTTTCTCCGTTGTTCCCTTTGTCCAAACAGGGAAATTCCCACCAGCTCAGGTTTGTTGTGGGTGTTGCCAGGCAGAGGCACCTGGCCTATTCACTGAGCAGGGCAGAGTCCTCAGCCGCCCAGCAGGAGGCGGAGCCAGTATTGTCACTGGCAGGAGCAGGGCTATCAGTCGCCCAGCAGGAGGCGGAGCCAGTATTGTGTCAGGCAGGGCAGGCTACTCTTCCGTCACTCTATGTGTAAACGCCCCATTCACCCCACACTGACTCACTCAGACCTCTGGAGCCACCCAGCCCCTGACACACACACCAAACCAGCAGAGACCGGTAGATAGTTGGACAAGAAAATAGCCACTTTCTAAAAGTGCTATTTTCAAACATCGAATTTAAAAACCATCCATCCTAAAGGGTGTGTTATTAAATTCTGAGTTCAGGGATACTAAACTCGACTTGCTACCATGCTCCCTGAGTCAGATAGATTATAATGGAGTTAATAATCAGTCTGCCCAGTCTGGCCTATTGGAGGCAGGTAGCCCTTCAATAGTGAAAAACGAAAATGGCTGTAATTCACTATTAGGTCATGCCACACACATCAGGGCATGACCTACCTTTTACCAACAATGCACCCTGCCCTAGGGCCTACCATAGAGGTGTCTGACATGTGGCAAAGGGAAGGTTTAGAGACTGGTAAGTAGGTTTCCTTACCAAGTCGACATGGCAGTCAGGGACTGCACGCAGGCGCTGCGGTGGCAGGCCTGAGACACATTTTACACGCTGCTTCTGTGGGTGGCACAACCAGTGCTGCGAGCCCACCAACAGCAGTTAACTTACACGCCCTTGGCACACGCAGTGCACTAGACTAGGGTCTGAACAGTAAGTCAACCAAGCCAATCATGGTAACACCAATCAATGTAACAATTTAACATAGGGAGCACTTGCACTGTGGCACTGATCAGCAGTGGCACAGTGCCCAAAGCAATAATCCAGCAAAAACATCGTAAACAGGGAGGCAAACAGAAAAAAATGGAGGAGAGACTCATGCCAATGATGCCAGGTCTAACAGGAACCTATCGACACTTTCAAGCTTATTACCATTTATAAAAATGGAGCATTGTCTTTTCCCTATTCCTAGGCCACAGGACATGGTAAAAGTTTTTGACGCATTGATTTTTAAGCCTCGCTGTGACATGAACTCAGTGAAATCATTTACTGCTCTTTGGAGGCCCATACGGGTCTGTGACATAATTGCTGCGTCATCTGCATAAAGTAATATGGGTATGGGTTTCCCATTTATAGTGGGGTAGTCGTGATAGTTTCTGTTAAGATACTTTCCGACAGAGTTTATGTAGAGAGTGAAGAGTAAGGGGGCTAAAATACATCCCTGCCTAACGCCTCTTTTAATATAGAATCTATCTGAACACTCTCCCTGTCTGCCATATCTTACTCGTGCTGATGCTCCCCTATAGAGCTCTTTAATAAAAGCAAGGATAGGGGGCTCAATACCAATCTCGACGAGGGATTCCCAGAGAAGCTCGTGATTGACGCAGTCAAATGCGGAGCTAAGGTCTACGAAGGTGACAAAGAGATTCCCCTTTTATGCTTGGGTATATTTGGCAATAATAAGGGTCAAGTTCAAGCCTTGCTCAATAGTGCCTCTACCTTGTCTAAAACCGTATTGTAATTTTGAGATTATGTCATGTTCACCCAACCAATCCTGAATCCGGTTTAAAATAATACGCCCTGCGACTTTCATAAGAGAGTCAAGCAGTGAAATTGGGCGATAATTAGAAGGGTTGTTCCTATCACCTTTTTAAAAAATCGGCACAACAACCGCTTCAGGCCAAGTGTCAATCCCTATTTTATTTAAAGAATTTAGGACATTTGTAAGTAAAGGAGCCCACAGGTCCAGCTGTGATTTAAAAACATCAATAGGTATACAGTCAGGGCCTGGGGCTTTCCCAGAGGGGCTTTCTTTCAGGGCCATAAGTACCTCAACACAATCAAAAGTGAGGTCTAAAGGAAAAAAAGTAGGGTCATTCAGATCTTTATGATGGTTATGGTAAAGATCCAGACTATCTTTGGGCGTTGTATTGTCTATTGTGTCGTGTAGTGTGCCAAAATGGCTGACCCAAGTTTCAGGAGTTATAGCCATCTCAATCTTCGCAGCCCGTGTACCTTGCAGGAATGGGTCATTGACCGCTTTCCAAAAAGCAGTGTTGTCCCTACTATTGGAAGCTTCCTGTAAGGTTAGCCAGGCCTCTGCTTTTAGCTGTTTAGTTCTTGCCGCCCGTACTTCACGGTATTTTTGTCTGGCCTGCCGTATTTCCAGCTGATTTCTGGGTTTGGTTCTTAAGGTAATTTTTAAGTGTTTCAAGGCTTTTGAGCAGGACCTGTCAAACCAACCCATGCTGCCTTGTGAGGTTCTCCTCGGTGCTCTCACAAGAGAATTCTTAATCTCCGCCGAGATAACAGAAAAAGCCTGACTGATTGCCTGAGGGGTCTCTAAGATGGACAGGCATGTCTGTATATGCTCATATGTATTCTTAATCAGAGAATTAAGAAACACTGAAGGGACTACTTTGTCCCATTTAAGGTAAAGCCCCATCGATGTTCCCAGAGTGAGTGGCGGTGTATGAAACGAGTTTACCCTTAGATCATCATCAGAGGTTGTGGTTAGTTTTAGAGCCACCGCCAGTGGGTAGTGGTCACTAATGGGACAGTCCAGTGTCTCCCAATTTGATATAATCTCTGGATACCTGGGGGATATCAAGGTATAATCGATTATAGAATTACATCCTCTCCCATTAAAGGTAGGTTTAAAACACTTTGGTGGATCACACACCTGATTCATGAAGGATAAGTTGAAATAGGATGTTATGCCGTTTAAAAGGTCACCCAATTTAGAGTGTGGGAAATGCGAAGTGGTAACACCTCTAATAGAATCTAAACCACAGGTACCTCCGTTGCTCAATGAGCACAAAGAGCAGTTAAAATCGCCTACCCACATAAGCAGCATATCAGTTTGAAGGTGGGACTCAACTTTATTAAGTCTTCCATTAAGCCATTAAGGACCCGGTCATGATGGGAACTGGAAATGTTATTATAAAAATTTACCAAGATAACATCCTTACAGCAACTGCCTTTTAGGGAAATAATCTGGTAGTTTTCCGTCCCAATGAAATTAGTATGTGATATTCCGGATTCTACGGATATATAAGTCACTAATCCACCCCTATTCCTGCCATGTGAGCTAGAGAGTGCTGGAGTATGTAGGGTCTTATATCCTAAGAGGTGGAGTTCATTAATATTCCATGTTTCTTGCAAGCAGATAACACTGAAAGGGGTAACAACTTGAACCTATAAAGGGTTTGTCAGCTTGTCGAGGAGACCTGCCACGTTCCAAGACAAGAAGCATTTGACCAATGGACTTTTTTTAGTGGCGGTATTACTGCTCGTAGTCGCCTTGGGGTACTCAGGAGTATCCAATGACCGCTCTCTAAGGGACATATTACCAAGGGCCGGCTTTACAATTATCGCCGCTTTAGCGTCCGTTTTTCAGGCGCAAAGTGGTGATAATTATATCGCATTATTTACAAGGACATGCTAGCGCGTGTTTCCTTGACTTAGCTCCGTTTTTCACACGCCTCGCCTCCCATCGAAAATGAGATGCAAAGTAGGCGTGGCTGTGAAAACAACATGGAAAATATCACGAAGGCAGCTTCGCGATATTAACAACGAGGCGTAGTGATAATTGAAATCGCGCTAACTCTGCCTTAACTCAGGAATTTAACGTCTGTTAAATTCCTGACTAAGGCATACCTAACAATGGAGGTGGATTGTGGGGCTAAGGCCACAGGGCCTATCATCAAAGTTATCGCCGTTTTCTATGGAACATCGCTGGAAAACCAGCGATGTTCCATGGAAAACATCGCTATCGCTGGAATATTTATTGCCATAGCGCTAAGCGTTGATAATACAGCGCTATCTTGGCAATATATTCCAGCGATAGCCGGAGATAATTAAAAGTGCGCTAACAGGACAGGATAGCCAAGACAAAATACACAAGCAACGTGTGCAGGATGCAAAGAGAAGGAGCGGAATTATGGGGTATCTTGATAATAAAAATGTAAACATTGTGCTGGCAACATAACATTCCTCACTAGGGTGAATTTGTTACAAACTAATTTGCCATTTGGGCTCTGTCAACCTCACATAAATCCACTATGGTGTCAGGAATGGGAACAGTAAAGGTGACCTCTCCAAAGTCCAACACTTTCTCTACTGTCGCTCAGGTTCCTCTGGTGTATGTGATTTTATAGTTTTTGTTTGAATTGAGTTATAAAGGCATGTTTGGTTTTTATATGTATTTTAATTGTTTATTAAATTGCAGTTACAATTGTAAATATGTTTTTATTGGTTTTCGAGTTGCAGGTATTGTTATTTTGGTACATAGGATTTCATTTATGCTAATGTTTATGAATATTTTTAAAGTATATATATTTGAATGTTTGCAATTATTTTGTATTTGTTTTAGTATTTTAAGACATATTTTGTCACCTATTTTAACATTTATTTTAATTTTAGATTTGCATTTTTTGTTTATAATTCCAATTCAGTGTATTTGATAAAAAATACATACTTATGTTTACATCTAGTCGTTTATAATTTATAAAATAATAGAACATCTTTATTAATTGTTATATATTATACAAGTTAATTGTTTTTTTGCCGGGTAATTGTTGCATTCTTATACTTGCTATTTTAATTTATTTAGAAGGTAAATAATTCTTTCATTTCTGTAAGTATTTTTACTTATGTTTAATTTTTTTAGTACATATATTTTTTATATGTATTTTTTTAAGTAATTATTTTCATACATGTTTTAATTTGTGTTTTCAAACAAACAAAATAAATACAACAGTAATCAAGTAGGACAACAATACCTACCTTGCTTCCAGTACGCAGTGATATATTTATGTGCACGTCTTGCCAAAGGTTTGCATATGACTTGATACCCACCAGAAGGCGTTAGATTTCCGAGGATTTTTTTAATTTTTATTTTGCTCCACCCACCTCCCCATATTTGTTCCTGCAGACGTGACCAGCCCAGTAGATCATATATTTGTTTTTCCCGGACTCTATAGCGGTCCAGCTTCAGTCTTCATTTAGTTATACTTGGTGGGTCAGGTGTTCTCCAGACCGGCACAAAAGCAGAGACAAAGGCACGCTTGTATCTATTCAAGTGTGGCTCATCTGATGTGTTAAAAAGGGAAATTCTTGGATTTAGGAAATTATTGCATCCTGTGACTTCAGATGGTTCTAGCGACTGCTGCCCAGTAACTTTGTAACATTTGACAACTCCATACTGAATGCAGGACACTTCTTCTCGCCCTCTAACATCTCATACAGGTTGAGTCTGTTTCTCTCTATACTTACAACCACAACTCTTCCCTAGTGGACCATATATGGTGTGGATACTTGAACTGCACATCAGCCTATTTTGTGATGATATAGCTATTCCCCTTGGGGGTGGGGCAATAATGTGCTTTGCCAATCCACGTCATCCGATTCCCAATCTTTCCTAAATCCTGGAAATGTGTCTGTTGTATGTATGCCCAGAGTTTATACATTTTCAAAACATTTTATTTGGTAAAGATGACGTTGTGATTTTTGCCTTCATGGGGGAGATTTAGGGAGTTCTTTAAGGTGTGTCAGGTAATGGCTCATGTCTGAGCTGCAAGTAGTGAAAAACTGGATTCTAAGCAAACCAAGCAAATCTTGTAAGTCATAGAAAGGTGTTGTTGTTTTTGTTGTGATGTCTCCCTAAGCAGAGACCCCCAGTGATTCCCGGGCTGTGAAGCCTTTCAATGCAGTGATATGCAACAGCAGAGACCTGACCCAAAGTGGAGTTTTCTGCATAACCTTTTATGCCACTGCATCTCCTGAGGTGAGTGCTTCCATATCTTAAACCCATTAGCAGAAGGAGGTGGGATACCAAGCACCGTCGTCCCATAAGGAAAGCGCTATACGTCACTGCGCCCCATCGCCCATCTTTCAGTACTATACTCTGGGTTATGCTTCGTTTAAAAAAATCCATTGATTGATAATCACCAGCTGGGATGCTCTGTAATTTGCCATTATGCAGCCATCCTCAGTCCACTATCAAAGAGTGACTTGCAGCATTACACTATGCTCACCTTAGAGGCTTCATTACATCAAAGAAAGGCTTTAAGGTGTGTACAGAACTGCTTTGATATAATGTATAGATTGTTGTGTTGTGTATACAGTATTATAGGAAGGGCAACTTGTAGGAAAGTGGCTCTGTATATCCTGTTCCCAAATAGGTAAAGTGTGTACAGAGTCCCCAGTCCCCAGAGGTTTGGCAGAGGCTAAAGTTAGATATAACCTTACTCTCTAAAGTGGTAGCTTGGTCGAGCAGTAAGGCAGTATCAGAGGACAGTGTAAAGCATTTGTTGTACACACTCAGTCAGCAAATGGTCTCACACACTCAAGAACTGAACTCTAGGCCAATGGTTTGTATAAAAAAATATGGTTGTTTTATTTTAGAACCAACAATAGGTATCAAAATATACTTTCTCAGAATGAGATGCTTTAGTTAAATACTTTGCAATAGGAAATTGACTTTTAAATGCAATAGTTACAGTTTGTTGCAATAGGCAACACAATTTCAAACACAATATTACATTGAGCTCAATGGGAATTTTAAGTTAAATGCAATTGATTACTTTCAGGATTACTTTTCTAACTCCAGGACTGGATCCTAGATTCAGTCCTGGGTCAGTTCTTGGAAACAAGTGAGTAAATACGTTTTAGTTACTGTTGTGATTTTTAATCAATATTTTGGTATTTTAAAAGTTGACACAAACTTTTCCTAGTCAAATTACTAATGTTATCCGATGGGAAGAAATTCACTTAGCAGGTAAGTGGGGTTATGGTTACTCCTTCGGGTTCAGTGTTGGATCCTGGATCCAGCACTAGTATACCACCTGTAAGCAGTTAATAGAATGTGTTTAGGTTATACAGGCGATTTTTAACGAATATTTGTAAGTTTGCAAAATCGACACAGAAGACATTTCACAGAAAAACAGTCAATGGTTTCCTATGGGAGAAAGTTCAAGTTACGGTTAAAGTATGTTCTCGTTACTTTTGTAATCCAGTGCTGGGCTCCTAGGCTCAGTACTGGGACATCTATCTAAAACAGGAAAGTAATTATGTTTTCACAGTTGGTACGATTTTTAAAGAATATTTGTAGTTTGCAAAAATCGACACAGAAGAAATTTCACAGAAAAACAGTCATTGGTTTCCTATGGAAGAAAATTGAGTTAGCGGTAAGTATGGTTTGTAATTACTTTTCAGGGTCAGTGCTGGGCACCAAGATCAGCACTGGGATCTCTCCTAATAGCAGGTGAGTATTTCCGTTTTCGTTACTCGGTTGATTTTAGGTGAATATTTTCAAGTTTAGAAACTCCACACTTAGAAGAAATTTCAAGTGAAACCAGTCAATGTTACCTTATGGAAGAAAAGTGAGTTATCGGCTTTTGGGTAAGTACTCGACTGGCAGAGTTAAGGTTCTGGGCATAGACTCAGGGGTCTCCCAGGGTCAGGTAAGTACAGTTGTTACAGACTTAGCGGCACAGGGGCAGTCGGGTGCAAAGTGAGTTAGGCCCAATGTTATCCTATTAAAGGCAGGGGGCCCTTGGTTGGTGGCTGCTGACTAGCAGGCCACGCGGCTGTGGGAGCTGGGCTCCTGGTCACTTGCTCAGGGCAAATGGGGAAGTAGGTAGGAATAGAGGTTGCACAGCCAGGGGCACTCGGGCGGCTGGGTGCAGGGTGCTTTTGAGCCGTCGGGCGTTCAATGGATTGCAATGGAGAAGCTCAAGAACGAACAAAGGCTGCAAGCTCGGGGACGAAGATTCTTCAGGTGCGACCACCACTTCGAGAGGTAAGTTGGGTAGTTGGAGGATAGGTAGGTACCCAGGAGTTGGGCACAGGGGGCCGCAGGGTGCCGGGTGCAGGGGTGCCTTTTGGTGTCGGGAAATCTTACCCTCTGTTGATCGCGGTTGGGGGTGCCTGGTTCTGAGGCTGCAGGTGCCGTCAGGAGCGTCGAGGTGGGTCCTTGGGTGCCGGATTCGGGGTCACAGTCGCCGGGGGGACGTCCTCGGGGTCATTGTCCACTCCAGCACAGGCAAGGCGTGGCCAGTGCAGAGTGTGCAGGGTTCACGATTCCTGGCTGATGCCAAGGGTCAGTTACTTGCTTTGAGTAGTGCCACTGCTCGTGGGAGTCCCAGATGCTCAGAGTCACAAGGTAGCCAGGTCCTCCAGGGTTTGTTAAGTCGCTGGCCACGGGAGATGCCAGGATTTAGCAGGAGCAGGTTCGAGGGTCGACAGGCCGGTAGGGCTGGGGCCAAAGCAGTTGGTGTCTTCCTCTTGTAAGCAGCTGCAAGGCAGGTCTTCTTTCTTCTTGATCTTCTTTGCTGTTTCGGATTCTGGATCTAAGGAAGGAAGGTTCAGAGTGCCCCTAAATACTAAATTTAGGGGCATTACAGGTAGGTAAAGGGCAGGGCCCACTGGGTCCCTGCCCTGGGGTGGGTACACCCCCTATCCTGCCACTCTCCTGTGGGAGGGGGCAGTGGCCTAGTCCTGATTGGGCAGGGCTCCCCATCTTCAAGATGGCGAGAGCCCGGAGATGTGCTTCACCTCGCCTCCCCCACCTGAGGGGTGGGGTTGGCAGAGGCTGGCACACCCACTGTCCTTCCTTGGGGTTTCCGGCAGTCTTCCCGCCAGAGTGGGGGTTTAGAACTGGCAGGGGCCAGGTGCTGAGTACAGCAAGTGGCCTGGAGAAGCTCACAAAGGCGGCATGCCTTTGAAGCTTCCCATGCCTATCCTGGGGAGGAGACCTTGCACCTCGCCCAGGATGTGCATTGTTGCAGGCCCTGGAGAGCGGGTGGCTCTCTACCCAGGAGTCCAGAAACATGTCTGCTGTGTGGCAGCCTAGGCAGCCCCTCAGACCAGACATGGATTGTAGGCTAGGTTCAGGGGGCATCTCTAAAATGCCCTCTGTCGTGCATTGTACATTAAATCCTGCAATGGCATCAGTGCGGGTTTAATGTCCTGAGAAGTTTGATATCAAACTTCTCAGTCTTCAGTGGAGCCATCATGGTGCCGTGGAGTTCGTGTTTGACGATCTCCCAGCACCATATACTCTTAAATGCCAGCACTGCACTTACAGTGCCTAGGAATGGACCTGGGCACTGTAGGAGCACAGGGCTCATGCTCCTGTACCCACACCACTGGCATAGGGCACCCAGCTAGAGGGGTGGCTGATGTATGCCAGGACAGTGTATGTTGTGGGCATGGCACATAGGGATGTGTGCCATGTCGACTCTCTGTTTTGTCCTATACCCAGACACTCAGCCTGCAAGGGCAGTGTGTTTGTGTCAGGGTACAGGGCCTCTAAGGGTGGCACAATAAGTGCTGCAGCCCTCAGAGGCCTTTCCTGGTCACAAGGCCCTGGGTACCTAGTGTACCATTTACTAGGGAATGACATGTGGCCAGGGTTTGCCAATTTTGGGTTTTAGGTTTCAGCACAGTTTTTAGGGACGGAACATAGGCCCTGCGCACCTGATTGGCAAGAGCCCAGGGCACACTCAATCAAAGTACATTCAGAAATTCAGCAAAAAGTGGGGGCATACCATGCAAGAAAGATAGCACTTTCTCATACAACCATATTAAATAATCCATACCGCTCCATAAGGGATATCGCTAAAATCATTCAGTTTGGAATTTCGATTTTAAGTTTTTCAATCAAAGCATCTACATTTCCCACTCGTGCCAGTGTCTGCTTATCTGAACATGCCCAACTAGTTTATACCACACTATGTCCTCGGTGTTTTGGAGCTGGGTGTCCCATTCATCTAAAGAACCCACTACTGTCGCTGAAAATTGTCCTGACTGTGAGAAGTTGGCCTGATGTATGATGTCACTAGTTATAGTGTACACCTTATATCAGTCCAAATACCCTTATGGTGATTGGTTGAAAAGTCAACCTTATAGACCAGCTATCCTAGTGGTAGCATGGACAAGAGCAGTCTTAGGCTAAACTCTGAATGGCATGTGAAGCCAGCTGTGATACCATATATAATCCCTTGAATACCAAATGAAAGGACACCACAACAGATATATATATAAAATAAAGTGTATTTATTCTAAGCAAACCCTCAGCACTCTTTATGAGTTTAGAGGTAAGTACAACACAGTCTTATTAAGGCATACAGTAAGTCACACAGGTAAGTACATACAGTTAGGCCCTAGGGGCCACGCAAACCATATACTAAATAAGTGGTATAAGAACCACTGTCACGGAAATAGAATAGGCCTAGGCCTAGGGAATCGCTGGGGCTACACTACACTAGCGTTAGTTAGGAAGTGGGAGGCCCACGGGATTCGTGTGCAGAGTGGAAACACTCACGCGTAATGCGTAAAAGTCAATAGCAATGTTATAGTTTAGAAATAGATAGATTTAGGACACTTCCGGAGTAGCTAGGAAGTTGAGACTTGAAAACTAGACACTAGGATAGTCACTATCCTGATGAGCACCGGAGTACCCAAGTTACCTAGCCCACAGGCTGCGGGTGCATAGGGGTGAAGATGCGTCGTTTTCGTCGTCGACTCCTATGGATGCCTGAAGAAAGATGCTGACAGGCAGTCAGTGAAGAGTGTCCGGTGGATCCCAAGACTGGGATCAAGAAGAGAGGAAACCTGCAAGCAGAAGGGACAGAGTCAAGGTCACTAGCCAGTGACCACGTGGAGCCAGGAAGGAACCAGGCGATGTCGTGAAGAGTTGCAGGTGAAGGTGAAGCTTGTCGCTGCAGCCAGGAGGACCAGGAAGCGTCGAGGACGACCAGGACCAGGAGGCGAGCTGTCCCACGAAGGCTCTTGCTGTCGGCGGCGTCGAAGTTGGACTAGGACTCACCAAGCCTTGGCAAGCGGAACCCACGAAGAACAAGGGACTTGCTTCTGGTGCAGACCAGGAAGGTCTGGGGTGCTTCTTCTTTGCAGAGAAGCGGGAGCCAGTCTGGAGGAGCCAAACCAGCGCAGAAGATTTCAGGGAGCGTCGTCACAAAGGCCACTAGCCAGCGGGCAAGCAACCGGACAGACGCGGCAAGCAGGAAAATGCTGAAGGGCCCCACGCAGGACTCGTGGAGTGTGGGGGGCTGGTCTTCGGTGCAGATGGTGCTTGGGGTTGGGGCTTCTCAATCCCCGGTGCACAACTTCGAGGGTACCTCAGAAGCTGCGCTGTAAGTTACTAGCCACTTTTCCCAGGTAGCCGGTCCCACGTCGCTCGTCGCCTCCACGGATCTCAGCTCTGCTGCAGATGTGGATGAGGGTCGGAGAAGTCTGGAAATCAAGGCTCTGGTCGGGCTCTGCAGTCGGTTCCTCGTCGAACGTTTCACAAAGCAAAGGGTAGTCACTTGATGGTGCCTGTTTGCACAGGGTAGCCACTCCTTGGCTACAAGGGAGATTCTTCAGTCTTCTTCTTTCGTCGAATGTCGAAGGTCCAGAGTTTCTGTTCAGTTTTGCAGGTTCAGGATAATCTAAAGTCTTGAGGCCCAACTCCCACTCTTATACTAATCTGGGGGGCTGGGATACCTGCTAGGTCACGCCTTATGGGTGGGACCTGGGAGGGGGTGGTTACACCCACTTCCCTTTGTCCAGTTTCGCGCCAGAGCTGGGGCTGGAGTGCCCCAGCGCCGGTTTGAACTGGACTATGCAAGGAACACCTTGTGTGCCCCAGGCATGTCTCATTCCTTTCAGCCCACCCTGCCCCAATACACTAAAGGCTGTCTGGGGAGGTGCTAGCACCTCCCCAAGCAGGAAACCTATTGTCCAGGCCTCCCTGGCTGGGATCACTCCCAGCTGCAGGAGGTCAGACTTGTGTCGTGGCAGCAGCATCCATTTTGTGATGCTGAGGCTTTGGTCAGAGGCTAACAGTTGAAGTATGATTTTAACATGTCTTTCCCTCTAGAAGGGGGGAATAATATTCTCATGCCCAGAAATGGCATGTGGGTATTATTCCCGAGTGTTAGACACCTTACACGACATGTTTTGATAAAGCCAAACCATAGTTACCATAACCGTCTAAGATTATAAGGTACTTTAAGAGTATATGGTAGGCTATATCATAGAACAGCTATAAGGACATGGTTCCGAAAGCTGCAGACAGGCTCAGCTCATGCTAGAGCACCATCTCACATGTTACCAAGCACTCTGCCTCCAGGATTGTCAAGGCCTGCCATAGGAGTGACTGATAGGTACACATGTGCCTATATGTAAGTTAGGTATAGGAATACTACACCTAAGCAAGGGGTGATTACACGACCTTGCCCCAGCTGAGTGATCAGCCAGTTGTGTCAAAATGGAAGGCCAGGCCAGGGGTGGCACAATACATGCTGCAGCCCCTGGTAGGCCTAGGGTACACCTATGCCCTGGGTACCTAGGGCACACTGTACAGGGGCCAATAAGGTGATCCTATCCAAATGGGTTATGCACCTAAAGTACATAGTATTAATTTAGAGAGAGAACAGCAGGGCTGTGGGTCTGATTAGCAGGCCCACAGCCACATCTAAGTCGTAAACCAGTAAAGCAAAAGCAAAAAGTGGGGGTGAACATAGAAAGCAGACCCTACTCTCCTACACTGACTTGTTTCAATTGAGCCTTAGCCACCCCCTCCCCCCCTTCAAATAACCTATGCAGTACTTGTATTAGTCATTGATCGGACCACTCAGGTTGCCTAGGAGGATATGAGTGTTCGGAGATATGTTGTCTTGGCCAACAACCATCCATTGAATTCTTGTCACATCCGGTCTACCCTAAGCGTCACCCTTTGTTAGAAAGGGTAGACGGACCGGGAGGGTCGGCCGGGGTCAAGAGGAGAGGTCTCCGGGGAGAGCCGTCTCCAGCGATCGTACAGACAAGTAACTTCCCCCCCACAGACAGATACCACACACGGATAAGGTTCAGTGTTCTTTATAAGCACTTCTTAAGGTACGGTTGAATGGTACAAGGAGGTCTGGACTCAGGGGTCCCCTCGATTCAAGTCTCTCAATGCAGGGTAAGGGGGGACGGGACAGTCTGTTTACCAGTCAGGTAGTTCGGGTGAGATGATGACTAGCTCACAATCCTCGAGCTTGGTGGTTTAGTTGGTACGGGCCGCGGCAGCGCCAGCAGGTCCCGGTCGAGATGGTCGGTACACGGTCCGCGGCAGCGCCAGCAGGTCCCGGAAAGATGGTCGATGTACGGTCCGCGGCAGCGCCAGCAGGTCCCGGTGAGGATGGTCGTTACAACGGGCCGCGGCAGCGCCAGCAGGTCCCGACGAGGATGGATGTTGCAGAAGGCCGCGGCAGCGCCAGCAGGCAGGACGATGGTTCACAAGAGCGGGCTACGGCAGCGCCAGTAGTCCGTCAAGGCTGAGTTCTCTCGGTGTCTCTCGACTCCAGGATACAACTGCCTTCCTGCTCCGGAGTTGCCCCAGTTATAGGGCAGGCGCGCTTTGATGTCCGGACCCTCGCACTTGGAGGTCGGAGGGCCCGGGATGAAGGTGTCCAGACACCCAGCAGGGGGTGGAGCCAGCGCCTGGGGGAGCTGAAGGCGATCGGCACCTGGCGGGGGAAGAGCTCTTGACACTTCGTCCTCCCATTGACCTGCCAAGTGGTCCGCTCACCTCCCGGGTGGATGGTGGTGCCGGGATGTCGGGGCCGGTCAGGCCCGGGGTTAGGGTCGGGGCGAGGCCACGCGGCCTCGTGGTGCAGGGCCCAAGATGGCGGCTTGAACCGGCCGGGGGAGCCGGTGGGGCTGTGCCCCGTGATGAGTAGAGGTCCGAGGGCAGAAGATCCGTCGGGGGACGGGGTACAGGTGCTTTTCGTGGGTTATGCCTGGTGGGCCGGAGCTCGGGCCCTGTCGTGCGGGGAGGGCGCAAGCCCTTCGTGTGGCCTGTCCAACATGCGTCCCCCCCAGCTGAAGGCGGGGAGAGTCACCCATCTCCTTGGGGACTCTCTTCGTCGAGGCGGAAAAAGCGGGACAGGCCATCCGCGTTGGCGTGGTCTTGGCCTGGTCGGTGCTCCACAGTGAAGTCCATTCCCTGCAGGGAAATGGACCAGCGCAAGAGTTTTGGGTTCTCCCCCCGCATCTGCATCAGCCACTGCAGGGGTCGATGGTCGGTTTGTACCCGGAAGTGGGTACCGAAGAGATAGGGCCGGAGCTTTTTGAGGGCCCACACCACTGCGAAGGCCTCCCTCTCGATGGTGCTCCAGCGCTGTTCTCGGGCCAGGAGACGTCGACTGATGAAGGCCACCGGCTGGTCATGACCTTCGGGGTTTAACTGAGAAAGGACGGCTCCGATGCCGTGGTCGGAGGCGTCGGTCTGTACCACGAATTCCCGACTGTAATCGGGGGCCTGGAGCACCGGGGCGGTGCACAGGGCGGCCTTCAGCTTTTCGAAGGCCGCTTGACAATCGGGGGTCCAGTTAATCCGCTTCGGTTGGTTCTTGGACGTGAGACCCGTGAGGGGCCCCACGATGCTGCCGTAGTCCTTCACGAACCGCCGGTAGTAGCCGGTGAGCCCCAAGAAGGCTCGGACCTCGGTCTGGGTGACGGGGGGCTGCCAGGACTGGATGGCAGCAATCTTAAGTTGTAGCGGGGCCACCAGCCCGCTTCCCACTTGGTGCCCAAGGTAGGTCACAGACCCTTGGCCAATTTGGCACTTGCCGGCCTTAATTGTGAGGCCGGCCCGCTGGAGGGCCTGTAGGACCTCTTGGAGGTGACGGAGGTGGTCGGGCCAGTGGCGGCTGTATACAGCGATATCGTCCAGGTAGGCAGCGCTGAACTCTTCGAGCCCCGCCAAGACCTGGTTCACGAGGCGTTGAAACGTGGCGGGGGCATTCTTCATGCCGAAGGGCATGACCTTGAATTGGTAGTGGCCATCGGGGGTAGAGAAGGCTGACCGTTCCTGAGCCCTGGGTGTGAGGCCGATCTGCCAGTAGCCCGCCGTTAGGTCGAAGATACTGAGGTAGCGGGCGGCCCCCAGCCGGTCGATCAGCTCGTCTGCTCGGGGGATCGGATGAGCGTCGGTCCGGGTGACAGCGTTCAAGCCCCGGTAGTCGACGCAGAATCTCAGTTCAGGTGCGGTGCCGGGGGCAGTGGCTTTGGGGACCAATACAACCGGACTGGCCCAGGGACTGTCCGAGGGCTCGATGACCCCGATTGTGAGCATCTTGGCCACTTCCTCCTGTATGCAGGCCCGTACCCGATCTGGTACGCGGTAGGCCCGGTGTCGGACAGGGGGACTGTCCCCGGTGTCCACGTCGTGCAAACACCAAGGGGTGACCCCGGGGGTGAGGGAGAACAGGGTAGCGAACTGCAGCAGGAGGTTCCGGCAGCCCTGGCGTTGCTCCGAAGTGAGGGCGTCAGAGAGCCGGACCCCGTCCACGGAGCCGTCATTCTCCTGAGTCTTCAGAAGATCCGGGAGGGGTTCGGAGTCTTCCTCTGCCCCACTGTCCGTAGCCATCAGGAGGCTGAGTTCTGAGCGCACAAAGTGTGGTTTGAGTCGGTTGGTGTGGAGGACCCGAAGGGGGTTCCGGGAGGTCCCCAGGTCGATGAGGTAAGTGACGGGGCTTTTGCGCTCGACCACTTTGAAGGGCCCCGTCCACTTATCTTGCAAGGCACATGGTTCGGTGGGGGACATCACCCATACTTGTTGTCCAGGCTCGAACTCAACGGAGGAGGCATGGTGATCATACCACCTCTTCATGTCCTCCTGGCTGGCCTCGAGGTTCGCCTTGGCCATCTCTCTGAAGCGCCGGGTCTGATTGCGTAGGGCCAGGAGGTATTTGAAGACGTCTGGAGGGGTCTTTAGGGGGGCCATCTCCCAACCTTCTTTTACTAGGCTGAGGGGCCCTCGCACCGGGTGCCCGTACAGGAGTTCGAAAGGGCTAAAACCGAGGGACTTCTGGGGAACTTCTCGGTAGGCGAAGAGGAGGCACGGGAGTAGTACATCCCACTGGCGACGGAGGGGCTCTTCCAATCCCCCAATCATCCCCTTGAGAGTGCGGTTAAAACGCTCCACTAGTCCGTTCCCTTGGGGGTGATAGGGGGTCGTGAATCTGTAGGTGACCCCGCATTGTTGCCAGAGGGACTTCATGTATTTGGATATAAAGTTCGTGCCTCGGTCGCTGACGACTTCTCGGGGGAAGCCTACCCGGGAGAAGATCCCCATTAGGGCCCGGCCAACCACCAGAGCTGTCACGGTCCGTAGGGGCACCGCCTCGGGGTAGCGGGTGGCATGGTCCACCAGTACTAAGATGAACCTGTGTCCTTGTGCCGTGCGGGGGTCCAGAGGCCCCACAATGTCTATCCCCACCCTCTCGAACGGGGTGGTGACCACAGGGAAGGGTTGCAGAGGGGCTTTCAGCTTCCGACCGCTCTGCCCGCTGGCTTGGCATGTGGGGCAAGATCGGCAGTGGTTCAGGACGTCGTTCCTCATTTTCGGCCAGAAAAAGTGGGTCACTAGGCGGCTGTACGTTTTGTCCTGGCCCAGGTGTCCAGCCAGGGGGACATCGTGGGCCAGGTTGAGCAGAAAGTCTCTGAAGCGGAGAGGTACCACCAGTACTCGACCGGCCCCCAGCTCGGCGATTCTTTGCTCGCTGTATAGCAGGTCGTTATCCCAGTAGACCCAGTGAGTTCCGGTGGAGTCCCCTGCGTTCTGGGCGCTGGCTTGTTGGCGGAGTCCCTCGAGGGAGGGACAGGTCTTTTGTTCCTGGCGGAACTGTTCTTGGGTGGGCCCCCCTTCTTGACGCCACTGAGCCAGGTCAGGAAGGTTCTGGGGTTGCGCGTCCCCTTCGGTCGTCGGGTCTGGGAGGCTGGCCTCGTCGTTGTCTTCTACTGGGGCGACCGGGGGCGGAGGTGCTGGCCATTCCGGTTCTTCTGATCGGGGGACGGCACGGGCGGCCATGGACCGGGTGGTTACGCAGGCCCAGTCCGGGAGGCCCAGCATCCCCAGGTGCTCTCTTCTCTCAACGGTGGCCCACGGGGAACTCTCGAGGTCATTCCCCAGGAGGCAGTCCACGGGGGCATCGTCCCGGACCGTCACTTTCAACAGGCCGGAGACCCCTCCCCATTCGAACGGGACGCAGGCCATTTGAAACATACTCTCAGAGTTGTCTGCCGAGCGGACGGGGCAGAGAATGTTCGGCAGGATCTGCTCGGGCTTCACCAGGTGACAGCGGACGGCCGTCACACTGGCGCCTGTGTCACGCAAGGCCTCGGCGCTGTCCATTAATGGTCACCCACTGACCGTATTTCTTGGTGTTAGCGGGTAGGGGAGCCCGTGGGACCATGTCTCTTCCCCCTAAGCACGCCAGGACCATGGCGGCCGGTTCCCACTCTTGCTGGGCCGGCTCATACTCTTCTGGTTCCCCCGATAATTGCTCTTCCCCCAGGGCGGCGGCAGCTACCTGGCGGGGGCTTGGGTGTTTGGTTCTGCGGGCAGCTCGGGTCATTGGCGTAGTGGCCGACTCGCTGGCATCGGTGGCACGTGACGTTGGCTCGGAACCCAGGACGCCACGGGGGGTTGCCCCGGCCGGCCGGAGGCGGGGTGCTGGCCACGGGTGTTGCTGGCAAGGCGTCTCTCCCTCGCCCCTGGCCCCCTCCTCCTCCCCGAGGACGGTGCTGGCCTGGGTTGCTTCTGTTCTGTTCGTGTGGCCCCCTCCGGCCCACCCGGGTGCTTTCCCATCGGTCAGCTTCGGCGGCGAGCTGCCGGGGGTCAGTTAGCTTACTGTCGAGGAGGTGCTGCCTGAGCTCGACGAAACAGTTGTTCGACAGGTGCTCCCATACCATAAGGTTAAAGAATTGTTCGTAGGTGGTGACATGGCTCCCCTTGATCCAACCCTCGAAGGCACGGCTAAAATAGTTCACGTATTCTACCCAAGTTGTACCTGGGATCCGGGTGCAATCTCTGAACCTCTGGCGGTACATCTCGGGTGTGAGGCCGTAGCGGGTGAGGAGGGCAGCCTTCATGTGGTCGTAGGACGACATTTGGTGATCTGGGAGCTGCAGTAGGGCATCGCGACCCTCGTTGACAAACCTCCCCCAAAGTCCGGCTCCCCAATCACTCCGGTCGATCCGGTGGGAGGTCATGGCGATCTCGTAGGCTTTAAACCACTGTTGTATGTCGTCTTCTCGGACATACTCGCGGACAACATCCTTGGGGATGTGGACTTTTTTCTCGATTGGCCCCGGGGTGTGTGGTCGCTCAGGCACCCCCAGTTCTTTATTCTGTTTCCGAAGTTCTATCTCCGCTAGTTGGCGCTCGTGCTCGAGCGTTATTTTTTTCTCCTCCAGCTCTCTCTGTCTCTGCTTCTCTTCTCGTTCTTCTCGGAGCCGCATATGCTCGAGGTTGAGTTTCTGTTCAGCTAACTTGAGTTCCCCATCCATCTTGAGTCGTGCCATTTCTAACTCGTGCAATCTGGTTCTTTCTCTTTCTCGGATCTCCTCCTGCGAGAGGCCCGTTCCCCGCTCCTCGGGAGCCGTGGCGTTCCCCTCTGGTGTGATGCTGCTTTGGTCGGAGGGTCCGGCGACCCCAGTTTCTGTCCACGACTCTAGGGCGTGCTTTAGATCATCCTTGGTACTCAGGCCGGTGGTAGCAATGCCAAGTTCTATGCAGAATTGTCTCAGTTCGCGGTGGTTGTATTCTTCTAACTTATCCATTTGGAATTTCTCGGTGGAGCTGCTATCTTTGGCTGACATCGTGTTTTTGTCGTGGGGTGAGCTACTCTCTGTACGATTACGCGTTGATTCGGATCGCGCTGCTGGCCACCAATGTTAGAAAGGGTAGACGGACCGGGAGGGTCGGCCGGGGTCAAGAGGAGAGGTCTCCGGGGAGAGCCGTCTCCAGCGATCGTACAGACAAGTAACTTCCCCCCCACAGACAGATACCACACACGGATAAGGTTCAGTGTTCTTTATAAGCACTTCTTAAGGTACGGTTGAATGGTACAAGGAGGTCTGGACTCAGGGGTCCCCTCGATTCAAGTCTCTCAATGCAGGGTAAGGGGGGACGGGACAGTCTGTTTACCAGTCAGGTAGTTCGGGTGAGATGATGACTAGCTCACAATCCTCGAGCTTGGTGGTTTAGTTGGTACGGGCCGCGGCAGCGCCAGCAGGTCCCGGTCGAGATGGTCGGTACACGGTCCGCGGCAGCGCCAGCAGGTCCCGGAAAGATGGTCGATGTACGGTCCGCGGCAGCGCCAGCAGGTCCCGGTGAGGATGGTCGTTACAACGGGCCGCGGCAGCGCCAGCAGGTCCCGACGAGGATGGATGTTGCAGAAGACCGCGGCAGCGCCAGCAGGCAGGACGATGGTTCACAAGAGCGGGCTACGGCAGCGCCAGTAGTCCGTCAAGGCTGAGTTCTCTCGGTGTCTCTCGACTCCAGGATACAACTGCCTTCCTGCTCCGGAGTTGCCCCAGTTATAGGGCAGGCGCGCTTTGATGTCCGGACCCTCGCACTTGGAGGTCGGAGGGCCCGGGATGTAGGTGTCCAGACACCCAGCAGGGGGTGGAGCCAGCGCCTGGGGGAGCTGGAGGCGATCGGCACCTGGCGGGGGAAGAGCTCTTGACACTTCGTCCTCCCATTGACCTGCCAAGTGGTCCGCTCACCTCCCGGGTGGATGGTGGTGCCGGGATGTCGGGCCGGTCAGGCCCGGGGTGAGGGTCGGGGCGAGGCCACGCGGCCTCGTGGTGCAGGGCCCAAGATGGCGGCTTGAACCGGCCGGGGGAGCCGGTGGGGCTGGGCCCCGTGATGAGTAGAGGTCCGAGGGCAGAAGATCCGTCGGGGGACGGGGTACAGGTGCTTTTCGTGGGTTATGCCTGGTGGGCCGGAGCTCGGGCCCTGTCGTGCGGGGAGGGCGCAAGCCCTTCGTGTGGCCTGTCCAACACCCTTGTCATTCCATATCCATGAATACAAGTGAAAGGCATCCTTTGACCACTTCTGTTCCATTTCTCGAGTATTAGCCACTGGGTCTGTGAGACTCTGACCAACAGCTGATTTGAAGTCAGCTAGTAATTTAAATTGGTTGTTTCTTCTGATCAGCTAGTACATCAGTTTACCAGATTTGTCATCCAGGTTATAATGCTGTGTCTGAGAGGCAAGGTGTGCCTTTTGGGTTTCACCCATCAATACTTGCCTACAGTCTCCAATGTTTCAGGAGCTCTGTTTCTAGTCAAGTTGCCGTTCTTTTTTGATTCTCCAGCTGTTCCTTTTAAAGTTTTAGGTACCCCTGTCTGCCTCAGGTGAACAATTTAAATACTTAGTGTAACCGGAAAGTCCAGTGTGCCAGGATTAAGTGAGACATATTCCTCTGTTTCATCTTTAAGGATTTCGCATGGTGTAAGCACCATGTGTTGAGCCAGCACACATCCAAGCATTTCCTGACAGCCCTAGCTCTCTTCATGCCTACTGGTGCATGTTCAGAAAGCCCTCTCACATATATGTGTGCTTGTGTTACTCTGTGAAGGACCGCTGAAGGCACCATCAGATAGTTAAAGGAAGAATGACCCATACACCCAAGAAAAGAATGTATTGCCTTTGTCATGTCAGTGATATGAACTCTATACATCACTGAGGTCAAAGATGTCCACAAATGACACAAGATGTGAGGACCCCCTGACCACGAGAAAATGAAATATGAACCTCTAAAAAGTATGTATAGTCTTTGCTCTGTGGATGATATGAGCTCTGAGGCGAAGGGGGGCAGTGATTCACAGAATGTGAGAACCCTCCTGACCATTTTCTGAAGTTGCTGTATCTATCTAGATATACATCCAATACTCCATTGGAATGTTCCCCTGTCAGTGGTAGACTCTGTTGGGCTTCCGTCATTATTGTACACACAGTTCGAATACATTTGGCGCATATTGGGGGCAGTCTATCCCTGCCACACCTTAGATATGTTGTGTGGAAATTGCATGTTAAATAGTATTGTGACCCCTTGGGACCCTCTAGCACGCTGACATAGGTTGTGATTACTCCATATAGTCCTTCCAAATAATGTTCCACTTGTCACAGTGCACGACTACCATTTGGCATGGCTTTTTAGCACTGAGAAGAAGATGGCATGAAGTGATTTACAAACTAGCAATTGTTCCTTGGAAGACACCTCAAGTGAAAGGTATCTTGCAAAACAGGAGAGTGGCATTGTTCTTCTCTCCTACTCACGTTAGTTTGTATTTTAAGCTCTCCAACGTTTTGTCGCCATTCTGCAAGTAAAATAACTCAAGCTCTCTACGTCCCAGCTACTCATGTGCGATTGATTCATTCCTGAGTTGCAAAGCAGTCCCTGATCTTGAGGACGCACAGCATAAAATAGACCTGCAAATAGAAATCTCGCCTCAGATCCCCATCAATATATTCGAATTTCGAAAAAAGCTGGAATTTCAGCATCTGTATTAAAATGGGCAAAAGATGTATTTTAAAAAAATTGTCATGATGTGAATGACATTGGACTGCTGGCATCTACCCCCACTGCGCACAGACAATAAAAATTTGGCAATTCATTTCCACTAATTTGCTTTTCCGTCCTGAAAAAAAGCATTCAAAGCTCTGAAGTATTCAAAAAGTGACAAACAGCTATTATATCAATAAACTATATACCTGGTCACGTGACTCAGTTTTCAACTTGCATAAGCAGATACAAATAATAGTGTAGGCTTGTGCGAATGGCTAATATTTACAACATGTGCAGATGCATGCACGCCATACACATATGGAGCATCAGTTACTGTGAAGATATGATGTCCAGCCAACGATGTGATTTTCAACTTGTTGATCATCTTTTGTTTCAATAAACAACGACGTGTTTTTAAAATAGTACTTTGCTCACACACTGCCGACTCCATAAGGCTAAATAGAGATTTCTGCAAGAAATATGCCAACGAACAGCAGCAAATCACAGCAAGGTGTCTCCAACCAAAGTCATAACTACCTTTAAACATGCGTAGAAGTAGTCAGATGTGGTGCAGTTGTACAAAAAAAACGTTGCCAGTCGAATCCCATCCTCGTCGCCAGTGTTGTGAAGCTATGATGTCCAGCCAAAGATATGATTATCAAATTGTTGTTTATTGAAACAAAAGATGATCAACAAGTTGTAGGTCTGAATGGCCCAGGAGATCGGCACCAACTGCCGTCAATGTTCTCTCCCCTTCATCATCACATTGTACCATATACATTCCATGATACCTCAGGTAATATAAGCCCAACAGCATACTTCAAATTTAAACCCATACTACTTTATAAACACCACAGTTCACCTGGTCTATCTTTGTCACCTAGTGGCACCCGGCCTTTCCAGGAAATGCCCTCTAGCCATTGTGTGGGCGCTAACTTTGTGCACAGAGAATAGTGTTGACAGTGGTGGCTGCGCAAACAGGCATGCTATACTCCTCCCCTTTCTATAGCCCCAAAATTGCACCGGGCATGATTAAACAGGCTCAAACTCCTGCTCCACTCCCAGTTCAATTTGCATAATGTGACCCTAGTTTTCTCCTATTTCAGAAGAAAACAAAACAAAGAAGTAAAAGGACCCGTTTTATTACTTTTCTGTCCGTCCTTTCGTTGGGTGTTAGAACGTGTGGTGGCACGTGGATGCTTAGTTTTAAAATGGGATAAAGTCTACGGTAAACATTTAACAGATTAACACAAATGCTTTGAAGAGCTAAAGTAGGTCATAAAAAGCCCGCAAACGAGAAAACCCTCCATGTTCATATTAGCCTAATATACCTGGTAATCATGAATAATTCATGGAGAGTTCTTGGTAAACATCACAGGTCGGAATCCCTGTACTTTCCGTCGCTGCTGTGCTGTGACTCGCCACCCTACAAGCTGAGAGCACTTTGTGGCAGCTGCGTACAGGCACACGCTAGGAGTTCATTAAACACCATGTCAATTACTTGAAGAAGTAATTAATCAATGACACACAACTTAAGTGGACAGTAATAGAAGGGAACAGGCTGTAGGAAATGTATTGACACGGCTCCCACTTGTATTAAATGTCATTTTCATATGAAGTCGCCTTTTAGTTTGTTTAATGTAGAATAGGCCGGGCTCCTGGAGGCCAGTGATGGGCATTCCATGGAAACAGGCAGGAGGTAAGGGAACTCAGGAAATGTACATATATTTAACAGTTAGTTACATTTGTTGCAGGGGATGCCGTACAAGGTTGATGGTGTGAAGTTAAAAGATGGGTTTCACAAGCTGGATAGAGAGTGAAGTTATTGACGGCACATTTGAGGTGCAAAAATATTTCTGTATTTTGTGGCGTTTTATTTTTTTACAGTTTGACAACGGTTTTAAAGTTCTAAAGGAGAAAAATGGAAGGCGGATGGGGCCAGAGTCCTGAACTTTGTTCCAAAGCATAAGTGGAGGGGACAATGGCAAGCAGTGTGACAACTTCATGGCCATCTGGATCTAGGGAATTGTTAGGTCTCAGAAAGGCTTCTTCAAGTCTGAGATGGTGGGGAATGGAGCTGGCAAAGTCGGAACAATACTCATTCTGGCAGCCATCTGTTCGAGGGCTTTGGATTGGGGGCAGGCGCCACACACTGCCCAGCCTTAAGAATATAATTGTATTTAATTGTAGCACCATTTACACCCATAAAAGCATCTGGTCATTACTGATGAGTTCTTCTTGCCATCTATTCCAGTTCTGCTACCATTATATGAACACCATGTACAAACTCCCAGAAGGAGCTATTTGCCATGATTATTTTACTTTCTCTATGAATGGTAAACCTGTTTGGGACTTGGTCCTGTAGTGTCCTCACTTAGGTTTTGCTTACTCCAAATTCCCTCGCAAGAATTAAGGGGTCTGGCTTCCTCACTGTTCCCCTACTGTGGCCTCATAGTACTGGATGCATGGACAACGGAGTCACAGATTTCAGCATATTCCTCCTCTTTCACCGCCTTAAAATCCTCGTGATCAATGAGGCAATTATAAATAACCATGTGTCACTTGGATTCAAATTGATCCTCAGGAATAGATCTTCAAATAAAGGTAGAGCCATTGCCATCATCAGTTTAAAGACTTCCGGATCTCGTTATCTATAAAGGTCGCCGCTGGCTGTTAGAATGTCACTACTCAGTGCATGCTAGAAATATGTTTCCCCATCATCATTGTCCATTGGATAGTGTAGGAAGCTGGGTTTTAGATTGAAGGAGTGAAGATCTTTCTTAACCAACAACCTCAATCCCTGTCAGGGTGAACCATAAAAGTTACTAAATCAACCTGTGCTTAACCCAATAGTAGCTTGGCTCAAAAGCAGTCAAGCCTAACTTAGAGGCAAGGTGTAAAGTATTTATGCAGCACACAAACAGTAATAAAGTGAAAACACTACACAAGAAAACCAATTTAGAAAAATAGAGTACATTTTAATAAAGAAAATAATACCAAAACGACACACGTTAAATCAGTAGAGTATGAGAGATGCAATTTTAATGTTTTAGGTAAGTATTATTATTATTATTATTATATAAAATTTGTAACGCGCGCAGTTACCCAGGGGCATCCCGGCGCTGTGAACACAGACACGAAAGGCTATTACTCAATCCTACACTGGAAATAAGTGTGTTTTAAGTAGTTTCCTGAAGTGCAGGATATTGGGCTCAGCGCGGATCTTAAGGGGCAAGGAATTCCAGTGTGACGCTACTTGCACCGAGAAGCGTCGGCCCCCGGAGCGAGCTCTTTTTACTCTTGTGGTCTGCATCAGATGTCTTTGATCCGAGCGCAGTGGGCGTGTGGGCTTGTAGGGGCGTGCCATAGAAGACAGAATAGAAGGGCCCCTGCCATACAAGATTTTATGGGCCGTACATAGCGCCTTAAATTTCACCCGCTCCTTAACAGGGAGCCAGTGGAGCGCTTTCAGGGCGGGGGCAGCTGATTGTCTACGCGGCACTTCCATTAACACCCTCGCTGCTGCATTCTGCACCTGCTGAAGGGTTTTGAAAGTTGCTTCTGGGGCGCCCAAAAATAGTGCGTTCCCGAAGTCAAGCCGCGACAAAATTAGGCCGCGAATCAAAAGCTTCCTGGAAGAGTTAGGGAGCAGAGGTAGCACTTTGCGAGCAGAACGCAGCAAGCCAAAGCATACCCCCGCGGTTTTCCTGGCATGGGTCCTGAAGGATAGATCTTCCTCCAACCAAACCCCCAAGCTCTTGATTTCCTTCTTGGGGGATGGTGGATCACCCAGGGACCGCGGCCAGCAACTGGTGATGAGAGAGGGACAGGCCTTGCCCAGCACCATCAGCTTAGTCTTGTCACCGTTGAGCTTCAACGCGGACTGAGACATCCAACGATGAACATTGGAGAGACAGTCATGAAGGACTTCGGGTTGTTCTTCCAGCTGGGTGAGGCCCACAACCAGCTGCGTATCGTCAGCATAGCTGATGATCTTCACTCCTGAAGGGGAGACCACTCTTTCAAGGGGAGCCATATAGGTGTTAAATAAGGTAGGGCTCAAAGATGAGCCCTGCGGGACTCCACATTGAAGAGGGAACAAGGTGGACTGTTCTCCCCCTTCCCAGACTTGATAGAACCGGTCTGAGAGGAAGGATTTCAACCATTTAAGGGCCATCCCTTTAACACCCACCTCTGCCAGCCGTTGGAGGAGCACCTGATGGTTAACGGTGTCAAAGGCCGCACTCAAGTCCAGGAGGATCACTGCCACTGACCCCCCTGAATCGAGAATGCTCCTTGCTTCCTCCACCACTGCCAGTAAGGCTGTATCTGTCCCCTGACCAGGGCGAAAACCCGTCTGGGAATCCCCTAGCAAATGGTGGTCTTCAAGATGGCGAGAAAGTTGGTAATTGACCAGCTTCTCTGCGACTTTAGAAAAACCGGGCAAGAGTGAAATGGGCCTAAAATTGGCCAGATTAGACGGATCTAGTCCCGGTTTCTTCAAAAGTGCTTTGACAACAGCGGATTTCCACCTTTGAGGCACTATTCCTTGTGCAAGCGAAAGATTAATAAGATCCGCAAGCGGAGTGGAAAGAACATTTGCCACCTGTTTAAGGGATTTCATAGGCGCCGGGTCACTTGGAGACCCACTCTTCATCTTTTTCAGGACCTTTTCGACCTCCTCCTCTGAGAAGGGGCCGAACGATAGCAGCTCAGCGGGACTTATTGTTGAGCTGATGTCCATTTCCACGCTCTGCAACATCGCTGGCAGTGAGGACAGAATCTTTTCGATTTTCAAATGAAAGAAGTTGGCGAGCTCCTCACATTTCTCCTGCGGGTTGTCATGGACAACTGGGGGAACCGGGGCCTTCAGCAGCTCTTTAAAGATCTTAAAAGATTCCCCTGGGGAATTGCTTGCCTTCTCGATCCGAACACTAAAAAAGTTCTTTTTAGCCTCCTTCAAAGCCACCTTGTACTTCCTCATCCCTACCTTGTAATCATTCCGATTTTCGTCGGTCCGCTCTCTTCTCCAAGCGCGTTCTAATCTTTTGCATGAAGTTCTGAGAACCCTAAGTTCGGGGGTATACCAGGGGGCAGAGCCAACTCTTCTTTCTCTGAGAGGCCTCCTCTTTTTCGGGATCAGGGAATCCAAGGTGTTAGTGATCCAATTACCCACCTGCTGGTCCGCCATAGTGGGGTCAGTAGCAGGGGGAGGACAGGTTCTTGCTAACTCGGCTGCCCAACTTCCCACTGGCAGCCTCGACCAGATACGTTCCACAGTATGCCGTTGAGGAACCGGGTCTCTCCCTTTCACCCACTGCCAATTGAAAGGAACCATATGGTGGTCAGTCCAGGGAAGAGCCAAGGGATGTAGGGCAAGCAAATTTTTTGAATTCGCAAAAATAACATCCAGCTGATGGCCTCTCTCATGGGTGGAGCCGACGTTAACAAGGTGAAGGTCAAGTGCACCCAACATGCCTTGTAAGTCTTTCGCCCATCTATCATGAGGGTCATCAAAGTGCACGTTCAGGTCTCCGATAACTAAAAAATTGGATGATGCCGCGGCTAAAGGTATGACTGCTTCGATAAAAGAGTCTACAAAGTTACCCATGATAGCAGGAGGCCGGTAAAGAAGGAGGCCTGATATAGAGAAAGTGGGGGATAGTCGCAACACAAATTGGCAGCTTTCTGAATTATTAAAGCCGCAATCCACAGCCTTGCACATGAAATTGTCTCTGTATAGGATGGCTAGGTAAAGCACCTAAAAGCACAAAGCGCCATAGACCACCCCACCTCTGCTTCCCCTGCCCATGTTCCAAGTTCCAAGCAGTCTGAGGTAACAATGGGCTGGTGTCAAGTTCCTTTGTCTGTGTGTGTGTGGAGGTAGTCTGTTTGAAATGTGATTTGGGCAGGTAACAGCTCAGCCTCCATCACCATAGCAGGATGGCCCATCATGCCAACAGCTAGTCCCCCATTGTCTTACTGTATGGGAGAAATACACACAGGCCAACTGCCAAGTACAACCAGTTATTTGCCCAGGACACAGGCTAAAGTGAGCTGATTGCGCACTCCTGAGAATCAAAGTAATAATCAACAAAGTTTTTTTCTAACTAAAACAATCAGTGTGCGCCTACCTAAAAAGTATTGCCTAAAATAGTTCGAAACTATCAATTGAGGGGGCCAAGTCCCAACAGTGCACCATGTAATGAAATATTTTGCAACACGATCAATCGTTTTGCAACATGAATCAATTACATGATCAAACCAATATATTTTTATTCCAGCTGGTTCAATAGTCAACATTTCATGGTAACAGATATTATAAATCAGTCTAATATTTAGGCGCTTGTTGTGTAAACATAACATTTCATCCTGCTCCCCATCAAAGGTGAATGTCATGACCCTGACCTCCTTGTGCTCTCACTCCTCCAGTAACTTGTGTTCATGGGACTCATTGCCCCATAGGCTTGACAACGTTCTTGGCATGGTAATTATCCCCTGGGGCCCAAGGCCCCTACTCATGAAAGATCAAAGTACAAACAGTAACATCCCCCAGGGCCTTCGGGCTGACTCATCATGACTATGGTGGTATTTGAGCTGACTCATAGGCACATCACTATGGGTATATTTGGGCTAACTCATAGGCACATGACTGTGGCGATGTTTGGACTGATTCATAGGCACATGACTGTGGAGTCATTTGTGCTGACTCATTAGGATTTTGTTATATCCTGTAGTCAATGTTAAGTAAGCCTGAGTTATTCTCTTGCTCCTTGTTATGTGTGTGTGTTGTCAGCTCATGATGTCACTGTTTAGAATGTTATAATTCAACTGGGAGAGACTGACAGATGCTGAAGTTGGTTGGTAGTTCAAGAGCTGTGTAGTCTTGCTACTTCAATAAATTCACTTTACTTCAACTGGTTCCTGAGTGAATTACTACAAAAATTTGGCGACGAGTTGACTACACAGCAGAACCCACGAGAATCTACTATCAAATCTAAAATTTTATCGAATATACCTTTTTTTATCAAGATCTTCCATTTTTCAAATCTACAAAAAATTCAACTTTACCTGCACGGTGGATTTCTATACTTCATCCAATACTGCTGTGACTCTGCAGTAACTGTCTCGATCTCCTGTGATCTTGGATTTCCATTCCTGATTTACTTTGGGAACTATCCGTTATTTCAGGTGAGGGCAAGCTTCTGCTGTCTGCTGTGTCCTCATTTCACCATCTCTCCAATCGTAAAGGACAAGGACCTGTGAGTATCTATTGAATCTTTCATTGGAAGATGTGCGTGACTTTTGGTTTTATTTCTATACCGGCGTTTGGTTAGAGAGAAGATGTTTCTGTTCTCTTGCAGCCTCGCTTTGCCAAGTTGGGAGTGTTTTCACCCTTTGAACATGCTCAGTATTTGAAGACACCTTGGGAACTCTAACGTTCTTTTTTCTGCGTGTGAACTATCTGTGCGTGTCCGGACCGAGCAAGTTGTGTTGGTTTAAATCTCCAGCAGCGTTTGTTTCTCATGTCATCCATTCTTCACGACAGCTATTACGCGCGCATGTGCACGAGGGATTAGCTAAAACTCGAGCTGTTTACACGCGCATGTGCACTACCTTATGGCATTTACTCGAGCATGCGCGTAAGGTATTAACGTCATAAAGCGTCCTGGAAACATCGTAGTTGTTGTGTTTCCCCGACAACCGTGTGCGTCAATATCCAGCGAACGTCACAGAGCACGTCTTCAAGCCATGGAGCCTTTGTTATTTCCTTGACTACTGCTTCCTGAATGCATTGGTTTCAACCACGCTCATTTGCCAACCACGCGAACGTCACAGAGCACGTCTTGAAGCCATGGAAGCTTGGTTGTTTCCTTGACTACTGCTTCCTGTATGCATTAGTTTCAACCACGCTTACTTGCCAACCACGTGAGAAGTTTTTTTTTTTGCCAATCACACGCGCGAAGGATTATTTTGCCAATCATTTGACTGAAGTGTACACATGCAAAGTTTTCTAACATGTTTGGATATTTTCTGTTTAAATTGACTGTGAAATAACTTATTTTTCCTTCCTTAAACAGGTTTCAAACATAAGAAATTTACTGTTAGTTGTTACATTTATAAAAAGAAAATATATATATATTTTTTTATATATACATATACACATTTGGTTGTACTCTGCCAATTGTATCCTATATTCAATCCAGGTTTTTTTTTAAAGTACTTTCAAGTTTTACTTCTGTATCAAATTTTTAACATGTCAAGTATGCAGTCAATCAATGCTCCTCCCGCCTTTTTAGAAACTCCTGGTGAACCGCCTGTCAAATGGGACGTCTGGTTCGATGCTTTCGAGACTTATTTGGGAGCAATAGGGGCACTACGTTATCGTCCTGAAAGGAAAAAGTATCTACTATTACATTCCTTAGGATTTGAGGGTAGATCAATATTTAAACATCTACCTGAGTTACCAGACAATGGGGAGGAGTTAGACGAATATCTAATTACTGTAGCTAAACTAAAGATTCGCTTTGACAAATAACCCAGTTTGATTGTGTTAAGGCATAAGTTTTTCAAGCGTAAGCAGGCTGAAAATGAGGATGTCGATGGGTATATTTCTATCCTTAGGAAATTGGCCTCAGTATGTGTTTTTGAAAACTTTTCAGAACAACTTATTCGCGATCAATTTGTATGTCATGGGAAAGACAAATACATTAGGCAGAAACTACTTTCCATGGACAATCCTACACTTGATGAAACAATCAAGATTGCTAAAAGTATCGAGACTTCCCAGGTCTCACTAAAAGAGCTTGATGATAAACCAGTCGAAAAAGTCAGCTTTGTTGGTGGTGTAAAGAAGGATAAGGGTAAAGCTGGGAAAAATGCTGCTAAGAATATTTCTAATAGCAAATCAGATTCTGTTATACCTAACAATGTTTGTTTGCGATGTGGTAATGCATCACACATCAAGGGTGGGAAATGTCCAGCGTTGAATTCAATGTGTAATTATTGTAAAAAAATGGGTCATTTTGCATCTGTTTGCCTCAAGAAGAAATTTCAGAAAAAATCGATAGCTTGTGTGGTGGAATCTGCCGACGAGTCAGATGAAGATATTATCTCTGTTGTTCATGATGCATGCTCTGTCGATGAAACACATATACCTTTAACGGGTGATCCTTCATGTTGTGTTGACCCAATAGTTGAAATAGTGGTGGGTGATAAGAAACTTAACCTTCTTGTAGATTCTGGTGCTAGAATCACAATGATTACTCAGAAGCTATTTCATGAAACTTGGGGAGATAGAGATTTGTTCCCTCCTGACAGATCACCAGTCTCGTATGAAGGACGGAAAATTGATTTGCTAGGCTTTATTGAAGATTTCTTAAGTTTCGAGGGAAGAAAGATAAGGGGGAAAATCTACGTGGCAGTTAAGGGTTTGAATATTTTAGGGTAGTTTCACCAAGGCCTTTTTGGCATGATTTTAAGACCAGGAACTAAGGAGCAGGTGTTGCTTGTCACTTCTGATGGAGTGTGTACTAAGTGGAAAAATGAATTTCCTTCTGTCTTTAGCGACAAACTGGGTAAAATTTCTGGTTTCAAGCATAAAATCATTGTCAAAGATGGGGCTATCCCAGTAAAGCACAAACTTAGAGGGGTTCCTTTCAGTGTTCGAGAGGATCTTAACAAAGAACTTCAGACACTCTGTGAGAAAGGTATTATCGAACCCACGGAGTCCTCTCTTTGGTTGTCTCCTTTGGTTGTTGCTCGTAAAAGGGATGGACAATTGCGTGTGTGTGTGGACCTTAGGTCACTCAACAAAGAGATTTGGGTTGACTCCCACCCTTTGCCAAGAATATCCGATCTCTTCACTTCTATTAAAGGCGCTAGTGTGTTCTCAAAGTTGGACCTGGCTAGTGCCTATCATCAGATAGAGTTGCATCCGGATTCCTGTGCATTAACTGCTTTTGTTTCTCGGTACCGGAGAATGCCGTTTGGATTAGCCTCCGCGGCATCTGTATTTCAGAGGGTCATGCAAAACATGTTAAAAGGTGTGGAGGGTGTCATTGTCTTTCAAGATGATGTCCTCATTTACGCTAAGGATAATGATTCACATGATGCTATTGTCAGACAAGTTCTTGAAATCTTCAAGAAGAGTGGAGTAGTACTCAAAACTGAGAAATGTAAATTTTCTTGTAGCGAGGTTGAATACCTTGGGCATTTGTTGACTCACGAGGGTATCAAGCCTAGGCAGGGACTGATTGATGCAATTTTGGAGGCCCCAGTACCGGAAGATAAAAAAGGAGTAAAGTCTCTTTTGGGTCTCCTAGAATACTATTCTAAGTTTATTCAAAACTACGCATCAATAGTTAGGCCCATTAGTGATTTGTTAAAGCTTTCAAGGAAGTTTGAGTGGTGTGTGGAGTGTGACCAGGCATTTAGCAAAGTCAAAGAAATTTTAAGAGATAGTGATGCTCTCACCCCATTTGATCCGGATCTATCGTGTTGTGTAACGGTTGATGCCAGTCGGAAGGGTCTGGGTGCGATACTTACACAACAGAATGGAAATGTTGAGAATACTGTTGCATTTGCTTCAAGGGTGCTTAGGAATGTGATCGAGAGGGAACTGCTTGCTTGCTTATGGGCTATAGAAAAATATAGACCTTACATATGGGGTAGACGTTTTAAGTTGTTAACGGATCACAAACCGTTGGTTGCCATATTGTCTGCGGGGCCCAGTAAGTGTTGCACTCCAAGAATCACAAGAATGGTTAGCAAACTTCTTCAATATCAATTTGAGATTCGTCATGTTTCTGGAGGAAAGAATGTCAGGGCGGATTTTTTGTCTCGTTTTCCTCAGAGCAGTGGACACAGTGAGGGGACCAGTTTTCAAGATCTAAATGATGAGGATAATGAGGATTGTTTGGTAGCTTCAATAGACATTCCGGTTCTTGCTGTTGGCTCAGAGTCTGATTGGAGGGCAGCATTGTTGGATGATTGTCTTCTTCAGGAAGTGTGCCAGCTTGTCAAGGATGGGTGGCCGAGTGAGAAATCGTTGTCTGCATTATTACAGCCGTACTGGAAGGTTGAGTCGGAGATTTCAGTAGAAGATGGCTTATTGATGAGATGTGACAAGCTCATTCCACCTCATTCCTTGAGGGTCAACATTATTAAAGAGGCTCATGAGGGACACCTGGGCATCACTCTTACTAAACGTCGAGTCCGTCAGGATTTTTGGTGGCCCAGGATGGATGTTGAAATTTCCACTATAGTTGAAAACTGTCCGGTTTGTCAGACATCTGAGAAAAGTTTGAAGGTCACAACTCCACCTTTACACCCTATTGAATGTCCTTCGGGGCCTTGGGTCAAAGTGGGTATTGATATCATGGGGCCGTATGATATTCTTCCTCTGGGTATGAAATACATTTTTGTGGTAATGGACTATGCGTCCAAGTGGCCTGAGATTAAGGTTGTCAGGGAAGCCAATTCTTCATCTCTTGTCAAATTTCTCAAGGACATATTTTTGAGGGAAGGTTTCCCACAATTCCTGGTTTCTGACAATGGGACACAATTTTTGAGTGAAGAGTTTGAATCTTTTCTAATGCTCAGTGGCATTAAACATCTCAAAAGCTCACTGTATCACCCACAAACCAATGGCCTCGTTGAGAGAATGAACAGGGTGGTAGGTGAATGTGTCAAGTGGGCAGTTAATGGGAGGCATGATGTGTACAAAGCGCTTGAGAGCATGTTGTGGTTCTATAGAACTACATCTCATTCGTCTACGAAGGTTTCTCCATTTGAGTTATTAAGAGGTAGAAAGGCCAATACGAGTTTCCGTCCAGGCTGGATGGGAAAGTGGGTGGACTCGCTGTGTGATGTTGAGGTACTCATGGGTAAGGTAAAAACAAATTCTGATAATGCTCAAGAAAAAGAGAAAACATGGTTTGACAAAAAAAAAAGTGTAAAAATGGTTTCTCTTTCTGTGGGTGATTTTGTACGTATTAAGAGTCCTGTACACATCAAGAAGGGGTGTTCAAAGTTTGGACATCCGGTCAAGGTCATTCGTATTTATAACAATGCTGCCCAGGTTGAGGGTGGTCATTGGTGGAATTTGTCTAGGCTTATTAAAACTAGGTCTTGCTTGTCTCCTAAGAAGTCAGGTGTGTCGAGCAAAGTATTTACCTGTTCTAAGGATTCTAGTGTGTCAAGCAAAGCTTATGGCACTTCCAAATTACTTACAGGTCAACGTAGGAGAAGTTCTAGAATTCGTGTTATTCCTCATAGACTTCGTGACTAATGATTTTGTTTAATTTTTTGTATTGTATAATATGTTTAGTGTTTAGTTTTGTTTGTCAGAAGGAAGGGAGGTATGTTATATCCTGTAGTCAATGTTAAGTAAGCCTGAGTTGTTCTCTTGCTCCTTGTTATGTGTGTGTGATGTCAGCTCATGATGTCACTGTTTAGAATGTTATAATTCAACTGGGAGAGACAGACAGATGCTGAAGTTGGTTGGCAGTTCAAGAGCTGTGTAGTCTTGCTACTTCAATAAATTCACTTTACTTCAACTGGTTCCTGAGTGAATTACTACAGATTTGGGAACAGTATTTATACTGCACTAAACCACAAAGCAGTCCTTGGCTTACCCACTGGGTGAATAGGACGGGTCTTCTTCAGCGATCCAGCTCACATGAATGTCTCCACCCGAGCGTCTTCTGCATTGCAGCTCTCCTGCGAACATCCAATGCTGCAGACATCTTTTCCTTTGCAAATCCAGTGACGCAGCGAACTCCATACTTGCAAAACTGCACGACTCTCCAGCAAATCTCAGACGCTGCGGACATCCTCTCCACTGCAAATCCAGAGACTCAGCGAACACCATCTCTGCAACGTCGCACCTAAAAGGAGAACTCCAAGGGTAATAGTTGATTATTGGAAGTCTTTGCAGCAATAGATTCATTATCATGTAATTGACTGTTCGAAACATGTCAGAGGCAGGAGAGAAAATTTCATGACTACTCATTTGTTGAATAACCTCTCTACTTGTATTTGCAGTGTAGCTCACGCCCAACTATGTTATGCACATATCACAATGATGCTGTCCAGGACTGAGAATGGTTACAATGACCTGATCAGACACCACCCTAGGAGAGATGGAAGGTCCAGCATTGTCCCTGTGGACAAGAGCCAGGTGAGTGGCATGACAGAAAGCCAAGCCTCATACACTCTTCTCTGCTCAGACGAAATGGACTTCTCGATCAGTTCCATGTCCACAACCTACCTCAGGCGCTTAGGGAGGAGGCCCCTAGTGTGTAAGAATTGGCTAAGGCATGAGCAAATTTACAGCAAGTAGTCCAGCCCTTACAACAAGAAAACATCTCAATAAAAAATGAATTGGTAAAGTATCGCTCCCATCATTACCCCAGGCTACCAGATACAAGGGCAACCGGATCAGTTTTGAGTGTCTGGGCACCCAGCAATACAGTCCGTAAGTTCCTCAAATCAAGAAGGTCACCTGGTCAATGTCACTGTCTCCACACCCATGTCTGTCCTGCTGGTTTCGCCTGAGTGCTTTTTTGGAGATAGAACCAAGTTTGATGCATTCTGGAGTCAGTGCCAGTTGCAGTTTCTGTTCAAACCTGCAGCATTTCCCACTGATGCCACCAGAATTGTCTTCATCATTTATTATCTTGGATGCACGTCAGCCAATTGAGCCATCCCACTCATCAAAAACAATGACCCTGTTTTGCATGATTTTGGAAGATTTTAGGAGAGAATGCACTGTGTCTTTGCTCGACACATCTTCGTTCAAGCGAATGATAATGAGCTTCTGAGCCTGCGACAAGGAAGTAAGGCTTACCTTCATACATTACATCATTCAGTAGGCTCAATCAATCAATCAGCATTTGTAAATCACAGCACTGTCACCCATAGGGTTATATGGGTGCTGAAGTTAGATTAGTCAAGGTATCTAAGTGGCCAGAGGAGAAGATAACCTAGATCGAGGGGGCGTGGCTTGGCGCCACAGTAATGGCCGCCTAGGAGAAAAGCTCAGTCGGAGCCGAGGCTCAAAACCCCCAATATATCTGACAAAATCCGGCTGGGCCCCAAAGTTGCCGGGGAAATCGAGGCAGAGAACGAGCGGAGGCCAGGAGGGCGCGGCGCCAGCAGCGTCTCGGGAGGCGCGCCACTTAGGAAACACCGGGGCGGCGCTCGGCCTTCGCGCTATCTACATCGCCGAAGGAGAGGCGGCGGCGGCGGGGGCCGACCTCCTCAGTCCCCCGCCTCGGGTCAACAAAATATAAAGGGCGCGGCGGAGAGTGGCCGGCTCCGCACCGGAGGACCGAGGGAAGCGCCGACGCCGAGGAGGGCACGAAGGAGTGGCGGTGTCCCTTACCTGAGGATGGGCCCTCTTGCACCAGTAAATACTTGAATGGGAGGCCCCCCGCCTGGGTGAAGTCACATAGTGAGTGGCACCGGCTCTGTGGAGGGCGCGGTGCAAGCTAGGTGGTGGAGGGAGCGTAACCGGGACCACCGGGGCGGCGACCGGCTCCCACGCGGGGTGCGCGGTATAGGAGGGGACGACAGCGGAGACCGGGACATGCCCTTCCCCCTTTCCACCAGCTGGAAGCGCTGAGCATGGAGTAACGGGCGGCTGACGGTGCACTAGGAGACCAGGGGAGGCGCATATACCCAGGGTGAAGTGGCGGAGCAGCGCTGTTCCTCACCGAAGGATAGATTTTCGCGACCTGGCATTTATATTAACCTGAAGGCCCATGCATCAAGTGATATTACATAAGGCGCAGAGCTGACTGTGTGGTGGACGTGGTGCACTTCGGCGGCGGCGTGGGCCGCATGGTGCGCTTCTTGCGTTAGTGTTGCAGCGGCGAGGGGTGTTCCCGCTGCGCCCCCGGGGTGACCTCTCGGAGGGAGGCCCGGAGACCACACGGGTAGGAGTGGACACAGAAAGACTGAGGGTACCACTGTTGGGGCCCTTGCCGGATGTCGGACACTCCTCTCTAATAAAGACATATAGGAGAAGCGGTGCGGCGCTACATCTGATGGTTTGGCCTATACACCTCTGATGGTGGGGGTGAGGTCAGCCTTGCCAACCACACGAATTGCGGCGGAGGAGCAGAAAGGGAAGTCTGGTGGCTGGGTTGTGGTGGAGACGGCTGCCCAAATAGACTAGAACACCGGAAAGGAAGGGGTCACACTCGAAGGGGTGCACAAGTGACCCTCATACCGCCAATATGAGACCCAAAACTAACGCTACAGTGCAATCTAACAAGCTGGACAAATATGCCATTCCCAAAACAACGCAGCAGGCTGATGAGGCGCAGGAGGACCAGCAGGGGGAAGCGGAGCCATCTCTACAGTCTATAATGGCAGCCATTAAGGGGCTGGGAACTACCCTCGAAACAAAAATGTACAAAATGTCCATCGAGATGAACTTGATGAGGGCCGATATGAGCAAAACCGCAGAGCGAGTCAAAGGGAATTAAACCAATGTCAAGGACCTCCAGACAACCACTAAACTCCTTGAAGAGAGACTAAACACCCTGACCCACCAACACCGCCAAATGGCCATAAAGCTCGAGGATCAGGAAGGGCTGGCCCGACGCAGTAACATAAGAGTGGTGGGAGTTCCGGAGGGACTGGAGGGACCGAGTGTCGATCTCTTCCTTGAGGATCTCATTCTAAATCACCTCAAACCAAAAAGGCTCTCCTCCCTCTTCACGGTGGAAAGGGCACACAGAGCACCGGTCCCCAAACCCAGGCCAGGTGCGGCCCCCAGGATGATTATTGCAAAGATCCTCAACTACAGAGACCGTGATGCTATACTACAGGCTGCGAGGGTCCAAGGGGACCTACACTACGACAACGTTAATATCCGGTTTTTCCCGGACTTCACTCTCAAGGTACAGCAGGAGCGGCGCTCGTTCGAAGGGGTGAAGGCAACTCTTCGACAACGTGGGTTTAAATACATGATGTTTTTCCCGGCTAAGCTTAAAGTTCTTGCGGATGGAAAATCACTCTTCTTCACCAGCCCCCTTGAGGTACAGGACTGGCTGGAAGGGAAGGCGGAACAGAGGAAGACCTCGGGCTGTGGGGAGCCGGAAGGAGCCCAACAATCGAGAAACAGGGTCACCCGGGGAACACACTGACCCGGAGAAGCGTGGCATGCGCTCCTGGAGATCAAGGTCCAGCAGTCCGGGTCTGGCAGCGGCACAAAGAGACTGACAAAACTGGGGTTCCAGAACCAAGGCCGGAGGCTATATCATCGAACCGTAATGTATAAGTAGATATGGGTTGATATAAAGGGCAACAGACGCTGGGGACCGCAGAATTGAGAGATGTCCAATTAACTTTTGAAGAACACCTTGCAATGCTGGGAAGATGCCCGGATACTGGTCCGACCCGTTTGCCAAAAATAATATGCAGGATGCATTCCTGATTAGTATGTCAATACTGTTCAATTATGGGGGCGCTGCTCTTAGGTCTCGTGCTTCGCACTAATTCCAGCAACACAGGGGGAGGGCCTCAGGTGGCCAGGGTTGACTCTTGCCCACTTCCCCAAGACACAGTTGTTCACTTATTAGGGCGATAGGCACTCTGCTAGTTGGGGATGTGGGTAGTTTCGAACCTACGCGGCAGGGTAGCAGGGAGGGGGGGCGAAACAAAGGGGTTAGGAAGATTGAGGGTTTCAAGATGTTTATTGTTGGTTGTGGGGGGGAGGGACGGGGGGTTATCGTTGGTCATGCAATCTACAGTCATTGGTAGCGGGGTCGGGTCGCAAGCTTTATGGATGGTTCATCAAGCTCTACTATCACAACAGGCATGCACTGGGATAAAAGTATTAAAATCATAAGTTGGAACGTCAACGGGTTGGGTGATAAAATAAAAAGGAGCATAGTGCTACAAACCTTCAAAAGACACATGCCGGATGCTGCACTACTACAAGAGACACACCTGATTGATAATACATGTAAAGCGCTTAACAGGTGGGGCTTCAGAATGGTGGCACACGCAGGGTTCACAACTGGGTCCAGAGGAGTGGGGATCCTTTTAAGACACACCTTCCCATTCGATGCGAGACACACATGGGCGGATCCACTGGGACGCTTCGTGGCGGTCACAGGGCGGTGGGAAGGACGCACACTCACATTAGTGGCTGCATATATCCCCCCAGGCCTACAGGCCCAATCATATAAGGATCTCGGCACTTTTCTTCTCGCCCTACCCGAGGGGCACCTCGTGATTGAGGGAGACTTTAACTCCGTTGTTTCAGGGGCGCTGGACAGACACCTGCCGCGAGATATCGGACCGGGGCAGCAATGGCTCCCCAACTTTCTTGAAGCTTTTGGCCTTGTCGACCTCTGGAGGCGGCAACATCCCACTCTCAGGGAATACACATTTTTATCGGGATCCCACCATACCCTCTCTAGAATTGACTACGTCCTTGCGCCTGTCCAGGCAGACGTGAACACACATGAAATCAAACACTTGGCGAGGGGTATCTCTGATCACTCCCCCATATGGGTCCACCTAACTATTGGGGACAAAAGAATTGGCGGTATTGTGCAGATAAATCCCTGGTGTCTGAAAGATCAAGATACCAGAGCCGTGATGGTGCAGGTATTTGAAAAATACTTCCTCGACAACGAGGGTACGGTGGACTCCCCCACGACCTTGTGGAAGGCGTTCAAGACGGTGCTGCGGGGACACGCAATATCGGCAGTGGCAGGAAGACGTAAAGATAAGGAAAAGCAGTTAACTGGGATTGAGCGCGACATCCTCCGCCTGGAGGAGAGAGCCGGGCACAACCCTGGCCGTGCCGTATCACACCAGCTGCAAATAAAAGCAGCTGAATATAAAGTAATCGCGACAGACGCTGCAAAATCTCTTGCACGGGATAGGGATGGACGGATCTATGACCAGGGCGACAAGGCGGGCAAACTGATAACCTGGTTAGATAAAAAAGAGAGAGCGCAAAGAGTGGTGTCTGAACTAAAAAGCACTACTGGCGAGGTGCTCACTGAGCCCCACGAAATAGCTAGAGAGTTCGCTAATCACTTTGGGAAAGTGTACCAGAGAGGCTCAGACCTCACAGAGAGAGATTCCTCTGATTTCTTGGCAGACATTCAATTGCAGACCCTCTTTGAGCAAGACCGTGAAAAACTGGAGGGGGATCTCACAAATGATGAGCTAGCCAAAGCAATAAGAGATCTCAACGCGGGAAAAGCGCTAGGGCCTAATGGCCTCCCCATTGAGCTATACAAGCTCAAGCCAGACAAGATAGTGCCTCATTTGAAAGCCATGTATTATGATAGCAAGAAAACAGGGAAATTGCCAACGCATAGCCACATTGGTTGCCATTCCCAAGGAAGGGAAACCAAAAGACGAATGTACTTCATACAGAGCGATATCCCTGCTAAACGCGGAACCCAAGATACTCGCTAAACTACTGGCCAATAGACTCCGGCTGATTATAGCTAAGCTGGTACATCCTGACCAATCGGGATTTATACCCCACCGAAATACGGTCCTTAATTTGCGGCGTCTCCATGGAGTGCTGGGGCGATGCCCCGGAATCCAGGAAGATGCGATAGTGGTCTCGCTAGACGCCACTATGGCATTCGACACTCTGGAGTGGGCATACCTTTTTGCAGTTCTAAAAAAGATGGGCTTCGGCCCCAAATTTATTGGGTGGATATACCTTCTGTATGCTGAGCCACTAGCCCAAGTGACGGTCAATAATAAAACCTCAGATGTGTTCACACTAGGCAGGGGTACCAGACAGGGATGCCCGCTGTCGCCGCTCTTGTTCGCACTCTCCCTCGAGCCGCTTGCGGCCTGGATACGGAGTGATGTTTCGATCCGGGGACTTCGATGGACCGAGGGATGGGAGGATCGGATCTCATTATACGCTGATGATATCCTCCTTTATCTTGCATCCCCTTCACGATCACTAAGAGTGGTGTTGGATATCTTTGCCAGTTTCGGGCAAAAATCGGGCTTCCAAATTAATTGGAGCAAGTCGATGCTCTATGTTCTCCATGGAGACACCCCCCCCTTACCCAGGAATTGCCCAATCCAGGTAGCTGTCGAGGGATTTAAATACCTTGGCATATTTGTCACGACAGAGGCCAAGACTCGATATGAGCGGAACCTCACCCCACCCATGCAAAGGCTTAGAAGAGACGTCGCTACCTGGAAGACGTTGCCCCTATCTCTCCTCGGAAAAGCAGCACTGTTCAAAATGATGGCACTACCCAGATTCATATATGCCCTCCAGAACTACCCAGACCTGGTACCTCACACGTTCTTTAAGGAAGTTGAATCTTTGCAAAGGGATCTTCTGTGGGATGGGAAACCGCACATAGCACTCCGCAAGCTAACACTTGGATGGTATGATGAGGGTATCGCGCTGCCAGACATTAAGAAGTACTATTGGGCAGCGCAGCTATCCGCAATAAACCAATGTCAATACGGAAGCGGGGATGACCCAGCGTATGGCATGGATAGGTGGCTACTACTGGGAGGAGACTTTACGAGAGCACTATACTCTAGACAGACAAGGTTCACACTCACTGGGCCGACCAAACATGGGGTGCACTTATGGCGCGTGGTTAATCACGCTCTGGGGTGGGCCAACAGACTCACAATGGCGACTCCCCTCTGGGACTCAGAACGGTTGGGAACTCTAGGACGTACGAAAGGGTTTGATAAATGGGACCTCATAGGTATCTCACATATAAGGGACCTTTGGGGGCGGAATGGAGTGGAGACATTCACTACACTACAGCAGACATATGAGATGGCTGACTCAGAATACTTTAGATACGCACAGGTTAAACACTCCCTGCAGGCCAACATCCCGGCTGGGACGTCACTACCTGAGTCATCCCCTCTCGAGGATAGACTCCTTGATGGGCACTTACCAGAAAAATGTATACCCCTAACATATAAAAAACTCATTCACCATATTCCGGACCCTCTTACAGCACTTAGAGAGAAATGGGGGAGGGACGGTCTGGAAATAGATGATGAAGAGTGGCAGGAGGCGCTTTCCTCGCCAAAAGAAGTCGCCATTTCGGCAAAACTGAAATTGGTACAACTAAAATTTTTACACAGGGTTTATCTCTCGGGGCGGCAACTAATGCTCATGGGTAGAAGTGAGGATGGGCTGTGCAAGAGAAAATGCGAGATGGGAGGTACCTTCCTACACGTTCTTTGGGAGTGTCCGCTAATTCAGGATTTTTGGCAGAAAATCCTAGGGTGTATGAGTACGGTCTGGGGGGTGACTCTACGGCCCGAAGCTAAGAGATGCCTTTTGAACATCTGGGAGCCCACAGACTTAAATGTGAAGGGGAGGCTCTGGGTTACACTCGGGCAGATGATTGCCAAATGCAACATAGCACAGTTATGGGGGGCTGCGACACCACCAACAGTGAGGGGATGGAGGGAGGACATGGATTGGTGTATGACGAGAGAGAAAACAGTGTACGTTGCCCGGGGGTGTCCCAGGAAATGGATAACAATCTGGACTAAATGGAATGTATACCGGGGAGGAGTGTGTGAACCCCCTATTATTCCCTCCCTTGATGAACACTTGACGATCTGAAACCAATTACATGTACTGTTGATGTAACTTTGATAACGAAAGCAAAACACCAATGCCTGGGCAGACACTGTTCCCTGTAAATGCACAAAATGAATATTTGTATCGCACAACCCTTTTTTCATGTTTAATAAACAGAATTAATAAAAAAAAAAAGATAACCTAGATCTTTTACAGAGGATTAAGGGATGAGTTTAAGGACTTGTTGGCCCACTTTGTGGATCCCCCGTTGAATTGTTCCAAATGGATTGATTTAGTCATATGCCTAGATCACAGGTTATTTGAGTGAAGAGATGAAAGGCCTTGTGGAGAGCTTATGCTATTAATAGTTCGGTCAGAACAAAAGGAATTTGATCTCAAAAGTCATGACATTTCCAAGGCCATGCATTTCAGGGGACTCTGTGGTTCTTTGACCACTGAGGAACAAAAGCTCAGAAGAAAACTGAATGTATGCCTCTATTGTGGCACAGCAGAACATTTCACTAAAGAATGCACTGCAAAACCAAAAGGACTTTGTAAACTTGTAGCGACCACCACTGATGCATTACAGGAAAACCAGGAGACCCAGCTAGCATATAGGTCAACTGGTCAGGTGTGTATCTAGATAAGACCTCACACTATTTGGTAAATACCTTAAGTAACATCCCACTGCACCTAACCATATCTGTAACCATGATTATCTCTCCACAACAGCTGAAAATCGTGTCCATGCTCTTCGACTCCGGGGCAGCTGGAAATTCTTTAGACCTCACCGTTGCTAGCTCCTTGAAGATTTCTAGGATTAAAAAGGCAGAGCCTGAATCTATTAGAGTATGGATGGCTCCAAACTCTCTTCAGGCATGATTGAATACCACAGCACCAATAGGTCTCTTCAGACATGATTGAATACCACAGCACCAAAAGTCTGGTATGTGAGAATGGACATACTGAGACTCTGACATTTGACCTGTTGAACACACCTCTGTTCAGGGAGTACCCTGGCTCCAGCTCTACAACTCTGATATTGATTGGGCCTTACACTTGGTAACTCTGGGGTTACACTATTGTCGAACCCATTGCTATGCCACAGCAAAAACTATCACCCTTAATTTGCACTACAAGTCAACAAGGAGCTGTAGCTTCCCTACCTATCGAATACCAGGATTTTCAGGATGTATTTGATGAACAAAAGGCAAAGCAATTACCCCCTCATTGAGAATCCGACTGTCGTATAGACTTACTGCCAGGAGCAGTCCTACCCTGTAGTTGCATCTATGTCTTGTTGGATCCTGAGACCAAGCATCTAAAGAGTTACCTGGATGAGCTCCTTGCATTAAGGTTCATTAGCCTTTCCACCTCTTCTGCATCCTCGCCACTCTTATTTGTCTCTTCTTTGTCTCGTGTTGCGGGTCTGCATTGACTAATAGTCAATGAATAAGCTTCAATGAATAAGGTAACAATAAAAAAAATGGTAACCGTTGCCTTTAATCCCTGCCTTGCTGAATCAGGTTTGTGACTCTATAGTATAGACTAAACTTGATTTGCACCATATTAGGGTGAAGGAAGGGGGATGAAATGAAGACAGCTTATCAAATCAAGTTTGGTTTATTCAAATAGACCATCCTGCCATTCGGCCTGTGTAACACCCGCCACATTTCAATTCTTTATAAATGAGGTACTAAAAGATCTACTGGACATATACATCATCGTGTACATTGATGACATCCTCATTTATTCCCAAGACATGACCGATCTTATCACTCATGTACGAGCAGTCTCACCAGTGCCTCTGTGACCATGCCCTGTTCGCCAAGGTAGAGAAGTGCACATTTAACACTCAAACAAGTTGAGTTTCTAGGCTACATCCTTTCACCATGGACACAAACAAAAGCCCAGGCAATTCTAGATTAGCCAGCCCCAACCTCCAGAGTTTCTTGGGCTTTGCCAATTTTCATAGGAGGCTCATCACTCACTTCTTCGACACTGTAAGTCCCATTACGAAATTATTGAGGAAGAAAGTACCCTTCATTTCATTGCAGCAGGCATAACAAGCCTTCTGTTCATTGAAACAGGAATTCACATCAGCTCTGATACTGAAACACCCTGATCCCACACAACCATCCTTCATGGAGGCAGATGCCTTGCAGGTGGCTGCAGGGGAATTGTATCACAATGCAACATTTCTACAGGACACATGCACCTCATTGCCTACTTTTCAAAGAAGTTGCTGCCTGCCGAGCAGAATTTCACAGTGGCTGAATGCGAGCTGCTCACCATTAAAGTATGCTTTCAGGAATAGGCGGCAGTACTTACTCAGAGCACAACACTCCGTCACCCCTACACACGGATCATAGAAACCTTCAGTTTTCAGATCCTTGAAAGCCTTGACCCCATGACAAATCAGGTGGCTCCTATCTTTATTGAGTTAAATTTTGTGAGAACATACAGGGCTGGGGCCTAACAGACTAAAGCTGATTTATTATCACAATGGAAACATGACGGCCAGGCCACGAGTCAGGCACCTCCAAAAACATCCTAGCTCTGGAACACATCATTGGGCTATACAACCAAGACCTATTTCAAGACAAAGTCTGCCAATGCAGTAAACAAGTAGACATAGACAAGTGGGTGGACCAAGAAAACAATTACATGTGTGATCAGTTGTTTTATCACGGCACTAAATTGTATATCTCCACTAACGATCTGAGACAGGAAGCTTTGACCTGGTGCTACAACACTCCAATTGCAGGGCACCCTGGGATACAAAAAATGCTTTATCCCACAAAAAGAAGAGACAAGGGAATGAGCCTTCTCTGACTCCCCTACCCAAACTAATAACTCACTAGAGACAGAAGGACTAGGAACAACAAAATAGTGCCCACCTAGAATGGAGGAGGCAAAAAATTAACCGTTATAATGCCCACCAACGAGATGGATGAACAATTTTAACAAGAGAGGCAAGAATAGAAAAGGAAAGACATTGCTTTTCTTAATACTGCCCTCACACACTTTGCAGTATCATGCTTCATCATAGGGGCACATCAGACGTCCAGACGCAGACCAACACACTGGACGGGGCGCGATTTTTTAATATTTTCTTTTTGTGTATGAAGAAGGGTGGTGCGGGGAATAAAAGACAAGCATTGACATAGCCAATAGGTCTCGCCTTTGGGACCTTATAAGTGATTAGCCATGCAACAGTTAATGTTGTTGCAGTAAGGATATTGTGCTCCATAACTAAATACTTATAAGGTCCCAAAGGCAAGACCTATTGGCTATGCAATGCCTGTTTAGAATGCATTGTGGCATGTGTGATAACATGAGGTGGTGCAAATGCGCGACTTCTGCATTTTAGTGAGGTGACACAGACCACCACACTGAAATACAATAGTGGAACCTCTGATGCGTGAACTTGGCAGGGTGCTGCAAAGCCAATTGCTCTGATAAGCACGACCTAATGGCTTTGCCGATGCTTGTTTTCTAGAGGCTAAGAATACTTTTCTAATCAAGTAACCTATCAGCCGCCTGTCCCCGGCTGTCTATCCTCCCACAAGTTTAGAGAATCAAGCTTTCTAGTTTGCCAGTTAAACAAGTTAAAGGTGGGGCGGGCGGGGCTCCAGGAGGAGAGGGCTGGCACGCGGCTCCTCCTCCATATTATATGAAGCTCGGCTTCAGAGAGTCTGTCTGGTTGAGAAAGAGGCGTGGAACGCAAGCTGCCTGCTTGACGAGGTACTCTGGCTCAGCTGAAAAATCACATGATAGCTAGACTCCCGAGGCAGGATGGCAGCTTCAACTGGGTGAGTCTCGTTAAACACCGCTGTGGATATGAAGATAGGGGCTCCGCATTTGGCATGAAATGCAACCATGCGTAGAGGGTGAGAGGGACACTGGTACAGTAATACATGTGTAAAAAGAAAAAAAACCTTTAAAATACATAGGGCACAACAGCATGCACGGAGTAAATAGGGAGGCCTTGCAAGCATCGCAGATAAACGCCACAAATGTGTGTGGCATACACGTGCCACATCACTAGGTACAGTGAGAACGGAAACACACTGGGTAGGACAACGATACTGGGTAGAGAGGAATTCATTTTCCACAGGTACTGCAATATAATCGTATAACTGACACTGCAGCGAGCTCCTATTCCGTTTTATGAGAAATTGGAGGTTGCAGTACTGATATTTTGCAGCCTTCCAGTTACAGTGTCTTGAACGAATACTTGAGTTTGTCAAGGACCATATGGATAAAATTGTTGTTTAAATGCTTTTTGCTGCGAGCTTTGTAATGTTGTATTCTGTATCGTGCAGATAGCTATTTGCGATTGTCGTGTGAAAATTCAACCGTTTTAATATGTGATCCTCAAGCAAATCACGCTCGTGATCCGCATTCCCAAATAGAAGAGATGTCTGTCCTTGAAAACTTCTTAACGTTTTGATAAATAGGTCGTAAAGTAGGCCAAAGCCCACAAAACAAGCGCGCGCGCCTCGTGCAAGTAGGGGGTGGGGGGGGGGGGGAGTGCGGCCGAGAGATGCTCGCTCCCGCAATGAAATCGCCAAACATGTGGGAGGCCCACAATTTGTTTCCCAACTTTGGCACACCCTGTGCACTTCTTTGGACATTGATGTATCACACTCGTCTGCCTACCACCCACAAACTTATGGGAAGGCCGAACGAGTAGCTCAGACCCTGGAACAAACCCTGACATGTTTATTGGCAACCAATCCCACTGCATGGGAGACCTTACTTTCAGTGGCAGAATTCCCCTACAATAATTCCAGTCACACCGCTACCGGGGTATCACCCTTGCACTGTGCAACTGGGACAAACCCACACATGTTACCTGAGGACTTTGCAAGCCAGACTGGGTGTGTACCCACTGTATAGGAATTGATAAAACATTTGTCCCTACCGCACGAAGAAGTACTCAAACATCTCTAACAAGCAAAAGCAGACACAACAAAGCAGGCCAAAAACATTGCATACAAGCCCCTAATTATAGGAAAGGTGATCAGGTATGGCTCTCCACAAGTCCTCTACGGCTCCAGGGACCACATAAGTTACAACCTTGATATGTGGGTCTTTTTCCTGTGGACAGAATAATCAATCCTCTAGATAGATGCCTCCTATTACCAAATGACTTACCTTTACATCCAGTATTCCATGTGTCCCTCCTAAATCCCAACTGTGCCCAGACCTGCTTAGCACCTCCACCCTCTCCTATAGCTATCGATGGACAGCTGGAATTTGAGGTTCAAAGGATCCTTAATGCCAAAAGAGTGAAAGGGCATTTATATTACTTCATAGACTGGTAAGGGTATGAGCCAGACGATCAAACATGGGAACCAGCTGCACGCCCCGTCTGGTTCATCTCTTTCGTTCATGCCATCCCGACAAACCCCGCCTAGTGAACCCTTCTTTGCGGGGGGAACGGTCATGACCCTGATCTCCTTGTGCTCTCAATCTTGCTGTACCTTGTTTGTAGAGGTTTGCAGGATCAAGCATACCTCCTAATGCCTCAATGGCTGTTCCTGGGACTTTTTGCCCCGTAGGCTTGACAAAGTTCTTGTCATGGTAATTATCCCCTGTCGGGACCCTAAGCTACAGAGTCATGACTATGGTGATATGTAAGCTGACTCATAGTTACATGATTATGATGATATTTGGGCTGACTCATAGACACATGACCATGGGGATATTTGGGCTGACTCATAGGAACATGACTATGGGGACTTTTGGGTTGACGAATAGGCACAGGACTATGGGGTTATTTGGGCTGACTCAGGATTTTGGAAACCACGATGCAGTGCTTTTGGCTTGACCCACTGGTTAAAGATTAAGGATGCTCTTAAGCGATCCTGCTCACCTGAACGTCCCCAAGACCCGGCTGAGCTTCTTCTGCATTGCAGGCTCTACTGCGAATCTCTAGCTTCTCCCGGGAGTGCTGCAAATCGAAGGGGAGCAGTTGATTATTGGAATTCTATGCAGCAATCAATACATGATGGTCTAAGTAACTGTTAGTACACATGTCAAAGGCGGAAGGTAACATTTCATGACTAGTTATTCGTTGAAGAAACTCCTACTTCTATTTGCAGTATAGCTCACCGCACACTACATTGCGCAAAAATCACAACAATGCTCTCGATCTATGACTGAGAAAGAGATGTACATACGACTCCAAAAAGACGGTGGTGGAGCTCAAATGCAAGCAAGCCTCCCTGTTTGTTATTTTGTCCCAACCCTCCTTCCCTTTTGGGGCGACAGTTGATTTACGGTTACAATTCCCTGATCAGAAGCCACCCTAGAAGATACTGGAGATCCAGCATCGTCTCTGCAGACAAGAGCCAGGTGAGTGGCATGACAGTTATCACTTATTAAATGTAATGAGGTAACCCAATGTTATCCAATGGGAGAGCTAAGTCTTACAGTAGTGAAAAACATATGTAGGAGTTTTTTAATACCAGAACATGTAAACGTAAAAACAGATGTCCTGCTTTTTAAATACAGTGCACCCTACTCTATGAGCTGTTTAGGGCCTACCTTAGGGGTGACTTTCAAGTATTAAAAACTGAGGTATAGGCCTGGCAAAAGGCTTATTTTGCCAGGTCGAAATGGCAGTTTAGAACTGGACACACAGGCTGCAGTGGCAGGCCTGAGACATGTTTTGAAAAACGAACTCAGAAACACACGATGAAGGCAAAAGGTTTGGGGGTGACCCTACAGAGAGGGCCAGGTTCAACGGGTAAACATTACACTTCCATCCAAATCTCCGATATTCAGACATGCTACAATGCTAAAGCCAAAAAGATCAGCCCTCTCAAGATGGCAGCACTTTTTTTTATCTGATTATCATCTTCATGCCTTTGACTTTCTGATCAGGAAGCATGCCCTGAAAACATGAATTCATCCCTACAGATCCTGGTGCAAGATCACTGCATGACCTTTCGTCAGATTCTTCAAGCTTCTCGTTGTACACGATTCTGTGACAAACACAGAATCTTTTCTTAACATTCTCTCTCACAGTCAGCAAAGCCCTAATCCCAATCATTCCTAAAATCAAAACCCCAAACAAGCCAACCGCTCACACCAAAAGAAAGTGTATCCAACTTGAAAATTGCTGGAGGAAAATGGTCATCTTCAAAGGAAAATAACAATGTCAGGAGAAGCCAAACACATGGCCTTCCTCACACATGCTGAGATACGTGCTATGTTGAAAAAACCTTCTCTTGAAGCAAGACCCCCTGGGCTAAGTGACCATCTTCTGTACCTGTTAAAGTTGCAAATGTGTCTTCAAAACATACGTCTCAATGTATTTTTCTCCCAAAAACCGACTGATTGCCCTAGTTTCTGTTTTTTTTTTGCAATCGTTCCAAATAGGTTTAATGAGTTTGGAGTACGTGAAGCTATACAATCTCAACTCACCATGGTGAATGAGCATTTATCCTGTAAAGAACTGCAGAACTGCTTACAGCAAGCCCACCCCTGGGACAGTCACCTGTGAAGGGGAAGCAAATCTGCTCATCTGCTTATCCGGGATTCAACCCTGAAAAAAACTGGATGAAGCCAAGCTTGTCAACCTCATTCTATTAGATTTATTGTTGATATTTTAGACAGTCAATCACTCTCTTCTTCTTAATAGGCTAATAGATTGTTTCACTGTTTTTGATCTTCTTCTGGCATGGCTGACATTTTTCGTTACCAACCAATCACAACACCTAAAAATGGGGTAACTCTTTCTCCAAAGCCAATAACTAGAATTCATAAGTTCTCCATCCTCAGAAGTTTTCAGTGTCTTCCCTTTTGAACCTATGCTTGAGCCCCCTAGTTCAAACTATGAAAAGTTTCAAAGTTAATAGTTAATTACATACTGAGAGCAGCTTTAGTCCTTCAATCTTCACTCACTACTGACAGCCTCAATACTAACCAAAGCTGGATACCCTCAGTTGTCTGAAGATGGAAATCACAGTTTGGACATGCCCAGCCTGCCCGCTGCAATCATAATAGCCTCGTTCGCTGGATCCCCTGCCCCTTTTTGCCCCCACTGTCATAAATCTAGGAGAGACGACAAATTGTATTGCAATGATCATATGAACATACATGTTACATATTTATCCCCTCCATTTGAGCACGCATGTGCCATTCCCCCCTTTCTTACTCTTTGCTCCAGTGCTATAGGTCTTCACAAGATGAACATGATCTCCTGGGGTTTAGAAGGAAAATCAAGGTTTCTCTGTTCAATGAACATTCTGCCACTCAACCTAGGCTGGCTGATATCTCTCTCCGCTGTCCTTCATGTACCCCTAATGAAAACTATCTTTCTGTCACTTTCACACTTCTTTCTCTACATTCTTTGAAGTGGCAACTACCGACCGCATTGCCATGACACAAATGGCCAATAAATTAAATTTGCTGTAAAGAACGAGAAAGTCTGAGAAGCAAAGTCATTCCTGTCAGGGCATTGGTTGGTAGATGGATAAACCTTTATTTCTCAGATTTCTCTGAACTTTCTGTTGCTCCACTAATGTAGGGAGGGTGAACGAGAGAGACTTTATCTTGTAATCTGTCATGGATCATAGGCTGGTGATGAGATTGACTTGTTCAGAAGTGAATAGGTGTCTGTTGTTATGACGGGTGAGAGTCAGATGAGAGAGTAAAGAACATGATAAAAGAGAAGTTCTTCAGAGATCTGGCACCTTGCGTTATTTTTAGATTGACTTTGTTTTGATGCATGTCCGAGATAGTGTTTTGTTGTTATCAGTCCAGTCTAGAGGCAATGGGTCTAGACAGCAGAGAGAGTGGGTAAGCTTGAAATAAATAGATCTTAGATGTTGTTACTTGGGATGTGTATTTTTCTGTGCTGATGCATGCGGAGAATATGCATCTTTCATCAATTTCATGAGTTTTTGAGGAAGGTTGAAGCCCATAAATTAGGTGCTATTGGTGCTACAGGTGGTGATTGTGTATGAAACTTCAAAAATTAGGTATGACGTTCTAATTGTTACTAGGGATACAGTAGATCAGCTATGGTGATTGGTTGTAGCTTGAATGTAAATCAGTTGACAGGCAAATAAAGGAGATAGTTATGGGTGAAGCGTGTGTTTTAAATGGTATTGCGTGTTTATGGATGATGACTAGGCCACCACTTTTATAAGTTTGGGTCTGATGTATTATATAGTCATTTGTGATAAGCTTTCCAAAAATTAAATAATGAAGAGCGGGACCATGACTCTTTTGTAAGTATTTAAGACCATTCCACAACAAGGTAGGAGGTTTAAGACCATTTCACAACAACCCACTCCTCCGTGGCCCACATAATGCTTCAGGCCACTGTACCTGCCTTGCCCTTTGGAATGCCAAGATAGGTGAAGGGGAGTTACAATGTCCACTCTTTAGCCTTTAGCAAGGTGAGGGGGATATATATTGTTTATCGACCCATCCCTGCAAAGTGCCACGCCTGCTGGATTATACTAATGCATGAGAGGGTTTGTTCCTCTACGACTGCACCATTTGACAGTGTAACACATATTTTATTAGCTCCTCTAATTCAGCCAATATCTCGAAGCATTCTGCTAAATCAGAATGACCCAGTTTAACTCCAGGTCTCTACAGAAGCTACGGTTCCCCAGGCAGCCATGTAGTGTGGGCCTTGGGGCAAGCAGAGGTGATTATTGTCATGGATTTAGTATTAGCATCACACCTTGATTTATCCACGCCTTGTTTTCATGAATCATGTATAAGAGAATCTGCCGCTTCCCAACATGTCACCTTCTGTGTTGTGGTTGGGCGAGGGAGGTGATGACTATTTAGGCACAGAAGCAGGACAGCCTCTGAGCCGTAGACCACTTGAGTCAGGCAGGGCAGCTTTGAAGTTGTGCTGCACCCTCCCCGTAGCTGCCAAGGTTTCAGATTGCTATCTGTGACATTTCCATAATTTCAGTGTAATTATGAGTGACATTTCAAGGACTATGAGTGACACTTTCTTGCGAGCTAAATCAAGCAATGAAGACGAGGGAAACATATAAATATCAGAAATGACACCCATTTTAGCAATGAGAAACTTGAAGATCATAAAACTGCTGCAAAGCACCAGAAATGGAAGGGCGCTAACCTAGCGCCCTTGTAACCTGATCGTACAGTCACGACAGATGCAGGATAGATCCTGGTGAGAGGAGCTCTCTGTTGCCGAACTGTGGTTGCATTGCCGCTGTTATGGGAGGCCTGCCAGTGTCTGCCCCGGCTTCGAAACGTGCTGAAGTTCTAGTGTTGCCAGGTGTTGGCAACCATCGGAGGTGGGCAGACGGGTCAGGCACAGGTAGGTAATTGAACATTATCATGGGATGTCTGCGCTGCCTAGGTCAGACACCTGCTCATGTTGCCGGGCGAGTTGGCGGAAAACAATTAGAACAGATCCTGCCAATGCCTTAGCCAGCCTATGCCAACTGGGCCCCCTGGCTCATTCCTGGCAATGAACCAAGCGCAAAGCTGAGGATCAGTCTGGACTCCAGGCCGCTCTGTCCTACATGGGATCCAAGCAGAGTCTGTACCAAAGTAAACAGGATGTGAGAGGCCCCTGAACATGAATATCTTCTCAGCTGCCTAATACTAAGAGTCAACAGTTACTTGACTCACGGACTTACAGCCCCCGCAGACAGCACCAGGCATGGGCAGCTTCAGGAGAGTCTCTGAGTGGTCGGGCTGACTGAGGAACACATAGGGGACAGAACAAGCCAGGCTGTTGATGCATGAAGTTCACATAAAAATATTAAGAGCCAATATTAATAAGTAATCTATCCTACATTTACCGTAACCGACCGCAGTGTAATTACGCGTGGTGCCTTTCTTTCACCATATTGTTGTGTAAGGCATCAGGGGAATATGCTACTCAGTGTGCGCCAATAAAAAAAACCACATTTCATTAAAAGCAGAGAATACCTCACTCCATGCACTTACTCTTTGCAAGATGAGCAAGGCAATTCGGTATGGGCCGCTCGTGGCGGCAACGAGGAGTATGACTCGGTCTGGATTCTCCCGTGGCAACGCAGGCCATTCAGGGCGACAGACAGCCAGCTGCACAGACTGTTGTGCTGTGCTCTCTGGTGGTGGGCTACTGGGTTGAGGAACCGGCTGCCGCAATGCCAGGCATTCAGGGCAGTTCAGCTAGCTGCACTGACTGTTGTGGCGTGCTCTGCTGGTGGGGTACTGGGTTGAGGAACCCTCCACCCGGCGGCTGCCGCCCACAATGCAGTAGGTGGTTCACTCTCAGCCGGCCGCCATGGGGTCGGGTTAGGGTGACCAACTGGCATGGGTGCAAATTTAGGACGGTAAGTGTAAGAATTCAGGACAAAGGGTCAAAATTCAAGACAAAAAGTCTGGGACAAAAGGTAAGCTTTACAGAGACATCAGAGTAAGTTGCCCAATAGTATAAAAGTAAGTAAATAGAAAACCATTTAAGTACAAGTCAAAATAAGTTTATATTAGATTGAGACAATCGTGCACTTCACGTTTTTTTGGTATGCGTGCAGCTTTGAGCAACTGTGCAGGTCTTTTTGTGGTATTTCATAGGATAATAATCTATTTGTATGGTTACTGCATTGGGTTGTCCAGTCTGATATTTTGTTTACAACTCATGGTCGTGAGCAGGCATGTTTGGTGAGAGAAGTGGTCAGGAAGATCTGCTCGGATAGACTTTGTTACTAGCATCTCATATCTGAGTGCCATCGGGAGATGTAAAGCGGCACGCATAGGTGAACTAAAGGGAGGATTGCTGTGATGACCCCACTATAGGTAACGCATTATGGGTGTTTCAGCAAGTGGAACTTAAAATATGGAATCTGACTTTGCTTATGGGGGCTTTGCAGAGAGTTGCACCAGCTGACAGAAGTCACAAAGGTGCTTTTCCCTGCAGCTTTCTTAAAGGAGTCACTGTCGATACACTGTTACATAGTTTATTTTTGACTCTTTGCCTATTGCCACAAACACAATATACATCTCAGGCACACCTAATAACACTATGAGGTTCTCCCTAAAACCTTACACCTAAAACACAACATGCAAACATTTACAATTACTTGTGTAACATTCAAGTAGCAGTTGGATGTCACTCAAAATGTCATATGCATGATGTATAGATCCCACACATAATCACACAGCAAATACAGAATAGTAACACATAGGCAAGGGAGTAGTCCGAAAATTTAAATACCTCCCACTTTGAACTAAAGCTCTTATGGCACCAAGAAAGCAAAGTAAGCCATCCCAATCCTCCCCAGAAGAGCTGTCTTGTCCAAGGATCTAGCAATTCATCCTTACATCAAAACCCTGATATTCACGATTCCAATTTACATTCTGTTATATATTAATTCTTTTATCCATCATTCAGTCTTTAAATATTCATTCTGTCCTTCCATCTGTGTGCCCATCCATATCTAAAACTTTTCAACCATTTGCAAACGTATCCATTATCTATCCTTCCATCCATCATTTCACTCATTCATCTCTGCATCCACCCTTTCGCTCATCCATCCACCCTTTCACCAATCTATCTTTTCACTCATCCATCCACTGTTCCACCCATCCATCCATTCATCCATCCATCCAACCATTTACCCAAGCCATCCTTTCACTCACCCATCCACTCTTCCACCCATCCATCCATTCACTTACTCATCCATCCACCCAGTCACTCATCTGTCCACCCATTCAACTTTGCAGCTCTCCACCCTCCCTTTCACTCATGTATGCATTCTTTCACTCATCCATCCTTGCATTCTTCTTTTCACTCATCCAGGCATCCATTCACCCGTCCATTCTGCCAATCATTCATCCGTACTTTCACTCATCCATCCATCTGTACATCCTCCCTTTCTCTCTCCATTCCCCTTTCACTTAGCCACCCATCCTTGCACCCACCTTTCACCCATTCACCCACTCATCAATTTACTCATCCCCTCATGAATCCATCCTTGACCCTATCACTCATCCATCCTTTCACTCATCCATTGTTTCTCTTATCCATCTACCTTTTCTTTCATCTATCCATCCTTTTGTCCATCTACCCTCCCTTTCACTCACTCATCCATGCATTCTTCCACCCATCCACCCATTGAGTCATCCATCCAGCTATTTACTCTTTCACCCATCCAGCCATCCTTTCACTTACTCATCCTTCCACACAGTCACTTATCCATCCACCCATTCAACCTTTCACTCATCCATCCTTTCTTCCAGCTTTCCACCCTCCCTTTCACTCATGTATGCATTCTTTCACTCATCCATCTTTACATTCTTCTCTTCATTCATCCATGCACCCATTCGCCCATCCATTCTGCCAATCATTCAACCATGCTTTCACTCATCCATCCATCCTTCCTTTCTCTCCTCATTCCGCTTTCACCTAGCCACCCATCCTTCTATCCACCATTCACTAATCCACTCACTCATCCATTTACTCATCCACTCATGAATCCATCCATTGACACTTTCACTCATCTATCCACCCTTTCACTGATCTATCCATCCTTTTGTCATCTACCCTCCTTTTTACACACTCGTCCATCCTTAAATCCACCCTTTCACTCATTCATCCATCCTTTTACTGATCCATCTACTCTTTTACCCATCCATCTATCCTTCCACCCATACATCCATCTATTTACCCTCATCCATCCTTCCACTCACACATCCATCCATTTACCCTTTCACTCATCAATATATGCTTTCACTAATCCATTCAGCCATTTACCCATTCCTTCACTTATTTACTAACCCATCTGTTCACATTAATTATGAGCTTAGCCTTTGCCTACTGAGTTGCAGACAGAAGAGGCCCATAAATAACTTCTCCCTCACTGTAGTTTCTAAACCAAGGGTCCCCAATACCCCTGCACATAGGCAATCTGAAAACCTGGAAGTCATAAGTAATGCATGATGCACAGTGCCAGGACGTGAGGTGACTGTGACATGGTGTTGTTTCCAGGGCTTTAAGTGGGATGAAAAACTGGGGGTCTCTCAAAGGGACATGTCTGTAATTAAGGCCGTGGTTTAAAACACCTCAACTAAAAATACGTGCTGAGCGTAATGTGCCGCCCGACTCTTATTTTGCTGTTTCTATCATTGCATCCAGTAACATTAGACCTACAACAAGCCATGACGATTGGCTTTGTCAATGTATGTTAGTTGCATAAAATAAATAAAAAAGCAGCAACTATGGCTTCGTTGTATATAATATATAAAATGCTTAAGCTCTGAAATGATGAGACTGTGTAAGAACTATAACCTCTTCTTTTTAACTTCTTTAGCCATCTTCTTTTTATGAACTGGCACATAGCAGCATGGGCATTTCTGTACATATGTTTTGTACATTTCTTCCATTTAACCCTAACAGAATACCCTTCCCTAGACCAAGGCCTGAGGAGGCCACCACATGCTGTACCAGCTCAAACTGGCCCATTGTCATTCTGTATGTGACAATCAGCCAGCATACAGAATGACAATGAGCGGGTGGGGCCGCTCTTGTGCTCCAAGGATGAGTGGGAGGCGGCCCCATCAGGGAGCTTGGGCCTCCTGCAGGGGAACAGCTCTGCTTCCTGCAAGGCCCAAAATTACAGACAAAAAGGCGTCCGTAAAAGGGATCCTCACGGACAACGGACATGAGGCCCAAATTAGGGATGGTCAGTGGAATTTATGGACGGTTGGTCACTCTAGGTCGGGTGATGGGTCCGATCGGCGGGATGATAATATCTTTAAAGATTAGCAGCGGCGAGCTCAGCTGCCTGCACTTTATTGCCAGCAAACAAATGTAACTGCTGCGCACTCCGGCTCATGCGGCGGATGGCAGGGCGGCCCTCCTATTAAAGAGTGTGTCTAACAAAACTGCCCTGATCTCACCCTCACTGACTGTCTTGGTACTAGCCATTGGACGCACTGACTCCTGACGCCGCAGTGTCTCTGGTGAATGAATCATCTCCTTATGTGACACATTGTTACAAGAGCAGCTGGAACTGCCTGCGAGCAGCTAAACCAGCCCCCAAGCCTGCCGGGAGCAGCGCGCACTGTGTTCTGCCACAGTCCATCTTTCTGTAATCTAGTGCATTAGCAGTGCTCTGGGCTTGACAGGAGGTGCTATATTAAATATGTGACTGCATTCCAGTGTGGTGATGCGGACCATCACACGGAAATGCGTTAGTCTACCGCCTGATGCTTGGTACTTGGCAGGGCTGCCTCTCGCAGATCAATAGAGCTGACTCACCATCCGCCCATCCGTGATGAGGCTGAGTTACTTCTCACAGCACCCAATTACCATCACAGAAGCAGCGTCCCGCAGCACTGCAGAGTCACTGACTGTCAGCCACACACAGGGTCACTGCCTGAGGTCTGCACCCTGGCACCGACACAGCTGTGTCTGCTGGTACATTTTTCACAGGTAGTCACAAAGGGCTACCAACAGGAGAAAAAAATAACTTTAAACTTTTTGTACTGCTACAAACCAAAGAATCAGAGTTTTCTGTTCATCATCTTTTCTCCTGCTAGGTCTTAGGAAGGTGGGAAATAAAGTAAACTAGAACGTGTAAAAAATCGAGAAAGGGAGCTTTAAAAGGATTTGAGGTCAGCCTAGATAGTGTTAAGCTAGTTACAGCTATTTATTTTTAACAGCAACATGTTTGAAGGTGGTGACAAAGATGCAAATTATTAGAGGTTTGGCACTGGTGGTGTTTTTTTCCCTATTTTCTTTCTAAACACAGATCTACAAGTAAATGAGCTCAAAGGAAAAACAGACCTGGAAATTGTAATATTCTCTTTTAACTTGCTGCATTGTTAGGCTGCTGTTTGCATAGCCAGTGGTGTTTATGTTTGAACGATGAATTCTCGTTTTTAGCATTGTATTATTGTTACCTGCATTTATCTGACCTCTTTTTCAGGTATTTTGATCCTATTACGAATTAAGATTTGAAATTAAGTTTAATATGGATGTTTTACTGTTAGCTGAAAGATTGTATTTAATTCTATTGACATATATTTCAAAATGTTTTAAATTCTAACTTTTTGTGTGCTTTTTTTTTATCATGTTATAGTTATAATCTCAAATTGAGCAACAAGTTAAATAAATGCAAAGAAAAAAACAGACCTGGCAATTTTAGTATTCTTTTTACCTGCTTGTGATCCAGTGTCACTCAAAAAGTCACACATAGGCAGACTGAACAGACACAAATGTCCCATACATGCACACTGAAACTTTGGCAGACATGCCTGCTGTCGAAGCGAGGGTGCTGTGCTAGCCTGCTAGGACTATAGCTTCTCATGTAAAGTTTAGCATGCATTTTGCTGCTGTCATCACTTTAGTTCTTGAGAGCCACTTTTTGATTTATTGCATCCCCGGTGTGCTTGGTCCTCAGTAAGCAGGTTAGTTTGACTGAGACTGTATCTGCCTGGCAGCTCTCACTGCCATGATTCTTCTTTGCTGTCAATTGCCAGTGATTAGGTGCTGGAATTACCAACAAAGCTGCCTGTTGCTATGGCTCCAGGAGTCCCTTCTCTTCCCCAAAAAGATAATTAAGGGAATGTTATGACTGCATGCAAAGAGTGATAGATGAGAAAGGGGCCTGCAGTCTGTTATTTTAGGGGATTGGATTGTGCCTGAGAGAATCTTTAAATTTTGATTGTTTTTGTGCTGATGTTAGACCTGGGGACTCCTCAGTGGGCTACAAACCCTGCGCGCCATAGACACCACTGTACTAGCAGTGGCTGTAAGCCATTGAAGCTGAGAATGCATTTGATAATAATGCGTCGCAAAACAATGGAGTGGTGGAGGACTGGGGAAGAGTCAATTCACACGGTAATGGTCCTTTCTGGCAGTCGAAAGCGGCTGCCACAAGCAATAATTTTGTTTCTTTAGTCTTCCAACTCACACAAGGACCAACACAAGGGTGCCACTATACCACCTCTTTTCACAATATCCTAGGCATGTATTTTATGGAATCCAAAACATTAAATTTAGAGGCAATAGGGAAGCAAATTCCGGGCATGTGCAATCACACCTTTCCTTTGCTTTCTATGTCATGTTAGTTGAGTGCTTCTCAAAACAATATTTTCTTTTACTGTGGTATCATGGCAAAGGATAAATAAAAAACAGATTTGCGATTATGCCCAGGAGTGAAGAGACCTGCCGCCACAATATATGTTATAAAAGAAACAGTGGTCCTTGGAAAGAGAAAGAATGCATTTAAGATAAATATAGTACAGAATCGAAACTATATTGTATTTTGGGATGTCCAGCCGGACAACCCTATTTAATTCTTAGATGAAAGAATAACAATTACAATGACATACTAATGGTGGGACACAGTCCTGTATCCTATGGGGAAAAAATGAAGAGACAATACATATAAAACAATTACATACAAAGGGGCATTTCAGGCAAGACGTAATGAGCTTTGTTACAGATCCAATGTAAAAGCTTTTAGAGTAACAGCAATTGCACTTTTTTAACACACTGGCTTAATGTGCAAGTTGATATATGTATCAGATTCAGGAGATAGTTGACCACTGTATGTAGAGTTGTGTATGAGACACAGGGTTTTAAATTCGACAGTAAACCAGTGGAAAGACTATTGAGCAGGCAGGATTCATTCTGTTCCTTTCCAGTCCACTTAGCTCCACACTCTCTGGAGTTTGCTCAATGTACCAGCAGTGATGCTTAGCTGGATGCAAGGGGAGGAGCCCATACAGAAGAGGGTTACTGCGGGTCCCAAAATGACCCAATGTGGGAGCAGATATAAGATCCACTGAAAGGATGCAGATGAAAGAATGCAGATTTGGTCACATTATTTACATATGAGATGAAAGGCAGTTCATCAGTCAATGGAGCTCCAAGGCTATGAGCGAGACACGAGTGTTAGAACTTTAAGTTTCCTCTGGCTTTAAGTGACATCCAAATGAGTAGCTTTTTTAGATGACTTCATTTATACCTATCTTATGCTTCCCCTCCTTGTATACTATTGACTGAACCTTCTACTTATCTGCCATTCTCTTTATGCACTACGTTTCCTGTCCATTTGCCTTATTTCTATTATGTTCTTCTGCAATTGCCCACAATTTACTCCATAGATTAAAGCCTCTGCTTTCTTTTGAAACGGGTTTACCATATCCCTGCCAGCTACCAGTACCTGTTCTTTTCTAGCCCATCTATTCCTCCCGCAATCAGTTGCATGAACTTACTTAACCCTTATTAAGGATGACCTCTGACTCCTATTAATTAACTTGCCGCTAAGAAACTAAAGTAAATTCATGAGATGGTTACCCGAGAGTGCAAGACTAAACCAAATAACCAATAACCGCTGGATTAACCACTAATAGTGGGTTCCAAAGTAGCATGCTGCTCGCGGTAAAGCACTACAGCATCTTAACAAGGGTAGTAAGTGCTGTATGAATGCACACACAATACAATAAAATTAGGGGATACATGAAAAAGAAGGGGAACTCTATGGGTCAGTAGGGGTGTGCAAGATTTGAATTATGCAAGAGTAATTGGACTCAGTTTGGTAATTTTGTATTACTTTTGTGATGCAAAATTAGCAACAATTACGCCCGCTCCCCTAAGGGCAAAAATGGCAACTGCAAGAGCACCGGAACAGAGTGCGAGCAGCCGCTGCTCTTCATGTTCTGTTGCATTTTGTGCTATGTTTTTTTAGTGCAAAATGCATTCTCTGGTTCATGATGGGCACAAGGATGCTTTTGCTATAAGAAAATAATGCTAAATGCTCGCATAATTCGGAGTAATCTCCATAATTTTGCTATCGTTTCATGTAATTACGCTACAGCAAATTATAAAAGTTCCACACACACCTAGTAATAAAAGCACCACAAACAATGGCTGCTCGCGTTCTGTTGTTTCTTTGGGTGCAGGATACATTTTTACTGGCAATGGGTGGTTTTGAGATAAAAGCATAAAGCAAAATTCCTGAAATTATTCAAATTACATCTCCATAAGTTGAATTTCAAGCAGGCCTAGTGGACATGATCAATGTTCATTGGACCGATAGATCTTGATCTGGACCTGTGAAGATCACGCTCATTTTGAAGAGATCGAGAGCAGCGGAGTGAAGAATAAGAAAGGAATGAATGGTGAGCGGTTCCTCATCTAAAGGAGATACAATTGCATGATATGACAAGACAGTGCACATGAGCCTCAACATTTCTTGTCAACAAAAGACTGCTAGTTTTATGACAGCTGGAGCAGGACGGGGCAGGCGACCTAGGGGACAAGGCTTCCATGATTGACGAGGGCGGGCGGGGTACGTCGAACCCTTGGGATTCCCATTTGCTGCCCATTGAGGGTGAGCTTGGTTTATCAAGCTTCAGGCAGTGTTGAGGTTGTGAGTAAAGAGTGAAGATGGAAGCATTGACTGTGTTGTTATATGTAATTAATGCTGAACTTTGAAACTCTTGATAACTTGAATTAGTTTTCTCAAGCATGAGTTTAAAAGGGGTGACACTGAGAGCCTCTGAAGTCAAGGGGCTGGTTTTGAAGAAAGAATGGCCTCACTATCAGCTGGTGTGATTGGTGTTACTGGCAAATTTCAGCTGTCCCAGAACAAGTTGAATACCAGTGAACCAGTCAATTAGCCTGTTACTTAGAGGGGTGTCGTTAACTGTATAAAAGGGCAAAGATGAATCTAAATGACTGGATTGCCTTTGTCCATCCCTAGTACCATTGAATCCTAGTTAACTAGAGGAGCAGATTTGCTGCTCCGTCGCAGTCTTATATCGCCCAGTCAGTTGTCCAAGGGTTGGGTGTGCTGGATCCAGGTCTGCAGTTCTTTACAGGATAGATCAATCCCCACGGATATACAACTTCTCCTACTCTACATTCATCGATCTTATTTGAAGAAAGTGCAAAATTAGCCCAAACATGTCAAATCACTCATTATTTTGGAAGAAAACCATATTGAAGCTTAAGTTTTGAAGACACTTTTAGTAAACTTTGCAACTGATGTGCAGAATTCGCTTAGGCCAGTTTCACGTGGTTTTAAGTACAATTTAGCCCATCCACAGGAGAAATGCAACTGGGGATGATGAGTCAAAAGAATTTTTCAATGAGGTCATCCTCAGTATGTTTAAGGAAGTCCATGAGTTGGGCCTTTTAGAACATTATTTTTACATTTTGAGGTGGCATTTTTGCTGCAGCAGTTTTTAGGCTGCCCGCGCGTTATTTGGCTGTCAGTAGGTGGGTGGTTTGCCCACCTTTCTGATCTTGCGTTAGCAGGAAAGCACGTTCGGATAGTGTTAGGAAGAGCTTCTGTTGTTACCACTAAATCATGTGCAGGAGTTTCCTCAAATATCCGAGATTTCCATTGTTAATAGTGAGTGTACTGCCTCCATTAAAATCACATGCAGGGTGAGACAAGGGTGCGTGCTGGCCCCTTTTCTTTTTTGTTTATATATTAATGATCTCCATAGTATTGTATCTCTTGCCGAGATAGATACACCCAGGGTTGGACCAAGGATACTTCCTGCTCTGTTATTTGTGGATGATTGTGTCCTTCTCTTGGGAACTGGTGTGGGTCTGCAAAAGTTGTTGGATAGATTTGTCTTATTTATGAGTAATCTGGGCTTAATGACGAACATAGCCAAGCCACATACCAAGGTCGGCGGAGGATCTTCTTCTAATTTGAGACCCCATTCCAATAATAGCAACAAACTTACAACAGCTCCAACTTTCACATACTTGGGTGTTCCGTTTGATAGCAAAGGCCCTTTTTAATGGTCTTATGCTGTGTATTCTTTTATGGTTTTATTAACCGAATAAAGATCATTTTGACTTTGAGACTCCTGCATTGATCTAGCATGAAGGTTGAAGATGAATTATTTTTTTCATCTGGGCATGCTCCCTGATCAGAATGACAAAGGTGAGAAGGTAGTAATCAGATTAAGCGACTGCTGCCATCTTGAGGTGGTTGATTTCCAGATCTTAAGTGGGAATCTAGTTAAACCAATGTACTTTGCTCTGTGTGGAGTCAGTGGAGTGAAAGAAGAAGCACTATAATTTGAAGGGTTCTGTGTCTGTGTGCTCAAAAGAGTTTTGGGGTCATCAGCCCAGACAATAAAGGCACTAATCAAGAGAATCTTTCTGTTCTATAATTGTACTTTAGATGGTCTGAGCATCGGATGGACATGCAGTGCCTCCCTGATGGATGATGATGGGGAAAATCTTATCTAGTATGTATTCAGTGGTGACATCCTAACAGACAGTGATCTTTTTAGATTGTGAGATCTGGAAGTCTGAAGGCATGTGACAGTAATGCTCCACCTTGTTTTGCAGGTCTATTCTTGCGGAATCCATGTGAATATGGATGGAGCATGTCTATTTATCATGCTGGAGTTCCAAAGGGTGAATCGTGCCTCAATTTTTCCAAGGATCTTAAGATTGTGTAAGAAGAGAATCCTGCTGATATCCGTCACTTTGTTGCCTATGCATCCAGTACTGATGTGGGCACAGTGGGGGAGCAATGGGGAAGCCAGACCACTTAACCCTTGGAAGGAAAATGGGAGCAAACAGATGTGATGTGGGGACACCACAGAACCAAGTCCAAAACAGGTTTACTGTTCATGGAGAAGAAGATATTTTCATGGAGGAATGCTTCTTCTAGGACTTTCTATTTTGAGTTGATGTTAAAGTTGCAGATATTGTCATGATCAGTGTGACACTTCTAATTCAGTTAGTCTGTTTTCATCCCTTGTCTGCTGTTAGCTTTCTTTATCTCTAATATAAAGTATGAAGTTGCTAGAGCACTCTGTAGGCTGACATATGTTTGTTTATGTTAATGGATGCGGCCTTTACAATATGCCCCTTATATTGTAAGCTGATTGGTTACAAATTCAGAGGCTAAATATCACATGTGGATAGAGCTGATTTATTTGCAACATGCTAGTTTGGTCTTGCAGTAGTCTTAGGGCCTGATTTAGATCTAGGCGGATGGGTTAATCTTTCTCAACGGTGAAGGATATCCCGTCAGCCGAAATATAAATCACAATGTATTCTATGGGATTTATATTTTGGCGGACAAGATACCGTTGTGACAGAGAAACCCGTCCGCCGAGATCTAAATCAGGTCCTTAGTGTCTCAACCCCTATTAAATTTGGAATACATGAGATAAAATTACTCGTCAAATAGTATCTAAACCCCAGAATTTGACCATTGATTACGAGAGGCCTTCAGACTAGAATTATTGCTAGAGGTCAGGCCAGATTGACGAGCCAGCTACTCTCAGATAGGGAGTTGATTTCTGAAGCTGTGCAGAAGGTGTCCTTCATCAAGAGCACATGTTTCATTTTCTCTGAAGAACTCTGATAAAGAACAGCTGAAACAAGCCATTCAAAGGTCTGATGTGCTGTCTATCCTAAGAAGCTTGAAAGGCAGGTTTTGCTGTTTAATGCTTTAGCTAAGATTTCACAAGTGCATATGAATAGTTTTAAGGTGTGAGGGTGTTTGAAATGCACTACAAATGATAAAAATGTTTATCTTGTTTTCGCTGACCATTTTGTTTACAGTTTTTATTTATGCATTCTGTGTGGTTACGGTCCCATTATATGCACTAGAGTAGGATTTTAAAATACACATTTTAAATTACATGTTCCAGATTCTTAATGCTATCCTTGAGTGTGCTATTCGTAAATGAAATATTGTTTGGATTGCCACTCTGCTCCTGAATTCATCTAACATTTCTGATAGTTACTATAAAACAATACCTGCTCTGCATTGCTCACTGAAGTATACAACAAAGTGATGTATGAATGCTTCAATTAATCTCAGCCTCTGGTAACTACTTGGGATCGCATCCCAAACTCCACTCTTATTTTGCACACCATACCACCTCAGATTGGACCCAGACATATGCAAATCAGTCTTGACCCTGCTCCAATGGAAATAGTCCAGCCCAAACTGCCAGGCCAGGTTCTCTGGCAACCAGAATTCAAGCAACCCAGGGCAGGTTTTCACCCTAGTTAGGGCTCATCAGCCAGCTATAGCATGATTCCAGTTACACAGTGTGCATGGCCCCATGTCTTTGCATACCTGTCCCACCTAGGGTGACACACTTAAGTATACTAAAAAGCAATGGATGTAATGCCTAAATTATCGCAGTCACTGGTAATTAGGTGGACCACATTTAATTTCCTTATTATTTTGCACACTATGCCACCTCAATTTGGACACAATCATATGCTAATCAGCCTTGATTATGCTCTGATGGATCGATAGGGATGTGGCCCCAAGCAATTGCCAGTGCCTGAGATTATTTCAAGCATTTCATCCATCACCTTGTTGTTGTTGCTCAGCATTTGTCAGCAGGCTTGTGTTAGGGGCAAAGTCCAACTGGCTTTCTAATTCAAGGTTGGTGCATTGAGTCAGTGCACGAGAGGGTTGGACATCTGACCCCTGAATCTTTGGGGACCCACACATTTTGTATCAGTATGGGATGCCACAAACTTTATTTTATGTGAGTTGTAAACCCTAGTCTATTGATGACATGGTGTAATAATTAGGCAAAGGGTGAGTGAGCTAAGGTTGAACAGCTGAAATGGATGGTTAGAGGTGACCAAATTATTTTAATATGAAAGTGATGCGAGAATAACAAAATATTCAATCGTAATGCAGATAAGGTTGGTCAGTGGGTGGTCCCTGCTCTCTAGTCTGGAACATCGGAATTCGAACTTGGCTGCATGAATGAGAAATGCTCCACTGTGGCAATGCTCTTCCATCTGAGTCTTGAGGGAGACTTCCTGGGACCAAGAGATCCATAATAACCCTCTTTAGCCATAAGGCCACAAAGATGTGACATGATTTGCCACTGTCACTGCCAGTTTTATCTTGGAGCGAAAGAGGGCCCTTGAAATACATATCCACTCTCAATTCCTTTTCCTTTCGCACTTTAAAACTGTTTTCAAACTAGAAAAATGTAGCAAATCTTGAAATATATTTGTACCTCGTTCCTGCCATCAATAAATTCACTCTATCCCCGCGTATGCCACCCACCACTTCCGCCCATCAACATTGAAATTCCTCTCCTGCAACAAATGTAATTAACTGTTAAAAAATGTCTACTTTTCCTGAGATGTGTGCTCATCTTCCCTAAGCTTTACGTCAAACAATACCACTTACCTGTTTCTATGGAATGCCCACCACTGCCCTCCAGGCATTGGGCTAATGCTATATTAAATAAAATAAATTATGTATCCATATACAAATAATATTTAATACAAGTAGGAGAGGCGTCGCAAAATGTCGTCCAACCAGTGCCCATCTGTTGCTGTCCATTTAAGGTGTATGTCATTGATTAATTACTTCATCAAGTAATTGACATGCTGTTTAATGAACCCCTAGCGCGTGCCTGTACGCAGCTGCCACAACATGCTCTTAGATTGCAGTGTGGGCAGAGTCACAGCACAGCAGTGACAAGTGCAGGGATTCCTACCAGCGATGTTTACCAATAACTCTCCATGCAGAATTCATATTTATCAGGTACATTAGGATGATAATAGTGACGTGGAGGCTCTTCAAGTGTCTGCTTTTTATGACCTCCTTTATGACTTAACAGCATTCGCTGTGAATCCTTAGACCTTAGACTTTTTTCTATTTTCAAACTAACCAGACACTTGTCTGCACAGACAAAGAAGTGGAAACCAGACTTCTCTGCTTGCTGTATTGTTCCCCTCTCTCCTCTCCTTAGGAGCAGAAGCCAATGCTGGCACATGAGAGGAGCCAGCGAAAGTTGGCATTGAGAGCCAGGAGGGCATCGGAGTCCAGTGACCATGGTATCCGCGATACTGAGGTACCCAGGAGGGGTCATTATAAAACTGACGGTCCCAAAGTACCTAGTTATGTGGTTGGGGATGAAATTGATAAATTAATTGGTGCTTATGATGTTGCCCTGCAAATGCACAACATAAAGACGAGCTTTTGGGTGGAAACTTTAGAAGCGTAAACCCTATTGTGGGTTTAGGGAGACAATCTGAAAGCAGTACCAAACCATGAAGGTTGTGTTCGTTAGCAAGTTTGGTCTCACTCATGTGAATTATCACCTGAAGTTTAGGAACACCCCAAAGCAGTCATAGTAGCCTGTGGAGGATTGTATGGATGTGTCGTTGAAGGCACTGGAAGGCTGGGTGAAGGGCAGCGGAGTAAGTGACCGCAAATGGGCTGTATAATTTGTTTATGCAAGAACAGATTATGATTCATTGTTTTACAGAGTTCCCCAGAAAAAAATTGATTCCAAATTCCCTGATCACTTGGGGAAGAATCTAACTTCTGGCTCAGCACCAGAATGTTGAAGAGGGTGTCGGAGTGACCAAAAGAAGGGTGAGTCAGGCACCTCAGCAGAAGGCTAAAACTTAGAACGTCTTAGGGTTCATCTGGAATGGTGAAAGACTCCCAACACACTTTGAGGAAGCAGGAAGGTGGGAGCAAAGAGGGAAAGAAGCATTTTGAGAAGAGAATATGCTTTGACTGCCATCAGCCAGTTCACAGAACGGGGGATTCCTCATGCCCCAGGAAGGCACTCACAATGAGGCACTCTGCAGGGATGGCTATTGTGGAGTAGGTGGAAAGTGGTTCCCTGGTGAAAAGGGAAGAGCCTGCATTTGTGTCCTTTATTGTGGAGGTGGACCCAGAAGGCAAGCTGGTGATGCTGGAGAGTTGTAGGGTGTAATTCCTGGGTTGTAGAATGCACTTTCACGGTGCTCGGTGGGACTCCTGTGACAGTTGTGAAAAAATGGCTGATCTCGCAAGAACAGCATCAGCAGGACTAGGCCTGCAGGGAAAAGAATGTCCATGGAGGTTTGGGAGATATGACAAACCTGTGGTCACTTTACAGTGGAGGGGGATAGTCGCTCAGAGCAAGGTAGAAGTAGGTCTCCGCTTCTATATGGACTGCGGGCCATATTTACATGGAAGTAACGCAGCACAGTGCAGCAAGCCATTTGGCCGTGCCACGCTGCGTTACTTCCGAAGCAAAGGGATACGTCATATTAACAACAATATGATGTCTTCGTGAGCTCTCCCCTGCACTGACGTATAATTGTATGCCAAGGTACCTGCGTTGGGAGAATTTTTTTGTGCAGGATGTAGCACGCATAGCAAGAGGAAAAAACAAGGAGAAATAAAGGTATTTCTCCTCGTTGCACTATCTTACGCCTCCCCTGGGAGGCCTGGGATTCTGACGCATTCCCAGGTTTATGAAACGTTGTAAATCTTGGAATGCAGCAGAATCCATGGGTATTGCGCGGGAACACCCACAGCAACACCCATGGAACGCCCCAATCATGCAAAGTGCTGCGTGAAAAGGGGCTGTATTTACAAGGACACTAAAAGCCACGCAGGGTGGCTTTATGTGTCCTTGTAAATATGGAGTACCACACTGCGCCGCCGGTACGTGACAAAAAGTGATACACCTGCAGCACAAGGGGCTTGAAAATATGCCCCTGGATACTTAACAGTGAATTACAGCAAGTGTGAAGCAGGGTCTAGTTTTTACCATATAGTGCTCCAGGCCCATTCTGTACACATCTGAAGCATAAGAGTCTCAATTGTCCCTGCCAGCCCACAGACAGGGTTGTGTTAAAATTGTCCACACTACATTGAGCGTCTAGGAGGCAGTAGGCCCCTTGCTCTCCTGTATACTCAGATGTACAACTTTCTGAACATCAAGATGTAGCAATAACAGGATGTGTCTGTCATTTAGAAGAACAAAATTGGCCAAGAGTAGGAGTGGGGGCCAACTGGGCCAACTGGGACTTTCCGCAGCTTTAGAAATTACAAGTGGCCTCACACCTTTTGTATTCTTCTGCTTTCTTAAAAAGTTTCCGAGAAGTGATGCAAATCATTTTCGATAAATGTTCAATTTCATTATGATTAATGGTCAAACATCAAGTGACCTTTTGGTAAACTTTTGTAATGTAAGTGTCAGTTCTGTGTTCCTAATATTTCCGAGAAGTGACCAAAGTGCGTCATATTCTGCGGTCAAAGCACCTGCTAATGTCGTGAGTCTGTGGTCAATAGTTCCTCATTAAAAGAGAATAAATGATCTGCTCTTAAGTCCATTCGACGGTCTACCTCGCACAAATGAACTCTTGGGTCATGATGTGTGTGTGTGCCCCCTCAGCCATCTTCTCTAACATCTTCTCTAGCATCTTTGGCTGAGGCTATAATGCTTATTATATTTTGAAATTGTCTCTTTCTCTCTCCTCTGCATTGCCGTGATTTCTAAACTTACAAAACTTGCATGATTTACTTTTTCATCTAGCAAGGTCTCTCTGAAACTTGTTATCTTCTAGGTTACAAAATAATATTTTTGATTAACAATGTGTCTTTGACATTCATTGTTTAAACTTGTTTTTCGAATAAAGTGCCACTCTGAGTAAGTTCCTGCATTTCACACATGTGTCTTATTATTATAGATAGCACATTTATAGGGTGAAAAGATCACCCTGCAACAAGTGGGACGAGAACAAGTCGGTGAGAGCATCCAGATTGCCCCACCGCAGGTTGTTTAGGGTACTAGCCCTATGATAAGGGTGTAAACACTCAAGAGAAAAGCAATGGGTAGGAGACAGGTGTCAGCTGCAGTTACAAGAGCTGTGGGCTAGGGGTTTTCTTCTCCGATGGAAGAGAACTGAAAGACTGGTACTGCTGAGGCCACCTCTGTCTTTGAGGTGCTGTCTTCGCTGTCTGTGCTCTCAGAGTTGTGACAGAACACTTGGGGCTAGAAAGACCCTTGCAAGGCCCCAGCAGAATGTGTCACCCATGACGTTTGATGTGTGTTCGGCACTAACAGGCAAGTATTCCGCCTTAGAGTAAGGACCCTGAGCTTAAAGGCCAATGTCAGCGTGTTGCCCCTGAGTTGGTAGATGTGCAAGTGGAAGGAGGGTGTCCCCCCACTCTGGAAGCTCAGACCTCTGGAAGCAGTAGAAAGCCTGAGAATTCTCAGGGTGGGTCCTTAACCATTGACTCAGGGACTGGAAAGTTTGAAAAAGGAGGGAATTCCTGGCACCACATGTATTACTCTAACAGGAAACTTTCAGGGATCCTTGAATGGCTCGATAGTGCCAGACAAGAAGGAAGTCTTAGCCCTGTACCTAACTCTGGCTTGGAATGCCTGGCACTGGGACTCAATGTTTCCTAGGACTGAGTGTGTTGAAAGGGCCTGGACTGCGCCCAGATACGCCAAGGGATACATAGATGACCACCTGTCATCCCACAAACTAGATGAGAAGCCTACCCAAGGCACTGAATTTGAGCTTTCACCTAGGAGTGGATGGCTAGTGGTCAGGTGCACTAAAATGATAACTGTCAGCTATCTTCACTTGTTGGTTGCCTTGTGGAAAATCTGATCATAAGTCGGGGACGAGAACTGAAAGAGGAGGCAGAATTTGCCACATAACATGGTTGGCCTGGTGATACTGTTTGCATACAGAGCTGCACTTGCAAGTGTGCTAGGTTTAGTCATCTCACAGGTGAGGTCTTCAGATGAGGAGAAGGTTTATCCATGGAGAAGGTTATTGGCTGAGGCAGAACTTTCAAGATGGCAACTCAGAGGAGCAAAGGACGGACAAGTGTCACTATAGAGGTGTTAAATTGTCCTTGTTTCATTGCCCTAGCAGGGAGGTTGACCAAAGGATTAATTAGTCTACCTTAGCTTTGGGCTGGAAATTCACCTTTTCTGCATGGTTACCACACATTCTTTACCTTTTCATGGATTCTATTTTTGCTGGTATTAATAATATGTGCCTGTGATACTCCAGTTTAGTGCCACAGAGCATGTGCCCTGGCCCTAAAATGGTACTGTTAAAATGTGTCTCACCTAACTGCCCTATTTCACTTTCTAATAAGGCCAAAGTAGATGGTGCAGACAATGCACCAATGGCACGGGAGGTAAATGTCATGTGTGAGCTGCAGTATTCATTTACACCACTAGCATATATGACAGTACTAAATGGCTGTTGGGTGCTTGGCCTGGGTTACAGTTTAAAGGCATTACCGTAACACATCGCAAGGACCAATGGCCTTGGCCATACAGCTAAACTTAATTTTATACACTATTAAGTAATTCCTTAAGCATGCTTTGTAAATGCATCACTACTCTAGAGCTGGAATACACTTCCTTGGCCGGAAGTGTTAACAATATTTTCATCGAACATAGTAGCTGGCTTCAGAGGCCAGAAAGGATAAGGAGTATGTCACCTACTTGCCACTTAGCAGGGATAAGCAATCAGAGAGGGGTGCAGGACAGCTCGCAGTACAAAAGACAGCCTTACCGGTTCTTCATTTCAGTTTGACTTGCCAGTGAGGGCTTTTCCTACTCAACCCTAGGACCCTGATAGCCAACCTTGCTCCAGTAACAGTGGGGAGAGAATAAATGTTTGTCTTTCCAGGTGGATGGAGAGTTCATCTAAATAGAAAAGTGTCTGGAAAGCTGAAGAGACTCCTGTTTGGTGCCAGGAGGGTCCTGTCATGGGACCTACACCTCTCAAACAAGGCTCTAATTATCGAACTGTGTTCTGACATTTCCATGACGTGTCTAAGACTCCTAAGGCCAAAAAAAATGAAAGCGATTCAGGATATGTCAGTACTGGAAATATGTTTTTACACAGATTATGTTTAACTACTCAAAAGCATAAACATATTTATACAGTTTATTGAATAGACAAAATCGGAGGCCCTCCTTTATTTTCTTGTGTTTATTGTTTTTATGGAGTTAGTGTATGGCGTACAGTCAACATCTGTTTCGCCCCCTAGTGGTGTGCAGGCTTGGGGCTTTTTCAAATTAGCCAAAACATTTCGGGGCTCATTTATGAGCCCCTGCGTCACTTTTGCGCCACCGGTGTGTCACTTTTTGTGACGCACCAGTGGCGTAAAACATGCGCCATGATGCGCCATATTTACAAAGTGACGCATCTACCTAGATGCGTCACTTTGTAAACCCCTGCGCTACATTATACCTGCATCAGGTATAATGTATGCAGGGTGGGCGTTCCCACGTACGTAAGCATCGTAGAAGTGACGCAGTGAAATCTACGAGATTTCACTGCGCCACTTCTAGGGTGCAAATGCGTCAATATCTTGCGCCTGCCTCACAGCAGGCGTAAGACTGACGCAGGCCCTTTCACATGGGGCTTGCCCCATGTGAAAGGACACATTGCTGGAGTTGCGTCACTTTTGTGACACACTCCAGCAATGCGTCACTTTTGCGCCTACAGATACGTCAGAAATACTGACGTATCTGTGACTCCTTGCGACATGATGCGTCATACTGTAAATATGACGCATCACTGGAGTCGCAGGGAGGGCGCAGTGAAAAGTGACGCATCACTGTTTTCACGCAGTGATGCATCACTTTTCATAAATGAGGCCCTCCATTTCCAGGTCTGTTCAGGTTGTCTGCATACTCCAGAAATTCTGACCAGTCCTTAATGAGTCAAAAAGTTTTACTGTAGAGGAAAAGCGCCAGGAGGGGATGGTGTTATGAAGAAACGATCAGTTAGAGGTTCAAAGTCATGTCAAAGAGGCTGTTAAGGAACATCTGTCAATCCGCACCTGTGGTAGGTCGAGTTCTCCACCTGCCACTGCTCCCTGAACAGCCCTTCAATAACACATTTTCTACTGCCTTGAAAAAGCCCTAGGCCTGCGTGCACTCGCTACCTCCACTGAAACGATAAAAAGAAAATAAAGACAAGGAAATGTAAGAGCGCTTCTGACATCTATTCAAGAAACTGTATAAATATGTTTATGCTCTTGATTAGTCAAACTTTACGCCACACTCATTCCTTCCTCCCAACTGATCGCTTTTACTTTTTATCCAACTCGGATTGCTAAAAAACCCCATAAAAAACAAGGCCATGCGTGTCATTTCGTAGGCACGGTATGCTTAGTGTATGCTTCTAGAAAATGATGCAGCCAGCTGTGTAGGCTCTTTTCCTTTTTATTAGCCATGCTGCACAGCATCGTGGATGCTGGCATAGCCAACAGGTCCCCAAAGCAGGACTCTTTGGTTTTGCTCCACCTTATTAGTTTCTGGTGATGATCGTTGATTACTGTCCTTTACATGTGCTGGAACCTTTATATTTTCCACCCCCTCCTGTCTACAGAATCTATTCACTGTCTATTCCCCTCATAGGTCACTGTGATTTTCCGACTCTTATTTCTTACTCCCCTCTAGATTTCATTTGACTGGAGGAGGAGGTTGCTCTGCCAGTGTTGGGAGTTAAGTTATGAACCAAGTCCCACTGCATGGACGTCATATAATGGTCATCGAGGGACACAGCTGTGACCCCCTGGATTGCTTCTTGCGACCCTGGCACTTCCTTTGCAATGCTCAGCATACCTTCCATCATCTTTTTGTATTGCAACTTCCTTTGCAACCCCTGACCTCAATCGTGGCAAAATTGGTGCCAAGAACACAGGGGCTCCTCCGCATGCCTTATTTCCAGCCTGTTTTCTTTATAACAATAGTGACTACTATTTAGTTATTCACTATTGGTGTAACAAAAAATGGAGCTCACTTATCTGATACTGGTAAGTAAAAATGTTTTTTAGTGTATAAAGTGTGCACTTGCGGGTGAGAGTGTGTTTATTTTAGATAAGCGTGTGTGTATGTGTGAGCATTTGTTTCAATGTGTAGGCATCTGTATGTGAGTGAAAGTGAGTCAGCCAGTGACAGGTTGAGGGATAGTGTAGTGAAGATCGTTATCTATATATGTACAATGCTAAGTTAGCACAACCGCGTTAGATGTTAGAAGGCCATCTTGCCGCTTTTGCTGCTTTTGCACACGACACTGTAGTCACATGTTATTAGAATTGAGAAATGCTTGCTCGACTTTGCTTCACATGAGAACTGGTCTGTACACAGTGTAAAGAAACAGTCTGGGTCGCTAGACGGTGCATGTTGTTGAGTTCAGGTTGATCGGCCCACTAGTTTAGCCATAACACGCACGCAGCTGCAAATACCTGAAAGTCGAGTGCTTTTAATATTGCAGTGTTACATGTTTTCATTACATTCAGAAGAAGAGCTTTCCCAGGAGCAGAGCATAGCTGATCCTGTGATGTGATCTCACTGAGCTGATCTTTATGGTATGGGGTTCCCCATTCAAGCCTAGAGACCTTTTACTAGTCTAATAATAATACTATTAGTTTGCTCGAGAAAGGAAGGGGGTTTAGATCTTCTGTCATTTTAGTATGATTACTCCTTTCATTTTCTATGGTATTGTAACTATGCTGATGGTTTTGATTTTAATCGTTTGTCTGCTTATGTTAGCCAAACTGCTGCATCTTAGGACACGAGGTTTAGAAAATAAACTCTTTAAACTTTTACCGTGTCTCTGTTTATTCTGTTGTGGACTGATATGAGAATAATTACGAAAAGGTATTTCTGATTCCCACCATTCCTGAGAAATATACAAACTGGCACATGCATCAACAATGCCATTTGCGATTCCTTAATAGCGAAAAATAAGGATTCGCTAATAAGGAATAGCAAAAGGCTATGCATGTAGAAATCGCTTACAAAATAGCGATTTCTAAACATTCCTTAATTGCGACTCGCAAATTGCGAGTCGCAATTAAGGAATACCTCCCCATTGATTCCTATGGGCCTGGAGGCCCATAGGAATGAATGGGAGGACTTTCTCAATTTGCTAATCTCAATTAGAGAATCACAAATTGCTCATGCTATTTCAAGGGTGCCAGGGCGTCAAAAAGACACCCTGTTGCACCCCTGAAATCTGCATATGAATACATCTTGCACACACACATGCCCCAAGGGCATGTGTGTGTGTAAAATGGAACTTTGAAAAATGCACTTTAGTGCATTTTTCAAAGTTTTTGCAAATTACCATGAAGTTCAACTTCATGGTAATTTGCTCCCCCTATTAGCGAAATTGCTAATTTTTAAACTTTCATGCATTGCATTTAAGGAATCTCAATTTGGGATTTCTTAAATGCAATCGCAATTTAAGGAATCACTATTTAGAGATTCCTTAAATAGCGATTTTTGCATTTGGGATGATGCATCCCAAATGCAAAAATACCGGTCGCAAAGGGGCAGATTCTGCTAATCTGCCTGTTTGCGAGCAGTTTTCTCGTTGATGCATGTGGCCCTAAGTCGCTTGTTCTGGGTTGTCTATACATTGGGACCGCCGAGCTAAACCTCGGATAACGAATGGGACACTGATGCTGGCCGGATAAGGGGTTCTGGGTTCTGAGGTGAGTTTTTGGTACACCACAATTCACTGAGGGCCTGGGTTCCTGCGCATAGTTCTGTGCATAAGCAGAATCCCTGCAACAATAGATTGTGTGAGATTGAGGCCCAAATTTACTATTCTTTGCCACAAGACAGCTCTTTACCAAAGATGCTGCTCTTTCTTGCGGCTGAGGGAGAAACCACTCACCATATTTTTTAAGTTATGATGCATTGTTTCTCTCCCTGTGTGCTGGTGGACTTTTGGGAGCTACCAAACGAAAAAAGGTTGAAAACAGGAGGGTCCTAGGGAAATTTTAGAGACCACACAGGATTTATTCCCCAGCAGTTACTTGCAAAACAGTACGAAATCCTTGGGTCTAATCAACAAAATGATCTGAGTGTGTGGCGAACCACTACTGGATAATTGTGGTAATATCAACACAGAACCAAAGGCTACACGCCACAGCACTAGCTGTGGGCATTTCCTTTTTAAGGACGAAATCCCTCACTCACCACAGGTGACATGCTTCATCATATGGGATTCTCCTCTCAAAGGAAACCCTAGTTCATTTGAGGGCTACAACCCCCTCTCTGAGAGGGAGGAGCTCAGGGATGTTTTAGACTTTGGTAGGATGTACTAAATCCACATATGAAGAGAAAGCTGTGTGAGTGAAGGCGCAGCACAAAGAAAAAGTAATGTGAGAATTGTGAAATTAAGACTAGCTAGGGGGCGTAAAATAATAAAATTTATTCAGATACACCCACTGCCAGGATTAAAAATAGTGCACCAGTGGTATGGATTTGAACTGCATTGGTAAGATGAAAAATAATGGTCAACATGTTTCAGCCATAGAACCCAATCGTGGGCGAGGCTTTCATCAGGACCTATATTGGTGCTGCTTCGTAAGGTGTATAGGTGATACAACAGAAAAGGATACAAGAACAGACACTGTCCTGAGTACATCTGTTCAGTGGGAAGAGTTACCCGCAACTGCTGGGTAAACAATCCCACCTCAACCTGGCGACCGCTCAGGAAGGGGGTACCGCTCTATTCGTCAGTTACCCATGTCCAATTGAGCATGTGACCGGACACATTTGTGGATCATTAGAATGCATTGCAATTACAGCCCCTAAAGGCATCACAGATGAAATCACAGGATTGCGCATATACAGCAAGCCACCCTAGCAGGCATGTCTGGCAACATAACCCCACTTTGCTTATGACATCACCTTACACAGGAACTTCACATTACACATGTGACTTTCAGTCCCTCTAAAAGAAATAACGTTAGTAAATGCATTTCTAGTGCAATTACCCCTTTGCACCTCCAGCATGCCCTTCTCCAGACATCCCCAGCTCAGTCCTTCATCCCTTGGTGCACTTCTCAAGACGCCCCCAGCTGTAGAACAAAGGTTCCAGCCCAGGAGGTATTGAAATGCTGGCTGAGCCCTTGAGGGGTTATCCTTTTCAAGTCCCCATGAGACTTAGGGAGGGACTTCCATTTTCGTGCTGGGGGAGACTGTGTAATTGTTATTGTTATTTAAATTTTATAAGGCGCACAGCTACCCTAGGGTTTCCCTTTGTTGCTCCTGCAGCTCCCCCTGCACCATACACTCACTTGGTGGTGGCCCCGTCCTCCTGGGGCCACCACAAACAGGGAACATTTTGTTTTTCCCTTGCAGACTGGTCCAGGGGGAGTGCAGCTGCACTCCCCCGGCCTCCTCCTTCTCCACTGGGCCCGGGGATGGGGTCCCGGGGCCCTGGCCATCTTCAAGGGGAAGGTGATGGCGCTCCCCTCCCTCCGGAGTCTTCAAGCTGCTGCGGGGGAGTGCGGCTGCCATCGATTCGGGGCCTGTAGATGGGGTCCCGGGTCCCCAGGCACTCCTTCCCGGGGAGCGTGACAGCGCTCCCCAACCTCTGCTCTTCCTCGGGGGCCAGCGTGGGCTCCTGGCACCCCGCGCACACCTTCCCCGGCTTGGCTACGGGGCCCGAGGATGGGGTCCTAGGCCCCTAGAGACCTCTTCGCTTGGGGGGCGTGACGGCACTCCCCGCCTCCTCCTCCTCACACAGGGCCCAGAGTCGGGATCCTGGGCTCCTCCCCCTGCTCATCTTCGCGGGGAGCGCGACGGTGCTCCCCGGCTTCATGTTCGGCGGGGGCCAGGGTGGGCTTCTGGCACCCCGCGGGGCCCCTTCACGGGGAGTGCGACTGCGCACCCTGACTTCACTTCTTTGGGGGGCAGCCCTCGGGACCTGGCCAACCCCGGGGGCTCATCTTGGATCAGTGGCGGAGCCCCACATGCTTCGTCGTCGGTCCGGGCAGGGGTCAAAGGTCGCCTATCTTCTGGGGGGCGTATCTCGGCCCCCAGGGTACGGATCTGCACCCTTTTCACCTCTTCTTGCTTCTGGTGGTGCTCCCCAGCCACTGGGAGCAATTTCCTTCGCTCTTCTTGTCTCCAAGAGGGGGATTCAGCAGGGAGCTGCCTTCACTGGCTGCCTGCGCCAGCCTTTCACCTGGCTCTCCTCCTGGACCTCTCTTCTCCCCGCGCAGAGACCCCTGCTTTTGGTCTCTTCTCCTGGTACTGTTCAGGATCCTGGGACAGTCAGGGGGTTCCTCCTTCCAACTGCCCATTGCGCCATGCTCCAGCACCCTCTGCCTCAGCAGACCACACCCCAGAGAGAGCTTCTCTTCCTGTGCAAACACTTTTAAATAATTGGGGAGGGGGCTGGCAGGAAGTCTCTGTTTGCCCTATCACACAGCGACACATCACTTCTCTGCCCCTGCTCCCTCCTTCCTGCCCAGGCCTCTGGGTTGGTTCAAGATGGATTCGTCCAGGTCTCCTGCCACATAGTCTCTGAAAGCCCCTTTCCCCCAGAGCTCCCTTGTGCAGCGTGGTGCCTGGCGCCAGGTGACAGCTGCTGATGGATTAGCCTGTAGATCCACCCATCTTCCCTTCTTTGGAGAGAAGGCCTTAGCTCTAGGGAGAAAGGTCATTAATCCAGCCTGCTGAGGTCAACCACCAGCCAGGCCCTGGTTATGGCTGACTCTGAGAAAGATGACATTTCTGGATGACCCAAGAGCAGGACAAATATGACTTTGAACTCTGCAGAATACTTCTTCTCACACCCGTTACAGTGGACTTTAGTGCGTGTCTGGAACTCGTAGGCCTTAGGAAAGTGACACTAGCTCATGGGCTCCACATCCCCATAGGGGAATAATGAAGTGTAAAAGACAGTAAAACACAATGCGTTTCCCTGGCATGTTTCTTCGCAGTGTATAAAGCCTATTCCATGTCACCACCCAATTCTGCATAAGTCCTGACACACTATTCACCTTGTATCTGCTCCTGGGCTGCGCACACCAGGAATCTCCCCTGTGCAGCCTGTACACGTGTGCACCGCATTTACACACATGTATGCATGTGACCAACACGGTGCCCCTTACTCCAGCTGCTGCGCAGCGGCCTAGTCAAGCTAGGAGGACACCAGTAGAATCCACCTGCGGTACCCCTGCACAAACCCTACACTTGTGCACACGCCAGTACACACGTGTCTGCATGTAACCAGTCCAGTGCCCCTTACTCCAGCTGCTGCGCCGTGGCCTGATCCAGCCAGGGGGACACCAGTAAAATCCCCATGCAGTCTCTTTCATTATTAGTTCACTGTGGGTGAGTCCCAACATATGACGCTCCCCCACAGTAAAAGCTCAACAATTAGGTGCTCAAAAAGCGAAAAATCCAGGCAGCCCATAGTGTCAGAACCACCTTCTAACAATGCCCATGTCCCACTCAATCAATCAACCAATCAATCAATCAATCAAGGGGCTTATAAAGAGCGCTACTCACCCGTGAGGGTCTCAAGGTGCTTAGGGGGAGGCGGGGTGCAGCTCTGAATCTGTCAAAGAACCAGGTATTGAGCCATTTCCTGAAGGTGTGCAGAGTGGGGGAGCCTCTGATGTTGACTGGGAGCTCGTTCCAGGTCTTTGCAGCGATGTAGGAGAAGGCTCTTCCACCTGCTTTGGTTCGGCGGATGCGAGGGGTATCTGCCAGGGCGAGGTCGGCAGAATGGAGGTTCCTTTTGGGTTCGTGGAAGGAGACTCTATTGTTGAGGTATTTGGGTCCGATGTTGTGGAGGGATTTGTACGCATGGGTGAGTAGCTTGAAGGTTACTCTCTTCTCGATGGGGAGCCAGTGGAGGTCCCGCGGGTGCTGGGTCATGTGCTCGTGTCGGGGGGTTCCAAAGATGACTCTGGCTGCGGTGTTCTGGATGGTTTGAAGCTTGTGTAGCAGGGTTTTGTTGATTCTGGCATAGAGGGTGTTACCGTAGTCCAGTCTGCTGGTTATGAGTGTGTGGGTGATGGTCTTCCTGTATTCGGGGGGGGGGGATAAACTTGACGGTCTTGCGGAGGGAGTTAAAACAGGTGGAGGCAACGGCGTTGATCTGGCTGGTCAAGGTGAGGGAGGAGTCTAGTAAGATACCGAGGTTCCGGGCGTGGTCCGTCGGGGTGGGTGGGTTTCCGTGGGCAGGGGGTCACCAGGAGCTGTTCCATGCAGTGTGGGAGGGTCCAAGGACGAGGACCTCTGTCTTCTCCGAGTTCAGTTTTAGGCAGCTGTCGCTCATGCAGGCTGCGACGTCTTCAATTCCTTCTTGGAAGCTGACTCTGGTGTCTTCAGGGTTCTTCGTGAGAGAGAGGATGAGCTGGGTGTCATCGGCGTAAAATACTATGCTGAGCCCATGCTGTCTGACGATGGTGGTGAGGGGGGGCCATGTAGATGTTGAAGTGCGTGGGGCTGAGCGATAATCCTTGGGGTACTCCATTGTTGATTTCTGTAGGTTCGGAGAGGAAGGGAGGGAGGGAGTCTGATTCTTTGGGTTCTGCCGGAGAGAAGGGAGCAGATCCAGTCGAGGGCGGTTTCTCGTATACCGGCGTTGTGGAGTCTGGCTGCAAGAGTGCGGTGTGAGACGGTATCGAAGGCTGTGGAGAGCCTTTGACACCTGAGATCTTAATCTTAAAGATATCTTAAATCCTGGATCTTCTCAGCTCCTTATTTATTTGGCTCCACTGCTTCTCAGTGTTACTAATTTTGATCAACAGTTGCGCTCTGCAAATTTATTTACATTTACAATTACATCCTTGTAAATGCTATTACCGAATATGCTTTTGGGTCAATTAATTCTTCCTCCAATGAAGTTAACCTTCAGACGTCTATGCTTTAAACATAGGAATATTCAAATAAAGTTTCATCAGACTTTGTCTCTCCCAAAGGCCCACTTGTCTTGGGCACTTGTAGTATAGAGAGCAGTCCATGGTTAACGCATGCGGCCGGCCATGCTTTATGCCGACACCTCTCTTTATTTATGCGTCCATAGCGTTTAAGAAGTGCATAACCAAGGGCACTGGTCGATTCATCTGTGACTGCTCCTGTGCTGCGCTGATCAGTTTTCTTGATAAAATGGCCCCTCAGCAAAATAAATGAAAGCTTGCTGAGTAATAGCAAAGCACTGGCCGCAGCTCTTCCCTCCCTGAAACTGACTGAGTATATTACAAGAGAAATATTGCAAAGCAATTCTACGAATTGCTGTTCAGTGATATATGCTCAGGGCACATGAAGAAAATTAAGCCTATTCATTATTTAAGGAAAATTGGTTGCACAGATCTAGCTTTGAAGAAAAGGGAATTATGTGTCTAACCGTCCTTAGCAGGGGCGTTGCTTGGTCAGTAGGACTTGGGGGGAGGGGACGGTGTGAGCATCAGATTTCCCGACCATCACGCTGGTACATAATGTTAAAATACATTATATGATAAGGAGGGCGCATGAGAGGGGCTTAAGAGGCAATGGGAAGGGAGTGGATACAGATTAATAGGAGTACTAAATAAGAGAATTAATATTTAGTAAAATAATGTTTTTAGGGCTTTCAAAACAGTGTGTGTGTGTGTGTGTTTTTGTCAGTGTGTGCATGCAAAAATCACAGGTGAAATCCAAGAGGCACCTCACCATACCCAACTGAAAGCACCTGTATCCAACTATTCTTCTGAAAATATATTTATTAGGGGGGTGGGGTTTAACACCCCAAACCCACCTCTTCCCCCACAAAGCTACACCCCTTGTCCTTAGAATTATGTCGAAAATATTGAAAATGAAAGAAAATACGATTTTCTTTTATTTGTAAATGTATGTAGCACATTTTACAATCAACTTTTGTGTGTTTTGGTTTTGTGTGTTATGCTGTTGTGTGTTTTGTTACAAGTATGATTGTGCTCGTTTGGGAATATTACTGTCTCTCTTCATTCAGTATACACTCAGCCTAACGAAGAGAAAAATGGTATTGTATAATCTTTTGGTAAGTATTGGTGACATAATGTCCTGCATAGGTGCAACATGAGTTGGTATTTTCCACTGGAGGAATTACCACGGCCAGTCCATAGCACGTCACGCAGCCTATAATCTGCTGTGGTTTGGTCCTGATCATTTCACTGTCAAGGAATCCTCCTGAGGAAATGACTCTGATGGAGCTATTTGCAGTGTGACTGCTTTTCAGAGGATGAGTCTCTGCCCTTCTCTGAATGCGGCCCTGATGTTTCTTGCATTGCACCTGGGGACTGGTTCATAAAGGCATGTAAGAGCACATACAAGAGTACTTCAAAAAAGAGTACTCCTGGAGTACTCTTTTATGAACCCTTGTGCGCCTGTGAACATTGTCCCCAAACAGCTAAAATGGGAGAAAAGCTGAATATTTACATAGAATTGGTACAACCATAAAGAAGTGTGACCTCTTTTCACTTTAATAGGACTTAGACGGCTCAGGGCTGTACACAAAGGCATGTGAGGGTATGAAAAGAGGGCTCCCGTAGTACTGCTTCCTGTACTCATAAATGCTTCTGTGAATTGGACCTTTGGTCTTTGTGCCTTATTCCCTGTACAGATTCCCCATTAATTATTATACAAACTATGTTCATATTTTCCAGATAGACCAGTTGCTTCTGCCAATATTGTCTTTAAATGCACATTCTAACCATAGATACCAGTGCTTAATTTGTAAAATATTAGGTGCCAGGGCTCTCACCAGGAGGCCACTACAGTGCCCCTGCCATGCTGCCAATTATAGTAACAACACAACTACTAGCCATCACACTCCTACAAGTGTGACAAGTCAGACTATTCCAGGGCTCCAAAGGTATAAGAATGGCTTTGCCAGCAGGTTTTAGTAATTTTTAATTTATATTAATTTAATAATGAACTGTTGTTGTGATCATTTCTAATTTAGCTAGACAGCACCACCTAAAGGCACACTGTCACTAACACCGATGTTGACGATTAAGTGCTAGTGCTGAGTACCGGAAACCACAGGCTCAAATTAAGCACTGATAGAGACATCTCTCTCTCTCCCTCTCCCCCTCTCCCCCTCTCTCTCTCTCTCTCTCTCTCTCTTCCTTTCTCTCTCTCTCTCTCTCTCTCTCTCACTCTCTCTCTGTCTCTCTCTCTATCTCTGTCTCTCTCTCTCTCTGTCTCTCTCTCTCTCTCTCTCTCTCTTTTTTCTCAGAGGCCTGTATTTATTTAGTTAGCATCTTGAGCAGAAATGCAGTGAAACATTTACGTACAAAGTGCATGTAATTTACTGTTATGCTTGGTAATAGCTGTCAAGCTGCAGGAAGAAGCAGAGAAAGTGAGTCTGTAAAAGTCAATTCAGTTGTGTCAAATTTAGCTACGTGATCACCTCTATGTCCTAAGCCACTGAAGTCTAAACTAACAGTGCAAGGAGAAGTGGAGTCTCTGGGGATCATAACTCTGGGGAATAATAGTTCTGATGGCTATTTTGAGGCGCTCTTCAAGCAGCATACATCAGGCAACGAAAAGAGATGTACCAGCGACAGGGCACCAACAAGAAAGAGGTGTTAAATCGTGACACGACATGTTGGATTTAAATCAGAAACTCCTTTGCATACCTAAATTGGGCCTACATATGCAACTTTCTTTTACTAGTTAAATTCTCGCTGTGCATTCGCAAATTTTAATTTAGACTCAGAGTCCTGAGGCCCACGTTCTCCTTCAAGGCTCTCAAGACTATGGCTCATCGTCAAGGCTTCGTCGCCATGCTGGAGACGTATTCGACTGCGGATGTCTTCAAATACTGTCCATCCTCACCTGATGATCGACTGGATCTTCAGAACTGGGTTCCTGCTCCCAAACATTCCAGAGCAGAGACACTTGCACAATTAGGGAACACCTAAAATCTTGTCCGTTTGGAGAATACCCTTGATTGAGTCATCAGACATTTACTACAGGAGAAAATGTACATTAATGTTGGGAATGGGGAAGAAGCACTGCCAAAATTGGTGAGGGTTTTCCACAGGGACACATATATTAGGTAGCTCATAGCTTCTTATTTCATCATCCAGGAAACCAGGCATAAAAAGCTGGTGAGAAATCCCTCCGTAGAAACACCAAGGCTGAACTGTAATGTGTTCACTGCTCAAACCTGTGTATGGAAAGTACCAGGATAGCTGCTTCAATTGTATGAACAAGACCCACTCCAAATGCCCCTAGATCAGTTTAAAAGTACAAGTGAGCTAATGTTTCAGTCACCTAGAAACCTGAGGGTGTGTCCTCTGAGGTGGCCTTAGTGTCATTAGATGAGTAGGGTAGGGACACAGAAATTCCCAGCGAGGACCACATACGCATGCACCAGTATTTGTGCAATGCATAGGAGAGAGCAAGGGGTCACCATCATGCAAACTGCAGGGATAGTCTCTCACTGGTTGATCTGCGGCACAGTGACCCTACAATATTGTTGAAGAACAATTCAAGTCCTTCATGATGTCCTTCGACAAGAAGTATCCTATGGCTTTCATTGCCTTCTGGATTAATGACTAGATTGAACTTGTGTTGGTGGGCATCAGTGATGATCTATCTAAGGATTGTCATTTGGGCAACAGCCTCATTGATTTGGGGATTTTAGATGTTGTCTTGAGGTATTCACAGACAGTCCATCAGGAGCATTGTGGATCAGACAACACAGGAATAGATATTCCACAATCCCAGAGCAAGCTATGCCTCTGATTGGCATATTAGGGAGACTAGAGAACATTAAGCTACACTGAGGCTGGACTCCAACGAGTTTCATAAAAGTACCAGTGTCTGCTCTAAAAGACCTCCGTAAATGGCAAGTTATGCTGAAAAAGAAAGGCCCAGACAGAACTTTTGAGGGAACAACAACAGTGCCTATTCTTGTTGGGCTGTGCAGCCAAGCCATCGTGCTGTCTGATAGTGAAGCGCTTGAGAGTTTTTTAGGGATAGTGGTGTGTTGTACCACATGCCATCCCTGTGAGCCACAGGTTACGCATCAAATGGTGGTGATGAATTGCAGAGGGAGTTTTCGTTGACACTGGCACATTAGGTCTCCATAATAGGCCACCTGTAGGTAAAAAAAAATAAAGGCAAGGCACTTTCCACACTTTTACATGTGGGGCATGTTTGCTGGTTCTGCAAACCTTGCAGAATTTCTGCAAAATCTGAGGGGATTACACCATAGGTCCCCTGGAGTAAGTGGCAGTGAATGCTTTACATTGGGGAGGTGGGTGGAGATGCACGGTGTTGGTCCCACAGTTCCTCTGAATGTTCAAGCAATCACTATATTCTAGTTACAGTTAACCCTGGGCATAGTACTACGCTTCGCTGACGGAGCATGCGTAGTTTGCACTACTACGCACAATGCACGTAGCACAGTGCAAAAACTGTACTACAACACATAGCGTAGCAGCAATAGCAACAATATCCACAAATGCTTTGCTAAAGCAATTTTACATGCTAGAAAGCATATAACCAATTCACAAAAGTGAACTGTGAATCACGAGTCAAATGCAAAAGCATTGAAACCCTTTCATGAAGCTTTTGCATTTGACTCGTGTTATGAGGGACATCTAGTAACGACGAGTGGAACAGCAGCTTGATGTAACAATAATTTCAATGCTTTTGCATTTGACTCGTGAGGGACATCTAGTAATGACTAGTTGAACTGCAGCTCTTTGTAGAATTATTTTAATATTGTATACTATAATATTCACTGCCCACTGCTAATCTTGTCCCATAAGGCTTTGCAGGGCCTTTGGTTGGGATTGTATTTTTGCCAATAACTGTGCTTGGGGTTGTCCTCAGAGGATGGGACCACCGCCGAATCGTTCAAGAAGATGTGCTTTTTGTTTTCAAGGCATCTGCTTGGTTCTCTCCCTAGGTTAGGGAGGATCCCAAAATCATCACCTCTCTCACTGCTTGCTAATTTATCATTTTCACTTTTGTGAAATGACTATATGCATTTTTTAGTATATAAAGACAGAAACGCTTATTTTATCATAACTTGCAGTGTGCAAGATACTGTTTCAATTGTTGCTCAGTGCAGAGAAGCACACAGTGCTATCAGCTACGCGCTATGCAGTTTGAAGAATAGCTGAACATAGATCAAAGTGTACTCTGCATAGCTACGTGTAGTGCTACTACGCACACTATGCCCAGGGTTAGTTACAGTGGTCTATGCCAGTCAGAAACACAAGGTGGTACAACCTGTGGAAACCCATTTTCTACTTAAAATATTTAATTATTCAGGTTTCTCTAAGAAAGGAAATAAATTCATGTGGGACAAGTGTCGGGTGCACTACAGTGGAGAAGTGTGGCTCAATGATTAGAGCGGCAGACCCTGATGCAGAGGTCTAGCCCGGGACCAGGGTTCAATTCCCCGCCTCGGCGGGTCTTGGGCTCAAAAATTCCACGGACCTGATAATTCTCGCCTCGGTGCCATTCCAATCATGGAGTCCCACTCTGCAACTCTGGGCAATAGCTTGCTTAATCTCCACAATGGCCCCCACAACGCTAAGGATGCCTGGCCTCCACCTTGGGGGTGCCCAGGAGTGGACGCCTCACAGGGAAAGCCAGGATGGGTTCCACAGTGGTATTCGTACAAGCGCCTTGAGACCCTTGCGGGTGAGTAGTGTGCTATACAAGTATCAATTTACATTTACATTTACAAGTTCTCCAATGCATACTATCCATGGACCAAAGGTCTGGCTGAGCTTGTTGACCAGATGCCTAAGGCTCTGATGGAAGCTCTAGAACCCCCTATGAGGAGAAAGTGGGATATCCACCAAACATGTCTCCCTTTTTGCAACATAAAGGGAAGTGTGCCCAGTCCGTTTGAGCTGCTTCTTAGATCCCATCTGGGGTTCACTCACCCTTGTCAAGAGGGAGATTAAATAGTGTTTTTGCTGTGAATGACTATGTCCTGGGCTTTTGGAAATAAATGGACAAATTCATGCATAAAGGCAAGGATAGAGGAGTAGTTTGGCCAGAAAGTCACCCTGAGAGTATAGTGGACACAGCAGGATATTCTTCCCGTGGGTGCTGAAAAGGCTTCACCTTTAGAGTACAGGTGGACCAGCCCCAAAGCTGTTCTGAAAATAATCAGTGACGTAGGTTATTTAATGATTGGCTTCACCTGTGTACCACACAATGTTTCCTAGTGAGCAGAGTCAGCCTACCATTGAGAAATAAAATTCACAGGGCTTCTTGTCAACTCTGTCAAGGATGAAGAGGAGGGTGGGCTTCTCCATGAAGTGATACAAGGGATTAAAACAATGGTTCAACGAAGGCAATTCAGCTTTCCCAACTTTGACATCCAAATAGCAGGAGGAGTTGTCATGAACACAGTAATTTGAGAGTGTGAATGCCAAGGTTAATCCTTCAGTCTCCCGCTAGAGCTTTACTCAACCTCCTTCACGGGGAGAAAGATTTTACATGACTCAGACTAAGGGGAAAATGAGGAGGTGAGGAGGGAGAGAGAACAGATACTCACTCCTGCAGGCGCTGTCCAGAAAACCCAAATGGGATTCTGGGGATATATAGCATCTCAAGGCCAAACTGTGAATGTCAAGGTCTCTACCTATGAGTGAGAGAACATGAGTTACTCATGGATTGACACAACAGGATATGAATTAGACTTTCAAGGTGACCTGGTGAAAGTAGGGGGCATGTAGTAACTAGGAACACACAGTCTGAACTGTGCCCTCCTCCCCCCCGTTTGAGAAGGAAATAATAGAGGCTCCCGTCGGTGAAGTGGAATGATGAATGAACCCCTAGGTAGGTTTTCAGTTAAGTAGGATGATAGCTGGATATAATGTATTACCTACACATTTTAGAGCAAGGCCTTTAAAAAAGATTGCTATAACCTGAGATCCCCTCTCAGTTGTGATAACAGAAGGTAAAGCATGCACCTTACTCATCCCTCAGAAAGGTTATGGCTAAAGCAGGAGTACTCGGTATCTTCTCAAAGAGAATGACATGGCCACTCTTGGTGAAATAGTCAATCACAACTATAAGCTCAGTTTCCCTTCTGATGGAGGTAAATCTGTGAAAATTTCCATGGGGGTTTGTGAACAAGGTTGTTGGGGATAGGAAGTGGCTCTCTGACCCTCAGGTTTCATTCTGTAATGTTTAGCATGTGCACATACAGAACACTGTTTAACACAGCAGTCTAAATCCTTTCTCAGAGAGAGCCACCAAATGTGATGGGTAATCAACTCAGAAATCTTTCTCATACCCGGTTCTCCTCTTTTCTTTTTGCACAATAAGCGGGTATATCCTTCCACGAGGAAACCTTGCTCCTGGGATTAATTCAATGGGACAGCTATAAGGGCAATGGGAGGTAGGCAGTTGAGCCGTTCCTCTTTTACTAAAGACCTTGTGGAACCCTGTTAGACCTGGCACCTGGGTGTGGGTCTCCCTTCCATTTTTTCGCTGTTGCCTCATGTATTTTTGCTGGTGTTAGTTGCTCAGGGCACTGTGCCACTACTGTCCAGTGCCACAGTGCAAGTACTCCCTATTGTAAATTAATGTATGATTTGTGATTCCATGATTGGTTGGTTTGGTTTACCTGTCAGACCCTAGTACAGTGCACCAGGAGTGCCCAGGGCTTGTAAATCCAAATGCTGCTGGTGGGCTTGCAGCACTGGTTGTGCCTACCACAGAATCAGCCTGTAAAAGTGTGTCTAAGGCCTGCCATTGCAGAGCCTGCGTGCAGTCTGGTACTGGCATGCTGACTGGGCAAGTGCACCCACTTGCCAGTCCCTAAACCTTCCCTTTTCTTCATATCAGACACCCCTATGGTAGGCCCAAGGGCAGGGTGCATTGTAAGTATAAGGTAGGACATGCCCTGGTGTGTGTGGCATGTCCTAATAGTGAATTACAGCCATTTTCGTTTTTCACTATTGCAAGGCTACCTGTTCTCCATAGGCCAGAATGGGCAGTTTGGTTATTACAGTTTATAATCCTAACTGACTCAGGGAACATGGTAGAAATTCGAATTTAGTATGCCTGAACTCAGGATGGTAAAATACATTTTTTAGTGAAGTTGGTTTTAACATTCTGTGTTTGAAAATGCCACTTTTAGAAAGTAGGCATTTTCTTGTCTAACCATTCAAACGGCCTCTGCTAGGCTGTGTATTCCTTTGTCTGGTTTCTGTGAGTGACAGGGAGACAGGGTGAGGTGTCCCAGTGGTGAATAGAGAGATCTGCATCTAGATGGGTGGGAGGAGTTGCACCTGGGACCTGAACAGGGCTGTGACTGCCTTCCACAATGCTGGCTCCACCTCCTAGGGAACGGCTGATGTCTCTGCCCTGCACAGTGAGTGAAGAGAAAGAATCCTGTCAACAAAGTGCTCCAGGGCTGTACTTACCTTCCAAAATGCTGGCTCCACCTCCTGTGGGGCATCTGATGTTTCTGCCCTGCACTGTGAAAGGAAAGGAGAAATCTGGTAAACAGAGTGCTCAGGAACTGGTTTGGACTGGGCAAAGGCCCCTCTGCCCTCAGAGGACAAAGAATTTTGGGGTATTGGGACCCTGATCTCAAGAATTTAGATCACTTTGGGAAAACAAGAAGAACCTCTGCTGAGGGAGGAACCAGAAGAAGCTGAGGAGGAAACTATCCCTGAACCTGGGGGATTGGCCTGCAGTGGTTGCCTTACTGCCAAAGAGAGGAGAAAGGAACTTTGTGTGTACTTTTGCTCAACTTGTGAAGGATCTCCAAGGGCTTGGAAAAGAGCTTGCCTCCTGCTGAAGTCTCAGGAACCCACAAACTAGGAGGTAGAGAAACGGTCAATTAAAAGTATCGCATTTGCTTAGTTGATAAAGGGAAGCACACATACTCTGTAAAGACTGCCCTCACCCACAACAAGTTGTGGCATGCTTCATCATCGGGCTGCTACTAACGCCTCTGCGCAGACCAACGCTAGAGGCGGAGCAATAGGGAGGGGTAAACAATACAACAATGATAAGAACAAACAAAAAGGCAGGATCCTTAAATGCAGAAATAATAAATGTTAAAACTGACCCAGGGATATCACTATAATAATTGTATTCCTGGATTCCCTAGTCAGACTAAAAAGGTATATATAAAGAGACTTATGTACACCCAATGGATAGTGGTGGAATGAGTCTATTAAGGTGCTCACCACCCCTCCATCTGCATAGCGGTCAACATGTTTCTGCCGGTTCTAGATCAATTTTCCGGCATTCCTCAGGACAAGTCAGAACCCTATGCCTTTTTTACAACCCCTCTTGCTCCCCACAGTTGTGGGTTAATACTCCACCTTTGAGTTTGGAGTCTGTGATGCCTCTTACTCTTTCTCAATGGGAACTTTGAGTTTGGAGTCTGTGATGCCTCTTACTCTTTCTCAATGGGAACAGAGTTTATTATGTAAGACACTGGAACTGGCATCGGAGTAGAGGGCGACCCTCTGTAGTCTCTCCTGGTGCCGTGAAACTACACGGCACCAGGAGAGACGGATTACGTTGGTGGCCCACCACTCTTGATGAATGTTTGACTACAGGAACAACAGACTTCACCCCCCAGCTCCCCAGACTTCTTTGGAAGTGCCTGCTGCTGTTGTTGGGCCTTCTGAGGGACTGCTTGTCGCAAGGAGCTGGAAGCATGACTCAAGAAGGAGAAGCGTGCCACCGTCGTTGCTGTTGTCGTCGCATCTCGTAAAGTGTGTCGCCGCTGCAGCATCACATCGAGCGGAAGCATCTCGCATCATCCAGAAAGTGTCTTGCAACGCCGAAGAAGCGTGTCGCCATCGCAGCCATCGTAGCTGACGCATTGCACCGCATCAAGAGAAGAGTCTTGCATCGAGGAAGAAGCGTGTCGCCATCGCAGCCATCGTAGTTGTCGCATTGCACCGCATCAAGAAAAGCACCTCACATCCACGGAGAAGCGTGCCGCCATCGTTGCTGCTGTAGTCGCATCGCTTAAAGGGGTGTCGCCGCTGCAAAATCGCATCGAGCGGAAGCATCTCGCAATTGTCGGAGAAGAGTGTCGCTGCCAAGGCCGCGGTCGTCGCATCGCGTAAAGGATGTCGCCGCTACAGCTGAAGCATCGAGTCGAGTCTTCTCGCAACATCGGAGAAGCGTACCGCATCTGGAAGATCTTCACGTCTTTATTTCTTTGCACCAAAATCTTCAATGTATCAACATCGTTGCAACACTTTCGTTGCCCTGCGTGTCGCATCTAAAAGGTACATTGACTAAAAGTGTTGCATCTAAGAACTTAAGAGAACTAAGCAAAATTCAACCATCAAAGTAACAGTATTGTGTATTTTTGTCGTTTAATGGTCTTGTGATAAATCTATATAAAGAATACTTATTTTTTATATAAAACCAGTGTGGTGTCCATTTGTAGTGTTGTCATTTGATTACTGTATGTGTTCACAAATGCTTTACACACTGCCTCTGAGATAAGCCTGTCTGCTCGTGCCAAGCTACCAAGGGGGTGAGTAGGGGTTATTTTAGGAGTGTACTCCCTTACCCTGACTAGAGGAGAGGTTCCCTATTTGTCACAAGTGCATACCTGTGCCAACTAGAGACCCCCAAGTCTAACAAACCCCTTATATGCCTCTGGTATCTGGGGTTGTTCCTTCTCCTTTTGTGTCATACAACAGATTAAAGGAATTACACACCCTATTCTCTCCTGAGGAAAGCAGCTTTTATGGCAATCTTGGGTGATCTGTTCTTGCCAGTTAATAGAATGATGAAGTTTTCAAAGCCCACAACAATGTTAGACGGTGGAGTTTCAATGAGGCCCGACTGAATTGGCCCAAACGTCCATTGTTTTAAACCATTCCTAAGTAAAGAGTTTCCCTGCAGACTTCATCGATTTCCCATCAATTCCCACATTAGGCTCCAGAGTCTCCTTGCACCGTTTCGGTAGACAGCGCCTTTCATGGAATCTCTTCTCTATAAAGCACCCTGCAGCACCGCAGTCAATGAGAGCCAATTTGGAAAGTGGGCCCTATCTGGTGAGAATCTGCACCAGAAGCTGGAAATGTTCTTAGACAAATTCTGTACTGACGGGGCAAATTTCTCAATATTGCAATGACTCAACGGGGGTTTACCCTAACAGTTGATTGCTAGAGTATCCCAACAGACTTAGACATTCTTTAACAAAATCCTCTGCATTCCCCAAATATATGCATAGACCTTCCCTTGTTCTTTGATTTTTGCGGTTCCATAGATAGTGTTCAGTGAATATTCTCCTATTGCATGGCAAACTGCATGGATTCATTGTTGGAACTCACGTCTTCTTTAGCTACTTCTACAGGCAGGAAGATATATCTTTGCTGGAATCCAATGTCTTTCGTGCCTTCTAGCAGTTTGTTGGGCACCAAATTGTGATGTGATATTAATAAGTAATGTAGTGGCCTTTGGTCTATTTACCACTAAAGAAATAGCCTACTTTAAACCCTCGTGATGGGCTTGATAGAAGGTCACTGCTGTAGACTCATCTGCCCAGGCTGCCTCTGCAATTCACTGCTGCGAATAGCTATTATAGGACACCAGATCCTCCTTGTCTTATCGAAGAGAGCGTAAGGCAGCAAGCACAGTGGCCTTAATTTGTTTTTTTACCAAAAACAGCCTTAAAGTGCTGCTGTTCCACAGCTTGACAAATTTGGTTTAAAATTGAAGCACTCACCTAAGCTGAAATGCTTTTGCCTTAGCCTAATCAGTAGCAAACTGTTGAGGTTTTGCCATAAAGTGCAAATTACTTTGAACTATAAATGCTTGGAATTTACATGGATCTCCTATGAATTTTTCACATGGGGCTAAACTAAGGATACATAAGGCACCACTTTTGCGTGACTTGTTACTAGATTATTCCCTCCTGTATCCAGAGTGCTATTGATTAAGGGTTGTGACTTGTTACTAGATTACTCCCTCCTGTATCCAGAATGCTATTGATTAAGGGTGTGCGTAATTGGCAGAATATAACTACACACGGACTCCCAATTAATAAAACAGAAAACTCAAACTTTTGTTAAAATAACAAGTATCTCTGTCTTTACCTGCTTAAATGCATATAGTAATTTCACAAAAGTGAAAATGAAAATTTAGCAAGCAGTGAGAGAGGTGATGATTTTGGGATCCTCCCTAACCTAGGGAGAGATCCAAGCAGATGCCTTGAAAACAAAGAGCACATCTTGCTGAACGATTCGGTGGTGGTCCCATCCTCTAAGGACCACCCCAAGCACAGCTATGGGCAAAAATACAATCCCAATGCAAAGCATTATGGGACGAGATTAGCAGTGGGCAGTGAATATTATAGTATCCAATATCAAAATAATTCTACAAAGAGCTGCAGTTCAACTAGTCCTTACTAGGTGTCCCTCACGAGTCAAATGCAAAAGCATTGAAATTATTACATCAAGCTGCAGTTCAACTAGTCGTTACTAGGTGGCCCTTATGAGTCAAATGCAAAAGCATTGAAAACCTTTCATGAAGCTGCAGTTCCACTAGTTGTTACTAGATGGCCCTCATGAGCCAAATGCAAAAGCATTTGACTTGAGGGACACCTAGCAACGACTAGTTGAACTGCAGCTTGATGTAATAATTTCAATGCTTTTGCATTTGACTCGTGAGGGACACCTAGTAACGACTAGTTGAACTGCAGCTCTTTGTAGAATTATGTTGATATTGGATACTATAATATTCACTGCCCACTGCTAATCTCGTCCCATAATGCTTTGCAGGGCCTTTGGTTGGGATTGTATTTTTGCCCATACCTGTGCTTGGGTTGGTCCTAAGAGGATGGGACCACCACTGAATCGTTCAGCATGATATGCTCATTGTGTTAAAGGCATCTGTTTGGTCCTCACCTTAGGTTAGGGGGGACTCCAAAATCCTCAAGCCTCTCATTGCCTGAACTTTTTCATATTTAAATTTAAAGTTCACTTATGTGAATTGGTTATATGCTTTTTTAGCATGTAAAGTTGTTTTATCAAAGTGTTTGTGGGTGCAGTTTCAGTTAGCTGACTCTTTGCTTGAATTCTGTTGTTTAAATGGAACCTGTAGTTAACAAATCACTGGAGCGGAGTTCATTGCCCAGGGTTACTATTGTACTGTGGGGAGCAGTGAGATGCAATTCGCCTTCCCTGGATCTGTTGGTGGGGTTTATTACCTGATTTAATTTCTCTACAAGAAATGCACACTCTTGATGGTCGACTTCAAGATCATCTTGGATCTGGCTGATTACTTGAGCTGTTGCTTGCAAGGGATTGGCTCAGGTTCTATTTCATGCGGTCTGGCAATCTCTCATGACACAGTAACTCGAGGGCATGGATGTTGAGGCCAATCCTCCTGTTGCCCCCTAGAGGTGGACTCAATATGTTGCACTGGGTCAAGAATGTTAATTAAGAGCCAGACTAAGAAGAAAAGTGGGTAAAGAGGGAGAGGGAGATACACTCCTTCAGGTTGCTGTTCAGAAAACCCAGAAATGATTCTGAAGAGAAGGGGGCATATTTACAAAGAAGTGACGGAACGCAGTGTTAGCCTTCTTGGCTTTCACAACCCGCTCTGCCACTTCTGAAATGCAGGGCTGCACAGTATGTGTGCTGCTTTGTGCAGCACACATAAAGGTTACAACTCGTCATTTTTTAAATGATTGTTTATGTGCAGGAAGGGTCTCCTTCCTGTACATAAACAATCACGCATAGCGGTTTGCTGTTTTTATGTGTGCTGCACAATGCAGCACACATCAAACAGCAAAATAGCAAAAATGAGGACAAATAATGCATTTCTCCTCACTATGCCCTGTTAAGACCAGGTCTTCCCTGGTCTTAATTTTGGCGCTGCCCCTTATTTACCCTATCCTTGTAAATATGGGTCAGCATCAAAATCAAGGGATGTTGTGGCAGAACGTCCACCGCAACACCCACTGCCCACCCCTTTCGCACTAAGTATAGTGTGAAAGAGGGCCTTATTTACAAGGCGGCATTAAGCCACGTTAAGTGACTTGACACTGACTTGTAAATAAGGTGAAGCTCGTATCGCCAACACAGTATCAAAAAAAGTAATGTTCTGGTGGCGATAGGGGCTTGTAAATATGCCCCAAAGTATCTCAAAGCCAAATTATGAATGTCGAGGTCTCCACCGGAGGGATGAAAGAACACAAGTTACTAAGGGGATGACACAATAGGATATGAATGCGACTGAAAGGTAACAAGGTTTGGAACTTACCCAGTGCAAATGGAGAGGATGATGTAAATAGCCATGTGTGAAACCCAAACTCCTTTCAAGAGCCGAAGAAGAAATGACAATTTTGCACTGGGAGAAAGAAGGTTTGGACATGGAGACAAACAAACTAGAGGGTAACGAGCAGGCAACCACAATCATAATATAAGGAAACTAGAGGAAGGAAGGGAACTGAACATTGGAGAAAATAACAGGGATGAAATGAGCACAGTGAGAACAGAAGCGAATAGCAGTCACAACAACCGTTGTATGCCAAACAGCGGATCTCTACACAGGTGGATTTAAATACCTGGGGCCTCATTTACAATTAACGCAGCGCGGTGCTGAAGCACAGGCATGCGTCATATCTACCACGATATGAAGGATCCCTTTGCTCTTCCCTGTGCTGGCGCACAATTTGCTGCCCTGCGCCGATGCAGGCACACTTGCCCATAGTGCAAAGGTGGCTGCGTTGAGGGGAATGATTGTTAATGTGTCCCTTCATGCATATAAACAATCTGAAATGGCGTTTTTAAAGTTCTATGTATGCTGCTTATGCAACACACATAGAAATAGAAAAACAGCATTTTTTTCAGTGACTTTTTATGTGCAGGAAGGGACACCTTACTGCACATAAACAATCACAAGATGTGATTTCTGCGTTCTATGTGTGCTGCAGAATGCAGCACGATTAGAAAGAGGAAAAAAACAAGGAGAAATCAAAACACTTCTCATCGTTGTGCCTCCCTATGCCTACCCTGGGGAGGCATAGAATTCTGACGCATTTCCAGTTTTACGAATTCTCATAAATCTGGAAATGTGGCAGAAGCCATGGGTGTCGCGTGGGAACAGCAACACCAATGACACGCCCTTTCACGCAAAGTGTTGCGTGTAAAGGGGCCATATTTACAAGGACACGAAAAGCCATGCAGGGTGGCTTTACGTGTCATTGTAAATAAGGGGCAGCAGGTTGCACAACTGGTGCATTACAAAAACTGACGCAGCGCAATGGGGCTTGTAAATAAGCCCCCTGGTTTGCCACTTTTGGCTCAAATTATGCCTGATTGTGCTGGCCCTCTGGTGAATCTGGCTATACATATGAGTCTGGTAAATTGACTTTTATGGGGATGAGTGTATATTTTCCATTGCCTTGTGTGCCATCTCTTCCATGTTTCCAGTCTTCTGTGTACTAACGTGTCTCAAGACCTGACAGGAGTGTAGGTCACTCTTAAGTCTGCTATCTAAGCTGATTTGACACTGGAACAGTTTGAAAGCTTAATCCAAGACCAGCATGAAATCTGAAGAGGCCTTATCTTGCATTCAGGGGGCAATCACCAAAATGACGGATCTTTAGAACACTGAACCCTCTCAGAGCCCATTGGCTAGCCCAGTGGTGCTTTGCCAAAGCAGGGGTTAGCAGGCCTTTGCTTTTGTGTGGGCTACGAATGTGGGGGCATATTAACATGGTCCAGCGATAATTATCTCTGGCCTCACATAGCGGTAGAAATATTATCTCCGGCTATCACTGAAAAGGATTGCCATGATAACGCTACATTAACAATACATAGCGCTATGGCGATAATATTTCAGCGATAGCGGTATTTACCATGGAACATCGCTGGTTTTCCAGCGATGTTCCATGGAAAACAGCCATAACATTGCTGATACGACCCTGTGGTCGTATCAGCATAATCCACCTACCATTATTAGTATGCCTTTGTCTGGAATTTAACAGACCTTAAATTCCAGTGTTAAGGCCAAGGTAGCGTGATTTTTTTTTATCGCTGCACCTCCTTGTTAATATCGCGAAGCTGCATTCGCGATACTTTCATGTGTTGTTTTCACAGCCACGCCTTCTTTGCATCTCATTAGCGATGCGAGGCGAGGCTGTAAAAAACGGGCTCTACATCAAAGAAACACGCGCTAGCGTGTCCTTGATTATATTGCAATATAATTATTGCCTCATATCGCTCGAAAACGGACGCTAAAGCAGCGATAATTATATCGCCAGCCCTTGCTAATATGCCCGTGGTCACTTAAAATGAATATAAATTCCTTTGCTTTAACTGACAAAGTAGTTAGAGCTTTTCAATTTCTGATCACCGTTGATTTAATTAGCTAGTACTGGCAGAAAGGCCTAACCCCTGGACAAAAGAAAATACTGCATCCTGCACTCCAGAAGGCCTGTTTCAGTTACAGGTTATGTCATTTTGGTTTAGCAATATACCAGCAACTTTCCAGAGGGTGGTGACCACAGCCTGAATGTAATGTGGACTTTCTGTGTTACCTACCTACATGAAATATCGGTTTTCTGTTGATGAATCACCTGTTTTACCTGATAAAGGGTCTGCAGAGCCCACAATTTCTACAGAACTGGCCCTGGAGTGCTTGTGTTCCAGTTCATGGAGGATCTGGCCTGGCAGTTTGCGCTGGACTGTTCTGATTGGAGCAGGGTTAAGACTGATTCCAGTGTGGGTGGGTCGAAACTGAGGTGACGCGGTGGGCGAAAAACGATGGACTAGAATATGGCCTTGAGCGTTTGCCAGTGGCTGAGATTAATTGAAGTATTCCATACATCAACTTGTTGTTGTTGCAGTTGATGACCTAAGTGCGACAGGTCCACCCCGATGTGGATCCTTTCGATACTGTGCCACTGGAACCAATCTATAACTGGCTGATGAGCCCTAATTAAGGCAAAATTGGTAAGTCCTGGTTTGTTTGGGTTCTGGTTCGGGGAGGACCTGGCCTGGCATTTCAGTCTGGACTGTGCCCATTGGAGCCAGGGGGTCTAGACTGATTTGTACACGGCTGGATTCAAACACAGATGGCATGGTGGGTGAAAAATGATGCACTCGAATGTGGCCCTGAGTAATTGTCAGTGGCTGAGATTAATTCAAGCATTACATCCATTACCTTGTTCTTGCAGGGACCACAATGATCAAAGCTCAGTATCAAGCCAACTAAGTACCAGATTGGGCAAAGCTCTGTGGCCTTTCTCAGAAACTGAGTGGGTGGTGCAAGATGGATATCTCAATGCTAAAATGAAAGTGATCATGGATTGGGAAGTAGAGAGAAACGTGTGGCCATGCTTAGATCCTAACACGCACTATATTGACTTTGTAGAACACTACGGTTCTATTGTGGCTCCTTGCAATTCTAACATCCCAGAAGTGTTAAAAAAGATAAATTGGACTTTGAAATTTCAGCAGGCCTCTGAGCAGCTGTAAAAGGCTCTGCATAAGGCGCCTTGAGTCTTGAATGCTCCAGATGCCAATTATTTTTACATTGTCCGACTGATGCCTCTGACGACATGATGGGAGACATACTGTCCAAGTTCAACTTGAGCACACATTGGCTTGTATTAATCTCTGGTTGTTACCCAGAGAAGAGATGCTTTGTGACCGTGGGTGGTGACTTGCCAATTGTGGTCCTTTCTCTGTGGCCATCTCCCAGTCTCACAGATCCCTATTTAGAAACAATTGCCACCTCGCTGCACAGCAGATGAGTGCAGTGGATGTGTCTAAGACAGGCTCATCTGTGCCAATCCACACTAAGTCTGCTCGGCTGCCAACCCATGCTGGTCGGTTTTGCTGCTCCAGAGAAAAACGTCTTCAGACCGATAAGGATAATGTGTTTATTTTGGCTCCTAATTTCCCTGTGTTGAAAACCTACTCATCAGTGGAGAATTATGAGTATGAGGGTGGCTACACCACCACTAATACCGTCCTTCCCATCCTTACGGTGGCACTATTAAATATTAGATCACTTCCTTAGCACAGGTGGAAGACACTGGCACTAGTCAATGAGCCCAGTTGGATGAAACATGGCTAACTGAGCTTTCCAATTCAGACTTGAACATTGTCTTTCCCCGGCTTTAAGTTCCTGCATTGTGATATAGTGGGCAAATTGGGAGGTGGCCAATTGAGCATTCATAGGCATGGTTTGAGTTTAAATTTAATCAGTGACTTCTCTCCTGTCTTTCTTGAGCCTTTAGGAGCAGATTTACATGCGCCTTGCGCCACTTTTACGTCACTTTTCCCATGTTAAAAGTGACGCAAAAGTGGCGCAAGGGGCTTGTAAATCTGCACCTTAGTCTGCAGCTGACATCCCTTGCCCTAATTTTCCCTTGTATTTGTTTTCAGCTACTGTCCTTCCAGCCCAAATGTGGGCTTCCTCGAAAATTTCCTGGAGCTCTGTTGACTGGGGTGCCTTAGTTATTCGAATGTTATTATCTTAGGCAACCTGAAGTATAACGGGGACAATAACAGTGATTCGACCTATCGTCAGCTCTCTGTCAAGCGAGGTGTGCCAGGTTTCAGACAGATGACCAAAATATCTTCCATTACACTAGGCTACTCCCTATATATTATTTCTTGCAATCCATCATAATACTTACGAGACCTCAGAATTATGCCAGTGGTATGGATTATCAATTTTGAATAATTTCGTCCTCAAACTACATTCTTAGGGCTCGATGTACCATGAAGGCGTGCGCTCTTAGGAGATGGAGAATGATTGACAATGACATTGCTTATGATCTCATTCGAGACCTATATAGGCGAACATGGGTTCCCTCATGCTCATTTCAAGGACCTCCTCTGGGCCAGTAATCAAATGACGGATAAACTAGCACTAATTGTAGCTACATCCATAAAGGACTTGAAACCAGGAAACAAATGGATTTCTGTAGACCTTAGAGCCAAAAGCTTGAAAGTAAGATGAAGCAAGGGACAATGGAGAAAAAGTATGACAGGGATCGAGTTCGAGAGTTTAAATAAAAACCCTGACGCATGATAAAGCTTGTCTTTATGCAGGCAAGATGAATTTATTTTCGTTGCAACTTCAGTCCTCTTCCAATTTTTCAATTTGGTAAATGTGTTGTGCCAACCTCCCATGCCAGAAACAGGTATTCCACAATCCCAGAATCTATGTAACAGCCTGGTGAACGTTTTTCCTGCAAAATGGTTTACGTTTATTAAGAGCGCAAGACCAGATGAGATCTTTCCCAAGACCCACATGCAACCAGAGTCTTACGTTCTGGCTTCCACCTTCTTACTAGTATTTTGGAGCTCCTAGTGATCAGCCTGAGGGCCAGATTTAGAGTTTGGCGGATGGGTACTCACTAAAGCAAGAGAGTGCCCATCCACCAAACTCTAAATATGGATTAAGTTAAATGACACGTTGTCATCCCTTAAATCATGTCCAATAACAAAATCCAAAGGGCTTTTCTCTGCTGTAGGACTCCCCTCTGGCTGCCCATAATGCCTCATCATGGGTTGGGCAGGTGCCAGAACAACCTACAAAAGCAGTGAGTTCGACGTGGCTGAGTTCAAAAACTTTCCACTGATCACGCAGCTTTCGGTGCCTGTGGTAAAAGTAATGGAGAAACATTCGATAAGTTTGTCTTTGAGCCACCATGAAGAAGGGCAGATTCTGTATAAGGAGCAACCTGGATTTGATCCAAGAGACAGAGCACAAGCACTGATAGTGGTCATTTTCAACCAACTTTGAGACTGGCAGTGTGAGGGACAGTGTGGATTGAAAATGCACAAAGACCTTTCAGCAACATATGATACCAGGGTAGCTCGGTGGGCACTAGCAAGGTTTGCCTCTGTTAAAAAATCTCCCAAATTATGCTGCTTCCTCCATGTCTTACTTCAGAGATATCGCTGGAGTATGGCACTCCCCAAAGATCCACAGTGTGTTGCATCTTGTTTAATTTGTAGACCCAGCCCCTCTGAGCCTTTAGCCGATCTTTTCTGGTCAGAATTCTTTATTATGGTAATGATACACAGTTCCTACTCAGATATGATCAACACTCTTGTGAGTCCATTGTAGGACTGAAAGGGCGCCTTCTAGGCATTCGGCAATGGATGTCTTGCAAATTTATTAAGCTAAGCAGAGACAAGAGCGGTGCTTAAACCATAGGAGGGGCTTCAAAGGCTTGAGATGGTTTCTGGCGACCCCCTGCTCAATGCTCCACCATCCCATTCCAGTAACAATGGTGAGGAATCTGGGAGGTTTGTTTCATCTAAAGCTACCCCTTCTTCTCCAAATCTAGAAAGTACGGTACTCATGATTTGCTCTATGAAAGTCTTTGAGAAAAATCTTTCTACTTTTCAAGACATTTGGGCAGGTGGTGGGTACCTGGGTGGCAAAATTGGAGGTAGTCTGTTAGTATGCATTCCAGTGTGGAGAATTGGAGGAGTTTCCTGGGAGAATTTGGCTGGGGAGGAAAGTGAGCGAGTAGAGGAGGAGAAATATTTGAAGTAGACAACAGACATGTTGAGATGAATGGCAAGGCTGCCAGGGTAGTGCCAGGTAGTGCCAATTAGCTAATGTTATAAAAATGAGGTTGGTAGTTAAAGAGAAAATCAGGTCGTGTTTCGTGCTTGTTCCTACAAAGAGGATTTTTTTAAAACCAGTACGAGTGAGGCTGTAAATTTAAAGAAAGGATGATGTTAACGTTTTAATTTTGGTCCTGGATATTTTTGACACAATATTCTGTCCACACGATATTTGTGTTTCCAATATTCCATCAGTGATCCGTTTCCTGACTAATTGAAGTGAGATTTTTTGCATTGATATTGATTTGGTTGAGTAATATTTTTACGTTTACTAAGTAATTTATGTATCCAGTTCTGTGCGATCACCAGTGTCAAAATGTATATTGTTTCATATTATTTAATGTCCTGTGATGACACAAGATTCAAAGTCCTTGTTAGGCCACTTTCCATGATTTCATCAGGATCAAAGGTCAGGCGATTTCATTTACTTAGACATCATCAGAAGGGGTGTTCCAAGGTTCCAATGCAGGGGTTCCATTTTTGTGTTCTCCAAATTCACTGTTTTGTATTAATGACATCAATAAAATATAATAACCTATGTATTATAACATAAGATGTGTATTTGTAAAGCGCACGTTCACCTAGAGGTTTCTTGGCTCTGAATAACAGATGTTTATTGTTACCCAAATCAATGGTACTCATTTTATCGACCTCAGATGGTTGAAAGGCTGAGTGGACCCGCCAGGATTTGAATCTGTGACCATGAGGTCGAACACAGGCCCCCGCAATGGACACATTAGTCCACTGAGCCATATATTTATTTCATTCCAAATCTAAATCCAGCAGAGAACACCCCCCATTTCTCAGATAGTCAAATGAGTTGACTTTCAGATTTTGCAATCTGGTTTGAAATATGCCTCCGTGACATGGATTAAAAATCACATTCGTAATAGTATAAAGTTCTGAGGTCTCAATTAAGAAGACCTCTTTTAATTAGTGCAGGGGCATATCAATATCATAAGGACCTATATTATTTTTAATATTGACCGTTTCGAGAGCCCTTCTTTAACAATGTGTGTTGTGCAAATAAAACACCTAGCTCTAGGGGGCCCCCTGAGCACAGCATTCTGGCCGGAGAGCTCCTGATTGAGCCTGGAGGGGGCCCCTCCACGTACCTTGCAGGGAGGACCCCTCAAGTTTTGTTACGCCAGTACTGGGGTGAATGTATGACATTGTTCTGCATTCTGTCCATCAACAGTTCTTTTTGCTAACTGGCAGTAAACCGCACCTGGGCCTTTACAATGTGCTGTATATTTTGCGACATTTGTGATCTAGTGTTGTGACGTTTAAAGAGGATTTCTGTTAATTTGTTTGACTGCGGGCTCTGTCTTGTTGTCCTTGTCTTGTGTGCGTGGGAGTTGTCCTTCCTTTCACTCCGCCTACCCTGTCTAGATATGTAGTCAGAGGCAGTAGAGACACCAGGGCGGTTTTGAACCATTCTATAAGTTAAGTTTGTAAAAAGTGACACTAAGTTTCTACGTAAGTAAGTATAGAGGATGGACAAGTGCAATGAAGTCGTTGAAATCTGAAAAAAATAATTGTATGCGGCAAGGGTGAAGTAATGACACTTTGTTGCACCTGCAAACACACCCATAAGGTAAATAAGCATTTTCATCTTTTAACTCTGGCTATGGTTTCATTCTCTTTGTTTAAATATTACCCTTCCTTCACCTTCTTTCCGATTGGAACAAGATGCTTAGAGCGAATGTAAAGTGATCTGTTTAGGGCTCAAAATCAGTGGCAGGTGGTGACATTTGAAAGTGGTGAGGCGTAAAAGTAGGGATTAGTGCCCTGTGGCGCGGGAGGATGACTATTGGTAGATCATTGGACTTTTCTCCAGCTAAGAGCTTTAGAACACACGAACTATTGGCAGGTGGCACGGCACCACCCACAGTAATGTTTAACGTACGCAGAAGACCAGTCTTTGAAGGTGACATCGCCTTCAATAACATTTAACAGTTTACCCAACACCACTCTTAACAGGTGGCAGCAACCGCAGAATCGTTTAACAGTGGACGGGGTGAATTTCGACACCGAGGATGGGGTGTTCTTGGCACCCACGCCCACTGCACAACAGGCTCTTTCTCCCTAATGGATCGCATATCTGGCACCCATACTTACTGGGAAGGGAAACTATTGGTGGCTGGTCAAGAAATACAGTAAATAGATCAGCCACCTCACTTTGTGGAACTTAAGCCGCGGCTGCTGTTCTGCGCCTGGAAATCCCTGGAAGAAGTGGCTACAACCAACTCCTGGACCAGAAGCAGCTGGCGTTGCAGCTGTAAAGCAGGCCAAGAACCAATGTTTAACCCCTTCGCTGCCAGGCCTTTTCCCCCGCCTGTGCCACGCCCTTTTTTGGCTATTTGGGGGGATGTATGATGTTACAACGCACACTTTTACAACGCATGCACTTACAACGCATTTTTTACAACGCATAATCCATTACAACGCATGACATTACAACGCAGGACACTACAACGCATTTTTAAAAAATACCTTTACAACGCATTACCATTACAACGTATACTACCTTTACAACGCATACCATTACAACGCATAATATTAAATTACATTTAAGGTAAGTATTAGATAGTATAGGGGTAAAAATTACTATTCTAACTCCAGGGGGTGCAACAGTAGGGTAAGTGTTGGATAGTGTAGGGGTAAAAATTACTATTCTAACTCCAGGGGGTGCATCAGTAGGGTAAGTGTTGGATAGTATAGGGGTAAAAATTACTATTCTAACTCCAGGGGGTGCATCAGTAGGGTAAGTGTTGGATAGTATAGGAGTAAAAATTACTATTCTAACTCCAGGGGGTGCATCAGTAGGGTAAGTGTTGGATAGTATAGGGGTAAAAATTACTATTCTAACTCCAGGGGGTGCATCAGTAGGGTAAGTGTTGGATAGTATAGGGGTAAAAATTACTATTCTAACTCCAGGGGGTGCATCAGTAGGGTAAGTGTTGGATAGTATAGGGGTAAAAATTACTATTCTAACTCCAGGGGGTGCATCAGTAGGGTAAGTGTTGGATAGTATAGGGGTAAAAATTACTATTCTAACTCCAGGGGGTGCAACAGTAGGGTAAGTGTTGGATAGTGTAGGGGTAAAAATTACTATTCTAACTCCAGGGGGTGCAACAGTAGGGTAAGTGTTGGATAGTGTAGGGGTAAAACTTACTATTCTAACTCCAGGGGGTGCAACAGTAGGGTAAGTGTTGGATAGTTTAGGGGTAAAAATTACTATTCTAACTCCAGGGGGTGCATCAGTAGGGTAAGTGTTGGATAGTATAGTGTAATATTATGCGTTGTAATGGTATGCGTTGTAATGGTAGTATGCGTTGTAATGGAATGCGTTGTAAAGGTAGTTTTTAAAAATGCGTTGTAGTGTCATGCGTTGTAATGTCATGCGTTGTAATGGATTATGCGTTGTAAAAAATGCGTTGTAATGGTAGTGCGTTGTAAAAGTTGCGTTCTAAAGGTTGTTCCCCTATTTGGGGTAGTGCGCACTGAGGCCCCTGTAACTTTTTGACCACATAAGGTATCCACAACAAATTTGCGTCCTTTTCTTCCAACATAATGGGGATTCTGAAGGTACACAGGGTTTGTGGATTCCCCTGGAGGGGTCACAGAAATGAGCCAAAATACAGCAAAATATAGTTTTTTTGGGGAAAATGGGAAAAACGGGCTGCAAATGAAAGCATCTGGGTTTTTCCCTGCAAGTGTTATCAAAAAAGGGTTTGTGGGGCTGAAATCACCATTTTCCCAGCTTTTAGGGGATACCAGACTTTTGTCAGAAACCCAACATTTTTTACACAGTTTTGGCATTTTTCTGGGACGTAGCCTATTTTTGCTATTTTTTGTGCTTTCGACCCCTTCCAGTTAATGGTAGAAATGGATACAAAAGCAATAATGGATCCTGGAAAGCTATACATTTTAGAAAAGTAGACAAAATTCTGAATTCAGCAAGGGGTCATATGTGTAGATCCATCAAGGTTTCTTTATAGAAACTAACAGTTAAATATAGGATAAATTGAAAATTTGTTGAAAAAAAGCGCCTTTTGTGTCAACGTTTTTACCTGTAACTTCTTCTAATTATGACAGCTCTTTGAAAGCAATGTACCGTTACATCCGCTGGACATTACTGGTTGTGGGGATATATAGGACTTGTAGGTTCACCAAGAACCCGACGAACCCAGAGCCAAAAACTGAGCAGCAACTTGCAATGGTTTATTATTATGTGCCGGGTATATAGTAATTATTCTGTAAAAATGTGTACATGGAAAAATCGGTATGAAAGACACCTCTGTATTTCTGAAATGGGAACAAAATATAGAGTTTAGAAACAGTAAATATTTGCACATTTCCGAATTTGGGAATACTCATACTAGCATGAGAATTATCAGTCATTTTTTAGAATTACTTCTTTTTTACACAATGTCTTTCATTTGGAAGGCACAAATGCATCGAAAGTCAATAGGTAATAACAGGTCCTTTACAAATCTGAATTACCCTAAGTCTCCCGATAAAAATGGTACCTCACTTGTAGGGGTAGGCATAGTGCCCACAACAGGAAATGGCTCAAAACCCAACGTGAACACACCACCAGTGGCGGACGGTGACATTTGAAAGTGGTGAGGCGTAAAATGTTTGTCATACTTCAGCATAGCGAGCGAGCGTAGCGAGTGAGCCCGACCAACCTAAGGGGGTTCGGGGGGGTTCTCCCCCCTTGAAAATTTTGAAAAAAGAGAGGAAAAATGGTGCATTTTCAAGCAAATTTGAGAAAGCAGAAAGGTTAATAAAGCAATGAAGAAAGTGCAGTTATTACAGTAATAAAGAGATCATGTCATTGGCAAATTAAATCATTGGGGCCTGGCACTGACCGTCATTTATTTTTAGGAAAATGAAGGGACACGCGCGCCACCCCCACTGCATAATGTGAAGAGGGGCCCCGACCCCGAGTCACCCACATCTCTCAGATATTCACTGGTCTTGGTCGACATGGCCGGGGGGACCTCAGTCGAAGGGCTCGGTCTCCAGGCCCTGGCTCCATATGCTAGATTCTGCGGGCAGGCTGCCAAACAAATATCGCTGTATGCTGTTTCTGGTTCTGGTGCTGCTATTCTGCTAATGAATGACTAACTAGGGCCGGAGGGGAAATGACATCACAGAGTCAGGCCATGTTCTCTCCTACTAGAGGTAAATGTTTATTGGCAGAAGGAAAAAGCTCCCTGACAGATAACGCGGGAGTGGAAAGGATGTGGCTCAGTGGCCAGAGCTGCTGACTTGAGAGCTGGGGATCCCGCTTCTAGTCTCGGCAGTACCGCGCAACATCCTGTCATTCTATGCAAATCATGTAATCTCTCCTTGTGATAAATTGTTATGTAAATATGCTGCAAGAGTAAAAGGCAAACTTTATGAAAATATAGTTCCACCAAATTGGATGTTAACTGTATTTCAGTGGCGGGAAACTGATAAGAGAGGCAGGCGAGGAACAGCATTGGTAAATGCAGGGAAATATGCTACAGCCAATAGAAATGGAGTAAAGGTAGGTGACACGCACAGGAACCAATGAGAAGCCAAGAAAGAGAGGAGATGGGATGTAGGTCCCTTTTAAGTTTGTATTAAAAACAATAGATTTCTCAAGCACAGCGCAGGCGAAACCTACAAATGGCCCATATTTGCAGACTGGGTTAGTTTTGAACTTGGAAAGACTCGGTGTGTAAGTGTTTTGAAAAGTATGAAAGACTGCATGGATTTGAGCTTGCTACTGGCAATGTTTGTTTTAATATAAGGGAAATCAATAGTAAAAACCAGCCCAGCAGACCATAAAACAGGCCCACAAACAGCCAAGAAAACGGCCCAAACACTTTCCTGGCAGATCAGCCCGTTGGGCACTGCCTGATTGCCCTACTGGCCAGTCCAACCTTGTGTATTACAGCTCTGACTACCTGTTCTTTTGCCTCCTTCATCAGCGCCTGCAGGCCACACTTCATCAGCCATGCAACTCCCAGCCTATCATCCAAGGAAACCTCATCTGACACTCCTGGACAGACAAGGGTCAAGAATTGTTATATAATGCAAATTACTCAAGGTCGATCTATCCCCAATCTGGGTGGACGTACAAGGCCAACCAAAAAGGAAATGGATTCCAGTTCAACCCACGTTAAAATGAACTCCACCTGTGCTGCTGCAAAGTAGACTTTTCTATGCATCAGTTGGTACATTTAATCTGTCTACTGATGGCTAAACTGAGATGTTCTTGGGTGGTTGAGGGCCATCCTGGATGTTTCTGTGGACAGGCTGGGATTCTCTGGGAACTCTTCATGGCCATAGACACGGTTACCCATGATCTCCTTCTCCACCGCCTTTCGACCACAGGCATCCATGACAAGTCCCTCCATTGGATCTATTTGAATGCCTCTCTCCACTCTCAAGCTGTTGATTGCCCCTCCCCTCTCTCAATCTGAATTCTGCCTCTAGAAAAAGTAAATTGATCTGCTTGGTCAGGATTGGATCTTTGTCAGCAAAGAGCTATGTTTAAAACATTTTTGAAAACCATGTGGCTTGCTTCAGAAGGAATCGTGAGGGAAAGAGGATGCCACCGAGAAGAGCCCTACACAAGAAAGACGCATCAGCTTTTTGCTTTCGCCTAAATCAGGTGTGGAGCGAAGCCTTCGAGATGCAGAGTGAAGGGAACCACTGGGAGAGCAGGGAGGGCTTGAGTTGTGAAGAGGGGTGTGGACAAAGGAAAGATCTTGAAATCAATATTCTCCCACAACCATCCCAAGTTAATTCCCTCATCACATTAAAAAAAATTCGGAAACATTTCCTTTTTTTCAACACCATGTTCTGGTTCACGTCTTAATTTTCCATTGTTATCCAATCATGTTTTCCTTCCACATCCAATTTTCGGCCAAATTGTATTTCTTTGTCGCAGTCTGCTTTTGTGTGAGAAATCTTACTTTTACTCTGCTGCCCCGCATTCCATTTTTTTCTCAACCACGTTGTTTCTATCTAGATTATTCTGTACCTCTCCATATAGCTCTAGCTGCCTCTGAAATATTATACCTATCCCTGAAACCTATTCTGAAAACCTTTCTGTGCCTAATTAAACAGCAGGTGAGCAAAAAGTATTGTCTGCGCCCATACAACCATTCCTTGATTCACAGAGGGCGCATCTCCTTGTTTCTAAAAGCATGAATGGAACTTAATTTGGGCCGCCGCGGGAACACATTGATTGATTCCTTTACATGCAAGCAACAGAACTAACGATGGGGAATAAAACTAGAGCAAATATGCAGGCACAATTTCCCAATGACACTGTCAGTCAGCCACCTTGAATGACTATCTTTTGTAAACTAACAGTAGCGGTGTGTGTGACACAACCAGGGCCAGAAGCACACAGTTTCTGAAAATATAGCATAACAAATGACAATATATTAAAATTGGCGTTGACTGTACAAAATCCAGATGTGAAAAATAAAGAAATGGCTTCTTTGTGCTTAAACAGCGATTTTACTAACACAATTACCCACAGAGAAAAGTCGTGAAACCACTCATGATGACAACAGAAGGGTTAGAATCAAATCAATCCCAAACACGCAAAAACAGGAAAGTACAGCGTGCACAGCGGATAAAGGTGCGCAGAGACCAACAAAGTTAAAAACTCTTTAAAGATACAGCCTCAACATGTATCCAACAAGTCCCATCAGTTAGGAGCGGGCTTTCCAGAACAAATGAAGAAGATAGAGAAATCTGTACTGTGGAAGAACAGTAAACTCTAATTGCTGCTCTTTTAGCTAGGCTTTTGCTTCCACCTCCCTTGACAAAGGAGCCATATGCACTATGTTGTACAGCTAGCTGCAATGTTGTGCTCCGTAGCTGAATTGCTTGGGAGTTCTACAATCTCAAGCAAGCCATTCTAAGAGACAGTCGAGGGGAGAAGAGGGGGTGTCGCGCGGGGGAGGGGGCCGGCCGGGTGAGGGAGTTTTAAAATAAAATCAATCAATCCTACCTGACCAGGTCTGCGCCGCCGGCCTCGGGTCCGTTCTGGCGCCAACAGGAACAGCCGCATCACTGCTGGGAGGTAGCAAGCCCCTCTCAGCCAATCCTGGCGCTGTAGCAGCACCAGGATTGACTTAGAGCAGGCCAGGGCAGTGTTACGCTTTGCCCGCCTGCCCATTAGGAGACCGAGGTTCGCTCTCCTAATGGGCATGCGCCAGCCTGAGCAGGCACCAGTGCGCATGACTGGGCACGGTGCAAAAATTCACCACCATGCGCACTCATGCGCACTTGTGCATGTGCTGCTGCCTGCCCCTGACAATCATGACTGTCAGTCAACATGACGCCAGACCGCCCACCCCCTTCAGACTCTGAATGGGGTGGGCGGTCCGACGTCTGACTCATGCTGACTGACAGTCATGATTGTCAATTCTCCCTCGGAGCCGCTGCGGGCTGCGGCTGAACTTAAATAAAACGATAGTTTACGGTGCGGGCGCGGGCGGGGGGGGCAACGCCCCAACGCCCCCAATGGACGCACCGCCACTGCACACCACATTTTCACAATGCAAATTTACCCTTTTTTAGCAAAGTGCCTAGCTGTAGTTTTTTAACCCTAGCTCTGCCGGCACCTAGGGAAACCTAGCAAACCTATACATTTTTGAAAACTAGACACCCAGGGGAATCCAGGATGGGGTGACTCTACTGCCTCCCACCAGGTTCTGTTACCCAGAATCCCTTGCAAACCTAAAAAATTGCCAAAAAAAATACTTTTTCCCCACATTTCTCTGGTGGAAAGTTCTGGAATCTGCATGGATCCACAAATTTCCACCAACCCCGCGTTCCCCAAAGTCTTCCGAGAAAAATGGTACCTCACTTGTGTGGGTCAGCCTAGTGCCCGCAACAGGAAACGGCACAAAACGCAACATGGACACACCTCAATTTCGCTGTGAAAAATGACCCTTTTTTTGCAAAGTGCCTAGCTGTAGTTTTTTAACCATAGCTCTGCCGGCACCTAGGGAAACCTAGCAAACCTATACGTTTTTGAAAACTAGACACCCAGGGGAATCCAGGATGGGGTGACTTGACTGCCTCCCACCAGGTTCTGTTACCCAGAATCCCTTGTAAACCTAAAAAATTGCCAAAAAACCCCACTTTTTCCCCATATTTCTCTGGTGGAAAGTTCTGGAATCTGCGTGGATCCACAAATTTCCACCCACCCCGCATTCCCCAAAGTCTTCCGAGAAAAATGGTACCTCACTTGTGTGTGTCGGCCTAGTGCCCGTGACAGGAAACGGCGCAAAACGTAACGTGGACACACCTCAATTTCACAGCGAAAAATGACCCTTTTTTGGCAAAGTGCCTAGCTGTAGTTTTTAAACCATAGCCCTGCCGTCACCTAGGGAAACCTAGCAAACATATACATTTTTGAAAACTAGACACCCAGGGGAATCCAGGATGGGGTGACTTGACTGCCTCCCACCAGGTTCTGTTACCCAGAATCCCTTGTAAACCTAAAAAATTGCCAAAAAAACACATTTTCTCCACATTTCTCTGGTGGAAAGTACTGGAATCTGCGTGGATCCACAAATTTCCACCCACCCCGTGTTCCCCAAAGTCTTCCGATAAAAATGGTACCTCACTTGTGTGGGTCGGCCTAGTGCCCGCGACAGGAAACGGCGCAAAACGCATCGTGGACACACCTCAATTTCGCAGTGAAAAATGAACGTTTTTTGGCAAAGTGCCTAGCTGTAGTTTTTGAACCCTAGCTCTGCCGGCACCTAGGGAAACCTACCAAACCTATACATTTTTGAAAACTAGACAACCAGGGGAATCCAGGATGGGGTGACGTGACTGCCTCCCACCAGGTGACCCCCCCTTGCAAAACCAGGTTGTTTTGAGGTAGGCAATTTTCATGTCGCCTCAATATGTTTTGGGCCCTTGCCTGTTGCGGGTACTTGGGCCTCCCACACAAATGAGGCACCGTTTTTATTTGGAGACACGGGGGAACGCTGGGTGGTAGGAAATTTGTGTCAGCCCGGTGATGCCACAACTTTCCCACACAAAAATGTGTGAAAAAGGTCATTTTTTCAGCTAAATTTGAGGTTTGCAGGGCATTCTGGGTAAGGAAACGTTGGGGGATCCACACAAGCCATACCTCCCCCTGGAATCCCCCGGGTGTCTAGTTTTCAGAAATGTGTGGGTTTGGTAGGTTCCCCTAGGTGGCCGCCGAGCACCGGGCCAAAAACCCAGGTGACCCCCCTTGCAAAACCAGGTCGTTTTGAGGTAGGCAATTTTCATGTCACCTCAATACGTTTTGGGCCCTTGCCTGTCGCGGGTACTTGGGCCTCCCACACGAGTGAGGCACCGTTTTTATCGTGAGACCCGGGGGAACACTGGGTGGTAGGAAATTTGTGTCAGCCCGGTGATGCCACAACTTTCCCACACAAAAATATGTGAAAAATGTGATTTTTTCAGCAAAATTTGAGGTTTGCAGGGCATTCTGGGTAAGGAAACGTTGGGGGATCCACGCAAGCCATACCTCCCTGGAATCCCCCGGGTGTCTAGTTTTCAGAAATGTGTGGGTTTGGTAGGTTTCCCTAGGTGGCCTCCAAGCCCGGGGCCAAAAACTCATAGAACCCCCTTTGCAAAACCAGGTTGTTTTGTGATAGGTAATTTTGATGTCTCCTCAATAGGTTTTGGGCCCTTGCCTGACGCGGGCACTAGGCCTACCCACACAAGTGAGGTACCATTTTTATCGGAAGACTTTGGGGAACACGGGGTGGGTGGAAATTTGTGGATCCACGCAGATTCCAGAACTTTCCACCACAGAAATGTGAGGAAAATGTGTTATTTTGGACACATTTTTAGGTTTGCAATGGATTCTGGGTAACAGAACCTGGTGAGAGCCAGTGAAGTCACCCCATCCAGGATTCCCCTCGGTGTCTAGTTTTAAAGAATGTACAGGTTTGCTAGGTTTGCCTACGTGCCAACTGCGCTAGGGCCCAAAATCCACAGGTATGCACATTGCTAAAAAAAATTTGGAGCCCAGTGGGCTTTCTGCCGCCCTGGGGGGGAATCGGGGAAGGGGGTTTCATCCTGATATGCCCCTAAAGGGGCAGAAAGACTGTGGCTATTTTTTGTGGGGGTGGGGGCATTGGTATGACCATTTTGGGCAGCCCCCACCCCCACGCATAAAAAAAGCCTGCATACTCGCTGGCACCTAGTGGGCTTTCTGCCCCCCCAGGGGGCAGATCAGGGGCCACTGCCACCATCTGCCCTCCCAGGGGGGGCAGAAAGACTGGAATTTCTCTGGGGGTGGGGTATTGTCATGCCCATTTTGGGGAGCCCCTACCCCTACACTAATAAAACAAAAAAATCCATGGTTTCTAGTGGGCATTCTGCGCCCCCAGGGGGGGCCAGATTGGGGGCTACAGCTCCCATCTGCCTCCTGGGGGGGCAGAAAGACTGTCATTTTTGTGGGGGGGAGGGTGGGGGCATTGGCGTGCCCGTTTCGGGCAGCCCACACCCTAAAAACAATTGCGCAAAAAAATCCCTGGTGTTTAGTGGGCCTTCTGCCCCCTCCGAAGGGGCAAATTCGGGGCCAATGCCCCATCTGCCCCCGGGGGGGGGCTGAAAGACTGTAATATTTGGGGGGTGGGGTGGGGGCATGGGCCTGCCCGTTTTGGGCAGCCCCCACCCCTATTCTTTTTTTTTTTACTGGTGTCTAGTGGTCTTTTTGCCCCCCCGGGGGTAGGCAGATTGGGGGATACGGCAGAAAGGCTGTAATGGTGGTGGGTGGTTGGGTGGGGGCATTGGCGTGCCCGTTTCGGGCAGCCACCACCCTAAAAAAAACTGAAAAGAAATCCCTGGTGTATAGTGGGCTTTCTGCCCCCCGAAGGGGCAGATTAGGGGCCAATGCCCCATCTGCCCCCCGGGGGGGGGGCAGAAAGACTGTGATTATTGGGATGTGGGGTGGGGGCATGGGCCTGCCCGTTTTGGGCAGCCCCCACCCCTATTGTTATTTTTTATAAAATTCCCTGGTGTTTAGTGGGCTTTTTGCCCCCCGGGGGGGGCAGATTGGGGGATACTGCCCCCATCTGCCCCCCGGGGGGGGCAAAAAGACTAAATAATGCCTAAATTGTTTGGGGGGAGCAAAGGCCCTTGCCCAAGGTGCCGCTTCCCCCTCCCTGGTGTCTAGTGGGTGGATCCCTGCTTGGGGATCGCCCTCCTGTGGCAATCCCCAAGCAGGGGTCCACTGGGGAGGGGTACCATTGGAAAGGGGAGACCCAACATGTCTAGGAAACGTGAGAACGAGCTAAGAACCAGACCTTGGGAAAGAATGTAGAATAATAAATTAGCTGAATTGTAGATGAAGTCACAGTGGTGTGACAACGCCACCTCCTAAGCCCACCAATCCACTTGCGAATCCTATGAAAGTTTGCAACAAATGTGGGATGGATATGTCAATTTTAGGGTATAATTGGGGTGCCTTTAGGGGTGTGGTTTACGCTTAGGCTGGCAGGAGAGAATGTGGGGAGATGTGTCGCTGTCCATCGGTTTTCAGAGAGGCCTAGCTGTTCCTGACCTGTCCCATTCCTTTCCTTTTATCCTTTGTTCTCTGATACTACTTTGGGGAACCCCCACCATCTCCTAGGCCGAGGGTGTATTTTTTCTACAGACCGATAGGTTTGTATTTAGTCTAACTCGTTCTCACAATTTACTTATAGATGTATTTTGTCTCTGAAACGTTTGTCTCTTTACCTATCCACTTCATCAATGATATACTGATATGTGTTATTTAGATGAAACTATTGTCTCTTCATCTATCCCCTCTATTAGGTGTATTATGTTTCGCATGTGATTTTGCTGAAACTTTTGTCTCTTAATCTATCGTCTCTGTCAGGCATAATGTCATTGACTGTACATGAGTTTGTAATCATTTTGAATTATTGATGATCTCTCTACCTTTGTGAGTTCATTATTTGCATCTGTGACTGTATGCAATGAGCATCTTGTTAATAATTGCGATAAAACTTCATAAACTTTACCGACTGAAGCAAGACCACTGACTCATTGTCAGTGAAATTGCTTTCCCTCCCTCGCAGCTCCACCATTAAGTGAGGCCTTCCCCCGAGCCCCTGCACTCTCGAGTGTTGGTGTTCGAGGCCCTCCTCCACCCGCAGGTTTCACCTGCGCCTCATCCCTGGTGATCCAGTGGACCTCTGTCTCCATTCTCTCGCTCCGCTTTTTCTCTCCTTTTTCACTCGTTTTTTCCCCTTACTTCTATCTCCCCCCTTCACTTTCCTTCTGGGTCTTTGGTCCATTTTCTGTCGTTTTCCCCTCATTTCATGCTCCCCCTTCACTCTCCTTCTGTGTCTTTCCTCCGTTTTTCACTCGTTTTTAGACTCATCTCAATCTCCCTCTTTCACTCTCCTTCTGTGTCCTCTGTGTCTTTCATCCACTCTTTCTTGCACTACTGCTGCCTTCTTTGCACTTTTCTCTCTCTTTTTGCCTTTTTCCTTGTGTCTTTTTCAGCCCATTTTTCCCTGCCGCTGCTGCCCCCGAGGCCCCTCCCCCCCAGCACGACCAGTGCGACCGGCACAATCCAGCTCCCCTCCCCGCTCTCGCCTCCCAGATGTCCACCCCTCCCCGACCCCTACTTGATGGCAGCCGCGCCATCGGCGCGCCAAAGGCAAGCCCGTCTGCGCCCGTCCGCGACCCGACTGCGACCAGCGCCAGGAACCCTGGATCTCTGCACCGCCAACGGTACGACCCAGCGGCACTCCACGCTCTCAATCCAGGCTGCAACAACAACTGCAAGCTAGCATCACCAGCCGGAACCCACGGACCCTTCAGCTGTCACCGCTGCCGGCACACCTGCAGCACCGCCAAGACCACGGACCCAGCGCAACCCACCCGCAAGAACACAACCGAACCGAAGACCCTGCAATCCATCCTCCTCAACGTCCAATCCCTCCACAAACATGCCACCGAAATCTAGGACCTCCTTGACAGCAGCACCCTGGACGTAGCATTCTTTACTGAAACCTGGACCAACACCAACCTCGGGACTGGACATCACCATCGCCATTCCCCAAGGATACAAGATCTCCAGGAAGGACCGCCCCACCCGCCCGGGAAGAGGAATTGCTATCGTCCACAAATCCACCCTCCGCCTGAGCACACTCCCCGATGAGCCCACAGACCTGATGGAACACCTTCACTTCAAGATACTGGCCAGCCCTACCTCCACCCTCCAAGGAACCCTCCTCTACCGAACCCCTGGACCCTGCTGACTTTTCGCCAACTCCATCACGGACATCATCACCCCGCATGCCATCGCTTCCACCAACTACACCCTACTGGGAGACCTCAACTTCCACTTCGACAACCAACTGGACCCCAGCACCACATCCCTCCTGGACAACTTCCACAACATTGGACTCCGCCAGATCATGACCGAACCCATGCACTCAGCAGGACACACCCTCGACCCCCTCTTCACAACAGGAAACTCCATCACCTTCAGCCACACCACCGAACTCCCATGGACTGACCATCGATGCGTCCAGTTCACCATCAGAACACCCCCCATCCACAGACACCAGAACCTGCTCCCACGAGGAAACTGGACCAGAATCACCGACAACCAGCTAACTTCATCACTCAGCAACTCCACCCCAACCATCGCAAAAAACGACGACCCCAACACCGCAGCCCAAACCCTGCACAGATGGATCACCGACAGCGCCAACACCATAGCCCCCCTCAAGAAAAAAACAACACCCATGCCAAGACAGCTAGATGGTTCACCACTGAACTTTGAGAGTCCAGACGCACTTGCAGCCGCCTCAAAAGGGCCTGGAGGAACACCAAATCCACAGAAACCCAACTCATCAGAAAAACGAGGAAAAAATCAATTGAAGACAGAATCTCCACTCATGCACACAACAGCAAAGAACTCTTCAACATCATCAAGGAATTTGCCCAACCAACCAGTGAGTCCACCAACATCCCTCCCTCACAAGACATCTGAGACAAACTCAGCACCTTTTTCCACCACAAAATCAAGAGCATCTACGACAACTTTGACGAAGACAACCAACACACTGAACCCCTCACCAACCACCCCCGACACCCTGAAGCCAGCGATCGACAACCGGACAGCCCTCACCACCGAAGACACACTGAAGACGATTAAGTCAATCCACTCCGGGGCCCCCATGGACCCCTGCCCCAACCACATTTTCAACAGAGCCGCCGACACCATCTCACCCATGCTCTGCCACACCATGAACCGCTCCCTGGCAACCGCCTCATTCCCTGACGACTGCAAACACGCTGAGATCAACCCCCTCATGAAGAAACCCTTGGTGGACCCCACCGACCTCAAAAACTACATAGCCATCTCCCTGCTCCCGTTCCCTGCGAAAGTCATCGAGAAAGCCATCAACAGCCAACTCGCCACATTCATCGAAGAGCACAACATCCTCGACTCCTCCCAATACCGCTTCAGAAAAAAACACAGTATGGAAACCGTCCTCCTCGCTGCAACAGACGACATCCGTACCTTACTGGACAAAGGAGAAACAGCAGCCTTCATTTTCCTCGATCTCTCAGTGGCGTTCGACACTGTCTCTCACCGCACCCTAATACGCAGACTTCACGACGCAGGGATCCAAGACAAGGCCCTCGACTCGATCCGCTCCTTCCTCTCTGGCAGAAAGCAGCGGGTCAGACTCCCCCCTCTCCTCTCGGACCCTACACCTACCAACTGCAGAGTCCCCCAGGGGTCCTCCCTCAGCCCTACGCTCTTCAACATCTACATGGCTCCGCTCGCCCCATCATCAGAACCTACGGACTCAACATTGTGTCATACGCAGACGACACCCAACTCATCCTCTCCCTATCCAACAAACCCAACACCGCCAGACACAACTTTCGAGAAGGCATGGAAGCCGTCACTAAATGGATGAAAAACAGCTGCCTACAACTAAGCACCAACAAAACGGAATTACTCATCATGGGCCCAAACCCCTACGCCTGGAACGACACCTGGTGGCCCCCTGCCCTCGGATGCCCGCCCACCCCCACGGACCACACACGCAACCTGGGAATCATCCTGGACTCAGAGCTGAAAATGGACCACCAGATCAACTCTGTCTCGTCCTCCTGCTTCCACACCCTCTGCCTCCAACGTAAGACCTTCAAATGGATCCCCTTCGAACACAGAAAGACCGTCACTCACGCCCTGGTCACTAGGAGGCTCGACTACGGCAACGCACTCTATGCCGCAATACACAAAAACCTCACCCGCAAGCTACAGAACATCCAAAACGTTGCCGCAAGACTGGTCCTTAACCTGCCAAGAAACTGCCACATCTCCCAGCACCTGCGCACACTCCTCTGGCTCCCCATCGAAGCTAGAGTCACCTTCAAGATGCTAACCCACGCTCACAAGGCCCTCCATGACACCGGACCAGCATACCTGAACAGCCAACTCAAATTCCACGCACCCCAAAGGACCCTACGATCAGCCGAGTTCTCCTACACTGTAGTCCCCCGCACCAGAAAGACCAGATCAGGAGGCCGCTCCTTCTCGTTCTGCGCGGCCAGAGCCTGGAACGACCTTCCGCTCCACCTCAGACAGATAACAGCGCTCCCCATCTTCGCAAGAAACCTCAAAACCTGGCTCTTCGACAGATCCCCACCTTGATGGACTTGAACCTGTGACCCCCCAGCGCCTTGAGACCCATACGGGTGAGTAGTCACGCTTAACAAACACCTGATTGATTGATTGATTGATTGATTGAGTGTCTGTGGTTATTTAGCTAACTAAAGGGTTTAGTTAGATGGTACAATCATTATCATCAACTATTCAACTAATTGGTCCATCAACCAAATAGAAGGAAAGTTGATAAATTAGCTTAGTAAGCATACTAGTGACTTTATACATGGTGTACAGAAAAGAAAGTATTGAACATGAATAAATTGACCCCAGCGCATCAGGGATTCTGGGTGAGTGTGTATGGGCCATTGTAATTGTATGAATTTAGTATTGATCCCTGATCAGGAATTGACATCGCGCTGGATCACATGCACTCCTTTTAAAAATAGTAAGTTGGAATGTGACGAGTCTCCGTTCCAAGGCACACCTTCCAGACTGGCAACATTTATAGGAAGTTATGATATTTTAATGTTTCAGGAAACCTGGGCCCCCTAGTCCATCGTGTCTGATGGATTCCAGTTCCTGAGTGTGCCAGCTGTCCCATCCCCCTCTGGCCAGGCATCAGGGTGCCTATCTGTTTGGATAAATTTGCATATCGGCAGCCATGCTTTGACCATGGAAACCCCCACAAAAGATTTTCAGGTTGTGCATTTTAAGGGGGGTCTTGGGCCTATATTCGATTTATTTCTATAATAGCGATTCTGTTAACACTCCTAACACAATGCTTCCCATTCTGTTTGATTATATTGATACACTCTTAGATATGGCCACGTATAAGGGGCGCCTGGTGCATCTTTTCCTAGCAGGTGATTTCAATGAGGAACCGATCCAGCACCCTCACCGAGTTAGTGATTTGTACATTAAAGAGAGTGCTAATTTGAGAGGCAAGAAGTTAGAGACTTACTTTTCAGTATTTTATTTGCGCAATTCAATGGGCATGGTCGCATTACCAACCCTGGGCTGCATGGTTTTAGGGGCAGGAGTAACTCTTCTGTAATTTACTATATCTTTATATCTAGTAGTTTAATTGATATATTCCAATACGGAGCAATCATTCCCTCAAATGTTGGTGAACACAACCCCATTAAAGCAGTCCTGGTCATACCAGCGAGGGTAGAACATGAAGTTAAAAATGGGAGTCGTAAATTTCGACCCTCCACAGACAACCTTAGATTGGCCTTGAAGCTCCAGAACCGTCCAATTTTTGGATATAATAATAAAGGCAAATCAGGTGCAGGTTATGAGTGGTCTAATGGATGAGGTCACCCAAGAATTTAAATATAAAAAAACTCTTGTTAAATGCCCCAGATCTGTAAGTACTGTACCGGGAAGGTCTAACCATGACTGTAGGGCTACAAACCAATTAGGTAGAGCACTTGCTGCTAACCTTAGGGATCCCTCCACAGTAGCTGCTTTGCATAAACAGTATAAAGCAGCTTCCCCAAAGAGATGAAAGGAGGTGATTGTACAGCAGTAGGACACATTAGCCCAAGCTGCATCCAAGAAGGGAAGTAAGTCCTTCTGGTCTGCGGTAACCACTATGAGAAGCATAAACCGCACTGTGATGTTGTTAACCGGATGCCACATCACTAGTGAAGCATGGGATGCTCACTTTCAGAAAATATACTCTGCCACAACATTGATCATACATTTTAGTCTGAACTTTAGTAATTGTCATGTTTTCCAGGTCACTTTATCTGAAGTTGTTAGCTCTATCCTACAGAGTGTTAGCGTAAGGCTCCCGTTCCAGACGGAGTCCCTATTGACTTGATAAAGTGTAACATTGAACTTTGTACCCCGTTACTGACCAATGTTTTTAACAATGTCTCTCACTCCCCGGTACCTAGCTCTTGGACTACTTCAACCATTGTTCCAATATTTAAAAAAGGTTACCAACCCATTTCACTTATTGACACATCAGTCACAATATTGGGCAGAGTCCTATATAACAGAATTAGGGAGGGGCCCAAGACAAGACAATTTTACACCCTTGCCAATATGGGTTTAGAAACAGCAGAGGCACAATTGAACAATGCATTAATTTAAATGTATTATTAGGCAAGTACACAGTAACCAAGCAAACACCATTATGTCTTGCATTTATGGATTTTACTTCAGTGTTTGATTGTATAAATCGTGAAAAGTTATGGCAACTTTTACTTTCCATGGGGCTGGATGAAGTAGTTGTGCAATTTAAAGCATATTTGCATAAGAACATGAAAGCCGGAGTAAGATTCGGAGTAAATGGAGAAGTCTTAAATAAAATAAAAATCTTTTGAGGAGCCCCGCCAGGCTGCGTGCTGGCACCCTTACTGTTTCTATTGTGTATTAATGAGTTCAGCTCTTTTTTTTATCTACTATTACTTTGGATGTCTCAAAAGAAAATTGTGCTCTATTTCCCACATTATTATATGCAGATGATGCAGTGCTGATGACTCGCCCCCAAAATCACTGCGTCTGCTGGTGCACTAATTTGTTAAATTCATGGTCACCCTCAACCCACAAACTAGTTTTGCATAATTATATATTATGGCCTGTGTCCCCAAGCGTAATCAGCTTTCTACCCTCCCGGTTGGCCAAAATTGCTTACAAAGCACAAGCACTTTTTCCTATTTAGTGGTTACGTTTGATGCCGGCGGCTCCTGGGCAGCTAATGTCACACACCGTAGGCTGAAGCTATCCAGGGAAGTTGTATCTCTTTTCAGTTTGCCTCAGTCCCAGGATGGGAGTGCACTTAATCTGTTACTGCAGATTTATATGACTCAATGTGTCCCCGTAGCAACATATGGGGCTGAGATATGGGGCCTTGCAAATTCCAAAGCCATTTAGGTGGAGGAAAATAATTTTTTTAGAAAAGCCCTTTCTGTTCCTATATCCTCCCTTCATTTTATTTGTCATGACGAGTTGGGCTTGGATTACGTGGGTGACCAGTGCCGTCTTAATGCATGGGCATTCGGGGACCCACCACCATAGAGGCCTCATTTTTTAATGTCAAAATGCTGATTTTATTTTAGGTACCAACAAATATACGTCTATTTTATCGATAATTTACATTTCTATTCCTGTGAGTGGCTGTGTGGGCAGGGCCCAGTGCACTGCTTTGTCCGGGGGCCTATAATGCTGTTAAGACGGCCCTTTGAGCGATCCCATAACAGCACATCCTCCCCTGTCGTGGTTTTCTATTGGGCAAACAGAGGAGGCTCTGACTAGAGGTTTTGCGATAAAGGCCTTAGGATATGGATATGGATAGCATACGTGAAGGATATTTGTCAAAAGATTGGGATATCACATGCCTTTTTTAGATGCAGGTTCCAGTAATAGTATAAATAACAAGCATTAAAAATGCAATAGGTCTCGCCTTTTATTAAGTTAAGCCATTTGCTTTGCTATACAATACCATTAGCAAAGCAAATGGATTTAACTTAATCAAAGGTGAGACCTATTGCATTGTCAATGCTTGTTTGAGAATGCATTTTACCAGGCATCGCCCAACTTTCCAATCCTCTCCAGCTTCCCAGACCGCACTCCCTCACCTAACACAATTTACACCCACCCTCTCTGTGTACCTACCTCATTCATTCTCAAAACCAATCACCCATCCCCGAATTAAAGAACTCTTCGAATGGGCCATATCAGAACCAGGCCCACGGGTGTCCTCCTCTGTGCATTCCTTTGTCAACTCTATCAATTCTATCACACTCTAACCTAAATATTGTTTATATGTAAACCACTAACGTTTAAGACAAGCATTGGCATAGCCAATAGGTCTCGCTTTTGGGACCTTCTAAGTATTTAGTTATGCAGCACAATATCCTTGGTGCAACCACATCAACTGTTGCGTGGCTAAACACTTGTAAGGTCCCAAAGGTGAGACCTATTGGCTATGCCAATGCTTGGTGTGGTTGTGTGTGGTTGTGTGTGTGTGTGGTTGTGTGTGTGTGGTTGTGTGTGTGTGTGTGATTGTGTGTGTGTGTGGTTGTGTGTGTGTGTGGTTGTGTGTGTGTGGTTGCGTGTGTGTGGTTGTGTGTGTGTGGTTGTGGGTGTGGTTGTGGGTGTGGTTGTGGGTGTGGGTGCGGTTGTGGATGTGGGTGCGGTTGTGGGTGCGGGTGTGGTTGTGGGTGTGTGGGCGGATGTGTGGCTGTGTGTGTGTGTGTGGTTGTGTGTGTGTGTGGTTGTGTGTGTGGTGTGTGTGGTTGTGTATGCATGGTTATGTGTGTGTGTGGTTGTGTGTGTGTGGTTGTGTGTGGTTGTGGGTAGTTGTGTGTGGTTGTGTGGGTGGTTGTGTGCGCTTGTGTGTGTGGTTGTGTGGGTGTGGTTGTGTGTGTGTGGTTGTGAGTGTATGTGGTTTTGTGTGTGGTTGTGTGTGTGGTTGTGTGTGTGTGGTTGTATGTGTGGTTGTGTGTGTGGTTGTGTGTGTGTGTGGTTGTGTGTGTGTGTGGTTGTGTGTGTGTGTGGTTGTGAATGTGTGGTTGTGTGTGGTTGTGTGTGTGGTTGAGTGTGTTTGTGTGTGTGGTTGTGTGTGGTTGTGTGTGGGTGTGTGTGTGGTTGTGTGTGTGGTTGTGTGTGTGGTTGTGTCTGTGTGTGGTTGTGTGTGTTGTGTGTGTGGTTGTGTGTGTTGTGTGTGTTGTGTGTGGTTGTGTGTGTGGTTGTGTGTGGTTGTGGTTGTGTGTGTGTGGTTGTGGTTGTGTGTGTGGTTGTGTGTGTGTGGTTGTGGTTGTGTGTGTGTGGTTGTGGGTGTGGTTGCGGTTGTGTGTGTGTGGTTGTGGGTGTGGCTGTGTGTGTGTGGTTGTTTGTGTGGTTGTGTGTGTGTGGTTGTGTGTGTGGTTGTGTGTGTGGTTGTGTGTGTTTGTGTGTGTGTTTGTGTGTGTGGTTGTGTGTGTGGTTGTGTGTGTGTGTGGTTGTGTGTGTGTGGCTGTGTGTGTGGTTGTGGGTGTGGTTGTGTGGTTGTACGTGTGTGTGTGGTTGTGTGTGTGTGGTTGTGTGTGTGGTTGTGTGGGGTTGTGTGTGGTTGTGTGTGTGTGGTTTTGTGTGGTTGTGTGTGATTGTGTGTGTGTGGTTGTGTGGTTGTTGTGTGTGTGTGGTTGTATGTGTGGTTGTGTGTGTGTGTGGTTGTGTGTATGTGTGTGGTTGTGTGTGTGTGTGGTTGTATGTGTGGTTGTGTGTGTGTGTGTGGTTGTGTGGTTGTGTGTGTGGTTGTGGTTGTGTGTGTGGTTGTGTGTATGGTTGTGGTTGTGTGTGTGACAGTAATACTAAAAGCATCTCAAAATAAAGGAACACAAATATCGGGCGCAGCAAAGCATTAATACAACAACAAAACAAACAAGATCACTTAGCGAAGACTGAGTGCTGATAATGGATACACACAGCCCATCATCTTAAGAGTTCGATTGCAGCCAATGTGCACTCAAACCTGCCCCCTCCTTGTGAGTTGCACCCCATATTTCATGAGTTGTAACTGCTGCACCCACCATAGCGCTTTGAGATATAAAGCGCTACATAGGTCTAATCGATTAACCAGTTGCCAACATGCTGTCTTTTGAAGAGAATGTGCCAAAAGTTTCCAGCTTCCTCATCATGTCCTCATGAAAGCACCAACGAAAGGACTCCCTGAATGGTGCAACAGACATGAAGAAGCCGCTGCGATCAGAAATAAACACTGTGAACGTTGTCCAGTTTCACAGTAACATTTCTTTAATGTTCTTTAAGTCACAAAACAGTAATACTAAAAGCATCTCAAAATAAAGGAACACAAACATCGAGTTTGTGGAAAGAGAAAGCACATTGTAAGTCAAACGGGTGCAGCAAAGCATTAACACAACATGTTCTTTAATGTTTGATATTCTTTGAATGAGAACATTAAAGGGGCACCGCGAAAGTGATCGCGGGCGAAAGTTAAAGTGATCGCGGGCGCTTAATGAGCATGACGACGTTTGCCAGCCTCTGCCCCGAAGCGCGTGCCCGCGCACATGCACTGTAGCTCTAGGCTGGCCATGGTAGCATTTTTTGATCCCTCACAAAAAGTCTCGCCAGATCAGCGCATGCGCTGGGTCAGGCGAGACCTAAAAAGCATGCGCAATTGTTACTACATAACCAAGGCCCGCTCGCTCAGACTCAGTGTGGAAAGACTTAGCAGCTTACCGGAGCCCGAACCTAAATAGCCCACTGTCTAATTAGCTGTTCAATGCACGTGGATGCTGGGAACACTGATTGCTATTCTGTTTTAGGGCGGACAGAGTTAAGTACCTATTGTGATTTCCCTTGGGCTATTAGAAGAATCTTGGTACCAGTCCCTGCACCTGTGATGGTAGATCTGGGCAAACAATGCTGCGTTTTACTTTTTTCTGTGATTTCTTTAAGAAGTACTCTAAACAATTTTTAATCCCTTTTATGAAATCTTGGAATTCCAGTCTAGCTTTTCCTTTTTTATAGCAATTGATTGATGGCATTTCATGTTATAATATAGGCCCCTTTTTGAGAGCCGCTGTGCGGTCACAAAGCACATTGCACTTTGAGTAATGGATCATCACTTTTATTTGACATGGCTGCATATGTATGTGTCTTTTTGTGTTGTACTGTGTACGAATATTATGAGATTACTCATCATGTTGCCTTAAATTGTGCTCACTGTATTTTTAATATTTTTTGTTTTTATGTGTAGATGTGTACTTTCATGAGTGCTTTCGCACGCGAATAAAGTTATTTGATGACTTTTCACTTGACTACATTTCAAATTAATAAAGTTAAGGCACACAGGGCTAGATATATCAACATTGTACTTTACGAGTCCTTAATAGCGAATTTTACCGATTCGCTATTATGGACTCGCAAAATGCAATGTATGTAGGTTTCGTAAATAAAATTGTGATTCCTACGCATTCCTTATTTGCGAGTCGCAAATAAGGAATTGCTTCCCATTAATTTCTTTGGGCCTACAGGTCCATAGGAATGAATAGGAATTATATGCGCAATTTGCGAGTGCCCAATAGGTACTCGGAAATTGCACATGCAATTTCAAGGGTGCAAGGGGGACAAAAGGATACCCTGTTGCACCCCTGAAATATGCATGTGTGCACATGTCTAAGGGCATGTATGTGCGCCACATGGCACCTAGAAAAATGCAAAAACGTGAATTTTTCTAGGAATTTGCAATTTACCACCAACTTAAAGTTGGTGGTAATTTGCGATTCCTTAAAGCCAGGTCGCAATATTTTTTTGCTTCCAGCATTGCATTTAAGGAATCACAAATTGTGATTCCCTTAATGCATTCGCAAAATAAGTAATTACAAAAATTGTGATTCCCCCTTTTGTGAATGCCTTTTGAAATGATACATCCAAAAATACTTTTTAGCATTCGCAAACTGGCCAATTCTGAGAATTGGCCCGTTCACGAACGGTAAAACGCTCGATACATCTGGCCCAATGTGTATATAGTGTCAGGAACACGTAAATAGTGCACTTCTAGCATATGAAAGGAAGGAACCAAAAGTACGCTTCTTCGCTATGCATTTGCATTTAATATTTTTGTAAGCTTATATAAGTGTTTTTTCAATATTTTTGCATGCAGCACTCCTTATTTTGGTCACTTGGGCTCTCCCCCACTGCTTCTGCTTGTCAGAGTAGCCTCTCTTTGGGATCACAGCTTCTCCAGAGTTCGCCTTCTCTGTGCCCTGACGTGCCATCTGTCTGTACGGCGGAATACCTCTGCTGCTGTCACAGACTCGAGACTCCTCGCCCGCTGCACTCTCCCTGCTACCACTCTGTTGGCTCTTGCACCCGTTGGACTGCCCTGATCTCTTCTAATACTTCCTGTTCTCTATGCTGACGTGCTCTGCTGCCCATCCTTGCCACTTTCATCACATCTTATCTTCTTTCTATGCCCTCTGGGCTCTGACTGGCTGCAGTTCCTGCTTGGCTGCCTGGAGACAGAGCGCTCAGTTTTACTCCTGCGCTGGGATCAGTGTGACTGAGGCCATGTCACTGCGCTGGGATCAATGTGACTGAGGCCATGGGAGGACGACCCAATGGGCACCTCTGGTATATATGTGAACATAAGGCTATATTATTTAACATCTATGTTGTACCTCTGGCAGATGTTGTGACATCCTGTGGTGTAGAGATTGTGTCATACGTAAATGACACTCAGCTCCTTATCTCTTTTGGTCCTGACCTAGATGGGGTAAAATACACAATTTGCGCACTGCATGAGGGAGACTGCTGACTGGATGGTCAATAAGTGTGACAGAAAGGATGATGGTGTCTACGAGGAGAAGAGAAAAGGGAGGAAAGACAAGGAGACGCAAACGGCTACAAAGGCAAAGGGAGAAAAAGCATGAAAGAGAACAGGATGAGAGAAAGAGGGAAGACAATTTGCAACAGTGAGATCAACAGGAAAAATAGAATGTGGGCAGAGATAAGGAACAGATGGAAGGAGACTAGAAAGCGCCAATGTATAGATGTGCAAGAGACGATGGGGGGATGAGAGAACTGTGGGATTCAATGGAGGTTGAGGGAGAGAGAAGGGCAGGACATAGAAAAGAGAAAAGCGAATTAAGTAGCAGTGGGGTGGCGTAGCAAAGGGGGGCACGAGTTTTGGATGCAACAGCCACTCTTACCTGCAGTCTCGGGGTGGCAGTCGCCAGCACACCCCCTACAATGCGGCAGTTGTGGTGCAGCAATTGGCGGAATCTAACCAGCACTCCCCCATGCCAGAGAGGAATAAGGAAGAAAACAAGAAGGTAAAGTGGAGAATGGAGGAAAGAAAAGTTCATTAGGATGAAGAGAAAGATAAACAATTTAGGGGCATATCATCAAGGGCTGATGACATAATTATCGCCGCTTTTGCTGCCGTTTTCGGCCGAAAGGCGGCGATAATTATATCGCATTATTTGCAAGGACACGTGTTTCCTTGTTTCAGCTCCCATTTTGTTCACGCCTCGCTTTGCATCTCTAATGAGAGATGATGTGGTCTGTCGGCTAAAGTGACGACTTTGGTGCTGGAAACCCGGTTCGAGCCTCGAGGTCACAGCCACGTCCTGTGATTCTGGGCAAATCACTTAATGTAAAGTGCTCCAATACCTTTCGCGAGTTCGCGCTATATAAATATGCAAAAAAAAAAAACCACCATGGGAAAATATTGCTATCCCAGCTTCGTGATATCATCAACGAGGGGTAGCGATATTTTAAATCCCGCTAACTATGCCTTAACGCAGGAATTTAACATCTGTTAAATTCCTGACTAAGGCATAGCTAACATGGGAGGTGGATTATGGTGATACGACCACAGGGTCGTATCACCAAGGCTATCCGCGTTTTGGGTGCAACATCGCTAGTTTTCCAGCAATGTAGGCCCATTTCCCTGGAATATTATCGCCCTGGAGTAACGCGCTGTTAATAACGCGTTACCAGGGCGATAAATTCCTGCGATAGACGGCGATAAATAAACAAACGCTAAGCACGCTTTGCGTTTATTTATTGCCGTCCTAGTAAATATGCCCTTAGAAGTTTAGGCGAGAGAGTGAAAGATAGGCAGGGATGAGAGGAGATAGGAAAGAGGGAGGAAAAAGGAGTGTAAGGAGGAAAGCAGAAACTCTTCTGCTGGAGTGCAGACATAGTGCCGCAGGTGCACAAATGCCCAGGGATCTGAGGGGACATTGCACCTCCCAGTTAGGTCTGTCTTTTATTTCCAAGCCCAGAAGCCCTGGTTTGCATTTTCCTTGCTTGCATTTTAGCCCATGACTCCCTTGCTACTCCACCGATGGTGGTAAAGGTGGAAAGCACTCAGGGTTGCTTTGTGTGTTTTTGTCACATGAATCTAGTGCCCTCCACGGTCGGACTGGTCTATAGGCAGGGTCACTGGAAATATGCGGCAGGGGAGGGCCAAATTATGCGGCTGGGTTGAGCAAATTATGGGGCAAGAAAAGGCAAATTTTGGGATAGTATTACTTCATTATTTTGTCATTTTTAAACTTGTTAAGACTGTCTGGTGCCTTCCACTGCACAGAAACATGTATTGTTGAGTTTTTAGTAACTTTTTAACCATTTGAGCTAGAAACTAAAATGTTTTTTGTTAAAATCTGCAGATTATGCAGCAGATGATGGATTATGTGGCAAATGTGACAAATTTATAACTATACAAAAATCTTCGTGGCTGCACAATCGCATCATTCTAGTGGTCCTGCCTATAGGGCAATTTGGAGGTGCCCAAAGGGCTGGTCTGACAGGTGAGTATGTGCGCCAGTATGTTGTGTGTTTGTGGGTCTGTATTATGGTCTGCCTGCCTGGTTTGTACTGTTGATTTTGCTGAATTTAAAACAAACATTGTCTGCAGCAAGGTCAAATCCATGCAGTCTTCCATACCTGGAAAAACACTTATACAGAGGGATTTTACAGTTTCAAAACTGCCCCAATTTGCAAACCTAGGCTACTTTTTTAGCCATCTAATTCATTAATGAGGGCTATTTTCTTTTTGCTGCCCAGGCCAACTTTCTATCTCTCTTAATAAACGTTTACGAAATACAAATGTGCAGTGCTTATCAAGGGTCCACGTGCATGTGTGTAATTACAAAATGCGATGAAAAATGCATTTTCTCTGTGGAGAAACATTTGTCACACATGTTTGAACGTTTGAAAGCCACCGGCATGTGCACGGAAGATAATGACAAAAAGCTTGTTGGGGCTAAGAAATTAACTGCACATGAGAAAGTTTCTGGAGCTGGGTGAATATAAATTGCAAGCCATCCAGCACCCTGGATTTCAAAAGGTAGCCTGGGTTCCTATCACTTAAGAACTAACAGAAAGATAGCTAACTACAGAGATCTATGTGTTACCTCAGCGTCGCAGACTTGTATCAGCCTTCATTGTTGATAAAACAGAGTCCACCGACTTTGATGCCCACAAAGACGACTGTTACTAAAAAGTTGTTACTTACTGGTAACCTTCATTGCACCAAATATGGTCCCCCTTGTCCCAGTCAGACTCCCTCCCTCCCAGGTCAGGGGTTCTGCATTTTCTTTTTTAGGTTTCGCCTGCATAGCGCTTCAACTGCGCTTGTGAAATCTATTGTTTTTAATATAAACTTACGTCCCGCGCCCTCTCTCTCCTGGCTTTATATTGGTTCCTGTGCTTGCCACTTTCTTTTAGTCTATTTATATTGGCTGTCAAATATATTCCTGCATTTACCAATGCTTTTTACTCGTCTGCTTCTCTTATCATTTTCCTGTAGCTGAAATACTGTTAACATCCGCTTTGGTGGAATTATTTTTTCATAACATTTTGTCTCGTTCTGCTTTATCATCTTGTAGCAGATTTATAGCAATGTACCACAGGGAGAGATTAAATGATTTGCCGATGACAACAGGATGTGGAATAGCCCAATCACGAACCGAAATCCCCAGGTGACAAGTCAGCAGCTCTGCCTGCTGCGCCACATCCTTTCCACACCTGTGATACTTCTTTCCATATGCATACTTCTCTGCTTAAATCTTTTCCCCAGCACTGCATACTTGGTCACTGTCATCACACAAAGCCACATTGCTAGGCCTACTGTTACAGTGTGCAGACGTGGTGCAGTCATTTTCAAAATTGTGCTAGAGCGACGCGGAGAGAGATGAAACGGCACCCCTGACAAGCGGCTCCATGCTACAGTACACAGTTATCCTTTTCAACAGCTCCAGAGCTGAGACTGCTACTACCCCCTTCTCTTAGTACTGCACCAACACTAAAGATACTAGACCCCACTGGTTGCGCAAAAGTATCGCAAGGCTTCATCAACAAGGCCCTGAGGGCCATATTTATGAGGCCTTGTGATACTTTTGTGTCTCCGGTGCGTCACTTTTTGTGATGCACTGGGGGCGTAAAAAATGCACCATGTTGCGCCCTATTCACAAAGTGATGCATCTAGGCAGATGCGTCACTTTGTAAACCTCTGCACCACATTGTACCTGCACTAGGTACAATGGATGCAGGGTGGGCGTTCCCCCGCAAAAAGTCTCGTAGAAGTGGCGCAGTGAAATCTTTGAGATTGCAGTGCGCCACTTCTAGGACGCCATTGCATCAATATCTTACGCCTGCCTCACAGTAGGCGTAAGACTGACACAGTGCTATAATCATAGCCCTCCCCCTGCATTGCTGGAGTTGCGTCACGCTTCTGACACAACTCCAGCAATGCATCAGTTTTGCACCGACAGATACGTCAGTAATACTGACATATCTGTCATTCCTTGCAACATGATACGTCAAACAGTAAATATGGTGCATTAATCATGTCGTAAGGAGGGTGCAGTGAAAACTGTTGCATCGCTGTTTTCACGCACGATGCAACAGTTTTCATAAGAAGGCCCTAAGTGATTTGTTCACAATCACAGGATGTTGCGCCGCCGAGACTCCAACCGGCATCTCCATCTCTCAAGTCAGCAGCTGTGGCCACTGCACCATATCCTCTCCTGTAATACTTGTCAGGGAGCTCTTTCCTTCATCGCGGAAGGTGATTGATAAAAACAGCTCATTATTCATCTTACATGCGAAACTGATGCATTACCAATGCTTGTCTGGTGTCTTGTTACTAACAGAACGGGACGTGGGGGGAGGAGCCATAAGTCCATGTAGTTCATGGACATAAAGGAAGGACTTTTCTTTTTAAGCATGGTAAAAGACCTGTGGGGTGGCCAATGAGGGGGTCATCTGGGTGGGGATAACCACCCCTAATGAGAATCATTGAGATGGGCAATAGTTCTGTATTGTGCTGTGAAACTGAGAACTCTGTAGTAGTAGGGGCCATATAAAAAGGCAGGATCCTTTTATAAGTAGAGGTTGGGAATTGACCTCTCTTGACTCAAACCTCAAAAAACCCACAGTGACAGGAAGACCACAAAGATGGGGATCTGGCACACCGACTGCAGAAGAGGAGGAGACAGACTGGAATGGTGACAAAATGTAATACATGCATGTCACGTGAGTGTGGTTGGAATGTGATCTGTCTGAACCCCTTTATCGGACCTTTTAAACTCGCTTTTAGCAACATTTTCATGACTGCGCTACTCCCTGCGCCGCAGGGGCTGCAGGGTCCTGCATTGGGCTCCTGACCCCCCTCCTCCAGGGCTGGACTGGGAACAGAAACCAGCCCTTGCAAACTGCTCAGCCGCCCCCCCCCCCCGGGGTGAGGGGGAGTGCAGCCGAGCAGTTTGCGAGGGCGGTTTCGGCCAATTTTGTTACAGGGGCCGATATTGCCGACCCCAGGTTATAAAAACAGCCCCCCATTGGCCCAAAACCGGCCTCCACCCTAGCGACCTACCGGGGAAACGCCCGGTGCCCATTATGTCCAGTCCGGCCCTGCCCCCCTCCCCGCCCACACACACACACACAGCTGCTGCTGTAACCAGACTGCCTTCCCAAGCGCCAGAGAGACCTCTGATGCCTCAGTGTGGTTATAGAACTATGTTCATGGCGGATGCTTTTCTTTCGGGCATCTCCAACATGTTTTTGTACCAGTAGCGCACCCTTCCATGCTCACCTCTGGTACCCTTGAACATGGTCATGCTCCTTCCTCTGGTGGCCTGCGTGACGTCAGGCTGACACAGGAAGAGAGCGAGACCTTGGTTCATGTGCACCTTCATCAGATGGTGTTTGACAATCTTCGAACTAAGCAAAGTGGGTCTTTCTGGGAAATGTCTTGGAAAACAAAGTCATAGCTGTGCCCGTCGTAGCTTCCCACCACCACCACACAATCCTCCATGCTCTATCCCTACCCCACCTTGCCCCTTTCTGCCCTCCCTCCGCCTGCCCTCCCCTTCTCCTCCAGTTTCCTCTGATATCTACTGGTCCCCATTCAGTGGCTTCCGAAGTGCACCTGCTTCGTCTTGTTCCCAGGGCCTCTTCCAAAAAATGCTCCAAAATCAAACAAGAAGTACCCTCACTCAACCTTGAAAAGCAGAATGTCTTTAAATATCTTCACATTGGATATTTCTTCTCGAATCTAGAGTCCCGTCAGATCTCACTAATAAGCGGGGCACAAGTCCTATAAAAAAGAAGTGGGGGGACTGACCAAGTTAGGCAGTATGCAGTATGCAAGTGACATCATGACGCGTGCCATCACAGCACATGATATCACAGTGCATGACATTTCCTGTGGCATCACAGGAAGTGACCTCACTGGAAGTGCCATCGCAAGAAGTGACACCAGAACTCACACATATGTTTGTCAGGTGTATCATGAGTACATTTAAGTGCATTATGATAATTAACAAATGAGATTTGGAGTCAGGGTTGTACCAAAACATTGACACAATCCTGGCAAAAAATCTGGGCCTCAACTAATACATTTTTTTAAAACCCTGTCACAAAGAAATTGGTAACAAGGAAAAGCACGGTAGTAGATCTGTTCTGCTTAATTGGTTGCAAAGTCTGCATTTTAAACTATTTTATGGAGTTCTGGCATATTTGTTGGAGAGATCTGTGTTTTGTGTGGTCCCAAATTTGAATCAAAAAAGTATAGAAGCAGAATTTGTCTCCTGCAAAACATAATAACCCACTGTTCTTTGGGGGCGTTTGGTGATTGTTGAACCTCCATTTTGTTGCTACCTTCATCGGATATCGCAGCACACGTGGTGTGCATTTTATATAATGTTGTGAGCATAAATGTACTACTTAATTATGCAATAATGCTCTGATATGTGTATGTTATAACATACGACCACTAAAAATGCAATAAAATATGTTTTTTTTTAAAAAGTTGTCTCCTGCAAAGCAGATCACAGATTTTTATTTTATGTAGATAGATGAGTGGATTACTGCTTTGAACACAGAGATCCTTTTGTTACTTGCAGTTCATAAATTGTAATCCTTGTAGTAGACCACAGTGAGCTATGAAGGGCATTTGACTCCTACACCTTGCAACCCTGACTGTCTCATGTAACACATCTTGGACATTGATTTGCACACTTACATGATTTTTTTTTAATGTATATTGTGTATGTTATATAAAGCGCTCCAACACTCTGTATTGGGATGAGTAGCGCTACCAAAGAAATGAAATAGTGCTATTTAAATTGTTATTTGTGTAAATACTGGGACAGAGAAGCCCGTCTGACATTCTTACAGTGGATGCACTTATATGCAGGGACTGAACAAAGTAAAAAGCATGCATCTCTTAAGCACCTGTGAAGAGATAAGAAGCTGTGTGCGTTTGCTTCCTCTCTGTTGCATTTGCATGTAAGTGTGAGGTTCCAAGCCGCCTCCAGTCCGATACTCGATCAGAAGGAGGCTTATGGACCCTTAACTTCTACCTTAGTCTTTCGCCCAGCCTGCACGTTGCTGCTGGGAATGGAAAGCTGTCAACGTGCAGTAGCTGTTGAATGTGTCCTGGTGTCTGAAAATTACACTGGGAAAAGTTCAGCATATTTCTGTCGGGCCCAACTTCTTTGCAGGGTGGAGGGCGTCAACCCTGTGAAAATAGTGCGCAGATGCCGTGTACCTGCGTGTACCTCCGACTCGTGCCCTGCTAATAAGGATCCCAACCATACAGTTCTTGACAGTCCGAGGTTGGCGAAGGAGGATGCAGGTAAAGGATGGTCACGATTAACTCATACCGCTTCCACTCATATCTCAATTCAGATGATATCAATTTACAGACACCAAAGCTGGAAAAAAGAAAAACACTGGAGGTAGATGAAAATACAGCATTTAAAAGTGCTTCTCAATAGTTTCATTAATTTCTTGTTTTAATACCTTTAATTTCTGCAAAACAAGCATTGGCAATGGCATAATCAATAAAAAAAAATAATGTCCACATGCTGCACATTAAAGCTAGCCCTACTGACTTTAACAACGCTGGATTTTATACACTGCTGCAGGTTTGCTGATAGAGTGTTGAAGTTTATTGAAGTGTAATTGATGCATTTTAGCTTATTACTAACGGTGAAGTAGATAAAAAGTGGGTCAATCCTCAGACGTCTCTAATGAGAAGAGTTGAGAGGTGTGCAGAAAGAAACAGGGCAGCATGGTGATTTGCAATTTTCTGTGATGTAAATATGTGCAGCTTCCCAACTGCGCCTTCCTAGCACCTGAAAGTGCCACAGTATCTGTGGAAGCACCTCTTAGATGGCTTGTGAAAACTGTGTGATCGCAGGTGTAAATATTGGATTCATTTTCTGCAAAAAAATGTTACACTGTAAATGTGTAGCTTATTTCTTTGAAAATATGTTTGGGCTGTTTGACTGGAGAATCTGGGGTAGGTGTACAACGCTCACAGGATGCAGAGCCCCATAGGAAGCCAATCCTTTTAAACTGGAGAAGATGGGGTAGGTGTACCATGCTCACAGGCTACAGAGTGCCATAGGGTGGCAATCCGTCTTTAAAAGTGGAGAGGCTGGGATAGGTGTGCCACGCTCACAGGATACAAAGCGCCATAGGATGGAAATCCTTCTTTTTAACTGAAGGAGCTGGGATAGGTGTGTCACGCTCACAGGATACAGAGTGCCATAGGTTGTCAATCCTTCATTTAACTGGAGGAGTTGGGATAGGTGTACCACGCTCAAGGGATATCGAGTCCGTGGGATGCCAATCCTTCTTTCTATCTGGAGGAGTTGGGATAGGTGTACCACTCTCACGGGATATGGAGTCTATAGGATGGCAGACCTTGTTTTTACTGGAGGAGTTGGGATAGGTGTACCACGCTCAAGGGATATCGAGTCTGTAGGATGCCTATCCTTCTTTCTAACTGGAGGAGTTGGGATAGGTGTACCACTCTCACGAGATATGGAGTCCATAGGATGGCATAACTGGAGGAGTTGGGATAGGTGCACCACACTCATGGGATATAGAGCCCCATAGGATGGCAATCCTTTTTTTAAACTGGAGGAGTTGGGATAAGTGTACCGCGCTCATGGGATATGGAGCCCATAGGATGGCAATCCTTCTTTTTAACTGGAAGAGCTCAGATGGGTGTACCACGCTCACAGGATACAGAGCCCCATAGGATGGCAATCCTCCTTTTTAACTTGAGAAAACTGGGATAGGTGTACCACACTCACAGGATACAGAGCCCTGTAGGATGAACTTGAAAAGTTGGAATAGGTGCAACATGCTCAAGGAATACAGTGCCCCATGGGATGGCAATCCTTCTTTTTAACTAGAGGAGCTCGGTTAGGTGTACCACGCTCACAGGATATGGAACCCCGTGGGATGGCAATCCTTCTTTTAACAAGAGAGGCTGGGATAGGTGTACTACGCTCACAGGATACAGAGCGCCATAGGATGGCAATCCTTCTTTTTAATTGGAGAAGCTGGGATAGGTGTACCACGCTCAAAGGATTCAGAGCCCCAAAGAATGGAAATCATTCTTTTTGATTGGAGAAGCTGGGATAGGTGTACCACGCTCAAAGGATATAGAGCTCCAAAGGATGGCAATTCTTCTGTCTAACTGCAGAAGATGGGATAGGTGCACCACGCTCATGGGCTAGAGAGCCCCCATAGGATGGCAATCCTTATTTTAACTGGAGGACCTGGGATGGGTCTACCACGCTCTTGGATTATGGAGCCCATAGGATGGCAATCCTTCTTTTTAACTGGTGGAGCTGAGATAGGTGTACCACGCTCACATGATATGGAGCCCATAGGATAGCAATCCTTCTTTTTAACTGGAGGAGCTGGGATAGGTGTACCACGTTCACAGGATACAAAGCCCCATAGGATGCCAATCCTCCTTTTTAACTGGAGAAGCTGGGATAGGTGTACCATGCTTACAGGATACAGAGCCCCATAGGAAGCAAATCTTTTTTAAATGGAGAATCTGGGGAAGGCGTACCACGCTCACAAGATATAGAGCCCTATAGGATGGCAACCCTTCTTTTTAAGTGGAGAAGCTAGGATAGGTGCATCACGCTCACAGGATATAGAGCCCCAAAGGATGGCAAACCTTCTGTCTAACTGGAGAAGATGAGATAGGTGAGCCACGCTCACAGGCTACGGAGCCCCATAGGATGTCAATCCTTCTTTTAAAATGGAGAAGCTGGGGTAGGTGTACCACGCTCACAGGATACAGAGCCCCGTAGGATGAACTAGATAAGCTGGGATAGGTGTGCCACGGTCAGGGGCTACAGAGCCCCATAGGTTGGCAATCCTTTTTAACTGGAGAAGCTGAGATAGGTGCACCACACTCACGGGTGATGGAGCTCCATGGGATGGCAATCCCACTTTTTAACTGGAGAAGCTGGAATAGGTGCGCCACACTCGCAGGATACAATGCCCCATAGGATGGCAATCCTTGTTTTTAACTAGAGGAGCTGGGATAGATGTGCCTCACTCACAGTATATAGAACCCCGTAGGATGGCAATCCTTCTTTTTAACTGGAGGAGCTGGAATAGGTGTGCCTGGATCGCAGGATATAGAACCCCGTAGGATGGCAATCCTTCTTTTTAACTGGAGGAGATGTGATAGGTGTGCCACCTTCAAGGGCTTCAGAGCCTCATGGCATGGCAATCCCCGTTTTTAACGGGAGAAGCTGAGATAGGTGTACCATGCTCATAGGATACAGAGCTCTATAGGATGGCAATCCTCCTTTTTAACTGGAGAAGCTGTGATAGGTGTACCACGCTCAAAGAATACAGAGCCCCAAAGGATGGAAATCCTTCTGTCTAACTGGAGAAGATGGGATAGGTGTGTCACGCTCACGGGCTGCAGAGCCGCATAGGATGTCAATCCTTCTTTTAAACTGGAGAAGCTGGGGTAGGTTACCATGCTCACAGGATACAGAGCCCCATAGGTTGGCAATCTTCCTTTTTAACTGGAGAAGCTGTGATAGGTGTACCAAGCTCACAGGATACAGAGCCCCACAGGATGGCAATCCTTCTGTCTAACTGGAGAAGATGGGATAGGTGTGCCACGCTCATGGGCCACGGAACCCCATAGGAAAGCAATCCTTCTTTTAAACTGGAGAAGCTGGGGTAGGTGTACCACGCTCACAGGATACAGAGCCCCGTAGGATGAACTGGAGAAGCTGGGATAGGTGCGCCACACTCATGAGTGATGGAGCCCCATGGGATGGCAATCCCTCTTTTTAACTGGAGAAGCTGGAATGGGTGCACCACACCCACGGGATACGGTGCCCCATAGGATGGCAATCTTTCTTTTTAACTGGAGGAGCTGGGATAGGTGTACCACGCTCAGGGGCTACAGAACCCAATGGGATGGCAATCCACCTATTAAACGGGAGAAGCTGGGATAGGTGTACCACGCTCAAAGGATACAGAGCCACATAGGATAGAAATCATTTTTTTAAAGTGGAGAAGCTGGGCTAGGTGTGTCACGCTCACAGGATACAAAGTGCCATAGGATAGCAATCCTTCATTTAACTGGAGGAGTTGCGATAGGTGTATCACTTTCACAGGATATGAAGCCCATAGGATGCCTATCCCTCTTTTTAACTTGAGAAGCTAGGGTAGGCATACCACACACACGGGACACAGAGCCCCAGAGGATGGCAATCCCTCTTTTTAACTGGAGGAGCTCGGATGGGTGTACCACACTCACAGGATACAGAGCCCCATAGGATGGCAATCCTCCTTTTTAACTTGAGAAGCTGGGATAGGTGTAACACACTCACAGCATATAGAGCCCTGTAGGATGAACTGGAGAAGCTGGAATAGGTGCGTCATGCTTACGGAATACAGTGCCCCATGGGATGGCAATCCTTCTTTTTAACTGGAGGAGCTCGGTTAGGATGTACCACACTCACAGGATATAAAACTCCGTAGGATGGCAATCCTCCTTTTAACAAGAGAGGCTGGGATAGGTGTATCACGCTCACAGGATACAGAGCACCATAGGATGGCAATCCTTCTTTTTAATTGGAGAAGCTGGGATAGGTGTGCCACGCTCAAAGGATACAGAGCCCCATAGGAAAGAAATAGTTATTTTTAATTGGAGATACTGGGATAGGTGTACCACGCTCAGAGGATATAGAGCTCCAAAGGATGGCAATCCTTCTGTCTAACTGGAGAAGATGGGATAGGTGCTCCACGCTCACGGTCTGCGCAGCCCCATAGGATGGCAATACTTCTTTTAAACTGGAGAAGCTGGGGTAGGTGTACAACTCCCGCAGGATACAAAGCCCCATACGATGGCAATCGTCCTTTTTAACTGGAGAAGCTAGGATAGGTGTAACAAGCTCACAGGAAACAGAGCCCCATAGGAAGCCAATCCTTTTTAACTAGAGAAGCTGGGGTAGATGTACCACGCTCACAAGATAAAGAGCTCTGTAGGATGGAAAACCTTCTTTTTAACTGGAAAAGCTAGGATAGGTGCATCACGCTCACAGGACATAGAGCCCCAAAGCATAGCAATCCTTCTGTCTAACTGGAGAAGATGGGATAGGTGCGCCACGCTCACGGGCTACGGAGCCCCATATGATGACAATCCTTATTTTAAACTAGAGAAGCTGGGGTAGGTGTACCATGTTCACAGGATACAGAGGCCCGTAGGATGAACTGGATAAGCTGGGATAGGTGTGCCATGGTCAGGGGCTACAGAGACCCATAGGATGGCAATCATTTTTAACTGGAGAAGCTGGGATAGGTGTACCAAGCTCACAGGATACAGAGCCCCATACAAAGCAAAGTTGTTTTTTAATGGAGAAGCTGGGGAAGGTCTACCCCGCTCACAAGATATAGAGCCCTGCAGGATGGCAACCCTTCTTTTTAACTGAAGAAGCTAGGATAGGTGCACCACGCTTACAGGATATAGAGCCCCATAGAATGAATTGGAGCAGCTGGAATAGGTGTACCACGGTCAGGGTCCACGGAGCCGTATGGGATGGCAATCCTTTTTAACTGGAGAAGCTGGGATAGGTGCACCAGACTCAAGGGCTAGGGAGCCCCATGGGATGGCAATCCTTTTTCTTAACTAACGAAGCTGGAATAGGTGCACCACCCTCACGGGAAACAGTGCCCCATGGGATGGCAATCCTTCTTTCAAACTGGAGTAGCTGGGAATAGGTGCGCCACGCTTGCAGAATATGGGACGCCGTAGGATTGCAATCCTCCTTTATAACGAGAGAAGCTGGGATAGGTGTATCACGCTCACAGGATACAGAGCGCTATAGGATGGCAATCCTTCTTTTTTATTTGGTGAAGCTGGGATAAGTGCACCACGCTCAAAGGATATAGAGCCCCAAAGGATGGCCATCCTTCTGTCTAACTGGAGAAGATGGGATAGGTGTGCACGCTCACGGGCTGCAGAGCCCCATAGGATGGCAATCCTTCTTTTAAACTGGAGAAGCTGGGGTAGGTGCACAACTCTCACAGGATACAGAGCCCCATAGGATGGCAATACTCCTTTTTAACTGGAGAAGCTAGGATAGGTGTACCAAGCTCACAGGAAACAGAGCCCCATAGGAAGCCTATCCTTTTTAACTGGAGAAGCTGGGGTAGATGTACCACGCTCACAAGATATAGACCCTTGTAGGATGGCAACCCTTCTTTTTAACTGAAAAAGCTAGGATAGGTGCATCATGCTCACAGGACATAGAGCCCCAAAGGATGGCAATCCTTCAGTCTAACTGGAGAAGATGGGATAGGTGTGCCATGCTCACGGGCTACGAAGCCCCATAGGATGCCAATCCTTCTTTTAAACTGGAGAAGCTGGGGTAGGTGTACCACGCTCACAGGATACAGAGCCCGTAGGATGAACTGGATAAGCTGGATAGGTGTGCCTCGGTCAGGGGCTATGGAACCCCATAGGTTGTTAATCTTTTTTAACTGGAGAAGCTGGGATAGGTGAGCCACACTCACGGGTGATAGAGCCCCATGGGATGGTAATCCTTCTTTTTAACTGGAGATGCTGGAATAGGTGCGCCATACTCACGGGATACAGTGCCCCATAGGATGCCAATCCTTCTTTTTAACTGGAGGAGCTGGGATAGGTGTGCCACGCTCACAGGATATAGAACCCCGTAGGATGGCAATCCTTCTTTTTAACTGGAAGAGCTGGGATAGGTGTACCACCCTCAAGGGCAACAGAGCCCCATGGGATGGCAATCCTTGTTTTTAACAGGAGAAGCTTGGATAGGTGTACCACGCTCACAGGATACAGAGCCCTATAGGATGGGAATCCTTCTTTTTAACTGGAGAAGATGGGATAGGTGTTCCACGTTCAAAGGACATAGAGCCCCAAAGGATGGCAATCCTCTCTCTAATTGGAGAAGATGGGATAGGGGTGCCACGCTCACGGGCTGCAGTGCCTCATATGATGACAATCCTTCTTTTAAACTGGAGAAGCTGGGGTAGGTGTACCACACTCAGAGGATACAGAGCCCCATAGGATGGCAATCCTCTTTTTTAACTGGAGAACCTGGGATAGATGCTGGATTAAGCCAATTGGTTTCTCAACCTACGCACAAAGCTGGTCATACTCTTGATCTTGTTCAAACATCCTGATTGAGGATCCCTATCCGGTGATTTGGTCGGACCACTTTTTTATCCCTTTTACTATTCATCTTTGCCAGCATGTGAGACCTAGAATTCCCCCTAAGGCGGTAGGACGTAATTGGAGTCAGATCTCCCCTGACAGTGTTGCCCTACATCTTGTAAATACCACTCCCAAAGACGCCCCTGATTTAGATTCACGCCTGACTAACCTCAACTGCTGGGTCACCTCTGCTATTGACTCGCTCGCTCCTATGCGACCGATTAAAACCTTTCGAGCAGCTCCCTCCGCCCCATGGTACTCCGACGAGCTTCGGAAATTTAAATCTTCTTGTAAGCTGTTGGAGTGCCGGTGGAGGTCATCCTATTCTATTGACACAAAACTTAAATATAAACTGGCCCTCAAAGAATACTGTAGGAAAATAATTGAGCATAAAAAACGTTACCTGGAGGAGAAAATTAATAGAGCGCATGGCTCGGCCAGGGAAATTTTTAACACAGTGAAGACTTTCACAGATCCCTTGGCTCTTAAACAGTGTCTTCCAGTCTCTCAGGCCCTTTGCTCCCGCCTCTCTGACTTCTTTGAAGACAAGATCGCGAAGATCTATGACACCTTCCCCAAGAATAATGATCTAGGGAGTGATACGCCTTTACCTGACCGCATCGAGTCTTCTTCCACCTTTTCAGACTTTGAGGCAATCTCACTGGAACACTCACTGATGGAACTGTCTAGATGCCGCTCCGGCTCACCACTTGAGCCTTGGCCAGCCAAGCAATATAAATTATTGGCCTCTTTTCTTAATCCCTTCCTCAACTACATCTGGAATGACTCGCTCAAAACCGGAATTTTCCCGGAGTCTTGGAAACATGCCCAACTGGTCCCGATTTTAAAGAAAGCTAATACAGATCCTAATGAGCCGGTGAACTATCGACCCATTTCTCTGCTCCCAGCCCCTGCCAAGGTCCTTGAAGAGCTAGCTCAGCAACAACTGGCAGGTTTTCTTGAATCCCACGGCCTACTTCATGAATCCCAACATGGTTTTAGAAAGTGCCATAGCACTGAGTCTGCCCTTATAGAAATGGCCGACTCTGTGCGGTGGAAACTGGATGGGGGTTCCAGAGCGGTGCTGGTGCTGCTCGACTTGTCGGCAGCATTCGACACCGTCTCTCACCCCATCCTGATTGACCGTCTTCGGTCGAAGGGCATTCAGGGGAAGGCCCTGGAGTGGCTGACCTCTTTTTTGTCTAATCGTACCCAGGCAGTCTATACTCACCCTTTTACCTCTGTTAGCCGTACCCTGAAATGGGGTGTCCCTCAAGGCTCGGCTTTGAGCCCACTATTGTTCAATGTCTATTTTTCTCCTCTGGCTGAACTCATTGCTAGGTCGGGCATCATAGCTACTTCCTATGCAGATGATATTCAGCTGCTTTTCTCCTATGCGAGTGCCACGCAGACTACTTTTGATCCTCTGAAGGATTGTCTGCGGGACATTTCAAAATGGATGGACCATAACTGCCTCCGCATGAATGCGGCGAAAACGGAGGTTCTCTTTTTCCATCAACCCTCCCCTCTTGATGCAACTCTCTGGTGGCCACAGGAACTTAGCCTTCCCCCTGTCCCTAAGGACTCTGTAAAAAATCTAGGGGTCAAGTGGGACTAAAATCTTTCTTTTAGCAACCAAATACAGACCGTTTCAGCCGCTTGTTTTTCCAAGATCAGGATAATTAGGAAATTCATCACCTATCTCCCTAGTGACACCAGGAAAACTATAGTCCAGGCATTGATTACATCTCACCTGGACTATGCGAACGGCCTGTATTTAGGGCTGCCCACGGGCCTCCTACATCGGCTCCAGACAGTCCAGAATGCGGCTGTTCGGCTGGTCTGCGGGGTTTCCCTACGCACCCATATTTCGCCTCATCGCAGAGCATTACATTGGCTACCAATCCATCAAAGATCTGCATTCAAAGCCATGACCTTAGCCCATCGAGCAACTAGGGGTAGGGGATCGGCCTACCTCTCTGTTAGGATCCGTGCTTACTGTAACTCTCGGAACCTCCGTTCCAATTCCCAACATCTGCTTTCCATACCAAGATTCAGGAAAGCACGTTCTGGAGGTAAAACCTTCCAGGTCTGTGCCACAACTCTCTGGAACGAACTCCCGATCGCAATTAGGATGATCCAGGAAGAATTACCCTTCCGTAAGGCACTAAAAACTTTTCTCTTTTGTTAACCCCCCCATGACTATCACTCTGCTTTCACTCAGAAGCGCCGGGACACCCCGTTGGGGTAGCTGCGCGCTATATAAAATACACAAAATAAAAAAATAGGTGTACCAAGCTCACAGGATACAGAGCCGCATAGGAAGCCAATCCTTTTTAACTGGAGAAGCTGGGGTAGGTGTACAACGCTCACAAGATATAGAGCCCTGTAGGATGGCAACCTTTCTATTTAACTGAAGAAGCTGGGATAGGTGCACCACGCTCACAGGATATAGAGCTCCAAAGGATGGCAATCCTTCTGTCTAACTGGAGAAGATGGGATAGGGGTGCCACGCTCACAGGCCACGGAGCCGAATAGGATGGCAGTCTTTCTTTTAAACTGGAGAAGCTGGGGTAGGTGTACCACACTCACAGGATACAGAGCCCCGTAGGATGAACTGGATAACCTGGGATAGGTGTGCCATGGTCAGGGGCTACGGAGCCCCATAGGTTGGCAATCCTTTTTAACTGGAGAAGCTGGGATAGGTGCGACACACTCATGGGTGATGGAGCCCCATGGGATGGCAATCCGTATTTTTAACTGGAGGAGCTGGGATAGGTGTACCACACTCAAGGGCTAACGAGCCCTATAGCTCGGCAATCCTTCTTTTTAAGTGGAGAAGCTGAGATAGGTGTGCTACGCTCAAAGGATACACATCCCCATAGGATGGAAATCATTCTTTTTAATTGAAGAAGCGGGGATAGGTGTACCACGCTCAAAGGATATAGAGCCCCAAAGGATGCAATCCTTCTGTCTAACTGGAGAAGATGGGATAGGTGTGCCACGCTCACGGGCTACGGAGTGCCAGAGGATGGTAATCCTTCTTTTTAACTGGAGGAGCTGGGGGAGGTGTAACACGCTCACAGAATATAGAGCCACATGGATGGCAATCCTTCTTTTTAACTGGAGAAGCTGGGATAGGTTTCCCACTCTCACAGGATACACCCCATTGGAAGCCAATCCGTTTGAATTGGAAAAACTGGGGTAGGTGTACCACACTCACGGGATACAGAGCGCGAAAGCATGGCAATCCTTCTGTTTAACTGAAGAAGCTGGGATAGGTGTACCACGTTCACAGGATATAGAGCCAGTCGGATGACAATCCTTCTTTTTAAATGGAGGAGCTGGGGTAGGTGTACCACTCTCACAGTATATAGAGCCATGTAGGATGGCAGTCCATCTTTTAAACTGGAGAAGCTGGGTTAGGTGTACCACGCTCAGAGGATACAGAGCACTATAGGATGGCAATCTTTCTTTTTAACTGATGAAGCTGGGGTAAGTATTCTATGCTCACAGGAAACAGAGCCCTATCGAATGGCAATCCTTCTTTTGAACTGGAGAAGCTGGGGTAGGTGTACCACGCTCACAGGATACAGAGTGCCATAGGATACCAATACTTCTTTTAAATTGCAGAAGCTGGCGTAGGTGTGCCCACAATACAGGCTAACATAACTATTTCAGAAAAAGCCAAGCATCTTAAGACACTAATGAGTCAGCAAAACAGTGAGGTCAGAAGTTCCATGGAACTTACTCTCTGGCTACAGGTTTTCAAGTGGTAGCTCCATTCAGGGGTTAGCGGCCTTTCAGTTTATTCAAAAAGTCCCAGGACCAACACATAATAAAAGCCACTTATTGGACCCTATTTTTTCTAACATTCAATCTCTGACTGCCTCTCAACCTATTCCCTTACCCTGGTCCGACCATTTCTTGCTCCCATTCACGTGGGTTAGGCAGGAAACAAATCCTCTAGTTAAGAAAACAAATAAGCTTATTCGGACCTGGTCCACTTTACCGTGGAACGTGTGGGAGAATGAATTGGAAACCACTAGACCCACACTTCATCCGAGTCCCATAATTGCTAATGACTCCTTTAACAGCTGGCTAGAGTCCTCGTTAGATATCATTCTCACAAAAAAGAGACACAGATGAAAACTGGTTCCAAGAAAAACCCTTGGTACTCTTCGGGACTCCGGAAGCTCAAACAAGAGTGTAAAGTACTCGAAAGGAAACGGAGAAAAGACTTCTCATCTATCAATAAAGTTAATACAGGGAAGCTATTAAACGCTACAAAGAAGAGATAAAATCGGCTCAAAGTAATTACTATCAGGAGAAAATAACATGAGTGGTGAACTTCCCGCGTGAAATTTTCTTGATTGCTAAATTACTTTTGACACCTTCTGCTCCTTCACTGGCCATAGATAATCTTCAATCCTGGTGTACTCAGCTAGCGGAATTCTTTTCGGTAAAAATTCAAACCATCTATAAATCTTTCCCTATGGAAAGAGATATGCAGCTGGTACATCAAACCGATCCAATGCAGGAGCAAGTTTCACTGAAAGAATTTCCCCCATTGGATGAGGTCTCCTTAGTTGAAATCTTAACTCATCTTAAATCTGGCTCACCCTCTGACCCAGCTCCACCCACTCTTCTTCTTAAGATTAGGAAGACCATTTCTCCGGTCTTAGTTGACCTGATTAATGCCTCCTTCCTTACAGGTATCGTACCTCCCCTGTGGAAGAGGGCAATGGTCAAGGCCCTGTTGAAGAAGTCCAATCTGGATCCGCAAGACTGGGTGAATTATCGACCTATATCCCTGCTCCCTGGCATTAGTAAAATTGCCGAGAAACATGTAAACTCTGTCTTGTCAAGCTTTTTGGAAAACAATGATCTGCGGCATTCCTCTCAAACAGGTTTCAGATCGCAGCAGGGCTCTCAGACCGCCCTTCTGTCGGTTGTGGAGGAAACTAGGAAGATTCTTGACAGCGGAGGCTGCCCTGTAATTATTTTATTAGATCTCAGCGCAGCCTTCAATACTGTCAACCACTCGCTCTTGATCAGCAGACTTCGAGGCATTGGGATTAAATTTATTGCACTGAAGTGGCTGCAGTCTTTTCTGGAAGATAGAGTGTTTTCTGTCTTTGAGGAAGACTGTACCTCTGATCCAGTACCTCTTACCTGCGGAGTCCCTCAGGGCTCCGCGTTAAGCCCCACCCTGTTCAACGTGTACCTGAGTTCGCTGGCTCATATTGTCACCCCATTCGGAGTGCAAATTGTCACCTATGCAGATGATACTCAGTTAGTCGTTTCCTTGAACAAAAATGACAACTCAGGGGGGGCCCTTACGTCCTGTCTAGAAAAAGTGGCCAGTTGGATGGATGCCTCCTATTTGAAGCTCAATGGAGCTAAAACAGAAATCATGCTTCTTGGCAAGGCGACCCCTCTGAATATAGACTCTTGGTGGCCTATAAGCCTGGGACCCCCCACCCCTCTTCGAAAAAGTCCATAAAAAGTCTAGGAGTCGAACTGGATGTTAATCTAGGTTTTAAGGAACAGGCGAGGAAAGTTGCAGGCACCTGCTACGGCCTTCTGCGGATGATCAGGAAAATTCTCCCCATTCTTCCTTTCCTGGCCAGAAGACTGTTAGTACAAGCGCTAATCCTGTCGAGGTTGGACTATGCGAATGCTATATATCTCGGAGCTCTGTTGTCCACCACTAAAATACTACAGATTGTTCAAAATTGTGCAACACGGCTTCTATTAAACGTTCCGAAACGGACCTCAGCCAAATCTGTCTTAGCCTCATTACACTGGCTTCTAATCCAAGAAAGGATTCAATTTAAGACTATGTGCATCGCACATAAATCATTGGCAGGAAAAGGATCCCGGTTGATTCAGGCTATGGTTCACCCCTATCAACCCAAAAGAGTCCTAAGATCAGAGGGTAAATACCTGTTAATAGTCTCAAAAGTTAAACGGACAAGATGTGGAGGCTGTATGTTTTCATATTTTGTTGCCAAGCTGTGGAATCAGGTTCCTCTCTATATTCGCTCTCAACGTAACCACTGTCACTTTCGTAAACAGTTAAAAATCTTTCTCTTCCCCTGATATATTATGAATCGGATCTAGTGTCTTTTTAGCGCGGAGATGCCTTCGGGTAACCAGGCGCTCTATAAATGCTTCCTCATTCTGCCGATAAGCATTTGCCTGAGCTGCGCTTTCACTGCACTTCCGGTAGAAGTTGTTTCAGGCAATTTATTCATTTTGGAATTGATTTATGCTCATGTATAACACAGCAGTCAGTTGTCCTTCTTTTAGCGGGCAGCTAGATTCTCTTTCTAGAGCTGCATTACAGAGGGAAAAGGATGTTCAGTGTCTAGGATGCTGCACTCACCTCTGAAATGGCTCAAGAGTCACAAAAGACCAGATCTGAGCCGGAGCCACAATTGAGACCAGAAACAGAATTGAACTATGTTATGCCTCGTGGATAGGTTTAGAATGTTAACCTGCGTGGCAAGGGCTCATGTAGAATGTTCATTGTGTTGCTGGGTGATGGGGTCAGGAGATTCTATGTATTTTCAAATAGTGCGGAGACGTTTCTATGAAGGTGGATGTCTTCTGTGTTACCTGTTGCCTCTGCTGTGTAGATTCGAGTAATAAACTGCTTCAAGGATCCCCGGCTCCTGAGTTTATTACTACAATTTGATTGGCAACGATCTCCTGTCTACACGGCTTCACGAATTCCACGCAAGAATTCCTCGTCAAGCCACGATCGCTCAATTCAAACAGCGGTCGTTTCTACGAATTCCGGACCACAGACTAGCGAGTCTTTACTCAAAACTTCAGCTTATCGAAGGTACACCCTTACGCAGACTACAGCTTCAAGGTAAGGGTGTCTAAAAATTTCTAAGCTGACTGCCAACGTTGTCGAAGCACTTGAACTTACCCCAATTTACTCCTGCTGCTGTGACCTGCCGCGGTGTGTTGTCCCGAGGTGCGACATCGTTTCCGGGCGTTTTGGGGCGTAATTGGTGTCTTCATGCTTGGTGTGCATGCGCGAAGACAGTGCTGGGCTTGTTTTCCTCTGCGCATGTGTGAACCGGCAACGCATCGCAGCTACAGTGATGTCTGGCTCTTTCTGCTACTCAAGTTGCTAAGCAACAGTCATTACACGAGTGATTTCGTTGCTACAAGCCTTATTCTGTTGGTCTCCTTCTGTTTTGCACGGTGCAAAACGACTATCTGCCTTCGCTTCAGTGGATTACCTCTGTGATCCACACACACACACACAAGTACTCTTGCTTCTTCTTTACCTCTCGCCCACATTCAAAGTCAGCAGATTCTTCCTGTGATCTGCACACAGACATTCTTTTTGGCAATTGTTTTTTTCTTCGAAGCAGATTTTTTTCCTGTGATCTGAACACAAATCCATATTTGGTGTTAATATCGACAATTAATTTTTATTTATTTATTTATTTTATTTTATTTTTTCTGATTCACCATATTGCCTATATTGCTCAGGTATGTGTTTTTTTGGCTAAAACAAAAATAATAATAATCTTATTCATAGGTGTCTGTCACAAGTGGGTGCAAATTCGCTGCTCTTTGCTACCAATATGCAATCTGTCAGTCCACCTCCTGCCTTTTTGGAATCCGCTGGTGATCCACCAGTTAGGTGGGAACTGTGGTTTGATGCCTTCCAAACCTATTTAGGTGCTATTGGAGCATCCAGATTCAGTGATGAACGTAAGAGATTTTTACTTCTTCATTCTCTTGGTTTTGAAGGTAGGTCCATATTCAAACATCTTCCTGAAGTCACTCATGTTCAAGGAGAAGATATAGATGTGTTTCAAGATGCAGTGACTAAACTTAGGACAAGGTTTCACAAACAACCTAGCTTGATGGTTCTTCAACATAAGTTCTTCAAGAGGCAACAGAAAGACGGAGAAGATGTTGACACGTATGTTTCTGCATTAAGGAAGCTTGCCTCAGAATGTCAGTTTGAGACATTTTTAGAGCAACTTATCAGGGATCAATTTGTCTGTCACTGCAGTGACAAGCAAATACGGCAAAAACTTCTTTCTCTCTCAAATCCAGATTTAGATGAAACTATAAAAATCGCCAAAAGTATCGAAACGTCTCAAATATCTTTAAAAGAATTGGAAGATAAACTTCCGGACCCAGTGAATTCTATTTCGTCAGGTTCAAAACTTAAGCGCAATGATTCTAAACAAGATGTCAGAGATAATGAGACTAAGAAAATTAGTTCAAAGAAGAATCTTTATCTCTCACAAGACCCCAAACACATCTGCAACAGATGTGGGAACAAACAACATCAGAAGGGAACTAGATGCCCAGGAACAAATGTTGTGTGTAGCTATTGCAGAAAAACAGGACATTTTGCCAAAGTTTGCTTTAAAAAGAAATTTAATGAGCAAAAAAGGTCTGTTGCATGTGTGATAGAGTCAGACTGTGAATCTGATTCCGAAATGGTTGGTGTGGTTCTAGATAGTCCAGATCACGTTTTAAAAATTTCTGATGAAACAGACTGTGTAGACCCTATTGTTGAAATTTTGGTGGGGGACAAAGTATTAAATTTACTGGTAGATTCTGGAGCTAGAATAACGATGATAACCAAGGAACTTTTTGAGGAAACTTGGGGAGGTAGGAGTTTATCACCCCCCGATCGCTCGCCAGTATCCTACGAGGGTCGTAGGATAGAACTGTTGGGATATTTTGAGGATGATCTTGAATTCGATGGTAGGGTGATCAAGGGTATGATATATGTGGCTGTTAAAGGATTGAATATTTTAGGATGGTATCACCAGGGCTTATTTGGGATGATCCTCAAACCAGGCTGTCGGGTACAAGTTTTAACGGTTTCAGATGCTGGTTTTGATAGTAGTGTCAAATGGGAGCAACTCTTTCCAACTGTCTTTTCAAAAGAATTAGGAACTATTCGAGGGTTGAAACACCGAATTATTGTGAAAGAAGGGTCGTTACCAGTGAAGCACAAATTAAGGGGGGTCCCTTTCAGTGTTAGGGAGGACCTTGAATTAGAGATAAAGCGCTTGTGCCAAGAGGGTATTATTGAAGCAACAGAGTCTTCTTTGTGGCTTTCTCCTCTGGTTGTAGCACGGAAGAGGTGCGGTAAGTTGCGCGTTTGTGTGGACCTCAGGTCGCTGAATAAGGAGATCTGGGTGGACTCGCATCCTCTGCCGAAAATTGATGACCTATTTGCGTGCTTCAGGGGTTCGAGATATTTTTCAAAGTTAGATTTGGCGAGTGCGTACCACCAGATTGAATTGGAAGAAGAGTCTCGCCCCTTTACATCGTTTATCTCACCTCTGGGCACTTTCCGTTATAAACGTATGCCGTTTGGTTTGGCCTCGGCCGCGTCAGTTTTCCAACGAGTGATGCAGAGTATGTTGGGTGAGATCAAAGGTGTATTGGTATTCCAAGACGATGTCCTTGTTCATTCCAAAGACATTAGTTCACACAATGTTTTGCTAAAAAGGGTTTTAGAAACATTCAGAGAGTATGGTGTGGTTGTAAAGCCTGAAAAGTGTACATTTCTATGTGATGAAGTCGAGTACTTAGGGCATCATATTTCTGGCGAAGGGATTCGACCTAGACAAGGTTTGTTAGACGCCATCATCAAGGCTCCCATTCCGAAGGATAAAACAGGGATTAAATCACTGTTAGGTTTGTTGGAATATTATTCTAAATTCATTCCAAATTATGCCTCTGTAGTTAGACCAATCAGTTTTCTATTAAGAAAGGGTGTTTTGTTCAATTGGTCGGGTCAGTGCAACGCAGCTTTGGAAGCTGTGAAGGTTCTACTTAAGAATAGTGAGGCGCTTAAGCCGTATGATCCTACCCTTACCACTTGTATCACGGTGGATGCAAGTCAGGTGGGTTTGGGGTGTGTGGTTACGCAGGATACTCGACGAGGTGAAAATACTATTGCGTTTGCATCCAGAGTCTTAAGGGATGCAGAAACACAATACTCAGTGATCGAGAAAGAGTTGTTGTCTTGCCTTTGGGCTGTAAGTAAGTTTCGCTAATATGTCTGGGGGAGACGTTTCATTTTGAGGACTGATCATAAACCATTGGTGAACATTCTAAGTGCAGGGACTAGCAAATGTTGTTCACCGAGGATTGTAAGGATGGTCTCAAGACTTATGCAATACCAGTTTGATGTAGTCCATATTTCTGGTGGTAAAAATACAAGACCAGATTTTTTATCTAGATTTCCTGTAGGTTCAGATCAAAAGGTATGTTCAGACGACAACCATGAGCTTAAGATGATTCAGATGATTGCTTTATTGCTGCGGTTGATATTTCTGAGTTTAGTGTTGGAGACGAGGGAAGTTGGTTGGAAGCCATTGGTCAAGACGAGGTTCTCCAACAAGTGAGTCATTATGTGATGAGTGGTTGGCCGAGAGAGAATACTTTAGCGCATTATCTACAACCTTACTGGAAGGTACAGTCAGAAATTTCCATTGAGGGTGGGGTGTTGGTTCGTGGAGAAAGGCTTATCCCTCCTCTTGGTGTGAGGAAAAATATCATTCTCAGAGCTCATGAGGGTCATCTTGGGTCAACTCTTACTAAACCAAGGGTTCGTGATGGTTTCTGGTGGCCATCTATGGATGCTGATGTCACAGAGATTGTTGATGGGTGCTCCATATGTAGTAAATCTGATAAAGGCTTGAAAGTAAAAACCCCACCGCTTTTGCCAGTAGACTGCCCGCCAGTTCCTTGGAGTAAGTTGGGTCTAGACATCATGGGTCCTATAGAAGGTTTGCAAAATGGTGGCCGTTTTGTTCTAGTATTAATTGACTACGTTTCAAAATGGCCTGAGGTGAGGGTTGTTGAGGACATCTCTTCCTCTACGGTGATAACGTTTTTAAGAGAGGTGTTCATTCGAGAGGGGTTTCCTGAGACATTGCTCACAGACAATGGTACCCAATTTGTCAGTGCAGAATTTGAGTCATTTCTGAGTTCTTGCAATATCAAGCATACTAAAAGATCACTATATCACCCACAGTCTAATGGTCAAGTGGAGCGTATGAACAGGGTGGTGGGTGACTGTGTTAGATGGGCAAAAGGTTCGAGGGTCAATATACAAGGTTCCATCGATAGTATGCTTTGGTTTTATAGGACTACTCCTCATTCCACCACTAAGATTTCTCCTTTTGAGCTATTAATGGGACGTAAGGCCAATACATGTTTTAGACCAGGTTGGATGAATAAATGGATCAAATCGTTACATGACAGGAATGGTCTTATGGAAATAGTGAAGAGGAATGTTCAAAGTGCTCAAGCTAAGCAAAAGCAGTGGTATGATAACAAAAATTCCGCTAAGTTGGTTGAAGTGCATGTGAGGGATCTCGTTAGGATCAAATCCTCCATACATGTCAAAAAAGGGGAAAGTAGGTTTGGACTACCCATCCGTGTCATAGAAATAGGTAGGAATGCAGTTAAAGTTGAAGGGGGAGGTTGGTGGAATGTAGGTAAGATTGTTAAAGTTAGGGAAACTGGTGGGACAGGAAAGGGGAGTAGTTACTGTGTGCCCTCCTCTTCTGAAACTGTGGAGACTGGCTGCAGAACTAGTGATGTTCGTGCTACTGTGAGAAGGAGGAGTAGTAGGACGAGCAGAATTCCCATACGTTTTCGTGACTGAATTGCTGTCATAGTATTTAAATTTTGTTATTTTCGTTTTGTTGTTTTTTTATTGTTTGTTGTGTTTATGTTTTAAAAAAAAAAGAAAAAATGAGAAAGGGGGATATGTTATGCCTCGTGGATAGGTTTAGAATGTTAACCTGCGTGGCAAGGGCTCATGTAGAATGTTCATTGTGTTGCTGGGTGATGGGGTCAGGAGATTCTATGTATTTTCAAATAGTGCGGAGACGTTTCTATGAAGGTGGATGTCTTCTGTATTACCTGTTGCCTCTGCTGTGTAGATTCGAGTAATAAACTGCTTCAAGGATCCCCGGCTCCAGAGTTTATTTCTACAAACTCCCACACACAATTCCCATCTCTTTAGAGACTGATCTCATCTCTGTTGTTTTTAAATGCCCTGTTTTTATTTATTTAAATTGTTCTCATAACTGTGCTGCTTTGTGATGTACAATGGATGCTCCTAATTTGGAAAACTGCTGAATGCATGTGTAAAATTATTTTTGATATTTGTCACCTCAATCGGCATTGTGATATGAACCCAATAAAGTCTGCCTCTGTGATGATGGTAATGGTAAAACACTGGCTGACATGATTTACACCATTCATAAATATCAAAAAGAATATTATATTGTAAGCTGTGTATGCCCATTGGTTTTACTGCTATTGGAAATATGCATAGCTGTTATTACATGTGCTGTACGTTAACTTAAACATGCCATTTTTACTATTGTACGCATATATGAAATGTCTATGTCTATATATTCTGCAAAACAGAAATCACATTGTTCACTTTCACCAAATCTATCAAGAGTTGCTACAATTATTATGTATAACATAATTTACAAACCAGACCTATTGCCTTTGCCAATGCTTGTTTTCGAGGGGTTCTGATGTGTGGAATATAGTGACGAAGGAGCGGATTTTTAGTGAATGCGTGAGGTGGTAAAAAGCAGAAGGCGCGTTCCGGTACAAGCTTGGGGAATGGGTAGCTTTTGGACTTTCCTTGAACAGGAACACAGATCGCATCCTCCAATGACTGAGTGATGTGATCTGTGGTGAGACTTGTACTAACAAAGCTTGTTTCAGTGGAACTGATGCCCATCTCCATCAAAGGAGAAGACTACAAGCGAAATGCGTATTGTGCATAGCGGGTTCTACAGGAAATAGGTACACAGGTCCTCTCTGACACAAGGGCCAAGATGTCTCGAAAAGTGGTATGAACTGAAGAGTGAAAAGAATGTTCAGTGCAGAGCACTCAATCATTTTTAGCAAATGTGTTTAAGTTGTGCATAGGCCACAAGAAAGTATTCTACTTAATGGATTAAGAGATATTAAGAGTTTTTGTATTCTGATCCAAGTGATTTTTGTGGGTTTTTTAACTACTCTTGATAAAATACCCTGCATGAAATACAGGGAGCGCGGATCCAATAAACTAAGGGGCAGATTTACAAGCCCATTGCGCCACTTTTACGTTACTTTTAACATGAGAAAAGTGACGCAAAAGTGGCGCATGGGGCTTGTAAATCTGCCCCTAAATCTTTTGTTTGGAATGCAAATCATTTAATTTCCCCGTGCCTAACAAAAAAAATTAATGTGTGTCCTCATGTAACGTAACTGGTGCTATGTAAAGCGCTCTGATACCTGATTGGATTCGGGTCAAGTTCGCGCTATATAATACTCTGGAAAAAAAAATGTGTTATTGAAAGTTATAGAAATAAGGATGCCAAAAGATTAAGAGAGCTTCATCTATTGCTAATATGAATGATGAAAAAACAATAATCAATTGAGTCAAAGTGAAAATTGAGGCTTGCTAGGAAAAATGGGTGCTTGGCGAGATCTGGAAAGATGTCCAAATCTGGGGGATGAATTTTTGAGATGTCGCATGTCTGGGCACCGCACCAGAGCACTGAACAATACGTAGAAGAATTTCAACAATGGGAATATACTAGACAATGTATAAAGGGCATGCCATGGGGATTTGTAAGCAAGCCAAAATGGTAAAAGCTCCCCTATTTTGCACATCTCTGGTTAGGCCTGGCAAGAGACCACTTACCTAACAGCCAGAGTTCATGTCCTACGAAAACAAGCAAGCAAAAGCAATGGGTCTGGTATTGGCAGCCAGCCATCAGGCTTTGTAAATTCTTGTTTTATTTGGTCATGGTTTTTGCAAAACCTTATTATTATTATTATTATTATTAATATTTATAAAGCGTGACAGCTACTTTCAACGAAATTGTCCCGGAGCTAGCGTCCTACAGGCACAGGGGATAAAGCGAGAAGAGGATAGCAGCAGTCTCTAAGGTAGTCTGAATAACCAAGTCTTGAGGGCCTTTCTGAACGGAAGTTCTTTATCAAACTGTCTGAGATCATTGGGTAAGGTATTCCATAACATTGCCGTTTTCACTGAGAACGCACGTCCACCTGTCCTAGCCTTTCTAAACCGCGGAATGATCAGAAGATTTTGATTGCAGGATCTAAGAGTTCTTGGGGGAAAATATTTCTGCAGTCTCTGTTTCAGATAGCAGGGGCCTACCCCTCTCGTTGCTTTATGAGCCAACACAAGGGCCTTAAACTGCACTCTTTTCCTTACCGGTAACCAGTGCAAGCTTTGCAGATGAGGCGAGATGTGATACCGTAAAGGCACATTCCTCAGAAGCCTGGCTGCAGCATTTTGGATACGCTGCAGTCTTCCCATCAAGTAATCCGGAAGGCCAATGTACAAGCTGTTGGCGTAGTCGAGTTGGGGAGTGATAAGGGCATGCACCACTGCCTTCCTACAGTTCATAGGAAGGAAGCGTAAGAATCTTCTAAGTGTCTTCAATCTCCAAAAACATTGGGAGGCGATATGAATGATTTGAGCCTTGCCAGACAGTTGCGAGTCAAACCTCACCTCTAAGTTTCTTGCCGCCGTTACCGGTGTCGGGGGCGGGTTCAGTTCTGCTGGCCACCACAGCTCCGTCCGTGGAGGAGAAGGTTGATAAAAAAATAGGACCTCCGTCTTATCAGCATTTAATTTAAGACAATTTTCAGTCATCCAGGAGGAGATATATAATAGGCATTGCTTAAAGTTGATGAAAGCTGTGTCACCATGTTCCTTAAAAGAGAAAATCAGCTGTGTGTCGTCTGCATACGAGACAACTCGCACACCCCATTTCTCAATGATGGCAGCGAGGGGCGTGAGATAGACATTAAAGAGCGTCGGACTCAATGCCGAGCCCTGTGGCACCCCCTGCGCCAAAGATCTAGAACTAGAAACATGGGGGTGTAGAGTAACCTGTTGTGACCTACCTTCCTAGAAAGACTGAAACCAATTCAACACGGTCCCCGTCACTCCTATCTGGAGTAATCTATTTAGGAGGATCTCGAGGGAGACCGTGTCAAACGCTGCCGATAGATCCAACAATACCAGCATTGCACATCTACCTTGATCGAGGGTTTCACGGATAGACTCAGTGACTTCCAGTAGGGCAGTTTCCGTGCTATATCCAGCCTTAAATCCTGATTGCGAATCGTGTAAGTGATTGTTGGATTCAAGGAAGTCCGAGAGTTGTCTCTGGACTTCTTTTTCAAGGATTTTTGCAGGGGCTGGCAGTAATGATATAGGCCTAAAATGTTTTAGTTCCGAAGGGTCCGCGCCCTCTTTTTTAAGAATGGGTCGGACCAATGCCTTTTTCCACTCAGATGGAAAGATACCAGTTTCCAAGGAGGAGTTCCAAAGCGAATTCAAGGTATCATTAAGAAGAGGAGCTAAAAGTTTAAACACTCTGGCCGGGCAGGGGTCCAGAGGGGAGCCAGACTTAATTTTCAAAAGTTCCTTATTTTTGGGGAAGATGTTAGGCACTCGTCAATCAAAAAAAATATTGGCCCGAAGCAAATATAATCTTTTGGTGTCAAAAAGCACACATTCATTGCTATAGTAGCCCTTGGCTCTGACGCGAACTACTTTGTGTGCGGAGGTGCTCATTGTGAAATAGAAAAAATAACATCGCTCACTGTGAACTTAGCCTCTGGCGGGAGTGAGCTGATCCATTTCCCCACCATGTATGCTATAGTGGGCAAACAAAAAATGTGAATGACACAACAACCGACCAATGGATGAAGAGGGCTGGCGTAATGCCTCTATAAGTAGGTACATTGTAGATATATAATTTTACACTAATGAAAATGCCTGGTACAGATCTAAAATTTGATGTAAGTGAAATTATATATAACATATGCAATAAATTGCAAAGATGATGCTGCCTTGGAGAGAATAGCCTGTCTCTCACTACACCTGTGAGGTGTACAACTTCAAAACACTGTAATCACACCAAGAGTCCGGTATCCCCACGTCTTCTGTCACGTGCAAAAAAAGCACATCATCGTCACTGCACCCAGATTAACCTCTACCATCCCAAAGCAGCACTTTTGAGTCCCCCAACTTGTGTGCTAATGCTCTTGGCATCAGGTCACTTCATGAGCCCCTCTGCATAACTAGTGCTTTCCTGCCCAGGAATGTTTGCTCTGTCCAGGCTGTGAGGCGGGAGACTTGATGTCTGCAAGGGAGTCCGGCTTTGGGGTGCGGGGTACTGACTGTCACGAGGAGCAGCACCCTCGACCTTCTAGCTGGTGCAGGCCCTGATCTTTGTGTCTGTGGTGACAGGTTTCAGGTGTTCAACAGTGTTTGAGTGCAAGTAGTGAATGGATAGAATGTGGTATGTTTGCAGAAGAATAGGTGGAGATATGGTGAGGGGTGTAGCAGGCTGAAGTGAGTAGTGGTGTCAAATCCCTGCGTTGTGGTCTGGTGTTTGCCTGGTGTGGCAAGGTCGGCTGTTAATGTAAAGAGTTGAGGTGAGTAGTGGTGTCACATCCCTGTGTTGTGGTCTGGTGTTTGCCTGGTGTGCCAAGGGAGGCTGTTAATGTAAAGAGTTGAGGGGGCAGTGGTGTCACTCCCCCGTGTTGTGGTCTGGTGTGTGCCTGGTGTGCCAAGGAAGGCTGGTAATTTAAAGAGTTGAGATGAGCAGTGGTGTCACACCCCTGCGTTGTGGTCTGGTGTTTGCCTGGTGTGCCAAGGGAGGCTGTTAATGTAAAGAGTTGAGGGGCAGTGGTGTCACACCCCTGTGTTGTGGTCTGGTGTGTGACTGGTGTGCCAAGAAAGGACGGTAATTTAAAGAGTTGAGATGAGCAGTGGTGTCACACCCCTGTGTTGTGGTCTGGTGTTTGCCTGATGTGCCAAGAAAGGCTGTTAATGTAAAGAGTTGAGATGAGCAGTGGTGTCACACCCCTGTGTTGTGGTGTGGTGCTTGCCTGGTATGCCAAGGAAGGCTGTTAATGTAAAGAGTTGAGATGAGCAGTGGTGTCACACCCCTGTGTTGTGGTCTGGTGTTTGCCTGGTGTGCCAAGGTCGGCTGTTAATGTAAAGAGATGAGGTGAGTAGTGGTGTCACACCCCTGTGTTGTGGTCTGGTGTTTGCCTGGTGTGCCAAGGTCGGCTGTCAATGTAAAGAGTTGAGATGAGCAGTGGTGTCACACCCCTGTGTTGTGGTCTGGTGTTTGCCTGGCGTGCCAAGGGAGGCCGTTAATGTAAAGAGCTGAGGGGGCAGTGGTGTCACACCCCTGTGTTGTGGTCTGGTGTTTGCCTGGCGTGCCAAGGGAGGCCGTTAATGTAAAGACTTGAGGGGGCAGTGGTGTCACACCCCTGTGTTGTGGTCTGGTGTTTGCCTGGTGTGCCAAGGAAGGCTGTTAAAGTAAAGAGTTGAGATGAGCAGTGGTGTCACACCCCTGTTTGTGGTCTGAAGTTTGCCTGGTGTGCCAAGGTAGGCTGTTGATGTAAAGAGTTGAGATGAGCAGTGGTGTCACACCCCTGTGATGTGGTCTGGTGTTTGCCTGGTGTGCCAAGGGAGGCCGTTAATGTAAAGAGTTGAGGGGGCAGTGGTGTCACACCCCTGTGTTGTGTTCTGGTGTTTGCCTGGTGTGCCATGGTAGGCTGTTAATGTAAAGAGTTGAGATGAGCAGTGGTGTCACACCCCTGTGTTGTGGTCTGGTCTTTGCCTGGTGTGCCAAGGTAGGCTGTTAATGTAAAGAGTTGAGGGGGCAGTGGTGTCACACCCCTGTGTTGTGGTCTGGTGTTTGCCTGGTATGCCAAGGAAGGCTGTTAATGTGAAGAGTTGAGATGAGCAGTGATGTCACACCCCTGTGTTGTGGTCTGGTGTGTGCCTGGTGTGCCTAAGAAGGCTGTTAATGTAAAGAGTTGAGATGAGCAGTGGTGTCACTCCCCTGTGTTGTGGTCTGGTGGTTGCCTGGTATGCCAAGGAAGGCTGTTAATGTAAAGAGTTGAGATGAGCAGTGATGTCACACCCCTGTGTTGAGGTCTGGTGTTTGCCTGGTGTGCCAAGGGAGTGTGGTACTGTAAAGAGTTGAGGGGCAGTGGTGTCACACCCCTGTGTTGTGGTCTGGTGTTTGCCTGGTATGCCAAGGAAGGCTGTTAATGTGAAGAGTTGAGATGAGCAGTGATGTCACACCCCTGTGTTGTGGTCTGGTGTGTGCCTGGTGTGCCTAAGAAGGCTGTTAATGTAAAGAGTTGAGATGAGCAGTGGTGTCACTCCCCTGTGTTGTGGTCTGGTGGTTGCCTGGTATGCCAAGGAAGGCTGTTAATGTAAAGAGTTGAGATGAGCAGTGATGTCACACCCCTGTGTTGAGGTCTGGTGTTTGCCTGGTGTGCCAAGGGAGTGTGGTACTGTAAAGAGTTGAGGGGCAGTGGTGTCACACCCCTGTGTTGTGGTCTGGTGTTTGCCTGGTGTGCCAAGGGAGGCCGTTAATGTAAAGAGTTGAGGGGGCAGTGGTGTCACACCCCTGTGTTGTGGTCTGGTGTGTGCCTGTTGTGCCAAGGAAGGCTGGTAATTTAAAGAGTTGAGATGAGCAGTGATGTCACACCCCTGTGTTGTGGTCTGGTGGTGCCATGGACGGCTGTTAATGTAAACAGTTAAGATGAGCAGTGGTGTCACACCCCTGTGTTGTGGTCTGGTGCTTGCCTGGTATGCCAAGGAAGGCTGTTAATGTAAAGAGTTGAGATGAGCAGTGGTGTCACACCCCTGTGTTGTGGTCTGGTGTTTGCCTGGTGTGCCAAGGTCGGCTGTTAATGTAAAGAGTTGAGGTGAGTAGTGGTGTCACACCCCTGTGTTGTGGTCTGGTGTTTGCCTGGTGTGCCAAGGGAGGCCGTTAATGTAAAGAGTTGAGGGGGCAGTGGTGTCACACCCCTGTGTTGTGGTCTGGTATTTGCCTGGTGTGCCAAGGGAGGCTGTTAATATAAAGAGTTGAGATGAGCAGTGGTGTCAGACCCCTGTGTTGTGGTCTGGTGTTTGCCTGGTGTGCCAAGGTAGGCTGTTAATGTAAAGAGTTGAGATGAGCAGTGGTGTCACACCCCTGTGTAGTGGTCTGGTGTTTGCCTGGTGTGCCAAGGGAGGCCCTTAATGTAAAGAGTTGAGGGGGCAGTGGTGTCACACCCCTGTGTTGTGGTCTGGTGTTTGCCTGGTGTGCCAAGGTAGGCTGTTAATGTAAAGAGTTGAGGGGGCAGTGATGTCACACCCCTGTGTTGTGGTCTGGTGTTTTCCTGGTGTGCCAAGGGAGGCTGTTAATATAAAGAGTTGAGATGAGCAGTGGTGTCACACCCCTGTGTTGTGGTCTGGTGTTTGCCTGGTGTGCCAAGGTAGGCTGTCAATGTAAAGAGTTGAGATGAGCAGTGGTGTCACACCCCTGTGTTGTGGTCTGGTGTTTGCCTGGCGTGCCAAGGGAGGCCATTAATGTAAAGAGCTGAGGGGGCAGTGGTGTCACACCCCTGTGTTGTGGTCTGGTGTTTGCCTGGTGTGCCAAGGTCGGCTGTTAATGTAAAGAGTTGAGGTGAGTAGTGGTGTCACACCCCTGTGTTGTGGTCTGGTGTTTGCCTGGTGTGCCAAGGGAGGCCGTTAATGTAAAGAGTTGCGGGGGCAGTGGTGTCACACCCCTGTGTTGTGGTCTGGTGTTTGCCTGGTGTGCCAAGGGAGGCTGTTAATGTAAAGAGTTGAGATGAGCAGTGGTGTCACACCCCTGTGATATGGTCTGGTGTTTGCCTGGTGTGCCAAGGGAGGCCGTTAATGTAAAGAGTTGAGATGAGCAGTGGTGTCACACCCCTGTGTTGTGGTCTGGTGTTTGCCTGGTGTGCCAAGGTAGGCTGTTAATGTAAAGAGTTGAGATGAGCAGTGGTGTCACTCCCCTGTGTTGTGGTCTGGTGGTTGCCTGGTATGCCAAGGAAGGCTGTTAATGTAAAGAGTTGAGATGAGCAGTGATGTCACACCCCTGTGTTGTGGTCTGGTGTTTGCCTGGTGTGCCAAGGGAGGGTGTTAATGTAAAGAGTTGAGGGGCAGTGGTGTCACACCCCTGTGTTGTGGTCTGGAGTTTGCCTGGTGTGCCAAGGGAGGCCGTTAATGTAAAGAGTTGAGGGGGCAGTGGTGTCACACCCCTGTGCTGTGGTCTGGTGTGTGCCTGTTGTGCCAAGGAAGGCTGGTAATTTAAAGAGTTGAGATGAGCAGTGGTGTCACACCACTGTGTTGTGGTCTGGTATTTGCCTGGTGTGCCAAGGAAGGCTGTTAATGTAAAGAGTTGAGATGAGCAGTGGTGTCACAGCCCTGTGTTGTGGTCTGGTGCTTGCCTGGTATGCCAAGGAAGGCTGTTAATGTAAAGAGTTGAGATGAACAGTGGTGTCACACCCCTGTGTTGTGGTCTGGTGTTTGCCTGGTGTGCCAAGGTCGGCTGTCAATGTAAAGAGTTGAGATGAGCAGTGGTGTCACACCCCTGTGTTGTGGTCTGGTGTTTGCCTGGCGTGCCAAGGGAGGCCGTTAATGTAAAGAGCTGAGGGGGCAGTGGTGTCACACCCCTGTGTTGTGGTCTGGTGATTGCCTGGCGTGCCAAGGGAGGCCGTTAATGTAAAGAGTTGAGGGGGCAGTGGTGTCACACCCCTTTGTTGTGGTCTGGTGTTTGCCTGGTGTGCCAAGGAAGGCTGTTAAAGTAAAGAGTTGAGATGAGCAGTGGTGTCACACCCCTGTTTGTGGTCTGATGTTTGCCTGGTGTGCCAAGGTAGGCTGTTGATGTAAAGAGTTGAGATGAGCAGTGGTGTCACACCCCTGTGATGTGGTCTGGTGTTTGCCTGGTGTGCCAAGGGAGGCCGTTAATGTAAAGAGTTGAGGGGGCAGTGGTGTCACACCCCTGTGTTGTGTTCTGGTGTTTGCCTGGTGTGCCATGGTAGGCTGTTAATGTAAAGAGTTGAGATGAGCAGTGGTGTCACACCCCTGTTTTGTGGTCTGGTCTTTGCCTGGTGTGCCAAGGTAGGCTGTTAATGTAAAGAGTTGAGGGGGCAGTGGTGTCACACCCCTGTGTTGTGGTCTGGTGTTTGCCTGGTGTGCCAAGGAAGGCTGTTAATGTAAAGAGTTGAGATGAGCAGTGGTGTCACACCCCTGTGTCGTGGTCTGGTCTTTGCCTGGCGTGCCAAGGGAGGCCGTTAATGTAAAGAGTTGAGGGGGCAGTGGTGTCACACCCCTGTGTTGTGGTCTGGTGTTTGCCTGGTGTGCCAAGGAAGGCTGTTAAAGTAAAGAGTTGAGATGAGCAGTGGTGTCACACCCCTGCGTTGTGGTCTGGTGTTTGCCTGGTGTGCCAAGGGAGGCTGTTAATGTAAAGAGTTGAGGGGCAGTGGTGTCACACCCCTGTGTTGTGGTCTGGTATTTGCTTGGTGTGCCAAGGGAGGCCGTTGATGTAAAGAGTTGAGGGGCAGTGGTGTCACACCCCTGTGTTGTGTTCTGGTGTTTGCCTGGTGTGCCATGGTAGGCTGTTAATGTAAAGAGTTGAGATGAGCAGTGGTGTCACACCCCTGTGTTGTGGTCTGGTCTTTGCCTGGTGTGCCAAGGTAGGCTGTTAATGTAAAGAGTTGAGGGGGCAGTGGTGTCACACCCCTGTGTTGTGGTCTGGTGTTTGCCTGGTATGCCAAGGAAGGCTGTTAATGTGAAGAGTTGAGATGAGCAGTGATGTCACACCCCTGTGTTGTGGTCTGATGTGTGCCTGGTGTGCCTAAGAAGGCTGTTAATGTAAAGAGTTGAGATGAGCAGTGGTGTCACTCCCCTGTGTTGTGGTCTGGTGGTTGCCTGGTATGCCAAGGAAGGCTGTTAATGTAAAGAGTTGAGATGAGCAGTGATGTCACACCCCTGTGTTGAGGTCTGGTGTTTGCCTGGTGTGCCAAGGGAGTGTGGTACTGTAAAGAGTTGAGGGGCAGTGGTGTCACACCCCTGTGTTGTGGTCTGGTGTTTGCCTGGTGTGCCAAGGGAGGCCGTTAATGTAAAGAGTTGAGGGGGCAGTGGTGTCACACCCCTGTGTTGTGGTCTGGTGTGTGCCTGTTGTGCCAAGGAAGGCTGGTAATTTAAAGAGTTGAGATGAGCAGTGATGTCACACCCCTGTGTTGTGGTCTGGTAGTGCCATGGACGGCTGTTAATGTAAACAGTTAAGATGAGCAGTGGTGTCACACCCCTGTGTTGTGGTCTGGTGCTTGCCTGGTATGCCAAGGAAGGCTGTTAATGTAAAGAGTTGAGATGAGCAGTGGTGTCACACCCCTGTGTTCTGGTCTGGTGTTTGCCTGGTGTGCCAAGGTCGGCTGTTAATGTAAAGAGTTGAGGTGAGTAGTGGTGTCACACCCCTGTGTTGTGGTCTGGTGTTTGCCTGGTGTGCCAAGGGAGGCCGTTAATGTAAAGAGTTGAGGGGGCAGTGGTGTCACACCCCTGTGTTGTGGTCTGGTGTTTGCCTGGTGTGCCAAGGGAGGCTGTTAATATAAAGAGTTGAGATGAGCAGTGGTGTCACACCCCTGTGTTGTGGTCTGGTGTTTGCCTGGTGTGCCAAGGTAGGCTGTTAATGTAAAGAGTTGAGATGAGCAGTGGTGTCACACCCCTGTGTAGTGGTCTGGTGTTTGCCTGGTGTGCCAAGGGAGGCCCTTAATGTAAAGAGTTGAGGGGGCAGTGGTGTCACACCCCTGTGTTGTGGTCTGGTGTTTGCCTGGTGTGCCAAGGTAGGCTGTTAATGTAAAGAGTTGAGGGGGCAGTGATGTCACACCCCTGTGTTGTGGTCTGGTGTTTTCCTGGTGTGCCAAGGGAGGCTGTTAATATAAAGAGTTGAGATGAGCAGTGGTGTCACACCCCTGTGTTGTGGTCTGGTGTTTGCCTGGTGTGCCAAGGTAGGCTGTCAATGTAAAGAGTTGAGATGAGCAGTGGTGTCACACCCCTGTGTTGTGGTCTGGTGTTTGCCTGGCGTGCCAAGGGAGGCCATTAATGTAAAGAGCTGAGGGGGCAGTGGTGTCACACCCCTGTGTTGTGGTCTGGTGTTTGCCTGGTGTGCCAAGGTCGGCTGTTAATGTAAAGAGTTGAGGTGAGTAGTGGTGTCACACCCCTGTGTTGTGGTCTGGTGTTTGCCTTGTGTGCCAAGGGAGGCCGTTAATGTAAAGAGTTGCGGGGGCAGTGGTGTCACACCCCTGTGTTGTGGTCTGGTGTTTGCCTGGTGTGCCAAGGGAGGCTGTTAATGTAAAGAGTTGAGATGAGCAATGGTGTCACACCCCTGTTTGTGGTCTGGTGTTTGCCTGGTGTGCCAAGGTAGGCTGTTAATGTTAAAGAGTTGAGATGAGCAGTGGTGTCACACCCCTGTGATATGGTCTGGTGTTTGCCTGGTGTGCCAAGGGAGGCCGTTAATGTAAAGAGTTGAGATGAGCAGTGGTGTCACACCCCTGTGTTGTGGTCTGGTGTTTGCCTGGTGTGCCAAGGTAGGCTGTTAATGTAAAGAGTTGAGATGAGCAGTGGTGTCACTCCCCTGTGTTGTGGTCTGGTGGTTGCCTGGTATGCCAAGGAAGGCTGTTAATGTAAAGAGTTGAGATGAGCAGTGATGTCACACCCCTGTGTTGTAGTCTGGTGTTTGCCTGGTGTGCCAAGGGAGGGTGTTAATGTAAAGAGTTGAGGGGCAGTGGTGTCACACCCCTGTGTTGTGGTCTGGAGTTTGCCTGGTGTGCCAAGGGAGGCCATTAATGTAAAGAGTTGAGGGGGCAGTGGTGTCACACCCCTGTGCTGTGGTCTGGTGTGTGCCTGTTGTGCCAAGGAAGGCTGGTAATTTAAAGAGTTGAGATGAGCAGTGGTGTCACACCACTGTGTTGTGGTCTGGTATTTGCCTGGTGTGCCAAGGAAGGCTGTTAATGTAAAGAGTTGAGATGAGCAGTGGTGTCACAGCCCTGTGTTGTGGTCTGGTGCTTGCCTGGTATGCCAAGGAAGGCTGTTAATGTAAAGAGTTGAGATGAACAGTGGTGTCACACCCCTGTGTTGTGGTCTGGTGTTTGCCTGGTGTGCCAAGGTCGGCTGTCAATGTAAAGAGTTGAGATGAGCAGTGGTGTCACACCCCTGTGTTGTGGTCTGGTGTTTGCCTGGCGTGCCAAGGGAGGCCGTTAATGTAAAGAGCTGAGGGGGCAGTGGTGTCACACCCCTGTGTTGTGGTCTGGTGATTGCCTGGCGTGCCAAGGGAGGCCGTTAATGTAAAGAGTTGAGGGGGCAGTGGTGTCACACCCCTGTGTTGTGGTCTGGTGTTTGCCTGGTGTGCCAAGGAAGGCTGTTAAAGTAAAGAGTTGAGATGAGCAGTGGTGTCACACCCCTGTTTGTGGTCTGATGTTTGCCTGGTGTGCCAAGGTAGGCTGTTGATGTAAAGAGTTGAGATGAGCAGTGGTGTCACACCCCTGTGATGTGGTCTGGTGTTTGCCTGGTGTGCCAAGGGAGGCCGTTAATGTAAAGAGTTGAGGGGGCAGTGGTGTCACACCCCTGTGTTGTGTTCTGGTGTTTGCCTGGTGTGCCATGGTAGGCTGTTAATGTAAAGAGTTGAGATGAGCAGTGGTGTCACACCCCTGTGTTGTGGTCTGGTCTTTGCCTGGTGTGCCAAGGTAGGCTGTTAATGTAAAGAGTTGAGGGGGCAGTGGTGTCACACCCCTGTGTTGTGGTCTGGTGTTTGCCTGGTATGCCAAGGAAGGCTGTTAATGTAAAGAGTTGAGATGAGCAGTGATGTCACACCCCTGTGTTGTGGTCTGGTGGTTGCCTGGTATGCCGAGGAAGGCTGTTAATGTAAAGAGTTGAGATGAGCAGTGATGTCACACCCCTGTGTTGAGGTTTGGTGTTTGCCTGGTGTGCCAATGGAGTGTGGTACTGTAAAGAGTTGAGGGGCAGTGGTGTCACACCCCTGTGTTGTGGTCTGGTGTTTGCCTGGTGTGCCAAGGGAGGCCGTTAATGTAAAGAGTTGAGGGGGCAGTGGTGTCACACCCCTGTGTTGTGGTCTGGTGTGTGCCTGTTGTGCCAAGGAAGGCTGGTAATTTAAAGAGTTGAGATGAGCAGTGATGTCACACCCCTGTGTTGTGGTCTGGTAGTGCCATGGAAGGCTGTTAATGTAAACAGTTAAGATGAGCAGTGGTGTCACACCCCTGTGTTGTGGTCTGGTGCTTGCCTGGTATGCCAAAGAAGGCTGTTAATGTAAAGAGTTGAGATGAGCAGTGGTGTCACACCCCTGTGTTGTGGTCTGGTGTTTGCCTGGTGTGCCAAGGTCGGCTGTTAATGTAAAGAGTTGAGGTGAGTAGTGGTGTCACACCCCTGTGTTGTGGTCTGGTGTTTGCCTGGTGTGCCAAGGGAGGCCGTTAATGTAAAGAGTTGAGGGGGCAGTGGTGTCACACCCCTGTGTTGTGGTCTGGTGTTTGCCTGGTGTGCCAAGGGAGGCTGTTAATATAAAGAGTTGAGATGAGCAGTGGTGTCACACCCCTGTGTTGTGGTCTGGTGTTTGCCTGGTGTGCCAAGGTAGGCTGTTAATGTAAAGAGTTGAGATGAGCAGTGGTGTTACACCCCTGTGTAGTGGTCTGGTGTTTGCCTGGTGTGCCAAGGGAGGCCGTTAATGTAAAGAGTTGAGGGGGCAGTGGTGTCACACCCCTGTGTTGTGGTCTGGTGTTTGCCTGGTGTGCCAAGGTAGGCTGTTAATGTAAAGAGTTGAGGGGGCAGTGATGTCACGCCCCTGTGTTGTGGTCTGGTGTTTTCCTGGTGTGCCAAGGGAGGCTGTTAATATAAAGAGTTGAGATGAGCAGTGGTGTCACACCCCTGTGTTGTGGTCTGGTGTTTGCCTGGTGTGCCAAGGTAGGCTGTCAATGTAAAGAGTTGAGATGAGCAGTGGTGTCACACCCCTGTGTTGTGGTCTGGTGTTTGCCTGGCGTGCCAAGGGAGGCCGTTAATGTAAAGAGCTGAGGGGGCAGTGGTGTCACACCCCTGTGTTGTGGTCTGGTGTTTGCCTGGTGTGCCAAGGTCGGCTGTTAATGTAAAGAGTTGAGGTGAGTAGTGGTGTCACACCCCTGTGTTGTGGTCTGGTGTTTGCCTGGTGTGCCAAGGGAGGCCGTTAATGTAAAGAGTTGCGGGGGCAGTGGTGTCACACCCCTGTGTTGTGGTCTGGTGTTTGCCTGGTGTGCCAAGGGAGGCTGTTAATGTAAAGAGTTGAGATGAGCAATGGTGTCACACCCCTGTTTGTGGTCTGGTGTTTGCCTGGTGTGCCAAGGTAGGCTGTTAATGTTAAAGAGTTGAGATGAGCAGTGGTGTCACACCCCTGTGATATGGTCTGGTGTTTGCCTGGTGTGCCAAGGGAGGCCGTTAATGTAAAGAGTTGAGATGAGCAGTGGTGTCACACCCCTGTGTTGTGGTCTGGTGTTTGCCTGGTGTGCCAAGGTAGGCTGTTAATGTAAAGAGTTGAGATGAGCAGTGGTGTCACTCCCCTGTGTTGTGGTCTGGTGGTTGCCTGGTATGCCAAGGAAGGCTGTTAATGTAAAGAGTTGAGATGAGCAGTGATGTCACACCCCTGTGTTGTGGTCTGGTGTTTGCCTGGTGTGCCAAGGGAGGGTGTTAATGTAAAGAGTTGAGGGGCAGTGGTGTCACACCCCTGTGTTGTGGTCTGGAGTTTGCCTGGTGTGCCAAGGGAGGCCGTTAATGTAAAGAGTTGAGGGGGCAGTGGTGTCACACCCCTGTGCTGTGGTCTGGTGTGTGCCTGTTGTGCCAAGGAAGGCTGGTAATTTAAAGAGTTGAGATGAGCAGTGGTGTCACACCACTGTGTTGTGGTCTGGTATTTGCCTGGTGTGCCAAGGAAGGCTGTTAATGTAAAGAGTTGAGATGAGCAGTGGTGTCACAGCCCTGTGTTGTGGTCTGGTGCTTGCCTGGTATGCCAAGGAAGGCTGTTAATGTAAAGAGTTGAGATGAACAGTGGTGTCACACCCCTGTGTTGTGGTCTGGTGTTTGCCTGGTGTGCCAAGGTAGGCTGTTAATGTAAAGAGTTGAGATGAGCAGTGGTGTCACACCCCTGTGTTGTGGTCTGGTGTTTGCCTGGTTTGCCAAGGGAGGCCGTTAGTGTAAAGAGTTGAGGGGGCAGTGGTGTCACACCCCTGTGTTGTGGTCTGGTGTTTGCCTAGTGTGCCAAGGTAGGCTGTTAATGTAAAGAGTTGAGGGGGCAGTGGTGTCACACCCCTGTGTTGTGGTCTGGTGTTTGCCTGGTGTGCCAAGGGAGGCTGTTAATATAAAGAGTTGAGATGAGCATTGGTGTCACACCCCTGTGTTGTGGTGTGGTGTTTGCTTGGTGTGCCAAGGTAGGCTGTTAATTTAAAGAGTTGAGATGAGCAGTGGTGTCACACCCCTCTGTTGAGGTCTGGTGTTTGCCTGGTGTGCCAAGGTAGGCTGGTAATGTAAAGAGTTGAGGGGGCAGTGGTGTCACACCCCTGTGTTGTGGTCTGATGTTTGCCTGGTGTGCCAAGGTAGGCTGTTAATGTAAAGAGATGAAGGGGCAGTGGTGTCACACCCCTGTGTTGTGGTCTGGTGTTTGCCTGGTATGCCAAGGAAGGCTGTTAAAGTAAAGAGTTGAGATGAGCAGTGATGTCACACCCCTGTGTTGTGGTCTGGTGTGTGCCTGGTGTGCCAAGGAAGGCTGTTAATGTAAAGAGTTGAGATGAGCAGTGGTGTCACACCCCTGTGTTGTGGTCTGGTGGTAGCCTGGTATGCCAAGGAAGGCTGTTAATGTAAAGAGTTGAGATGAGCAGTGGTGTCACACCCCTGTGTTGTGGTCTGGTGTTTGCCTGGTGTGCCAAGGTCGGCTGTTAATGTAAAGAGTTGAGGTGAGTAGTGGTGTCACACCCCTGTGTTGTGGTCTGGTGTTTGCCTGGTGTGCCAAGGGAGGCCATTAATGTAAAGAGTTGAGGGGGCAGTGGTGTCACACCCCTGTGTTGTGGTCTGATGTTTGCCTGGTGTGCCAAGGTAGGCTGTTAATGTAAAGAGATGAAGGGGCAGTGGTGTCACACCCCTGTGTTGTGCTCTGGTGTTTGCCGGGTATGCCAAGGAAGGCTGTTAAAGTAAAGAGTTGAGATGAGCAGTGATGTCACACCCCTGTGTTGTGGTCTGGTGTTTGCCTGGTGTGCCAAGGTAGGCTGTTAATGTAAAGAGTTGAGATGAGCAGTGGTGTCACTCCCCTGTGTTGTGGTCTGGTGGTTGCCTGGTATGCCAAGGAAGGCTGTTAATGTAAAGAGTTGAGATGAGCAGTGATGTCACACCCCTGTGTTGTGGTCTGGTGTTTGCCTGGTGTGCCAAGGGAGGGTGTTAATGTAAAGAGTTGGGGGCAGTGGTGTCACACCCCTGTGTTGTGGTCTGGAGTTTGCCTGGTGTGCCAAGGGAGGCCGTTAATGTAAAGAGTTGAGGGGGCAGTGGTGTCACACCCCTGTGCTGTGGTCTGGTGTGTGCCTGTTGTGCCAAGGAAGGCTGGTAATTTAAAGAGTTGAGATGAGCAGTGGTGTTGTGGTCTGGTATTTGCCTGGTGTGCCAAGGAAGGCTGTTAATGTAAAGAGTTGAGATGAGCAGTGGTGTCACAGCCCTGTGTTGTGGTCTGGTGCTTGCCTGGTATGCCAAGGAAGGCTGTTAATGTAAAGAGTTGAGATGAACAGTGGTGTCACACCCCTGTGTTGTGGTCTGGTGTTTGCCTGGTGTGCCAAGGTAGGCTGTTAATGTAAAGAGTTGAGATGAGCAGTGGTGTCACACCCCTGTGTTGTGGTCTGGTGTTTGCCTGGTGTGCCAAGGGAGGCCGTTAGTGTAAAGAGTTGAGGGGGCAGTGGTGTCACACCCCTGTGTTGTGGTCTGGTGTTTGCCTGGTGTGCCAAGGTAGGCTGTTAATGTAAAGAGTTGAGGGGGCAGTGGTGTCACACCCCTGTGTTGTGGTCTGGTGTTTGCCTGGTGTGCCAAGGGAGGCTGTTAATATAAAGAGTTGAGATGAGCAGTGGTGTCACACCCCTGTGTTGTGGTGTGGTGTTTGCTTGGTGTGCCAAGGTAGGCTGTTAATTTAAAGAGTTGAGATGAGCAGTGGTGTCACACCCCTCTGTTGTGGTCTGGTGTTTGCCTGGTGTGCCAAGGTAGGCTGGTAATGTAAAGAGTTGAGGGGGCAGTGGTGTCACACCCCTGTGTTGTGGTCTGATGTTTGCCTGGTGTGCCAAGGTAGACTGTTAATGTAAAGAGATGAAGGGGCAGTGGTGTCACACCCCTGTGTTGTGGTCTGGTGTTTGCCTGGTATGCCAAGGAAGGCTGTTAAAGTAAAGAGTTGAGATGAGCAGTGATGTCACACCCCTGTGTTGTGGTCTGGTGTGTGCCTGGTGTGCCAAGGAAGGCTGTTAATGTAAAGAGTTGAGATGAGCAGTGGTGTCACACCCCTGTGTTGTGGTCTGGTGGTGGTCTGGTATGCCAAGGAAGGCTGTTAATGTAAAGAGTTGAGATGAGCAGTGATGTCACACCCCTGTGTTGTGGTCTGGTGTTTGCCTGGTGTGCCAAGCAAGGCTGGTAATTTAAAGAGTTGAGATGAGCAGTGGTGTCACACCCCTGTGTTGTGGTCTGGTGCTTGCCTGGTATGCCAAGGAAGGCTGTTAATGTAAAGAGTTGAGATGAGCAGTGGTGTCACACCCCTGTGTTGTGGTCTGGTGCTTGCCTGGTATGCCAAGGAAGGCTGTTAATGTAAAGAGTTGAGGGGGAAGTGGTGTCACACCCCTGTGTTGTGGTCTGGTGCTTGCCTGGTATGCCAAGGAAGGCTGTTAATGTAAAGAGTTGAGATGAGCAGTGATGTCACACCCCTGTGTGTGGTCTGGTGTTTGCCTGGTGTTCCAAGGAAGGCTGTTAATGTAAAGAGTTGAGGAGGCAGTGGTGCTGCATCTGCTACTATAGCCTGGGTCTAGGCTCCTCACCTTTCATTGTAACTAAGATCGGAGATGACTGAGGGTCTTGAGGGTACCGAGGGGAGACTATAGTCCTTGCACGTTAACGAAATTCGATTTTCGATCTCGATCGTATTGACCCGCCATTTTGTGCTCTGCCGCCATATTGTGTTGCCCTCACTCAGGCAGCACGATGGACGAAGTCTTTTCTGTTTTTCCTGCAATATTGTGTCAAAATAGCCTTGTGCCTCTGTTTACGAAGCTGGTGTTAGAGACTGGCCGAGTACACTAATCCCTGTCTGGTTTTTCTAATCCCTGTCTCGACTATCTGTTGGTTCACACTATTCTCTTCTGACTTTATTTTATATTCTGGCCTTCGCTGTCCTCTGCTCGTATTCTCTCGTTTCACAACTGTCCTCCAAAACAAACAAACGTATCTCGCCACCTGCAAGTCAGCTACAGACACGTTAATACCTTAACCTGTGGGAGGAGTGGCAAACACCGATGGAGGAGAGGCTTCTTCGAGTTACTCAATATCTTTGTTTTTCAATATTTTCTATTGGACATGTTCTGTTTTTAAACTTACCTTATTGGCTCTCGATGTGTGTAAGAGGTGTGTTTTCTGGTTAATGTGTATGTCTTCTACACCAATATAAGATTGTACGCCACGGAGTGAAGTGGCAGTCTCCTGAGAACATACCGTGTGTACTTCTAGGACAACTGTACTAGCTGCAGCTAATAAAATCTGATCTTTTACGCCGACAGAGTGTCCCCGTGTCTCTGTTAGCTGAAGCAGGAGAACCCAGGAGATTAAGGTGTACCCTGCGCCGCCGGACCCAAAAGGTTCTGGTTCTTCAACTGGCGCCCAACGTGGGGCGGCTTCAGAGGTAGTGGTTCTGCCTGAAGGTCGTGAGGAACCCCTCAAGAAAATTCTGGAGGAATCGCGAGCCACGTCAAGCGACCCCTGTATGTCGAAAGTGGTCCGAAGGTCTTTTGCAGCGCGGTTACTCCTTCCTGACGGCTACTGATGACTGCTGCCCTGACGGCCGCCCTGCCTTGGCCCTCTTCTCGATGATGTATGGTAAGGCGAGACGATAGACGGGGCCTCTGTTGGTGTAAGAAGACATCTTAGTTAAGTATTGGTGGGTCGCTCCCACATTGGTTCTTTGGTCCTTTGGTTCTTTGGTTCTTTGGTTCTTTGGTTCTTTGGTCCTTTGGTTCTTTGGTTCTTTGGTTCTTAGGTTCTTAGGTTCTTTGATTCGGGTATTGCCGAGGGGTAAGTATATTTGTGCTGTGTTAATATTGATTTTATCCCCCTTGATGTTTGTGAACAGTCCAGTGAAATAACGATGCCTGGTCTGACTAAGTTTGAGAAACTTTGTTGCTTTGGTTGTAATAGGGATTCCGGGCTGGAGGACTCTTGTCCGATTCCTTCGGTTGGAAGTCCCACTTATGAGCTCTATTCTAAACATGGTGTTGGCCCCATTGCCTTTAACGAGGCATAGATCCGATACACGAAGAATGATGGTGTTTTAAAATGGCCAGAAAATGGTAGCTTTGAGCCTGACATACTAGATAATTTGGAAGCTATTTTATTTAAAAGAAAAGCCCGTCCGGCAATGTTTGACTCTTTCCGCCTCTGGCGTAAGGAAGCCAAACAGAGAAAAATTAAGCAAGAAAAACGAGATAGGAAAACACAGGGTATGACAATTATACAGGCTGCTCAACAGTTTAAAGATGATGAAGTTGATAATGCGAAGGAAATTTCAGAAAGACAGCATCGTATGGCGATAGATAAATGCTATCCGATGTTGCCAGCTTCCTCCTCTGATAAAAGAAAGGATTTAGAGGAAGATTCTTTAATGTCTCACCTATTGAGATTGCCTCTGCCCTATGTACAAGGTGCTAATGCACCCCTGTTGTTACAGCCTGTTCAGCTGCCAGTTGCGCCTCCGCTTGCTCCGGCTCTTCCACATTTGCCCCCTCAAGTATTGCCGCCTCTGCCGGCTTTGCATTCGACTCCTTTGCCTTCATCTTCTTCGCCTTCTGCTCCCCCGGTAATTACCGACTCCTTTTCAATTAGTTCGCCTAATACTATGTCTCCTATCCTTATGTCCAATTCGCCATCTATGCGTAAACGACTTACAGAAACGGTTTCTGGTCTTTTATCACCTTTCTTTGAGGCATTAAATGTGTCTCCGGCTTTTTCTCGAAGACAGTCTCGTAGTCAGTTCCCAGCCTCCGAAGAACGAGAAAGGTTAGACTTTCTTGCTCGTAAATGGATTGAAAAGGGTCCTCGGTATAGTGTACCCGACATTATGCCTACCTTCTCACAGTGGAATGCGCCTACGCAGAGATATGTTTTCAATGTTATGTGTGATACTCTTATTAAAGGATGGGAGGATATGGACTTGGGTTCGGTTCCTCAGGGTCTGTTAGATATTCAGGCTGATTTTGATAAGGGACTCATTGTGGGTTCTAAGGTTGAGGACGCTGTAAAGACACTTGTTTCCTTTAGAACCTTATTTACCTCACAGACTTTTCTAGATTCCGATCCCTCAGTTTGGTTGACACTGAAAAATTATCCAATGAGAGAGGTTCCTCCGGTAAGGAGAGAAGAGGTTCCAGCAGCAGGTAATATTCCAGTTATTCCTGCTCACTTTCAGCAAATATGGGTACATGTCCCCTGGAAAAGATCTGAAGTTTTAGCCCTTAAACAGCTCTACCAGATCCTCGTAAAAACCCTGCAGGTTATTATAAAGAATTGTCACAAACTGTTGAAGCCTGCATCATGAATTTAGCAGATATTGATATGTTGATGGGGAATGTTGAGGAAATTCGATTTTCGATCGTGATCGAATCAACCCGCCATTTTGTGCTCCGCCGCCATTTTGTGTTGCCCTCACTCAGGCATCACGGCGAACTAAGGGGCATATTATCAAGCCAGGCGATAAAATTATCGCCGCTTTAGCGGCAGAAAACTGCCGCTAAAACGGCGATAATGGGCTTGATAATATGCTCTATGGGATTCTAATTGAAGCCCAGGTTAAATGTGAAGGACATCTAACAGTTTTCTGCCGCTAAAGCAGAGATAATTTTATCGCCTGGCTTGATAATATGCCCCATAGTCTTTTCTGCCTTTTCTGCAGCTTCGCGTCAAAATAAGCCTTCTGCCTCTATTTGCAAAGCTGATGTTAGCACTGGCCGAGTACACTAATCCCTGTCTGGTTTTCTTAATCCCTGTCTCAACTATCTGTTGGTTCACACTATTCTCTTCTAACTTTATCTTATCGTCTGGCCTTCGCTGTCTTCTGCTCGTATTCTCTCATTTCACAACTGTCCTCCAAACCACACAAACGTATCTCGTCACCTGCGAGTCGACCACAGACCTGTTAATGAATTAGTTCGTGGGGAGGGATGACAAACACAGTTGGAAGAGAGGCTCTTCGAGTTACCCGATACTTTGTTTTCAAACCTTTCCTATTGGTTCGGATCTGTTTTCCAACTTTTCGTATTGGTCCTTTCTATCTCCTTTAGGTGTGTTCTTGGTTAATGTATATTCCACATATGACCTATATAAGATTGTGCGTCACGGAGTGAAGTGGCAGTCTCCTGAGAACATACCGTGTGTACTTCTCGGACAACTGTACTAGCTGCAGCTAATAAAATCTGATCTTTTATGCCGACGGAGTGTCCCCGTGTCTCTGTGTAGTTAAGCAGGAGAACCCAGGAGATTAAGGCGTACCCTGCGCCGCCGGACCCAAAAGGTTCTGGTTCTGCAACTGGCGCCCAACGTTGGGCGGCTTCAGTGGTACCGGTTCTGCCTGAAGGTCGTGAGGAACCCCGCAAGAAAATTCTGGAGGAATCGAGAGCCACATTAAGCGACCCCTGTATGTCTAAAGTGGTCCGAAGGTCTTTTGCAGCGCGGTTACTCCTTCCTGACGGCTACTGACGACTGCTGCCCTGACTGCCACCCTGCCTTGGCCCTTTTTCGATGATGTATGGTAAGGCGAGACGATAGGCGGGGCCTCTGTTGGCGTAAGAAGACATCCTTAGTTAAGTATTTGGTGGGTCGCGTCCACAATTTTGGTTCTTTGTTTTCCTCCGGTCCTTAGATTTGACTATTGCAATAGCCAAAGCCGAGGGTAAGTGCATTTGTGCTGCGTAAACTGAGTTTTGCCCCCTTGATGTTTGTGAACAGTCCAGTGAAATAACGATGCCTGGTCTGACTAAGTTTGGAAGAATTTGTTGGTTTGGTTGTAATAGGGATTTCTGGCTTGAGGACTCTTTTCCGATTCCTTCGGTTAGAACTCCCACTTATGAGCTCTATTCTAAACATGGTGTTGGTCCCATCGCCTTTAACGAGGTATGGATCCGATATACGAAGAATGATGGTGTTTTAAAATGGCCAGAAAATGGTAGTTTTGAGTCTGATATTTTAGATAATTTAGAAGCAGTTTTATTCAAAAGAAAAGCCCGGCCGGCCATGTTTGACTCTTTCCGCCTTTGGCGTAAGGAAGCCAAACAGAAGAAAATGAAGCAGGAAAAACGAGATAAGAAAGCACAGGGTATGACCAATTTACAGGCTGCTCAGCAATTTAAAGATGATGAAGTCGATAATGCGATGGAAATTTTAGAGAGACAGCATCTTATGACGATAGATAAATGCTATCCGATGTTACCAGCTTCCCCCTCTGATAAAAGAAAGGATTTAGAAGAGGATTCCTTGATGTCTCATCTATTGAGATTGCCTCCGCCCTATGCACAAGGTGCAAATCACCCCAGTTGTTACAAGCTGTTCAGCCGCCAGTTGCACCTCCGCCTGCTCCGGCTCTTCCACATTAGCCCCCTCAAGTATTGCCGCCTCTGCCGGCTTTGCCTTCGACTCCTTTGCCTTCGTCTTCTTTGCCTTCTGCTCCTCTGGTAATTACCGATTCCTTTTCAGTTAATTCGCCTAATACTTTGTCCCCTATTCTTATGTCCAATTCTCCGTCAATGCGTAAACGGCTTACAGAAACGGTCTCTGGTCGTTTATCACCTTTCTTTGAGGTATTAAATGTCTCTCCGGCATTTTCTCGAAGACAGTCTCGTAGTCAGTTCCCAGATTCCGAAGAACGGGAAATGTTGGACTCTCTTGCTCGTAAATGGATTGGAAAGGGTCCTCGGTATAGTGTACCTGATATTATGCCTACCTTTTCACAGTGGAATGCGTCTACGCAGAGATATGTTTTCAATGCGATGTGCGATACTCTTATTAAAGGATGGGAGGATATGGATTTGGGTTCAGTTCCTCAGGGTCTGTTAGAAATTCAGGCTAATTTTGATAAAAATCTCATTGTGGGTTCTAAGGTTGAGGACGCTGTAAAGACACTTGTTTCCTTTAGGACCTTATTTTCCTCACAGACTTTTCTAGATTCCGATCCTTCGTTTAGGTTGACACAGAAAAATTATCCAATGAGAGAGGTTCCTCCAGTATGGAGAGAAGCGGTTCCAGCAGCAGGTGCTAATCAAGCTATTCCTGCTCACTTCCAGCGAATATGGGTACATGTTCCCTGGAAAAGGCCTGAAGTTTTAGCCCTTAAACAGTCTCAACCGGATCCTCGTAAGAACCCTGCAGGTTATTATAAAGAATTGTCACAAACTGTTGAAGCCTGCATCATGAATTTAGCAGACATTGAAATGTTGATGGGGAATGTAGTTCCGCAAGCATTATGGGCTAGAATTCGTAAAGAAAATCATGCCCAAGAATTAGGTGGAAATTGGGATGCTATCATCGCCGCAGATAGAAATCAAGTGGGTGGTGCGAAGCCTGATGCTTTGATTTCAGAACTCCCTGGTAGGATTATTACATTAATGAAAACGATGATGCCTACCTTGAGAGTTAACTGGGATAAACTAGCCGCGTGTAAACAGAAGAAAGATGAGAGTGTCTCCGATTTCTTCACTCGTTTCGAGGAGACATTCATTGATCACAGTGGTCAGGACATGACTATAGAGGGTGGACAGCGGTTATTTGTAGATAAGATCGTATTTAATTTACTTCCCGAGCTGTCGCATAAGCTGAAAGACTCCGAAAGTTCATGGGCTGTTTCTTCTTCAGCTCAGATATTGGCTACTGCTCAATATTATGAAAATAGAGATAAAGAAGAAAAAGATAAGCAAGAGAAAAAGACTAAAGAGTTGAAAACTAAAGTTCTCTTGCAACAGGCTTATCCACCTCGTTATGCTCAGCCCCAGTTTCAACAGCCTCCGCAGTTTTAGAGGATGTATCAAAAGCCTGAGCCATATATTCCGTGACCTTTGTTAGGTCCTAATCAATGTGCCTATTGTAGAGACGAAGGTCATTTCAAGAATATTTGCTCCTCGAGGTCGTGCTGGCCTCCAGCAGCAAACAGAGGTAGAGGTCGAAGTATATTGACCCAAGAACAGCGTTCCCTTCCTCCCTCTAGATCCGTGAACTACTTTGATCAGCAAAACGCTTGGTCTACACAGTACTACAATGAGGGTTATTATGTTGAAGACGGGAATGAAAGTCTTCATGCTAACTAGGACAGCCATGGACAAAGTAAGGGAGTTGTGTCGATTCCAGTAGATCAGAATGGACCTTATGTTAATGTCACTACAATGGGTGTTTCAGAGGCATTTCTTTTAGATACTGGTGCGATGAGAAGTTCAATCATTCATTCAAAACTCCCTGGGGCACCTTTGTCTGGCTTAACGAATGTATCTGTAGGTTTTTCTGGCGCCCCAGTTCGGAATCCGGTTTCTAGCCCTTTGCCTATTTCAATTGGCCCTTATGATTTGGAAGCTCCGCTTATCTTAACGAATGGTTGTGGTGAGAATCTATTGGGCTTAGATCTACTAAAAAGATTGCATGCAACGATATATTGTTCTCCTTCTGGTGTATATCTCACTTTAGGACAGAAACTTTCTTCTCCAATGTACTTGTCGAAAGATCAATTTCCTCCTGAATTGTTCTCTCTTCCTACAACGCTTTGGGCTACGGGTCCAAATGATGTTGGTTGTCTTGAAATTCCACCGTATGTTGTTACTCTCAAGCCAAATGCTAAATTACCACGTGTTCCTCAATATAGAATTTCCACTGAAGGTAAAAAAGCACTTTTGGAAATCATTCATGACTTGATTCGGAAAGATGTGGTCGAGGAAACGAGAGGAAACATATGTAATAGCCATATTCTTCCTGTTCTTAAATGCACTGATCCCTCTCAGCCTCCTGTTTATCATTTTGTAATTGATCTTCGGGAGGTAAACAAAATTGTTGTACCACAGTTTCCGGTTGTCCCAGATATCACTGCGCTGTTGACGATGATACCTTCTACAGCGGTTTGGTTTTCTGTTATCGATCTAAAAAATTCTTTCTTTAGTATTCCCATTGCCGAAGAAAGTAGGGATATTTTTGGCTTCTCTCTTGGAGGCCGAAGCTTCCGGTTCAAGCGTGCACCCCAGGGCTATTGTGAAAGTCCTTCTATTTACAGTCAAGCTCTGAAATGCCATCTTGATGCTTTTTCTTTGCCGTCTGGTGCTGCTCTCATTCAATACATGGATGACTTGTTGATCGCTGCTGATTCAGAGGAAATATGTAAGAATGTGACGGTTGCATAGTTGCGACACTTGTCCGATCTTAATCATAAGGTTTCACCTTCCAAGCTACAATATGTTCGTCGAAAGGTTACCTACTTGGGTCATCTCTTATCAAAGGAGGGAAGACGATTAACCCCAGAACGTATCCAAGCTATTGTACAAATGTCTGTGCCAACCACACAAAGAGAGGTACGTGCCTTTCTGGGCATTACTTCCTATTGTAGGCAGTGGATCCCTAACTTCTCTCTGTTGGCCAAACCTTTGTTGGCACTCACTTTGAAAGATACGCCTCAGCCCCTTCCATGGACTGACGAGTGTCAGAGGAGTTTTACTGACTTAAGTACTGCTCTGTGTTCTGCTCCTGTACTAGGTACTCCTGATTACAGCAAACCTTTTACGCTCTACGTTCATGAAAAAGAAGGTTGTGGGTTGTCAGTCTTAACGCAGTGATTTGGAGATAAACAGCGACCATGTGCCTATTTTTCGGCTACGTTAGATCCAGTAACTAAAGCATTGCCTAGTTGTCTTAAAGCGACAGCAGCAGCAGCAATTTCTATTCAACAGTCTGCTGGTGTGGTGCTAGATAATACTCTCATTGTTATGGTGCCGCATGCAGTGGATACTTTGCTAAACAGAACAAAAACGCAGCATCTTACGAGTGCTCGTTTGACTGGATACGAGCTGACACTTTTGGCTAGTCACGTGCTCATCAAACGATGTAATACTTTAAATCCAGCTACTTTGTTGCCTCTTCCAGAAGAGAAAGGTGTTCAGGAGCAACATGATTGTTTCTCTCGTACTGAGGAAGTGACAAAAGGTAGAATTGACTTAACAGATACGCCGTTAGTGAATCCGGATGGAACGCTATGGGTAGATGGTTCTTGTTTTAAGCTTCCTAATGGAGAAGCAACTTCAGCCTATGCTGTTACTACCTTGCATACAGTCGTGGAAACAGCACGCATCAGACATAACTCAGCCCAGGCAGCTGAACTGATAGCCCTAACCAGAGCGTGTGTGTTATCCAAAGGAAAAAGAGTGAACGTGTACACCGACAGTCAGTATGCTTTTGGTGTGGCGTTCAATTTTGGACGTTTGTGGAAATAAAGGGGATTCCTTACTTCCCAAGGCACTAAGATACAACATGGTCAGTTGGTGACTGATCTTCTTGAGTCACTTGCTTTGCCTACCCAAATAGCAATTGTGAAGTGTAGTGCACACAGGAAGATTACTGACGATATTGGTCGTGGGAATGCATTTGCGGATGAGGTAGCGAAAAAGACAGCCAGAGATGCTACAAGTCACATGTATGTTGCAGGCCCTGCAAATTGGGTCAGAAAAAGAGGAATGTATGAGGATGCAGTAGAAAGCGTAAAATCAATTCAAGAAGAGGCTACAGAGAAAGAATTGAGTAGGTGGAAAGAAAGTACAGGAATGTTAGATGAGATGGGTTGTTGGGTGGAATTGTCCGAGCACCAACGTTGGCTGTTACCAGACGCTTATGTACTATCTGTAGTTACTATGGCGCATGGTCCAGCCCACCTAAGTGCAAAAGGAATATGCAAGCTTTTGGCTCCAGTATGGCAGAATGAGGGAATACCGAAGTGTGCAGACAATGTAGTGAAACATTGCATTGTTTGCTTAATATACAATCCGGGAAAGGGAACACCAACTCCAGCAGGTCACTTTGCTCCTCCGACCTATCCATTTGAGGTGTTGCAAATCGATTACATTCACATGGAACGATGCAACAATCTCAAGTATGTTCTAGTGGTGGTATGTGCGTTTTCCAGATGGATAGAGGCTTACCCCCTGAAAGACAATACTGCTTTATCTACAGCCAAAGCACTTCTAAAAGAGTTTTTCCCTAGATTCGGTTTGCCGCGCATTGTCTGGAGGGACAATGGGAGTGAATTTGTGGGCCAAGTCATGCAAAAGGTTTGTGCAGGTCTTGGTATAAGACAGAAGTTCCATGCGGCAAACCATCCACAATCAGCGGGTCTGGTGAAGTGCTATAATGGCACCCTCAAACTCAAACTTGCTAAAGTACAGGCTAGTACAGGCCTTAGTTGGCCCGATGCACTACCTTTGGCTTTACTATCTACCAGAACGGCTGTGCATTCTCGTTTGGGACTTAGCCCTTATGAGGTTGTTTTCGGACGCCCAGCTAATATATGGGGAGTCCCTCGCCCAAAAAATATTCAGACTTGCCATACCCAATGTTGATTGATTATTTGCATGACCTCACAACTAAATTGCGTGTTCTCCATCAACAGGTTCAGAGCGCTCTACCAGGGGCCTCCACAGACTCAGGTCATTCCATCCGACCAGGTGATTGGGTCTGCGTGAAGAATTTTCAAAGGACGAAGAATTTGGAGCCTCGCTGGAGGGAGCCCCGTCGGGTCCTCCTAGCAACCCGTACAGCAGTGAAGGTTGAAGGAAAGAATAACTGGATTCACGGTGTACACTGCAAGAAGGTTCCTTTGCCTTTGCCCTTTGATCAGTGGGTCCACAAGGGTATAAGAGACTCTGAAAGCGAGAAGGTCCCTCGATTTATACCCTTTAGTGATGCACGCTTGAATGGAACATTGTCAGAAAAAGAAAACGACGACATTCTCCAGGAAGCTGTACCATCACATTTTCGTCTGAACACCACAAATCCACGAACATTGTTTCAGGATCAGACTGTACCTGATAAGACCCATTACGATTTAAGACCCAGACTGAAGAAGAAAACCTGAGAATCTCTCTTCTATGTAGTTGCTATCCCGGTTGCAGGGTCACGGTAGGAGTCTTGGTTGTGACCTGAGTAGTGGCAATAGGCCTGCAGGACTTGCAGTGTCATAGGACCGCAGACAATCGTGACCAAGTGATTTAGGAAGATTGCCGTGAGCATCCATTTAGAAGATGGAAACTACATTAGGCGAAAGAGAGAAAAGGAACAAAATGAAGAACAATCATTGTAAAATAATATACAGTCGTTGTAGTATAACTTTATGTGTTTTTATATTATTGTGTATTCTATTGTCGTGTATAGGTTGGATTGTTTATGCTATGCAGCAAAAAGTTGTCACTTCTTCTATTACTGTGCCTTCTTATTCTACTATCTCTCCGCATCTCTTTCATACACTTCCTCAACATGAACTCGTAAGAAGAACCGAATATTACAATAACTCCTTTATTCAATTATTACATCAACACCAATTAGTGATTAATACAACTGACTGTTGGGTATGTGGACTAATGCCCCATACCACAGAAAAAGGGATGCCATATTTAGTCCTTCCATTCTCTCATGAAGGTTCTGATTGGGCTTATTTTGTAAATTTTCTCAAACGCCTATCAAAGCCGATTCAAACGACCTGTCAGTTCTTATATTGGTGGACCATATTTTAGTCATAGTTCATTGATAAAGGGAATGGTAGCTATGGCTAAAATCATGGAAAATAGTAAAATTGCTGTCGATGAGAGAAAAGCATATACTAATTGGAATGTCACTCATTATATCACAAGCCTTAGTGATAAAGTTAAACAAGACAAATTTCTGTTTGCAAATCAATGGTCAGACTACTAACCCCGAACAAAGTAAAAGTTTTTGCTCCCATACTTACATTCATTCATCTCAGAATTCGCCGCCGTTAGTACCATCTCAGGGCACGTATTTCATCTGTCATGATAGAGCCTAAACGTGGTTGCCGACTGGTTTTTCTGGAACTTGCTATATAGCTTTTCTTCTTTCCCCTACATACACTGCTTCTTCAAATTTTCATAAGAACAGATATGGCAGAGGAATTATTGATTCCAAAGACACAGCAGGTCAAGAGGGAGGAGACTTCCTAAAGGGATTTCTTCCTTTTTGGGGTCCCATGGCAAACAGTAGGAATATGAGGCAGCTGATTTGTGTCGTAGAGACTACTATAGACATCACTGTAGGAGCTTTAAGTAATATTACAGCGGAACTACAGGCGGATCGTCTTATGACTTTGCAGAACCGAGTTTCCCTAGATGTTATTCTTGCAGATCGTGGTGGAGTCTGCAAATTGATCAAATCGAGTTGCTGTATTTATATACCTGATGACGCTCCGACAAATCAAATCAAATTTATTTATTATGTTTTGGCTCTCAAGAGGGCCACATAAACATATACAATACACAGCAACAAATACACAGAAAATACAAGAATTTAAAAACAAAATTCAATCCGCAATAGCTATACATCAGAAAATCAATCTAACAAGGCCGGACAGACAAAATATCACCAGGGATATTAATAAATAGCTAAAAATCCTTTAAAAAAGTTAAAAATATAAGAACAGAACATTTCGTTCGGAGGACAATAAAGTGCATGAAGGAAATCCTTTAAAGTGACAATGCTAAGGCGGATACAAATTACTTTTAGCCATCGATTGCGCAAATTACGTAACATAGGACAAATCAATAATACATGCATACAGTCCTGGGTGTTCAGTTTACATAAATTGCACAAAGCAGAAGTGCCATGCCATTTAGAAAACAGTAGATTAAGTGGAATTAAATCATAACGTAACAAAAACCAAAACCTACGTATCCCATGCGGTAGATTCCATAGGGCATAGGGTTGTGGCTGTTTCAACCTATAGGAGGAGATGAGAGGTTCCACATTCCTTTTATCACCAACTGATTTTTTATCGGAGAGGAAACAAAACTCCCACGAAGCCTCCTTGAGGACATGTTTTAACTGCGTGGAGGAGTAGGAGAATAGAACACTTTCATCAAGTTTCAGTATCTTTACAGCCCTTCTAAAGTTGCTTACGAGTTTAGAGAACTCTTTAAAATTGCCCAAAAGTTCATTTTTGAGGAGAACTCGCAGGATGCCATCTCCCGCTCTAGCCAAACTGGCCACCCATCTTATTAGGGCGCATAGACCCTGAACCCAGGAACTCCTGAGTCCAAAGTCAAGCCTACAGGCGGCTAGTGGGCAAGCATTGTTTAGAGTCGAGAGGGATCTTAAGAGTTTCCCCTCAATCTTATGGCAGAAGTCCCAGTTTTTCACCTCTATTAATTCAATACCATACAAGATAGTTGCGGGGATTTTTACTCTAAAAACTTCTAGAAGACTGGAAAAATGTCTTTTCCCCGTTGCCTGGTATAAGGACTTTAACCCATTGCCATGGGCAAGAGCTTTGCGGGAGCAGTGCTCTATATGGAGTTTCTCACTCATATTGGCCGAAAATATTTTTCCCAAAAAAGTATAGGAAGTTACGACCTCCAATCTATGCCCTCCAATAGCTTTGTATGCACTGTGGTCCCGCCATCTGCGACCTTTGTGCTACTATGTACATCCCAAAACCCAAGGCACAAAGAACAGAGAATATTAGAATGATGTTACAGCAACAGCTTGATGACCTCATGGCCATCGACATCGACTCAGATTAACATGAGTCTATGTATCTTGCCTGAGTTCTGGCAAAAGGAGGGTCTGAGGAAATTCGATTTTCGATCTCGATCGTATTGACCCGCCATTTTGTGCTCTGCCGCCATTTTGTGTTGCCCTCACTCAGGCAGCATGACGGACGAAGTCTTTTCTGCTTTTCCTGCAATATTGTGTCAAAATAGCCTTGTGTTTACGAAGCTGGTGTTAGAGACTGGCCGAGTACACTAATCCCTGTCTGGTTTTTCTAATCCCTGTCTCGACTATCTGTTGGTTCACACTATTCTCTTCTGACTTTATCTTATCTTCTGGCCTTCGCTGTCCTCTGCTCGTATTCTCTCGTTTCACAACTGTCCTCCAAAACACACAAACGTATCTCGCCACCTGCAAGTCAGCTACAGACACGTTAATACCTTAACCTGTGGGAGGGGTGGCAAACACCGTTGGAGGAGAGGCTTCTTCGAGTTACTCGATATCTTTGTTTTTCAATCTTTTCTATTGGACATGTTCTGTTTTTAAACTTACCTTATTGGCTCTCGATGTGTGTAAGAGGTGTGTTGTCTGGTTAATGTATATGTCTTCTATACCAATATAAGATTGTACGCCACGGAGTGAAGTGGCAGTCTCCTGAGAACATACCGTGTGTACTTCTAGGACAACTGTACTAGCTGCAGCTAATAAAATCTGATCTTTTACGCCGACAGAGTGTCCCCGTGTCTCTGTTAGCTGAAGCAGGAGAACCCAGGAGATTAAGGCGTACCCTGTGCCGCCGGACCCAAAAGGTTCTGGTTCTTCAACGTGCTTGAGGCAAGAGATTATGCACTGTAATGCCAGGGGTTACAAGAAACCATGGCTGATTCTGTAACCTGTTGCTTCTGATTCAGGGGTTGTAACACTGCTATAGATTGCTGCACGCCTGCCATCTTGTTAACTTTCAGGGTTGTGGGTGGTGGTGATAGGCTGTGAGATATATGCAGTAGAGGGATTAGTGGTGGCTGGCTCCATGTTGTAGGCAATGTGGCTTGGTATTAATACTCGCAGAGTTGACTGTGGGACATATGCAGGCGAGGCTGTGAGACATGATGCTTTCACCTGGGACATCAGCGTATGGGCCTGTTTGTGAGTTACGGTCAGGAGTGGGGGGGTGACTCTTAGGTCAAGTAAAGTAACAACGAAAGAGGAAGGGCAATAACACGACTGATCCCCTCGAGGGAAATTGTGTAAACCAACGAAGTCAGTGTAAATCTCAAAGAATGCACTTACCATCCGTAGAAGCACCAGTCTCCAAGGTCAGAGCCTACCCAATCAATTACAGGGAGGAAAACAGACCTGCGGAGGTAATACAGATTTTGTATGAAAAGCCCTCACTCACCAACCTGGTTGGTGACATGCTTCATCATCGGGCCCCACCGGGCATGGCCGAGTGCCATCCCAGTGTGCTACAACGCCAGGTTACTGCGGAGCGGGATTGTGTGTGGTGATAGTGAATTTAAAATTCCCAATTGAGTCAAAAAAAGTATTTTATTCGTTTTGCTAATTGGAAAATTAAAACATAATAAAAAGGAGTGATGGTCAAAAAATAACAGACCGGATTCACTCCGTGGCGGTCAACATGTTTCTGCCTTTATGTGTAGTTTACAGGCTTTCTTCAGGACCAGAGTGGAAGTGTGGGTGCCCCGGTGGTGTGAACGCACTAAGGTTCACCCTCCCGTGGGCTGCTGTGTGAAAAATAATATAAAACACAGGGAAAAATCCGCCAAAAACTATAATGGTGGAGAGAAACGAGTTTATTCTAAAATGAAAAGGAGACATACAAACACAAGACAAAACACAATAGAATCGTAAATGTGCGTAGTCAAAACATTATCAAGCGCCATATTGTAGGCTCAAACAAAGTGCGTGGATGGGGACAGTGCCAGTAGTAACAATGAACGCGGCCTGTGAAGCATTCCTGGTAGGTAGAAATGCCAAGGGGAATAGAGAGGTTCTTACTGTGAGGCTAGACTGTTCGTCGCCTCAGGGATCCCGGGGGAGAGGTGCGAGCAAATATGGCACACCCTGGAGGAGAAAAAGAAGAAAGAGCGGCCACGAACGGCTGAATAGTAGAAAAACAAGCCGAACAGTACTGTGAGCCTTACCAGAAGAAAATAAGAGCCAGAAGGTACACCTACGCCCTCGCTGCTCGGCACCCGTTAGGAACCTACACCGCCTCAAGCCACCGGGTCCGGGGAGAGAAGAGACCTGGTGCGAGGCTCCTAAAAACAAGAGTGCGAGAAGGAAGCCCGTCGGTGATTGGGCAGCACCTCGCATGCTGAGGTCCAATTGGCTGAGCCCCGGCCAATAGGCCGCCAAGAGGCAAGGGGCTCGACGATAAATTACAGGGACAGAACCTCCCAAGCAGTGTGCTGATAGGTTTAAAGCACAACCAATAGAATGCCAGGAATACAGGGAGGCTCGTCCGTAATTAGAAAAAACAGGGCTTGATTAAGAAAACTTTATGCAGTGCAAAGCGGGGACGCATGAGCACGCTTGACACCACGGAAACGTGTGTAAGATTAAAACAATCGTTGCAGATAAGAGGGGGTTTGTTACAACGCACGTCCACAAGATCGAACAGAGGAGCATGCCAGTGATAAGCACGCTTGACACAACGGAAACGTGTGTCAGATTAAAACAATAGTTGCAGATAAAGGGGTTAATTTCAACGCACGTCCACCGGATCAAACAGCGGAGCATGCCAGTGATATGTCGGGAAGCAAAAAATGTTAAGGGGACACTGTGTATAATGTGCCCCAGTGTAGTAGGAGAATGTTGATAGCGTAATGGACCAGGGGTCAGAACAGGACTCGGTGAAGTCCCACAAGGTGACCCAGTTTAGTAGATGTAACGGTCAATGAAAATCACTGGAACAATGAAAGTAGCTGCCAACATAAGTGCATACTTAGAGTATGTTGACCCAGGGTATATTGTCGTTAAGACCCACAAGGTTAGTACCCAGACGGTACACCCATCTTTGTTCCTTCTCGAAAAGGACTTTTTGAGTGTTTCTACATGCAGTGACCTCCTCAATTACTGTCCAGTGCAGGTCATTGGTGGTGTGGTTAGCAGAGAGGAAATGTTCACTGAGTTTGGTAGTGATTTTTTTGCACCTAATGTTGCTCCGATGTTCACATATGCGGAGTTTCACTTTCCTGGTGGTCATCCCTACGTAGCGCAGGCCACAGGGACAAGTGATAAGGTAGACCACATTAGGTGTGTTGCAGTTGGTGTGGCTGTTTTGGGTCCAAATCTTGCCTGGTTCAAGTTGAAGACTGGTAGTGTGAGAAGTCAGATGGCATATACTGCAATCCGAGCAAGGGAAATGGCCCGTTACCTTGGGAAGACCCCATGCTTCTGTGATGGATCTCTGAGAAGTGTTAGGTCTGATAATGGGACGCGTCTGTACTAGGCTATTACGCAGGCTTTGAGCCCGTTTGAAGGAGAACAGGGGTTTTTCCCATCTCCGTTTGTTGCTGTTGATGATGCGCCAATGTTTCATGACAACTTTTTTCATGGCATTGGACATGGAACTGTAAGTGGTGACGCATGTCAGTGGTATAGATGTGGCGTCTTTAACAGAATCCTCCAGAAGGGCTTCTCTGGGTTGGTTTCTGGCCCGTTTGTAGCTTTTAGTGAGGAGGGGCAGAGGGTACCCTCTGGCTGTCATTTTAGAAGTCAGATCACTAGATTGTGCCTTAAAGTCTCCCAAAGCAGTACAATTCCGTCGTAAGCGGAGGAATTGCCCGTAAGGCAGATTCTCCCGCAGTGCACGAGGGTGGAAGCTTGTAAATTCTAGAAGATTATTTCTAGAAGTAGGCTTGTAATGTGTCTTGGTATGTAAAGAACCATGTTTGTTAGTGATCAAGACATCTAGGAATACGACTTCATGAGAGTCATAAGTATGGGTGAATCTCAGATTCGGATCCAAGGTGTTGATCCACTGGAAGAATGTTTCAAGGGTGTTGGTATCCCCGTGCCATATGAGGAGCACGTCGTCAATATAACGTCTCCATAGGCCTATGGAGAGAAGATGAGGATTGGTGTCAGGGAGAATGTACTTCTGTTCGAAATCGTACACGTATAGACCTGCTACACTTGGAGCAAAGGTACTCCCCATGGAAGTACCCGTGGATTGCAGATAAAGTTGTCCCTGGTACTCAAAAAAAGAACTTTTTTGAGTTCTCCCTGACACCAATCCTCATCTTCTCTCCATAGGCCTATGGAGACGTTATATTGACGACGTGCTCCTCATATGGCACGGGGATACCAACACCCTTGAAACATTCTTCCAGTGGATCAACACCTTGGATCCGAATCTGAGATTCACCCATACTTATGACTCTCATGAAGTCGTATTCCTAGATGTCTTGATCACTAACAAACATGGTTCTTTACATACCAAGACACATTACAAGCCTACTTCTAGAAATAATCTTCTAGAATTTACAAGCTTCCACCCTCGTGCACTGCGGGAGAATCTGCCTTACGGGCAATTCCTCCGCTTACGACGGAATTGTACTGCTTTGGGAGACTTTAAGGCACAATCTAGTGATCTGACTTCTAAAATGACAGCCAGAGGGTACCCTCTGCCCCTCCTCACTAAAAGCTACAAACGGGCCAGAAACCAACCCAGAGAAGCCCTTCTGGAGGATTCTGTTAAAGACGCCACATCTATACCACTGACATGCGTCACCACTTACAGTTCCATGTCCAATGCCATGAAAAAAGTTGTCATGAAACATTGGCGCATCATCAACAGCAACAAACGGAGATGGGAAAAACCCCTGTTCTCCTTCAAACGGGCTCAAAGCCTGCGTAATAGCCTAGTACAGACGCGTCCCATTATCAGACCTAACACTTCTCAGAGATCCATCACAGAAGCATGGGGTCTTCCCAAGGTAACGGGCCATTTCCCTTGCTCGGATTGCAGTATATGCCATCTGACTTCTCACACTACCAGTCTTCAACTTGAACCAGGCAAGATTTGGACCCAAAACAGCCACACCAACTGCAACACACCTAATGTGGTCTACCTTATCACTTGTCCCTGTGGCCTGCGCTACGTAGGGATGACCACCAGGAAAGTGAAACTCCGCATATGTGAACATCGGAGCAACATTAGGTGCAAAAAAATCACTACCAAACTCAGTGAACATTTCCTCTCTGCTAACCACACCACCAATGACCTGCACTGGACAGTAATTGAGGAGGTCACTGCATGTAGAAACACTCAAAAAGTCCTTTTCGAGAAGGAACAAAGATGGGTGTACCGTCTGGGTACTAACCTTGTGGGTCTTAACGACAATATACCCTGGGTCAACATACTCTAAGTATGCACTTATGTTGGCAGCTACTTTCATTGTTCCAGTGATTTTCATTGACCGTTACATCTACTAAACTGGGTCACCTTGTGGGACTTCACCGAGTCCTGTTCTGACCCCTGGTCCATTACGCTATCAACATTCTCCTACTACACTGGGGCACATTATACACAGTGTCCCCTTAACATTTTTTGCTTCCCGACATATCACTGGCATGCTCCGCTGTTTGATCCGGTGGACGTGCGTTGAAATTAACCCCTTTATCTGCAACTATTGTTTTAATCTGACACACGTTTCCGTTGTGTCAAGCGTGCTTATCACTGGCATGCTCCTCTGTTCGATCTTGTGGACGTGCGTTGTAACAAACCCCCTCTTATCTGCAACGATTGTTTTAATCTTACACACGTTTCCGTGGTGTCAAGCGTGCTCATGCGTCCCCGCTTTGCACTGCATAAAGTTTTCTTAATCAAGCCCTGTTTTTTCTAATTACGGACGAGCCTCCCTGTATTCCTGGCATTCTATTGGTTGTGCTTTAAACCTATCAGCACACTGCTTGGGAGGTTCTGTCCCTGTAATTTATCGTCGAGCCCCTTGCCTCTTGGCGGCCTATTGGCCGGGGCTCAGCCAATTGGACCTCAGCATGCGAGGTGCTGCCCAATCACCGACGGGCTTCCTTCTCGCACTCTTGTTTTTAGGAGCCTCGCACCAGGTCTCTTCTCTCCCCGGACCCGGTGGCTTGAGGCGGTGTAGGTTCCTAACGGGTGCCGAGCAGCGAGGGCGTAGGTGTACCTTCTGGCTCTTATTTTCTTCTGGTAAGGCTCACAGTACTGTTCGGCTTGTTTTTCTACTATTCAGCCGTTCGTGGCCGCTCTTTCTTCTTTTTCTCCTCCAGGGTGTGCCATATTTGCTCGCACCTCTCCCCCGGGATCCCTGAGGCGACGAACAGTCTAGCCTCACAGTAAGAACCTCTCTATTCCCCTTGGCATTTCTACCTACCAGGAATGCTTCACAGGCCGCGTTCATTGTTCCAATGGACCTTGCTAGGTTTATAGTCTCACACGTAGCATTAGGACTCCACGTTTATTCCGTGATACATTGCTAGTCACGCTATTCAGGTGAAGTCCTTTACTTCCCTGACACCAGTACCGGGCTAATTCTAGGTGCACTGCTAGCACATTGTTGATGCACCGAAGGTACGGACTACTGGCACTGTCCCCATCCACGCACTTTGTTTGAGCCTACAATATGGCGCTTGATAATGTTTTGACTACGCACATTTACGATTCTATTGTGTTTTGTCTTGTGTTTGTATGTCTCCTTTTCATTTTAGAATAAACTCGTTTCTCTCCACCATTATAGTTTTTGGCGGATTTTTCCCTGTGTTTTATATTATTTTTCACACAGCAGCCCACGGGAGGGTGAACCTTAGTGCGTTCACACCACCGGGGCACCCACACTTCCACTCTGGTCCTGAAGAAAGCCTGTAAACTACACATAAAGGCAGAAACATGTTGACCGCCACGGAGTGAATCCGGTCTGTTATTTTTTGACCATCACTCCTTTTTATTATGTTTTAATTTTCCAATTAGCAAAACGAATAAAATACTTTTTTTGACTCAATTGGGAATTTTAAATTCACTATCACCACACACAATCCCGCTCCGCAGTAACCTGGCGTTGTAGCACACTGGGATGGCACTCGGCCATGCCCGGTGGGGCCCGATGATGAAGCATGTCACCAACCAGGTTGGTGAGTGAGGGCTTTTCATACAAAATCTGTATTACCTCCGCAGGTCTGTTTTCCTCCCTGTAATTGATTGGGTAGGCTCTGACCTTGGAGACTGGTGCTTCTACGGATGGTAAGTGCATTCTTTGAGATTTACTCTTAGGTCAAGTACCCAGGTCATACCCTTCACATTTCATGAGTGTCTACATGCATGCAGCGTTCTGGGTCTGGTGTCTAGAGCACTCTTGCACTCTACAGAGTGAATAAAACATCTTGCATCACCCACCACCCGCTAATGCACCAGTCACCCTCTATACTCAGATCATGTCTTTATGTGAAGTTCAGTCTCCATGCACCGTCCACTCCACATACACCCTCAATTGAACAACCAGCCACCAGCCACCTTCCACCCTATCCCATCCTTCCCTATCCGCCCACCCTCTCTCTACCATTGATGGATGGGGAGGTGTGGTGCAGTGGCCAGGACAGCTGACTTCGGAGCACAGCGTTCACGGTTCGATCCCTGGCGGCAGCTCTGCTCAGCACCACGTGACTCTGGGAAATAGCTCACTTAATTTCCATGACGGCCCACAGCGCCTTGCGACCCGTAAGAGGGTGAGTAGCTTGCGCTCTACAAATGCGGATTTACATTTTTTTTTACCATTCCTCCTCCCTTCACACTTTTCTGACCATTCATCATCCATTGCTGCTTCCCTGAACACAAATGGAAGTTAAAAGGCCCCAAGATATCCCCACTGCCACTCCTACTGGAACAACCCCCCCCCCCCCCTTCACCTCCGGACCTCATCCTCTCTGCTGGATTTCAGGAAAGGACTCAAAACCTGGCCGTTCAACGGAACCCTCCCTAGCAGCAGGGGTCTCTGTGCCCGGATACCATCACGGGTGATCGGTGCACTTCATAAGTCCTGTTTGATTGTTCGACTACCTGATTGGGTGATCGTCTGGTTTGTGCTGCCTTGCAGACTTATAATACAGTTCATGCATTTTACTATCACATTGAGAGTAATAGTAATACACGTTGGACAAACATTATTTGACCTTGTAGATGGGCCCTAATATGAAAACTGCGGTTCATGAAAGAAGTTGTCACACTTTTCTAATTGTACTTTTTAGTGTTCTTTTTTTATTGACACCTGGTGATAACACAAAATAGCTAATCATTCCTTCTGAATCAGGGACATTAACCATTAAACGCAAAGCACTCCTTGAGGTGCAGAGATGGGCTTCATTGTTCACACAGGCAACCAATTATTGGTTTAAGGACAGACACCGGGGTGCACTGCTGGACACCCTGTCCTTGTGCGACCACCCCTAGACCCACCTTCCCCCCAAAGCTTTCCGCCTTGCCCTACTGCTGCGCATCTCCCTTCTTCCTGTCTGACACAAGCCCCATTGTGATGCAACGTGGCTGCCTTTCATTCCTGAGGGATGATTACCCCCTGCTGTGATGTCATGTGAAATTCCCATGCAGGAAGTCAAAACCCTGACAGGAAGGCAGGTCGCTGCTGTGCTCCAGGGAACACCTAATGCATCTGGAAGGCATCAGACAGCCATAGCTGTTTGTGGATTTGGCGGTGTAAACATGTATATTAATAGAGTGGAAACTAAAAAGATCTGTAAAACCCAAAATCATAACTCTGTCACAACAACCTGAGTAAAATAAAGAGAACTTATTTAAAGTGCATGGCAGCCTCAGATGAGTGCTGAGTGCTCGAATAGCAGGAGTAAAACACAAGCATTTATAGACACAGACCACAAGAGGATGCAGCATCATAATACATGTAGCACAAATTAAGCATGGCCTACTTGACCAATTAGCAAAGGCCTAGGCTTCGCTGTACCATTTATGGTCCGAAATATAATGTTGCTGACCACGTGTCTTGAGTAGGCAGCTTCTGGGACTTTTCACTGTAATGCAATGTATTTGCCTTGGTTCTTTTCCATGTAACAATTTGCAACATCATTGGACTTACCAGAAATATTTCTAAATGTTATATGCTGAAATACTTTGTGGCTAAGCTAGCATCTTTCTCTGTTCTCCTATCTTTCTTGACCAAGCCTTGCATTACAAAAGCAGTGTTACTGAGGCACAATGGAAAAGTACAAGCATCTTGTGCAGTGATTCGTATGTCAACTTAACAGGGCCTAAAGGTTCAAGCATTTGGTATCATATAAGAAAGATGGCTTCCACACCTTTCATTCCTGAGGGATGATTACCCCCTGCTGTGATGGCACGCGGAATCCCCACACAGGAAGTCAAACCCCTGACAGGAAGGCAGGTCGCTGCTGAGCTCCAGGGAACACCTAATGCATCCGGAAGGCATCAGACAGCAAGTTGTGTCTCTTCCATGGCTGTTTGTGGATTTGGCAGTGTAAACATGTATATTAATAGAGTGCAGCATCCGTCTGCGGCTCTCTTAATTGTGGTGTTGACAAATCCATTAGAATTTCCATCAATGAAGTGGTGGTTGGTGTACTCTTTAACCAGGGCCACCTTTAGCACTGGTGCCATCAGGTGTGACAGTTGTTGGTTGAAGCACCCCCCCACCCCCCAGGATTCCCTCACAACCACCTTCCAATGGTGCCCCTCATCTCTCCTTAGCCCGTCTCGCACATTTATTTTATAGCGCTACTTATACCAATGTAGACTGTCAGAGCGCTTTATTACAAACATATACAGAGACAATGATTAAAAAATGTATGTACATCAATGTATAGAAAAAATTCTACTTAAGGCAATGAGAGCTACAAGGTATAGGAGTTAGATGTCATCTATACTAGTGGGCATTATATGTTACGAGTGCTTGGTCTGGAGAAACAAGAAGGGGGAATCAATCAAGGTTCTACGATTCACAGTAACCAACGTTGCTGCCTTGCTTTGCATGGAAAGGAGAGAGCACAACAGCAGCATATCTAATTAGATATCGTATTGTAATTGCATTTGTATAGCACTTACTACCTCTGACAAGGCGGCGAATCGCTTGTTCGGCGAGTAGCACGCTAATCTGGAACCCATAAAGGATTAGTGTGAATTAGTATAGTGAAATATGAAAGTAATTTGAGTGGTGGTTATCTTAGTCAATTATTTGGATTCAGAAGGATAGTGGTGGCTAGAAGAGAGAAAAAGGTTTGCACTTATATAGTGCTTGCTACCACTGATGGGGTGTTGAAGCGCTTTTTCAGTGAGTAGCACGCTACTCCGCAACCCATAAAGGATTAGTGGTGAATTCATATAGTGTAATATGAAAGTCATTTGAGTGGTGGATACGTTAGTCAGTTATTTGGATTGAGAAGAATAACGAGGGATAGAAGAGGAAAAATGTTTTGCATTTTTACAGTGCTTGCGGATAGGGTGTTGAATCGCTTTTTCGGTGAGTAGTACGCTACTCCGCAACCCATAAAGGATCAGTGGTGAATTAGTGCAGTGAAATATGAAAGTAATTTGAGTGGAGGATATCTTACTCAGATATTTGGATAGAGAAGGATAGTGGAGGAATAGAAGAGGTTAAAAGGTTTGCATTTATCTAGTGCTTGCTACCCATGATGAGGTGTTGAAGTGCTTTTTCGTTGAGTAGCACGCTACTCCGGTACCCATAAAGATTTAGTGGTGAATTAGTATAGTGAAATTACTTTGAGAAGTGGATATGTTAGTCTGTTATTTGGATTGAAAAGGATAGTGGATGGATAGAAGAGGGAAGGATTTAGACTTTTTTGTTTGTTTGTTTTGGAGGTCATAGCAGTAGGAGGAGGCTTGGGATGAGTAAAAGGGATGTAGAGGGGGAAGAGTCAGAGGGAAGGGTTTAGAATGGCTTGTTTTGAGGGATCGACATAGTAAAAGCGGTATGAGATGATGCAAGGAGGGGTAGAGTATGGAAGAGTCTAGAAAGGGTTATATTGGGGATTATAGTAGTGGTATAGGATTTGGGATGAATGAGAGGGCAGAAGTAGAGGATACACTGATGGATGGTATAGGGTGAGAAATAGCGTAGTGCATTGGAAAGAGTTGTAGAAAGAGGGTTGAGATCAGTCAGAGAGTTGAGGTAGAGGATATATTGAGAGAGGTATAGGGTGAGAAATAGAGTAGTGCATTGGATATGCTGAATTAGAAGGAAAGTAATAAATATATAGATCCATAAGTACATGGAAGGTATATAGGTCAAATGCAAAAGCATTGAGACCCTTTCAGAAGCTTTTGCATTTGACTCGTGAGGGACATCTAGTAACGACGAGTGGAACTGCAGCTTGATGTAATAATAATTTCAATGCTTTTGCATTTGACTCGTGTGGGACATCTAGTAACCACTAGTTGAACTGCAGCTCTTTGTAGAATTATTTTGATATTGGACACTATAATATTCACTGCCCACTGCTAATTTTGTCCCATAATGCTTTGCAGGGCCTTTTATTGGGATTGTATTTTTGCCAATAACTGTGCTTGGGGCGGTCCTAAGAGGATGGGACCACCACCGAATTGTTCAAGAAGATGTGCTTTTTGTTTTCAAGGCATCTGCTTGGTTCTCCCCCTACGTTAGGGAGGATCCCAAAATCATCACCTCTCTCACTGCTTCCTAATTTATCATTTTCACTTTTGTGAAATGATTATATGCATTTTAGCATACAAAGATAGAAATACTTATTTTATCATAACTTGAACTGTGCAAGAAGTTGTTTGCAATTATTGTTCAGAACAGACAAGCACATAGTGCTATCAGCTACGCAGTTTGAGGAGTAGCTGGCTGAGCATATTTCAAAGTTTACTTTGTGTAGCCAGGTGTAGTGCTATTACGCATACTACACCCAGTGTTATATATTACCTACTGGCGGTCGCCAGTAGGTAGTTATAGTTAAAACCTAGGGGCATATTAGCAAGACCGGCGATAAAATTAATGCCGTTTTAGCGGCAGGAAACTGCCGCTAAAACGGCGATAATGGGCTTGCTAATATGCGTTATAGAATTCCAACAGAAGCCCAGGTTAGATGTGCAGGACATCTAACCTGGGCTTCTATTGGAATTCTATAACGTACATTAGCAAACCCATTATCGCCGTGTAAGCAGCAGTTTTCTGCCGCTAAAACGGCGATAATTTTATCGCTGGTCTTGCTAATATGCCCCCCAGTTTCCATAGGAAAAGCATTTTTTGATGTGCTACTAACTTTGGTGTCATTTGACGAATCTTCGCAAAATTCTCCCCCCAAAAAAGTCTAATCAGGTCAGCTCCTATCCTGAAAGTTTGGGGGGATTCGTCAAGTGGGGGCTAAGAAAAAAGGGGGCTCCCAAAAAGTGTTTTCTCCATGGTCATTTCCATAGGAAACTTTAGCCAGGGCTACAGGCCGAACTGCTGAACGGAATTACACAAAATTTTGCAAAAAGGTAGTGTTTGGTTCAGAATGCGAGCTTTTTTTTAATTGGTGTAAATCCGTTCAGTAGTTTTTGAGAAATTCAAAAAATAAGAGTCAAAAAATCAATTTCATATTGGAAACTTTCGCCAAGGCTACAGCCCGAACTGCTGAACGGAATTACACCAAATTTGCCAAGAAGGTAGTGCTCGGTTTAGAAAGCGAACTTTTAAAAAATGGTGTAAATCTGTTCAGTACTTGCTGAGAAATTAAAAAAATAAAAATATTGATATCTACAGGCGCGGTGGAGCTGTGCACCCTCCCGAGCACGAGCTTTATTCTAATTGGCTGTCAACACTCCAAACCCGGAAGTGTTGGCAGCCATCTTGTGACTCGGTAGAACCGAGTCAGAAGACAATAGAAAAACAAAGGCTATAAAAAGGCAAAAAAAAAGAAAAGGGGGCAGGGTAGAAACACCCTGACCCCCTAGGCCTGCTTAAGGGGTCCCACAAGGACCCCCAGGGCCAAAAAATTCATTTTTTTGTGTTAAACAGCAAACGTCGTGGAGGATCCGCAGATCCAGCCGTAAAAATAAAATAAACGCTAGCGCTTCATTATTGCCATATTGTAATTGTGGGGGCCCCGGTGCTTTTCTTAAATATCTGTGGGGGGCACATGGCCCTCCTGCAGTCCCCGGGGAGCACCACCCCCCGGGGCTTGTTTTTTATTTTTCAAAAAGAACCTCTGTGGGGGGGCTCGAGCCCCCCACACGCCCGGGGAATCACCACCTCCCCGGGGCACTAAGTATGTGAATGCGGGGGTCCGTAATGGAGCCTCCAAACCCTGGGGACCACCACCTCCCCGGGGTTGTGCACATGTTGGGAGGAGGGCCACTCCTGGAGCCCTTGATGGCCCTGGGGACTGCCACCCCACATGGCCGGCTTCTGCGGTGTGCCGGGGTGCCCACCCCTGTGACCATGCTGTTTGCAATGACACGGCTCCCGCCCCTGTCATTGCAAACTGCTTTGCTTCATTGAAGCGAGAGCAGGGAAACCTGCTCTCGCTGCTCTCGCTTCAATGAAGCAAAGCAGAATTGCTTTTCCACACGGTGAGCTGCATGTCAGCAGCTCCCCATGTGGAAAAGCAATGCCGGCTCCTGCAGGACGCGTGGAGTCGGCAGGACCGTGGGGGCATTGAGGCTCCCCCACGGTCCCCAATGGATAGAGCCTGCCACGGGGCATGGGGTCCCTGGGGCTATAAGTGGCCTGGGAGGGGGGCCGCGGCCCCCCTCCCAAAATAAAAAAAAACAAATAAAAAACATAAAAGCTGGCACCAGAGGATGGGGTGCCCGGGGGCCAATAGAGGCCTCAGGAGGGGGGCCACACAGCCCCCCTCCATAAAAAACAAAAATATATGTGGCCATGACCCGGGGATGGGGTCCCCGGTGCCGGAATTGGCCACGGGAGGGGGCACACGCAGCCCCCTTCCCGTTCATATATTTTATTTTATTTTAAAAAGAGGTAAGGCCCTGGGGGAGGGGGTCCCCAGGGCCCAAAAAAAGGAAAAAGATGGGGGGGTCACACAGCGTCCCTTCTAAAAACAAATTATTTTTTCAAAAGACCGCAATCGTTCTCCTCCCAGCAACACTCTGCAAACGCGCTCTGTGGCACGTTTTAAATTGGGGAATTAATTTCCCTTCAATACTGGGGGTCCCTGGGGGCCATCTAGCCCACCAGGTACCTCCAGAAAAGCGCCAGAGGGCTGCGTTGCAGAGAGGTGGTCCAGGCCACTCACCTTTTTACACCTCTCTGCAACGCAGCTCTGTGGTGCTTACTGGAGGTACCTGATGGGCTAGTTGGACCCCAGGGACCCTCAGGATTAAAGGGGACTTAATTCCCCAACTTAAAACGTGCCGGGGGCGTTTTTGCAGAGTGGTGGAGAAAGGGGGCATGGCCTTTGACTACCTCTCACCAATCCCACTGCGTGGGGCTTACTGGAGGTAAAAGGTAGGCTAGTTGGCCCCTAAAGAACACCCAGCAGTGAAGGGGATTTCAATCCCCATCCAAAAGCGTGCCAGGGAGTGCATTTGTAGACTGGTGGGCAAAGTGGGCGTGGTCTGGTACAAGTACTTACCAATGCTGCTGTTTGGGACTGACTGGAGGTAATAGTTTGGGAAGTTGGCCCCCAAGGATGTCCTTAGGGGCCAACTGTGCCTCTTGTTACCTCCAGTAAGTCCCACACAGTGGGATTGCTAAAACGCCTTCGGAGGCATGGCCCCCTTTCTCTACCACTCTGCAAACTTGCCTTCTGGCAGACTACGGGATGGGGGATGAAGTCCAATTTAGTCCTGAGGGAATTTGGGGGCCAAGAATCCCTCCTGGCACCTCCTGTAAATCCTACACAGTGGAATTCCTGAGCGTTGGTTGGGCGCCCAGCACCCTTTCTCCACCACTCTGCAAATGCGACTACTAGTTAAAGTAGCATATTTCTGCACCTCTGACTTAGAGGTAGTTTTAATCCCCCTGCCCTATTATGTACTAGGGCCTTACAGAGGAGGTCATGCTAATCACAGGGGTACCCCAATGCACAGTGTTCCCTAGTGTATGTAGGTATTTTCACTGTATTCTAATTGTCTTTTAACATAGCACTAGCTCTAGGCCTGGTTAGTCAGAGTCAGTTACCACCAGTACCTGTCTGAAAAAGTTGTGGGCGTAGGATGATTTTGCAACAAGGCCTCTTTCTGCTCCTCTGTTGGTTCTTTCTGCACATGACTTGCTTCTTCCTGCACTTTTCTTCGTCTTTGTGGACTTCTGTTGCTTCTTTCTGCATTTCTTTTGCTTCTTTCTGTGTGTTTTTTCTTCTTTCTTCACATGTCCTACCTCTGTAGGCATAGTTAGAAACTAGCATTTAAAAAACCTTTGATATTCATATAAAAAACCATAGGTTTCAGGCATGTTATAGTATGAAATTAGCATTTAAAAAACCTTAGAAATTCACTGAAAAATCCATAGGTTTCAGGGGCGTTATAGTTAGTTGGACATTTCACTTGTACAAAACCAGTGAAATTCCCCCGTTATAGTTAGTTCAGCTAACTATAACTCGCGCCCCCGCAATGCACTGCTGATGACGTCACATATTACATCACTCATGATATGGTCAGTGACATCACTGATGACATCTCAAATTACATCACTGATGACATCACCGATGACATCACCCATGTGATAATTTCATGTATCTTCTCACACCCTAATATAACTTTAGATACACCCACTCTAAATTACAGACTGCCATTACCAAAACCATAGACACTCCAACACCAATAACTACATACCCACTTACTGATTCTTGGGTCTACACACACATCCACTCACTCACCGTACAGTCACTCATACGTACGGTCACTCAGTAGAGGTCTATCATATGCACTCATACATCACCACTCATCCATAGAGGTACTCACACACCTAGTGAGTCATGCAAATAATTAATCACACTCCCATTTACTCACCTATACAGTTATACACACACCAGCTCACTTACTCATACAAATACTAGCACATTCTTAAGTGAGTGATTAAACGTGTCTTACTGAATGCATGGGTTAGTGACTAAACTGTGTAAATGTTGGTATCAGTTGGTCAGTTGGTGTGTAAGTGGCTGCATCGGTTGGTGAGTAGCTATATGAGTATGTATATGGGTTATTGATTGGTTATCTGAGTATCTGTATGAGTCCTGAGTGTCCATGTGGATGGGTGGGAGGTGTGTGACTCTGTGCATAGATATGTGAGTGGTTGATTCACTGGGTGTATGGGGTTAAGAGTGCATGTGGAAACAGTTGTATGGGTGGTTGAGTGTGTGTATGGGTGTTTTGGTGAGTGAATGGATGTCTCAGTGGTACATTTCCAAGTAACTACATATGTAAAAGGCAGTGTATGTGACAGTTGGAGTATATAAATGACAATACATGAGAGTGAGTGATTGTGAGAGTGGCTGTATGCATGAGTGTGTACTTGTATCAGTGATTGTATAGGAGAGTAAGCATGTGTTAGTATCTGTATGAATAAGTGAGGTGGTGTGTGTATAACTGTATAGGTGAGTAAATGGGAGTGTGAATGATTCTTTGCATGACTGACTAGGTGTGTGAGTAACTCTATGTATGAGTGGCTGTGTGTGAGTGTCTGTATAGGTGTATGAGTGCAAATGATAGTGTTGTATTGATAAGTGACTGCATGTATGAGTGTCTGTATAGGTGAATGAGTGGACATGTGTATAGACCTAGGAATCAGTGAGTGGGTATGTAGTAACTGGAATTGGTGTGTCTATGGTTTTGAAAATGGTAGTCTGTATTTTAGAGTGGATGTATCTAAGGTTATATTAGGGTGTGAGGCGGTGCATCAGCTTATCACGTGGATGATGTAATCAGTGATGTCATTTGAGACGTCATCAGTGATGTCACTGACCATGTCATGAATGATTTAATAAGTGACGTCTTCAGCAGTGCATTGCAGGGGCCCGAGTTATAGTTAGCTCAACTAACTATAACAGTGGAATTTCCCTGGTTTTGTACGAGTGAAATGTCCAGCTAACAATAACGTCCCTGAAACCTGTGGATTTTTCAGTGAATATAGATATATATAAATACACATGCAAAGACATATATATATATATATCAAACCACAAAGTTTGCCTGGAATGAGAGGGACCACACAGGTAAACTTGTATTTGCCCAAAATGTATTGCTCGTAGGGCGCAATGTTCCACGAACAGACGTGCCTCACTTCAAGTATCAGTCCTGCCCAACGCGTTTCGTTCCACCAAAGCACTTCCTCATGGGCTGCGGGCATATTGGCTGAGTGAAGACACTGGCGTTTTTTTCGGCACCACTTTAAACTAATTACTCCCCGCTCTAGTGGGCGTGGCCACCCCGTGGCCTGATGGTCCTTGTAGTGCTCGATTCTTCTCCAGTGAGTCGCCGTGCCTTCATACGCCTGAAACAAAAATAATATCCTCAGTGGGTTGCAAAAGTCACATTCTGTCGTAGAAGACCTGCTGATAATGCCCTCAAGCCGCTTCTCCTGTCCCAATGCTGCCACGCCGCTTGACGCAGCAGCGGTACTGCACAAGTGCAGCAGTTCACCTCTCGCGGCTCAGGCGGTGCCGCTACTACCAAACCACAAAGTTTGCCTGGATTGAGAGGGACCACACAGGTAAACTTATATTTGCCCAAAATGTATTGCTCGTAGGGCGCAATGTTCCACGAACAGACGTGCCTCGCTTCAAGTAACAGTCCTGCCCAACGCCTTTCGTGCCACCAAAGCACTTCCTCATGGGATGCGGGCATATTGGCTGAGTGAAGACACTGGCGTTTTTTTCGGCACCACTTTAAACTAATTACTCCCCGCCCTAGTGGGCGTGGCCTCCCCATGGCCTGATGGTCCTTGTAGTGCTCGATTCTTCTCCAGTGAGTCGCCGTGCCTTCACCGAAAAGACGCACACGGACCCAAAGTAGGTGCTTGAATTAATTTACTCCATTTGTCACCATGATGCGTTTCAGCTCAAATGAGCCTTGTTCACATGACATGCCAGAGCACGAGTTCAGTGCATGTGGGTAAAGTGACAGTGCAATACGTTGAAACACCACATGACCAACCGTGCATAGACAAAATCATGACAAGTGTTAAACACATTTTGCAGAGCATATACAAGTATAGGTAAAATACTGTAGATCACCCTAATTGACAATTCTTATTTCCATAGTAAGAAGATGATCACGGGACATAAAAAAATAATAATCCAAATACCCAAATTGTTCGCCGTGCTGCCTGAGTGAGGGCAACACAAAATGGCGGCGGGGCACAAAATGGCGGGTCGATTCGATCGCGATCAGAAATCGAAGTTCCTCAGACCCTCCTTTTGCCAGAACTCAGGCAAGATAGACTCATGCTAATCTGAGTAAATATCGATAGCCATGAGGTCATCGAGCTGTTGCTGTAACATCATCCTTATGTTTTCTGTTACTTGTGGTTTGGGTTTTGGGATGCACATAGTAGCACAGAGGTCACAGATAGCGGGACCACAGTGCATACAAAGGCAGCGGGAGAAAAAAATGGTCAGAATTATTCCTAGAAACGTCAACGCTTTCCAACCCCATTTGGACAGTAGTCCCCAAAACCATTCCGTAAAAGACCAATCTCCTTCGTCCTGGTGAATAGACTCAGAGATTATTTGCAACTTGGAGATAGCTTGGTATACTGTCGGAGCGTCATTAGGTATGAAAATACAGCAACTTGACCCGATCAATTTGCACACTCCACCACGATCGGCAAGAACAAAATCTAAGGCAACTCGATTTTGTAATGTCATAAGACGATCCGCCTGTAGTTCTGCCGTGATATTACTTAAGGCTCCTACAGTGATGTCTATTGTAGTCTCTACGACACGGACCAGTTGCCTTATATTTCTGCTGTTGACCATCGGACCCCAAAAAGGAAGAAATCCTTTAAGGAAATCTCCTCTCTCTTGTCCTGCTGTGTCCTTCGAATCAATAATCCCTCTGATGTATCTGTTTCGATGATGGTTTGCGGAAGCGGTCTAGGTAGGGGGAAGAAGAAAGGCTATATAACAAGTACCAGAGAAACCCGTTGGTAACCATGTGTAAGCCCTATTATAGCAAATGAAATAGGTGCCTCGAGACGGCACTAGAGGAGGCGAGTTCTGAGAGGAATAAACATACGTGTAGGAGCAGTTATCCCTTTGTATAGTGTCAGAAGAGCGATCATTTATCTGTAAGCAGAAGTTGCCCTGATGTGGTATAGTCCAAATGGGTAAGGACTTTCCTTTCTTAACTTTATCACTAAGACTAGACATATATTGGGTGACATTCCAGTTAGTGTACGCTTTCTTTCATTAATAGAGATTTTATTATTTTCCATGATTTTAGCCATAGCTACCATTCCCTTAATCAAAGAACCATGACTAAAATACGGATCGCTAACATGTGAACTAGTGGATCGTCTGAATTTGCTTTGATAAGCATTGGAGAAGATGACGAAATAAGCCCAAGCAGAACCCTCATAAGAGAACGGGAGAACTAAATACGGCATTCCTTTCTCTGTGGTATGTGGCATAAGTCCACACACCCAACAGTCAGTTGTATTGACCACTAATTGGTGCTGATGTAAGAGCTGGACAAAGGAATTGTTATAATATTCAGTTCTTCTAATGAGTTCATGTAGAGGAAGAGTATGAAAGAGATGTGGAGAGACAGTAGAAGAGAACAAAGAGGAAGAAGGAGAGACAACTTTTTGCTGCAGAGCATAAATAATCCAACCTGTAAACGCCAAAACAATACACAATAATATAATAATATATAACGTTATGCTGAAACGACTATACATTATTTTACAGGATCTTTTCTTCATTTCATCTTTTCTCTCTCTTTTGTCTAGTGTAGTTTCCATCTTTCTAATGGATGCTCACGGCAATCTTCCTCAATCGCTAAATCACGATGGTCTACCGTGCTATGACACTGTAGGTCCTGCAGGCCTATTGCCACTACTCAGGTCGCAATTCAGACTCCTACCGTGACCCTGCAACCGGGACAGAATACTACACCAGAGAGGAATTTTAAGAGTTCTTTGGTCTAGGTCTCAAATCGTATCTCTCTTTCCCAGGAATGTTCTGATCTTGAAACAATGTTTGAGGATTAGTCGTATCCAAGTGACGATGTGATGGTATTGCTTCCTGCAGAATGTCGTCGTCCTCTTTCTCAAACAGTGTCCCATTCAGGTGTGCATCACTAAAGGGTACGAATCGTGGAACCTTTTCACTTTCAAAGTCACCAATACCCTATGCGTACCCATTGATCGAACTTTTGCTTGATACCAAGACCTGCACAAACTTTCTGCATGACTTGGCCAACAAATTCACTCCCATTGTCACTCCAGACAATGCGCGGCAAACCAAACCTGGGGAAGAATTCTTTCAGTAGAATTTTAGCTGTGGATAAGGCTGTGTTATCTTTTAAAGGGTATGCTTCTATCCATCTTGAAAAGGTGCATACTACCACCAGAACATATTTGAGGTTGTTGCATCGTTCCATATGAATATAATCGATTTGCAACACCTCAAATGGATATGTTGGGGGAGCAAAATTACCTGTTAGAGTTGGGGTTCCCTTTCCCGGGTTGTACATTAAACAAATAATACAATGCTTCACTACATTGTCTGCACATTTTGGGATTTGTTCGTTTCTCCACACTGGAGCCAGAAGTTTGCATATACCTTTTGCACTTAAATGGGCTGGACCATGTGCCATAGTAACCACTGGGAGTACATAGGCATCTGGCAACAGCCAACGTTGATGTTCAGATAGTTCTATCCAACAACCCATCTCATCTAACATTCCGGTACTTTCTTTCCACTTGTTTAACTCCCTCTCTGAAGCCTCTTTCTGAATCGCTTTTACACTTCCCACTGTATCCTCATACATTCCTCTCTCTCTAACCCAATTCGCAGGACCCGCTACATACATTTGACTTGTTGCATCTCTTGCTGTCTTTTTCGCTATTCCATCTGCAAATGCATTTCCTCGACCAACATCATCTGTAATCTTTTTGAGTGCACTACACTTCACGATTGCTATTTGAGTGGGTAAGGCAAGTGATTCGAGAAGATCAGTCACTAACTGGCCATGTTGTATTTTGGTGCCATGTGAAGTGAGAAAAGAAAAACCCCTTTCCTTCCAGAGACGCCCAAAGTTGAACGCTACACCAAAAGCATATTGGCTGTCGGTGTATACGTTCACTCTCTTTCCCTTTGACAATGCACAAGCTCTCGTTAATGCTATCAATTCTGCTGCTTGCGCTGAATTGTGTCTAATGCGTGCAGTTTCCACAACTGTATGTAGAGTAGTTACAGCATAGGCTGAAACTGTATCTCCATTAGGCATTTTAAAGCAAGAACCGTCTACCCATAGAGTTCCATCCGGATTCTCTAGCGGTGTGTCTTTCAAATCAATTCTTCTCTTTGTCTCTTCCTCGGTACAGAAGAAACAATCATGTTGCTCCTCAACACTTTTCTCATCCGGAAGGGGCAACAGAGTAGCTGGATTCAGGGTATTACATCGTTTAATGTGTACGTGACTAGCCAAAAGTGTCAGCTCGTATCCAGTTAGACGAGCACTCGTCAGGTGCTGCGTTTTTGTTCTGTCTAATAAAGTATCCACTGCATGTGGTACCATGACAATGAGATTGTTATCCAACACCACTCCAGCAGACTGTCGAATAGAAATTGCTGCTGCTGTCGCTTTAAGACAACTGGGCAATGTTTTAGCTACAGGATCTAATGTAGCCGAAAAATAGGCACATGGCCGCTGTTTGTCTCCGAACTGCTGTGTTAGAACTGACAATGCACAACCTTCTCTCTCATGAACATAGAGCGTAAAAGGCTTAGTGTAATCAGGGATGCCTAGTACAGGAGCAGAACACAGAGCAGTACGTAAGTCAGAAAAGCTCTTTTGGCACTCATCAGTCCTAGGAAGGGGCTAAGGCGTATCTTTTAAAGTGAGTGCCAATAAAGGTTTGGCCAACAAAGAGAAGTTAGGGATCCACTATCTACAGTAAGAAGTAATACCCAGAAAGGCACGTACCTCCCTTTGTGCGGATGGCACGGACATTCGCGTAATCGCCTGCATTCGTTCTGGTGTTAATCGTCATCCCTCTTTTGATAGGAGATGACCCAAGTAGGTAACCTCTCGACAAACATATTGTAGTTTGGAAGGTGAAACCTTGTGATTCAAATTAAACAAATGACGTAACAATGCAACAGTGACATCTTTGCAGATATCTTCTCAATCAGCGGCGACTAACAAGTCATCCATGTACTGTATAAGAGCAGCACCAGAAGGCAAATGAAAAGTATCGAGATGACATTTTAAAGCTTGGCTGTAAATGGAGGGACTTTCACAATAGCCCTGAGGTGCACGCTTAAACCGGAAGCTTCGGCCTCCAAGCGAGAAGCCAAAAATGTCCCTACTCTCTTCTGCAATAGGAATACTAAAGAAGGCATTTTTTAGATCGATAACAGAGAACCAAGTCGCTGTAGAAGGTATCATTGGCAACAGAGCAGTGATATCTGGAACGACAGGAAATTGTGGGACAACAATTTTGTTTACCTCCCGCAGATCAATCACAAAACGATATACAGGTGGTTAAGAAGGGTCAGTGCGTTTGAGAACAGGAAGAATTGGACTATTGCATGTGTTACCTCTTGTTTCTTTAACCACACCCTTCTGGATCAAATCATGAATGATTTCCAAAAGCGCTTTTTCTCCCTCAGTAGAGATTCTATACTGCGGAATACGCGGTAATTCAACATTGGGTTTGAGAGTGACAACATAAGGTGGAATCTCAAGACAGCCCACATCATTCGGACCCGTGGCCCAAAGCTCTGCTGGAAGAGAAAGCAATTCAGGTGGAAACTGATCTTTGGACAAATACATTGGGGAGATCAGTTTCTGTCCTAAAGTAAGATGTACACCAGAAGGAGAACAATATATTGTAGGATGCATTCTTTTCAATAGCTCTAGTCCCAACAGATTTTCACCGCAACCATTCGTCAACAGAAGTGGAGCTTCCAAATCATAAGGACCAACTGAAATATGCAAAGGGCAAGAAACTGGATTACGAACAGGGGCGCCAGAAAATCCTACAGAAACATTTGTTAAGCCAGACAAAGGTGCCCCAGGGAGTTTAGAATGAATGATAGAACTTCTCATTGCCCCAGTATCTAGAAGAAATGGCTCTGAAACACCCATTGTAGTGACGTTAACATAAGGTCCATTTTGATCTACTGGGATCGACACAACTCCCTTACTTTGTCCATGGCTGTCCTAGTTAGCATGAAGACTTTCATTCTCGCCTTCAATGTAATGGTCTTCCTTGTAATACTGTGCAGACCTCACAGTTTGCTGATCAAAGTAGTTCACGGAATTGGGAGAAGGAAGGGCACGCTGTTCTTGAGTCAACACACCCCGACCTCTACCTCAGTTTGCTGACTGAAGGCCAGCACGACCTCGTGGAGCAGATAATGCTCAGTTGCGTTGCAATAAAACCGGACAACTATTCTTAAAATGACCTTCCTCTCTACAATAGGCACATTGAGTAGATCCTAATAAAGGTCGCGGAATATATGGCTCAGGTTTTTGATAAAACCTCTGAAGCTGCGGAGGCTGTTGGAATTGAGGCTGAACATAACGCGGAGGATAGGCTTGTTGCAAGAGAACCTCCGTTTTTTATTCTTTCGTCTTTTTCTCTTGCTTTTCTTTTTCCTCTTTATCCCTGTTTTCATAATATTGTGCAGTAGCCAATATCTGAGCAGAAGAAGAAACAGCCCATGAACTTTCTGAATCTTTTAATTTGTGTGACAGCTCTGGGAGCAAATTAAATACGAATTTGTCCACAAATAATCGCTGTCCACCTTCTGTATCCATATCTTGACCACTGTGATCAATAAAGGTCTCTTCAAAACGAGTAAAGAAGTCAGAGACACTTTCATCTTTCTTTTGTTTGCATGCTGCTAGTTTATCCCAATTTACTCTCAATGCAGGCATCATAGTTTTCATTAATGTAATGATTCTACCAGGGAGTTCCGAGATCAGAGCGTCAGGCTTTGCACCACCCACTTGATTACTATCTGTGGTAGTTATAACATCCCAAGTAGCACCTAATTCCTGCGCGTGATCCTCTCTACGGATCTTAGCCCATATTGTCTGTGGGACTACATTTCCCATCAACATGTCAATATCTGCTAAGTTCATAATGCAAGCGTCAACTGTCTGTGATAATTCTTTATAATAACCTGCAGGGTTTTTACGAGGATCCGGTAAAGTCTGCTTAAGGGCCAAAACTTCAGATCTCTTCCAAAGGACATGTACCCATATACGCTGGAAATGAGCAGGGATAGGTGCATTACCCGCAACCTCTTCTTTCCATACTGGAGGAACCTCTCTCATAGGATAATTTTTCAACGTCGGTCTAACCGACGGATCAGAATCAGGGAAAGCCTGAGAGGACAATAAGGATCTATAAGAAATAAGTGTCCTTACAGCTTTCTCAACTTTAGAACCCACAACAAGTCCTTTATCAAAATCTGTCTGAACATCTAGTAGATCTTGTGGGATCGGACTCAAACTCACATCTTCCCATTCTTTAATAAGTGTATCGCACATTACATTAAAAACATATCTTTGCGTAGGCGCGTTCCATTGTAAAAAGGTAGGCATAATATCGAGCACACTGTATTGTGGACCCTTTTTGATCCATCTACGTGCAAGAGAGTCCAACCTTTCTCGTTCTTCGAAATCTGGGAACTGACTACGAGACTGTCTTCGAGCAAAAGCCGGAGACCCATTTAAAGCTCCAAAGAAAGGAGATAGAATACCAGTGACTGTGTCTGTAAGACGCTTACGCACAGACGGAGAATTAGACATAAGAATTGGAGACAAAGTATTAGGAGGACTGACAGAAGAAGAACCGATAATTGCAGGAGGAGCAGAAGGCAAAGGAGATCTAAGATCAGGTGATGAGGGCAAAGAAGTCGAGGTTAACGGTAAAACCGGCAAGGGCGGTAATACTGGAGGAGGCAAATGCGGAAGAGCCGGAACAGGCGGAGGTACCGCTGGCGGCTGGACAGGCTATAACAGCTGAGGTGCATTGGCACTTTGTGCATAGGGCGGAGGCAACCTTAATAAGTGGGACATTAGGGATCTTCTTCTAAATCTTTCTTATTATCGGAAGGAGAAACAGGCAACACCGGATAGCATTTATCTATCGCCATACGATGCTGTCTTTCTGAAATTTCAGTTGCATTATCAATTTCATCGTCTTTAAACTGTTGGGCAGCCTGTATAATTGTCATACCCTGTGCTTTCCTATCTCGTTTTGCTTGTTTAATTTCTTTCTGTTTGGCTTCCTTACGCCAAAGGCGGAAAGAGTCAAACATTGCCGGCCGGGCTTTTCTTTTGAATAAAACTGCTTCTAAATTGTCTAGCACATTAGGATCAAAACTACCGTTTTCTGGACATTTTAGAACACCATCTTTCTTTGTGTATCGGGTCCATGTCTCGTTAAAGGCAATGGGGCCAATACCATGTTTTGAATAGAGCTCATATGTGGGAGTTCCAACCGAAGGAATCGGACAATCCCTATCACAACCAAAGCAACAAATTCTACCAAACTTAGTCAGACCACGCATCTCGTGATATTACCAGGCTGTTCACAAACTTCAAGGGAGTAAAACTCGGTTTACGCAGCACAAATGCACTTACCCTCGGCTTTGTTTATTGCAATAGACAAATCTAAGGACCAAAGAAAAACAAAGAACCAAAATTGTGGGCGCGACCCATGAAAATACTTAACTAAGGACGTCTTCTCCCACCAACAGAGGCCCGTCTATCGTCTCGCCTTACCATACATCATCAAAGGAGGGGCCAAAGCAGGGCGGCAGTCAGGGCAGCGGTTGGCAGTAGCCGTCAGGAAGGAGTAACCGCGCTGCAAAAGACCTTCGGACCACTTTCGACATACAGGGGTCGCTTAATGTGGCTCGCGAACCCTCCGGAATTTTCTTGCGGGGTTCCTCACGACCTTCGGGCAGAACGGGTACCACTGAAGCCGGCCTACGTTGGGCGCCAGTTGAAGAACAAGAACCTTTTGGGCCTGGCAGCGCAGGGTACACCCAAGTCTCCGGAGTTCTCCTGCTCAGCTACACAGAGACATGGGACACTCTGTCGGCGTAAGAAGATTGGGTTTAATAGCTGCAGCTAGTACAGTTATCCTAGAAGTACATAAAGTAGGTTCTCAGGAGACTGCAACTTCACTCTGTGGCGCACAGTCTTATATATCATATGGAAACACATTCATTAAAAGAGTAAACTCCCAGAGTATACAAGAAAAGAGCCAATAAGGAAAGTTGGAAAACAGGTCAGAACCAATGGGAGAGTTTGGAAAACAAAGTATCAGATGACTCGAAAAGACCTCTCCTCCAACTATGTTTGTCACCCCTTCCTCAAGCTAATTCATTAACAGATTCATAACTAACTTGCAGGTGGCGAGATACGTTTGTGTGTGTTGGAGGACAGTTGTGAAACGAGAGAATGCTAGCAGAAGACAGTGAAGGCCAGACGATAAGATAAGGTCAGGAAAGAATAGTGTGAACCAACAGATAGTTGAGACGGGGATTAGAAAAGCCAGACAGGGATTAGTGTACTCGGCTAGTCCAAACACCAGTTTTGCAAACAGAGGCAGAAAGCGTATTTCGACACCATGTTACAGAAAAAGCAGAATAGACTTTGTTCGCCGTGCTGCCTGAGTGATGGCAACACAAAATGGCGGCGGGGCACAAAATGGCGGGTCGATTCGATCGCGTTCAGAAATCGAAGTTCCTCACGTTGCATATGCACTGTGACAAAGATATGGATCCCAGATTGTATTATGTATGGCATAGCGCTGTGCGTTATAACATAGGCATCAAGGAAGGCACGTTAGTTGGGGCAATATAACCCGTGCGAAGGCAAGTGTGGCATGACATATTCACGGGGTGGTGTTACAGTGCACATGGGCTAGAGAGTGTCATAGCAGACGCACTAGCTGGTGGAATACAACACAGAGGTGTGAGGCACTCGACGGGCACTGGTGGGTGTAACACAGCATTGGGCTCAGCCAGGAGCACGCTGTGACTCTCAAGTGAGGTTCGTCTCCTTTCCAGAGAGTAAAATAAAAAGTATTACACATCCGGCGGTGGATGTGTATTTTATTAACCGTGAGGGGGGTTTCTTGCATAGTTTGGTCGAATTTTTGTCGAATCCCTTTTGAATGGCTTGGTGTGCGTGTATATTAAATGTGCCCGTCAATAGCTACCCATGTTTGCATAAATAAACGAAAAGGGTGTCTACTTGGAGAATACCCACCGACGGGGGTGCCGGGATTAGGCACGGTAGGGCGTCAGACACGTCAGAGCTTCACTAGCGGTGTAAATACATTCCATGTGGATTCATTCTATGCATAGTCGCCTTTTAATGAATATCACGCAAATCGTCATGGTGATAGGTACGTACGGTTTGTCCAGCATGTACTAGGTTTTTCTATAAATATATATTTTTTTTAAATAATAAAAAACAAAGGCCGGCCCCGGGGGATGGGGTCCCTGGGGCCATAAGTGGCCTGAGGAGGGGGGCAACGCAGCCCCCTCCTAAAGAATAAAAAAAAATAAAGGCCATGACCCGGGGGTTGGGGTCCCCGGGGCCGATTAAGGCCTTGGGAGGGCCAAATTATTTTTTTTCAACAAAAAAAATGAGGGTGCAGGCCCTGGGGGATGGGGTCCTCAGGGCCAATTAAGGCCTTTGGAGGGCCAAATGAATTTTTTTCAACAAAAAAAATTAGGGTGCAGGCCCTGGGGGATGGGGTCCCCAGGGTCAGTAAATTAGAAAAAGAAGGGGGGCCGCCCAGCCCTCCTTCTTAAAAAAATAAAATAAATAAAAGACAGGCATCCCGCCGGAGGCCACGCCCCCTCCTTACAGCACTCTGCAAACGCGCCCCCTGGCCAGTTCTAAGTTGGGGAATTGATTCCCCTTCAATACTGTGGGTCCCTGAGGGCCAACTAGCCCAACAGGTATCTCCAGTATGTACCAGATAGCTGCGTTGCAGACAGGTGTTCTGAGGCCACGCCCCTTTTTACACCTCTATGAAACGCAGCTCTGTGGTGCTTACTGGAGGTACCTAGTGGGCTAGATCAGAGTCGAACATGCTAAGGAATGGAAGGTAAACATAGTGACATGGATGAGGTTCATTGATGACCTGTTTGTAGTGTGGGACTGTACATTGGAATCAGCACAACATTTTGTTCAGGAAATCAATGTTAACTCCCTGAACGTCGTAAACATCCCTGCACTACAAGCGCCCGGAATTTGTACCGTTTACGTTGCTGCTACGAAACAAATGACGCCCCTGCCATCTGGGCTCGTCCCTCCGTTGAATGTTAATTACTGACCCAGAGTTCATATCTTGGGCCAGGATCGACCGAGAGTTTGATGGGAGGAGCCATATAAATTAGACATGGCCCGCGTCATCAGCAATTTTACTGACACTCATTGCGTGTCGAGTAATAGAACCATCCCCATAGTGTCCGCCAGGCGGCATATATCTATCCCCAGCCGGAACCCAAAACCACCCCACTAATGCTGTGTCTCATGGTGTGCCGGCAAATTTCCCCGATTCAAATAGTGCGCCGCCTTTCTTACCCTGCCCTTCGTGCTTTCTATGGGTACATGAAATCAACAATATGGGAACAGACCAGACTGCAATTGGAACATAATGTTCACCGGGGATCATCACAAGTCTATAACATGCGCGTATTATCGATGCATCTAAGCCATATTTCTTCGCATATCCAACTGTTGTTCAAAATCAAAACCTCAACTGTACACACTGCTGATCCTTCCCCAGGAACATACCCAATAATACATCCGACGGCCGTGGATCCACCGCAGTGCAAAGCCCGCAACCGCACAAACACTGAGGCCATTCCTGTTCTCAGGCACCCAGCACCGCCACTTCCCTGTCCCCCGGCCTCGCTCCAAACAAAAGCCAGACTGAAGGCCCAGCAACTGCCCGATACGGGGATGTGGCCAAGACTTGCCTGACAGGTACACAGCAACTGTGCTCTACCTAGCGCTGCATGCCCTAACAGCGCTGATACAGGAACCACAGTATCAGTGGCAACCGGCCCCCAGAGGCCCCACTCACCGGAAAATGAACGCCATGCCGGGCACGCGGCAGGCACGACCGACGACAAGCTGCCCAAGGCGAACGAGCGGTTGAACCCGCGATCTCACACATGCGGCGGGGCAGGGCATTATGAAGGAAGCCGCTCTTCCTTTTCACACTGGCGCAGTAATCATCCTGAACAAGGCGCCCGCAATACAATCACCAATGCTCTTGGCCCAACAAGACCCGAAAGAACTTCCCTGCCCCCCCCAAAACTCACCGCGCATGCCGATGACCCCCTGGCCCGGAAACATGCAGGCCGAGAGTGTGCCGCAAACATCGCGTATGAAGCGGGGGGGAGTGAAGAAACCGCGCCGGCCGGCGCGAGACCACCAGGTACAGCGGGGGAGCAACCGCAGCGTGTCCGGGAGACGGCCGGGGCCCCCCAAGATATCTCCGGAGATTCACACAAATCCCGCGACAACCTCACACGCCGCTGGCAAGCGCGCCCAACAACCACAACTAAAAGGGGCGACCCCGCATCACATTCCGCTTGCCGTGAGCCCGCAACAGCCGCGTGCCCCCCCCAGATCCAAACCCTAAGTGATACGCGACGCAAGCTCGCAGGTATATACATCAGCCGTTTTGCATTGGGATACCTCGGACAATGGAAAAAATACACAATCAGCGTGTTATCCTCCACTCAAAGTTACGAAACTAGGAATGATGAGCAATTTATGCCCACACCAAACATCGCATGCATTAACCACGAGCTTTATCATTCCATTGTAGTTATCCCCTGGAAAATGCCATAAAACACAAAGATCTCTTATCTCAGTAAAGTCTGTCATGAAGAAGGTGCCCCTTTGACGTTGGCGCCTAGTGTGACTGCACCAGTCGCACTGCCATATAATAGGATTGTTTCTGCCAACAACACTGGCCTGACTGACATGGGGTACATTGTGAGTATTTACTTATATAGGCTCACAGAAATGCTACACAGTCTGTCTCAGCGTGCTAGAGACACTATAAATAATTTATTGACTAAGTCTCCAGTTTCATTGCAGTCTTTCACAGATGTAATTTTGGCAGACATGGGCCATCATAAGGGTGGCCCTGTAAATCCACAGGGCAGAGATGGGAGGTACCTGCCTGTAGGACCTGGCCTTTTTGGCTAAAGTTCCCTAAAATGTTTTGCTTTCTCCCAGACCGTTTTCCTGATATAGAGTAGCCAATTTAGATGCTTTAGGTACTTTGGCACTACTGCTCAGTGTCAAAGTACAAGTGTTCCCCGTGTAAAGTGTAATGGTAACTGTATGGCCATGATTGGTATGTTTTCCTTACTAGTAAAGTCCCTAGTGATGTGCACTGTGTGTGCCAGGGTTAGTAATGCAAAGGTGTGTGGAAAATGGAACTCAGGCCTACAGTGTAGGGCCTGCACGCAGTTTGCTAAGTTAGCATGTTGTCCTGACAAGTGCAATCACTTGTCAGGCCTTACTTTCCCTTTAGCGTACACAGTGGGCACCCCTGTGGTAGGTCCCGGGTAACCCCTGGGCAGGGTGCAGTGTAAGTAAAAGGCAGGACATATACTGAGGTGTGTGTTATGTCCTGACAGTGAACAACACTCCATTTAGTTTTTCACTGGTGAAAGGCCATCCTGCCCACAGGACAGAATGGGGGAGGCTGGGTATTGTGTTTATTAGCCTTGTTTCTCATAAGTTTAAAATGGAGAGGTGAAGTTTAGTATGTATGAACTCACAGTGTCATAACACATCTTTCTGTGAAAGTGGTTTTGTCACTGTGTGTCGGAAACCACTCTTTTAGAAAGTGGCTGAGTGTTGTGCTTTAAGCATTTCTGTGTGTCTCTGCTGAATATGGATTGACTGTCTGGATTTGAGAAGGGAGGGGTTGAGATGGCACCAGGCTGACCTGCATCTGGAGATTATGCGAGGAGAAACCCCGGGAGGTGAAGAGGCCTGGGTTGCAGGCTATAAAACAATTGACCCATCTCCTGCTGAGTCATTATGGATCCAGACCCCCAGTATCAAAGGGAGAAAGGACTGATTTAGGCAGGGGTCAGGGACACCTGAGCACAAGGAACTTCAAAGACATTTAGGGGTATAACTATGAGAGCTGAAACCCCTGAACGTTGGAATAGAAATGGATTGAGACTGAAATGGTCAAGAGGAACCTCTTCTAAGGAAGGAACAACTGAAGAGACTGCTGGGAAGGACCAACCCTTGCTTCGTGATCTGGGGCTGGTCTCAAGTTTTAACCATGGAAGAGGCTGTTGGGACTGTGCTTTGTGCGCTGGGTCCCCCTGCATGAAGAAGACTGTGCTTTGTGCTGTGTCTTGTAACCCCAAGGGTCCAAGGTGAGCTGGCTCCCTGTTTGGAAACACAGGAACATAAAAGATTCCGGAGAAGTTTCAAGTGACGCGGTGGGCACGTGTTGTGGCAGCTTGAGACCCTCGGAAGGTGTGCCCTGTGATCTTGGACACACGGAGGAGGAGTGAGACTTGGACGCGCGGGTGCATGTCGTGGTGCACAGGAGGCGTTGGTGAGGAGCGCCTGCTCAGCGTGGGCATCAAAGGTGAAGTGAGTCTCGGACGCTCTGGGTTGGTGTCGTGGTGCACAGGAGGCGTTGGTGAAGAGCGCCTGATCAACGTGGGCATCGAAGATGAAGTGAGACTCGGACACGCAGGGTGTGTGTTGTGGTGCACCGCCGGCGCTGCTGAAGAGCGCCTGGTCAGCGGTTGCATCGGAGGTGAAGAGAGTCTCGGATGCGCAGAGTGTGTGTCACGGTGCACAGGAGGCGTTGGCGTGGAGCGCCTGGTCAATGCGTGCATCGAACGTAGAGTGAGTCTCGGATGCGCAGGGTGCGTGTCAGGGTGCACCGGAGGCACTGGTGACGAGTGCCTGGTCATCAGGTGCACCGGAGAAGAAGTGAGACTCGGACACAGTGAGCGTATCGGGGTGCGGCCAAAGGCATTGGTGAAGAGTACCTGGATATCGGGGCACCGGAGTTGGAGTAAGCCTCAGCGAAGCAGTGTGCGTGCTTTGGTGCAACCTGGGACTGTGGAGGTGATCAGCTGATCATCGTGTGCACCGGACGAAAGTGAGTCTCTGCAGCGCGGTGTGCGTGTCTTGGTGCCAACTGAGACTGCAGGAAGGAGTGCCTGGTGAATGTGCACTTGGAGTCGACGGGAAGTCCCATAAGCATTGTGCGTGTGGCTTCATGCCAGAAGAAACCCGGATGGTGCTGTGGTGAAAGTGCACCACGAGTAAAGTAATCTCACGGGCGTGGGGTACGTGTACGTGTGCCCTGTGGCTGCCGGAGACCTTCCTAACATTCACTGCCCGTACTGGCAGCCCGGAGGAGATGAGCTGCCAGGCCAAGCCGCCGAGGCCCATTGAGAAAGTTCTACATGGAAGGCCCAGTTCGTTGAAGAAGGAGAGGATAGTGGGATTGCTCCCCCCAGGTAACGTGGATCACTGCCTAGGTGGGGTGCGGGCTCCGAGGGACACTCTCTTGACCTCTCAGTCCTTCTGGCAACGTGAGCCTTTGCTTCGGCTCCGATTGGGGCCCATACTGACCAAAGGAGTGGCAGTACTGGGGCCTGAGTGGGAAGCTGTACTTTACATCACTGTTGATACGTGTGGGGGGTAACTGTTACCAATGAGGCTGACTGTCGTAATACACATTGCCAATATTGCTGCTAACGAACTGTCTTAGGACGCCTGACATTATATCTGCATAACGAAGTACACGAATGTAGCGCTACGCATTGCATTATATCTCCCTTGCGAAGTACAGGGTTGTAGTGGCCTGCATTGCATTATTACCTAATTGCAAAGTACATGATTGTAGCCGTGCGCATTGCATTATTTCTTAATTGCAAAGTACGTGATTGGGGTGTGACTCATTGCATTATTCCTTCATTGCACAGTACATGATTGTGGCGGTACGCATTGCAATATTTCGACCATTGCAGGTACCGGGGTGTATCGTTACACATTGTATTATTTCTCCTTTGCCCAGCACAGGATTGTATCATTACGCAGCGCACTATTGTTTGTCCATTGCAACATGTGTGATTCTAGCATTGCGAACAGCATAGCTTTTTGAAAGCGGTGGTTGGGATTTGAACCTACTAGCCAGCCGGAACAAATATTACCCTTTATTGTATGTTGGCTTTTGTATCATGTGGTCTGATTGTATATGTTTTTCTATTAAGTTTATACTTGTTTTTATCAAACTCAAGTGGAGTCTATTTGTGGTGTCACCAGTGGGTTGCTGTGGGCGTGGTTGCACAAACTGTGCACTCGTGCCTTAGAGATAGGCCTGGCTGCTCGTGCCAAGCTACTAAGGGGTGAGCAGGGCTATTTCAAACAGTGCCCTTACTTGGCCTAACGTTGAGCGAGGAGTCACTTATCTGTGACAGTGGTGTGTGACGGGGACTCTGGCCTCCAACACTGCCCCACTGAAACTGTAAGATCCACAGTAACTACACTTATCCTATATGTTGCACACACACTTATCCTATATGTTTAACACAGACAATTCAGCTGTGTAAAACTCTAGGCAAAAATGAGGAATAACCATAGTAATATGCTGCAGTATTTCCGGTTCCTGGGAAGACCATATTTATGAAAGAACACTCAAGGTACTCCTCATAGTACCTCGCGGTTAATGCCTTTGAGGGAGAGATCTGAGTCACAGTTTGACTCATGATATAGTAAGGGCCCCACTCTGGAGTCACTGAAGCTAATTTGAGGACACTCAAATTACACTCATGGGGGCCGTTTCACAGAACTAATCTGAGATAAAATCCTAAACGTACTACTTTTGGTATTCACAGAAGGCATTTAGTAGTAGTAAAGTGTGGACTCCTAACTTTACTACTTTACTACAACTAAACTGAGATAAAATCCTAAACTTACTACTTTTGGTATTCACAGAAGGCATTTAGTAGTAGTAAAGTTAGAAGTCCTAACTTTACTACTACTAAATGCCTTCTGTGAATACCAAAAGTAGTAAGTTTAGGATTTTATCTCAGATTAGTTCTGTGAATCGGCCCAATGGAGCCCGACCAGTGACACACACCATATGTAATGTCTGCTTCACCACACCTTAATAGAGGTGTTGAGTGTCAAGTGTTAAAAAGCATAAATCAAATGTGTATGAGTCCCAGAATTCCTGTTCACAAACAGGTACTGTTGTATTGGTGTGCTACAGGTTTGTGGGCAGACCCTCCAGTGGGCCTGGGAGTTTGCTACCTGTTACACCGAGGCACCTGGGTAAGTTTGGGATGACCACTCGCCGCCTCAATGAAGACCAAAAGCAGATACAGACATTTCTGTGATAATTGAAATTCCATATACTGTAAAGATGTACATTGCAGTAACTCATCGCAGCATTGAGTAACAGCAAAGTTGCAGTAGTCAAGAATTACCCTGCATACTAGAAGTGCATCAAAGTCAGACTCTGTTACGTAGAAACAAAGGGGCAGATTTGCAAGCCCCTTGCGTCACGTTTGCACTGTTGTTGCATCACTTTTGTGACACATCGGCAGCGTAAAAGTTGCGGCCCATTTACAACATGACGCATCTAGGGAGATGCGTCACGTTGTAAAGCCCTGCGCGACATTATACCTGCGTCAGGTATAATGTATGCAGGGTAGGCATTCCCACGCAGGAAAGCCTCGTAAAAGTGACGCAGTGAAATCTACAAGATTTCGCTGCGTGACTTTTAGGACGCCACTGCGTCAAAACTTACGCCTGCTTGAAGCAGGCGTAAGGAGTGACGCAGTGTATTGGGAATAGGCCGCAACACGCATTGCTGGAGTTGCGCTGTGCTTGCAACACAACATCAGCAATGCGTGACTTTTCCATCAACAGATGCGTCAGAATTTCTGAGGCATCTGTCAATCATTGCGCCATGGTACGCCATATTGTAAATACGGCGCATCCATGATGACGCAAGGGTTTTGCATGGTGGCGCAGAGAAAGTGACGCATCTATAAAGATGCATCACTTTCTTGTAAATCTGCCCCATAGTGGGCAAAATATGAAACCTTAAATGTTAGATATTATACTGGAGCGTATTGCAGCATTAATATATCGGTTCATACGTCTGTGGGGTGCCAAAGCATGTTTTTGGCCCGGTAGCATGTTACAGCATTGGGGAGTGAGTGGTTGGCAGAGTGCTGCATTTGTTGTGATGTCTGAGAATATTTTAGTGTTGTTTTCTGTTCTTGCCTTGCAGTGCAGTGCTTAGCAGTGTAATGTAGGAGGGGATGTGATAGGTGCACACATTGGCTGAGTATGAGAAGGGCTTCTACTGAAATGCTCTTTACATACTCTTACATGCCTTGGTCAAGTAAAAGTACAAAGAGGGCACATTCATCCAATTTGCATTATTTGCATATGATTATGACTTAAATATTCGAATTGTATTCACATTTTAGATGTTTTGGGGACAATTCACAAAGGCAACAGCACGTAAAAGAGTAGTACAAGGGTACACTTTTATCTACTCTTGTACGCCTTTGAGGATGAGCCCGATGATTAGGACTGAAACATATAGGCTGCTACCCAAGGCTAGCCCAGACACAGCTTAAAATTGATTAAAAACAAAACAATCAAATTGTCTGTAGCTCACTCTTCACATAGAGACAGACTGAAAGAAGCAGGTGGCAATGGGTTCTCTGTGGGACAGGGAGACAGCTGGGGAACCTCTGGCAGCTATGGTGTTCAAAGAGTCTTTGGCTTCTCTACACCTAATCAGAGAATGTGCTGGCAGAAAATAGAGCTACTTGAGTGGATAATGCTTTAGAATTCATAAAGAGTGCAAAATTTCAGCCCAGAGCTCGTGTGACTGCATGATAATTGCAAAAGCCACAACCAATATCTCTAACATTTGTAAACCTTCTGTGACAGCAAGCATTGGGTAAGCCAATAGGTCTCCGCTTTGAAAGGCATTAGCCGACTTTCTGGTTTTGCCAGTGCTAGTTGCTGATGCTCAACAACACTGGCAAAAAGATAAAAAAAAGTCAGTCAAAAAATAGAAACAAAATAGGGCGCCAGCATAATGATGCACATGCTTGCATACTTCACCATGCAGCTGCATTTTTTGTAAATGGTGATTAGTGTAGGCAAAAAGAAAACAAATGTGTGAGGAAAACGGTTTATTATATGGTGTGGATGTGTGACCTCACTGTGTAATAAACTCACAAACCCGTCTTGGGTCCAGTTAGACTCTTTAGCAAAGCCTTAGCTCAACACTGGAGAGCTGTGACATCAAGCAGTCAGGCTTTAAGAAAGGAACACGTGCAAAGCATTTAGAAGTACCAAAACAGCTTCATAAGAAAGAAACATGAAATAAAGGAAATCCAACACCAATTTATCAAACAGAGTTCTTATTTTTATGAATTTTTAGACACCAAAACAAGCAAAACCCAGCAGTGGTCTCTGGAGATATAAATTATTATGCAAATAGTAAATCACTGCTTTTCACGTTGCAGTCAGAGCACTCGCAAAGAACGCTTATTTCCAAAATCTATGGGCAAACCACCATAGACCTCAATGGTGGTCCATGATGCAAGGGATACAGGATGCTGAAGATGCTGAAGGATGCTGAGGATGTGATCCGGTGACGAGGATCTTCCTGGGTCTACTGCTAGTTCCACAGTCACTGTGGGGTAACTTTGGCCGTAGGGGTTTATGTCCCTAGAAGTCTGGTTGAAGTCCAGCCAAAAACAGTTGCGACTGGTCCACTGGTCTTTGGTTACAGTGAAGCTAGTGGTTCCCCTTTAACTGAGGCTAATGTCCATTTTGGGTGCCCAAACTACACTCCAATGGCTCTTCAAGGCTCACCAGACTTCGGTGCAACATTTGGGTGTTGAGACTTGGTCTCCCGGGCTGCGCTTCGACGGTCAGGGCAGTCTAGCACTTTTTATTACCAACTACTCAAGGCAGGCTTCTTTAGCTTTGCTCGTTTCTGTTTTTCTCTCTCTTGTTCTGGGTGAAAGTCTGAGGAAGAAAAATACATTCTGGTCCCCCAAAATGAGTACCAGTGGGCACCACCTGCAACCACCAGCTCAAATTAAGCTCTGTCTTGGTAAAGTAACAAGTCCTTTCTTCTGTTTGCCAATTCCAAATAGCTCATTTGTTGTGCTACATTTAGTGCATGTATATAATGTGCTTAAATCACTCAAAAGTTAACTACTGGGGATTGTGATTTCTCAAGCAGGCATTATATCCAACCACTCATTCAATTGATATGGATTTTTACATCCATCCTTTTCTCATCTGTATATCTATAGAATAACTAGTTCAGGCATCTGATCACTCATCCATTCATCAGTCAATCAACTCAGTCAGGCACCCATTCATCATTCATGCACTCAGTCACAATTCCATGATTGTATGCATTCACTTATCCATCTATTAATCCACATTTTGATTAATTCTTCGCAAAACACATAAACCTATTGCTATGCCAATGCTTGTTTTTCTCTGTTAGCAACAACTGTTCTCATCTAATATAGATGTTGAACCAAGAATGTACAAAGCACAGGAATACAAAAGCATGAGCGCAAGTATGTCCGGTGTGATTAGAGGCGGGGATATTCGAGCTCACCAACGCAATTGGCTGCCTTCATTTTTATTATAAAACATTTGTTGAAGACTCTGGTGCATATTTACAAGGCCATAGCGCCACCAGAGTGTCACTTTTTCAGACGGTCTGGTGGCGCTGTGCCCTGCTCCATATATACAAGTTGACTCTAAGCCACAGTGGGTGGCTCTAAGCCGCAGGGGCGTGCAGTGGGTGTTGCTGTGGGCGTTCCCAAGCAAAACCCACAGCTTTATGACACTGCCCCAGATTTACTAGGATCTGTAAATCTGAGACAGTGCCAAAAACTAACGCCTTTCAAAATGAGGTGTTACTCTGGTGCAACAAAGAGGAATACTTTTATTTCTCCTCTTTGTTTGCTCTTTCTATGAGTGCTGCATTCTGCAGCACACATAGAAGGAGCAAAACACCATTAAAGATTATTTATGTGCAGGAAGGTTTTCCTTCCTGCACATAAACAATCATCCCTGCGACGCAGACACCCTTGCACCATGGTGAAAGGGTGTCTGGACTAGCCCTAGGCTTCTTTTGTAGCACCAGCCAACGGGAGAGCACAGGGGTGCACTCTATTCTGGTTAACATGGCGCATCACTACATTTTGAAAATAACATAGCTCTGCGCAACTAAATTGCTTGCAGCGCCGCACCTTTTCATTGTTATTATCCCTGCCAGAATTACAAGGGTGCTTTAAAGCAACCTAGTGCTAGAAGGGGATACGACTACCAGAAAAGACCATATTCCATAGCACTTAAAGCACTCCACTGGCTACCTGTCGCCAACGGAATATGCTCCAAAACTCTGCATTGATCATCGGGCGATCTACTCCTTGTACCGATCTTGCTACACTCAAAACTAAAGCTGCAGAAACAAAAGAGAGAACTTAAGTCCATCTCTGCACATTCACTAGAAGTATCCAGTACCACAAAATCCCCAGGAGTTTCACTGCAGGCGTGAAAGATATGGAATGAACTCCCAAAGAGAATAAGATTGATAAACAACCAGTGCTTTAAATGGGCCGGTACTCACCGGTACTGAGTACCGGCACTTCTGAATTTTCTGGCCCTCAGTACCGGCACTTCTCATTCGCCAGGGAGAGTACCGGTACCCTAGTAGATGGCACTGCAGGCTCCGGTTATTTATCTCCTCTAGCACAGGGCAGATGCCGCTCTGCTTCTCAGGAGCTTGTAAGAGCGCCAAGCCTCATGCTGAGTCCCTGCTGGAGATTCCAGCAGCGCCCATGTGAATGGCCTGAGCCTGCAGGGGGCAGAGGGCTTACCGTGCGTCACGCTGTGACTAACAGTGCAGGGTCTAGACAGACCCTTCACTGTCGATCATGTGCCCGAGGACTATTCTGCTAAAAGTGCTTTAGCCTCACCCCGCCCCTCTCCATCAGGTGTGTAAATGGGTTGGGACGGGCAGTCAGTCAGGATATTGATTGCACTGGCCATTCTAAAGCAGTGACAGCCCAACAAAATCCTCTGCCTTCGCCAAAGCCGGTTTTCTTTTCATCTTTTTGTTCAGGACAGGAGCTGCTTCTCTTTGTGGACGGAAGGAGTAGGAATGAATGTAAAGACGTGAGGTGGTTGAGTTTTGAAATCATGAATCGTCTCAGAAATTGTATTTTAACACACATTTCTGTAAAGTCAAATCTGGTGCATTTCTTAACTTTAATTTTCCAGACGGCAAATTTAGGGGATGAGTGCAACATGGAGGGGTGAACAGGAGACAAGTACGGAAAAACCAGGGAGAAAATGTAAGACTTGTGGAGAGTAAGCAAAAGAGGAGCAGAACTAGTGAGAAGTTTATAGGCTGGGTGAAGATTAGAGGCAAGTGGAGATAAAAGGGAGAGAATCAGGACACTCAGTAGATTTTAGAGGGAATGTGGAGAGATGGAGCGTGTGCGTGTGTGTGCACGCTTGAGAGCATATAGTATTGTGCCACATAACAGCATGGCATTAAGAAGCAGCAAATATTACGGAACGATAAACTGTTAACATATCATCCTTTTTGGGTTTCATTTTGTGTAATGAGTTAACCTGTTTTGGTTACATAAACACATTTCTCAAGTGTTTTTCATAGTTGCTGCAACTGATATAGAAGTCATTATGTATCGTCATATGTTGCCCTAAGCCCCGCCCCTAGCCCCGCCCACTCACCACGCCTCTAGCTCATATTAATGAGTACCTGCACTTATTTTTTCCCATTTAAAGCACTGAAAACAACCACATGGTAGAGAAGTAGATAAAGGCATGGCTTTTTACATGAACAGCAGACTCAATATATACAGGGAGGCATCCTGAGTCAGGTCACATACGCTGCTGTTCTTGACACCAGTTGCTGTTAGCTTCATGCAGAGACCGATCACACACTCCTGAGATGAACTTGGAGCACACGCTCTGAGCATGCGCAGACTGAACTCACGCTGCTGCAATGTACTTGTAGCACACACTCCGGGCATGCACAGACTGATCACAATGTGCTGCGATGTACTTGGAGCACACACTCTGGGCATGAGCAGACTGATCACACGCTGCTGTGGCGTACTGGGACCACACATTCTGGGCATACGTAGATCGATCATGCGCTGCTGTGACGTACTTGGAGCACACACTCCAGGCATGCGAAGACTTATCACACACTGCTGCGACGTATACACACGCCGTCTGCCGTGACAGCGGTATTTCTCGAGGAGCCGCGCCCCGTACATGTCACTTGATTGAAACAAGTGTTACCCTGAGCAAATCCTTTTGGATTGCATGTGGAAGCTTGTTCAATTGGTTTGGATATTCATCAGGTTTTCAAATAACTTGCTAATTCGGAGTCTGCGACCTGGAACTTTCTACAACTTTAGCGAATCACCTGGTTCAATCTTAGTGCTTGGCCAGCCAAAAAGGGTCTAATCCTTGTCCTGAAGATGGTCTGACGGACTTCGAAACGTTGACATGTTCATCTAATTCCTTTGTTATTTGTCTTTTCAAGAATAGTTTTCTGCCTTTATATTTTTCTGTCTAGTTATTAGTTTGGAATAGATGTTTACACTAATGATTTGAAGGTTATTATTTGTGTATATCATCCATCTGCCTCTGTCATTGTGTTCTGATTATTAGTTTGTGTACCCTTTAATTTGTTCAATCACAATAAATGAGCCTAAATTGAGAAATGAACACCCATGTATTCTAATTGGGTATTATATATTAATTATTATTTGCATGAGTAAATTGTTACATAGATTTTTCATATGTTAGCCACGATTTGGGGCTAATTATTAAAGTAATTTGTCAAATATTGCAACTTAGTTTCTCAAATTAAATCCCTTGTAGGCACCTTTACTTATCAATATTTAACTGCCCAAGCCTCCAAGGGTATATTGGGTTTCCCATTTTGTTTACTGCAACATACTTGGAGCAGACACTGTGGGCATGCGTTGATCGATCAAGCGCTGCTGCGACATACTTGGAGCACACACTCTGGGGGCATGCGCAGACCGATCGCACGCTGCTGCGATGTACTTGGAGCCCACACTCTGGGCATGCATAGATCAATCATGCGCTGCTGCGACGTACTTGTAGCACTCACTCTGGGCATGCGTAGATCGATCATGCTCTGCTGGGACGTACTTGGAGCACACACTCTGGGCATGCGCAGATTCTATCACTCTCTGCTGCAACATACTTGGAGCACATACTCTAGGCATGCGCAGACTGATCTCACGCTGCTGCAATGTATTTGGAAACAATGGCTTGTGTGGATTAATAACCAAATATAATATACAAAGCCCAATGGCAATAACAAAAAAGGGTTAAACGTGACGTCAGAGAGAAAAGTTGACCATACACATTAGAAACTTGGTAAAAAACATTGTTCTTTATATTTACAATGAAAAAGTTTTTGTTGGAAACAATTTCACAATATACATTCCAAACAAACTGACAGTTTTAATAAACAATTCTAAAAAGTGTCCCAGTGAAAAAAGTGAATAAACCTAAACTAAACAGGTGACATTAAAGTGCAACATAAAAGGTTTCAATTATTCATTATATAGGCGATCATAGAAAATGGTAGAATATAGTTTATCAACACTTATGAATCATAAGTGTCGAATAGCGACTTGCCTCTTAATTCTCGTCAATGGCGTTTCGACCCTATTTGCAATAAAGGATCTCTTCAGGACACTCTAATATAGGGACACCTGGGAATTAAATAAAAAAATATCATCAGTGTGCGGTATTATTTAGAGAGGACGATAATAAATCACTATCATTAAGCCTTTCTACCTGAACGGCAATGGTGTTACTCGACCCGTAGGAATAGTGTCACCGTGCTGGGAGTGAAACAAAATAACTCCCAAAGTACCCAGCCGGGTGCTATAAATGTAGAATTTGGAGAGTAATTAATAGTCACGATAATGCATGAAAATGCACGATATTCCTAGTACATACACTCATCACTTACCCCTGTGAGGGTCAGATCAGGAGAGGACAATTGACCAATCGATAATTGTCTTAAACTTGTCAACCAATAGGTAATTCTTAGCGCGAAAATCAATATAGTGGCAGGAAAGCTGAAGGATATAGCCACAGTCAGTGAGCCGCGTACTGGATATCGCTGGTCTCGAGAGTTTCGATGAACTGTAGCCAAATTAAAAAGAAAGAAAAGGAAGCCTCATAAAAAAGGGGTTTTCCTTGTGTCTTTCCCAACCAATTTACCGGATTTAGTAGTATTTCCACAACCTGCTCGCGCCACTGGATGGTGCTTGGTTTGGAGACAGCACTGGATCACGCGAAAGCGGAACTGAAAGAAATTGAAGAATTGGAAAAAGAACTGTTCAGTGATGACAGTGTAGCAGAGACTAAAATACTTCTGGATAAACTTAATAAATCAATAGAGGAGTTTAACTCATTTGAAATTAAGAAAAAGTATGATAAAGTGTCAAAAGATATTAAAAGATTTTCCAAAGAAAAGGCTTATCCTTATTTAAGAGAGGATTATTACAATACGACTGGTACCCAGAATAGACAAAATACCTGGGGTAGATTCAGGAGAAATCAACCAATTACCTTCTCCGAATCCTCTGGAGGATCAAGTGACTCTGATGCACAACCTGGTCCAAGTCGTATAGATAATCACCCAGGTCAGCCTTTTTTAGATCGAGGAGGCAAGAGGAGAGGAAGGGGGAGAACATGGCATCAGTATGCAGGGGAACGTCAAACCTGCAACAAATATTATCAGTGGGGTCCCCAACCATATTAGGCCAAGCTAACAGAGAGACTGAAAGTATTCCCATTTTTAATCTGTCCCAGCACCTCCTATCCTCTTCTGAAATTTTTCTGCTAAGTAAGGGACTATCCTTTGTTATAACTGAACGCACAAACTTCTTTAATCTCAAGACAGAGATGTATCAGTTCTTTCATAAAATACGTCTGAAAATATTTTTCATGGGAAGAGATGATCCTCCACAAGACTCTGTAACAGTTCTTAGACCACCTTCGACTTTTTATCCAACTAATGGCATGATGCCACCAGAATTGTTGACCTTTGAGAAGGTGATTTTGGCAGGGATAGATAATTTGAAGGATAGTAAGCGATTTATTCCATATAATATCAGTCTGGATGAACGCAAAGCTTTGTTGACACTAAAAAATGACAATTCGATTGTATTGAAACCTGCAGATAAGGGGGGTGGGATTGTCGTTCAGAATAGAGAAGACTTGGCGATCCCGGCCCGCCTCCGGTTTGTACAGCTGAAGATCCTCCATAGAGTGTATGTCACAGGGCCCGGTTTGCTGCGTATGGGTTATTCGATGGATGGATTGTGTAAGCGTGGATGTGGCCTGCCGGGCACGTTCCTTCATATATTGTGGGAATGTCCGGAGATTGTGCGATTCTGGAACGGTATCCATACTGTACTGGAGGGGGTCACGCACGTGGCCCTGTTGCCAGAGGCTAGGAGGTGTTTGTTGAATGTCTGGGAACCGAATGATTGCAATGCGGCACAGACGCAGTGGGTGACCTTGGGGTATATGGTGGCTAAGCGTAACATTGCACAGCTATGGGGCTCCCCGAGGCCACCCACGGTTGATGTATGGAAGGAGAATATGGACTGGTGTATGTTTAGGGAAAAGACGGTGTATGTGACGAGAGGTAAGCCAGGGAAATGGAGTAGGGTATGGGGTCCGTGGAATTTATATCGAGGCCGTATCTGCGCCCCGCCTTTGCCATTAGAGGTCGATATTGCTTTGACCCCCTAGCTGCGCATTCTGCGGGAGTGTGTGATGTGTGTTCCATGCTTTGTTTTCCCATTGCCCCCCTTCACCGCTTCTGGACCAGAATCGCTTTGTACACTGTATGTTGTTCCCCGTCCTGGGAAGAGCACGCTGCTATCTCGGACTCTCATTGCCTTGAGTGTGTTTTATGTTTAATAAAAAATGAAACCGTTGTCTTAAACCGCTCCTGGCCTATGGCCATGGTCTGTTATAGGTGCTTACGGACGGCCGGGTACTTTGCCGCTGGTTCATTTGAATGTATGGCGTTACACTGCGGGCCCTCGGGCTCTATAGCGGCCGGCCCTGGTGGTTGTAGGCCCTTGTATGTCTTTTATTGTGTGCTAACGGTTTCTAATAAAAAATAAAAATAAAAAAAAAAAGAATAGAAAAGACTATGACACTGAAATCAAGAAACAAATAGGAGATGAAAAACATTACAAAAAACTGGAGACTAATCCACTTGCAGTAATTAAAGAAGAGATATTAAAAACAACAAGGGAAGGCCTGGAGCAAGGTTTTGTAAATAAAAAAGACTTCAAATATCTTAATATTGATTATCCAAGAACTCCAGTTTTGTATACTCTCCCGAAAATACACAAGAATACAACTAATCCTCCGGGACGTCCTATATTGTCGGGTTGTGGTTCAATTCTTGAACCCATCGGCAAATATATAGATTTTTTTATTAAAGATTACGTCCCCTTACAAGAGACCTATGTGAGAGTTTCTATGCATATGATAAATCTTTTGGAAGACAGACCATATGATATTACAAATAATTGGCTAGCTACTCTGGACATCACTTCATTATACACGAATATACCACAACAAGAGTGTATAAAAGTGATTCAGGATCTATTAGATACTAGACCTAAACCCTATCAGGTTCCCACCTCTTTTATTATTGCACTTTTGCAGATTGCATTGACATACAACTACTTTGTGTCTGAAGGTGAATACTATCAACAGTGTTCCGGTACGAGCATGGGTGCAATTTTTGCCCCAAATCTAGCGAATATTTATATGGATTACATAGAACACAAGTTTGTCCTCAATGACAATAATATATACCATTCCAAGATCACCTGTTGGAAAAGGTATATAGATGATTTTTTTTTTATTTGGTCGGATACTATATCAGAATTCGACGCTTTTGTTCTGTATTTAAATACAGTCCAACAACATCTGAAGTTTACATCTACTATACACAAATCCAGTATTGCCTTCCTAGATTTAAACATATTACACGAAGATGGGAAATTGTACACTTCATTACATAAAAAACCCACGGAACGTAACACGTTACTTGTCTACGATAGTCATCACTCGCGTGCGTTAAGAGATGGCTTACCCCACGGACAGTTTTTGCGACTACGTCGCAATTGCACTAAGAAAGAAGATTACATGAGGGAGGCTAATGTCTTGCGAGAAAAATTGTTAACTAGGGGCTATCCGAAGAAGTTGGTAAAAAATTCTCTTAAAAGAGCTTGGTTCTGCCCGAGAGAAACACTACTTACTCCAAAAGAAAAACCTAGAGCAAACAAACTAATCTGTGTCACCACCTTTGGTATACACACAAATCAAATTCGGAAGTTAATCACAAAAAATTGGCATATTGTTAAAAGTATAGATTCCAGCATTGATGTCCCGATGTTTGCCTTTAAAAGAGGCAAGAATATAAAAGATCATCTCATTAGATCATCAATGGAAAATCAATTACAAACAACGAGATCACTGCAGTCATCTTGGGGATTACCAGATATAAAAGGGCATTATAAATGTGGCAACTGTGTTGCTTGTGAATTTACGATTAACACAACATTTTTTTAACATGGCAATGTCGATCAGCAACTTAATTTTTTTGCAAATTGCAACACAAAAAATGTAGTTTATTGTATACTGTGTCCTTGTGGACTACCATACATTGGACAAACCCAACAAACAGTTAAAACGCGGATTGGCCAGCATTGGAGTAGGATTAGAAATTTGGTCCCTAACGCTCATTTAGTAAACCATTTCTTAAAGAAAGGGCACACAGCAAATGATATCCGCTGGCAAGTGATAGACAAAGTGGTCGCTTCTATTAGAGGCGGAGATCTATCACAGACACTTCAGAGATTAGAGTGCCGTTGGATCGAACGCACTAACTCGATTGTACAAGGGTTGAATTCAGCTGAGGAATGGCGTGGGTTTGTCACTACCCTTGCTTGAATGAGTTTTTCAATCGCTATGGTCTTCTATATTCTGTCCTGCTCAGCCAAATGTATTATCTTTGAGGTGGTCCAGCCCATATAATGCTCTGATTGATTAATTAATATCTGGCAAGATACAGTGTGTAAACAGAATTTGTTGTTTAAACTACGTGTGCCGATAAAAGACGGTACATCTGGTATCTATACACCAATTAATATTGCAAACAAAATGTTGATTCTGTGGCGACGAACTGAAACATTGCTTTTTCTGAGAATAAATGATATATGTGTTTAGTTTATATCAATATGTATTTACTCAGGGAATGGAATGATTGGTTGTTTAATTAATAAGTGGTCGTCTTCCAAAGGTTTTGACTAGATGATTTGTATTCGAAGGAACGTTTGATACTTCTCTGTACACAATATGTTCAACACTCCATGGGGAACTGTCTTTTATTTTCTTTTATTTTCGTTTATCGCATGCTCTAATTCTTTATTTCATAAAGCCGACCACGTACCTGCCGAAACAAAATAATAGTGTTGCCGTATAATAGAAAGGTAAACATTGCGGATACTTAATCACAAAGTTATTGAAATTTTATTGACAACTATTTGTCCGTACACATTTTTTTGCTTGCACCTAAAGAGGAAGCGTTAAGTTGCTTAGCAACATAAACGCTTGTTCCGGTTTTATTAACGTGAAAGGGGCGCTTTGATTGGTTTGTCTTTATCCAATCACCTTTAAAGAGGTAGGAATGCTTTTCTTTAACTTTGTAAACTGGTTGCTTTACTTTAACCCTGTAAATTGGTTGGGAAAGACACAAGGAAAACCCCTTTTTCATGAGGCTTCCTTTTCTTTCTTTTTAATTTGGCTACAGTTCATCGAAACTCTCGAGAACAGCGATATCCAGTACACGGCTCACTGACTGTGGCTATATCCTTCAGCTTTCCTGCCACTATATTGATTTTCGCGCTAAGAATTACCTATTGGTTGACAAGTTTAAGACAATTATCGATTGGTCAATTGTCCTCTCCTGATCTGACCCTCACAGGGGTAAGTGATGAGTGTATGTACTAGGAATATCGTGCATTTTCATGCATTATCGTGACTATTAATTACTCTCCAAATTCTACATTTATAGCACCCGGCTGGGTACTTTGTGAGTTCCAGCACGGTGACACTATTCCTACGCGTCGAGTAACACCATTGCCGTTCAGGTAGAAAGGCTTAATGATAGTGATTTATTATCGTCTTCTCTAAATAATACCGCACACTGATGGTATTTTTTTATTTAATTCCCAGGTGTCCCTATATTAGATTGTCCTGAAGAGACCCTTTATTGCAAATAGAGTCGAAACGCCGTTGACGAGAATTAAGAGGCGAATCGCTATTCGACACTTATGATTAATAAGTGTTGATAAACTAAATTCTACCATTTTCTATGATCGCCTATATAATGAATAATTGAAACCTTTTATGTTGCACTTTAATGTCACCTGTTTAGTTTAGGTTTATTCACTTTTTTCACTGGGACACTTTTTAGAATTGTTTATTAAAACTTTCAGTTTGTTTGGAATGTATATTGTGAAATTGTTTCCAACAAAAACTTTTTCATTGTCAATATAAAGAACAATGTTTTTTACCAAGTTTCTAATGTGTATGGTCAACTTTTCTCTCTGACGTCACGTTTAACCCTTTTTTTTTATTGCCATTGGGCTTTGTATATTATATTTGGTTATTAATCCACACGAGCCATTGTTTCCTTTTAATAATTAATACCCGGGCTCTATGTGAGTAGGGTTCCCTTGTTCCTTGTTCAGAGCAATTTATTTGGAGCCCACAGTCTGGGCATTCGTAGATCGACCACGCGCTGTTGGAACTTACTTGGAGCACACACTCCGGGCTTGCGTAGACTGATCTCATGCTGCTGTGATGTACTTGGAGCCCACACTCTGGGCATGCGTAAATCGATCACATGCTGCTGCGATGTACTTTGAGCACACACTCTGGGCATGCGCAGACCAATCTCACGCTGCTGTGATGTACTTGGAGCCCACACTCTGGGCATGGGTAGATCGACCACGCGCTGCTGCAACGTACTTGGAGCACACACTCTAGGCATGTGCAGACTGATCACACGCTGCTGCGACATACTTGGAGCACACACTCTGGACATGCGTAGACCGATCATGCGCTGCTGTGACGTACTTGAAGCACACACTCCAGGCATGTGAAGACTGACCACACACTGCTGCGACATACTTGGAGCCTATCGGGCTTTCCACGATACGGGTGCTGTGTACCGGAGGAACAGGATCCAATGTTACCAGCCACGATGGGTTCTTAGATCCTCTAAGCAATCTCTCATGGTGATCCCTAAATTCATAATATCCCGGATTGGAGGAAGGTCTTTTCAGGTGCATGCTGCGCGTTTATGGAATGAATTACCCCTATATTTGAGGCAAGCACAGGACCCTCTGTCTTTCAGGAAACAACTGAAAACATGGCTGTTCCAACAGTAACTACGGGCGGGGTTAGTATGTGCTGAGGTCTTCTGCCACGAGATTAGCGCCGGGACACTCCGTGTGAGTATCCGCGCGCTTTATAAATATTTAATTTCATTTCATTTCAGCACACACTGTGGGCATGCATAACAATCAAGTCCTGATACAACGTACTTGGAGCACTCACTCTGGGCATGTGTAGATCAATCACGCGCTGCTGTGACATACTTGGAGCACACATTCCAGGCATATGCAGACTGTTCACAAGCTGCTGCGACGTACTTGGGGTACTCACTATGGGCATGCGTAAATCAATCACGCTCTGCTGGGACATACTTGGAGCACACACTCTGGGCATGTGCTGACTGATCACACGCTGCTGCAACGTACTTGGAGCACACACTCTGGGCATGTGCAGACTGATCACATGCTGCTGTGACGTACTTGGAGCACACACTCAGGCATGCGAAGACTGATTACACACTGCTGCGACATACTTGGAACACACACTGTGGGCATGCGTTGATCGATCAAGCGCTGCTGCGACGTACTTGGAGCACACACTCTGGGCATGCTTAGACTGATCACACACTGCTGCGACATACTTGGAGATCACATTCCAGGCATGTGCAGACTGATCACACGCTGCTGCGACGTACTTGAAGCACAGACTCTGGGCATGCGTAGACCGATCAATCGTTGCTGCAACGTACTTGGAGTACACACTCTGGGCATGTGTGTACTGATCACACGCTGCTGCAACATACTTGGAGCACGCACTCTGGGCATGCATAGACTGATCACATACTAGTGCGACGTACTTGGGGCACACACTCTGAGCATGCGTAGGCTGATCACACTCTGCTGTGACGTAATTGGAGCACACACTCTGGGCATCACTTACGACATGAATATTCAATACGATTAGATGGCACTACAACCAATGTCATTCTCGCAAAGTAAATCAAGCACTACTGTTCCTAAACCAATTTCCTTATGCCTATAAGCTTCCTTGAGACCACAGATAATGGTAGAACATGCTATGGAAATGCTGCAATACAATACATAATGCTATTGTTTGAGCCATACTGCTTGTAGCGATCACTGTCACTACCACCGATGCCAAGGTATTGACTCACTCAATGAATCACTAAGATAGCAGTAGCACCCAGATTGGCTCTGTCCATTGTAAGAAACTGGCTCTATATATACTGCACCAAAGTGAGGTACAGTGTGTAGAGAGTCCAAGAGTCCCCAAAGGTAGGCAGAGGTTAAAGTTAGCTAGAACCTTACTCTCTAAAGTGGTAGCTTGGTCGAGCAGTAAGGCAGTATCAGAGGACAGTGTTAAGCATTTGATGTACACACTCAGTCAGCAAATGAACTCACACACTCAAGAACTGAACTCTAGGCCAATTGTTGTTGCATAAAAATATACTGTTGTTTATTTTTAGAACCAAGCAAGCCTGGTACAGGTAAGCATTAAATAATTTTTAGTAATAAGTTACTGGATATAGAACAGTTTGAAAATGCAATAGATATTGGACTTTGTTTGATTTACAGGGGAGCAGTAGAATGCAACACTTAGCAAATACAGTACGTTGGAATGAATAGGCTTTTTCAGTAAATTGCAGGTATGTTACATTTTACGTTACTTTTCTAACTCAGTGCTGGATACCTAGATTCAGCACTGGGACATTTCCTAGAAACAGGTAAGTAATTACGTTTTGGTTATTCGCATGATTTTTAAAGAATATATTCAGTTTTCAAAACTCCACACTTTGAAACTTTTTGGAGCAATACATTGAAATGAATGGGCTTCGACAGTAAATTGCAGGTAAGTTACTTTTCACTTTACTTTTCTAACTCAGTGCTGGATACATAGATTCAGCACTGGGACATTTCCTGCAAACAGGTGAGTAAATACGTTTTGGTTATTTGTGCGATTTTTAAAGAATATTTTTAGGTTTCAATACTCCACACAGAAACATTTTGGAGAAAAAGTGTCAATGTTATCCTATGAAAGGAAAACAGGTTAACGGTTCACAGGTAAGTAATCGACTGCGGGAGTTAAGGTTCTGGGTTTAGACTCAGGGGTCTCCCAAGATCAGTGATGCACTGTTGTTACACCCTCAGTGGCACTAGGGCGGCCGGGTGCAGAGTGTTGAGGCCCAATGTTATCCAATTGGGGATAGGGGGCCTCCAGTTGATGGCTGCTGGCAAGCAGGCCACTGGCTTGTGGGATCAAAGCTCCTAGGGTTAAGCTCAGGGCAAGTTGGGGACTAGGGCGGCCGGGTGCGGGGTGCTGTTTTGAGGTCGGGTATCCTGTTGTTTTCAATGGAGAACCTCCGGGACAAAGAAACACTGCAGGCTCAGGAACGGGGATCTTCTGGGTGCGACCACCTCTTCGAGGGGTAAGTTGGGATGTCGTGGGTTGGTTAGGCACCGTTGGTTTGGGCACACAAGGCCGTGGGGTGTCGAGTGCAGGGGTGCCTTGTGACGTTGGATTTTCTTACCCGCTCTGGTCGCGGTAGGGGGGTCCTCTGGATTGAGGCTGCAGGCGTCCTCTGGAGGCTTGAGGCAGGTCAGGGGTCACCGGATCTCGGGTCAGGATCGCCAGGAGAAACAGTCTGGGAAGTGAAGGCAGGCAGGTCCTCCGGGGTTTGTGAGGTTGCTGGCTGCTGGACACGCCGGGATTTCGCAGGAGCAGGCCTGTAGGGCTGGGGCCAAGTCAGTGGGCGTCATCCTCTTGTTAGCTCTGCACGGCTCTTCGTCCTTCTTCTTCTTTTCTTCTTGTAGGTAGGCTGGATCTGCCTTCTTGGTTCAGGGCTGACCCCTAAATACTGTATTTAGGGGGCGTTTTAGGGGTCTAGAGGTCAGTAGCCAACGGGCTACTGACCTTAGGTGACTACACCCTTGGTGTGCTCACCCCACGTGGGGGAGTGAGCACAATCGTTAGTCCTGATTGGAGAGAGCCTGCCATATGCAAGATGGCGAGCACTGGAGAGTGGGCTTCACCTCGCCTGAGGGGTGGAGTTGGCAGAGGTGGGCACACTTCCTGGGCTGGCTAGTTTTTCCCGCCCGTCTTCCCGCCGAAAGGGAGGGGAGACAGGAAGGGGGCCTGCTCCTGATAGCAGGAGAGGCTGGGGGTTGCATTACAAAGGCTACCAGGCCTTTGAAGCTCCCCTGCCACAGATGGCTCTTCCTGACCTGGGGGAGGTGTGAACACCTCCGCCCAGGAAAGGCTTTGTTTTTGGGCTCAGGGAGCATTGGCTCCCACCCTAGGGGTCCAGAAAAATGTCTCGTGGTGGCAGGCTGGTGTGTACCAGTCAGGGAACCCGCCAGAGGCTGGTTGTTTTTCAGGGGGCATCTCAAAGATGCCCTCTGTATGCATTTTTCATTAAATCCCACACTGGCATCAGTGTGGGTTTAATGGGCTGCGAAGTTTGAAGCCAAACGTCTCAGTTTTCAGTGTAGCCATTATGGTGCTGTGGCGTTCGTAATGACAAGCTCCCAGCACATATACTCTTAATGGCAGCACTGCACTTACAATGCCTAAGAAAGGGCTTAGACACGGTAGGGGTACAGGGCTCTGGCACCTGTACCCTCACCACTGGCATAGGGCACCCAGCTAGAGGGGTGACTGATCTATGCTAGGGCAGTGGGTTGTAGGCATGGCACACAGTGTGCCATGTCGACTCTTCACTTTGTTCTGCACCAAAACATGCAGCCTGCAAAGGCAGTGTGTGTGTGTAAAGGTACAGGGCCTCTACGGGTGGCACAATAAGTGCTGCAGCCCTTAGAGGTCTTCCCCGGTCACAGTGCCATGGGTACTTGTGGTACCATTTACCAGGGGCTGCCCTGTGGCCAGAGATGCCAATTGGGTTAGTTTTGGGGAAAGAACACAGGCCCAGAGAACCTGATTGGCAGGGACCCAGGGCACACCAAGAAAAAGTGCATCAGTAGTCTGGCATAAGGTGGGGGGGGGTTACTGCAACAGAAACCCACTTTCCTACATCCATCCAACAGGATACTTGAATTGCAGGTGCTTTGGCTCATGTTCAAAGTTGTTTTTGGCTCGTATTCAAATAGAAGCGTGGATGTCTGCCAATGTCTTGCACCAGGGCAGGCCCTGAAAGCATCTTCAGTATGAAAAGACTGTGATCCATTCCAAGCACTTATGTAATACAAGTGTAACTGCTTGTTGAGGTTTGATACCTCAGTATAACAAGGCCGGATCCTGTCTGCAATTCGACCTGCAGTATGCCATGCCTCGGTCTCTATCGGTCGAAGACGTTTTGATCTTTATTGCACCTGCACATAATCAGAGGTGATATCATCACTGATCGCATTTGCTTAGCTCGTATGGTGAGAATGTTGTAATTTGATGTGAATACCTGGTGGCTGTCTATTCATAATTAAGGGGAATGGACCAATGCTCTATACAAACCCATGCCATTATAGGTTCAATATCAGAATTACTGGAGCTGAATGGAATTCTGTTGGACTGAAGCAAGACTCTGCAGAAGCATCACCTGGAGCTTGTCTGAGTGTCCAACTCTAGACCACAAGACTTAAGCTGCATTTTTTAAGAGAGTGATGCTAGATCTGTCATGTGATATAGAACAACTGACATGAAACTTTTACTCCTGCTACACTACTGGGTAGGGGTATAAGTGTTTATTGAGTATCCTGCCCTGGATTAACAACATTACTAACAATAACTATAGTAGGGTCGACTTAGATTACGCTTATTGTTTTAGGACAAAACAACTAGAAGGTTTTGAATATTTTGTATGTGCTATATGTGCATATGATATTTGTAAGTATACAAAACAATGATGGATGGAATGCTTGAAATAATCTCAGCCACTGGTAGTCACTCGGGCCACATCCCAATCCATTAATATTTTGCAAACCATGTCACCTCAGTTTGCACCCAACTATATGCAAATCAGTCTTGACCCAGCTATAATAGGCACAGTACCACCAAAACTGCCAACCCGGGTCCTCCCTGAACAGGAACACAAGCAACCCAGGACCGGTTTTGCACTAGTTATGGGCTCATCAGCAAGAGTACAGCTTAGTTCCAGTGACCGTGTGCAAGGGAGCCACGTCTGGACATACCCATCCCACCTAGGGTGACAACAGTAATGGATGGAATGCTTGAGTTAATCCCAGCTAATGGCAATACTCGGGCCACATCTCAATACATTTTTATTTTGCACACCATCCCACCTACGTTTGGACCCAGCTATATCCAGATCAGTCTTCACACTGCTCCAATAGTACCAGTCCAGCCCAAACTGCCCTTCTTGCTCAGGAAGGACCTGGCCTGGCCTGGCCTGGCAGTTCAGGCTGGACTGTTTCCATGAGGAGCAGGGTCAAGACTGATTTGCATATGGGTGGGTCCAAACTGAGTTGGCATGGTGGGCATACAAATAATGGATTGGGATGCGGCCCTGAGCAATAGCAAGTGGCAAGATTAATTCAATCATTTCACCTACCACCTTGTTGTTTTTGCATTTGCCACCCTAAGTGCACTGGGTATGCCCAGACGTGGGTCCTGGGCTAACTGTGTATCAAGAGAGTGTGCAGTTCCTAACTGGATGTGTGGGGAAAGAGAGGTCTTTCTTCGTGATGCCCTCCGGAGTATGTCATGCTTCATCATTGGGCCATGCTCCTCGTCGGGCCGGCGCTGCAATGCCCGATGGGCTCCCGAAAATGGGGTTCTTAGGCAGAGATTTTTTGAAGAAGCCTTTGAGTGCGTGCGTGTATGAGGGCTGGGTAGTGCACAGATAAGTGAAGTAAAATAGGTCAGGAGCAGTCCTACCCTGGTCTGGTTTTTAATGTTTTAGGTAGCTCGAGCCTAATTAAAAGGTGTGGGTGCCCTAAACAGATGTGATGTTCCTAAAGGGCTGCCATAGTGTAGTGGGTCAACATGTTTCATGCCCCATTTGCCCCTAATGGGTCAAGTGGCACTTCATCAGGACCAAAAGAGATCTAAAAAGTGAGTGGTGCACTACCGTCTGGGTCTTTAATTATTTTATAATCACCAGACACGGTAGGGTGTACCCTAGTAGGCTTGTACTGAAGTATTGTAGACCTGGTGGGAAAAGGGGAGAAAAATGTATGTCATTGCGCTCTTTAGACAGTAATGAAAACAGCATCAATATAACTGTATTGAGACATGGGCATTCGTGTGTGACTTTGTGTTTTTTTGTTCATTTAATAGAGATCGTTGTGCTCAAATGTATAAAGAGCAAAAAAGGCTTTTATGGGGGTAATGCATAAGAGTGCTCAATAAGTACCACATGCGGTTTCAGTGGTGGTGTGGGGGACAATTTGTGCCAGAGCCAGTACGAGCATAGTTGTGGCAATGATCAATAGTAATCGACCCCATCATGGTAACTGGCATGACCTAAAGTTATGAGGCAACCGGCACGGGGCCCGGAGCAAGGGTAGGATTTACGATAGTCGTCTGCCACCCGATGAGAGTATCCTACTGACACCTGGCAATCGGGTAAGCAACATACTCCGCCCGCTTTTGGCCTTTGCTAACTCTTTCCACAGCCTGAGTGCAACGACGTGCTCTGCCTCTCCCGTCAGCCGTAGGCTTCAGTACTGGGGCTGAGTTTGTTATCGATGCTTTTCACTCGCAGGTATTGCATACAATTCGATTACTGAATTTCCTTCGACTTCCACTATCGAATTCTACTACCACACAGTATGTGCTTGTAGAATTTGTTAGCGATATCACATAGCAAAATTTGGCTGAGTCATGCCACCACCGTCACTTTTAAATCGGCGTACATCACTACGAGCTCGCCCTCCACATACCGGTAATTTGAAATCCAGCAACCGCCCGCACACAGTATGTATGTCCTTTGGCTGTTATGTATGTTTTCAACACTCTGCTACAGCTACGCCACTATCGGAATGAAAAATGTTTGCTTGATATACCTTTATACTATCTATACTAGCATAGGCTAGTTTCCCTTTGCGCGCACGGTTTCCCTTGCATGCTCACCAAGATACTTGCTTGACCGCTCTTGCTCATAACTTTAGGTGACGCCAGTTACCATGACGGGGTCGATCACTATTGATCATTTCCACAACTATGCTCGTACTGGCTCTGGCACAAAGTATGATGCATAACCAAATTGTCCCCTACACCACCACTGAAACCGCGTGTGGTACTTATTGAGCACTCTTATGCATTACCTCCATAAAAGCCTTTTTAGCTCTTTGTTCATTTGAGCATGACGAACTCTAATAAGTGAACAAAAAACCACCGAACGGCTGCTTCAAAAGATCTCCGCCAAAGAGCCCCGTTTACGGGAGCCCGTCGGGCATTGCAGCGCTGGCCCGATGAGGAACATGGCCCAATGATGAAGCATGACATCCTCCGGGGTGTGTGAGGGCATCATGAAGAAAGACCTCCCTTTCCCCGCACATCCAGTTAGGAACTGCACACTCTCTTGATACACAGTCCTATTTGGGAGCTAGTGTAAAGGACCTGTTTAAATATAGCTCTCGGCCCCTACTCTTTTTGATATCCTGGGCTCACTGTGCCACTGGAACCAAGCTCAACCTGGCTAAAAAGCCGTAACTAGGGCGAATCTGCTCCTAGGTTCCTTGTGTTTTGGTTCAGAAAGGACCTGGCCTGGTAGTTTGGACTGTACTGTTTCCATGAGAAGGGTCAAGACTGATTTGCATATGGCTGGGTCCAACTGAGGTGGCATGGTGGTCAAATAAATTATGGATTGGAATGTGACCGGAGAGATTGGAAGTGTCTGAGATTAATTCAAGCATTCCATCTATCACCTTGTTGTTTTTGCATATGGTATTTGTAAAACGTACATGTAGACAAAACTTAGAGGAGTGCTGTACAGGCTCAAAGGCAAGCATACCTTTTGACAAGTGATAGAGGTAGCTAGGTTGTGGGAGCAGAAGCGTATTGTCTTACTCATTACTCCTCCCCAAACTGGAGCAGCATTGGGGAACTTCTGATGGAAAAAAAGAGATCCACCCTGCGTGAATGGACATATGCTTGCTGTCCTGTTTTTTTTCTTTTTTACGCTTCTTAGTCTCCAGTCTGATGGTGCCCTGGCTGTGGGTGAGGCATGCGCTCTTACAAATGGTGAGCTTAACTGCAAGATAATCTGGAGTGCTGGTTGTGATGTCTTTATAAATGATGCAGTTTATTTTGAAGTTAGTGCAGACTGGCAATGGGAGTCAATGCAGCTGGATCAGAATGGGAGTGATGTAATCATATTTCGTCAGGCCTTGGATGAGACATGCTGCAGAGTGTAGGATGCCCTTTATAGTAAGGGTGCTGTGAGGAGTGTGTATGACCATGGAGCAGGAAATTACCACCCTCCACGTGCAAGAATATGAGGGATTGAACTGCAGTTCTGAAGTCACTTTGCTGAAGAAATTATTCCACTTACTTTAGAAGAGAGATCTAATGACAGACCCCCTTTGTTTTTTTTTGGGCGAGGTGTTTTTTCAGAGTAAAGTTGGTGTCCAGGTTGGGGTTTGAAGCTGCCAAGATTCATGTCATTGAAAAAAGTTTGTACTATTTCTTACTTTTTGTTCTTGCTAAAAATACAAATTCTGTCATGGGGGGAGCTTCTAGAAGGTGCAGGACATCTAGATGTGGATGATCTGCAGGTAGTGTTTGAAGCATTGGATGTCTGGAATGGAGGTGACTTACAAGGAGAGGTATGTGTAAACAGCATATTGATGATTTTTAACACTGTTATTTGTGAGTAGAGCCCCCAGGGGCTCCATGTAGAGGATGAAGATGACTAGTAATAGTTTAGAATCCTGGGCAACTCTGCAGGTCCTGGATGTGGCCATCTGAATGAACTGGTGCTCGTTGTTAAGGTAGGAGGAAAACCAATGAAGGACATTGCCAGTGAATCCTATTCCACTCCAGAGTGTGGATTAGGGTGAGACAGTTCACTATGTCAAAGGCAACTGAGAGATCCAGTAATATCGGGAGTTAGTGGTCAGCAGGGCATCATTTACGATGTGTAAGGCTGCGGTCTTCATGTGAACTATGATCTGCAGCTAATTTGGTAGTCATGCGAACAATAGTTAGCATTGATGTGATCTTGAATTTCAGCGTAGACAGCTTTTCCATGATTTTGCTGAATGTTATGTTATGTTAATCCAGCTTGTAAAGCACACGGTTACCCGGAGGTGTCCTGGCGCTGGTAGCATTATTCTTCTGAGAGCACAGATGGGCCAGCAAGTTAAGTGGCTGAGGGAGACCTTATAGGTTAAAGAGCCATGTTTTAAGTTGTTTCCAAAAAACTAGAAGGTTAGTGGTGTTCCTCAGATTCCAAGGGAGAGCATTCCACGCCTTGGCTGCACCTGTTATAAAACTTCTGCCCCCCCACGAGGCTTTCTTCGTGGGAGATATATTCACCAGTTTAGCTCCTGATGAGCGTAGGGTTCTCTTGGGGGTATACCATTTAAACTGGTTAGCCAAGAAGTCAGGCCCCTGACCATGCAGTGCTTTAAAGACCATGCATAGTGACCTAAATTCCACCCTTTTTCTGATGGGTAGCCAGTGTAATCTTCGTATTTCTTTGGCTACCAATACAAATTTGGGGATGCCTGTCACCAACCTTGCTGCCGCATTTTGCAGAATCTGCAATCTGTTTAAATGCCGCTCTAAGATGTTTAAATAGAGCCCATTGCAGTAATCCAGCCGCGATAACACCATAGAGGATACAACTGTTCGTAGGCTGTCTTCGGGCAAAAAAGCTTTGGTCTTTTTTATCATCTTGAGGGATTGAAAAGTGGCCGAGGACGTAGCCTTTATCTGATCCTCAAAGTTCAGTTTGTCATCCACCATTATACCCAGATTCTTAGCCTTTCTCGTGGGTATGGAGAGGTTGCCCATGTCTGATGGCCACCAGTCAGGGGTCCAGAAGTTGGCTTTGTTACCAAACATGAGAACCTCAGTTTTGGTTGCATTCAGTTTTAAACAATTTTGTGACATCCAGGATTTTACTGTTGCCATACAGTCTTTCTTACTCATGCCCATTTCTTGTCCTGGTAGTAGAGACACTACAATTTGTGTGTCATCTGTGTATAACTTTAGACTAAAACCATGTGATCTAATTAAAGGAGCCAGGAGTGCCACATAAACATTAAAAAGGGTTGGACTGATGGCCCATCCCTGTGGAACTCCACATGGAAGCATAAAAGCATTGGAGTAGAAACTCCCTAAGGACACTATTTGTTTCCTGTTAGATAGGAATGCTTTTAGCAGCTTCCAGGCCTTTCCTTTTACCCCCACCTCCGGCAAACGGTCCATCAACAGATCATGATGGACCGTATCAAAGGCCGCAGATAGATCCAGCATAATGAGGGCTGCCTCATCTCCTTGATCCAGGGCTTTCCTAATTTCTTCCATCGACTTGATTAAGGCGGTCTCCGTACTATGTCCTGCTCTGAAGCCATATTGTGTAGGGTCCAATAACTTATTTTTAAAAAGAAATGCCCTCAACTGAGCATTTATTTCTTTTTCTACTATTTTTGCAGGTAGTGGGAGGCGAGAAATGGGCCTGTAGCTAATCGGATCTTTTGGGTCCAGATTATTTTTTTCAGAAGGGGGAGTATCGAACCCAACTTCCAGATGCTTGGAAAGTCACCTGAATCAAACATGTTATTAAATATTGGTGTCAGTGTCATGGCAATCGGTTCCAAGGCTAATTTGGCCACTGTCACCGGGCAGGGATCATACGGGGAGTCAGACTTGGCCGTGCTCAGTAGCATCTTAGTGTCACTGATACCAAGTGGGGCGAATTTCTCAAGAGAGGGCCTTACTCCTGTACCTTGCTCAGCATCAGTCTTCATGTTTCCTGAGACACCTTGCAGAAGTTGATTAAAACCTGAGAAGATAACTTCCACCTTGTTTTGGAAGAACCTCGCAATTTCTTCAGCCATTTATTGGCTTGACTCAACCCTGGGTTTACTTGGGTTCGCTAGTCTTGCTACAGTTTTATAGAGTTCTTTAGATGAGTTTTGTGCTATATAAATTTGATTTGCAAAGAAAGCCTTCTTTGCATGCAACACGGCTCATTTATAAACAGTAAGGCTTTGTTTGTAGCTTTCTTTATCTATTGTGGACTAATTTTTTGCCACTGCGTTCTAACTGTTTGCAAGTTAGCTTTTACCTTCTAAGCTCCTCTGAAAACCAAGGTGATGTTGGGGATGCTCGTTTGGGATATACCAGTTTGTCCGGGGCTAGCTATTTGCAGGCTATGTCCACCCATATGATATGGCCGCATCATCCACATCTGTTTGCTGGGACTGCGCGGTGGTATTAAGCAGTTCTTGTAATTCAGCGCCTACCATTTTATCCCAGGCCCTTATTTTGATCTGCTTTGGCCTTTCCCTGAATTTGTGGCGGTCAACTGGGATGGTTATTTCAAATAGAATTCCTACATGACAGTCCAAACCAGTGGGAGCATTCCTGTATATCTAAGATGTGGATTATTGGAAAAAATCCCATCTAGTGTATGTCCTGCCATATGAGTAGGTCCATTTACTAATTAGATCAAATCAGCACTGCAGTGTCAGGATCCTCTGGCTTTTCCAGATAAAATTTAAAATCTCCCAAAATGGTGAGAGAATTGGAACAGAGCCCTTCTTCCAATAAAGGCCCTAACGAGGTTAAAAATGATGTCCATGACCCTGGAGGTCGATATATTAAGCTACCTTTAAAAGAGTGATGGGACGATATTTCGACATTGAATATCAGTGCTTCATAGTCCATACTATTTCTTGTTTGAAACGCTGTTTTAAGCGTGTTATGATAGATTATTGCTAGCCCCCCACCTCACCCCGTAGGCCTATTTAGTGTAAAACAGAAAAAAACAGGTGGGGTGGCCTGCACTAAGTCTGGCCCTGAAGCCTCATCCATCCAAGTTTCCGTGTTAAATGCCAGTTTTATATCTTGCACCACCAGGAGTCTAGCACATTCAACACTTTGCTTTACTAGTGATCTGGCATTCACTAGAAGACATTTAGTTGCATGTATGTATGTATGTATTTTGCATTTATAGAGCGCACTGTAACCCTACGGGCATCCTGGCGCTAAGACACAGTAGAAGAGATTAAACACAAACTGCGAACTGAGCCGGGCAGCTGGTTACGCTCTAGGGAAGAGCCAGGTCTTAACTTGCTTGCGAAACAGCAACAAATCCTGTATTTGTCTCAATTTCAGGGGAAGACTGTTCCACAAGCGCGCGGCTCCAACGCCGAACGCTCGTCCACCCATAGTAGATCTTTTATCCTTGGGATCATTGCCAGATTAGCTGCCGAGGAGCGCAGGCTACGTGTAGGTACAAACCAACTAAGCCTTCGTTGAAGCGGTTTAGGTCCAAGCCCGTGGAGAGCTTTAAAAGCAATGCACAAGGACTTGAACAGTATTCTTTGTCTCACTGGGAGCCAGTGCAGCTCAGCTAATGCCTGAGAGGTTGATGATCTACGTGTTCTCATTTAAACAAGCTTTGCTGCTACTGCCTGAATGCTCTGGAGCCGCGAGACCAAATAGCCAGGAGACTCCAGCAGCAAAGCATTGCAATAATCCAGGCGTCTGAGAACAACACACCTGGCCACTGTGGCTCTTACCTTAGGGGCAGAAGTGGTAACACCTTACGGAGACCTCTAATGAGCAAATAGCAATTCTTAACTACTTTATTTACATGTGATTCCAGGTTGAGCTTCTCGTTAAAACTGACCCCCGGATTGCGCACTGTCCTCACGGGTACCAGAGGTGCATCTGTAGGGAACGGCCAAAAATTAGATGGTAAAACCGTCGGCACTCTGCCCACCCCACAGTGCAGAATCTCTGTTTTGGCATTATTGAATTGCAGCGCATTGTTCCTCAACCATATCACCCTTTCAGACATGCACTTATGAAATATTTCCTGGGAGTCCGCATGATCACCTTCCAGGGATACAATCAATTGCGTGTCATCGGCATAATTAACCACACTTATGTTATTGGCTTTGATGACCTCCAACAGCGGTCGCATATAAACATTGAATAAAATAGGGCTAATTGAGGACCCCTGGGGGTCCCCATGCTCTTTAAGAATAAAATCTGATTGAAACGGAGGCAAAATCACAGCCTGCCATCTACCTGCCAGATAAGAGCGAAACCATTGCAGAGCCATATTTATCACCCCCACTTCCTCCAGCCTTAACAATAGGATGTCATGGTTAACCGTATCGAATGCGGCAGACAGGTCCAACAGTATCAGCGTCGCAGATTGTCCCCTGTCCGCACGCATCCGAAGGTTATCCAACACGGTGACCAATGCGGTCTCCGTCCCATGACCAGGCCGGAAAACAAACTGATCTTCCTCCAGCTTATTATTACCTTCCAGGAAACCAGAGAGCGCCTGGCTCACCAAGCGCTCCACTATCTTTACTGGATATGGCAAAAAGGAGATTGGTCTGTAGTTCCCGTAACAAGTAGGGTCCAATGGAGATTTTTTTAAGAGAGGTGAAACTATCGCTTCCTTCCAGCAGGATGGAACTACTCCACTACTAAGAGATTGGTTGCACATCTGGTAAAGCTGTGGAAAGATCTCAGAGCCCAGCTCTTTCCAGAGTTTCTGAGGAATGGGATCCAATGGTGAGCCAGAAGAGACTCCTATCGCCACCCTAACGAACTCTTCCTCCGTCGGAAGGTCCCAGTGATCAAGGGAAGTCCCTTGCGTCAATAGCTCCGTCCCAATATCCCTACCTCTTGAAGAGTTATCGGGTCCTAGCTCTTCCCTTACACTAGTACCTAACAGGGTATCTCGTTTCAGACCTTCGATAATTCCTTTAATCTAATCCTGAAAGAAAGCTGCTAGGCCATCACATAGCTCTTGCGACGGAGTAATCTTATTACTAGAACAGTCAGGATTGGCCATATCTCTCCGAATATTAAAAACATATGTATTTCTCATTACTAATCCCTCGGAGCTACTCCATAGGTCTGCTGTGTATAACTCTCCTAAAGAGGATTTTGGGGACTAACACTTGGCAGTATGGGCAGATATGCATAGCAATAGGGGGTTTTAAGTGAATTAAGGTACTCTTACAGCTTGGATCCCCTCCTTCCAAATTCAGATTCAGCAATTGATTTCTTGAATACTTTATCCTTAGATCATCGTGTCTCTGGGAACGGGCAGCATGCCTGACGCCAGCTGTCTCCGGGACGCTGACGGGCGCAGACAGGATTGCCTTTGGCGCGCCAAAGCGCGCACATTTGTAGTGTGTCAGGAGTAATGGTGCCAACAACTAGCCTGCTGACCTCAGAAAATGGCGGCCCGCGCTATCTTGCGTAATCCGTCCACTCCGGCCGTATGCTCCGCCCCCCCAACGGCGTTCAGCCGAACCGGAGCAAACCGAGTGACAGAGACAGTCAGTGAAATCCGAATCAACAACGTGAGTACAGGAGAATAATATTCAATAATAAAATGAAAGCGTAAGTAGCGGCCAACATTAAAAACACCAACAATTAAAAGTATATAGCAGCAAAGTTACGTTTTTTTAAAATTGCCTTCCCCACAGTCCCACTAGGCTATCTCTCGGCTCAAGCCTCAGGAGAATACACGCTATGCGTCCGCGTCGGCGCGCACATTTGTAGTGTGTCGGAAGTAATGGTGCCAACGACTAGCCTGCTGACCTCAGAAAAGTAAGTGAAACGCAGGTCTGCCATTTAGTGTTATAATTTTTGAGGACACATTTTGTTCTAAAATATAGTGTGAAAAATATTGTTGTGAACAACAGCAACTCACGTTCTATCTTTTAACATTTTTACTTACTCCTGCGCTATTTTTTGCTATGAATGGCAGCATAATTATGAGACGTGGCATAATCATGTCATTTTGAAAAAATTTGAGCTTCAAGCTTAATTTCCAATATTAAGTGAATTATACTGAAATAATGTAAATGTCATCTGGGCCTATTGCAGATGAGGAGTAAGTGAGTGATAGGCTGGTAGGTAGCGAGGTCACCTGGGTCTAGTGCCGGGTTCTTTAGGAATGGAAGGATCTGGCTTGTGTTGGGAGCTTCTGGGAAGCTGCCCTGAGTGAGGGAGGCATTGACAATGGAGAGTACAGGGCGAGAGTGCTTACCCGGAAAGAGCTTTGTTGAAGGACATTATCTTCATAGGAAGTGGCTTTTAGGGTGTTTAGAATGTTCTCGAGATTTGCAAGAGTTAGGGCTTGAAATGGGACCATTGTGGATTAATGATAAAATTATGTCCTCATTCCTACTGTTCATGTTATGCGCTCAGAGTTTGGCTAGTGCACTTTTGTGCCTAATTGATTAATTAGATATTGATAATAAACATTGTTACATTCACCTCCTTCCAGAGTCACCATGTATCAGGGCCCTTGCTTAATCTTCTGTAGTCTCTGACAGATGTTAGAATGTTTTTTTTCAAATATACTTGCCTTAATATAAATTGATGTAGGACAAAATATATATGTGAGTTTCCTTTTCTCAATTTCTTGAGTGGTTGTTGCATGCCATAGGCCTTCTCTGGTGGACTTAGGAGTCTATCTGTGGCATGCCCTTTCCGTAATAAGGGCTATTAGAAGCCAGAGGCACGACAACATCTCCTATGCTACTGCCCACCATGGCCAAAATCTATCTAACATGTCAATATATCACTATTACCTGGCATGGAAGCAAATGGCAGAGATGCCCATCTTATGCTAAGAGGCCCATCATAAGCCATTGGTGAAAACTAGTGCCTTTGTTAGGTGCCTGCTACCTTCTGGGGTTGTCTGTCAGCCAGCTGGACCATTTTAGTATATTTCTGTCACTAACGTTTTGAAATGTGTTGTTAATGGACGCCCTCTACTTTAATAGGAGATGTCTCCAGATAGAAAATAAAAGATACTGTAAGCTGAATAGCAGCACAGACGAGGCAAGAAGGACCAAGCCTGACAAAGGAGCCAAATACAGTTGCAGGGGGAAAGACAAATCAAAATGTCAAAGACAACAGAAGTGAGGCAGGTGTCGAAAGCAAAGAAATGAAAAGTAAGGATGGGAGACACAATGTGGCAGGGAAGATGTGAAAAAGATAATAATAAATGGGAGAAAAAAGATAGGTATTGAGAGAAAGGGAGACCAAAGACGGAGAATAAAGAGAGAAAAAATAAATGAAAAGTAAGCACGGGAGACAAAATGTGGCAGGGAAGATAAGATTGTGAAAAAGAGAATAATAAATAGGAGAAAAAAGATAGGTAATAAGAGAAAGGGAGACCAAAGACGGAGAATAAAGAGAGAAAAAAGAAAGAGGAAAACAAAACAGAGGATGAAAGGGTAGAAGAGAGAGAGAAAATACTAGGAGAAGCAGGGAAAGAAAGGGCCTTTTATCCATGTTGTCTAGCAGCACATCTGCTAAAAAAAGTGCTATGTTGCGCTCGCACTGGCCACGTCATAGCAGACAGCATCAAGACAGTGTTGCATTAATGTGCATGCGCCAATCTGAATCTGCTATTTATAAAAGTGAGAAAGATTGGCTCTGCAATGTATGCAAAGGAGGTGATTATTATACTAACAATATTTGCCAGGCAACTTTAAATGCCAATGTAAATTTCGACATTCCGTGAAAGTAGTTTATTTAACTTTCACAGAGAAATGTCTGGATTCCAAATCAAAAATGTGATTTGTAGTAGAAAGCAACATTATATACATATATATTTGAGGTTCAATAATGCATTCCGGTAACATAGCATTTTTTTAAAATATAAAATGCTTCCAAAGCACTCTTGGAGTTTGTACCCACATTCATACGAATTGTAAATATTGCCACTTTAAGAAATGCCCATTAGTAATGAGCAGGCTGACTGGACATGTGGCATAGATATAGCGTGGAATGTTGCCAAAAAGGTCACAGAGACAAGGGGAAGAGCCTTCCTCTTCATCACAACATACTGAACAATACAGTATTTCCAAACCTGCAGCAGCTGACATCAGGTGACACTATACATTAGAGGGGGGCATGGTCTCTGTAGTCAGCTGCTCGTCCCCTGGAATTCCCACAAAGGGCACTGTGCTATTTATGACTGCAGCTTTTTTCTTAAGTGCAGAAATAAAATGCGAGGAATGAGACAGCGGATGACTACCAGTAATAGACGACGGTATGAAGGCAGTGTTGAATTAATATGAATGCACCAATCTTCTATTCATAAAACTCAATGCTGCCTCTCCAGCCAGACCATCCGTGTATATAATTCAAGTGCTGAATGCCGCCATGCTACTATTTTGAAACAATTGTCGTGTTGGCATTGTTGGGCGCTCTGGACGGAGCAGCAGCCGGGGGAGGCTTGTTTTGTTTGGAAAAATGGCCATTGCACTTCCGGAATCTGTGTATTACTTTAAGATGTCTGCTTTGGTTAGTAACTAGATATGAGGCTTGCGACTAGAAGCTGAGAAAAGAGGAGGTGCACAGGCCTGCCAAGTATCACGCATCAGGCGTGACGCTAACGCATTTCAGTGTGGTGCTCCGGCATCACCACACTGAAATGCATTGTCACGCATTTTTGCCACTTACTGACCGCACTCTGCTGACAGCGCTGCAACTGGCTGCCTACACCAGGTGCTAGTGTGCGTGCCGGTGCCGCTGACACCTGCGTGCGCCCCCGGCCGCAGCAGACTTCACTTGCCAGGCAGAGCAGAAACAGTTAATTTTAAGATCTGCTCAGTGCTGCTGAAATGTTACCACTCTGAACAAAGCTGTCAGGGACCCGCGCTGCTCACCGCTTGGGGCTGGCCCAGCTGCGCTAGCAAGCTCTGGATACATTCACCCATAGCATTTTGAATCACGCGCGCAGGTCACAGGAGAGTGCAGTGATTTGCCCGATGGCTGCGCAACCGAGACTGGGCACTTAAAGGCGGGACGGGTTGGCAGTAACTATGTGCCGTTTGAGACAGCCACAAGTGACGGAGCCCAGAGCTAAGTACACACGACCAGCCACCCAGAATCGTAATTGGCTGGGCATTTCCATTCGTTGCCACTGGCCGGCCGGCGGGTCTAGTGGGCCTCTCCAAATTGCTCTTCTCATCTCGTTCGGTGCTAAGAAGTAAGTGCCTCCCGTGTGAGAATCAATGACTTTATTTAATAACAGTTGCTGCTTGTGCTATACATGAATTAGCTCCCATTACTAAAGTTGAGCAGAGACGCCCCAGCAGCTGTGTGAGCGAGTGGCTGCTGGTGGCACCGTGCGCGCGACTTGTGTTATCATCTGGTGCAGTTGCGGCCGGGCCTGTGTGACATGTTGGCTGCCTGTCAGTGCAGCCGTGAGCTGTAAACATTAAACAACTTTGTTGTTTTTGAAATACAGCCAGCCTGAGGTTCCCTGGCTGTGACCTATAATGTGACTGACGAGTGGATCCGCCTTTCTTAGCCTCGTCAACACTGACTCTCGATACTTAATGTCCGGTGTCGTCTGTGGCACCGGGCGGCTCGAGTGAGTCCGCTGACTTAGTCTGACTCTCTAGGCAGCAGCTGATGATGAGATCCGACCGTGTATGGGGTCTTTCACATCCTCTTGGAAACTAGAGTGGCAGCCTGGCCCCCCTGCACGGGTTCCTCCGTGGGACACAGAGCATCTTGGAGTCCAATGGGCTGTAATGTATCATGCGAATATTATTGTTTGCCAACGCCAGGGTAGGAGCCAGGGGCCCCAGTCGGCGTAGGCTGGCTAAAAGGAAGGATGGTCTCATTGTTTTTCTGCCGGCCCGCAGGCAACACACGTGTCAAACTAGCGCAGGTCCAATGTTATATTTCCTGCCTCAGCTTGTCCGGTACAGTGAGCACCAGCACTGATGCCAAAGTTAAAGGACAACAGTCGAGTGTAATGTATGCCACAACTCTCTGCAGCACTGAGCCCCTGACAGATGGTCAGTATGATCATCTTAGAAAGGGGCAGGAGATTAGGGAACTTCTTTTTCAGGTATTTTGTATCATTTTCAGTTCAGTTTCAGTTTCAAAAACTTTATTCGATTCAGGACAAAAGAATCATAAAAGTCAAACAATTTCATTTACAAACATTATTTCAAATTCATTTTTAAAAGACAGTCTTACAATTATAACACTAAACTGTTAAAATTCATTAGCTAAAATAATCACAAATGAAGACCCCATAGCTTTTACTTCCAATCAAATTAGATGATTTCATAGATTCTTCGTGCCAGGGCATACATTGAAGGGCCGGTTGGAATAAATAAGAAAATCAGAATATCACGATGCAATAATATACAATATACATAATCAAGGGTCAGCTTCATGGTGCCAGATTTAGCCGTATCGTTTTCTAATCAAAAGTGACACCCGTATAAAATTTAACATTGCACAGCAGACACCAGGTGAAGACAGAGATAGTAAATAATCATAACCCTCTTTATAATGGCATGGTTGCTTTTCCTTAAGGATCGGCTTAATAAACCTGATTCTCAGGTCCTTATATAGGGAACAGAAAAGAACAATATGCAACGTGCTTTGGCTATCTTTGTCATTACAAGGACAGGGGGGCAGTCTCTCACACCAACCCCCCTGTTTAGGAAACGCAAAGAGAAAGTGCAGGATGTGTAACCTAAACCTTGTCAAGTAGAATCGCCATTGCACATGGTTTGTGAAGGATAAATAAAACTGGTGCTGCGAAGAAGCCTTAGGAGCATAAGGGCTAACCAGGGAATTCACAAACGGTGATTTCCAATAAGTTGTTTTGATTACAGCTTTGATGTCTCCCTGTGTATTTTCGGGGTTGTCAAAAATGTCACCCAGGCCTATTTTATGAAGCATTTCATTTACATAAGATAGCCAGGGGATCTGTTTCATGTTTGCCAATTTTAAACAATCCCGGAGGATATCTCTGGTGAGCTGCAAGTCCTCTGATTGCCATATTTTGCCCCATAACAGTAAAGGGGAAAGGCGAATGGTGTCACTCACATAACTTAGACCTATTTCGTTGTGGACAAATCTGTTTGAGGAGCCTGATGGAATACCCAATACACGCTTTAAAAATTTGTTCTCCATGATCTGTAATGTGTCAGGGCTTTCAGTCCCCCAGACTCCTGCCCCATAAGTAGCAACCGACAAACATTTAGCTTTATACAAAGTTTTTAAATGTATAACAGGTTTTTGTCCTAGTTTGCCACAAAAACGAAACAGACCCTCTATAGAGCGACTAGCACTTTGAACTCGAGTCTGCATTAACGGGGCCCAGCTTAGTTTGTTGTTGAAGAGGTTACCCAAATAATTGAAGTTTTCAACCTTTTCAATGATGGAATTATTAACTACAAACTTTCTGGTTTTGGTACTCTTTGGGCCACAGACCATAGCAAAGGATTTGGCAAAGTTTACCTTAAGGTCTAAGTCCAACATGAATTTGTGGAAGGCATCAAGACAGTGCTGCATACTGTTTCCTGTGAGTGTCATAAGTACCGTGTCGTCGGCGTAAGAAAGCATTGGAATGTTCCTGCCGTTGACCTTTGGAAAATCATGACAGTGGTCCAACAGGTATTTTTCCAGACCATTGGTGTACACAAGAAACAAAAAAGGAGCTAATATGCATCCTTGTCGAACGCCCTCAGTTGAGAGGATAGACTTAGTTTTCTCTCCCCCTGGCCCAAACCTTATGGCTACAGTAGTTGATTCATGGAGTCTACGGAGCAAGGTGACCAAGGGTTCCTCGAAACCCATGACCTCCATCATTTGCCACAGCTTGCTCCGACACACAGTGTCAAATGCACTTGAAAGGTCCATGAAGGCAAGGTGGATGGAGGATTTCCTTGCCTTCATGTATTTCCCTATGATCAGGGCCAGGTTCAGGCACTGTTCGACAGTACCTTTACCTTTCCTGAACCCATATTGGGAATTCACAATAAGGCCCACCGAATCTGCCCATGTTTCTAGTCTAGCTAAAATGACCCTACCCAGTATCTTACACGATGCATCAATTAATGAAATTGGGCGATAGCATCGGGGATCTGATCTATCGCCCTTCTTAAAGATTGGCACCACTACTGCCTCCTTCCATGATTCCGGAATACGGCTAATGACAACTGCTCTAAAAACATTTAATAACAGGGGGGCCCAAACCTTAACATTATGTTTAAAAAAGTCCAAAGGCACTAGATCAGGGCCGGGTGCTTTTAATGGTATGCCTTTCGACAGAGCATCTTCCACTTCTTGTAAGGTGAGCGATGAGCTCAAGGACAGAGAAGATTGAGAGACCACCAATTCCCTAACGTCTCCTAGTGATGGTTCAATGGATAAAGTGCCATGTGGGTTAAAAATGTTCCCAAAATGTGATTCCCATGTTTCGCATGCAATCTGCATCACAATGTTATCCTTACCATTACTTGTAAAAAGGGGGCGATTGATAACTTCCCAGAAAAGCCTGCTGTCCTTCAATTCCGAGGCCTTTTCTAGATCTTCCCAGGCTTGGTTTTTTAAGTCCAACTTCCTTATTCTTATGGCTTCTTTATAGGCCAGTCTAGATGCTCTAACCAGTTCTATGTCCCTGGGTTTTTGTTTTAATGCCGCTTTCAAGGATCTATGTGCTGCCGAACATGCGGCATCAAACCATCTAGGACCTAGCATTTTGCTTTTACCAATTGGTTTTGTGAGGCGTTCGGCTACATACCCACATAGAGATTCAAAATTCCCTATAACCTTTTCAGGGGTAGTTGTAGGTGTTAAACATGCCTCGTACTCAGAGCTATATCTATTTAGGATCTCAGCCTCAAGACCTGCCGCGTCTATTTTGCCCCATTTAAGTGTGATACCTTTGTTCCTACTATACTTTACAGGTTGCTCCCAGACAGAATGTTTGGGTTTAACGGGACAAAGCAAGGATAAATTTAGAGGGTTGTGGTCACTAGCAGCATTAGCGATTACTTCCAACTTATCAACATGATGGAAGTGCCCACTAGAGACAATTACAAAGTCAATAAAACTCATCATACCTCTACTTCCCTGAAACGTCGGTATTGGAGCAGAATTTAGACCAACCCAGGGCTCCACTATGCATAGATCATTTAGAATAATGATGTTGTTTAAAGCGTCCCCCTGGGGTGTATGTTTGAAGTGTAACAAGGGTTGATCATGGGAGTCTCTCAAACCACACGCCTTCGAGTCCCCGTAGGTGCATAATGAACAGTTGAAATCTCCCACCCAGATGACAAATAGTAGGGGTTGCTCGAGGCGTGCCCTGGCTATGGCCTCCTCCAATTTCAACATTACGCTTGTCTCTTTGTTGTCAAAGATGTTGTAATACCAATTAATCAGCAACAATGGTTCAGGAAACAAATTAACCAACATTAACACTTGAAACCATGGGGAGTCAACTATCTTAGAAGTTACAAGTTTACATAGTTCTAAAGAGGTTGCCATCATTAGGCCGCCTTTTGCCCTACCCGCTTGTGAAGGTATCGCTAGGGTATTAAAAGCTTGAAAGCCCTCGATGTTCTGGGTGGATCGGCTCCATGTTTCCTGAAGGCACAGGATGTCATAGTCACCCACAAAGTCTAACCATGCCTCGTCCTCCAATCTTGAGGCGAGCCCAGCAATGTTCCAGGAAATAAGGCGCATCCTTACATCGCTTTGGTTTTTTCTGCCTAGTTCAGGTGGTGCTTCCGGATTATGCCTTAAGATGATTGGACTTGATTCGCTTTCTTTGGTAAGGCCAGCCTCAGGGACTTGGGGGTTAGATGTACGATCGTCACCAACGGAAACATTTTCCCGTGAGTTATCATCACAGCTTTCTCCCTTCTCCCTCTGGCTCGGCTCTCCTGTTGTCAAAGTATTAGTATTGCCAGGAGAACTTAGTGATAGTCAGTCTATCTCTTCCATGCCCGCAAGTGCATCAAAGCGGTTTCTTAGGGGGATATTACTTGGAAACCATCCTAGGTAGTCTTCCCCCTGGAATCTTGGTCTTAGTTCATTATACCGGGTTTGCAAGGAGTTGTTATTGTTGTAAATTGATCCCCTAAAGAAACCGTCGCTCTGTTGCAGAGGACCCCAGTTGTTTTGGTTTGGCCATACGGCTCTATTTCTCCGGGCCCACTCAGGATGTGTTTCACTGTTCGATGTCTGCCCAGTGTTTTTATAAAGCAGAGTCGCGGGAACAAGATTCAAATTTGGATAAAAATATTCTAGACCTATACATTGAATATCCCCAGCTCTAGCAAATCTTGGTTTACAACAGATGATATTTTTTACCCAAGTATCGCTGAAGTTGATCAGAATACAGTCCCCCTCTAGGTCCTTCTCACTTGGGCCCACCCAGGGAACTCTGCGTACACTAAGTATTTTTGTTTTAGAATCAGGAGGGAGTGGTCTGTTATTATTGAGCCAGTATATTACTTTGTTTTTTAATTCCTGGTTTGATTCCATTTTATTAAACAAAACTGGGGGTACTCCTGTGAGTATTGCCATAAAAGGGGCTGAATCTGGGGGCAAGTTTACAGGTGGTGATTTCCTTTTATGTGCTCTCTCATTGTCGTTATTTGCTGCAGGCCCCTGCGAAGATGTTTGTTTTGGCCCTTGGGTAGTTCCCTGTTTAGAAGTAAAAACTTCTGGTGTTAGTACTGTGCTACCCATATTTTGATTAAGGGACCCCGCAGTGCCCGCCACTACAGGTTTAGTACGGGCTAATGGAACAGGTTTTGTTCGTCCTAAGGGGACCGATGCTGCCTTGTGGTCAACAATTATAGGTGTTTCGGATGTTTTGCTGGCATTTTTATTCTCTCCCCCTTTCTTTGAATTACTATTATTGGCGATACTGTTTTTATTATTGTTATTAGTACCCCCTACCTCGAGTGATTTATTTTTAGTTACTAGAGTTTCAAGGGAGTTGGCTTTAAGAGAGATAAGGTGTTCCAATTGGTCTAATTTTAGATTAACAATTTGAATTTTCTCTAAAACAGGCAGCAAAAGCATCTGGACCGATTTCTCAATTACCCCCAAGAGACGGTCATTATTATTGGTGTTAAAAGAGAAAATTTTCTGTCCCGCGTCAACTGGGTGGGTGCCCTTTTGTTTAGTTGGATTTGTCGGAACTTTAGATGGCGCTGGCTTCGCTGACTTGGATCTGGTTCCTTTTCTATGGTTTCCCCCTCTTTTACGTTTGTTCAGATTGTTTGGTTCCCGCTCACAGACTACTACATGATCTTGTATGTGGATGGGCCCATTACTGCTCAAATTGCCGTCTAAGGCATTATCCCCCGTGATACCTGATGAAATAGGTATAAGAGTGAGTGTGGGTGCTTCAGCTTGGGAGTCCCCTGGGTCTGCTATCATGATTATCTGGGAGTCAGAGAGTGCCACTAGATTTGGACTAGCCTCTAGGTTGCTATCTGCACTATCTGCACTTTTCTCGAGAGTGGGTGCCTTATTGGGGGTAATTTTAGAGGCAATATCTCCCAGGGATGAGTGTTTGCCTGTTATTAGATCTAAGGACAAACGCTTTTCGGTAAGGGCTATTTCTTTTTCCAAGATCACAGTTGCCCGAGTTATAAAATCGTCTAAAGTTCCAGTTGCTTTCCCATTGTTCGTTTTTACGGTAACCTGTCTACCCTTCCCTGAGCGCAAGGACATCATGTGGGTTCTAGGAAACAACTAAATATATAGTGCTATAACTTACAATCAAACAGTTTAAAATAAGGGATCTGGGATGGAGAGGGAGAGCAGCCCAGGTGGAGCGGGCACGGGTTCCTGGGACTCCTGGAAAATGGAGTCCCAGCCCTCTTGCTCGCAGCCCTCAGCCCCTGTTTTACCCCAACAGCAGCTTTAGCCCGGGAAGGAGAGCGCCCCTCTGCGAAGCGGGACCCGCACTGCGGGTTCCGCGAAGCGTGGAGAAAGTTGCAAAAGTGTCCTCAAGAAATCCAAGATGGCAATGGCAGGTTTGCTAGGAGGTCCCACGGAGTACGAGGCAAGCCGGTATTTGTTCACCCGGTCTTTGGGGGCGGGGGTGGGGAGGGAGGGAGAGCAGCCCGGGTGGAGCGGGCGCGGGTTCCTGGGACTCCTGAAAATGGAGTCCCAGCCCTCTTGCTCGCAGCCCTCAGCCCTCAACCCCTGTTTTATCCCAGCAGCGGCTTCAACCCGGGAAGGGAAGCGCCCCTCTGTGAAGCGAGACCCACACAGCGTGAAGGAAGTTGGAGTTAATGTCAACAAGCAAAGAAAGGGGGGAACAGAGAAGTGTAAAACGCTCCCACAGTGAGAGGCAACGGAAGTGATCACAGTACCTTAATCAACAGTCCGAGTGGAGGGGCAGAATCCAGGAACATACAAGTTAGAGGGGTGGCCCTGCCCTGGCTCCGACTGGCGATGACGGGCAAGGACGGGCCCGCCCTTGGCCCGGGCTTCGCCCGGGCGCGGCCCGCGCGCGTCCCGCGCCGCGAGGCTTTGCTGGCGCTTTTATGCGCGTCGCTGGATGTTGCCGCCTCCCTCCTGGGAGCTATGCCTCCTGGTAGGCGAAGTCCTGGTAAAAGTGCTGGTGCCTGAAGGTGCTTTGCGCGCGTCCCGCGCCGCGAGGCTTTGCTGGCGCTTTTATGCGCGTCGCTGGTTGTTGCCGCCTCCCTCCTGGGAGCTATGCCTCCTGGTAGGCGAAGTCCTGGTAAAAGTGCTGGTGCCTGAAGGTGCTTTGCGCGCGTCCCGCGCCGCGAGGCTTTGCTGGCGCTTTTATGCGCGTCGCTGGTTGTTGCCGCCTCCCTCCTGGGAGCTATGCCTCCTGACTCAACAATATGCTTCCTCTGATGCGTCCAGCTGGGGTTGCAACCCCAGACCGCATTGTTGGGGTTAGATCATTTTCAATATCTTTTTAGAGCGTCTCATTGTTCGTAAGTGTGTAATTTCTGATATTTATTTCTGTCAATGCACTCATTGCTTGGTCTGACTTGCGAAAAAGTGGCAATCTAAGTGTTACACATGCTGTCATTGAATGCCACTTCTAAGTACACTGAAATCATGAAAATGTGATACATAAGTCGTCTGAAAACTTGACAGCTATGTGTAAGTGCCTGCGTGATGGTATATTCGCCTAGTTGTTCTTGCTATGTACTTGCTATGCTATAAAAAGTGCTTTTTTAGGCTAGCGCACAGTCATGAATCATCAGATTAATGAGATCATCTTCAGACCAGCTGCAGTGCTTGCCTGCCCTCTTTAGGTGAGAACGGCAGTCATGGTTAGTGCCCTTCCATTTCTTGTCCATTTCAGTAGTTTTAAGATCTTCTTAGAGTTTTGTGTTGCTGAAATGGGTGTAATTTCTGCTATTTATATGTTACCCTTGTCTTCATTGCTTGATATTGCTTGCGAGAAAGTGTCACTCATAGTCGTTGAAATGTCACTCATATTTACACTGAAATTATGAAAATGTCACACATAGCAATTTGGAACCTTGGCAGCTATGTGCACCTCAGAACAGAACAACAGGATGGTTGCCAATTACAGAAAGAGTCTGCACATTCACAGTAAATGCTTGATGTTTCAATTAATGCATGCAGAATAGCTCTTTCAGGGTAGTCCGTTTCATCAAGCGGAACCTTCAAAATGTTTCAAGCCGGAAGTTTAAAAAAGGCACAGGGAAAGAAGCTCAAAACAAGTTCACATCCTGGCAAAAAAAGAGCCAAACAGGGTCTATTCCACACAACAACAACAACAGGAGTTACACAAAAATATATAGCTACATCTTTCGACAACACGAGTTACACAAAAATACACAGACACATCTATTATTTAGCACGGCTTATAAAAAGTAAATATTCATCTTTGGATAAACAGCATTTGTGATGAAATAAAAACAAGATTTACAGCCCTGTTTATAGAAATGGAGCATGGAGCATGGAGCTCGGAGCGAGTGAAAAAACGAGTGCTGGAGTAAAGTACTGTGAATCAAAGAAAAAAGTAGTTATGAAAACATTTGCTACGGTGGGAGCTGGGGATAAATAGTAGTAACTGGTTCATGCTCTCTTGGACGGCTAAACACAGGAAGAGGCGTGACATATGCATGCCTTTAACAAATGGGGAGAAAGAATATAAGAGGAGCGATGGAGGCTGCAATGGGAAGCCTATGGGTGGGTTGAAGCCCACAATGTATATACAACATGTCTCTCCGAGACAGCGCATGCGCTGTCCAGACCCGAGGCCTAAAAAATAAAAAAATGATAAAAAAATGGAACAAAAAGAAAGTAAGCGTGCAAAAACCCAGAAAAAGGGGTAAATAATGAAAGGTTGAAAGAAAAAATGACATTGATAAGTAAAGAGGAAAAAGAAAAGAATGAAAGAGTTACATCAAAGAATAGAAGAAAAGCATGGCAACAATGAAGATGAAGGAGTGTCCAGAAACAGGACTTGAGGTATTGCTTTTTGCTTGGAAATTGGACAGCATACTAGAGTAATACTGCAAACTTGCTTACACTAAATTTCTTACAGGGAGGGTAAGGTTCGTGGTACTTGCAGAGTGTCAGCACTGTTTGTTCTGTACAGAGAACACACTACGCAACAGAATCATGACAATGAAATACAATTCTCAGCGGCCATGAAATTTTGCGTAATCTGCACACACAGTGGTCATCTTGAATATGTGGGAATAATGTCTCTCGTAACCCATGCCACCTTTATTAGGCAATTGTGATACAATATTGTTACTGTCAAGATCTCGTTAAACATGTCTCAGATTTTATTTGCCAAGAATCCTGAAGATTTTTGTGGAAGGATTTTGGGAACACTGAGAAGTATTTCAGAAAGGTGTGTTGTTAGTTTAAATGAACTTTGAACTATTTTTTGAACATTTATATCAGCTTTTTTAAGAATTTAGATGGTTACATTAAATTAAGAGGTCTTTTATGAAGGCACTGGAAGGATGCTTGGCATGGAAAATATTGCTCAGGCTCTGTATGAATGCCAAAGTGTAAGTTATTTGAGTTCTAGTATGTTTACACAAAGTGGCAAATTGCTGTATAGCACAACGTTATCTTGCAGTGCTTAAAGAGCCAAGAAGACACTAGCTAATCTGTAGAGAGTGCATAGTTATGATGCTTAGGACAGTTATTGGAGTCATAGGAAGCAGTGATAGAGAACTTATATTTAGGATACTCATTCATGTATGTTTAGCTTTCAGGAATTAGAAGCTCCACATTAAAACACTGAAAGCTGGTTACACAGAGATGTTAGTAAGTATATATATTTAGCATAACAATTAAGTACAGAATCTTTTACGGTAAGTTATGAAAAAAAAAAATATATATATATATATATATATATAGAGAGAGAGAGAGAGAGAGACATGTTGTATATACATTGTGGGCTTCAACCCACCCATAGGCTTCCCATTGCAGCCTCCATCGCTCCTCTTATATTCTTTCTCCCCATTTGTTAAAGGCATGCATATATATATATATGAAGACCAAACGCTGTCTCCCACTTCCTGATGGCGAGGAAGAAAGCACACGGACGCCAAATCGTGCTTCGAAGGATTTTAATAGACGTCAGCACCCACACAGCACGCCATAATATATATATATATTTTCACTGAAAAAACCATAGGTTTCACACATGTTATAGTTAGCTGGACATTTCACTCGTAAAAAACCATTGAAATTCCCCCGTTATAGTTAGTTCAGCTAACTATAACTCGCGCGACCGCAATCCACTGCTGATGACGTCACATATTACATCACTGTATTCACTCAGATACTATTAATAAGTCAGTTATACAATTAATTTTACAAAAAAAAACATCCATTTAGACACTTATTTACCCATTTCTTCTTCCATTAACCTTTAGATATACATATATAAAAAATATTTATTTTTCAGAAAGACACATATTCACTGGATGATGTTATCAGTGATGTCATCAGTGATGTCACTGACCATGTCATGAGTGATGTAATATGTGACGTCATCAGCAGTGGATTGCGGTCGCGCGAGTTATAGTTAGCTGAACTAACTATAACGGGGGAATTTCAATGGTTTTTTACGTGTGAAACCTATGGTTTTGTCAGTGAATTTGCAAGGTTTTTTAAATGCTAATTCCTAACTATAACGTGTGTGAAACATATGGTTTTTTTAGTGAATTTGTAAGGTTTTTTAAATGCTAATTTATGTATGTATTATTATATTTTTTATATATTTATTTTACAATAAAATACCTATGTATATAGTTATAGATTGACTGTATCCTTTAATATGGAATGGCTCAGCTCTTTTATTTTGAATTTGGATAAATTTGAACAGCATAGTTAATATCTTCTATAAACTTATAAACAGTTTAAAATGTTTTTTTTGTTTTTTAAGATTTGTTCACGGTGCGTGCACCCCGCGATTTTTTGGAAAAAAATAAAATGTTTTTTTCAGCCTTTGGGGTCCTTCAGGGACACCCTGACAAAGGCTAGGGGGTCAGGAACTCTCTACCCTGCCCCCTTTTCACGTTCTCCACCTTTCTTTTTCACTGTCACACACAAAATGGCGTCCGACACTTCCTGATTTCGACCTATTTGAATGTTGACTGACATCTAACAACCAATCAGAATTACGCTCGCGGACATTTGGTGCGACCGCCAGTAGATAATATATATCTATATCTATATATATTCACTGAAAAAACCATAGGTTTCAGGCACGTTATAGTTAGAAATTAGCATTTAGAAAACCATAGAAATTAACTGAAAAAACCATAGGTTTCAGGAACGTTATAGTTAGTTGGACATTTCACTCGTACAAAACCATAGAAATTTCAGTGTGATAGTTAGTTCAGCTAACTATAACTCAATGCACTGCTGATGACATCACATATTACATCATTCATGACATGGTCAGTGACATCATTGATGACATCACTGATGACATCTCAAATGACATCATCCACGTGAAAATCTGATGCACCTCCTCACACCTGAATATAACCTTTGATACACCCACTCTAGAATACAGACTACCATTTTCAAAAAAATAGACACATCAATACCAGTTACTAAATACGCACTGACTGATTCCTAGGTCTACACACACATCCACTCATTCACCCATACAGTCACTCATACATGCAGTCACTTATCAATAAAACACTATCATATGCACTCATACACCTATAAAGACACTCACACACTGCTACATATCCCTAGTTACTCACATACTTAGTCAGTCATGCAAAGAATCAATCATACTTCCATTTAATCACCAATGCAGTTATACAGACACAACCTCACTTATTCATACAGATGCTAACACATAATTACGCTCTTATAGAATCACTGATACAAATACACACTCATCCATGCAGCCAATCTCACAATTACTGACTCTCATATATAGTTATTTATATACACCATCACTCACATATACTGCCTTTTACATATGTAGGTACTTGCACATGTACCACTGAGGGATGTATGACGTTACAACGCACACTTTTACAACGCATGCACTTACAACGCATTTTTTACAACGCATAATCCATTACAACGCATGACATTACAACGCATGACACTACAACGCATTTTTAAAAAATACCTTTACAACGCATTGCCATTACAACGCATACTACCTTTACAACGCATACCATTACAACGCATTATATTAAATTACATTTAAGGTAAGTATTAGATAGTATAGGGGTAAAAATTACTATTCTAACTCCAGGGGGTGCAACAGTAGGGTAAGTGTTGGATAGTATAGGGGTAAAAATTACTATTCTAACTCCAGGGGGTGCAACAGTAGGGTAAGTGTTGGATAGTATAGGGGTAAAAATTACTATTCTAACTCCAGGGGGTGCAACAGTAGGGTAAGTGTTGGATAGTATAGGGGTAAAAATTACTATTCTAACTCCAGGGGGTGCAACAGTAGGGTAAGTGTTGGATAGTGTAGGGGTAAAAATTACTATTCTAACTCCAGGGGGTGCAACAGTAGGGTAAGTGTTGGATAGTATAGGGGTAAAAATTACTATTCTAACTCCAGGGGGTGCATCAGTAGGGTAAGTGTTGGATAGTATAGGGGTAAAAATTACTATTCTAACTCCAGGGGGTGCATCAGTAGGGTAAGTGTTGGATAGTATAGGGGTAAAAATTACTATTCTAACTCCAGGGGGTGCATCAGTAGGGTAAGTGTTGGATAGTATAGGGGTAAAAATTACTATTCTAACTCCAGGGGGTGCATCAGTAGGGTAAGTGTTGGATAGTATAGGGGTAAAAATTACTATTCTAACTCCAGGGGGTGCATCAGTAGGGTAAGTGTTGGATAGTATAGGGGTAAAAATTACTATTCTAACTCCAGGGGGTGCATCAGTAGGGTAAGTGTTGGATAGTATAGGGGTAAAAATTACTATTCTAACTCCAGGGGGTGCATCAGTAGGGTAAGTGTTGGATAGTATAGGGGTAAAAATTACTATTCTAACTCCAGGGGGTGCATCAGTAGGGTAAGTGTTGGATAGTATAGGGGTAAAAATTACTATTCTAACTCCAGGGGGTGCATCAGTAGGGTAAGTGTTGGAAAGTATAGGGGTAAAAATTACTATTCTAACTCCAGGAGGTGCAACAGTAGGGTAAGTGTTGGATAGTGTAGTGTAATATTATGCGTTGTAATGGTATGCGTTGTAATGGTAGTATGCGTTGTAATGGAATGCGTTGTAAAGGTAGTTTTTAAAAATGCGTTGTAGTGTCATGCGTTGTAATGTCATGCGTTGTAATGGATTATGCGTTGTAAAAAATGCGTTGTAAAGGTAGTGCGTTGTAAAAGTTGCGTTGTAAAGGTTGTTCCCCACCACTGAGACATCCATTCTCTCACCAACAAACCCATACACAATCCATGTATTAAGTGAGACATTTTTAATTACTCACTTAAACAGACAGTCAGACAGCTACTAAATCCTCCATCCAGACAGTTATATATCCACTCAATCTTCAATACAGATTGGTATATATATAATACATATTTACATTTCAAACTAAACCACATTCACTGGATGATGTCATCAGTGATGTAATCAGTGATGACATTTGAGATGTCATCAGTGATGTCATCAGTGATGTCACTGACAATGTCATGAATGATGCAATATGTGACATCATCAGCAGTGCATTGCGGGCGCGCGAGTTATAGTTAGCAGAACTAACTATAACGGAGGAATTTATATGGTTTTGTACGAGTGAAATGGCCAGCTAACTATAACACCCATGAAACCTATGTTTTTTTCTGTGAATTTCTAAGGTTTTTTAAATGCTAATTTCTAACTAGAGTGTCTCTGAAACCTATGTTTTTTTTCAGTGAATTTCAAAGGTTTTTTAAATGCTAATTTTTAAGTGTGATAGTAGTTATACCTATTTTTTTGTACTGATTTTCTACAGTTTTTTAACTGTTTATTTATAAATATTTTATTAATTAAATAACATTATATATTTTTCTGAAAATTGCAAAAAACAAAAAAAAATTCAAACTGAAATATTGATACATTTTCTTGTTTTCATTTTTTATTTTAATATATTTATATTATTTTCTTTTAAAAGAGTCGCGCACTCAAATCGTACACATCACGGTGGGTGCGCGCATTCTAGCCGCCATTTTAGAAAAGACGTGAAGGATCCGCGTATGGTGTGCGATGGCTGCGTGTTTTTCAGTTACATCATACACATTTAATATTACGTGATGTACTCGATTGGTATATGACCAGTCCGCGACTCCTGCTCCCACGCATTTGCGACACATGTGCATTACGGTACGAGATGCTTGCGCGGTTGCGGGTCCCGCGTGACGTCATATACGTGCTGGGGCTAAAAACAATTATGTTCCAAAATGATATGTATGTGTCTTTAAAATACATATTAGGGCAAGAGATTATCTAAGATATTCATAAAAATAATATATTTGTACTTATAATAAACTTGTATTATTTTTAAAAATATTTTCACGAAGTCGGGTGCATGCATAGTGAGTGCAGAGAACCAGGTCAGCAGAGCTGCTGCAGAGCCAGAGAAACCAGGTCAGCAGAGCCGTTGTAGAGCCAGAGAACCAGGTCAGCAGAGCTGCTCTAGAGCCTAGGAAGCAGGTCAGCAGAGCTGCTCTAGAACCCGAGACCCAGGTCAGCAGAGCTGCTCTAGAGCCAGAGACCCAGGTCAGCAGAGCTGCTCTAGAGGCCGAGAATCAGGTCAGCAGAGCTGGTGTAGAGCCAGAGAAACCAGGTCAGCAGAGCTGCTTTAGAGGGAGAGAACCAGGTCAGCAGAACTGCTTTAGAGCCAGAGAACCCAGGTCAGTAGAGCTGCTCTAGAGCCAGAGAACCAGGTCAGCAGAGCTGCTTGAGAGCCATAGAACCAGGTCAGCAGAGCTGCTCTAGAGGCAGAGAACCAGGTCAGCAGAATTGCTTTAGAGCCAGAGAACCAGGTCAGCAGAGCTCTTTAGAGGGAGAGAACCAGGTCAGCAGAGCTGCTTTAGAGCCAGAGAACCAGGTCAGCAGAGCTGCTCTAAAGCCAGAGAACCAGGTCAGCAGAGCTGCTTTTGAGCCATAGAACCAGGTCAGCAGAGCTGCTTTAGAACCAGAGAACCAGGTCAGCAGAGCTGATCTAGTGCCTAAGAACCAGGTCATCAGAGCTGCTCTAGAGCAAGAGAACCAGATCAGCAGAGCTGCTGTAGAGCCAGAGAAACCAGGTCAGTAGAGCTGCTTTAGAGGTAGAGAACCAGGTCAGCAGAGCTGCTCTAGAGCCAGAGAACCATGTCAGCAGAACTGCTTTAGAGCCATAGAACGGGGTCAGCAGAGCTGCTTTAGAGCCATAGAACCAGGTCAGCAGAGCTGTTGTAGAGCCAGAGAACCAGATCAGCAGAGCTGGTCTGTAGCCTAAGAACTAGGTCAGCAGAGCTGCTGTAGAGCCAGAGAAACCAGGTCAGCAGAGCTGCTTTAGAGGGAGATAACCAGGTCAGCTGAGTTGCTTTAGAGCCAGAGAACCAGGTCAGCAGAGCTGCTCTAGCTGACACTGACTGACTGACTGACACTGACTGATTGACACTGACTGACACTGATTGACTGACACTGATTGACTGAAACTGACTGACTGACAATGACTGACACTGATTGACTGACACTGATTGACTGCCACTGACTGCCACTGACTGACTGCCACTGACTGTCACTGATTGACTGACACTGATTGACTGACACTGACTGACTGACACTGACTGACACTGATTGACACTGACTGACACTGATTGACTGACACTGACTGACACTGACTGACTGCCACTGACTGCCACTGACTGACACTGACTGACTACTCTCTACTACTCACTCTCTACTACTCTCTACCACTCACTCTCTACTACTCTACTACTCTCTACTACTCACTCTCTGCTACTCTCTACTACTCACTCTCTACTACTCACTCTCTACTACTTTCTAGTATTCACTCTCTACTACTATCTCTCTACTACTCACTCTCTACTACTCTCTACTATTCACTCTCTACTACTCACTCTCTACTGCTCTCCACTACTCACTCTACTACTCTCTACTACTCTCTACCACTCACTCTCTAGAACTCTACTACTCACTCTCTACTACTCACTCTCTACTACTCTCTACTATTCACTCTCTACTACTCTCTACTACTCACTCTCTACTACACACTTTCTACTACTTACTCTCTATTACTCACTCTCTACTATTCTCTAGTACTCACTCTACTACTCACTGTCTACTACTCTCTACTACTCACTCCACTACTCACTCTCTACTACTCACTCTCTACTACTCCACTATTATCTACTTCTCACTCTCTACTACTCACTCTCTACTACTCTCTCTCTACTACTCACTCTCTACTACTCTCTACTACTCACTTTCTACTACTCTCTCTCTACTATTCACTCTCTACTACTCTCTACTACTCGCTCTCTACTACTCTCTACTACTCTCTCTCTACTACTCTCTACTACTCACTCTCTACTACTCACTCTACTACTCACTCTCTACTACTCACTCTCTACTACTCTCTACTACTCACTCTCTACTACTCTCTACTCCTCACTCTGCTACTCACTCTCTACTACTCTATAATACTCTCTCTCTGCTACTCACTCTCTACTACTCTCTACTACTCACTCTCTACTACTCTCTACTACTCTGTACTACTCTCTAATACTCACTCTCTAATACTCACTCTATAATACTCACTCTCTTCTACTCTCTACTACTCACTCTCTACTACTCACTCTCTACTACTCACTCTACTACTCTCTGCTACTCACTCTCTACTACTCTCTAATACTCTCTCTCTGCTACTCACTCTCTACTACTCACTCTCTACTACACTCTACTACTCACTATCTACTACTCTCTACTACTCTCTACTACTCACTCTCTACTACTCTCTACTACTCTCTACTACTCACTCTCAAATACTCACTCTCTTATACACACTCTCTTCTACTCTCTACTACTCACTCTCTACTACTCACTCTACTACTCTACTACTCACTCTCTGCTACTCTCTCTACTACTCTCTACTACTCGCTCTCTACTCTCTATTATTCACTATCTACTCTCTACCACCCTACCTCCCTCTACCTCTCTCTCTACTACTCTCTACCTCTACACCTCTACCTCTACACCTCTACCTGTCTACCGTTCTCTACCTCTCTCCACACGCACACATATGCACATATTTATATGCATATATATGCATATGCATTTATATATATCTATGTGTATATATATATATACACATACATATATAAACACATATATAATCTGCATATCTATATAAATATAAATGCATGCATAAATACACATATATGCATACATCTGCATGTTATGTACATGAATGTTTGAAAAACACTAATACAAGCAAAGCTAAAAAGCCACCTAATCACAAACAGAATTGCTTTAACTTAAACGAGGGCGAGACCTATTGCATTTTCAATACTTATTTACTTTGGTTCATATGTGTCACACATTTGCCATAAATTCTGAATGGCAGCACTCTACTTGCTCATTAGATCACTGTAGTAAAGCTACTGGTCACCAGGGAAGTCTGCTGCTGGTATTCAAAGTGCATGTTTCAGTTTGCATGTCAGAATTTTTTAATGAAACTGAAGAGGATTTGAGAAGTCAAAATGTGCCCTAATTTTTCTTTCTGCAGCACTAATCATAATTTCTATGGCAAAATGAACCCCCTCATTTTGTTCCTTTGCAAATTAAATGTTTTAAGTGTTACCACTTTATTCCAATCAAGATGGCTTCAGGTGTGCCATACTTTTGTCATAAGTAAGACTGTTAGCGCCCTAGTTGTTCTTTAGAACACTCTGGGACATTCTGTCATTGGGCTATACTTGGGCTACATCTGGGTGATATTTGTGGTACATTTGGGCTGTGTTGGCCATCTTGGGAGACTTATTTGTTATGAAGTTTCCTAATTTCCTCATTTACTACAGTCTCCTCAGTAGGAAATACTTTCAGGTTTTTTATTTTGATTCCATCAAGAAGGCATTCAGATGTGTCACACATTTGCCATAAATTCTGAATGTTAGCACTCTAGTTGCTTATTAGATCACTGTAGTAAAGCTACTGCTCACCAGGGAAGTCAACTGCTGGTATTGAAAGTGCATGTTTCAGTCTGCAATTCAGAATTTTTTAATGAAATAGAAGAGGATTTGAGAAGTCACTCAAAATGTGCCCTAATTTTTCTTTTTTCAGCACTAATCATAATTTCTATGGCAAAATGAGCTTCCTCGTTGTGTTCCTTTTAAATTAAACTCCTCACTCTCTACTACTCACTCGCTACTACTCTCTACTACTCACTCTCTACTACTCACTCTGTACTACTCTACTACTCTCTGTTACTCTCTCTACTTCTCACTCTCTACTGCTCTCTACTACTCACTTTACTACTCTCTACCACTTACTCTCTACTACTCTACTACTCACTTTCTACTACTCTCTACTACTCTCTCTCTCTACTACTCACTCTCTACTACTCACTCTACTACTCACTCTACTACTCTCTACTACTCTCTCTACTGCTCACTCTCTACTACTCTTTACTACTCACTCTCCGCTACTCACTCTCTACTACTCTCTACTACTCTACTACTCTCTACTACTCTCTACTACTCACTCTCTACTACTCACTCTCTACTACACACTCTCTACTACTTGCTCTCTACTACTTGCTCTCTACTACTCGCTCTCTACTACTCTCTACTACTCACTCTACTACTCACTCTCTACTACTCACTCTACTACTCACTCTCTACTACTCTCTACTACTCACGCTCTACTACTCCACTACTCTCTACTACTCACTCTCTACTACTCACTCTCTACTACTCTACTACTCTCTACTACTCACTCTCTACTACTCTCTACTACTCACTCTCTACTACTCTCTCTCTACTAGTCTCTCTACTACTCACTCTACTACTCACTCTACTATTCACTCTCTACTACTCTCTCTCTGCTACTCACTCTCTACTACTCTCTACTACTCACTTTCTACTACTCTCTCTCTACTATTCACTCTCTACTACTCTCTACTACTCACTCTCTACTACTCTCTACTACTCTCTCTACTACTCTCTACTACTCACTCTACTACTCACTCTCTACTACTCACTCTCTACTACTCTCTACTACTCACTCTCTAGTACTCTCTACTCCTCACTCTGCTACTCACTCTCTACTACTCTATAATACTCTCTCTCTGCTACTCACTCTCTACTACTCTCTACTACTCACTCTCTACTACTCTCTACTACTCTGTACTACTCTCTAATACTCACTCTCTAATACTCACTCTCTAATACTCACTCTCTTCTACTCTCTACTACTCACTCTCTACTACTCACTCTCTGCTACTCACTCTCTACTACTCTCTAATACTCTCTCTCTGCTACTCACTCTCTACTACTCACTCTCTACTACACTCTACTACTCACTCTCTACTACTCTATACTACACTCTACTACTCACTCTCTACTACTCTCTACTACTCTCTACTATTCACTCTCAAATACTCACTCTCTTATACACACTCTCTTCTACTCTCTACTACTCACTCTCTACTACTCACTCTACTACTCTACTACTCACTCTCTGCTACTCTCTCTACTACTCTCTACTACTCGCTCTCTACTCTCTATTATTCACTATCTACTCTCTACCACTCTACCTCCCTCTACCTCTCTCTCTACTACTCTCTACCTCTACACCTCTACCTCTACACCTCTACCTGTCTACCGTTCTCTACCTCTCTCCACACGCACACATATGCACATATTTATATGCATATATATGCATATGCATTTATATATATCTATGTGTATATATATATACACATACATATATAAACACATATATAATCTGCATATCTATATAAATATAAATGCATGCATAAATACACATATATGCATACATCTGCATGTTATGTACATGAATGTTTGAAAAACACTAATACAAGCAAAGCTAAAAAGCCACCTAATCACAAACAGAATTGCTTTAACTTAAACGAGGGCGAGACCTATTGCATTTTCAATACTTATTTACTTTGGTTCATATGTGTCACACATTTGCCATAAATTCTGAATGGTAGCACTCTACTTGCTCATTAGATCACTGTAGTAAAGCTACTGGTCACCAGGGAAGTCTGCTGCTGGTATTCAAAGTGCATGTTTCAGTTTGCATGTCAGAATTTTTTAATGAAACTGAAGAGGATTTGAGAAGTCAAAATGTGCCCTAATTTTTCTTTCTGCAGCACTAATCATAATTTCTATGGCAAAATGAACCCCCTCATTTTGTTCCTTTTCAAATTAAATGTTTTAAGTGTTACCACTTTATTCCAATCAAGATGGCTTCAGGTGTGCCATACTTTTGTCATAAGTAAGACTGTTAGCGCCCTAGTTGTTCTTTAGAACACTCTGGGACATTCTGTCATTGGGCTATACTTGGGCTACATCTGGGTGATATTTGTGGTACATTTGGGCTGTGTTGGCCATCTTGGGAGACTTATTTGTTATGAAGTTTCCTAATTTCCTCATTTACTACAGTCTCCTCAGTAGGAAATACTTTCAGGTTTTTTATTTTGATTCCATCAAGAAGGCATTCAGATGTGTCACACATTTGCCATAAATTCTGAATGTTAGCACTCTAGTTGCTTATTAGATCACTGTAGTAAAGCTACTGCTCACCAGGGAAGTCAACTGCTGGTATTGAAAGTGCATGTTTCAGTCTGCAATTCAGAATTTTTTAATGAAATAGAAGAGGATTTGAGAAGTCACTCAAAATGTGCCCTAATTTTTCTTTTTTCAGCACTAATCATAATTTCTATGGCAAAATGAGCTTCCTCGTTGTGTTCCTTTTAAATTAAACTCCTCACTCTCTACTACTCACTCGCTACTACTCTCTACTACTCACTCTCTACTACTCACTCTGTACTACTCTACTACTCTCTGTTACTCTCTCTACTTCTCACTCTCTACTGCTCTCTACTACTCACTTTACTACTCTCTACCACTTACTCTCTACTACTCTACTACTCACTTTCTACTACTCTCTACTACTCTCTCTCTCTACTACTCACTCTCTACTACTCACTCTACTACTCACTCTACTACTCTCTACTACTCTCTCTACTGCTCACTCTCTACTACTCTTTACTACTCACTCTCCGCTACTCACTCTCTACTACTCTCTACTACTCTACTACTCTCTACTACTCTCTACTACTCACTCTCTACTGCTCACTCTCTACTACACACTCTCTACTACTTGCTCTCTACTACTTGCTCTCTACTACTTGCTCTCTACTACTCGCTCTCTACTACTCTCTACTACTCACTCTACTACTCACTCTCTACTACTCACTCTACTACTCACTCTCTACTACTCTCTACTACTCACGCTCTACTACTCCACTACTCTCTACTACTCCCTCTCTACTACTCACTCTCTACTACTCTACTACTCTCTACTACTCACTCTCTACTACTCTCTACTACTCACTCTCTACTACTCTCTCTCTACTAGTCTCTCTACTACTCACTCTACTACTCACTCTACTATTCACTCTCTACTACTCTCTCTCTGCTACTCACTCTCTACTACTCTCTACTACTCACTTTCTACTACTCTCTCTCTACTATTCACTCTCTACTACTCTCTACTACTCTCTACTACTCTCTCTCTACTACTCTCTACTACTCACTCTCTACTACTCACTCTACTACTCACTCTCTACTACTCACTCTCTACTACTCTCTACTACTCACTCTCTACTACTCTCTACTATTCTGTACTACTCTCTAATACTCACTCTCTAATACTCACTCTCTAATACTCACTCTCTTCTACTCTCTACTACTCACTCTCTGCTACTCACTCTCTACTACTCTCTAATACTCTCTCTGCTACTCACTCTCTACTACTCACTCTCTACTACACTCTACTACTCACTCTCTACTACTCTATACTACTCTCTACTACTCACTCTCTACTACTCTCTACTACTCTCTACTACTCACTCTCAAATACTCACTCTCTTATACACACTCTCTTCTACTCTCTACTACTCACTCTCTACTACTCACTCTACTACTCTACTACTCACTCTCTGCTACTCTCTCTACTACTCTCTACTACTCGCTCTCTACTCTCTATTATTCACTATCTACTCTCTACCACTCTACCTCCCTCTACCTCTCTCTCTACTACTCTCTACCTCTACACCTCTACCTCTACACCTCTACCTGTCTACCGTTCTCTACCTCTCTCCACACGCACACATATGCACATATTTATATGCATATATATGCATATGCATTTATATATATCTATGTGTATATATATATACACATACATATATAAACACATATATAATCTGCATATCTATATAAATATAAATGCATGCATAAATATACATATATGCATACATCTGCATGTTATGTACATGAATGTTTGAAAAACACTAATACAAGCAAAGCTAAAAAGCCACCTAATCACAAACAGAATTGCTTTAACTTAAACGAGGGCGAGACCTATTGCATTTTCAATACTTATTTACTTTGGTTCATATGTGTCACACATTTGCCATAAATTCTGAATGGTAGCACTCTACTTGCTCATTAGATCACTGTAGTAAAGCTACTGGTCACCAGGGAAGTCTGCTGCTGGTATTCAAAGTGCATGTTTCAGTTTGCATGTCAGAATTTTTTAATGAAACTGAAGAGGATTTGAGAAGTCAAAATGTGCCCTAATTTTTCTTTCTGCAGCACTAATCATAATTTCTATGGCAAAATGAACCCCCTCATTTTGTTCCTTTGCAAATTAAATGTTTTAAGTGTTACCACTTTATTCCAATCAAGATGGCTTCAGGTGTGCCATACTTTTGTCATAAGTAAGACTGTTAGCGCCCTAGTTGTTCTTTAGAACACTCTGGGACATTCTGTCATTGGGCTATACTTGGGCTACATCTGGGTGATATTTGTGGTACATTTGGGCTGTGTTGGCCATCTTGGGAGACTTATTTCTTATGAAGTTTCCTAATTTCCTCATTTACTACAGTCTCCTCAGTAGGAAATACTTTCAGGTTTTTTATTTTGATTCCATCAAGAAGGCATTCAGATGTGTCACACATTTGCCATAAATTCTGAATGTTAGCACTCTAGTTGCTTATTAGATCACTGTAGTAAAGCTACTGCTCACCAGGGAAGTCAACTGCTGGTATTGAAAGTGCATGTTTCAGTCTGCAATTCAGAATTTTTTAATGAAATAGAAGAGGATTTGAGAAGTCACTCAAAATGTGCCCTAATTTTTCTTTTTTCAGCACTAATCATAATTTCTATGGCAAAATGAGCTTCCTCGTTGTGTTCCTTTTAAATTAAACTCCTCACTCTCTACTACTCACTCGCTACTACTCTCTACTACTCACTCTCTACTACTCACTCTGTACTACTCTACTACTCTCTATTACTCTCTCTACTTCTCACTCTCTACTGCTCTCTACTACTCACTTTACTACTCTCTACCACTTACTCTCTACTACTCTACTACTCACTTTCTACTACTCTCTACTACTCTCTCTCTCTACTACTCAGTCTCTACTACTCACTCTACTACTCACTCTACTACTCTCTACTACTCTCTCTACTACTCACTCTCTACTACTCTTTACTACTCACTCTCCGCTACTCACTCTCTACTACTCTCTACTACTCTACTACTCTCTACTACTCTCTACTACTCACTCTCTACTACTCACTCTCTACTACACACTCTCTACTACTTGCTCTCTACTACTTGCTCTCTACTACTCGCTCTCTACTACTCTCTACTACTCACTCTGCTACTCACTCTCTACTACTCACTCTACTACTCACTCTCTACTACTCTCTACTACTCACGCTCTACTACTCCACTACTCTCTACTACTCACTCTCTACTACTCACTCTCTACTACTCTACTACTCTCTACTACTCACTCTCTACTACTCTCTACTACTCACTCTCTACTACTCTCTCTCTACTAGTCTCTCTACTACTCACTCTACTACTCACTCTACTATTCACTCTCTACTACTCTCTCTCTGCTACTCAGTCTCTACTACTCACTCTCTACTACTCACTCTCTACTACTCTCTACTACTCACTCTACTACTCTCTACTACTCACTCTACTACTCACTCTCTACTATTCTCTACTACTCTCTACTACTCACTCTCTATTACCCACTCTCTACTACTCTCTACTACTCACTCTCTACTACTCTCTACTACTCACTCTCTACTACTCACTCTCTACTACTCACTCTACTACACTCTACTACTCACTCTCTGCTACTCTCTCTTCTACTCTCTACTGCTCTCTACTACTCACTCTCTACTCTCTATTACTCATCCCCTACTCTCTACCTCTCGACCTCTCTCTACCTCTCTTACTCTCTACCTCTACACCTCTACCTCTCTCTACCTCTCTCTACTCGCACACATATGCACATATATATATGGATATATATGCATATGCATTTATATATGTATGTATATATATATATACATACATATATAAACATATATATAATCTGCATATCTATATAAATACAAATATAAATGCATGCATACATATACATATACATATATGAATGTATATGCATGTTATGCATATGAAAGTTTGGAAAACACTAATAAAAGCACAGCTAAAAAGCCACCTAATTACAAACAGAACTGCTTTAACTTAAACGAGGGCGAGACCTATTGCATTTTCAATGCTTGTTTACTTTGGTTCCATCGAGAAGGCATTCAGATGTGTCACACATTTGCCATAAATTCTGAATGGTAGCACTCTAGTTGCTCATTAGATCATTGTAGTAAAGCTACTGGTCACCAGGGAAGTCTGCTGCTGGTATTCAAAGTGCATGTTTCAGTCTGCATGTCAGAAGTTTTAGTGAAATAGAAGAGGATTTGAGAAGTCAAAATGTGCCCTAATTTTTCTTTCTGAAGCACTAATCATAGAACACTCTGGGACATTCTGTCATTGGGCTATACTTGGGCTACATCTGGGTGATATTTGTGACACATTTGGGCTCTTTTGTCTCTGGTGGCCATCTTGGGAGACGTATTTGTTATGAAGTTTCCTAATTTCCTCATTTACTCCAGTCTCCTCAGTAGGAAATACTTTCAGTTTTTTACTTTGATTCCATCAAGAAGGCATTCAGATATGTCACACATTTGCCATAAATTCAGAATGTTAGCACTCTAGTTGCTCATTAGATCACTGTAGTAAAGCTACTGCTCACCAGTGAAGTCTGCTGCTGGTATTGAAAGTGCATGTTTCAGTCTGCATGTCAGAATGTTTGAATGAAATAGCAAAGGATTTGAGAAGTCACTCAAAATGTGCCCTAATTTTTCTTTCTGCAGCACTAATCATACTTTCTTTGGCAAAATGAACCCCCTCATTTTGTTCCTTTTTAAATTAAATATTTTAAGAGTTACAACATTATTCCAATCAAGATGGCTTCAGGTGTGCCATACGTTTATCATAAGTAGGACTGTTAGCGCTCTAGTTGTTCTTTGGAACAATCTGGGAAGCTGCAGTAGAACACAAAGGAATCAACTGACAGTCTCTGCCCTTGTTGGATGTACATGTTTTACTGAGAATGTCAGACTTCATTCTCACATGACTGAGAAAGATAATGTGAATTTACAGAAAATATGCTCTCAGTTTAGCTTATAGATCACCTTCCAAACCTCTGTGGGAAAAGCATGAGAAAATAGTTTTCTCTCAAACATGATTCATGATATCCCAGCAGAAGGCTTTTTCACATGGTAAAAAAATCACCTTAGAACATACCACAATTCCTAAAATGAGTATGGTACCATCAACAAATGATTTATAATGTAACTAAAGTCTTAAAACCTTCTATTAACTGCAATGCTTTTTAATGAGGTGCTATCATATATATTGGGTGTGCGCACAGTGAAAAACCAGAAAAAAATAAATAAAATAAATACATAACTTAGCATTTAAAAAACCGTACAAATTCACTGAAAAAACCATAGGTTTCACACACGTTATAGTTAGGAATTATCATTTACAAAACCTTGCAAATTCACTTAAAAAACCATAGGTTTCACACATGTTATAGTTAGCTGTACATTTCACTCGTAAAAAACCAATGAAATTCCACGTTATAGTTAGATCAGGTAACTATAACTTGCGCGACCGCAATCCACAATGTATAATTTCAGATGTCATCATTGATGTCATGAGTGATGTCACTGACCATGTCATGAGTGATGTAATATGTGACGTCATCAGCAGTTTATTGTGGGCGCGCAAGTTATAGTTACCTGATCTAACTATAACGTGGAATTTCATTGGTTTTTTACGAGTGAAATGTACAGCTAACTAACATGTGTGAAACCTATGGTTTTTTAAGTGAATTTGCAAGGTTTTGTAAATGATAATTCCTAACTATAACGTGTGTGAAACCTATGGTTTTTTCAGTGAATATATATATATATATACATATATATATATATATATATATATATATATATATATATATATATATATATATATATATACACATAACAGATATGGCCATGGTTAATATATATTAGAACTTTGTCTTGCTGAGAGGGCAGTCTGGGGAGGTGAATTTCATCGGAGTCCTTCCTCTGTTTCCACCATTTGAAAGTGGTAATTACGTCTGGTATTAAATGTGAGTTCCATTCTCACAATTTATGGCACCCGCCGTAAGAGTTCAGCGCAAACCTGCTTTTGGTGGAAATTGGAGCTGTGATTCATAACAGGAGCCTGAACCGTCTCAACAGGATGTCTCCGTCGACCAAAGGTCGTGAGTTATTCAAATTCATGGCACACAGTAATTTTACTATTGCCACCGGATTCATCTTGGTTTTCAAACTGAGGCTTGGCGAGGGGACTAAATGCATGGCCCAATGGTGGTGAAAATATCGGAAAAGCTTTGAATAACAGCAGGCATGCCATACCAGTAAGAACTGTGATTTTTGCATAACAAAACATTTGCCATGTAACAAAGTCGTTATGGCCAAGGTTATTATATATTAGAACTTTGTCTTGCTCAGAGGGCACCCTGGGGAGGTGAATTTCATTGGAGTCCTTCCTCTGTTTCCACCATTTGAAAGCGCCAATTACGTGAGACCTTATGTGTTTAAAAGACGTGCCGTGCATTTGGACATTGTTACATCGTTTAAAAGCACTGATGAAAGCTATTGCTGAAACGCGTCTGCTATATATTAAAAGATTATTCCAATAGTCCCCGTGAGTGCCTAAGCCTGCATAAATTATTGCAAGCGTCGGAGCTGATATATATATGTATCTGTATGTTTTTTTAGAACAGTCTTCATTCAATTTTGCATTTGCTCGTTAAAAACCTTGGTTTTAACATCAAGTTTGATCTTAGGGTATTTACATTCATGATCATTGGTACTGTATGATGTTAATGAAGTCTGAGGGTAACAGCATGCTGCTATTGTAATTCAATTTTGCACAATATCCTTTTTGCACAATTTGCAGGTTTGCACACTTTTTTGCACTTTATCTAGATAGGACTGGTATTCTTTTTTTAGCAGGTAGGCTTGTTATCTGGCTAGGCTCTGTATGAATTTGAATCTATTTTAAATATGCCTCGGCTGCTGCTATTTTGTACTGTATGAATTGCCCTTATTTTGAGTGCTTTTATAGCATGTGTTCAGTTTCTATCTGCTCTAAATCCCCTGTTTTAATATCATATTATGTACTGCCTATTGGTCAATTGACATTATTTATTAGGATACTTTAATAACCTTGCACTTGTAGTTCATTATTAATCAATGATGTATTATATTATATAATGCCTATTGGTCGATTGACACATTTCATCAGGATATTTTCAATAATCTTGCACTTGCAGTTTACTATCAAATAATGAGTTATGTATATATGTATATATATTTTCAGGGATTATCTTGCACTTGTAATTTATACATGTGTACACTTTATTGTCTGCATTTGCACTTTATCTATTGATGCGTCAAGATGTACTTACTATTTTCCAACTGATAGACATATACAATATTGTGTTTCAATTTAGATGTAACCTGGCATATTAGAATGTATTTTCGATCTCTATTTTTATTATAAATAGCCATTACTTGCAATCTTGCCATACTTTGCGATTCACACCGCTAATGCTGGTATATAGTCTGCTTACTATTTTTTCTCACGATGGTTACCTTGTTTTGAAGGGCAGTTGACCATTCTCTGCCATCTTTGTTATTTATTCTGTCTTCCGATCACGAGACGCATCATGTGATCAAGCTCGCGTGATGTGAGCGAAACGCGTCATGGCAGGCACTAAGCCTGATAATTTGGTGGCGATTTTCCTTGAAAAAATCTTCACTGCTTTCTGCACCACTCAATGCGGTACTGATTGTTTGCTGAGCACGCTGAGGTCCGTGCCTGGGTTGTCTTGGTGCGATTGCCAGGCCAGGTTTCAAAGTTTTGTCATATAGATATATATATATATATTATCTACTGGCGGTCGCCAGTAGATAGTTATAGTTAGGACCGTGTTTCCATAGGAAATCCGCAACATTCTACTTGGAATAACTTTGGCGCCGGTTGACCAATCCTCGCAACATTTTTATAATAGGTGGGGCGCTCCGCTCCGCTCCTACCCTGAAAGTCTCGGGGGGATTCGTCAAGCAGGGGCTGAGAAAAAAGGGGGGTCCCAAAACGCGTTTTCCCCATGCAATTTTCCATAGGGACCTTTAGTCCAAGGTACAGCCTGAACAGCTGAACAGAATTACTTGAAATTTGGCAAAGAGGTAGTCCTCAGGTCAGGTATGTGCCTTTTGCATATATGGTGAAAACCGAAGGAAATGATGGACGGAGTGTTGAACATTGCAAGCACTCACCCCCAGTCAACTGATCTGGGTTTAATCCATCACCGTTCTTTAGCCCATTCTGCCACCCCAGTTCAGACATTGCCATATGCAAATTAGTCTGACCCTGTGCCTCATGGGAACAGTCCAGCCCGAACTGCCAAGCCATGTCTTCCCTGGATCGGAAACAAGCTTCCTAGGACCAGTTTCTGGCATTTCAGCCGTCTTCAGCCAGGCTTGCTTGAATCCAGTGGCAAAGTGAGCAAGGGACTCACGTCTGAGCATACCCTACCAACTTATGGCGAACAAGGCAAAAACCAAAGTAAATAATGGACGGAGTGTTGAACATTGCAAGCACTCACCCCCAGTCAACTGATCTGGGTTTAATCCATCACCGTTCTTTAGCCCACTCTGCCACCCCAGTTCAGACATGGCCATATGCAAATCAGTCTGACCCTGTGCCTCATGGGAACAGTCCAGCCCGAACTGCCAAGCCATGTCTTCCCTGGACCGGAAACAAGCTTCCTAGGACCGGTTTCTGGCATTTCAGCCGTCTTCAGCCAGGCTTGCTTGAATCCAGTGGCAAAGTGAGCAAGGGACTCACGTCTGAGCATACCCTGCCAACTTATGGCGAACAAGGCAAAAACCAAAGGAAATGATGGACGGAGTGTTGAACATTGCAAGCACTCACCCCCAGTCAACTGATCTGGGTTTAATCCATCACCGTTGTTTAGCCCACTCTGCCACCCCAGTTCAGACATGGCCATATGCAAATCAGTTTGACCCTGTGCCTCATGGGAACAGTCCAGCCCGAACTGCCAAGCCATGTCTTCCCTGGACCGGAAACAAGCTTCCTAGGACCGGTTTCTGGCATTTCAGCCGTCTTCAGCCAGACTTGCTTGAATCCAGTGGCAAAGTGAGCAAGGGACATGGATTAAACCCAGATCAGTTGACTGGGGGTGAGTGCTTGCAATGTTCAACACTCCGTCCATCATTTCCTTTGGTTTTTGCCTTGTTCGCCATAAGTTGGCAGGGTATGCTCAGACGTGAGTCCCTTGCTCACTTTGCCACTGGATTCAAGCAAGCCTGGCTGAAGACGGCTGAAATGCCAGAATCCAGTCCTAGGAAGCTTGTTTCCGGTCCAGGGAAGACATGGCTTGGCAGTTCGGGCTGGACTGTTCCCATGAGGCACAGGGTCAGACTGATTTGCATATGGCCATGTCTGAACTGGGGTGGCAGAGTGGGCTAAAGAACGGTGATGGATTAAACCCAGATCAGTTGACTGGGGGTGAGTGCTTGCAATGTTCAACACTCCGTCCATCATTTCCTATGGTTTTTGCTTTGTTCGCCATAAGTTGGCAGGGTATGCTCAGACGTGAGTCCCTTGCTCACTTTGCCACTGGATTCAAGCAAGCCTGGCTGAAGACGGCTGAAATGCCAGAAACCGGTCCTAGGAAGCTTGTTTTCGGTCCAGGGAAGACATGGCTTGGCAGTTCGGGCTGGACTGTTCCCATGAGGCACAGGGTCAGACTGATTTGCATATGGCCATGTCTGAACTGGGGTGGCAGAGTGGGCTAAAGAACGGTGATGGATTAAACCCAGATGAGTTGACTGGGGGTGAGTGCTTGCAATGTTCAACACTCCATCCATCATTTCCTTTGGTGTTTGTTTTGCATATATGGTGTCAATCTGTTCAGTAGTTTCTGAGAAAATCAAAAATAAAATCACATACATATCTGGGCGGAGCCTAACCACACATCTCATCGTGAGATCTGATTGGCTGTCAGTACTTCATCCAAGAAGTGTTGGCAGCCATCTTGGGACCAATATACATGATAGCACCTCATTAAAAAGCATTGCAGTTAATAGAAGATTTTAAGACTTTAGTTACATTATAAATCATTTGTTGATGGTACCATACACATTTTAGGAATTGTGGTGTGTTCTAAGGTGATTTTACCATGTTTGAGAAAAAAATATTTTCTCATACTTTTCCCACAGAGGTTTGGAAGGTGATCTATAAGGTAAACTGAGAGCATATTTTCTGTAAATTCACATTATCTTTCTCAGTAAAACATGTACATCCAACAAGGGCAGAGACTGTCAGTTGATTCCTTTGTGTTCTACTGCAGCTTCCCAGAGTGCTCTAAAGAACAACTAGAGCGCTAACAGTCTTACTTATGACAAAAGTATGCACACCTGAAGCCATCTTGATTGGAATAAAGTGGTAACACTTAAAACATTTAATTTACAAAGGAACAAAATGAGGGGGTTCATTTTGCTATATAAATTATGATTAGTGCTGCAGAAAGAAAAACTAGGGCACATTTTGACTTCTGAAATCCTCTTTTATTTCATAAAAACATTCTGACATGCAGACTGAAACATGCACTTTGAATACCAGCAGCAGACTTGCCTGGTGAGCAGTAGCTTTACTACAGTGATCTAATGAGCAACTAGAGTGCTAACATTCAGAATTTATGGAAAATGTGTGACACATCTGAATGCCTTCTTGATGGAATCAAAGTAAAAAACTGAAAGTATTTCCTACTGAGGAGACTGCAGTAAATGAGGAAATTAGGAAACTTCATAACAAATAAATCTCCTAAAATGGCCACCAGAGACAAAAGAGCCCAAATGTAGCCCAAATATCACCCAGATGTAGCCCAAATGTAGCCCAATGACAGAAGTGTGCAAAACACTTATTTTTTTGTGTATTTGCAGTTTTATATAGTGCAGACTTGTCAGGTATTGGAGTGCTTTACATGAACATTGGTTACATCACACAAGATCAAATTCATTTTGGTTGTAGACATGGGGAGATTAAGTGATTTGACCAGAATCACAGAATGTTCAGCTGAAGCAGAAACTCCTACCTGGTTCCCCAGTTGCAAAGTCTGCAGCTCTGGAAGTAACACCACACCCTCTCCCCTTGGATGCAACATTTAATCAAGTGGTCAACTGGATAAAAAAAACTAAGATTACAAATAATTTAAAAGTTCTTTGTCGCTATTTGAAAACTCAGAAAATATGTCCTCATAATTTTGATGCAAATAAGACCCTCTCATATATGTAATTTCTAAAGGAAATGCTCTAGGCATTACAGTTTTGATTACATCAAGATGACGTCAGGCATTCCACACTTTTGTAATAAATATAGAATGTTAGCAATCTAGTTGTTCATTGGGATACTGTTGAGAGGCAGAGGCCAAGGGCACGGACTCTGAAAATTGAAAGCAGGTAGGAGAGTGCAGAGGCAACAATTTGACCACACTAGGAAGGCGGGAAGGACAGTGGCAGCACAACAGACTATGGAGGGCAGTGGAAAGGGGGGCAGGGGCAACACACCAACAATACAGGACTGGCAAGAGAGGCTGTGGCAATATAATAGACCATTGTGGGCAGAAGGAAGAGGCAGTGGTCATACAACCATACATGCCAACAGACCCGTTTCAGCCAGGAAACGTCCAATGTTTTTAAGCTCAAATGGGCTTTATTTGATCTGTTTCCTGTCTACAATCTTCTCTTTTTCAATGTAACTCAAAGGGGAAAATCAATACCCCAGTTTTATTTCAAAATCTCCCACTTACCAAGCTCAAAATGTTCGCAAGTATGGTACATTGGATCATGGTAGGCAGGAGGAATTGGGGTATTGACATGGACTCGGATAACAGAGGACAGGAGGGACATTGAGAGGTGCCCTAAACTGACCCTACAGGGCAGGCATCAGGGTTTGCAGCAGCACAATACACCACACAGGGCATGCGGGACGGGAGTGCAGCACAACAATCCATAGAAAGCAATAGGGAGGGGACAGGACCATGCACATGGGCAACAGACAACAGAGGGGAAAGAGGCAATGGTAGCTAGCTGACCATAATGGACAGACAGGAGAGAAAGCTGCAGCATAACAGACCATAAAGGGCAGGAGGGACGGATCAGGGGCATTACAATGGAACCGACAAGCCAGGAGGGAGGGAATAGGGGTCTGCACATGGAAACAGAGGGCTGGGGGCAAGGGGGAAGGGCAGGAGCAGCAAGATGACCATGGAGGTCAGGCAGGATGGGCACTAGAAACAAGACACACCATGGAGAGCAACAGTGAGACTATGATGGCATACACACAGACCATGGAGGGAAGGTGGGAGGGGGTCAGGAGCAGCTAGCTGACCACACTGGGAAGGTGGGAGGGGCCATGGCAGCACAGAAGACCATGCATGGCAAGCGGGAGGGTTAGTGGCAGCACAATGGCTATGATGGGCAAGAAGGAGGGTGCAGGGGCATGCACAAAGGACCATGGAGGATAGAAGGGAGGGTCAGGACCTGGGCACAGACAAGAGTGTTCAGGGGAAGGGGCCTCACAACAGACCACGCGGGGCAGGCAGGAGGAGCAGTTGCAGCACAACAGACCAGGGAGGGCAGAAGGGTGTGGCAGTAAAATGGACCATGGAGGACAGGAGGAAGGGGATAGGGGCATGGCATGTGGACAGGCAGGGTGGAGGTGGCAGGGACAGGTTACAGTCATCTGACAATGCTAGGCAGGTGGTAGGGGAGTGGCAGCTCAACAGAACACTCAGAGTAGATAGGAGTGGCAGGTCCATGGAACATGGTGGTCAAAAAGGATGGAGCAGGGGCATGCACAAAGACATCGGAGGGCAGGGGGAAGGAGAATAGGGGCAGCAAGCAAAGCACAGAGGCTAAGCAGGAGGTCAATGATGGGCCATAGAATTGGGCAATGGAGGGCAGGATGAGTGGACTGGTACATCATGCTAAATGCAGGGCAGTGGCAGCACATCAGAACATGCATGGCAGGAGGGAGGAGACTAGTCCATGGATTCAGACAACAGAGGATAGGGAGGAGGTGGATGGGGCAGCAAGCTAACTGTTCATAGAAGGTGGGTATTAGGAACTTTATTGTTTTTAAAATGTGTGTCTGTGCGAACTACTTAAAATATGAACAAGTATGCAGCATAATCTCACTTTTATTCAGGAAGAAGAGGACGTTTGGGACTGTGACTCCGGGCTCACTTGGCAGAAACATCCCCTGACCCTCCACCCTCCATCGCAAAATGTAATGCCCGTGAAAAGGGTAGGTGGACGCAGTGTTATATAGAACATAGTCCTGAGAGCACGATTGAAAATGAAAACTAGATATAGTATATGGTATAAACTATGCACCAAAAAGTGTGATATAAGGTGAACCGGGGCGTGAAATATAATATGCAATACATTGTGCGCAATGACAGATTCATTGGAGAGCGCGAGATAGCACAGGCACTAGCGCTTTCTATGTGATATGCGCCTTGGAGTGTAATATGCACAGGGCAGTGTTGTGTAACATAAGTAGTCTCTAAAGTTGTAATATAAAATATGTGCTGGGTAGTGTAACATTGCATATGCACTGTGACACAGATATGGATCCCAGATTGTAAAATGTTTGGCATAGCGCTGTGCTTTATAACATAGGCATCGAGGTAGGCACGTTAGATGGGGCAATATAACCCGTGCGAAGGCAAGTGTGGCATGACATATTCACGGGGTGGTGTTACAGTGCACATGGGCTAGAGAGTGTCATAGCATACGCACTAGCTGGTGGAATACAACACAGAGGTGTGTGGCACTCGGCGGGCACTGGTGGGTGTAACACAGCATTGGGCTCAGCCAGGAGCACGCTGTGACCCTCAAGTGAGGTTTGTCTCCTTTCCAGAGAGTAAAATAAAATGTATTACACATCCGGCGGTGGATGTGTGTTTTATTAACCGTGAGGGGGTTTCTTGCATAGTTTGGTCGAATTTTTGTCGAATCCCCTTTGAATGGCTTGGTGTGCATGTGTATTAAATGTGCCCGTCAATAGCTACCCATGTTTGTATAAATAAACGACAAAGGTTTCTACTTGGAGAGTACCCACCAGCGGGGGCGCCGGGATTAGGCACGGTAGGGTGTCAGACATGTCAGAGCTTCACTAGCGGTGTGAATACATTCTATGTGGATTCATTGTATGCATAGTCGCCTTTTAAAGAATATCACGCAAATCGTCATGGTGATAGGTACATACGGTTTGTCCAGCATGTCCTAGGTGTTTCTATAAATATATATATATATTTTTTAATTAAAAAACAAAGGCCGGCTCCGGGGGATGGGGTCCCCGGGGCCATAAGTGGCCTGAGGAGGGGGGCAACATAGCCTCCCCTCCTAAAGAATAAAAAAAATAAAAAAAGGCCATGACCTGGGGGTTGGGGTCCCCGGGGCCAATTAAGGCCTTGGGAGGGCCAAATTAATTTTGTTCAACAAAAGAAAATAGGGTGCAGGCCCTGGGGGATGGGGTCCCCAGGGCTAATAAATTAGAAAAAGAAAGGGGGCCACACAGCCCTCCTCCTTAAAAATAAATAAATAAAAGACTGGCATCACGCCGGAGGCCACTCCCCCTCCTTGCAGCACTCTGCAAATGCGCCCCCTGGCCAGTTGTAAGTTGAGGAATTAATTCCCCTTCAATACTGAGGGTCCCTGAGGGCCAACTAGCCCAACAGGTATCTCCAGTATGCGCCAGGGAGCTGCGTTGCAGACAGGTGTTCTGAGGCCATGCCCCTTTTTACACCTCCATGCAACGCAGCTCTGTGGCGCTTACTGGAGGTACCTAGTGGGCTAGTTTGACCCTAGGGACCCTTAGGATTCAAGGGGACTTAATCTCCTAACTCAGAACGGCCACAGGGCGCGTTTACACAGTGGTGAAGGGAGGGGATGGGGCCTGAGGTGACGTGTGCAAACACGCCCTGTGGCACGTTTTTAAGTTGGGGAAATAATTCCCTTTCAATCCTGAGGGACCCTGGGGTCCAACTAGCCCACCAGGTGCTTCCAGTAAGCACTACTGCTCTGCGTTGCAGATAGGTGGTGCAGGCCGTGCCACTTTTTACACCTCTCTGCAACGCAGCTCTGTGGCGCTTACTGGAGGTACCTAGTGGTCTAGTTGGACCCTAGAGACCCTCAGGATTCAAGGGGACTTAATCTCCCAACTTAAAACGGCTACAGGGCGTGTTTACACAGTGGGGAAGGGAGGGGACGGGGCATGAGGTGACGTGTTCAAACACGCCCTGTGGTGCGTTTTAAGAGGTAGTTTTAATCCCCTGCCCTATTATATACTAGGGGCTTACAGAGGAGGTCATGCTAATCACAGGGGGACCCCAACGCATAGTGTGCCCTAGTGTATGTAGGTGTTTTCACTGTATTCTGAGTGTCTTTTAACATAGCACTGGCTCTAGGACTGGTTAGTCAGACTCAGTTACCACCAGTATCCGTCTGAAAAAGTTGAGAGTACAGGATGATTTTGCAACAAGGCTTGTTTCTGCTCTTCTGTTTGTTCTTTCTGCACGTTATACTTCTTCCTGCACTTTTCTTCGTCTTTGAGGACTTCTGTTGCTTCTTTCTGCATTTCTTTTTTTTCTTTCTGTGCGTTTTTCCTTCTTTCTTCACATGTCCTATCTCTGTAGGCATAGCTAGAAATTAGCATTTAAAAAACCTTTGAAATTCACTGAAAAAACCATAGGTTTCAGGCAAGTTATAGCTAGGAATTAGCATTTAAAAAACCTTAGAAATTCACTGAAAAAACCATAGGTTTCAGGGGCGTTATAGTGATGTCACTGACCATGTCATGAGTGATGTAATATGTGACGTCATCAGCAGTGCATTGCGGGCGCGCGAGTTATAGTTAGCTGAACTAACTATAACGGGGGAATTTCTATGGTTTTGTACGAGTGAAAAGTCCAGCTAACTATAACGCCCCTGAAACCTATGGTTTTTTCAGTGAATATATATATAGATAGAAAGATATATATATATAGCTTTGCCTTTACATGTCCTCCACATCCTGCAGACATCCTTGACCAGCAGAAATGACGTCAGAGATGTTGAGTCCAGTGTCTCTGTTTTCCTTTTCATCCCATTACCTGTCTCTGACACTAGTCTGCATATTCCGATTGGACTCACAACACAAGTTTGTGCATACTGACAAGAAAAAAAGGAAAGGAAGAAGAAAGATGAAAAAAGGAACGGCTACAATAAATAAAAAAGACAAAGAAACAATGAAAGAAAGAATACAAAAGTGAGGAAAGAAGGCAAAACAAGAAAGAAAGAGCGAAGTAGCAGTATTGAGGAAAAAGGAGAAGAAGGACTGAATGGAACAAAGAAGAAATGAAAGAATGAAAGAAGGAGAGCAGCAAGAAAAAGAAGGGAAGAAAAACAGAAAGTAGAATAGGTGTATCAGTCTACTGATGTAAATAGTGCACCAGATGACTTCAGTGCAAGCATTCAGGAAGTCTTATTTCCTGAGGTCCTTTTATATCTTCTTTGAACAAAGCTACGGAGCCACATACATCCTGATATTCAATAGAGGCCACTGAACCGACAACTACAATTTGGATGACATATACGTCCTGTGCCACTAAGAATGCTCTCTACTGTAAGCAGCAACCACAAACTTATGATAAGGTCCTTTTACTTACCAAATCAAAGAACCGAGGTACTGTCATTCTTTCAACAGAAAACTCCCCCACCAACTTACAATAAAGTCCTACCACTGCAAGATTGCCATGATCAGTCGGTCTCGTTTTTCATGCCAAAAACTACAAAACATTTACCAATGTATAGAAAGTTCACAAATTACCATCCCTTCTCCTGCATGTTCTTCGAGTCTCCTTGTCAGTTGCTTTCTGCCGATAGGTTTTTCTTACACCTCTAGTAGAGAGTTGTGCACAGAATGAAATATAGCTTTACGAATCGCGTTTACCTGTTGACAATTTTCCAATCCGTTGTGCCATCCATTAATTCCTGCTTGACTGAGATCTACAACTCCTCTTTGTCAAGTAGAATTGTTTCGCCACAATGCAAAATTAGAGTCATTATCCTATCTTTTTACCTAAGAACAATGCTTTACACAACTCGGTGTTGTACAATTATCAGCCAATCACCTTATGTCCTGCACGAGGCAACATTGTGGAAAGAGCTGAAGTCTGTTATGGATGATGTGGTAATGATGTTCTAAAATCTGTCCAATGTATTCAGCACCATGGACAACTCTGTCTTTAAATCCCAGTGCATGAATTAGGGGATTGGGGGGTGGGGGGGGGGGGGGGGGCACTAGTGGCTCATGAAGCATCCCCATTCAGTGCAGGTGTCCAAAGGGCTCCTTGCTGTTGCCTGTTCTCTTCAGTGGCTATGATAGACCCTTGGCACGCGTGTTAGATTCTACAGCTGGAGAACGTTGTTATTTATGGATGACAAAGTTTATTGTGTATCTTTATAAGGATACTTCTCGACATCTAATTAACCCATCAGGCATCCAGCATGGAGACATTTTAATTTTCTAATTGAATAGTAAAAACACTAAATTACAAATTCCACTGGGTTGGGGCATTCTATACTACTTGATTCACCTATACCAGCAGTCAGGTGAAATCCCCTGATGATTTGCTTCATGAGGATTATTTTGCTAACTGGTCTTTATTAGATGTCTCTGTTACAGTTCCAAGATTAAATTACCAATATTTATGTAAATATACAAATCTATAATTCCGAATGTTCCTTGTATTAGACCTGCATTTTACATGTAAATGTCAAATAATTAATCTGTTCAAACAGAAAGAAGGAAGAGAAGAAGGAAATAAAGAATGAGCTATATTAAAGGAAAGAAACAGAGCTGTCTCCAAGGGAGGGAAGAGGTAAAAAGGAAACGCAAAGACCTTCATGGAATGAAATAGCATAAGGAAGGACGAAAGAAGAGATCAAAGAAAGAAAGACCTACGTTGAGCAAAATAACAAAATGAAGAAGGACACAAGGGAAAGGGAGGTTGGAACTGGATTGATGAGCAGGGGGAGCCTACTTCTTGATATGAGCAGCAAGCAGCCAAGCTAGCTCTAGGTTAAATGATCTGGTGCCTAGAAGGTGAAAACATGTTTCTGTCTCAGAGAAAACTGTTGGTGGGAGATTAGCAAGATCAAAACAACAATAAAGTAAAAACGTATGCAAACCAAGCTAGTAATACAGAGCAACATTTAATGATAAAATAACAAAAAATGTTTAAGGGAATTTGGGTGCGTTCAGTTTGGAAGAAATGCTAAAAACTTATTGTTAGAAAAAAACGGGGACCTGAAAAGGTAATGTAAGTCTATGGGCACCGACGACTGGGTCTTAGACTAGGGTGATCAGGTGTCCTGGCAAATTTGAATAAGCTTAATATACCCCTGTTTTCACAGAGAGCTTACTTGTCACATTGGGATCACAGAGAGAGGCCTGTTTTCCATGTGAAGAATTAGTTAGAGTTAGCCGTCACCGTGACAAAGCAAATTAGGTAACACATATGGCACTGATGGTAAAAGTTAGTTAATGCTCCTCGGTGCCTTGTTGACTTGCTTTCTTTTTTGTTGATTGCTTTCAAATACGTCATTCTGTGTACCTCAATTGATGCAGTGTTGTAGTCCTACATCTACTTTTGTGTATTTCTCAGTTTTTGATTTTCAGAATCTGGTCAATTGTATCCAAGGTGCCTATTCAGGTTGACTGCGATAGAGTGAAAGTTAAGTAAAACTGTTGGGGCACATCCAGAGTTTTACATTTTTCCAGATGGAAACACACCTCTTCAGAGAGGCATGTTTGGGACCCACTGCTTGGCAGGCTCCATTGGATCATATTCCTTGGTTCCATGGCTCTGCAAGAGTCTCGAACACTGCGGCAAAAAGAGCCAGGCTGAACAAAGAGGCAAATCTTGCCTTCCTGCAGTCCTCCTTTGTTGGGTAGCATTAACACATTCAACTTGTCCTCCAGGGAGTGGAAAAATATAAAATATGAAGTTCACAAAAAGCTGAATATCTTCTCCCTGCTCTCCCCTGAAGTCCCCAAACTTCCTGGAATGGTTTGTAGAGTACCTGTCCACAGATTGCACTGTGAGACACGGTTCTCATTTACTTACTCCACCCAAGGTCCTACTTGCCTGCTGGTTCTTCTTTCAAGATGCTCTTACACTCATCTTCTTGTGGATCTAGAGGAGCTATTTTTCCATAGCTCACAGTCAGGGTTTCAGTTTTGGATATTCAAGAGGTTCCCTTAATCTTTCCTCAGGCAGCAGGAATTATTATTATTATTTAGCATTTGTAGAGCGCGTAGCTACCCTGAGGCATCCCAGCGATAGCGGCCAAACAAGGGGAGGGAGGATTAATCGTGCTGAGGAGAGTGATAGATTATAGGGAAGAGTGACGAAAAAGACAAGTTTTGAGGAGCTTTCGGAAAGGAAGATGACGGAGTTCTGTCCCGAGGTGTAAGGGCATTGTGTTCCAGAGTCTGGCAACATAATGGGAAAAAGATCTTCCTCCGCTTCTTGGTCTCCTGATTTTGGGCATGACTGCAAGGTTGAGGTCGGCTGAGCGAAGGCACCTCCCAGGGCAGTGGAGGGTAATAAGAGAGTTATTAATGGCTGGGTCCTTTCCCCATATGGATTTATGGGCCAAGCACAGTGCCTTAAACGTTTTTCTTTCCAGTACAGGTAGCCAGTGTAAAGTCGTCAGAGCTGGTTTGGCCGACTTGTGTTTTGGAATTCCCAGCAGCAGTCTGGCGGCACAGTTCTGTGCGACTTGGAGCTTCCTAATTGTTGCTTTGGGCGCTCCTAGGTAGAGGGAGTTTCCATACTCCAAGCGTGATAGGACTAGGGTCTGTGTCAGGATCCTTCTTGCATTCATAGGAAGGAGTGGGAGAATCTTTTGGAGTAATCTGATGTTGCCATAACAGGCCCCAGTTACTCTCACTGCTTGGTCTTCAAACTTTAGGGATACACTAACAGACTATTCCAGTACTGCTTCCCAGGTACCAGCAGCATTTTGATTTTTAGGTGGTATTGTCCAGTTTTATATGGTAACCCAGCATTGACTCTTGGTTACATTAAAATTATCTCAGTAGACTGTCCATTTCAAGGTCACTAACATTTGTTCAGACGGGCTGCTGGTGACACAATGTGAAAGCCACAGCCTTGAGCTGCGTCACCGGCATCAGGCACAAGTCTAAAGTGGCCAATTCTGTTGGAGAATCACGGGGAAGTAGTAATGGTGAACTTCATGAAATTGAAGAGGAGAGTTCAGCAACTATTCTCACAATTTGAAATGCAACTAAAGGGTACAAACAAAGACAAGTTGAGAACATATCGTAACACATTACCTCGTACTGAAAGCACCTTTTAACAAATCACCTGAGTGGTCTTTTCGTCACATATTGTCATGAAATGGTGGTCACCGGGATCAACAATTGTTTGCTCCACAATTTATCAAGCGCTCAGGTGTATCTAGGTCTTTGATAGTGGAGTTTCTTGATCCTGGTATCTTGAAAACTGGGAATGTTCCAACACACTCTGTACAGCTGAGCATAATTCTGTCCTTGATTACTTGGTTGATATCTGAGTGCGTGATTCATGGTTTCTGGTAATCTGAGTATTGTATGCTTCCACCAAGATTTTGCACTAACCTGGTTTTATTTTTCTTCTCACAGGTATTTTCCAGGATCAAGAGCTGAAGCTGGACCAGAGCTGATTGCAAGAGATGAGTTGACTTTGCCATCTATGATATTGGGAGATCAGAGCAGGTGCTGAGTACTTCGTTTCACAAAGTGCAGGCAAGTAAAGTTGCTGTCCTTCCCTGGTTGCAGTTTATAAAGAAATGCATCCAAGATGCCCCCAGTCCCGTGAGATATCCCACCGAAATTTAGCAAGACTTTAGTTCTGGATCGGCAAGACCGGGGCAACGGTGTGAACAGGCTGGGGAGTGCTGGCATGAGCATAGGGGTCCAGTAGCAGCCTGGAATGCATACAGGAAGTGAGCATGTGCCAATTGACACGACCAGGAGAAAACATTGCCAGGCTCTCCTCCTCAACATATTGTGTGGAACTTTGGGCTTTAAGCCGTTAGTGTGAAATGCAGCCTGGAAGAGAGAAATAAAATAAAAATAAAGCAATGGGACAAAACCTGAAATAGCAGAAAAATAAATGGAAATAAAGGCAGTCGAGGTGACTAGAGAAGACATGATATAAAAATATAATAGATGCTTAAGAGCAAGGAAGTGGGTTAGAAGGCAAATATGATGTAAAAGGAAGTGAGAGACTGAGATAAGAGAGTGATGACATGCATCTTTGGATCAATAATGAGCAGTAGTTTGGGGGGGAGCAGAGGAAAAATAGGGAGAAATGTAAGAGAGAAAGAAAGAAGATTTGACACTGACTGAATCAGGTGAAATTGAGATAAGAGAAACTAAGAAATAGAGGCCTTTGAGAGAGAGGATTTGGATGTGAAAGGGCAAATGGGGGATTGAGGTAATACTGATAAAGATAGAGATGGGCAATCTATGTCACCCATCATTGCCACATAGCTGGCATTCTAGGCATCATAATGGGCCTCCTTGGAATAATTTGAGCATACTTAGCATTATGTGGCTCCGGCATAAGCTGACCTCATAGCCATATTGTGGACAACTTAGGTATCATGGTGGCCAAACCAGGTTACATAGTATATTGACAGCATCCTTATCAACCATTTGCACCTCACATATGCCATGAGGTATCTTGATTATCTAACTAAATGTAATTTGATGACAATAGTTTCCAATGCAATGAGACATGAGAAAAAAGAAAAGAAGTCCTCCATGGAGACTTAAGATCCCTTTATTCAGAACATAAACATTTAAATGAGTCAATATTACACTGCCCTAGAGCCACGGATAGGTTACCATGGGCCTTTTTTGATTGTATCTATTCCTAAATGAAGGATCACTTTAGGTACTTTTTCTCTCAATCTCGATTGATCTCCTCTGTATTTCATCAGTCGCCTTTGAGTAGCTGATCAAATGTGCATTCATGTTGTTGCATAACAAACAACGATCTAGAACTCCTTAGCTGACTACACCTGCTTCCAGCAGTAAAGTTGACTTTTTGTATTTGGTCACATAAGTTCTATCTTCCATTACATGGAACCAAATTTCTCACTGATACCTACACAATTAAACCATAATGGTTTAACCTCTGCTGCTTCTCCTATGGTTAATAATTAATAAACTCCATCAACACTAAAAAAGAAACTAATATGCACAGTGCTCCATGGAAGCTCATACAAGAATAGGCAACAGCTGAGGCAGCCCCTATGGACTTGTTTGTGCTACTAAACTAAAGGTTTTTTTAGATAACATTGAGTTTAAAACGTATTTCAGTTTCATTGTCAAGAAATGCACAAGTCCATGGTTAGTTCTAATCATTAACACCACTTAGTACATGTCAGAATACCCTCTGGCACACATACCAAAGACTGAAGAATCCTTCAAGAATAGGATTTCCATCATGATGCACAAAACCTGATTTGCTTGCGAGTTGATAGATAACACTAAAGATATCCTAACAAAAAGTAACCACACTTCAAAAGGACATTGCCAAGTTGTGACAGGAGACAGTGTGCAGATTCACAAGAATAATTATTACAGAAATCTAATACACAATGAGATAATCTGGCCAACAACAATATCAGGAAAGGTGAAAATAAAACAAGATCAAAGGACGAGCTTTATTCTAGCTCAGGTGAGAATGAATCGACTACTTATATTCAGACAGTTCAGCATTGGGTCCAACTATGAGAAGAATAAAGAAATAGTAGATCCTTTTAGTAAAATATATTTTTGGGGATAATGACAGCAAGGGCTGATACTAAGGGTGGGCGTAGTTGGCGGACTCCGTTCTGCCTCACCCCAATTAATAAAACAGAAACCTCACCTACCCTTGATAAAACAACAAGTATCTCTATCATTACATGCAAAATGCATATAGTCATCTCACAAAAGTGAAAATTAAAATATAGCAAGCAGTGAGAGAGGTGATGATTTTGGTGTCCTCGCTAACCTAGGGAGAGAACCAAGCAGATGCCTTGAACACAAAGAGCATATCATGTTGAAATGATTCGGTAGTGGTCCCATCCACCTAGGACCAACCCAAGCACAGTTCAAGGCATCTGCTTGCCCCCCCCCTAGGTTAGGGGTGACCCCAAAATCATCACCTCTTTCATTGCCTGGCAGTTTTCAAAGTTCACTTTTCTTAATTGGTTATATGCGTTTTAGCATTTAAAGGTAAAGTTGTTTTATCAAAGGGTTGTGTGGGTGCAGTAGCTAACTCCACTACGTAGCGGAGTCGGAATTATTGCATGAATACCGTGTTTTCAATGAAATGCATAGTTACCAAATCTCATTGCCCACGGTTAGCTGGTAATATCAATGCTCACAATGGGATCCATCCGGTTTAACTAAGAGTTGTAATGCAGGTAAAACAGTGCACTTCTCTGTGGTAAATTTCTCTAGCCACACACAAGCAGCAGATAGGGCTCGAAAAATCATACAAATTGCACTAGAGCTGCAGGTCTAGCAACGTGACACATCTAAGTGAAATGCACTTGACCTCTGACTCTGAAAGCTGAGCAAATGTGACAAGTTAAGAAGGTTCTGAGCGCGGGCGGGGCCATGACGGAACGGTTCCGTCATAAGCACAGCCCAACCGACGTGCATGACGGAACCGTTCCGTCAAGCGCGTCGAAGGGGTTAAAAGCATTGTTATTGCTCATTCACTTTGTGATCAATAAATGTGTCTTTAAATCTTGCTATCTTGTCACATTTGCTCTGCTGTCAGAGGCAGAGGTCAAGTGTCAGTTTGACTTCCTACTCGCCAGAAAGGGCGAGCAGGACCTAAAAATCGTTCATCCTTATTGAATCTGACTCGCAAATGCGAGCGGGCGAGTGGATTTTTCGAGCCCTGCCAGATGAAGAAAGAATCCTTAATGAAGCTTGTGCCTACAAAAACACACAGCACTGTTCTTGTGGATTTAAATTCAATATTTGTTTGCACAAAACAATACTGATGTAATCTTTGAAGGAAAACGACAGGAAGTATTGCTGATTACCAACAATTTGCATACATCTTCCTCCTTTTACTACTAAGTAGCACTTTGTGTGTAGAAACAAAAACATTTTAAAATGCAGTAGTTAGAGACATCTTCGATTTAAAGACATAGGAGAATTGAGGCGAAATGACATGCTATCTATTAGTAAAAAGAACAGCAGCCATATAATCGGGCATTTCAAATATTAACATAAGATCCGCCAACAAAGGCAGTGCAGTTATCGTAAATAAATCAAATACTGGACTTGAATGATGTCTACTGGTTGGTCAGTGACCCAAAGAGTTATCAGAGACCTTCTCAAAATCATATAGAAGGGATCTGAGGCATAACAAATCCCTTCATTCTGGGTGCCTTGAAAGATCAGTGAAAAACAGAAAAAATAACTTCCTGAATAAACCCAAGTCTAGAACAACAATGTTTTACATTTTATATAAATACATAAAAATTACCATCTATCATAAGGATGAATAATAGTAGCATGGCTGGGCTCTAGTCTTTGCCCCCTCTCATAGATGCTTAATTTAATGAAGAGGCTTGACTTTGAGATCAAGATACTAGCATTAGTCATGCATAGCATTGAAGCTTAGACATTAGCAGGAAAAGGGAGTTTAGGAAGTTATGACATACAATGTGTAGCATCTAAGCTTACAAATAATCCATTATATTCTATTCTATTCTATTACATTTCTGTTTCCAGGTAGGTGGCACCTCTATAAGTGCTACCATCCTTTATTGGGTCCAATTTGAAGCCACTTCATTTATAACAATAATAATCCATACAGAGACTTGGGTAACATTTAATTATTTTTATAGTTTTCCAAAGCACTGCTGAACCACCCTAGAGTTAATGCATTTTGCATAAAGCATAGAGTCATATCACATATGCAACAGATGAATAATAGAGAGTCTTCTATAAAGGGAAAACACAATGAATTATTGATAGGTTAAATCATAAATTACTGCTGAGCTGAATGACTTTTCATCCAGAACTAACCTCAAGAGGTGAGTTGTTCATGTTCTCTGTAGGTAGTCTCAGGATGTAGTAATCTCAATTTCAGATCCAACAGGAGAAATTTACTTTTTCACTGTGCTGACCATATACAATAGTGATATGTTGGTTTGAAGTCGGTCCCCGCAAAGGTGAATGGGATAAGATTGAGAAACAAAGACAAATGATTTCACCACTTTGACTTGTCACTCCACTGGGCACTGACATCTACTCTGCAGGCTGTGGCATCTCTGTATAGAATCCCCTACACAAGCTGTAGAAACCATAAACATTTTCCAAACTTCATGAGAGTTCAGTGAATAAACAGAAAATAGAGGTTTGTATTTAGGTAAAATAGAGGGGAAAGGCCACCTACTTTTAATTTGTCAATAAAGAAGAATTAAAATGATTTTTCTGTCTAGGCATGATACACAGAAAGCTCTAACTTTGGGGCTTTGTCAGGAAGGAACAAAGAATCAGTAAGCGGCTGAATTTTCAAATAAAGTTTGGAGGCTAATGATGTCCTCTTTATTTGTGCTAGACTAAATTGCACTTCACAGTTATTTCTGAATTGGATACATGTGCATTACCATTATCACAAGCAGAGCCGCAGCAACAAGGAGCGATCCGGGCAAAAAATAGGTTTCTAAATGAGACATGGCACCTGCTCTTCTTACAATGTTCTAACTATTCTGCAATTAGAGATCAACAAATACTAAACAAAAGGGAGGTTAAGTTAACCTCCATGCATGATATGTGTTACATGTGATGTATGTCCTGACCATTAGTGACAGGACCTAAGACTTGAATATTAATTATTAAATACCTGGGTCGGAAGATTTAGTCATAAAGAAATCCCTGGATCTTTCTTGTCATAGATATACATCCAGAAAAGTTAGCCCCAAAGGAAGAGCTCACGAGTTGTTGGATGTATTCGGTTCTTTAATGGATGACAGCTACAGCAGGTGAAGAAAGGCAGAATGCATCTAGTATTCCAGCCAGACGCATTTTAGGTATTGTTCTCTTCCTCAATGGCTGAATGCTGCAAACACCAGGAACAGTTTTGCGCAAAGTGGTCCACTTTGAGCAAGCAATAGCAAAATGCTTGCAAGGGGGCCAGTGAGGTCTCCCCACATAATTGAAAATATACCCAGGTATGTTGCAGTCCCTTGGGCTGCGGGCAAGTCCAGTGGGGCTGTAGGAAGGTGGATATCTGACTATGGTTACCCCCAACTTTTTGCATAGTGTCTAGCTGGTTTTTCGACTTAGTTGGCCTGAGATCCTGCCATTCAGGGTCTCAGACTGTCTGCTCTCTCTTTAAAATGGACTCCATGTACCCTAGGTACATACCCAATTGGTAAGGATCACCTTATTGGACCCTGTACAGTGTACCCTAGGTACCCAGGGCATAGGTGTACCCTAGGCCTCCCAGGGGCTGCAGCATGTATTATGCCACCCCTGGCCTGGCCTGGCCTTCCAATCAGCCACAACTGGCTGATCACTCAGCTGGGGCAAGGTCGTGTAATCACCCCTTGCTTAGATATAGTCTACCTATATCTACCCTTAAAATAGACACATGTGTACCTGTGAGCCACTCCTATGGCAGGCCTGAACAATCCTGGAGGCAAAGTGCTTGGTAACATGTGAGATGGTGCTCTAGCATGAGCTGAGCCTGTCTGCAGCTTTTGGAACCATGTCCTTAGCTGTTCTATGATATCGCCTACCATATACTCTTAAAGTGCCTTATAATCTTAAACGGTTATGGTAACTATGGTTTGGCTTTATCAAAACATGTCGTGTAAGGTGTCTAACACTTTGGAATAATACCCCCCTACCATTTCTGGTGATGAGGATATTATTCCCCCCTTCTAGAGGGAGAGACATGTTAAAATCCTACTTTGCTGTTTAACTCTGACAAAAGCCTCAGCATCACAAAATGGATGCTGCTGCCACAGACACGAGTCTGACCTCCTGCAGCTGGGAGCCCTCCCAGCCAGGGAGGCCTGGACAATAGGTTTCCTGCTAGCACCTCCCCAGACAGACTTTAGTGTATTGGGGCAAGGAGGGCTGAAAGGGATGAGACATGCCTGGGGCACACAAGGTGCTCCATGCATAGTCCAGTTCAAACCGGTGCTGGGGCGCCCCAGCTCGGGCGCGAAACTGGACAAAGGAAAGGGGGTGTAGCCACCCCCTTTCCTGGTCCCACCCATAGGAGGGACCTTGCAGGTAGCCCAGCCCACTAGCCCAGTATATTAGAAGGTAGCTGAGCCCTGCAGGATTAGATTATCCTGAATCTGCAACTTGAACAGAAACTCTGGACCTTCGACATTCGACCTCAGGAAGAAGACTGAAGAATCTCCCTTGTGGCCAAGGAGTGACCACCCTGGGCAACCAGGCACCATCCAGCGACCGCTGCTTGCTTTGCGACTGATCCTACGAGGGACGACTGCAGAGACTGACCAGCGCCGAGATTTCCAGACACCTCTGAACCAGATCCACATCTACAGCAAAGCTGAGACCCGTGGAGGGGACGAGGGACGTGGGACCGGCGACTTGGGAAAAGTGGCTAGTAACTGACTAGCGCGACTTCTGAGGCTTCCTCGAGGCTGTGCTTGGGGAATTGAGAAGCCCCCATCCCGAGCACCATCTGCAAAGAAGATCAGCTCCCCACACTTCACGTGTTCTGCGTGGGGCCCGTCTGCACCTGAGTTGCTCGACGTGTTGTCCGGTTGCTGGCCCGTTGGCTAGTGACCTCTGTGAGGACGAACCTTTGATTTCACCTTGCTGGTCCGGCTCCTCCAGACTGGCACTCGCTCCTCTGTGAAAGAGAAGCACCCCAGACCTTCCTGGTCTGCACCAGAAGCAAGTCCTCCATTATGCGCGGGTTCCGCTAGCCAAGGCTTGTTGGGTCCTAACTCGACATCGCCGCCGACAGCAAGAGCCTTCGTGGGACAGCTCGCCTCCTGGTCCTGGTCGTCCTCGACATCTCCTGGTACCCGTGGCTGCTGCGACAAGCTTCACCTCTTCACCTGCATCTGCACGACATCGCCTGGTTCCTTCCTGGTTCCTTCCCGGCTCCTGGCTGGTGACCTAGACTCTGTCCCTTCTGCTTGCAGGTATCCTTCCTTCTTGATTCCATCCTTGGGATCCACCGGACACTCTTCACTGACTGTGTGTCAGCAACTTTCCTTCAGGCATCCATAGGAGTCAACGACGAAACCCGACGCAAGTTCCCACCTATGCACCCGCAGCCCGTGTGCTAGGTAACTTGAGTACTCCGGTGCTCACAAGGGTAGTGACTATCCTAGGGTCTAGTTTCCAAGTCTCGAACTCCTAGCTATTCCAGAAGTGTCCTAAAACTCTTAATTTCTAATAACTACTATTTCTTTTGACTTTTACGCATTACGCGTGAGTGTTTCCACTCTGCACCTGAATCCCGTGGGCCTGCCACTTCCTAACCTTTGGTAGTATAGTGTAGCCCCAGCTATTCCCTAGGCCTAGGCCTATCCTGTGTTCGTGACAGTGGTTCTTATACCACTTACTTAGTATATGGTTTGCGTGGCCCCAGGGCCTAACTGTATTACTTACCTGTGTGACTTAATGTATGCTTAAATAAGACTGTGTTGTACTTACCTCGAATCTCATAAAGAGTGCTGAGGGTATTTTGACTAAAATAAATACATTCTATTTTTATATATATCTGTTGTGGTGTCCTTTCATTTGGTATTCAAGGGATTACAAATGGTATAACAGCTGGCTTCACATGCCATACAGAGTTTAGCCTAAGACTGCTCTTGTCCATGCTACCACTAGGATAGCTGGTCTATAAGGTTGACTTTACAACCAATCACCATAAGGGTTATTTGGACTGATACAAGGTGTACACTAGAATTAGTGACATCATATATCAGGCCAACTTCTCACATTGGTGAGCAGCGGTTGGGATCTGAGCTTGCTGTTGTTAATACCATTGTAATCTTGAGATACTAAATTGAAAGATCACACAGATATTGTTAGGTACATATAACATAGATTATAAATACTTAGGTCCTACTGGACTTAGTTGTTGTAGGTTGAAGGGCCTAGCACACCCTGACTACAACTACTAGAAAGGTTTAGTAGATACAACTAGTGTAGGTAGGTGCACACACCACACCCTCACTAGATCATGTCTCTGAGAGTAGATCAAGATGATTCTCTCTCAGGAGGGGTAGATCCTAAAAAGATACCCTCTAGATATGATACCCTAACTTTTCAGGAGATGAGACAATTGTGTACCTCCAGAAAGTTAAAACAGGGTTCAAACCCTACCCTCATTCAACTAGTGGAGATCTTAGAAGAGTATGATGCTCAGAGAGCCTCCCAGGTTAGTACCCTAGGTTCCGGTGAGGGTCTACCCTCTACAGATGAGTCAGAAGGGACTTCAGAAGATGAGGTAGACAGCCAGGTCAAAGTTGGGAGACTCAGCCATGCTAATTTAAGCCTACATGGGAGTCTGACTGGGGTTCCCCCATACAGACCCTCAAGTGGACTTAACCAGAGAAGCAGGAGAGGAAGATCCCCTTCAAGGGAATCTATCCACTCCCATGTCTCTAATAGCTCCAATGCCTCTTCTCATAGGGGAATGACTTCTCCACAGAGAAAAGAGCATCAGGCCAGAATGAGGGAAGCCAATCTGAGGATTGAAAGGGAAGAACTTGCCCTTGCCAAAGAGAAGCTTGCTCTGGCCAGAGAGCAAAAGTTAAGTGGGCTAGGACCCACTGGTGGCAGCAACATTCCTAAAGATAGGGATAGGTCTTATGACCATAGAAACCTAAGCAAGATAGTCCCCCCATATCAGAATGGGGATGACATCCACAAGTGGATAACTGCTTTGGAGAGGGCCTGCAGAGTACAGCAGGTACCCCAGAGTCAGTGGGCAGCTATCTTGTGGCTCTCCTTTTCTGACAAAGGTAGAGACAAGTTCCTCACAGTTAGTGATGAGGATGCTGACAATTACAAAGTCCTGAAGAGTGCTCTGATAGATGGGTTTGGCTTAACCACTGAGCAATATAGGTTGTTGTTCAGAGACACCCAGAAGACACAGACACAGGACTGGTCTGATTTTGTGGATTGTGCCACTAAGGCTTTGGAAGGTTGGTTAAATGGCAGCAAGGTGCAGGACTATACAGGATTGTACAACTTGATTATGAGGGAACAGATCCTTAATAATTGTCAAAAACAGCTTCTCCATCAACACCTGGTAGACTCAGATTTGACCTCTCCCCAAGAATTGGGAAAGAGGGCAGATAAATGGGTCAGGACCAGGATTAGGCCTAAAAATCAGGGTGGTGACCAAAAGAAAGATACCACCAAGCCTCAAGAGAAGGGTGGGGATAAAACAAAAGAGAAATCTTCCTTAGGGCCTCAAAACTCCACACAGGGTGGTTGGTCCCAAGCTCCCTCCTCTACTACAGTTAAAAAGCCTTACTGCCATGAATGTAAAGTTCCTGGGCATTGGAAAACTGACAGCAGTTGCCCAAAGGCTAAAAACAAAACTGTTCCTCCAATTACTCCTGTAATACCACCTATTACTGTCAGCAGTAATCCCCCAGGTGGTGGGAGTGCCCCCAAATATTTGGTTGGGTTTTCTTGGGGAACACAGGTGGACCCTGGCTTAGCAAGTCCCCTGCAGCAGCTACTCTTGTCTGTGATGGTGGCATGGAGTTTGCCAACTTCACTGCCTGTCCCAACACTTTTGGTAGGTACAGACAGGAACCATACATCAATGGTAGAAAAGCTGAGGCCTACAGAGACACTGGAGCTAGCATCACTATGGTGACTCACAGACTAGTTCCCTCTGAGCAGCTTTTGCCTGGTTTCTCATACCAGGTAACTAACATTGATGGCAAACAGAACAGTCATCCCATGGCAGAGGTATGTCTCAGCTGGGGAGGTGTCACTGGCCCTAAGAGGGTGGCAGTGTCCCCAACCTTGCCTGTAGACTGCTTACTGGGGAATGACTTGGAGCTCTCAGCTTGGGCTGGAGTTGAACAAGACACCCATTCTAAAATGGTAGGCCTTTCACAAAAGGGTAGTGGGGTTGTGCCAGCCACAACCCCTGTCCAAGTAGATTTCCTTCCTGAAAAGGATGGAAGGGCAGTGGTAGCCACAGCCCAGGCAAAGACAGACTTCCCTGTAGAGATTGGCAGAGCTGTGACAGTCACAGCTCAAACCCAAACTGAGTGCCTCCCTGGAAAGGTTGGCAAGGCTGTAATGGTCTCAGCCCATAGACAGACTGACATAGGTGTAGAGAAGCCTGAAACTATGGATCACTCCACACAAACGGAGAGTAGTGGGGAGGAAGAAAAGTCTCCCTCTCCCCAGACATTAGGAGAAGGTCAGCCTCCTCAGGGATCTGACCTCACCCGTTGTGAAGGAACTGCCCCAGAGGTAGCCAGGCCTGGCCTGGCAGAGCCTCTGATGTCAGTGGGCCCTTCCAAGGTGGGACCCAGTCTGGTGCAGGTAGCCTGCCTCTCTCTACCCTGCCTCAGTCAACCCAGGGCTGCAGAGGTCAGGGAGGCCAGTGGACCCCAACAGGGCCCCTGTCCACAAGAACACCCCCCCCATCAAAAGAATGAGGATTGCCTGGCTAGTAGCCCTAGCCAGGTGATGGTTAAAAACCTTCCTGAGGGATCTCCTTTACAGGTAGTTAGGGACCTCCCCAGAGGGATTCTGTTGGGCACAGGCAAACATGGGACCTTAGGGCCCCAAACCTGACCTGTCCCTCCAGTAAGCCCATAAAAGGGACCCTGCCTCCAGCTTTAGGTAGCCAGAGGCTGACCCTGAGAGCACAGTGCAACTCAGTTAAAGAAAGAAAGGCATCCATGGTGGAGGATGATTGGAGGAAGCTGAGGCCTCACTTTGAGGACACTCACTTCAGTACTCCATCTCAACACCAGCCTTTTACTTTGCAAAGACACACCAAAGGTAGAGATTCCCTATGGTGGAGACCCTATGATACCTTTAGGGTGAGGGATTGCTTAGTGGACCATGAGACAGGGGGTAACCATGCCAGTGCTGGTTCTTCCTTATATGGCCACTTAGGCAATAGAGGCTTACCTGGTCAAGGACAGCCTTATCTCCTTTCGTTTGGGGGGGGGTTGTGTAGGAAGGTGGATATCTGACTATGGTTACCCCCAACTTTTTGCCTAGTGTCTAGCTGGTTTTTCGACTTAGTTGGCCTGAGATCCTGCCATTCAGGGTCTCAGGCTGTCTGCTCTCTCTTTAAAATGGACTCCATATACCCTAGGTACATACCCAATTGGTAAGGATAACCTTATTGGACCCTGTACAGTGTACCTTAGGTACCCAGGGCATAGGTGTACCCTAGGCCTCCCAGGGGCTGCAGCATGTATTATGCCACCCCTGGCCTGGCCTTACAATCAGACACAACTGGCTGATCACTCAGCTGGGGCAAGGTCGTGTAATCACCCCTTGCTTAGATATAGTCTACCTATATCTACCCTTAAAATAGACATGTGTACCTGTGAGCCACTCCTATGGCAGACCTTAACAATCCTGGAGGCAGAGTGCTTGGTAACATGTGAGATGGTGCTCTAGCATGAGCTGAGCCTGTCTGCAGCTTTCGGAACCATGTCCTTATAGCTGTTTTATGATATCGCCTACCATATCCTCTTAAAGTGCCTTATAATCTTAAACGGTTATGGTAACTATGGTTTGGCTTTATCAAAACATGTCGTGTAAGGTGTCTAACACGTTGGAACAATACCCCCATACCATTTCTGGTGATGAGGATATTATTCCCCCCTTCTAGAGGGAGAGACATGTTAAAATCCTACTTTGCTGTTTAACTCTGACCAAAGCCTTAGCATCACAAAATGGATGCTGCTGCCACAGACACAAGTCTGACCTCCTGCAGCTGGGAGCCCTCCCAGCCAGGGAGGCCTGGACAATAGGTTTCCTGCTTGGGGAGATGGTAGCACCTCCCCAGACAGACTTTAGTGTATTGGGGCAGGGAGGGCTGAAAGGGATGAGACATGCCTGGGGCACACAAGGTGCTCCATGCATAGTCCAGTTCAAACCGGTGCTGGGGCACTCCAGCCCCAGCTCTGGCGTGAAACTGGACAAAGGAATGGGGGTGTAGCCACCCCCCTTCCTGGTCCCACCCATAGGAGGGACCTTGCAGGTAGCCCAGCCCACTAGCCCAGTGTATTAGAAGGTAGCTGAGCCCTGCAGGATTAGATTATCCTGAATCTGCAACTTGAACAGAAACTCTGGACCTTCGACATTCGACCTCAGGAAGAAGACTGAAGAATCTCCCTTGTGGCCAAGGAGTGACCACCCTGGGCAACCAGGCACCATCCAGCGACCGCTGCTTGCTTTGCGACTGATCCTACGAGGGACGACTGCAGAGACTGACCAGCGCCGAGATTTCCAGACACCTCTGAACCAGATCCACATCTACAGCAAAGCTGAGACCCGTGGAGGCGACAAGGGACGTGGGACCGGCGACTTGGGAAAAGTGGCTAGTAACTGACTAGCGCGACTTCTGAGGCTTCCTCGAGGCTGTGCTTGGGGAATTGAGAAGCCCCCATCCCGAGCACCATCTGCAAAGAAGATCAGCTCCCCACACTTCACGTATTCTGCGTGGGGCCCTTCTGCACCTGAGTTGCTCGACGTGCTGTCCGGTTGCTGGCCCGTTGACTAGTGACCTCTGTGACGACGAACCTGTGACTCTGTCCCTTCTGCTTGCAGGTATCCTTCCTTCTTGATTCCATCCTTGGGATCCACCGGACACTCTTCACTGACTGCCTGTCAGCAACTTTCCTTCAGGCATCCATAGGAGTCAACGACGAAACCCGACGCAAGTTCCCACCTATGCACCCGCAGCCCGTGGGCTAGGTAACTTAGGTACTCCGGTGCTCACAAGGGTAGTGACTATCCTAGGGTCTAGTTTCCAAGTCTCGAACTCCTAGCTATTCCAGAAGTGTCCTAAAACTCTTAATTTCTAATAACTACTATTTCTATTGACTTTTACGCATTACGAGTGAGTGTTTCCACTCTGCACCTGAATCCCGTGGGCCTCCCCCTTCCTAACCTTTGGTAGTATAGTGTAGCCCCAGCGATTGCCGAGGCCTATCCTGTGTTCGTGACAGTGGTTCTTATACCACTTACTTAGTATATGGTTTGCGTGGCCCCAGGGCCTAACTGTATTACTTACCTGTGTGACAATGTATGCTTAAATAAGACTGTGTTGTACTTACCTCGAATCTCATAAAGAGTGCTGAGGGTATTTTGACTAGAATAAATACATTCTATTTTTATATATATCTGTTGTGGTGTCCTTTCATTTGGTATTCAAGGGATTACAAATGGTATAACAGCTGGCTTCACATGCCATACAGAGTTTAGCCTAAGACTGCTCTTGTCCATGCTACCACTAGGATAGCTGGTCTATAAGGTTGACTTTACAACCAATCACCATAAGGGTTGTTTGGACTGATACAAGGTGTACACTAGAATTAGTGACATCATATATCAGGCCAACTTCTCACAGGGGCCACCCGCATTTCTAATGAAAAGTGCCCCGGGTAGGTGGTGGTCCCGAGGCTTTGATAAGCCTTAGGAGGGGGGACCATGCCCCTGGGACCTGGCCCACTCTGGTTATTTTAAAGCAAGTACGGGAGCACAAAAAGCATGCTTCCTGAACCAACGTCTAGCTTTCTACCAAATTTGGTGTAATTCCGTTCAGCAGTTCGGGCTGTAGTCCTGTTCAAAAAATGAAAAATCCCCTTAGACTTAACATGGAGAAAATGTATTTTGGGATCCCCCTTTTTTCCTGGCCCCTGCTTGATGGATCACCCCGAAAATGTGAACAGAGCAGTTGAACTAAAAAGAGGAAGTTTTGTGAAATGTTTGTGAAGATTTGTCAAGTGGCGACAAAGTTATTGGCAAAACAAAAAACGCTTTTCCTATGGAAACTTTGGTCCTAACTATAACTACCTACTTGCGACTGCCAGTAGGTAATATAAATATATATAAAACATTTCGAGAGCTACTCGGCAACTATGACCGCCAGGGTTTGACAAGTGGATCTCGGCAAGACCCCTCAAAAACAATAAAGAATACCGTCTCAAATAAGGAGAAGTTTCAGTCCAGTGATTGGGCATTCTTTCAAAGTTGGTGCCTTTGGTGGCAGTTTATAGTGGTTCAGAAGCGTTTTTTTCTTGAAGATAATCACATTTGAGTGACATCAAAGGATAGAGCTCTCAAAATGCTCTGTGTCCTGTGGAGAACCCTTTAAAAAAGGCATTAGGGTTCGAAACGCATAGACAGCTTTGTTTTGGGCAAATAAGGGGCATATCAGCAACACCCGGCGATAATTATCACTCAGCGCTCTTACCGTGAGGATAATTATCGCCGGGTAACGTGGATTTTTATCGCTGAGATTGCGTGCTATTAGCAATGCTTATCTCCTTAGCGATGAAAATCCTCACGCTAACTGCCTAACATGAGATTATCGCTGGAAACCCAGCGATAATCTCACGCAATGTGGCGTTAGCTTGCGGATAGGGACTCACAAACTTAGCCATGATATCCACCTTCCATAGGATATCGTGGCTAAGTCAGTCCTGAAGCAGGCGTAAGGAAAGTAGCGATAACAGGGGATATCGCTACTTTTCCTGACGCTATGCTTCATAGCGTGGGACTTGATGATAGGAGAAAGCAAGGTTAGCGTGGCCTTGCTAATTAGGCGATAAAATTATCGCCGCTTTTCAGCCGAAAACGGCCGCAAAAGCGGCAATAATTTTTTATCGCCTGCTTGTAAATATACCCCTAAGTGTTCAAAATCATGTGTTACCACTTTGGCTCACAATTAAGTATTTCCTGCAAAATTATTGGAGTTGGCCCGTAGGGTCACTATTTGGCCTCTACTCTGAGAATACTTACAAACCTTATCTAACAAGATACTAGTCAGGGGTATTAGGAAATTACTGGGGTTTGAAACTGTACAGAACCTGAGCTATAAACATTGTGTATGTAATCTTTTGTCTTAGTGCTGTTTATGTATCATGTAATGTGATTTGTACGTTATTTGTATTGTTGGTATTCTTTGTGATTCCAGTGTTTGTTTAAAAAAATCACGAATGTCTTCTATGTAACAAATCAAAAACTTTGTAAGTAACTTTATGCAAAAAAAGAAAATCGAATTCAAGAATTAAATATCAAATAATTTTGTGGATCATAGCAATTGGTTTGTGTGATCTCTGAGCGAATGAATGAATGAATGAATGAAGGAGGATCAGTATTGGCATTTCTTGTGTTGTTTATTATTACATGGCCCGCCCTTACTGATTGATGGCCAAACCCTTTTGTGTTTAGTTCCCACCTTATTTGTGGCAGTGATGGAGCAGAAAATTGGCCCTATAGTGGGCCTGTGTCTCCTCCCAGAAGAGTATTTCTCTTTCCCCTCAAGCTGCTGGTTGATTTGATGTATAATTTTGGCTTCTGGGAGGCGCTTTTATTGTAATGCACAAAATACTATTTTACATCTGAAAAGTGCACTCAACAAACATACGGTTTGTCACGTTCTTTTATTTCTTTCATATGTGTATTTAAAAAAAACAATCATTTTTGCCACGTTTTCCTCATCAATTATGACGATAAGACTGGCTTTAATATGCTAAACAACATTTGTGAATGACTGTGTTCACATTCGTTGGCACATTTAAGCCAGACCTACTTTGCCAATGCTTGTTTACACAAGGTTTCTAGTAGACAAATACTGGGATGCGTATTTTATTGCAAGAACGTTGCACAGCTATGGCACTGGGAGGACTACACAGACGCAGATATATTTGAGGCTATTACCTGTCTGAGCAATGTTACCTTACTTTAGAAACACATTCCACAGTTTACTACGCCGCGCGTGCTGTGGAATCGTAGTAATGGCTGCCAACCGAAAGATCAAACCTGTTTTCAGCTTGCGTTTTGTGGTATTTCCCTTTTTTTCATCTCCTTGCGTGGGATGTGTATTCCAGCAGCTCCTTTCATCGTGATGCTGAGAACTGTGACTCAGCCCTTGGGGGGTAGTGGGTGGGAGCTGATATCAGGAAGGCATTCATACCGCCAGGATGATAGAACTGCAAAGGGGTCTTTGATGCACAACATATGCTGGTACACTGATATTTATTTATGTTTGTTTTGCATGGAGTGTGCACACTGCAAAACATAATTGCTTTTTGTGTAGAATAATGAAGATACTGTACATAGCGTCTTGACGAATGTTACACTGAGTTTATTTTAGTTATTTATTTATTTATTTTTGAGTTTTATATAGCACATACTTGATCCGGTGGTATTTGAGCGCTTTTGTAATGTTTGGATAGACATGCAATTTACAAGGAAAACATAAAAAGAAAAATTATAATAATATTATGCATGCAGGGTAATAGAAAGTAACGGTTACAATGTACGGTAGAGTAGAGGATTAATAATTTCCAGAGGTAGAGACAGTAGTTTTTTTAATAATAAGAGGAGTGCCTGAAGAGTTTTGGGGTTTTTTATGGCGAGAACTAGACCCAGAGGTATCAGAGTGCTTTACAAGAGCACCAGTTACGTTACAGAGGAACACATTCATTTTTGCTAGGCACGGGGAGATTAAGTGATTTGTCCAGAATCACAGAATGTTGAGTGTCCCTGCCGAGACTCAAACCTGGTTCCCTGGCTCCAAGGCCGCCCGCCCTAGCCGTTAGGCCACATTCTCTCCCCCGGTTAGATCCAGAGGTAGAGATGGATGGTTGGAAATAATTCGGAACGAGAAAGTAAGGCAGTAGGATAAGGGGGAAATTCTCAAGGACTTATCGCAGAGTTAGCAGCACTTTATCGCAGCCAAAGTTGTGATAAATTTATCGCCCCATTCTCAACCTGGTGTTAACATCCCACAGCACCAGTTTACCCGCGATAGCAGCCACAAAAAACATCGCTACAGATGAGCCCCGCAACTATCGCTAATGAGATGCAGAGTAGGCGTTCCCGTGCCAAAAGCCGCACAACACCACCCCACAACATTCACAACGACCAGCTAGAACTGCGATAAGAACACAAAACAGGTGATAAGGCGCATTAGCAGCAGGAAAATAACACTTGCTCTAACCTGGTGCAAAGTCGGACCACAGCCTGCACCACAAAAGGGAGCACAGCCCACCGCCACATCGGAAGGGCAACAGATGCCATGGAGACACTGGTCATGCGGCCCGGACACCCAAGAGGGCCACAACAGCCACTGCCACCACCCCAGGACCCCAACCCCCACAGGAACACCCCTCCCCCTGAACCACCACAGAGGCAGCGCAGACAAAGACAGCGGACCCCCAGGAAACGCACCAACCTCACAGACCCAACACCTGACAATGTCATTACCCACTACAGGCTCAAAAGGACAACCATCGTACACATCCTGACCAACAACGCCCAACAGGCAGACGGCACTAACACAGCGAACAACCAACATCCCACCCCACACAAAGCTGCTGGCTGTGCTGCACCTGTTGGCCCCTGGTACCCCCCAACCAACACCTGCCAGAGTCGGAAGAGTCACAAAGCCAGCCACATCCAAGTCCCTCACACCTGTTCTGGATATCACCATCAGCCTGGTATCCCAGTCCCTACACGTCCAACACAATGCGTAGGATCCGCTAAACACCAAGCAAGGACCATACGCCATAGCTGGATGCACGCACATGTTGGGGCAATCCACAGCACACATGTCATACCTGTGCCCCCTGGTGACACAGCACACAATCACCGCAACAGAAAGCACACGTCTCACATCAATGTGCAGGCAACAACCGTGGAACCTCCACCAATGTCACCTCCAAATACCCAGCCAGTGTACATGATTCCTTCATCGTCCGAAAGTCCATCAACAATCAGCATTCCCAGGATGGCACCAAGAGAAATGCACAGCCCCTTGGCAAGTTCCAAATGAACACCCCACTCACCTGAACTCCACAACCATGCAACTCTCAACTCTGGCAATGCAAACGTCACAAAATCACAACCAACATGCAAAACAACATGCCCACCCATCAGGCACGACAGAACAACTCACAATGGTAACATGGGCAAGCTGTGAACATGAGCCATCAACGGCACCTCAGCCACACACGAGCCGAATGTGGGGAGAGGTGGCAACCAGGCACGTGTGAAGGATGCAGGAGAACCATGATTGGGAAAGTACACAATGCCAAGAGTGGCGGAGATGTGCTAGACAGACCGCAGTATGCCGAACACACCCATATCCATGGTGACATATACGGCTGGTGCATGGAGTGTAGTGGACAGTGGACGCAACCATGTCACCCCAGCCAGTGGGGGAGTTCACGGAAATGTTGCCTGTTAGGTCCCCCCCCGTAAGTGCGAACAGAGTGGGATCGCCCGGCGTATGCCAGGCCAGCGTAGGGGTGTGAATAAAAAGCACGTAGCCCTGGCCGTGGTCCTCTTCCGGAAAGCCCAATGTCTCTGCCAGGTCAGCACCTCTCACCACGCGACGAGGCCGGCGCCGTCCTCATGAGCGGAGTTGCCTGCGATCCTGTGCGCCTGCCGTACCCCAGCCCGCTGGACACCGAACCCGTCAGGGCCGCCCCTGCACAGCCAGGCCACACTGATCACCTTCCGACACCGGCGTGTATCAAGGAGGGCCCACCACATGTCTGCGCAAGCTCCAAGCCCAAGGGCCGCGACTTTGGCAGCCTCTCAAACCATCACGGCCTCCACGACACAGGCCCCCTTTACTCCTTTCTCGTTGACGTACTCTACTGCTGCCTCCGGCCTACACCACGGTCAAGTAGGTCACACATTTGGAAGTGAGCCTTGATTACACCATGGCAATGAACAATATTTAAGGCAGAGTTCATGTCACTATACTCCCTTCGATGTGGTGCCACCTAGTCTGCGCATATCATCACTACCACACGTGTCTGTGGGCCTACGCGGACTACTTCCCTCGGCCTACGCTGCGCATGAGTAGGTCACAGAATTGGAACTGAACATCGATCATTCAAGGGCAGAATACATTTCATCACACGCAAGGAGAGGCGTAAGAGGATGACGCGTTGCAGTCCGTAGGGAATAGGATCATCGTTACGGAGGTGATTGAATACTACCGACAACTGCCCTGGTGTCACTAACTCTGTGCATTGCGAGCCAATGACAGGTGGGTGTGGTCCCCTGCTGACTACTGCCTTCGGCCCACACTACTGACAAGTAGGTCACACACTTGGAACTGAGTCTTGATCATACATTGTCCGTGTACGCATAAAAAGGAAGATTCTACTTCACTGTACTCCCTTTGGTCAGGTGGCAGGAACCATGTGCATAGCATCCTAACAACATGTGGCTGTAGGCCCTTGCTGACCGCTGCCCCCAGCCTACACTGCGGTCGAATAGGTCACACACACCTTTGAATTCAGCCTTGGTTTATTTATAGCAGACTTAATGTCATTGTACAGGCCTCATCGCAGACTGCATCCCCTTTCAGCCCCAGTGCCACTATGTCTATTCCCCAAGACACATGGACACTTTCTGGTTGGACTTTGGTGGTGACTGAGTCCATGGACTTGGGGTTGTCTTCGCCATCATGGCGGTGATACTGACTTTGTGACGAAAATGAGGCCGTGGCATTCCACCCCTCCATTTGCTGCTTCCGGACACCCTCTGCATCATGCCCTGGAGGACACCTTCCACTGTCCCCCGCAACCCTCCACAACATAAACCTCTGACATTGATGAGGACCCACTCAGGTCGCATGCCCCATCTGACTGCACCGCAAGTCACCGTCCCGTGGCTGAGTGCCTGTGCCGGCCGCAGTGCATCCGGGGCCACTAACTCTGTGCTGGTCATGTCCGGGACCCCTTCTTCTGAGATATTAGATGGCCTCTGAGGCGATGGCCTTAGGGTCATCAACGCCATGTGTCTGTGGCCCTGCGCTGTCCGCTGCCTCCGGCCTCAACTGCGGTCCACCAGGGCTCACACATCAAATCGAGTCCTGACCGGCGCAGATGTCACATCACTGCAGGAGGCACACGCCATCACCGCCATACCACCTCCAACTGCCATCTGCCAGAGTCGAAACGGTGGTCATGACAGACTTACGGAGTTGCTCACACCTGTCGTGGATGCCATCATCAGATTGATACCCTGCTCGGCACTCCAGGTGCACCGCAAGCCATCTTCCGTTACTGATTGAGTTTTATGTTGTAGAGAGGTTGCGCAGCAATGTCACCTCAAGCAGTGTGGGAGACCTGGGCCGTTGATGAAGTAGATGATGCAGGTGTAACACACCCCACTGCATCTGCATCAGGAATATCTTGAAGGGACACAATCCGGGACTTTTTTTTCACATGGGCGCGCTCAGCTGTAGTGCCCCAACCTCAGTGCACTGCAACTTACAGACACTTCTGTTTGCTCATTGTGTGCCCTCTGGATTGCTCAGGCTACCTCCATGATGCTCCGCAGTTGTCCCTGTGATGCTGGTGTTGTCTGTTTACGTATTGATTGTGTTAAGTGTTGTATGTGTTGCCAGCACCAACAACTCCCTGAGGGCTGGTTTGCACCCACCCCACACACATCCAGCACAGGCATCACTGTACATGTAACGTAGCCAGTTCAACATAATATCTGCGTGAGTCCCTGTGGTCTTGTTGTGTACATGAGGGCCCAGGGCCCTACGACATTACATTGTGCTGTGTACAGGCATGTCACAGCAGGCATCGTGTTTTAGCTTGGACATGTAGCTTTGTCGTCACCCACACAATTCGTAAGGGGAGTGGCCTGGGCTGTCGTACGCAGGGCCAACGTAGGTGTGTGACTGATATGTGCGGGCCCCTGGACGTGGTTGTGTACTGGGAATGTGCATCTGCATGTGTCTCTATGGCAGTGTGGGTCTCCTTTGTGGGGTGTAGGTGGTCCCTCAAGGATAATAGACACCTTCGTATATGATCTAGTTCACCTTCCATGGGTTTGGGCCCCACCCGCACCTGTTCGGCCACCTCCTTTTGGTGTGCTGACAAATGGCATTGGGGTGTCATGTGTGGGTGGGTGAAGTATCGTGAGCCAGCTGTGCTTGTGGGTGCTTCCTGCCGTGCGGTCTGTTGCAGGCTCTGTGTTCTCCTCTAAGTAGCTTGGCTGCCCGGGTCCTGGTGATGGGTTGCGTGGGATATCCATGGGCTGTTGTAGGGCGTCAGTGTCGAAGGTGTGGTGGTCGTCTCCGGCATCACAGATGTGTTGTCTTCTGTGCTCTGCTGGAGGTGTTGTGTGCCCCTCTGCAATGTGAAGGGGGGATGCATGTTGACATTGTGTTGACATGTATGTTGGCGCATTGTTCTGGTTTACATGCAAGGGTATTATTCAATGTACAAGTACATGTGGCAAAATTAATTGCAGTGGATTAAATCCAAAAGAGGAGAAAGCCAGGGAGACATTTTCTTATGAAGGTAATTTGTATTTCAATCAAAGAACATGTTGGACATATTAAACTTCATTTGTACATGCACATGAGGTGGTAGCACTGCGTTACATTGAATGACATGTAACCAAAAAAATATACTGTGCACAAGTGCTCGTGAAGTTGTGGTGACGGTGCAAGTGACTCGTGATGTGGTATATACAGCACTTGTGGTGGGCGCCACAGGATAAGTGGAGTAAAAAACGGTTCCTTTTATATTTGAAGTACCCAAACAGCTATTGTTACAAATTTATAATGATTAGGTAAGGTATTCGTCAGATGGAGGCACTATGGAAGTCGACGGCGTTTCGGCCTGTGGATGTGTTAGGCCATCATCAGGACCAGGTTACGCAATATTAAATATGCAGTGTTGAGAGTAGGGGGCGAGCTCATGCTGACAGGACACTGGATGTCAGTTGGGTGAGCAAGGTGAGCTGCGAAGGGAAGACATGGCTTGGCAGTTCGGGCAGTTCCCATGAAGCACAGGGTCAGACTGATTTGCACATGGCCATGTCTGAACTGGGGTTGCAGAGTGAGCTAAAGAATGATGATGGATTAAACCCAGATCAGTTGACTGGGGGTGAGTGCTTGAAATGTTCAACACTCCGTCCATCATCCCCTTTAATTTCGCTCTGTCAGATGTAGTAGGCATGTTTCTGTGCATGTGCGGAGCCAGTTGTGTCCTGTGTTCTGCAATGTCGGCTTTGCGGATTGTACCACGTTGTCGTCAATGTGGGTGTGCTGTTCTTGCTATGTTTGTGTGCTGCAGTGTGCCACGGGGATGAGGGACATGATCCAGGGTGATTGTGGGTGTGTAGTGTGCTACCCCTTGTTGTGCATGTGTGCCATTGTGCCCATCTCCCCCATCCTCCCAGTCCCTGGTTGTTACTCACCCTGTTGATGTTGTGTCGGGTCCTCTTGAGCTGTGTCCGTACTCCCTACTCCTTGTACCCTCTCCACACTGATGACTGGCCTCGTTTTCCTCCAGGTCCTCCTGTGGCGCAGGACTACCACCTCCTGTCGCCGTTGCAGACTTCCTATTGGCAGCGGGTTTGTGCCTGGTTTAGGTTGTCAAATCATGCCAGCGCCTCTTGGTCTCCTCAATTGGCCACCACAGCACTCAGACAGCATTCCAGGTGGTCTACTTGTGGGTCAGTTGCTGGTAGTGTTCTGTCAGCTCCGTGATGCTGATCTGGTTTTGCTACGGACTGCACCCCGTCTTCATCTCCCTCTTTTCCTGGGCCGTCCCTGTCCCCGTTGTTTCTTGCTGGTGGTCTGTGTGGGTTGTGGGGTTCACGTTGGCCTCTGCGCTCGGTCAGGGTGCATCCATGTTGCTACCTGCTTTGGCTTGTTTCTGGTGGGTTGTTTCTGTGGTTTTTATGGTGCATTTTCCTGCCAGATGCATGGGATTTGCAAGCTTGTGGCTGTTTTTCGCAACTTTTTGTACCTAGATTGGCCTCATTGCATGATTTTTTGCGTTCGCGTATCGCATTTTTGCGGCATGGCGTTGATTTTCGCGTGGCCATTTGACGTGTTATCTAGTGACTATTTCATGCTACCGCCACGTTGTGAATACTTGGTTGGCACGGCGTCATCTTCCCGCGATAGGCTGTGATGTTGAGTGTTGCGTTAAGCTACTCTTGCGGTAGTTATCACAAGTTCTTGTGAATATACCCCTAAGTGTTTTAAGAGGGAGTATTTAGGTATGTGTTGAGAAGAAATATGTCGATTTTTTTCTGAAGTAGAGGCATGATTGAATGTCACGCAGATCCTTGGATAAGGGATTCCAAATTCTAGGTGCATTCCAAGCGTAGGAACAAGCAATTGATTTTTCTTTTTTAAACTTAGGAGGAATCTAGAGTAAAGGTAATTCAGTTTCTCTGTGTAAAGAACTTTGTGGGTCATGCAAGCAGTTTTGAAAATGCTTCTTGCCTCAATAGGTAGCCAGTTGAGTTTCTTGAGTGTGGGACTGATGTGATCAAAGCAACCTTCCCCAGAGAGAAGATTTGCCGCTCCGTTGAGTGTAGACCTCATAGGGATAACGTGGTTCTTTGGTGCGCCTGTGATGGTTGTGTTACGGTAGTCCAGATTAGAGAGGACTAAGGATTGAACTACTGTCTTTAAGAGGGGCTGAAAGGTTTGATTTTTTTATGTGTTCTAGAGTGCAGAGAGCACTTTTTGCTGAGCCATTAATATGGGTTTTCATGTTCAGTCTTTGTCAAGTGTAATTCCGAGAGACATCACACAGTTGGCGATAGAAAGTTTGCAGTTTAGTGCATCTAGATTGTTGATCCAGTTGTGAATAGGCTGAGATTTGTCTTTTGTCTGGATGAGGAGAGGTGCGTGATTGTTGGGGTTGACATTTAAATGGTTATTGGTCAGCCAATATTGTACCTTGATAATAGTGTGTCGCACTGTGCCCTGGGCACCCCCATTTTTTGCTGACTGGTACTGGTGGTAACTGACTCTGTCTGTCCCTGGGCTCTGTCCTTAGCGGCTGCTATGGGATGGTGGTGGGGGGGGGGAAACAATATAAAACAGGACATACCTTGAACAGCCAGCCACTGCCTCTCCTCGGTCCTCATCCTGGTAATCTTCCTGTTCCAGCCAGCGGCAGCAGGAAGCAACCAGGCAGAAAGGCTCCCCTGACCCAATCACAATGCACATTGGTCTGAGCGCCATGAATCTGCGCTCAGACTGCAACAGGGAGCCTGTGCCTGTTCCTGACCTGGCTGTGTAATGCAGCCTGGTCAGAACATGCAAAGTGCGCATGAATTGTATGGTCAGCCCAAGAGGGCCGGACAAACAGTTCACGCGCACTTTGGGAGTGCACATCACTCCTCCCATGCTCTGGCCAGCTCCACCCCACCACTGACTGCAAGAGAGAAAATAAAATGATAATAACGATATGTTATCATCATTTATTTTCCCTTTTGAGCAGTGGGGCGACGCTCTTCCGCCTTAGCGGAGGAGCGTCCACTGGCTCTGTCTAACCAGGCCCAAGGCCAAAGCTACAGTGAAAACTAAGTGTAAACACACACACACACTTTAGGGAACACTATGTGTTAGGGTACCCCTATGATTGGCATGACCTACCCCATAGGTCCCTAGTACATAAAAGGGCAGGGGAATTAAAACTACCTTTAAGTCCCTAGTATATAAAAGGGCATTGCAGTTTAGAGCCCAGCAGCCCTTTCTGCACTTGCATGTGTGCACTGCTGAGAGCCTGAGTTCATGTTTAAAAGCAGCCCTGTGTTGCAAGACTGATTTCAATTGTAAATGTTGCCCAAACTTGACTTTGGTGTTAGGGGCACTTAGAAATTAATAAACTACAATATTTTGTCATATTAAGTACCCGCAGGGTCTCCCCTAGCTGTCCCAGGGTTGGGGGGGTCTGGTACTTATAAAGAAGACCCATATAAAAGAGCGGGATAGAGAAATTGAACATTTCACTTCCCTTATTGTAATAAAGTGCTTCCCAAAATCGACTATTGTGCTAGGAGCACTGTGGAGTGAGGATCTACATAATTCTTGCATATTCTGGATCCCTAACTTCTTCCCTATGTGTCCGAGGGGTGGGGGGCCATGTAGGTATAAACAGGGTCCTTATAAAACATGTTTTATAGGCTCTGGAGAAATTGGACTTTCGTTTTCCCCATTGTGGATTCCCAGCCACATAGGTTATCATGGCAATAGTTTACTAATGAATAACTATTGCTAGGAATTCACAAAATATAATTCAAGGACTTAGGAGAATGGTATTGATAAATCCAACAATCTGCTATAGTTGAATTTATCTTGAATTATACAGAAAATACATTATAAGACTTTCTTGTCTATAAGCCAAAATTAATCCTTCCTGTGGTCTTCCCTGATTGGTCAGAGTTAACAAGATTAGCCAGGCTGCTTTGATGAAATGGCTCCTGGGGTGAGAGGCTATCTGGTAAGAGAGTGTTCTGCTACACAGGATTGCCAGAGCAGTGGTGAGGGTTGGTAAAACATGATCTTCAAAGGAAGAAGAGGACAGGCAAAGAAAGCCAGGTCCATCTACCCCCATCCCCTCTGAACCCAGCCAGATGGCAGGCTTAAGGAAAGAATTTTTAGATGTCAGGGGGAGGAGAGCTATGGAAATGAGCCATACTGGAGGTTGGTTTAACATGTTCTTCTGCTGAGATTTCAGCTATATTGAATTTTGGAGGAATAGTGCTTTCTGGGAGACCATTTATGCCACACTTTGGAGTGCAGAAGAAAGGTCCATGCTGGAAGTTTGATTTGCACCAACCAGGCCCTGTTCTTTGACTGACTACGTTTGCTGCACAATCTGGAACTACAGCCCTGTGGACCTAATGTGCTTCAAGGGTAATAAACAGTGGACTCCTGCAAGCTACAGGTTAATAGAGCTCACCTGGACCCTAACCACCAAGAAACCCCCTACCTGGATTGCGTCCAGTGGATTTGTAAGGGTTTTGTCCTAGTAGATTGTGGGAACTGAAGTCCCAAACTTTCAAGGACCATCTTGGAGATTCCAGACCTTTGGATTGGGTTTTGGACACTTTGGAACCCACAAAGGAGCTTCAGGAAGAAGTTCCAGAAGTTTGGAGAACTTTGGAGCAACTTTAGAAAAAAGCTCCAGAGGGGGGCCAACTCAACCGCGAGAGCCAAGCCGGCGACCCTCAACCACAAGCTGGCCTGCCCTGCTGGTTTACCCGCTGAAAAGCTCCAGAGGTCCAACTTCCAGAGTTTGACTGGTAGCTCCCTGGAAAACAAGACAGTGAACCCTCACCGAACCCAGACTGGTGAAGAGCATTGAGGGACCCTGGCAGAAAAAGCTCCAGAAAGGTTTCTAAGTCTGAAGGTAAAACTTTGACTGAGATCTACTGCGAGGGGCAGCCACACAGGGCTCCATCGCGGTCGGCATGAATTTTTGACTTTGTCCTGGTCTAGCGTGACCAGATGTCTCAATAGCCGCTATAGGTTTCTATTTCTATATATAGTTCTAGATCTTTACAAATTCATATCTCCAGTTCCCTACAATGGACTTTTCGTTTTGGTGTCATATTAAAGATAAAAATATTTCCTATTTTTATAAGTTGGTGTGGGATTTTTATTGTGTGTTGTGTCTTAATATTTTACTGAATTGGTGTTTTTGAATACTTTGCATACCTTTCTCTAAGGTTAAGCCAGCGTGCTCGCAGCCAAGCTACCAAGGGTTGAGCATATTCTGAGCCTATTCTGAGCCCTATTCTGAACCCTAGTCTGTGTTAGTGACCTTACTGCCAGTGGTAGATATATATTTACCACTACTAATAATCCACTTTGCAACAGTGTTGTTCAGGTGCTAATTGTCGTTAGCTGAGGATATTTTAATTTTTGATGCAAAGTTGAGTGTCATCTGCATATAGGTGATACCCGGTTTTGGCCTGTTTCAAGATGTCTGTCAGGGGTTCCATGTAGAGGATGAAAAAGGCAGGGGACAGAATTGATCCTTGGGGAACTACTTGTGGGACTAAAAGTGTTTATGAGCTGGCATTGTTCAGTTTGATTAGGTGAGAGTGTTAGTTAAGGTATGAGGAAAACCAATGTAGGACAATTCCGTTGAAGCCTGCATGCTGTCAGAGGGTGTTTAGCAGGATGTGGTGGTTGACCGTATCAAAAGCTGCTGAGAGGTCCTGGAAAATTAGGAGGCAGTCCTTAACATCATCAAGAGATCTATGTAAATTGTTGAATATGTTCAGGATTCCAGACTTCGTACTACAACTTTTCCTGAACCCAGATTAGAAGGTGCCATGCAGGGTGAATTTGTCAATGTGATTGTTTAATTTTGATAGTACACATTTTTCAATGGCTTTGGCAAGGAGAGGGTGGTTAGTTAGTGGTCTATTGTTGTTTAGGTAGTTTGGGTTGGCTTCTGACTTTTTGATGAGAGAGTTGCCTTGGCTTAGTTTAAGGGAGGCCTGCTTAGAGCCACTGGATAATGAGGAGTTAAGGATTCTAGTCCATGTAGCAGTGATGATATGCCTAAGATGTTTGACTAGAGAGGAGGGAAAAAGACCTGAGAGGTAAGATGATGGTTTTATGCCTGAAAGTATTTTGATGACCTCTTCTTCAGAAATGTTATCAATCTTAGTCCATGATGCATTGTTTTTCAGCTGAACGTTGTTGTTGTTGACGTTCTGGCCATTCGCTGAGGGTTTAAGGAGACCTCTGTTAGTCAGCGATGTGGAAGAGTTAGGATCATCTTTGATAGGAGGAAAGGCAGAGGAAGGGGATAGTTAGGAAGTGGGGGCTAGGAGAGATTTATTTTGATGTTTGTTATTTTTTGTGCAAAGAATTTGGCAAACTCCTCACAATGCTCAACATAGGCTCAGATGCATGCTGTTGAAACGTGTAGGTTTGTTGTTAGATAGAGAGATACTCGCGCTTTGCATCGCGCTATGCGCCTCAATACCGCGCTATAATTTTTTAAGCTACCCTTATAACTATTTGTGTTTTTCTTAGTTGTATTTTGCCCTGTTTTTAATAGGATTTATTGTAACCCCCTCACCTGCACTCTAATCGGTTCCTTCACTGCTGTTTTGGCGGGTCCGGTCTCTGGGGTGGGATTGGCTTTGGGCGCCATCTTGGAGTGGTGGTCACTTTGGGCGCCATCTTGGAGTGGTGGTCACTCTGGGTGGGTGTTGCTGACGAGCGGTCTAGCGCTCCAGCTGAGTGGAGGGACGCCTATTTAAGGCGACCTGCCCTGTGGACTGCCCTGAGAAGGTACTCGCGCTTTGCATCGCGCTATGCGCCTCAATACAGCGCTATCATTTTTTAAGCTACCCTTATAACTATTTGTGTTTTTCTTAGTTGCATTTTGCCCTGTTTTTAATAGGATTTGTTGTAACCCCCTCACCTGCACTCTAATCGGTTCCTTCACCGCTGTTTTGGCGGGTCCGGTCTCTGGGGTGGGATTGGCTTTTGGCGCCATCTTGGAGTGGTGGTCACTTTGGGCGCCATCTTGGAGTGGTGGTCACTTTGGGCGCCATCTTGGAGTGGTGGTCACTCTGGGTGGGTGTTGCTGACGAGCGGTCTAGCGCTCCGGCTGAGTGGAGGGACGCCTATTTAAAGCTCCCTCCAACGTGCAGCAGTTACGTGCAGTGGGCGTGCCTTCGCTGTGCCTGAGTCGTGCCAGAGTCCTGCCTGTCTGCGCCCGTCCGCGCTAAGGAAGCGCGGCTCGCGGCAGAACTCTGGACCGGGCCATTATGACTATACTTTTGAGAACTTATAGTAGGGCCGATCTACTGGCCCTTCGGGACCGATGTACACGCTGCGAGTTCTCGCCTGTAGTCCCGCTGTGTGGCCCATATCATTGTAGGTGTGGTGCTTGGTCATTGGAAACCCCTCTCTTATACGCTCCTTGGGGCCTGTTATAAAGAGGATAGGACAACGGGACCTGAGTATCTGGAGCTTAAACGTCAGATCTGTGGTAAAGCACCATCAGGAGGTTTACGACCTTCTTATTGATGGTTCGCCGGATGTGCTTTTTCTGACGGAAACGTGGCTCCAGGACTCTGACTCCTCGATAATTAACCTAGCCTTTCCCCCAGAGTATGCTATTTTCACTTTAAATCGGACGACTAGAGGTGGAGGTATTGCGATGGCCACCAAACTGTGTTATCCCTGCGAGTGGAAAGCCGCTGAACTTTTGGGGTGTGAGGGTGCCCTATTTAAAATAGCGTTTAGTCACCAGTTTACCTTCTCTGGGCTATTAATTTACCGGCCTCTGGGCTGTGACTCTGTTTTTAGGGCTGCTCTTCCTGAGTATATTAGCATAGAGGCACTAGGATGCGCAAATTTTAATGTTGTGGGAGATCTTAATCTCCATTTGGACTGCCCTTCTTTACCCTCTATTAGGAGCTTTCTGGCGGATCTTGAGGCTTTACAGCTCTCGCAGATGATTACTTTCCCCACACATAAAGGTGGTCATATTCTTGACCCGTTCTTCACAAATCTAGAAGGACTCAGAGTTCTTGGTTCCTCCCAGTTGGTCTGGACAGACCACATGCTGGTGAAAACGGCATGCTCTTTGTCTGACTCTCCTTTTCTATCTCAGGATAGACTTGTTCTTAAACGACACTGGAACAAATTAAAACTGGAGGATTTTTACCATCAGCTCGAGAAGGTTCCTTTAGGTCCGCTCTCCGAGGTCGATTGTGGATACGACTCCTTCTGTGAGTGGATATCTGGTGCCCTCGATTCTCTCATTCCTATGTGTTGGTCCAAGTGTCACCGGAAGGAGCCGAGCCCTTGGTATGATACATCCTTGGCATCTCTTAAGAGGGCCTGTAGACAGGCCGAAAGATTATGGAGGAAGTCGTACGACCCAGATCTGAAAATATGTTATCTGGCCAAGGTCAAGATTTATCACAGGGCAGTGTGTCAAACTCGCGCTTCCTTTTATGCTCAACAGTTTCAGAACTCTGCCAATCCATCAAAACTTATTTTTAAAGTATTAAAGGACTTGATGGCGAAGAGAGCAACTGCAGTGGAAATATGCTCGGACTCACATTGTGAGGGTTTGGCCTCTTTCTTCCATGAAAAAGTGCAAGCCATCTATCGCACTTTCCCAACGGGTTCCCTGATGCTAGAGCAGGTTGGTCGCACCTTAGGTGAGGGGGAATGTCTTTCCATCTTACCCCCCTTATCTCTGGAGGTGTTTGACTTTCTCAGCGCCAAAATCAAGTTTGGATCTCCGGCAGACCCGCTGAAACCGGCCCAACTTAAGACCCTGGCAGCGGTTTGCCGTACCCCGGTGCTGTCCTTGATCAACCTGTCTCTCTCTTCTGGAGTGGTTCCCGTTAGATGGAAGCAGGCAGTAGTCACGCCAATTCTGAAGAAGGCGACCCTTAACCCCCTTAAACCTGAAAGCTACCGCCCTATCTCCCTTCTCCCTTGGGCCACGAAAATAGCGGAGGCCCATGTGAATGCCACTCTTACAGACCATCTTGGTAGGCTTAACATTCTCGACCCTACCCAGAACGGGTTCCGTGCGTGTCACAGCACGGAGACGGCCCTTCTCTCGATGGTCGAGCATCTGCGTTCCATGCTGGATTCCGGTCGGACGGCGGCACTAATGTTATTAGATCTTAGTGCCACCTTCGACACGGTCTCGCACGGGATTCTGATTCGGCGTCTTGAGGAGGTGGGCGTTTCTGGCTCCGCCTTGCACTGGTTTCGTTCCTTCCTTACGGATAGGTCATTCCAGGTGGCGATCCCGCCCGGTAAGTCGTCATCCTACCCGCTAGACCAGGGAGTCCCACAGGGGTCTTCACTGAGTCCCACCCTTTTCAATCTGTATGTGAGACCGTTGGCTGCGGTCGTCAAGCGGTGGGGCCTGACCATGGTCTCTTACGCAGATGACACGCAGCTGGCGGTCACACTGAGTGGGGACTCAGACCTGGAGGCTCCCAGGTTCTGTGATGGTCTGCGGGAAGTGGCTAACTGGATGAATTCCAACTGTCTCCAGTTAAACACCAAGAAGACGGAGATTATGGTGGTTGGTAAACAGGTGGCTTTGTGGGATGACAAATGGTGGCCTTCGGAGTTGGGTGTGACTCCCCTCCCAGTGGCAGAGATAAAAAACTTGGGGGTGTGGCTTGATCCTTCTCTGAGTTTCATCTGTCATACCAAGAAGGTGGCGGCTTCTTGCTATGGCATCATCAGAGGACTTCGACCCATCCTCAAATTCTTTGATGCACCCACAAGACAGCTGGTGGTCCAAGCATCAGTGCTGTCCAGGCTGGACTATGCCAGCTCCCTACTGGCGGGGATAAACCAGTCAGAATTTCTGCAGCTCCAGCGGGTTCAAAACGCTGCGGCCCGACTGGTGACAGGTCTGCCTAGGCGATGCTCGGTGTCCAATACTCTGCGCTCTCTCCACTGGCTCCCTGTGCAGCAGAGGATTAGATTTAAGGTTCTCTGCTTTGCATTTAAAATCCTAAAGGGTACTCCCCCACAAATCTTGGAGAAATTGCTGATCACCTATGTCCCCTCTCGCACTCTTAGATCGCTAGGCCAGAACTTAGCAGTGGTCCCGCGTTTTAAGTTGAGCAGAATTGGTGGCCGCTCCTTTCGAGTCCTGGCAGCGAGTTGGTGGAATTCTCTTCCTCCACAAATCCGGGCCATTGATGAGCTCCTTCAGTTTAGACGGGCTATCAAGACCTTTTTATTTGTTTAGCTTATCTGTTGTGTCTCGTCTCCTTTTGTTCGCTTTTAGTGCTGTGTTGTGTTCACCTTCTCAAAGCGCCAGGACGCCCCTTTGCTGGGGCAGCTGTGCGCGGTACAAATAAAAATAACATAACATAACATAATGTTGCAAAGGTCTTTAGGTCTGTTTCTAGAGCAGGCAAGTAGAGCTTGAAAGAAAGAAGATTTTGCCCTGTACATAAGTTTCTTGTGTTTTAGGAGTTCGGCTTGGAGGTGAGAGAGTTGTTGTCTCTCCATATTAAGGTCTTTATTGAACCAGGATCCAGAAGGGATGCGTCCCGTTTTTTTGAGTTTAAGTGTTACAAAAGTGTTAAGATTTCAGCATTTTCTTTAAGTGGGCAGATATGACAGATGTTACTTTCTTTAGGGTCATAGCAGGTTACATAAATATATAGGACACAAAGATGCGGTTGCATAGATACTTAGGCATGGTGTGTACATAGTTCAGGGCATGTGGTGCAATGGCTGAGTGGTCGAGGATACACTGACTGATCCATAGTTAGAAATGTATATTATAAACAATACCATCAACACTGTAGAATTAAATAATAGTCCATAGTCATTTATATTATGTTGTTCAACTGGACTACAGATGTGTGGTCAAGTAACATAGAATTGTGTGTACCTTGGGAGAGATAAGTTTCACAATTTTTGCGATGAAGTGTAACTGTAAGGTATAACAATAAATTATTGTTGGAATATTTTAGAAGATTCAGATAGTTTTGTAAGTCTTTTGTAGAAAGTGTTGTTCGGAGAATCAGCAGAAATTGGTGCATCAGATTGGATCAGAGCAGTCAGGGTCCTCCTTTGTAGAGTGAATGGCTTTATGTCGCTGCCAGGAGGAAAGCGAGCCTTATGTATATGTACCTGTTAGCCGCATTAGGCTGGAAAGAAAGACACAGCCTAGAAAGGCGTGGTACAGTGGTTAGTTTCACCTATCAATGGGAGAGAGGGCTGGTAGACTGTCTGAGAAGGGCTCGGTGTCACTGTACGTGATGCTAGGAAGGAATTGGCCCTGCATGCACAGTTGTGCCTGTAGTAAGTCTGGTCAGGGTGTGTTCTGCAGAGAGAATGAGCAGTAAGTGGTTGTATGATGGTACAATGCATGTTGGAGCAATGCATGCCTGTACCACTCGGTCTCTACCATGACTGCGTCTTTACCACACATGCCTTTAACACACATGCCTTTACCACACAATTTTTGTTGTAAAGACATGATGGGTAAGGGGACATGTGTGCTAAAAATCATATCCCTGCCCTCTGCCCTAAAAACTGTCAATTTTCCCTCTGCCCTGAGCCCTAAAAATTTAACCCACCCCCCTAAAACTACCCTGACCCCAGGCCCCCCAGCCCTGAACCCTAAAAACTGTCCCTATATCCCTAAACTACCCCAATCTCCCCCCCCCCCAGTCCTGAGGTCTAAAACTGCCCCCTGCCCTCTAAAAAGTCCCTTTTCCCCCTTCCTGAGTCCTAAACCTTAACCCCATGCCCCAAAGGCTACCCCAACCCCAGCCACTCCCACCCTAAGCCCTAAAAACCGGTCCCTACTTCCATGAAGTACCCCGACCCAGCCCCTCCTGTCCTGAGGCCTAAAACTGCCCCTTGCCCTGTAAACTGTCCCTTTTCCCGCACCCTGCTCTTAGCCCTAAAATTGCCCACCCTAAAACTACCACGACCCCAGCCCGCCTGCCCTGAGCCCTAAAACTGCTCCCTGCTCTACAAACAGCTCAGTACCCCTCTTGAGTCCTAAAACCTACCCCCACCCAAACAAAGACTCCCCCAAGACCCAGCCCCACTCCACTTACCACACCACATCCGCTCCTGATTCCCGATCTTTCTTCCTCTTCTGCCCATCCACTCGGCATCTAGACCACACATTGCCTTAACCACACATATGCATTGTTAAGGCATATGTGTGGTTAAGGCAAGCGTGGTTACCCTTGTGCTTGTTAGACAAGTTTGGCTGAGGCCGCAGTGTTCCGACTGTTTCCCGCAGTAAGTATCTCATAGCCTCTAAGAGTTTGGTGCTTTTCCAGAAACCCACTATCGGGGAGGTCCCATCAGGATGGGCCAGAATCTATTGGTGTTTGAAAATTGGACAGCTGGGACAAAGCCAGTATTGTGCTGCTGGAGGAAGCTTTCTGAAGACAGCTGCTCCCACGCCTCTCAGAAGAGATGGAGTAGTTTAGTTAAAAGTAAGACACCTCTAATACTAGAAGAGTACAAACAGGTAGGCAATATGTTGGACCCAACCTATGGAACTATCAACCCTATAGGTGAGTTGTATTAACTTGGCAGTCCTTTCCCTTTGACTGGATTGGCAGTTGTCTCATTAGGGACCACCAGCAGCCTGGGGTAATATATATAGCAACAAGCCAGAACCAACCAGAACTGTTTTACAAATAGTCCATTGCATTGCATGTCTTTGGAATAAGAAGGGGAAGTGGTGATAGAGGTTTTGAACAAATACGTTGCTTCATGATGAATGGACAGCAACATATCAACATAGAGAAAAAACAATAATGCAACCGTCTATTATATAATGACACGGTAGATCTATCAACAGCCTTGGTACAGAGTCCCCCATTCATTGTTTTAGTTTCACAAGATGCTGTTCTTTGCTAGATTTTAACTCTTTGAGCAGGGCATGTTTGAATCTTAGAGGAGCAGGGAATTGCATATGGTGTGAGGGCAGAAAGCAGAGCGATCAGAAACTGGATTCTAGATTATCCCATAGCGGGAATTTTGTCAACGCAGTCCTTTATAGAGTGTCCCCCTGGTTATCAGTGGGGAATGATAGTCAACCTTGCAGCTTGTTGGAGAAGCCTGGGTCATGCTACCCACAATACTGATCCCTCTTAGTTAGAGGAATGAAATATTATTGAGGGATTGCTGGAACTATATGGTCCAGCATGATCCTAAATAGAGCTTGTGAATCTTAGGCATAGGTCTTGAGGTCCGGATGCATCTGATAAGAGGCCATTTGGGCCCTAACAAAGCTGATCCCCTTTTCAACCAATATATGTGTGTGATTCATGACAGATCTGGATGGCTGGAGAGGGTATTGAGCCCCTGAAAGGGATCTCCTCTCATTTTCCCCTTATGGGATGCAATCTACCCTCACATGTGCACCCCATTGAAAAAGCTTAACATTTAATCCGATAAGGTCTGTGCTTATTTGGAGTGAAGCGACAGTTCTTAGAATGTATACCTCCAAGGGGAGACACTGTGATTATACTTTCACAACACACCACATGCTGTGACATCCCTCCTTGGGCAAGGGTGGGGCACGTATTTTGGTTCACATAGGTTTCATGACCTCTACCCATGACAATTAGGACAGAGAGATACACCTAAACCCTGGGGGCCTCTATCCTCTCTGTGGGCACTTGAGGGTATACTGGTGGGATTTCCCCACTGGAAGCAGTGATGTGATTAAAAATGAGGAGTGCAATAAAATGATGAAAGTATATTTGTATGGTGTTGAACCCTGCAGGACTGCTAGTGAAAAATCAGCATTGGATGAAAGGATTCAGGGACCCGGAAGGGTAAGTCTCTGGCCAAGCATTCTGATTGTCATTTTAACCTAATAACCTTCACGTTAAAGTGTTGTAATACCATTTGCAAACAGTAGACCCTTGCATCTTTGTGCGCAATATGCTCAACGCGCTGTTGGTTGATGCACAGCTCAGAATGACCCTACAACATCTAGGTAGGGCAAAATTTGTTGAGTTAGCCACTTGACGCCAGGAGGGGTCAATGGGCCCTGCTTTCTGTGAAAGCCCTAATGTTAGAGCATGTGGGGAGATGGTGAGCTAGGCTACACCCTCAGTCCCAAGCTTGGATTCCTAGTCAGTTAGGTGCTTAAGTCATGCAGTCTCTGCTTCCAGATCCAGCACTCCTGTTAAATAGCAATGCTGGCCCATGCCTTCTGCAATCTTGCAAGCAGGGGAATAGCTATCAATAGTGCAGCTGGTGCAGCGACACCATCACCGAGGTATCTGAGTGACCCATAACACTCCAACCGTAGCTGTTTTTTCCTACCAAATGGGCATGAGGCATTTTACCTCCTTGCTTTACGGCTACTGCCACAATTCTTCTGTTATGCCATATACCACAATTTTAGAAATACAACATACATGGGAAATATCATCTGGGATTCCTACACATTATTCTTTATTTCCTTTAGGTGTCTCCGTTAATCTTCTCTCCTGATGAAGACCCATTTCTGATTCATTTGGCTTTGAGAGTCGAAACGTTGACAATATTTGATTGGGGACTACTTTGGTGTTTGATTGTGGATCTTAACACTTGTAAGATGTGTGTCTTTATTAACATAATACTGTCCTTTTCAGTCACATGTATAGAGTATTGTATATAGTACCAGGGTAATATTCATTCACGTTCATCACTTTTCACTGCGCTGTCACCAGATAGGAGAACCTTGATTCAATATTTGATATTATTTGATTTTGAAATAATAATTTGTTGAAATGAAATAAAATGCATTGAATGTATAAATAATCCTTACTTGTAAGAAGAGTTCTTTAAGAAACGATTGCTGTGGACATCAAGGGCTACACTTTGCCCATGGGTTCTATTTGTGTCTTTAATCTCTATTCTACCCAGGTCCCTGGGTTACTGAGTGCTGCCTCCTTTTTTCAAAATATAGTCATTGGCAGTGCTGGCAGGGGCAATGGGTGCTGCAAGCAGTAGTGGCCCATTACAAATTAAGCACGGAACGCTGTCCTCCACCCAGATGATCAGAAATGTATATATATCCACCTGCACCGAACAAAACAAAGAATGGCTCCATTCACATCTACAGAAACAACACATAGAGGCACAAACACACTCATGCAAAAAACATACATAGATACATTCTGGACACGGAAGTGGGCAGACATCTTTGAAAGGATGTCCTGGTACAGGAACTAGACAAGATGGCTGCGCAACTCGTCTAGCACACACACCTAGGGCTAGACAGCCTTTCATTCTACCGGGCTTTGAAACCCCATGGTTGCTTCTTGTGCCTCTGTCACTTTTTTCCCTGAGACTAACTGCAGCAGGCACTGGGAGGTTTCAAGAGAGAGAAAGGGAGGGAAAAGGCAGAGAGAGAAAGTGATCAGAGAGGGAGAAGAGGGAGGAGAGACGGAGAGAAAATAAATGGGTGGAAAGAGGGAGAGTGTGCGAGGAGACAAATGGAGCAGGGCTGGTTTAGGCAATTATTTCCAGGGTTGCTTCTGGTTCCCCAGTCCGGACCTGCACATGCCTTCTCATACACATAGAGGGCAAGAGCAAAAATCAATCTACACCAATGCACTCTGGCTGAGAAATGCAGTATTTTGCTGTACATCACCTTTAATGAAGGACCGTAAGGATTTAAAATGCGTTGCAGCGCAAAGGTTATTCAATGTAAAAATATATATAAATCAGAATGCATGACGATACAATCAAAGGTAAGAACACTGACAGAAAGGCTGAGGAATTGAATAATAAATCCATATTAATGAGAATTTAGAAGAAAGTTTTTTTAGCGGAGCCCACAGAACAGGGAGCCTTTGAAGTTCGACAGGCATGGCCCAGGGACAGTGACGCAGCATTAGTCCCAGCAGTGCCGGGGCCCCCCGAGCTCCAGGGGGCCCCCTCTGGCACTGTGCACAAGCAGTGGGCACCTGGCCTGAGAGCTCCTGACTGGGTCCGAAGCGTGGGGGGGGGTTCCATGTACTTTGCAGGGGGGCCCTCAAGTTTAGTTACGCCATTGCCCAAGGAAGACGTACAGCACAAACGGGCTCTTGAACTACGCGTTGGCGCAGTCCCCCCATGCAATTTCCTTTAGAAATTGTATAATACACTTCCATTTTAAAGATTGCATTATATTTTGCCATATTTAAAAAACAGAATTACTGTTATTCTGCCTTTACACCTATCTGTGATAATTAGTAGTAGAAACATTAGGAACTTTCAGATAATGTGTGTCAAATGGTGTTTTGAAAGCACCTCCAGCCACTAAAAATTGACGAAAACCTATTAAAACATTAATGTTATTATTCATTGAATTGCGAGTTCTTCCTCAAAGCACATTTGGCAAAATATGAGGCAAATGCTATATTTTTAGGATAATAATGAAACACGTTTTACAGGCAGTTCTAAACACATGAGCACATGGTTATGTGGACACAGACCCATGTGTAGGGTGAATACAGAGACCTGGTACAAGTGTCGGTCAGCATTGATCTAACTGGACCTGCTCCTGTGAGAAAAATCTTGATGGACCAAGTGGCAGGACAGACAGACAAGGTAGGTACAGAGCGTTGGGGGGATGGGCACAGCTCAGGGAATGGGTGCGTTGATGAGCCCAATTTGATCAGTCACAGGAACAAGAACTAGCCCAATGGCCACCAAGGGCGGCTCCTCCATTTGAGCGGAGGAGCGTCGCCCCACAAGCCCCTGAGCTCAAACATAAAATGGCATTAAAGTTTATTCATTACCATTTTATTTTTCAGCAACCCGTGACCCATCCCAAACTAAGGGGTCTATTAGGATGGTGGGCAGATCGCGATCCGCCCGCCATTCCCGTCCGCCCGCCTAACCTTTCCCCCCCGCCATACTACGATGGAAAGACCATTTGCCAGTTTCCAGCCGGTAGGCAATCCGCCCGATTGCCTACCGGGCGGAAAAGACCTGCAATATGGTGGCGGTGCCTAGAAGGCACCGCCATCCATATTACGATGATGGCGGTCTCATGCGCTTCCATGGCGGAGACTCCACCAGGGAAAGACATGCAGAGAATGCCTTTGGGGGCCTGTTGCGGGCCCCCAGGGCTTTGGGGGGCGGGTGGCTGCACTTGGCGGGTACCCATGGTACCCCCTGACATTTGCATGCACAATGTGGCAGTCACCAAGCGGTGCCTATCACGTTGTGCAGGCAAATGCACAACATGCCCTTTTAACATTGTGGCGGGTGCTGAATACAGCACCGTCCACCACAATGTTAAATTTACAGGATGCGACCGCCATGGTGGCAGTCGCATGCTAATTGGCACAGCCGGACCGCCGCACCACTGGCGGCCAGTCCCAGCACCACTAAGGTGGCGGGCGGACTTGAGTCCGCCCACCATCCTAATAGACCCCTATGTGTCAGGACGGGGCAGGGCCAGTGCTGCCGAGTGGCAGCAACAGGGAGCTGTGCGCTTAAAAACGTGCATGTCTCTTTCGCTGGCCATCTTGGGACAGTAGCCACACATGTGCATTTTAAAGTTCTCTAACCCAGCTGTCCATGGCTGGGTTAAAGAAACCACAGACCTCCAGTACTCATAGGAGCATGGAGAGAGCCTGCTCTAGTCAATCCTGGCACTGCTCTCATGCTGTGAGAGCAGTGCCAGTATTGGGTAGTGCAGTTTCCTGGTCCGGGGCTTTCAGGATGAGTGATGATACCCCCGGGAGGACGAAGTCGTGTAGCAAGTTAGAAAAGGGAGTTAGTTTTCTTTTTTGTGCCCCCACCCCTCCGCCCTACCACCCAGCCATCAAATCCAGAAGCTGGCAGTGTTCCAGTATCAATGCCAGTGTCTTTATCACCCCATCTACCTATCTCTCAATGGTAGTGCCCAACTGTTAATGTCACCCTATCAATTCTTCCATGTCATTGTCCATGTGCCATTCGTAGCACCTTAGCGTGTTAGTTTCAGTGTCCTTTGGTGCCAGAGTCAGAGTCTCTGTGCTTAGGCAGTTCACTGTGGCAGTAAGCCTTGCAGTGTTGCATTTACCAATGTCCATGTTAGTGTCCTAGTGTCAATCTCAATGCCTGTGTCTTTATCGCAGGGTCAATGTCCCAATGTCGGCAACCACAGGTCAGTAACCTAGTGCCGTGTCTCCCAGGCACTGGCCTTGTGTTAGTGTCTCTGTGACATATCCCTGTCAGGGTGTCGTGCCGAAACATGAGTATCTTATATTCAGTATCCTAGGATCAAATCTACTAAAAGTTACCACGGACACTCGAAGACACAAGTATTCAGTATCCTAGGATCAAATTTACTCTGCAATTGAAGACACAACGTGGTGTGAATGGCAGCATCAATAAAACATTGCTAAAGTTTTTCAGTATGGAAAGTTGGCCTTCACACTGCGCCAACACTGATTTACAACGTGATGTGACGACCTCCTAGTAAAACACGCAAAAGGGTGTTTCTGGGCTATTTCCAGGAGAAGATGATGGGTCCAGCAGTCATTCGTACCAGAAATGTAACATGTCTCATATATGGTGAACGCAACGCACACATCCTAGGTGTTTGACCTGTCTGCGGTCTCTCAGATCCATAGTACACAGCCTATGCTGGCTAGAGCGGACTTACCGTTGTGCCATGCTGTTGGCCATTTGTCACACAAAGAAGCAACTTGTTGTTCAAGTGTTGTTGATGACATCATTGGTAGGTGACTCCTTCTAAATAAGGCGCTGCTTTGTTATCGATCATTCACACAACTATTGATCTGGCTGTACTCTGGTGAAGAAAGGACTGTAGCTGTATTTAGTCTCAGGTGTCCCTGCCTTCCAGGGTTACTGCCCCATGCCATTGCTGCAGCATCAGTGTTTGTGTCCAGGGACAGGATTCGAGTGTCACTATTCCCAGGTCAATATCCCCATGTCAGTGTTTGTGCTACTGTGTCAGTAAACACGAATCTGTGGCCCCTTGGTAGTGTCTCAGTGTCAGTGTCCTTGTATCAGAGTTGCTGTGTCAATGCTGGTGCTGCTGTGTCAATCTCTTAATGTTTGTGCTGTTGCCCCCGTGTCAGCCTACAATTGTCAATGTTCGTGATCCATGTCAATGTTCCAATGTTACTGTCCCCATGTCTACATGCCCATGCCTGTGTTGGTGCTCTTGTGTCAGTGCTCTTGTGCCCTTGTCCCAGTGGTAGTGTCCCAGAACCAATAGCTTTAGGTCAGTTTCCTTGCATCAGCACACTCTCTCAGTATCCACATGTCAATGCACTAAAGCAACATATTTACTAACTTCAACCCAAAGTTATTGCATTACCTCGTGGCAAAGGGAGAGAGAAAAACGGCGTCATATCTACTAATATATGGTGTTGTTTTTCTCTCCCCCAGCACTGGCACACTTTAGGCTGCGATGCGTCAATGCACACACCCCTGCACTATAATGCATGGGAGTTTGCGTTCTGTAAAGCATAGGTGTTGTACTGGGGGAAATGCCCAGTACAAAAACTCTGCTTTAATACTTTGCATGTGTGTTGTGCAGTGTAACATGTATACAAAATTCGAACAATGTGGAGACTTTTATATAAGTACATTTCTGGTGCAAATCCCAGTCTACAAATGCTTGAAAATAGGGATTTGCATTAATATTCATGGGTGGTTGCATGGGAATGCCCATGTACCATCCTTGGCATGCCACCTTACTGACAAGTATTAAAATGTAGCGCATAACTTCATGCTAGTTTGAGCTACTTTCTAATGCAAATATGGTTTTGTTTTGGAAAATAAATCCCATCACAACACTTTGCACCAAGTGTGCATCACTTATGACACGCAAATCCAGTAAAAAGGGTTAGCAAATGTCCCCGTGTCACTGTTCTGAGATTGTGTGTTAGTGTCACTATCTTACTGTCAATATCACTGTATCTTAGCGTTATCCTGTGAATGTCCTAGTGAGACTGCTCTGTGTGAGTGCCCCAGTGCCATGCCAGCGTCACAGAATTAGTCTTTGTGCCCGTTAGTGCTCCAGTGTTACTTTTCCTGTGTCAATATTGTTGCTTCGGTCTGAGTGTCCCTTGCTCCAGAGTCCCAGTGTCTATTTTGGTTTTCCTGTGTCTTTATAATATCAGAACATTAGAATATTGGGAGCTCCATTGAAAACAATGGAGTGCCCCGGGCTTCTAAAGCCCACTACAGAGGGCTCTAAGACTATTAGAACATTCTGGCCCTAGAGGGCCAGCATTCCAATGTTTGACTTTGTTCACAGCTGCCGCTGTGAACAAAAGCCTCTTGGAGCCCGAGGGGATTCAAACCCCCTTGGTGGAGAGGCGTCTGTTTTTACTAATTAGAACATTCTGCCCTCTAGGGCCAGCATGTTATAATAGCCTTAGAGCCCTCTGTAGTGGGCTTTACTGGACATTAAAGGCCTGCTCCCTTGTTAAAGAACACTGGAGCATGTCTTTAATGGCCGGTAGAGCCCACCACTGCGGGCTCCAAGGCTATAGTGAGTGTCAATTTGCCAGTGTCCCTATGCCAGTGTCCTCTTGTTAGTGTCCTAGTGTCAGTGCTCCTTTATCGCTGTATCCGTGTAAATATCTCCATGTGAGTGTTGGTGTGCCTGTGGCAGTGCCCAGTAACAGTGTTAGCACCCCTTTGTTGGCGCTCCTGTGTCAATGTGTCAGTTTCCTGGTGTCTGTGTGGGCCTCCCTTTGTCAGGGTATTAGCCTTAGTGTCACATAATGTCATTTTTGCTTCTACATATACCACCTTAAGTCCACTTGGAAGCACTAAGGAATGGAGGAGGCCAGATGGCTGAGGGTAAAGATAGACAAGAGGTCTGAGGCCAAATTACAGAGAGGGCACACCTAGTGCAGACTGGGACAGTGAGCCCTATTACAGCAAAGGCACTCTTTGCAGTGCAGGCATGAACTTGTGATGCACTGTGAACCATGGGTTAGTGAAAGGCAGACAGGCTGATTCGACAGCTGGGCTGACATTTACTGCAAATGGGACACAGCTCCAGTTTCAGGTTGCTGAGGTCCCCCTGTGGCAGCTGCTATGAGTGATTGCACCTGACAGCAGGGGGATGCGTGGGGTACCCTTAAACCCCTTTTCCCCACTCCAAAGGGGCACCTCCGGTGGTGCACTGACTGTGTGCTACCTTCTAAGGGGCACACAGTCTGGGTACCTCCTGACAGATTCTTTGCCATTGTGCCAACATTTGCAATACAGCACAGGTGTTGACACAAAGGTTTTCATTGTATTCATGGGGTCACGCCTCCATGCAAATGAGGGAACCTCCCTGGGTGTTCACACTCGTGCACATCTCGTTCCAACACAAGCCATATTACAGGAGGGTTCCCACAAGTGTCTGCAGCGAATTCTGTAATACCAAAGTGCCCGGAGGGCTCCAACAATAGTTGCATTAGCTCTTGCACTCCAGGAACACTGCCTTTTACATGGCCCTATGTGGTCTAAATAAGGATCAGGGTGACGATGTGTCATGAAGGATCACTCCAAAGGGTTGTGAAATAACATTTCTATTAGAGATCCACTTCAAACAAGAAAGTCTTGGCAAAGTAAGACATGCATTCAGTAATGCATACATTCCAGTAACTCATACAGCAATATGATTTTCCCTCATATCATGCTAATTTGTGTAAAAGAATATAGAGGAGCAGTTTCAAAGATCATTGGAAATTTTATTTTAAATGGTTTGAAGTTTTTCTCAGTGCAGTGCAGGTCTTCAATTTTACCTCACACGCCAAACCTGTTCACAGGTGAAGGCAGTGTTAACTCAAGCTAAACTTTTGTTTTGTAAGCAATCTCTTCACCTGCCAGACCTGTTCAATGTTAAATATAGGGGGCTAATAATTAATATGGGTCCACTGGCACTCACTTTTAGGGCCCGGCACTTATTTTGTCTCAACTGACTTTGATCCAGAGCAAGAGAGAGAACACAAAGAGGGGGAAAGAAGGAGAAAGAAGGAGAAAGAGAAAGGTGGAAAAACAGTGCCAAAGAGAGAAAGCAGGAACCTGCAAGAATGACATAAAAAGGCAGGAGTGTCTGGTTGTGGATTACAGAGGCATGAGATGGAACCAAGCCATGGTATTAGACACCCCGGCCTTGTGCTTCCGAAAAAACTTTGGGCCCCACCACTTATTCTTTTACAAATTAATAACTGAATATGGGGGTGCTGGGCCTGGGGAGCGTACCGGAAGAGACACAGCAACATATCGAAAGTGGAAGGGAATTGTTTGTTAACAATATTTACACAGGGTATGTCAGTTAGGAGGTAAGTGGTTAACTCAAACAATGTCACAAATTCACCAAAAGTAAACATGAACACAAGCAGCGATTTGCAGGGTGAATAATAGACAAACAACACACCTACAGGTATGTGCATACACAACATAACTTGGAACACATTCACAGGCAACATAAAAACATGCATTTAAAGACAACATGCAAGAAGGCAGACAGATGTAGACAGGGGTGGACAGACAGAACACTGATAGGCATTTGTACAGATATAGACATACCAACACATCTAACGACTCCCATGCACAAATTTAAAAGACAGAATCACAGACCGAGCATGCACACACTTACTCACACACCTTTATGTCTCACTTAGGCAGCGCATGCATGCGCTGTCTTGACGAGACATGTTGAATCTAGAAATTGACTTATAAAAATGCCCACATTTTTCATTGGTTCCTCTTACTGTCCTTTAGAAATGCTGGACTATCATTGGTGAATAAACTTAGTAGTTCCTCCTTTTGTTCCACCCCGGAGACTGCCCCTGCTACATGAATCCTTTCACTATGGGCCATTTGTTTTCCTTGAGTGCACTACTTTGTCTTTCGCTCTGTCCTTGCCGCTGCTCCCAGTTCACTTAATCTCCTGTGCATCCCAGAACAACACCTCAGACCCCTCGCAGCTTGCTTGTGTTGTGAATAGCTGGTTTTCGCTCCCTCTCGTGGGCTGCAGCTGCCTCCTCCCTAGGCCCTCCCCTTAACGGCCTGACGAGAAAGCTGGATCTGTTTTTTTTTCAACAATTATTGCCTTGTTTTCAGTGCAGTTTTTATACAGCGCAAATTCGAACCGAAGGTTTAGGAGCACTTTACATGAGCACCAGTTACTTTACACAAGGACACCTTTATGTTTGTAGGCAAAGGGAGATTACGCAATTAGCACAGAATCACAGGATGTTGAGCCGATGCAGAGACTTTAATCTAGTTCCCCAGTATGAAGTAGGAAGATCTGGCGATTACACCACATCCAACGCCTCGCGATCCATTTCCTAGCACCAAAGGACCGGACAGATTCTCTGTCTAAATAAAACCTGGCATCCCACACCTACATCTGCACTCTGCGAGCAGCAGCACTGTGGTTCATGACTCATTGCCTTGAGGACTGATAAACACCCCTCAACTCAAAGTTTGCTGGTCTTACCCCTTCCCTTCACACACATGCTATGAGATATTGCGGGCACTAAAGGCAACTGACACTCATGTGCAAAACTGTGATCTGTGTGTGATGCACTGCAGAGGCAATTGACAGTGCTGTAGATAGGGTCTGAGCTCCACAAGCCTGATGCACCAGCGGCCAGTGTTATGCAGTGAGGTTGGTAAAGAATGGAGCACAAGTGTTTCATGCCTCAGTTTTGCTCAATAAACCTTCAATGTGTTGCGTATGTTTAACATTTGCACTCGAGCACGCTTGCAAATAGGCTGATCTGAGTATGAGCAGGTGTGCACATTCTGTTACAGCGGAAGTAATGATTTAGGTGTGTGGGAAAGAGTTTACATTACGCATGGGCTCTTTTTAACTTATGCAAAAACAACAGTTGATGGACAGAATGCAGAACAATGTCATACATTCACCCCAGTACAGAGATTTGGGCCTAAATCCATCATTTTTTGCTCACCATGCCATTCCAGTTTGAACCCAGCCATATGCAAATCAGTCTTGACCCTGTGCCTCGGAACAGTCCAGCCTGAACTGCCAAGCCAGGTCCTCCCTGGACTGGAACCAAGCATCCTAGGACTAATTTCGGGGTTTCACCCCTCTTCAGCCAGGATAGCTTGATTCCAGTGGCATGGAGAGCACGGGACTCACGTCTGAGCATACCTGTCCCACTTGGGGTGACAAATGTAAAAACAACAGTTGTGAACTGGGGTGGCGTGGTGAGCAAAATAACGATGGATTAAACCCAGATCTTTGACTGGGGGTGAATGTCTTGCCAATGTGCAACATTCCGTTCATCATCTTGTGTGTTTTGCTGTTCGCCCTATGTGGGAAGGGTATGCCCAGACGTGGGTCCCGTGCTCACTATGCCACTGGAGTCAAGCTATCCTGGCTGAAGAGGGGTGAAACCCCGAAACCGGTCCTAGGATGCTTGAGTTCGGTCCAGGGAAGACATGGCTTGGCAGTTCGGGCTGGACTGTTCCTATGAGGCACAGGGTCAAGAGTGATTTGCATATGGCCATGTCTGAACTGGGGTGGTGTGGTGAGCAAAATAACGATGGATTAAACCCAGATCTGTGACTGGGGGTGAATGTTTTGCCAATGTGCAACATTCCGTCCGTCATCTTGTGTGTTTTGCTGTTCGCCCTATGTGGGAAGGGTATGCCCAGACGTGGGTCCCGTGCTCACTACGCCACTGGAGTCAAGCTATCCTGGCTGAAGAGGGGTGAAACCCCGAAACCGGTCCAGGCAAGACATGGCTTGGCAGTTCGGGCTGGACTGTTCCCATGAGGCACAGAGTCAAGAGTGATTTGCACATGGCCATGTCTGAACTGGGATGGCGTGGTGAGCAAAATAACGATGGATTAAACCCAGATCTGTGACTGGGGGTGAATGGTTTGTCAATGTGCAACATTCCGTCCATCATCTTGTGTGTTTTGCTGTTCGCCCTATGTGGGAAGAGTATGCCCAGACGTGGGTCCCGTGCTCACTACGCCACTGGAGTCAAGGTGAAACCCCAAAACCGGTCCTAGGATGCTTGATTCCGGTCCAGGGAAGACATGGCTTGGCAATTCGGGCTGGACTGTTCCCATGAGGCACAGGGTCAAGAGTGATTTGCATATGGCCATGTCTGAACTGGGGTGGTGGTGAGCAAAATAACGATGGATTAAACCCAGATCTGTGACTGGGGGTGAATGTTTTGCCAATGTGCAACATTCCATCCCTCATATTGTGTGTTTTGCTCTTTTTAACTTATACATACGCCCATCCGTTCAAGTCTGAGTGGAAATGGAAAGCTCCTCTGCCTTGGAATCAGTTCTGACTCGCTGCGGTAATAAATGAAATGCCTGTGGCCAGTAGCCCAGACACTGCCCTCTCGGATCAGGTTTAAGTGACCTGCCCACAACCCTTAAACCTGCCAGCACATCTCATGAAGTTTCTATCAGTATCCCCCGGACTCAGTGAGCCCCCCCCCCTCCACCTCCTTCAACATAGCTAGGACCCCTCCCTTACACACTATGGATAACACCCTCATCCCAAGACAGCATTCTCCCAGAAAGGCTGGCAAATCTTTTAGGGGAATGAGATGGCATTAGTGGTGAGTGTCCCATGCTCCTTCGGTTTTTGGTCAAGGGGTAGTATTTTGGAGGGGGAAGGGGTACAGGGTGTGGGCCTGCCCACTTACCCTGCTGCTGGTAGCTGTGATGGGCTGAGAAGCTGTCATATGTGTTATCAAGATGGGCCAAGTTGTGTTTCTGTTTTGTTTCTGAAAGCTTGAAATCTTCCAATAGATTAATGTCTGATCCTTGTGTCTGTCTGGAGACACTTGTCAAACTTATATTCCAGCTTTGCAGGAAGAGGTGACGTAATAACTATTAATGCATCTGCAGTGGTTAAACTCAACAGTGCCACAAGAATCTTTGGAAAAACTACACAGGTTGGACCTCTGAACAAGAGTGCAGAAGGGTCTGGCATAGGGTTTTAAGCATGCATGACTTGGTGAAACATCTCCCCTTTTTAGTGAGGCCTTATTTCTATGCCCCTTTTGAGTGCAGACATTTGGGATCTTTTTAGGCCTTTTCCGCTCCAAAGAAAAGTAAAACTACTGCTTGGAGCATTGTACCCCTACAGGTCTCATGAAAGAACCAGATGAGCTGGATCGTGTGATCGCCTGTATCCTGTTGGTTTATTTGTAGCCTATGTGAACCAGCATCCTAGTGTGTAGGAGACAACACTGCTCTGACACTGGCCAACATCTTACCTGTATAGCAGAACTAACCTCAGGACCACAACCCTTTGATGACTTTCATAAGGCGGGATGCTGTGCCATGTTTGAGATCCGGCAGGAGGCCTTGATTTGGTGGTTCTCACACAGCCTGATCGATAGAGCGCATTGGCAAGTACGTCTGGGATGCGACCCCCAGGCCATGGCCAGATATCTCACCTGTCAAGTGGTGGTTTTGCTGATGGTGCTGACAGGTGAGCACCAGCCATGTCAGTGCCAAGCCTCTTCTTTCTAATCAAATCTCAATAGTATTTTACTTGCCCATGAAGTGCGGTATTGTGCTTTCTTTGTGGCATCTCGACTTCCATGAAAAGCAGCAATTTTCTCTAGTGTGATGAGTTGCTCTTCTTGTTGGAGCAGTCAAACACTGTGATCTTGTTTGATTTGAGGATCATACATTTTGGTTTTAAAGAAGATAACTGTGGCCACTATCTTGGGAGGATGCCCCTCTGCTATGGCCTCAGAGAAAATAAACTCCCCCGGTTAACCATAGATGTTTCAGTTTAAAAACATCACCTGACACTTATTTAGTTGCATCACGTGTATATCTATTCTGTCATTGACTCTTTTCCTTTATTTTTCACCAGCACAAGAAACACCATGTATAAGTATAATATTGGGGACCTATCAAACAAATAAGCTTACAGCAAACATTATTGAGATGGTTCCGGTGACAACATATGTAAATAACACAATATTTACAGACATTTGTTGTCAGTCAATCAACCCCCCTGTGGTCTAAGAAAATATCAATCTATAGAAGAGTCTCTTCCTTTTTTTATGTGTATTAGAAGTGTTTCTGTGAGATTTTACTATCTCCTGATTCAAGAAAAAAAATCCTCAAATATGCTTTTCATCTCTTTCCGTGATGCATAACGTTTCGACATCTGTGGTGGGGTGTTCGTTCTAATGAGATCTTCATCAGGACTTTGAATCCTTGCTTAACTTTAAACCGGCTTCACATTAAATTGTTCAGTCATGCCAAATGTGACTCTAGTGTCAATCTTTCGCCCTCTTCACATTCTGTAGGGAGCCCCATCATTTTTTATTTCACCGCGGATAAGACAAGCAGTCAAGTGGTCCTGTGTATACGGAGTTCTTTCACTGTGCCCCATATATTCTTTAATGAAACACAAAACATGTAACACTTGCTCTTAAACCTAGATTTTGGATGTTATGATCATGCTAAAAAAATGTGTTAATAAAAAATAGCGTTATTTTAGTTATTTTAGTTTGAGGTTGCTTAAAGGCTTGTGTTTTAGGTGTTAATCCTTCTTTTATTGTAAATAGTCCAGTCAACAAGATATCATATTTATGAAAGTTAGCATTGTTCCAAGCAGAGCTTTTGATCCAGAAAGGCAACCCCCAGTAATTATCACTTGGGTAAAGCACCAAGCAGCACAGTCGGGCTGGCCTATCAGGCAATTGGGCAGTGCCCGATGGGCTGGTCTGAAAGGTTAGCGTGTGAGCCAGTTTTACTATCTGCTGGTAGCATTTTTACTCTTGATTTCACTGATATTACAATGGATCTTATCTGCAGCAAGATCAAATCCATGCAGTGCTCCATACCTTGCAAAACACTTATACAGAGTGTCTTTACAAGTTCAAAACGTCCCTGATTTGAAAACATGTGCCACTTTTTTAGCTTTCTAATTCACTAATAGGGCTACTTTTATTTTGGTGCCACTTTTATTATGCTGCTAGCTGCTTCTCGGTGGTTATTCCTCATTCCAAGTCCTCTAAACAGTGCTGCTAGCTGCTACTCTGGTCCCATTGGTAATTCTTCATTCTAAGGTCTCTCAGCAGTGCTGCTAGCTGCTTCTCTGGTTCAGTTGGCAATTCCTCATTCTTAGTCCCAGAAGCAGTGCTGATAGCTGCTTCTCTGGTCCCTTTGGTAATTCCTCATTCTAAGACGTCAAGAGAGTGCTGCTAGCTGCTTCTCTGGTTCCATCAGTAACTCCTCCATTCTAAGTCCTCTAGGCAGTGCTGCAGCCGTGTCTCTGTTCCCAGTGGTAATTCCTCATGCTAAGTCTTCTAGGCAGTGCTGCAGCTGTATCTCTGTGCCCAGTGGTAATTCCTCATTTTTAGTCCCCTTGGCAGTGCTTCAGCTGCTTTTCTGGTCCTGTTGGTAACTCCCCCATTCTAAACTAGACAGTGCTGCAGCTGTGTTTCTGTTCCCAGTAGTAATTCCCCATTCTTAGTCCCCTAGACAGTGCTGCAGCTATGTCTCTGTTCAAACATCCACTGCACTCAAAACCAAAACACATAGGTAAAAGACATTGTCATTTACAAAGCCAATAGTTCTAACTCTCAAAGATGCAAGACCTATTGCATTGCAAATGCTTGTTTTTCAAAGGTGTCAAGCAGCAGCAGCCACAGTGGTAAACAGGTCGGATCTTACTTTTTAATACTCAGCCCCATGTGGTGTTCTTCATGAGAAAATTCTACACCCTTGGCTGTTAGAGAAATGGTCCGAACGCCGATCTATCACTAGTATATTTCATTTCCAAGCGTGGCGATGTTGCTTTAGCAGCGCATCCCACAATTTACTAACCTTCACACGCTGTGGCACCTTAGTTACGCTTGCCAGCTGAAAGATCAAACGTTTTAAGTTTGTGTTTTGCAGCGTTTATATATTTCACGGTTTCCGCCGCGGTTCATGTGGGATGCAGACTGCACTTTCATCGGGATCCTGAGAATTCGATTCAACTGTGACGCAGCCCTTTGGGGGAAGGGAGGGAGACTTTCTTGTCAAAGAAGAAATTCATGGTGCCCAGGAGGGTGGAACTGTAAAGGGTTCTTTGATGCGTAGTGGACCAACATGAGTATTTTTGTAGTTACAGTTTTATCGAATGAATAGTTTTCTTTGCATAGTTAATTAAAAGCATTACAAAAAATATAAGTAACGCAAGCATATGCCTCTACAAAACTGGGACGATATCAAACAATACAAAAAAATCAGTTCAAAAGATAATACTAAACTCGAAAATACAGTCCAACTTTAGAATTAAAACCTCATTCTATGAACATCGAAATGGGGTTATAGTTTTGGACAGACCTGTGTCTTAAATGCCAGCTGCTTCAGAGTGCAACAAGAGTAAAGAGCAAAGTTTCAGCATCTGTAAATCTAGGGGAAATGAAATGATTTAATAAGGTTTGCTAAATGTCCATAACTGATGATCCCACAGCCCCTAATCCCATGTAATTTCTCCAGACCAACAGCCTAAACCAATGGCTCTTCAATTTTTAACTTCTGCCCCCCCCCCCCCCACACCCACTGAGTCACTATTAGAAGCATAAGTTATTTCTTTGATTAGAACCTCAAAAATATACAAAACTAAAGAAACATGTATACATAAAATACATAAATTCATTTTTTTTTTAATTCACAAACCAAAAAATACAAAAAATGAAATTTTAATTTTAATGGGAAGCTTGGAGCTTTTAACATTTGGTTTTAGTTTTTAAAGACGAACCAATATGCTAGAGGCAAACATATTGCTTTGTCTTTTTTGCTCCTAATGCATCCTCTATTTTCTTTTCTTCTCATACCAGTGCTTCAGTTGGGGATGCAAACCTTCCATCCATGAATCAAACTAAGGATTCCAATTTAATTTTTTGTCTCAAATTTCAAATTTAAATTGCTCAATTCTACATTTTGCAATTTTACAATCTGCTAATATTATTTAAAATTTCTAAACAGTTGCAGACCCCCTAAGTAGGCGTCATAGACCCACAATGGTTCACGGACCATTGCTTAAGAGACACTGTTCTAAACCGTTTCAATTTCACGAGTCTCTGTAATCACAGGTAGTTAAGTTGTGATCTCAAGGAAGAGCCACAGGTATTTGGTTGAAGTTCAGAATATTGGTAGAAAACATATTGGGGCCGATTCACAGAACTAATCTGAGATAAAATCTTAAACGTACTACTTTTGGTATTCACAGAAGTCATTTAGTACTAGTAAAATTAGGACTCCTAACTTTACTACTACTAAACTGAGACAAAATCCTAACTTTGCGACTTTTGGTATTCACAAAAGGCATTTAGTAGTAGTAAAGTTAGGAATCCAAACTTTACTGCTCCTAGATGCCTTTTGTGAATACTATTACTATTAGAATATAGAGACCCAATAACTCCACTACTTCCCATGAGGCACCGGTGTATCCTTCAAAGAAGACCATAGACACATGGTTATGACGGTCACTCTTTCAGCTCTCAAGCCCGGGTGGGCGAAGAAAACAAACTTCATCTTCCTCTACCCAGGACTGCACGTGGCTGATCAGCGTGTACAGTACAAATTCCTAGAAGCTTCATGAAAGAAGATAGGGCAAAGCTTAGAGGAGAAAAGCTGACCCCTAGGTTTAACGATTGGAACTATACCTGCTATGTGTCATAAAGTTTCAGGCAACATTTGCTACTCTTGCTTGAAGAGATGGTGTGGTGGCCATACCTTGATTACATAGGCAAACTGGCATCTTGTCGGGCTCACAGCTGTATAAACACCTCCCGCTCCAAAGTTAGAAATAGTTTTTGTAAAGATCAGGCTAGGTAGAATGAGCCAGATGTGTGTCACTATGTGTGTGTTAATCAAAGAATGGAAACATTGGATTAAAGCTCTCACCTAAGAGTACTTTGCCCCCTTGGGAGCTGATGCTTTCAGGTTTCTTAAATCTCCATCATCAGACTCTGGTAGATTAATTATTTTTTATAGATTGTCCCACCAAGTTTTTCCCAATATCCATTGATGGAGAGGCACGTATATGTTCTCAGTCCCTGCACCTCATTTTCAATCCTTTGGCGGTAATAAGTGAGAATGCATTAGGAGTGGATTTAGGATATATTCCTGTCACTTGGGTTTGGTGTCTTGGCATCGGATTATGCCAGGACTATTTGGAGTATCATCTTGTAAAACTAAAAGAACAATCGGACATTGTTGAGCGTGTTTACTCAGGAACATTTCAGTAATTTTCCTTTGTCCTTGGCCAGCACTTTTCATTGTTTTGGGGACTGTAAGGGAAGTTAGGGGTAAGTGTTTAGCAACAATCTTTGGGTTTAGGTCTACCTAGGGGTAGAACCTTAAGGAACATTTTCAGGCAGGTCCTGCCTTAGGTTCTTCTTTTTGAGCTCTTTGATGGGGGCATGCTTCTTAAAGTGTATGTGGCAGGAGTAAAAGCAAAGTACCCAGAACATGGTCAACACAGACCAGTAGAGGCAGATACAACCTAAACCCCACAACTCACCTATGACCCCAAAGAAAATTCATTCAGAGACCACACTCCCTGTTCCTCTCACTGTACCTTTCAAATCTGTTCCAGAAACAAAATGAGACATCTCTGTAGGTGTACAAGGGTGCGCTTAATACTATGTAAGCAACACTGGAGATGCCCAGCACTGTGCAAGCAATGCAAACAGCGAACAATGACCCACTCACCAGATTCTCCAAACAGCTGCATGTTGTTCACTCCATTAGCGGATGATCCAATCAGTGTGCTATAGACATTGACCCAGCTACCCTAGAAAAGCTGCATGCTGTCTCGGACATCGAATATCTATGGCTTAAGGGGGTTTAGGAATTAGATTTTAGATGATATAGGCTACACTCCCACGTGAAAGAAGTATCGAGTCCTCCGACTGCCATGGCACAAGTGCCCACGTAACCATCCAGCTGAGATACAGTCACTCCCTTGACAAGTGTCTTCAAGGGTGTTGATCATGTATTTGGGATTGGTGCTCTTCAACACTTTACAAAGTTGTACACTGCCACAAAGTCCTCCATCATTTCTCCTGACCCTCAGATTGGGATCAGCTGCACTGGAAGGCCCGGTTAAAACTGAAGGCAGCTTTGGCATGTGGCGTGGTCCATTCACGTGAACACCCAGGCCATGCGGAGAGAGTAGCGCTGTTAAGTTTTCTTTCTCAGGTTTTATTTCAGTGGCTTCTGTTTCACCTTAAAATTTGCTTATTTGTCCAGGGAACAACTGAGGAACCTGCAGTTCTGACAATAGTCTCTAATTGATATTGAATTCCTTTGGAACTATGACAAGGTCTGGCAGATTTCATTTAATGCTAATGACGTTCCGGATTTTAGGCGTCTAAAATCCTTAAGCAACATCAAGGGGCATAAACAATTTTCAGATTAAAAGGAATGTTGGTTCATCTCCATGTTTTCTGCATTTTTTTAAATAACAGTTTTAGAGTGTAGACATGCTGGTATTCAACTTAATGTTCCCGAGAATAGAGCCATTTCTATGCAACTTCGTCTGACGTTACTTTAGTCCTGTTGAGTGTTTTAAGATAGAGAGTCATAATTTGTACAGCTGGATTGTGAAATGGGAGAATCAATTCAACATGTGTTTTCATATAAATCTAAACATATTAGGTTTGTACCAAAAGTGACATGCATGTCTCATTTCACAAGAAGCTTGGGTTTCTAATGAACATTATCATATTCTTAACACCACTTACGAAAAAGGGTTTTCGTTTTATCGAGTTGTAAGGTCAAGAGGAATACAGTTTAGGTACCATTCTATTCAGTCCATGAGACTCTATTCTGCATTTGTGTAATGACATATGCTTACCACTATACATTAAAATCAAAATAAATAAATTAAATACATATGTTCTGTTAAATTCACGAGGATTTAACACGATTGCTCTACAAATATACATTTTATACCTATAAATAAAATAAAAGGTATGCTGTGTGTCTTTCAAACATTCAGCTTATTTTTGGCATTGAGAAGTAGTTCCAGAATGCTGGCAGCAAAGAGGCAGGTGAAAGCAAAAAGAGCCATGCAATAATACAGGATGCAGCCCCATACATATTTATTCATGAATGACTCACCCTAAGGAAGGACTTGAGGGGTTCTATTTCTGTTCCCGAGACAGCCTCTGTTTCTTGACACCCTGACTGTGCAGTCAGGTGTGTGTGACAGGATATTTTCCTCACAGTGCCATAATATCCGACAAGGGGGAGAATGGAGGGTCAAGTGACAGAGGAGAGAGGAGCATCACCAGCTCCCTGTATATGCTTCTGTTCAATTTAAGAGTGAAAGAACAAAGGGCCATATTATCAAGGAACGGCGATAACATTATGGCCGCTTTAGCGGCAGAAAACTGCCGCTAAAGCGGCGATAATGGGCTTGATAATATGTCCTTGAGAATTCCCATAGAAGCCCATGTTCTGGTGTGAACCTGGGCTTCAATGGGAATTCACAAGGGCATATTATCAAGCCCATTATCGCCGCTTTAGCGGCAGTTTCGTGCCGCTAAAGCGGCGATAATGTTATCGCCGTTCCTTGATAACATGGCCCCAAGAGATCCCATCACTGTGAGTAGCCACACTCATTATGGCTGACCAGGGCATGATGTTTCAACTGCAATTTAGATATAATGGCTGAATAGTAAACAATTATTACTTTCAAGTATTGGGCAGTCAGCTAAATAATCCAAAAGTATAAGTCACATTAATCACAAACATACAACCGTCCGACATTACCTAACAAATTAGATTAAAAAACAAATGTATATCTTGCAAACTGCAGATGTTTTAAAGGTCACAAAATACAAATAATCAATTGCAAATGTATTACTAGAGAATGACTCCGCCATGTATGAGTTTTTTGCTATTTTTAGCATTGAAGGTGTTTTAAGTTTAAATTACAATGTTATTGCAATTTAAGAAATCTATACATGAACAGCACACAGGATTCTGTTAGGTTTTCCCTTTGTACTTGTCAAGTTTCCTTCCCCTGTTAGCTAGTAGAACAGTGCTAGATTACTCATGATTGGCACCATGGCCGTTTTGTGGGACTGGTTGTTATGTCAGAAGCAATTCAACTAGGCAAAACAACATATGAACAAAATATAGGGATATTACTTTGATAACAGAAAAGGAATTTTACTAATGAATATCGACACCGACAATATCGAGGTAGGAGAATATCCAGGATAGAATATTGAGAGACAAATATATCGAAAGGTAAGTGCATATAGGCATGTATAGATTTACTATTCTTAAATCCACATCTACATACTATGAAGGTATGTGTACTGTGTAGGTAGATATATGTGGAGGTACAGCAAATCTAGGGGCATATAATCAAGCGACAGTGATAATTATCGCCTGCCGCTTATAGGATTTTTATCACCGGCTATCGCTGGAAATTATCGCCATGCTAGCCCTGTATTAACAACGCATAGCGCAATGGCGATAATTATTCCAGCAATAGCGGTGTTTTCCATGGAACATCGCTGGTTTTCCAGTGATCTTCCATGGAAAACGGCAATCTCCTTGATGAAAGGGCCTGTGGTCTTAGCCACACAATCCACCCCCCATGGTAGGTATGCCTTAGTCAGGAATTTAACACACGTTAAATTTCTGCGTTAAGGCATACTTAACGCGATTTCAAATATCGCTACCCCTCCTTGATAATATCGCGAACCTGCCTTCGAGATATTATCCCATGTTGTTTTCACAGCCACGCCTCCTTTGCATCCCATTATCGATGCAAGGCGAGGCGTGTGAAAAACGGGCGCTAAGTCAAGGAATCACGCGCTAGCATGTCCTTGATGATAATGCAATAAAATTATCGCCGCTTTTCGCCCAAAAACGGACGCTAAAGCGGCGATAATTTTATCGCGGCCCCTTGATAATATGCTGCCAAGTCTTTCTTGCCTGTCGATATTTTATTTTCGATATTCTGTCCTCAAAATTATGTTTATTGGATATTGTGGTTTTGATATTCAGGATGCACAAAAAGGTTATTTGTGGCATCAGTAATTGCCAATGAGTGGCCCAATGGAGGAAGAGGTGTGGTGCCGCGGCCAGGGCGACTGACTCCGGAATCTGGGGATCGTGGTTCGATCCCCGGCGCCGGTGGCAGATTAGCCTAGCATCATGTGACTCTGGGCAATAGCTTGCTTAATCTGCCCGACGGCCACCAGCGCCTAGAGACCCTTACAGGTGATTGTTCATGCTTTACAAATGTGGATATTATTATTTTATTATTCTCAAGATGGTACCCAGGAGCGACTTGATGATACTTTGCAGGAAAGCGCTCATTTCCATGGTTCACCTCTTAGCAGTATGAAAACAAGACAAGAGTAAAAGGTTGAATTCTTTGCAACATCGTTACAGCTGTATCTTTGAGTTTGGATCCTATTCGCCCATATCTACACTGATAAAGACTTATGTTGTATTAGCTAATGATCCTCATGTGGGATTATCATCATGACTGTCCATGAAAGCTTTTTTAAAGGACCAGACCCTTATAACAAGTGGAGGAATTTCACCTGGAGCAATAAAACTGAGTCGAATTGTGACACCAACAATTGTGAGTGTCCTTGTGTCTCCAGGCTTGGAATTATTGGGTGTGTAAAGTCCAGAACTGATACTTCCAGGCATAGAGACACCAGACCCTCTGTTTCATGGTGCAGGGAAGAGGTTGTGGTCAGCAACCCGTGGCAGCTTCTCCGCTGAGGTGGAGGAGCACTGCCCCACTGCCAGGAGCAGCAAAGAAAGGAAAAAAAATGACAATAACGGAATGTTATTATCATTTTTCCTCCTGCTGTGGCAATGTGTGAGGGGGCAGGTGGAGCTGCAGGTGAGGAGTGGTAGAACACTCCTGTGCCACTGACTGTTTGGTTGGCCCTCTCGGGCCGCCCTAAACAGTCATGCACACTCCCCTGTTATCCATGCAGGCTGGATTACAGCCTGCATGGAGAACATGCCAACCACTACAGCCCCTGGCTGGGCACCGTGTCACAGTGCTCAGACCAATCACAACACTGCAGTGCAGCGTTGTGATTGGCTTAGGGATGGGAGGCTGGCTGCCTGCTTCCTGTTCCAAACTGAAGTCGGACACAGGCGAGCAGGAGACGCGATGCAGGACCCAGCGGCAAGGTACGTTTTATTATGTTATTTTTTTTAAAACAGCCCCCGACCCCCCACCCCTTCCGCACCTGACCCGCAAACAGTGCCGGCCACCCCTGGAAGCAACACAGCCTGGCCACTGCCCAACCTCTGCAGCAGCACAGGGCGACAGAACATTTTTCCCCGGACATTTTCGCACATGGCCTCACCCCAAGCTTTCTTGAAAATTGCTGCACTTTGGTGTAGGGATACAGTCCATAATCACAGATTCTGGTCCACATGTATGAACACCGCCAAATTCCATCACAATCGTAATTAGGGCCTGGGTGTTAATGTTTTCTAACCCCATCTGCATGAGAGCCTTTTGTACACGTCTGTAATTCCTCGAATAACTGTGAGGATGTGTTTAAACAGGTGGCATGTAGATACCAGTAAAGCCATGGGAGGTTATTATTCATTTTAATGTTCTATACTATATGTTGTCATTTCACCAAAGTGTGCAGCTATCACTGGAGCACTCAGGTGCAGTGCTACCATCGCCTATTTGTATGAGGGGCCCACTGTATCCCAATGACATGGATCCTACACTATCCAACCAGAAAACAATCTTTTTTGCTTAGGCTACTGGCATTTGTATCCTTGTTACGCCACTAGGGGCAGCCTGCTGGCTGCTGGGTCTTCCCCTTTCTCTAACAACCACCTAAGCTGCAATGTTCCCCCAGTAAGCTCCTCTTCCCCTACCCTTTCTGGTGTTGTATATTGTAGGCCAAGAGAGTGTTCATCCTACGTTGTAGTGAGAGATTACTCACATTACCCTGAGGATTTCTTGCTGTGCTTATTATTTGCCAGTGGTTGCAGGTGATTGGAAACAACACTCAATTTTGGAGAATGGACTTACCTTTTATCATCACAGTTTGACTCAAAACATGAGAGGGGAAAGCAGAAAAAAGGGACCGAGGGAGAAAACAGGAATACCAAGCATTACCAATAGGTCTCATCTTTTGAAGGTGAGTGACAGGCAATTGGAATTGCCAAGGATTGTTTGTATGTGCACTTATAGGAGTCATCTTGGAATAATAAGACAAATCATGTCAATACAGCTGCCTTGGGCATACATGTGTGCTCATGCATCGCAACACATTCATATTATGCTCTGCAATGCAAGCATCGATGCTGATGAGCATTTGAGAATCATAAAGTAAAAAATTAAAGCGTGTGGAAGGGATCAAAGCAGAAGTGAGCAGCTTAGTGCAACTAGTAGCGAAGGACCCTTAAAAAAAGGAGAAAGAAAAAAAAAGAAATGAATGGGCAGGGTACTTTGAGCAACTGCTGTTTGAATGTGTTAGCACATTAAAGCCAGACCCATTGGCTTTGCCAATGCTTAGTTCTCTTCTGATCAGTTCTACACATCTGTTCTACAAATGTACAGTGCACTATTCATCTAGAGTTGGCTTTCCGGGCTCAAATAACATCAGCGGACAACAATGCCCTTAGCACATGCTCATTTCCTTAGCAGACAGAAATGGATTGTACCTTGGAAGGCATGACAAATCACAAGGTCAGTGGATGGTCGGTCCCATAGTGTACAGCAACAGTTGTTGCTTGTTGTCTTGGCACCCTGCACCAGTGGCTGCTCATGATTTTAGCAAATGGAATCAGCTGCTTGCTTATTCTCTTCCATCCCAAAATATACATTTGACTGTGCAAAGCATGGCTCATTTATGAAATGATAGTAGGTTCTGAAAAGAAAGAGAATTTGAGTTCCGGATGGATTGTGTTTGCCATGGTCAGGAGAATAAATATTTAGGGCCTAATTATGATGTCGGCTGGACTTTCACTGACAGGCCATCAGTGGCCATCCACCCGACCGTCAGCCCTTCAGTCTGACCAACGCATTATGATGCAGGTGGTTGGATCCTTGTTGCACGGGGACAGATCTTCGCCTCCAACAGGATCTACTGATCCCGACGGGGCGGCGGTCCGAATCGCAGCCCCTATTGATGGTGGTGCCGAGGCAGGATTACAATGTTCCTTTCCAACCGCCATGATAAGGCGGTCGGAAAGGGACATTTGGGGGACCACAAACATGGCCCCTGTTCCTCCTGGGCCACTGCAAGTAGTGCACCCCTGCACATCCATGCACAGTGTGCCATGCACCACATGGTGCATGGCACACTGTACATAGATGTGCACAAAGTGCTCTTTAACACTGTAGCTTGTGCTGCGTACAAGACAAAAAAATTAGAGTGAGGGTTCATGCAAGAAAGGGAATAGATCTTATTCCAGGCACCAGAATCCTGGAGATTTTTAAACATATGACACAGTTACTGTGTCTAAATTTTCAAAGGCCAATGACTAGCTGCAAGTCCAGGGGGCATAGCTGCAACAACAGCAGTGGTTCCTTGAGATTTAGTCTTGGGATGCTAGTTCAATAACTACTGAGGTCCTAGAAACATTTATGGACTTGGAGACTCCAACATTTCGATTCATAGATTCTAGTATGAACTGAGGTGGTGGATGGATCAAATTCATCTAATGACCAAGATAGCCTTTCATCCTCTCTCTTTTGAAGTCATCACAACAGATGCCAGCTGCTCTGGGTGGAGAGTAACTATAATCCATAGAAATTCAGGGAACATTGCCTCCACAATTCAAGAACCATTCCTTAAATTGGACAGACTAGAAGCTGTCATATTGGCTATCCTGATATTCCCCCTTCCATTAAGAAAGCAACAGTGGAGATAAGAACAGACAGTTAATCAACCAAACCGTATACAAATAGACAAGTGGGAACCAGTTCCAGATCTCTGGCAGCACTAGCAGACCAAATGTTTTGCTGGGCCAAACAGAATCCCCGTTCTTTGACAGCTACTCATATCAGGGGTGTGGAGAATATAATAGCAACAGGCTTAGCGGGGTATTACCATCTTCCCAGAAGTCTTGTTTGGATCCCCAGTAGTTCAAGATGATTTGTTGGGGATGGGTTTGTCATATGGCTTTTACCTCACCGGTAAACTGTGCGTTTGTTGGACAACATAAATGTCAGGATTGTGCCAGACTGATTCCATGCACACCCTCAGGATATGCTGGATATGCTCACAGTGGGCCATCTGAATCCCTAACCATACAGAATGACAAATCTGTGTGCAACCTCAGAACATGACAACCCTGATCCCCCAAGGAAATTCTGGTAACAGATCTAGAACCTTTTTGTCTGGACTCTCATGCATACCCAAAGAAATACACAAGGAATACTCAGCAAGGCATTTCAAGAGAGAGAGATACAGTAAGTTCGACAAAGCGGCCCGCGCTGGGTGCCGCACATGGTGAATCCACTCACCACCAACTAGACGCTTATGCATGCCAAGGTCCCCACGATGCGGGGTCCACACATCTTAGATGGGTCATCTGGTCTCCGCACCAGGCTATCCAGCCTACAGACACAATTTTTAGTTTCACAACCATGCTGCACTACCAGTCGTAATCCAGCAGACGACGTTAGCCCCTGAGAGGACACTGTGATTCAGATGTCACAGGTTGACGTGTGGGTCCATCTTAAGAGATCTTTGATTTCCCTGAGACCTCCAAAAGAACAGGGACCAAGCTCAACAAGCCCTAGGAGAGCACACTTCAGGGTGCCACACAGCAGCACGTAATCGGCCCAGGCTAGCCACTAGTCAAGAAGGGCACGCAGTCCCTATTCAATTGCAGTAATCCTCCTTGTGCACAACAGAGTCCTCTGGCAATGTGCACTACGTAGTTCCAGGTACACCAGTCGTATGTCACCACAAGTGTATCTCACCCGTTGCTGAAGTATGGCACCAATAGTTATACTGGAGTGTGCCTTTGATGTTGGGGGGGCGGGTTCAAACGGTATCCCTTTGAAAACACAGATGTCCCCTCTAAATTTCAGTCCTATCTGTCATGAGGCCGTGGAATGCAGATCTTTATCTTTAGCGGGCCATGATCTGGCTCTGGAGGTGAGGTGTTTAAACCTCTTTCTCCAATCTCTTCAGCCAGCCCGCAAGTGGCAGAGGTCTGTCATTCCAGTTGCATGCTCAGTGTTTTATCACTGTTGCTGGGGAATGCTCAGATGTGCTCCCCCAACCGCCAGTGTGGACTGGAGCCAAGCACCAAAGCACACAAAGAGTTTTAGAGCACTAGAGCACAGAAATGCCCACTCTCTAATAGTAGCATTTCTAGGCGCATTATGGGTAAGTCACCTTTACCACTGGGAAGGGGTTGTCACTGTGAATCCAATGATAGTAAATATCATGAGGCTGCTCCACAGTAATCAACTTTTGCAGCCTGAAGGGAGTTCAACCATATCCCCATGTTAGCCCATGAGCCGAGCAACACTCATAGGTAGTTACAACACACATGAGTATTCCTCTTTACAGGGCAGGGGACACACATTGATTGTACCATGCATATTGAACGCCGTTCTCCTGTTGCAGCGTAAAGCGGTAGACTTATACACTCGAAATATTTCGAGAGAGCTTATTGAAACCCTCGAAACAAGCGACAGCTATTACGCAGTCCGCGCATTTGTGCTCCGTCTTTCAACCGCCCGCAAACAAACTGATTCTTACGCTAGGATTCCATTATTATTTCACAAGCATAGGATAAACAACCATTGGGCATCTGCTTCCTCCTGAGTCGTCTCTCATAGGGCACCCGGCCAGGCGCCCTGTGAGTTATTCTTTTTCACATTGAGCACGGTGACACTACACATATTTTCGTTAAACAATACCTTTGCCGATCAGGTGTCCCTACACTAGATTGTCCTGAAGAGACCCTTTATTTCAAACAGGGTCGAAACGCCGTTGACGAGAAAGGCGAATCATTTTCTGACACTTACAATGACCAAGTGTTGATAGTTATATTTTTTCATCTTTTATGATCGCCTTTGTAATGACTAATTGAAACCTTTTTATGTTGCACTTTATGTTATTTTCTTTTGTTTAGGTTTAATTATTGGTTTCACTGGGACACCCTTCATAATTATGTACTAAGACTGTTATTTGTTTGGATTATGTATTGTGAGATTGTTTTTAATTTTCAACAAACTTTTTCATTATAAATATAAAAAATGTTTTCTACCAAAATTCCAATGTGTATGGTCAACTTTCCTTTCTGACGTCACGTTTAACCCTTTTTTTTTTTTATTGCTATTTTGTGACGTATATTATATCACTGATTATTAACCCACACGAGCCATTGCCTCCTTTCAACAAATCAATACCCAGGCTCTATGTGAGTAGGGTTTCCTTGTCCCTTGGTTACAGTAAATATCATGAGGCTGCTCCACAGTAATCAACTTTTGCAGCCTGAAGGGAGTTCAACCATATCCCCATGTTAGCCCATGAGCCGAGCAACACTCATAGGTAGTTACAACACGCATGGGTATTCCTCTTTACAGGGCAGGGGACACACATGTGTACCTGCCCTGCCTTACACCTACCACTCGTTTCACCCTTTAAGCTGTACTCTCAGGGTATGTGGAAGTGAAAGGGCCTCTCTGGATAGTGAGTGACTTAAACAAGCCAGCTTGAATACATGCGCGATCACACACACCAGCCTACAATGGGAGGCTGGACACGTAATTTGGAGCACCATCAGTGCAAGGGCGCACACCTTTCTGCAATGACAGGCTGGACACGTATTGAGGGACACCATCAGTTCAAAAGCACACCCCAGCCTGCAATGACAGGCTAGACACATGCTTAGGAACCCCTTTGGTGTAAAGCACACCCCAGTCTGTAATGGCAGCCTGGACAGGTATTTAGGGGCACCATTGGTGCCAGGGCGCTCCCCAGCCTGCAATGGCAGGCTGGACACATGTTTAGGGACCCTATCGGTGAAAAGCGTATGCCAGCCTGCAAAGGCAGGCTGGGCAAGTATTTGGAATCACCATCGGTGTGCAAACCAGCCTGCAGTGGCAGGATGGACACCTATGTAGCACACCATTTGTGCCGTGCGCACACCCGCCTGCCATGGCAGACTGGACATGTATTCAAAGGCAGCATTGGTGCAAATCCGTACCCCAGCCTGCACTGGCCGGTTGGACCCAGGACTTAAAACATCATAGGTGCGAGTGCACACCCACCGGCTGGCCATGGAAGACCTGAACAATGCTTTAGAAACCTCAGGTGAGCACCACTTCATAATGTGTGTAGGAAGGGCGCATGCAGTTTCACACTGCATTTACAGTGGGAAAATGACCCAGGCCCTAAGGCCCTAATGAGAGAGTCAGACACACCCAGGAAGTGTTCCATAGGGAGACCCGACCCCCTAGGTAGGGAAAACCCACATGAGGGTTTATCCCTACGCACGCAGTGCACGCACAGATGTACCTACCCGGCCACTCACCTACCCTGGTTTGGTTGTAGTGAATGCCACTTCAGGGTTGGCTACGGAGTGAACCTGGCCAAACTGAGCAAAAAACTGTTTTGACAGACTATTCAGGTGGGCAGCACAATCAGTGCGGCATCCCCTTAAAAGCCAGTAGCAAACACCAGGAGGACAAAGAGTAAAATGTTTTAGGGAAATCCCCCAAAGTCAGTCCAACAGTCAGTTGATCGAATACCACCATTACTGAGGAGACAGTCAAGAGGTGAAAGTGACACAGAAGATCAACAAAAGCTGAGAAGATCAAAAAGAGCGAGAGTGCCTTGTCGAAGGTATTCTGCACCTGAATGGACTTTAATACGTGAATAAGGTACTGAATATATCACTGAATGAACTGTGTGATATGAAATATGAATTGTTTGAAACTCCATGACATCTGTTCATTAAAAAGAATCAGATAAAGCTGTTTGACAAAGACTTTTTAAAACAATACTGAAAGACACTGAAAAGACTTACATTTTTTGAAAACGACTACATTCTGAAAATGAAATATTCCTTTTTTTAAAAAACAAAACGTTATTTACCATTTTCATCAACAGAAATCATCAGGTGCATAGTCTCTTTGCGACACTTAGGAGGAGAAAATAACATAGCATAAAATAAAACCACTTCTCCACAGTCAATATTAGTTGTCGACTCCATAGACAGCAAGCCCACAATTTGATAAAATATCACATTTGACATATATTTAAGTGGCTGATCCATCGTACTTTAATATGAAAAGCAAAACCTCAACCCACCCCAGAGGGGACTATTCCAGAGCGAGTCTGTGGCAAGGAGGTGTGGTCAGTTTCTAACAAATAGGTTTTCAAGGGACCCCATATGTCTTTGGGTCAGGAGGTCACAGGCGGTGTGGAGGAAAATAAATCACTGTTCGTGTTGCAGTAAATAAGGCTATTTAACCATACCTTAACAGTAGGGATACGCTTGCTCCCCCAGGCCACAGCTATTTCGCTTTTCGCTAATAGTAATGCTATTGAGGTGTAACGAAGGAGTTGTTTGGGAATATTCTGAACATATCCCAAAAGGGCAACCTGCAGTGTGGGCTGTAGGTCAAAATCAGTCATCCTGTTCAAGGCAACATATACCTCCCTCCAGTATTTAGCGACTGTCACACAGTTCCAGGTCATGTGGGAAAAGTCCGCGTGCTATGACCCACATTTGGGGCACACGTGCTGTCTTGAGAGATCAATGGAATGAAGTTTCGCCAGAGACACATAAGCCCTCCACAGGAACTTGAAGTGCAGCAGCTTATGTTTGCTATTCAATGAGACTTCCTTAATTTGTGAGCAACAGAAGGCCCATTGTGTATCGTCAATAGAGTGTGCCAGATCCCATTCCCAAACTGCACAGATTCTGGTATCTCTATTCGGTAGTAGCGACATAGAGGTTTTATACAGTTTGGAAACTACATGATCCCCTTGTGCACTAGTGATCAGAGTTGTCAGAGGCAAAAAAGATTCGGGTTCTAGGAGGAATTCGGACAACAGCACTCTGAGTGCGCAGCGCAGTCTATTGTGTGTAAATTTGTCCATGAAGGAGGCTTCCCGGAATTTGTCATCTTCTGCGCTGTGAAATATCTCTCCACTCATAAATATATCACCAAAGGTGAGTAGTGCATATTTAGCGAGTATCCTTTGGACAATCTTTTCCTCTGTGATAGGCACCCATGGATTATTAGCAAGGGGGATAGCCAACGAGTATAACTTGGGCCCCCATTTCACTGTATGCAAAAACACCAATTGATGGACAGAATGCAGAACAATGTCATACATTCACCCCAGTACAGAGATCTGGGCCTAAATCCATCGTTTTTTTGCTCACCATGCCGTTCCAGTTTGAACCCAGCCATATGCAAATCAGTCTTGACCCTGTGCCTCATGGGTACAGTCCAGCCCGAACTGCCAAGCCAAGTCCTCCCTGGACTAGAAACAAGCATCCTAGGACCGGTTTCGTGGTTTCACCCCTCTTCAGCCAGGATAGCTTGATTCCAGAGGCATGGAGAGCACGGGACCCACGCCTGGGCATACCCTTCCCACTCGGGGTGACAAATGCAAAAACAACAATTGATGGACAGAATGCAGAACAATGTCATACATTCACCCCAGTACAGAGATCTCGCCCGCATTCCGTCCATCATTTGTTTGTTGTAACGCTTTTCGCCCTAAGTGGGATGGGTATGCCCAGACGTGGGTCCCGTGCTCACTACGCCACTGGAGTCAAGCTATCCTGGCTGATGACGGCTGATAGCCAGAAACCGGTCCTAGGATGCTTGATTCCGGTCCAGGGAAGACATGGCTTGGCAGTTCAGGCTGGACTGTTCCCATGAGGCACAGGGTCAAGACTGATTTGCATATGGCCATGTCTGAACTGGGGTGGCGTAGTGGGCAAAAGAACAATGGATTTATCCCAGATCTCTTGACTGGGGGAGAATGTCTGCATTGTCAGCATTCCGTCCATCATTTGTTTGTTGTAACGCCCCACGTGACTGTAGACAGCTTCCGCCAAGCCCAACTGGTGGTAGAGACAGTTTGTATATCGATCGGGTCTCTGGGGAACCCTTAGGTAAAACCGTGTTTAGGGGAGCCGGGCTCACCAGATCTGCTTCAAGCTTAGAATAGGGCATGCGTGCATCTGGGTGGTACCATGAGTACGTGTAGCTACACTGCGTTGCCAAGTAGTAGATTTGAACATTCGGGACCCGCAGGCCACCTCTCTCGTATCGGAGGGTCAAGGTGTCCCAGTTGACTCTAGTATTTTTGCTGCCCCATGTAAGTCTAATGAGGTGCGAATGCAGTGTAAGGAAGAATTTATTAGGGAGTGGGATAGGTATGCTATTGAATAGATATAGAAACCTAGGGGGCACTATCATTTTAATAAGGTCGACTCTGTCGGCCAATGAAAGAGGCAGTTTAATCCGGCACCCCACTCGTTGTTCCAGGGTGTAAATTGCTGGACCATAATTGAGGCGAACCACCTGCTCAGCATCTGTGTGTAAATGAATCCCCAGGTATTTAGTGGTGCCCTCGCACTACTGAGGTTCTGGACTTTTAAGAGTCCAGAGGTGTCAGGGAAACAACACCCGAAGACCCCTGAGTTCCTTCTGTCTCGGTGCACAAATAACAGAGACACGGGCTTCTCGATGGCGGCGTCAAAGACCAAGGTTTATTTACTGCAGGGATACAGAAATCATAGGAACCACACAGAGGCAGAATCTACGAGACTGTTCAAATTGCATTAAGTGGGTTGCTTCTTAAAAACAAGAAAAATGTCTTGGGGCAACATTACACGAATATTTCTCATGCCTAACCCGGTATCCCAAACAGACAATAAATAAATATCAAACAATGATTAGTTGTGGGTTTTCGGTATTCAATCAGGTCCTCTCGACAGTTTTTCATTCTCTACTTGATCCTCCCCATCATAAAAATCGTAACCTCCCCATTGTAAAAGCCCAGAAAGAAAGGAGCAGAGCCAGGTGCAAAGGATTGAAATGTAGGATAAGAGGTGTTTATGGATCATAAACGGGCAGGGCAATCGTCTTCGGCCTTTCGGTCAGGACAACGGACACGAGAACCAGTATAGCAGGACTGGCCTCAGGCAAGGGAGGCAGCTTGATTCTGCCTAGTCATGTAGCGTCAGCCTTTCTCGGGGCTCGAGCTTACGTGTCCTTAACAAGGTGACTCTGCCGGGGTCATCGTCCGTTCATTGACTATGTGAGGGCAAGAAACAAGATGGATGCCGTAACTAAAATGGATGCCGTGACTTTTAGAGAGAATGCCCTAGTTTCCAGTGAATTCGTGCTAGTTGCGCAGCGAAAACACTGTCACGTATACAATGGATCGTTTGCGGTTCATTGGTACCAAAATCGTGTCAGTACTATGATACCGAATTCGCAGGTTCGGATCGCTACAGAACCTCAGACCGTCCTTTTGCCCTTACATAGGCAACAACTCACTCTATGTCAGAGTCCAGTTCTATATTCATCAGGTCACTGATATGTTGTTGTAGCATTACTCTATCCCGTGGCGTATCTCTGAAAACAGGTGGTCTTCTTACGCATGATGAAACACAAACGCTACATAAGGCAGGGCCACACTGAATAATGAGACAGCACGAGAATAAAAATACTAACGTAACACCAATGACCATTAGAACATTCCACCCCATGCAGATAACAGGTTCCAGAACCATCCCATTAGTGACCAGTCACCTTCCTCTACGTGAATGGAGTCGGAGATTTTGTGTAACTTAGAGATGGCCTTGTATACTGTTGGCGCATTATCTGGGATAAAAACGCAGCAACTTGATTGGATCATTTTGCATACCCCACCTCGATCTGCAAGTAACACGTCAAGAACCATACGGTTCTGTAACGTCATGAGGCGATCCGCTTGTAGCTCAGCTGTCAGGTTACTAAGGGCACCTGTAGTTTCAATAATGGTGGATTCAACTACTCGTGTTAGTTGACGCAGGTTTCTATTGTTGACCATAGGCCCCCAGAACGGGAGGAAACCTTTGAAAAAGTCTCCTGCTTCTTGGCCAGCAGTATCCTCTTTACTGAATACACCTCTCACAACTCTCGTTTTGTGATAGTCCGGTGCAGCAGTGTATGTCGGAGGTAACAATTGAGCGATATAACATGAACCTGAGAAGTCAGCGGGCAGCCATGTATATGCTCTGTCTTGACAAACAAAATAGGTACCCTTAGCGGCTAAGAATGCAGGGGAAGATTGTGACGGGAACACGTATGTTTCAATGCAGTCACTCTTCCCCAGTTGAGCCTTCGGATTCCTCCCATTCCCTTGCAAACAGACCTGACCTTGGTGGGGTACGACCCAGATCGGAGTTGAGCTCTTACGTTTGTTCTCACCCAGAGTAATGCCATATTCTGTAATGTTCCACCCCATGTAAACTCGCAACTCATCCTTGGTAATGTACGGAGTATTAGTGACATCTCTCACCATATCAGTGATTCCTTTTACCAAGGCTCTATTAGCAGAGTTATACCGGGTGGAACGCGGAGGTCGTGGAGGGTAGGTCTCTAGAGCATAGGCGAACATGGTCTGAAATGCCCAGAATGATCCATTATAACTGAAAGGCAGAACCAAATAAGGGATGCCCTTGTCCATGGTATGTGGTATCAGGCCACATACCCAGCAGTTTGTTGTGTTAACCACTAGTTGATGTTGATGCAAGAGCTGAATGAAAGTGTTATTTATAAACTCAGAGCGTCGAGCTTGCTCGTGAGCAGGAAAAGGGTGGAAAGAGTGAAAAGTACCAATAGTTGGGGAAACAGAAATATGGGGAGATACTGTGGACGTAACAGGTGCAAAGATCAATTGAATACCAAAAATAATTCCGCCTACTAGAGTTATAAAAACAATCAGAAGTGTTAGGGCACATTGCATTAGGAAACATTTACTATACAATATGTCATATAATTTTGTCTTGTGCACATTTATGACTTTAACCCGTCGTAATTCAGGAAGCTCCATCTTCTACAACCGTTCGCAACGGATGGTTTGTACCTGTTAGAAACTTACCTCTGTTTATCCTGGGAGTTCCCAAGACAAACAGAAGAAACCGACCTAATGTCTGATTCCCTGTAAATTAAAACAAGGCACACGTTACGACCCTACGGTAACCCCAGATGGCAAGGTGAAAGAAATAAAAAAATAAAAATTCTAGCAAACTTCCTGATTGACTGGAATGCAGTATGATCAAAACAGTTTTACAGTCTATAAACAGAAGGGCAATAACGCAATGTCATTAGTTCATAACATGAGAACGTAGATTATATCTGTACTTTCCGGGTCTTGTTTGGTCTTGAAATAGCTGGTCCACAGGTGCAGAAATGTTCAACTCCACAGGAGACAAGTGTTCACTTTGTGCAATACTTGGTTCAGGATTCAAAGGAGCGGTTTCTGCTGAGGTGCCAAAGTTCTGCATTTCGGTTCGTGGATGGTCCGTTAGGTACTCTGCATCACTGAAAGGGATGTGCCTAGGAACAGGTTCTGTTTCGGACACACCAATTCCTCGTCTAACCCAGTTGTCATAGGGGAGTGGAAGAGGGACACGCTTTGTGTGGCTGGCGTGCACCCAATTCTTCCTTCCAGCTAGCCGTACTGCAGTTCTGGTTACGAGGAGGACCTGAAACGGGCCCACGAATCTTGGCTGAAGGTTTCGAGTGCGTTCAAAATTCCGCACTACAACCTGGTCGCCGGGTTTCAACGTATGGCCTGGACTCTCCGGCAGTTTAGGCAAGGATTCAAATACCTGTTGATGAATAAGGCTCAGTTTAGCAGTCAAGTCATAAAGGTAATCAATCAACATTGGGTATTCGATCTGTTTGAATTCCTTTGGCCTAGGGACTCCCCAAACATTAGCAGGACGACCGAACACAATCTCATATGGGCTAAGCCCTACTCGAGAGTGTACAGTCGCTCTGGTGGACAGTAAAGCTAAAGGCAGTGCGTCTGGCCAAGAGAGACCAGTGGAAGCTTGAATTTTCGCAAGTTTCAGTTTCAGGGTACCATTGTACCCTTCCACCAAACCTGCTGACTGTGGATGATTCGCACTGTGGAATTTTTGTACAATTCCTAGACCTGTACACACATTCTTCATAACTTTCCCTACAAACTCACTTCCGTTGTCTGACCAAACAATCCGTGGCATACCATACCTAGGGAAGTACTCTTTGAGGAGGATTTTGGCAGTGGACATGGCAGTGTTATCCTTTAGTGGGTATGCCTCAATCCATCTTGAAAAGGCACATACTACCACTAGGACATACTTAAGATTGTTACACCTGTCCATGTGGATATAGTCCAATTGAATCACTTCAAAGGGACAAGAAGGGGGAGCAAAATTACCAGTTGGGGTTGGGGTTCCCTTGCCAGGATTATGCATCAGGCATACCATGCAGTTTTTCACCACTCTTTCCGCACACTTAGTAATTCCATCGTTCTTCCATACTGGAGCTAACATTTTACAGATCCCTTTCGAACTGATGTGCGCCGCTCCATGTGCCATCGTGACTACTGCAAGTACATACGCATTGGGTAACATCCAACGTTGCTGCTCAGACAGATCAATCCAACATCCACTTGGATCCATTTTACCCGTTTTCTCCTTCCATTCATTCTTCTCATTTTCAGTTGCCTCATTTTGGATTGCTTTCACACTGTCAATCGTATTCTCACACATTCCTGATTCAGCAATCCATCTTGCAGACGTTGCAACGTACATTCGGCTCGTCATGTTCTTGGCCGTCTCTTTGGCAACCTCATCGGCAAATGCATTCCCTCGGCCAACATCATCCGTAATCTTTCGATGTGCACTGCACTTCACAATCGCAACTTCATTCGGTAGGGTCAGGGATTCCAATAGATCGCTGACTAGCTGTCCATGTTGGATCTTAGTTCCATGAGACGTGAGAAAACCTCTTTCTTTCCAGAGACGCCCAAAACTATGTGCAACGCCGAAGGCGTACTTGCTGTCAGTAAACACATTCACTCTCTTTCCCTCAGCTAAAACACACGCTCTTGTCAATGCAATTAATTCTGCTGCTTGGGCAGAATTCTGACTCACTCTTGCAGCCTCAACAATCGTACTCAAAGTCGTAACTGCATACGCGGCCGTCACGTCACCATTCTGGAGTTTAAAGCAGGACCCATCGACATATAACGTGCCGTCTGGGTCTGATAACGGAGTATCCTTTAAATCAATTCTACCTTTTGTCTCTTCTTCAGTTCTGAAACAACAATCATGGGGCTCTGAATCACTCGACTCCTGAGCAGTCGGCAACAGCGTTGCTGGATTCAATATGTTGCATCGCTTGATCTGAATATGACTTGCCAATAGTGTCAGCTCGTAGCCTGATAATCTAGCACTGGTGAGGTGTTGAGTTTTTGTTCGATTCATGAGTGTATCCACAGCATGTGGAACCATGACTACTAGCATGTTGTTCATGACTAATCCGGCAGACTGTCGAATAGACACTGCGGCTGCTGCCGTGGCTCTCAAACAACTTGGCAATGCTCTGGCTACCGGATCTAACGTGGATGAAAAATATGCACAGGGCCGCTGCTTGTCGCCAAATTGTTGCGTTAATACGCTCAATGCACAACCTTCTCTTTCGTGGACATATAGAGTAAACGGCTTACTGTAGTCAGGAGTACCCAACACAGGAGCTGAACACAGCGCATTACGCAAGTCGGAGAAGCTCTGTTGACATTCATCAGACCATGGCAAAGGGCTTGGGACACCTTTTCCAGTCAGGGCTACCAATGGTTTCGCCATGAGAGAAAAATTTGGGATCCATTGCCTACAGTATGACGTAATACCCAAAAACGCACGCACTTCTCTTTGTGTGCTTGGTACAGTCATCTGTGAAATTGCTTTGATTCTCTCTGGGGTCAACCTTCTTCCCTCCTTTGACAAAAGATGACCTAAGTAGGTCACTTCTTGGCAACAATATTGTAGTTTAGAAGGTGACACCTTGTGATGTAGGTCTGACAAGTGACGCAATAAAGAAATTGTAGCTGCTTTGCAAGTTTCCTTGTCGTCAGCGGCTAATAAAAGATCGTCTACGTATTGGATCAGAGCAACACCATGAGGAAGTACAAGAGCGTCTAATTGACTTTTTAATGCTTGGCTATAAATTGAAGGGCTTTCACAATAACCTTGTGGAGCGCGTTTGAATCTGAAACTGCGTCCTCCTAAGGAGAAACCAAAAATGTCTCTACTTTCTTCTGCTATCGGAATGCTGAAAAATGAATTTTTCAAGTCGATCACCGTAAACCATGATGCCGATGCAGGAATCAACGTCAACAATGCGGTGATATCTGGTACCACTGGGAACTGTGGAATCACAATTTTATTTACCTCTCTGAGGTCAATCACAAATCTGTAGATTGGAGGTTTGGAAGGGTCAGTGCGTTTCAAAATCGGCAGGACAGGACTATTGCAGACGTTTCCTCTAGTTTCCTCAATCACGTCTTTCTGTATCAAGTCTTTCACAATCAGCAAGAGTGCTTGTTCACCTTCGTTTGAAATCCGATACTGTGGGATTCGTGGAAATTTAACATTAGCTTTCAGACTTACCACGTAAGGGGGAATTTCCAAGAGGCCTACATCGTTTGGACCAGTCGCCCAAAGAGTATCAGGGAGAGAACGTAGCTCCGGTGGGAGCTTGTCCATCGACATGTACATCGGAGAGATTACTCTTTTTCCTAATGTGAGCTGTACTCCCGAAGGAGAACAGTACAGTGTCGCATGCAGGCGTTTCAACAGGTCTAAACCAAGGAGATTCTCATAACAACCAGTAGTTAGGATAAGGGGTGCTTCTAACTTGCATGGCCCAACAGAGATAGATAAAGGATTGGACACAGGATTGTGAACAGGGGCGCCTGAGAAACCTACTGAAGTGTTCGTTAAGCCGGACAAAGGTGCGCCAGGGAGTTTCGCATGCATGATTGAGCTTTTTGGTGCACCAGTATCCAACAGAAACGGTTCGACCACGCCTGAGGTAGCTACTGTGACATAAGGTCCACTCTGATCAACTGGAACTGATACTACTCCCTCTCTCTGCCTGCGGCTGTCCTATTGCTCGCTTCTATGAATCTCTTCATTATGATCGTAGTAATCTTCAACATGATACTGCGGAGATCTACCTGGCTGCGTAGGTTGTACATTTCGCTGGTCGAAATAATTCGATTGGCGATCAGCCTGTGGTGTCATTGTACCACGTCCTCTACCTCTAGGAGCTTGCATAAACCCAACATGACCTCTCTGTGCTGGGACACCACTAGTTTGTGGGTGTAGTACTGGACACTCATTCTTATAATGACCCTCCTTTTTACAATAGGCACACTGATTCCATGCTAACTGTTGTCGGGGAAAACTATAATTAAATCTCTGGGCCGTCCCTTGCTGGAATTGTGGCTGCTGTTGAAACTGGGGTCGCTGCTGTGAATCTGACTGATTTGAACGAGGCGGATATGCCTGTTGCAAAAGGACTTTGGTTTTTAAATCTTTCGTTTTCTTTTCTGACTTTTCCTTTTCTTCTTTCTCTCTATTCTCATAATACTGTGCAGTTGCAAGTATCTGTGCTGTCGTCGACACTGCCCATGCACTTTCAGAATCCTTTAACTTGTTACTAAGCTCAGGTAGTAAATTAAACACGAACTTGTCAACAAACAACCTCTGACCTCCCTCGGTACTCATATCTTGCCCACTGTGGTCTACGAAAGTCTCTTCAAATCTAGTGAAGAAGTCAGAGACGCTTTCGTCCTTCTTTTGCTTGCATGCTGATAGTTTATCCCAATTTACTCGTAACGCTGGCATCAGCGTTTTCATCAGGTTAATTATTCTGCCAGGTAAGTCAGCAATCAGAGGTTCGGGTTTAGCTCCGCCAACCTGCTGTGCGTCTGCCGCTATGATAGCTGGCCAATCACCTCCTAAGGCGACTGGGTGGTTCTCTTGCCGAATCTTAGCCCATATAGGATGTGGTACTACATTACCAAATAGCATTTCAATGTCTGCCAAATTCATGATACACGCTTGGACTGTCTGCGTTAATTCTTTGTAATAACCAGCAGGATTCTTACGAGGATCTGGTAATGCTTGTTTTACTGCTAGTACTTCAGCCCGTTTCCAAGGAATGTGTATCCACACTCTCTGGAATTGTGCCGGAGCAGCTAAAATACCCTGAGCCGCATCAGCTTGAACTGCATCACGCCATATCGGTGGAACTTCCCTCATCGGATATTGACCTCGTCTTTTCCTAGTTATCGGTGTACCATCAGGGTCTCTTGTCGCCCTAAAAGGGGACTCATCCCGATAAGCTAAAATCAATTCTATCGCTCTCCCTACTTCTGAACCTATCACCATTCCTGCGGCGAATTTCTGTTGAATATTTATTAAATCCGAGGGGACGGAATCTAAGTCATCATCTTCCCATTCTTCACGCACAAGAGAACACATCACGTCAAAAACATAACGTTGAGTCGGTTCATTCCATTGCATAAATGTGTCTAACACTCTTCGTGCATCATACTTCGCAGCTTTCGACATCCACCTAAGAGCTGTCGAATCTAATGTGTATCGTTCCTCGGGACCAGGAAGCTGGCTACGTCTCTGTATAGAGTCAGAAACGGGGGTCCCAATTAAAGACCTGTAGAGAGGAGTTAAGATATTAGTTACAGAGTCGGTTATCTTCCGACGAACGGAAAGCGGAGTCAGAATGACAGGGCTTGGGGACAGGGCAGCTGAAGCAAATGAAGTAGTAATGGTAGGAGTAGTAGGTAAAGCAGTTTGCGAAACGATAGGCAAAGGCGGAATAGGCGACCCAGGGAGAGGGGGTGCCGTAGGATCATTGATCACGGGAAAGACAGGAGCTGGATTCAAAGGAAGTGGAGCACCTATTCCATGCTGACCAGCAGCTGGCTGTACAACAGGTAGTAACTGTGGTGCTGTAATACCCTGTGCATACGGTGGAGGTGAACTCAACAGATAAGATAACAGAGGATCCTTTTCAGGGTCCTCTATCGGCTTAGCAGGACAAGATGACAAGACAGGGTAGCATTTATCAATCGCCAAATTGTGTTTTATATTCTCTATCTCTATTGCTTTCTCGGTCTCGTTGACATGCAGCTGCCTAGCAGACTCCATCAAGGTCAACCCTTTCTCTTTCTGTTCTTTCTACGTTTTCCTAATTTCTCTCTGTTTGGCTTCTTTGCGCCATACGCGAAAAGAATCAAACATTGCCGGCCGGGCTTTTCTCTTAAACAACTTTGTTTCTAAATTATCTAGAATTTCTGTTTCGAAACTACCATGCGGTGGCCAACTAAGGACACCATCTTTCTTGGTATAACGGACCCATACTTCATTATACGTAATAGGACCCACACCATGTTTACAATAGAGCTCATATGTAGGAGTCCCAATCGGAGGAACCAAACACGAGTCCTCCAACCGTGAATCCCCGTTGCAACGTAACCAGGACAAAAAACAATTGTTACCCTTAGTCATGACTACAAGGACAAATTCCAACCAAAATGCGCAGAGAACTTAGGCCTACCAAAATGAACCAATACCAAATACAAAGATTATCTTACCAAGAGCAACCAATGATAATCTACAAATCCAAAACAAACGTATCCAAATAACCAAACTGAGCACAACCCACTTAATACTTAACTGAAATGTGGAAGACGTCACCAAGGAGAACCCGTCTACGTCTCGCCGTACTAAGGTCTGCACCTCGGGTCCAAGACAGGGCGACAGTCAAGGCAGCGGTCCTCTGTAGCCGTCTGGGAACGGGAACCCTCGTGGAAGAGATCGTCGGGCCACTTTTACGACATGCAGGGATCGATGAAGCGGGGTACCTCCCTCCGGAATCTTCACACGAAACTTCTCAAACTTTTCAGGCTTTGGACCGGTACCGGATGACGTCGCCCGACGTTGGGCGCCAATTTGAGGTTCTGGACTTTTAAGAGTCCAGAGGTGTCAGGGAAACAACACCCGAAGACCCCTGAGTTCCTCCTGTCTCGGTGCACAAATAACAGAGACACGGGCTTCTCGATGGCGGCGTCAAAGACCAAGGTTTATTTACTGCAGGGATACAGAAATCATAGGAACCACACAGAGGCAGAATCTACGAGACTGTTCAAATTGCATTAAGTGGGTTGCTTCTTAAATACAAGAAAAATGTCTTGGGGCAACATTACACGAATATTTCTCATGCCTAACCCGGTATCCCAAACAGACAATAAATAAATATCAAACAATGATTAGTTGTGGGTTTTCGGTATTCAATCAGGTCCTCTCGACAGTTTTTCATTCTCTACTTGATCCTCCCCATCATAAAAATCGTAACCTCCCCATTGTAAAAGCCCAGAAAGAAAGGAGCAGAGCCAGGTGCAAAGGATTGAAATGTAGGATAAGAGGTGTTTATGGATCATAAACGGGCAGGGCAATCGTCTTCGGCCTTTCGGTCAGGACAACGGACACGAGAACCAGTATAGCAGGACTGGCCTCAGGCAAGGGAGGCAGCTTGATTCTGCCTAGTCATGTAGCGTCAGCCTTTCTCGGGGCTCGAGCTTACGTGTCCTTAACAAGGTGACTCTGCCGGGGTCATCGTCCGTTCATTGACTATGTGAGGGCAAGAAACAAGATGGATGCCGTAACTAAAATGGATGCCGTGACTTTTAGAGAGAATGCCCTAGTTTCCAGTGAATTCGTGCTAGTTGCGCAGCGAAAACACTGTCACGTATACAATGGATCGTTTGCGGTTCATTGGTACCAAAATCGTGTCAGTACTATGATACCGAATTCACAGGTTCGGATCGCTACAGAACCTCACTACGTCAGCCGGAAGTCACAATCCCCCTTAGTTGTTCTGGAGGTCAGTGGAAATATCTCAGATTTGTCCCAGTTTATGGCCAAACCAGAAAAGCCACCAATACGGATGATTTCTCTAATTAAGTGATCTAGATTTTCTTGTGGTCTACAAACATACAGGACTACATCATCCGAGTATAGAGATATCAATAGCGGTCCAGTTTTAAACTGGAGCCCACGGTGCAAATGTCTCTCCTGTAGATGTCTAACCAAATGGTCAAGAGCTATTATTGAAAAGCAACGGCGAGAGCAAGCAGCCCTGCCTGGTGCCTCGTGTCAATTGAAATTGGGGGGAGAGAGTTCCATTCAATCAAAGCCTAGCGGTGGGTGAAATATAAAGGAGTGCAGTGAGGTCAATGAAGCCTTTTGGCATGCCAATTTTCCTCATAACTGCTAGGAAGAAAGACCACTCCAAAGAGTCAAATGCCTTTTTGGTGTCTAGGAGCACCATGGCTGGTGGGGTGTTCGGGTTTATCCTATATATGGTGGCAAAAAGTGTACAGATATTTAAAGCTATAGACCGATGTGGCATGAAGCCCGACTGTACCGGCGAAAATATCTGGTCAAGCAACAAGGTACACCATAATGCAATCATTTTAGAGAGTATTTTGTAATCGAGAGTCAGCAATGACAGAGGCCTGTATGAGCCACACAAGGAAAAGTCCTTGCCTGGTTTTGGTAGCAGTATGATCATTGCCTCACGCAAAGTGGGAGGCAGAATCTGCCGTTTCAGTGCTTTGTTGTAAACTTCCAATAAGTACAGGGCAAGTATATCTTTATATGCTTTGTAGAAGCTACAGGTGAACCCATCTAGGCCTGGAGCTGTGGTGCCATGGATGGCTTCAATGGCACTAATGATGTCATCCTTGGACAAGGGTTCCGCAAGAAATTGTTGCATTACTTTTTCTAACCACACTACTGCCACTTCTGCCAAATAGTTATCACGTTCAACAGTACTGGACGATAGTTGTGACGTGTACAATTGCGTATAATACCTCAAAAACTCATCTCGAATGTCTGGGGTACCAGTAAGCAGTTGCCCCTGTGCAGAGTGCAGTGTCATAATACTAGCCCGCCCCGTCGGGGGACGAAGCATTCTAGCAAGTGTGCGGCCTGGGTGCTCGCCCTTGCCGTAAAGGCGCGCTGTCGCGTATTTGCTCAGAAAGTGTGTTTCGCGCTCTGCTGCCTCCCTGAACTCTATTAGCAACGTCAGTATGTCCCGGTCTGGGTGCACCACTAACTCCTGGTCCAGAGCACTCAACGGCGTTTCAAGCTGTTTAAGTGTTGTCCTGAGATCCCGCAGGACCCCTGCGTGCTTAGCGAGGCACACCCCTCTCATGTATGTTTTAAAGGCTTCCCAGAGTGTAGCCCATGACGAGACCGAACCGATGTTAATGGCAAAATACTTGAGTATCGCTTCTCGAAGCTCTTCATGAAATACGCTATCAAGCAGTGCCTGACCAGAGAATCTCCACTGCCTCTCACTTCCCTCGGGCCTCGGGAACCAGAGGGTCAAGACCACAGGCCAGTGATCCGAGAGGGTTCTGGGCAAATGTAGGGCCGTCTTAAATCAGGCGGCTAATGTAGGGTCACTAACCAATAATCTAACCGCATCCAGGTATGGTGCGGAGCGGAGTAGTGTGTGTAGGCCAGTGTATACAGAGAATTCATTTAATTCTGTATTCTAACATGTTCGTCTCTGACTTTATTAATAGTTCGTATTTTGGCCTTGGAAGGTGACTGCGTCTCTGGTTTCTTGTGGTTTCTACGCATGCGCAACATCTGCTTGTCCTGAACAAATGAGGTTACTGACTGGCTGTCAAACCCTAAACCCAGCAAGGACATGGGAAGAACAACTCTTGACCCTACGAGAGGAAGAAGACACAACATTCTATTACAGACTTATCGATCCACATATGAAATGCTTGTGGGAATAAAGCTTGTGGGTATTAAAATTAAGGGGCGGGGAGATAGACAATAGAACTAAAGAAATTATTGCACTTAGTATGGTGTGATGTCCTCACCCCACTGCTTGGCCCAATAAAATTATGGGTGAACATGGAATTGAAACATTTGGGGGTGGATCATACATTTCAATTGATATAGCAGAGGTAAGTTCTAAATAGTTAGACACACTTGACCTACGAGATGCTGATGCTATGCTGAGATGCTGCCCGATTTTGCTGCAACCTGACTGAAGAATCCAATACTAGGGAAAATTCGAGGAACAACCGAGGAGGCACATCTAAGAAGGGGTCCGGACAAGCCCGAGCCGGAGAGAGTAGCACAAGAGAGGGGTGTAACACTAGTGTTACACTAGAGGAGGTCACCTTCCCTGTCCTGAACCTGTCTTGAGTCCTTGACACTCTGATGTCGGGGTCCTCACACCATTCTAGGTAAATATAATTGTAGGGTTAATGCTCTGTTCTTTCTCTCCTCAGGTCTATCATTGCAAGATTTAAATAATGTAAACTGATTATAAGCTAACTGAACTGTTTTTCCTGATGGAGAATTCTGGTACTTCTATGTGTATCTTGATTTGACTCACAAAATTATTAATTCAGATAAACTTTTAAAACTCCTTCTGAGTCTGTGGTTCTTTAAATAAAAGATAATTGTATTTCCTCCCTATTCTAATCTACTACTAGATCTTTCGAATGTGCATTTACTCAGGAGACAGGAATGGTAAGAATACTGGTGTAAATATTTCCTAGGGTAAATACAATTGATGACCAGTGGATATTTGCCAGCCCATTGAGTGTATGGATGTAAATGGGCCCAAATGAGTGTTGTGTGTATGTATATATAGAGCTGGTAAACTCCGCTGCATCAGTTTTTCTTGGTAGCAGTGGCATGGTTAGAATAGTTAGTTAGGTGAGAATTGTATGTGAAATTTTGAATTATTGATTTATGTTTTAACCAAAAAACACGTTATGTTTTGTTTTATGTTGTCTGGAAATTACCGGGAATATTGAATAGCGGGTGGTGAATGTAAGCCACACTGCTGTGAGGTTATTGGTCTGGATCGATAAAGTGCTGAAAGTTATGCAGGACTAGAAGCACTAAGTTAGGGAACAATTTCTTGTATGTTAGTGAGAATAGTTGATAGCGAGGAGTTCGCTGGTGAAAGTTTGGTATTATATCACCTAGAAAGGGTAATACTAAAGGAGTAGCAGGTTCTCTGATTCTTGTGTGAAAAGTAAAGTGGAAAGGTTTTACTTGTAGTGAGTGAAGAGTAAGCGGAAGGGTTTTACTCGCAGTAAAATAAATCTTACTATTCTTTGAATTAGTGGGTCAGACACAATAGCGAATGTTTATACGTTGTTAATTATTGAAATTGTGTGAAAATTCTCTGAGAAAATAAGTTTTCGCATTACTTTGTAAAGGAGGGGTCAGTTGCGGGTGCTGCACTGACGTCACTAAGAGCCGTGCTGGGATTGGTTGAAACAGCTGGCGTGTAGTTGATGCAAATAGTAAAGGCCCTCCTTCAGTTGAAGGAGTGATACTGATGTCACAGAAAAGACGCACAAGCATTGGCTGAGCGAGCGAGCAGAGTAGAAGTTGATTGGTTCTCATACTAGAAAATGCACTGGTATTGGAGAATTTTTAGAAATTAAAGCAAGCGTCTGATTGGTTGACAAAATAGAAATCTCAAGAATAATAATAGATAGTGGAGTTTGTATGTACGATCCAACTTTAACAGGAACTCGACCAGATAGAAGATTTACAGGGTTTGCTTATGAGCAGTACCTTAACAAGCACAAGCACGCAATGTATGGAGAAAAGGGAAAAATGACATTTATGCAAAAGGTTAAGAATTATTTCAAAAAGGACAAACCCATTAAGAGTAGAGAGGGGACTCTCATTCCTCCTCCAAACACGCCTGCATTATACATGATGGTGGAAAGAAGCTATCATACCTGTGTATGGTTAGAAAGTTGGGTAGAATACACAAAAGATGATGGAATATTAGCATTTCATGAATACGGACGTTTTAATGGAAGAATACTGTACAATTTAAAAACATGAATGACTGCATTAGAACCCAGACCTAGATTGACACAATATGAGGCTTTAGAAGAATGGGAAATGGAAGCCTTTGAACGTGACAGACCCCGAAGTAACAGGACCTTAAGCAAATATTACCCGAAATTTCCCTGAGAGACTAGAGATAGTCAAATGAAACAATGGAGACAGGCCATGGAGGCAGAAGGTTTATATCCTGTGTTAACATCAGAAGAACAGACAGGAGGTACAGAGAAAACCAAGCACTTAACCATGTTAGGTAGCGGAGAAACAGAAGAGGGATACCAAGAAGACATATTGATGAAAAGTCCTCCACCTTATAATGATGGATTCAATAGGATGACCCCTAGTGCCCCAATGATAGGAACACCTTTGATTCCCCAGATAGTACATGACACCACAGACAGGGTACTTCAGGAAAGGGAAGCAATAAATAAAAATAGAGATGAATTGATTCAGAGAATAGCTCAGATAAACTCACATCCTGAAGCATTGACCATACCAGTGACAATAGGTCCGGTAGTTCCGTTGTATGGAGAAAAATCTAATTGTTCTAAAGTTCCTGTAAAGCCTACCCCAAGCATAGAACCTATAAAAGAAAGATAAAAATAGATGATCAAGCAAGTGAACGTGAATCAGTAATAGCATTGATGGATTTGCCCATAGGAGAGCTGATGATGGAAACTCCAAAAATAAATTTGCCCAGTTGTTCAAAGGAGGTTAGACTAGAAACATCAACAGGAACTAGAAGTGCCACAATAGTAACCCCAGAAGATATAGAGAGATGATCTCAAGAAATAGAGAAGCCAAAGTCTCAGCCAAAAATAATAGAAATTTTCAAATTGAGAGTAGAATTGGAAGAAATGGTTGCTGGAAATGTGGGTCTAGACAGATTAAACACATACAGTGAGGAAAAATTACTGTTTATTTGTAGAAGCATTACACGAAACACAAAGGTATTCCATGTAAAATTGACGAATTTGGCATTGGAAATGGGAATTGACATAGGGAAATCAAAGGTGTTGCAGAAACCATATAGAGCAGAGTTTTCTGATAAAGATTTGGAATACATGAATGTGTCTGGAAGAAAGTTGCAGATCAAGGAATTGTTATTTCTGTTGCAAACGTGGGGAGATCTTGAAAGATGGAAAGTTAGATGGGCAAAGAAAAAGGAAGAAGCACAGGTAAATCGAACGACATTTGAGTATGCCATGAGAGAATCAGAAAAAGCTGAGAGGTTGTATCCAATGAGAGAAGTACCCAGAGGGGGGTACGTACATGTGCCATGGAATAGATAGGATATTTTGTCTTTTACAAATGATTTCCCAAAATTGAGAGAGAAACCAGTGGAGTGGTACAGACAAGTTGAGAGGTTTGTGAAAGTTCCAAAGGTTTTATTAAAGGATTTGGATGGTCTGTTTGACATAGTGGGACTCTCATTCCTCCTCCAAACACGCCTGCATTATACATGATGGTGGAAAGAGGCTATCATACCTGTGTATGGTTAGAAAGTTGGGTAGAATACACAAAAGATGATGGAATATTAGCATTTCATGAATACGGACGTTTTAATGGAAGAATACTGTACAATTTAAAAACATGAATGACTGCATTAGAACCCAGACCTAGATTTACACAATATGAGGCTTTAGAAGAATGGGAAATGGAAGCCTTTGAACGTGACAGACCCCGAAGTAACAAGACCTTAAGCAAATATTACCCGACATTTCCCTGAGAGACTAGAGATAGTCAAATGAAACAATGGAGACAGGCCATGGAGGCAGAAGGTTTATATCCTGTGTTAACATCAGAAGAACAGACAGGAGGTACAGAGAAAACCAAGCACTTAACCATGTTAGGTAGCGGAGAAACAGAAGAGGGATACCAAGAAGACATATTGATGAAAAGTCCTCCACCTTATAATGATGGATTCAATAGGATGACCCCTAGTGCCCCAATGATAGGAACACCTTTGATTCCCCAGATAGTACATGACACCACAGACAGGGTACTTCAGGAAAAGGAAAGGGAAGCAATAAATAAAAATAGAGATGAATTGATTCAGAGAATAGCTCAGATAAACTCACATCCTGAAGCATTGACCATACCAGTGACAATAGGTCCGGTAGTTCCGTTGTATGGAGAAAAATCAAATTGTCCTAAAGTTCCTGTAAAGCCTACCCCAAGCATAGAACCTATAAAAGAAAGATAAAAATAGATGATCAAGCAAGTGAACGTGAATCAGTAATAGCATTGATGGATTTGCCCATAAGAGAGCTGATGATGGAAACTCCCAAAAGAAATTTGCACAGTTGTTCAAAGGAGGTTAGACTAGAAACATCAACAGGAACTAGAAGTGCCACAATAGTAACCCCAGAAGATATAGAGAGATGATCTCAAGAAATAGAGAAGCCAAAGTCTCAGCCAAAAATAATAGACATTTTCAAATTGAGAGTAGAATTGGAAGAAATGGTTGCTGGAAATGTGGGTCTAGACAGATTAAACACATACAGTGAGGAAAAATTACTGTTTATTTGTAGAAGCATTACACGAAACACAAAGGTATTCCATGAAAAATTGACGAATTTGGCATTGGAAATGGGAATTGACATAGGGAAATCAAAGGTGTTGCAGAAACCATATAGAGCAGAGTTTTCTGATAAAGATTTGGAATACATGAATGTGACTGGAAGAAAGTTGCAGATCAAGGAATTGTTATTTCTGTTGCAAACGTGGGGAGATCTTGAAAGATGGAAAGTTAGATGGGCAAAGAAAATGGAAGAAGCACAGGTAAATCGAACGACATTTGAGTATGCCATGAGAGAATCAGAAAAAGCTGAGAGGTTGTATCCAATGAGAGAAGTACCCAGAGGGGGGTACGTACATGTGCCATGGAATAGATAGGATATTTTGTCTTTTACAAATGATTTCCCAAAATTGAGAGAGAAACCAGTGGAGTGGTACAGACAAGTTGAGAGGTTTGTGAAAGTTCCAAAGGTTTTATTAAAGGATTTGGATGGTCTGTTTGACATAGTGGGACTCTCATTCCTCCTCCAAACATGCCTGCATTATACATGATGGTGGAAAGAGGCTATCATACCTGTGTATAGTTAGAAAGTTGGGTAGAATACACAAAAGATGATGGAATATTAGCATTTCATGAATACGGACGTTTTAATGGAAGAATACTGTACAATTTAAAAACATGAATGACTGCATTAGAACCCAGACCTAGATTTACACAATATGAGGCTTTAGAAGAATGGGAAATGGAAGCCTTTGAACGTGACAGACCCCGAAGTAACAGGACCTTAAGCAAATATTACCCGAAATTTCCCTGAGAGACTAGAGATAGTCAAATGAAACAATGGAGACAGGCCATGGAGGCAGAAGGTTTATATCCTGTGTTAACATCAGAAGAACAGACAGGAGGTACAGAGAAAACCAAGCACTTAACCATGTTAGGTAGCGGAGAAACAGAAGAGGGATACCAAGAAGACATATTGATGAAAAGTCCTCCACCTTATAATGATGGATTCAATAGGATGACCCCTAGTGCCCCAATGATAGGAACACCTTTGATTCCCCAGATAGTACATGACACCACAGACAGGGTACTTCAGGAAAAGGAAAGGGAAGCAATAAATAAAAATAGAGATGAATTGATTCAGAGAATAGCTCAGATAAACTCACATCCTGAAGCATTGACCATACCAGTGACAATAGGTCCGGTAGTTCCGTTGTATGGAGAAAAATCAAATTGTCCTAAAGTTCCTGTAAAGCCTACCCCAAGCATAGAACCTTAAAAGAAAGATACAAATAGATGATCAAGCAAGTGAACGTGAATCAGTAATAGCATTGATGGATTTGCCCATAAGAGAGCTGATGATGGAAACTCCCAAAAGAAATTTGCCCAGTTGTTCAAAGGAGGTTAGACTAGAAACACCAACAGGAACTAGAAGTGCCACAATAGTAACCCCAGAAGATATAGAGAGATGATCTCAAGAAATAGAGAAGCCAAAGTCTCAGCCAAAAATAATAGACATTTTCAAATTGAGAGTAGAATTGGAAGAAATGGTTGCTGGAAATATGGGTCTAGACAGATTAAACATATACAGTGAGGATAAATTACTGTTTATTTGTAGAAGCATTACACGAAACACAAAGGTATTCCATGAAAAATTGACGAATTTGGCATTGGAAATGGGAATTGACATAGGGAAATCAAAGGTGTTGCAGAAACCATATAGACCAGAGTTTTCTGATAAAGATTTGGAATACATGAATGTGTCTGGAAGAAAGTTGCAGATCAAGGAATTGTTATTTCTGTTGCAAACGTGGGGAGATCTTGAAAGATGGAAAGTTAGATGGGCAAAGAAAAAGGAAGAAGCACAGGTAAATCGAACGACATTTGAGTATGCCATGAGAGAATCAGAAAAAGCTGAGAGGTTGTATCCAATGAGAGAAGTACCCAGAGGGGGGTACGTACATGTGCCATGGAATAGATAGGATATTTTGTCTTTTACAAATGATTTCCCAAAATTGAGAGAGAAACCAGTGGAGTGGTACAGACAAGTTGAGAGGTTTGTGAAAGTTCCAAAGGTTTTATTAAAGGATTTGGATGGTCTGTTTGACATAGTGGGACTCTCATTCCACCTCCAAACACGCCTGCATTATACATGATGGTGGAAAGAGGCTATCATACCTGTGTATGGTTAGAAAGTTGGGTAGAATACACAAAAGATGATGGAATATTAGCATTTCATGAATACGGACGTTTTAATGGAAGAATACTGTACAATTTAAAAACATGAATGACTGCATTAGAACCCAGACCTAGATTGACACAATATGAGGCTTTAGAAGAATGGGAAATGGAAGCCTTTGAACGTGACAGACCCCGAAGTAACAGGACCTTAAGCGAATATTACCCGAAATTTCCCTGAGAGACTAGAGATAGTCAAATGAAACAACGGAGACAGGCCATGGAGGCAGAAGGTTTATATCCTGTGTTAACATCAGAAGAACAGACAGGAGGTACAGAGAAAACCAAGCACTTAACCATGTTAGGTAGCGGAGAAACAGAAGAGGGATACCAAGAAGACATATTGATGAAAAGTCCTCCACCTTATAATGATGGATTCAATAGGATGACCCCTAGTGCCCCAATGATAGGAACACCTTTGATTCCCCAGATAGTACATGACACCACAAACAGGGTACTTCAGGAAAAGGAAAGGGAAGCAATAAATAAAAATAGAGATCTTGAAAGATGGAAAGTTAGATGGGCAAAGAAAAAGGAAGAAGCACAGGTAAATCGAACGACATTTGAGTATGCCATGAGAGAATCAGAAAAAGCTGAGAGGTTGTATCCAATGAGAGAAGTACCCAGAGGGGGGTACGTACATGTGCCATGGAATAGATAGGATATTTTGTCTTTTACAAATGATTTCCCAAAATTGAGAGAGAAACCAGTGGAGTGGTACAGACAAGTTGAGAGGTTTGTGAAAGTTCCAAAGGTTTTATTAAAGGATTTGGATGGTCTGTTTGACATAGTGGTACCTGCAGATTTGTGGACAGAGTGTAAAATTACTGTAGATTGGCATAGTGAGGAGTATCCAAGAGTTTCAAAGACAGGAGCTCCGTCAGAAGATGTAATGAAAAAACATCATCAAGTAATCACCTTCCCAAAGAGTAAAATTCCCCAGAAATAAACTGATTGGGTGAAAATAGATAGAACTACTCAAGAAAAGAATGAGTCTGTACATGCCTACTACGAACGTCTTTTACAGGTGTTCAAACATTATAATGGGTTTGAAAGTTTGGAAAATAAGGACATGACTCATTTCGTGTATCGATTTGTAACTGGGCTGAGATTGGATATATCTCAAATGATTTAACAGCACATGCTGTGTTGACATTCAAAACCCATCGATGAGATTTTAAAATCTGCTAAATATTGTGGGGACGAAATTAATAACAAAAGAAAAGCCTTAGAAGAAAAGGTAATGTGGGCTCAAGTAAAAGTAGCTGAACAGCAAGAGCTCCAATTAAATAAACAGTCAGAAAATCAAGGAAGAGCACAACGTCAAGGTGACAATAATGGGGGAAAACCTCGGGGAAGGTTGAATTGGAAAGAGGCAAAGAAAAAGTTTCCCTGTCACGGGTGCGGGAAGTTGGGGCATTGGAAGAACGAGTGTAAAGCTATACAAGTTAATAATACCCTGAATCAAAATTTAAATCCACAGACGCAGAATGAGGTTTTAATGAGTCATCAGCAACAGGGTATAGATCTTCAGAGTCAATTGCCACCTGCCCCTAAATCAAATTTGTGAGTCAAGCCAAGTACAGTGCGGACGCCAGATTTCCAGAAGGAAGTGGTAAGAAAAATTTTGTAACATCACAGTTTCTTTTGCAGGACCCACTAATTGATTATGATCAGGAATGATGGTGCCTGAGGGGGGAGGAAGGGGAGTGCATGCTTGGCGCATCCCTACCGGCAGATCAGTCAGGTCCGTATGTGGAAGGTAAAGTGGAAGGAAATGATATCACTTTCTTGTTGGATACTGGTGCTACCAGGTCTACTGTAAGAACAGCAGACATTCTTAACCTGCCCCTCTCGGGAGAAGACATCCAAGTTGTAGGTGTTTCAAATAAACGGATTCGAACCCCGATCACAGAACCAATGGAGGTGCGAATTGGAAATTTTAAAGAAATGCATACATTTGTAGTCTGTGACTCAAGCCCTGTAAATGTGCTTGGAAGGGACTTACTGTGCAAAATGAATTGCACCATATTTTGTACACCGGATGGTGTTGCAATACAAACTCCAGATGAAGATGGAGTTTACAAGTTCCTGCTAGCTAAACAGGGAACAGAAGAAAATGAATTATATTCGATGATGACGCAAAATGAATTACCTGGTGAAGTCAAACTGACTGTAAATGCAGAAATATGGGATTTTACTGGAAAAGAAATAGGATTAATGGCAAACGTAGATCCAGTAAAAGTGACAGTGAAAGAAGGTACTGTTTATCCGAATACCCGACAGTATAAAATGAGTCCAGAAGTATAAGCAGGTGTTGCAACAGAGATTGAGCGATTGGTCGAACAAGGCATCTTGAAAGAAATGGAAAATACAGGGTGGTTCAAGATCTTAGGAAAATTAATAAGATTGTTGTACCATGCTGCCCCGTAGTGACTAATCCAGCTGTGATTCTTTATCAGATGCCATGGAAAGCGGGATGGTTCACAGTATTCGATTTATGTCATGCGTTCTTTTCTATTCCATTGCATCCATATAGCGAGTTTTTATTTTCGTTCAAATTTGAAGAGCATGTTTACGTCTGGAATCGCGTGCCTCAACGGGTACACTGAAAGTCGTTTAATTTTTAATCAAATTCTCAAAAGAAGCCTTGAATCTCTTGTGCTACTCAGAGAGTCAGTCTTGGTGCAATATATTGACGACCTATTGTTGGGGTCAAATACACGGGATGACTGTGTTGCTGATTCAATTGCACTACTAAATCATTTGGCAAAGAGTGGACATAAAGTGTCCCCTGAAAAACTTCAATTTTTAAAAAATTCAGTCAAATATTTAGGACATCAAATAGAAAGAGGAATTAGAAGAGTGACCTCTGAAAGAATCAGAATAATAAGACAAATGCAGTTGCCACAAACCCAAAAAGAAATAAGAATGTTCCTTGGAGTTGTAGGGTATTGTAGGCAGTGGATTGTAAGGTTTGCTTTACTAGCCAAACCCTTGATACAAATGACCAGAAAGAGAGCGAAAGATCCTATAGAATGGGATGAGCAAAGTATAGGATCTTTTAGAAAAGTTGTGGGAGTGTTTGTGTGAAGCACCTGCTTTAGGCATGCCAGACTATTCAAAATTATTTGCATTATTCTGCTATGAGCGGGGTAATTGCGCACTTTCAGTTCTGACACTAAGACATGGATTAATGAGAAGGCCAGTGGCATACTTTTCTGCTACCTTGGATCCTGTGGCCTGTGCATTACCAGGTTGCTTGAAAGCTGTTGCTGCAACGTGTATAAGCATAGAACAGAGTGAGTCAATTGAGATGGGACACCCTGGTACGTTCCTCATGCAGTGGTGATTTTTCTGACCAGAACCCGAACACAGTACCTTACTCCCAGTAGTCTGACAAAATATGAAAGGATAATATTGGGGGCTAAAAATGTGACAATAGTGAGGTGTACTGTTCTTAATCCAGCTACTTTACTACCTGATCCTTACGAACAAGAAGTGAGAGATGAAGTTGAGCATGAATGTCTTGACGTGACAGAACTTAGCACCAAACCACGTCCTGACATACAAGAGGAACCATTGAAAAAGGCTGATCATGAGCTATTTGTAGATGGCTCATGCATGTGACATGAGGAGGGAGGATTAAGTGCTGCTTACGGGGTATGTACATTAACTGGAATAGTCGAAGCATCCTATTTACCAGAGGAGAGATCTGCGCAAGTAGCTGAATTGATCGCTTTAATTAAAGCATGCAAAATTGGGAAACATTTGAGAGTAACCATATTCACGGACAGTCAATATGGTTATAGGATTGTGCATGATTTTGGCAAACTGTGGATGCAAAGTGATTTCCTGACTTCCTCAGGGACCCCCATTAAAAATTTAATTTTTGTGAAAGAATTACTAGAGGCAATTCAATTACCAAAAGAAGTGGCTGTGGTTAAGTGTGCTGCTCACCAATCAGGAGATGACTATGTGACAGCCGGTAACCGATATGCTGACCAGGTGGCCCAACACTGTGCAAGGCATAAAATTGCCTTAAACAAGCAAATCGAAACTTGTGGAATCAGCTGCCAACCTATGCTACTCTCAGGAGTTGGAACCTGGGAGCAGGTAAAAGATCTGCAGGACACAGTAGACATGAGGGAAAAGGAAAAGTGGGTGAAAATAGGATGTCAAAGAAGGGCAGAAGATGGTGTGTGGGTTTGTTATGATGGCAGACCAGTCATGCCAGACAGTATGCTTGCGCCAATGGCTAGAATGTACCATGGAGACACACATGTGGGCAGAGATGCAATGATTCGACTTTTCAGACAAGATTGGTTTAACACGAAGTTCAGGAATGTAGCAGAGAGCCTTTGCCAAAGCTGTTTAATATGTCAACAAATGAATCCTAGCAGGAAAACTGTGGTCTGTATGGGAAAGATTGTAAAGGCAGAGGGTCCTTTTGTAAGACTTCAATTGGATTTCATTCGACTGTCTACCTGTCGAAGGCTGAAATATTTACTTGTCATAGTTTGTTTATTTTCAAAGTGGGTGGAAGCATACCCGACCCGATGAAATGACAGCTTTCAGTGGCCAAACTTTTATTAAGAGAACTCATCCCTAGATTTGGTTTTCCAGTAACGATTGAATCAGATAGAGGGTCTCATTTTAATAATGAAATAATTCGACTAATTTGTGAAGCATTCAAAGTCGAACAAAAATTGCACTGCGCTTACCGTCCAGAGTCTTCTGGGTTGGTAGAACAATTGAGTGGCACAATCAAGTCAAGACTCGGAAAGGTGTGTGCATCCACCCCACTGGAATGGCCTGATGCTTTACCTCTTGTTCTAATGGGACTCAGAAGTATTCCACACAAAAATACTGGATTGAGTCCCCATGAAATACTCATGGGAAGAGCAATGAGACAAGCATGTGTACCAGGACACAAGCTGTTGAATATAACTGATGACTTAGTTTTTGAGTTTTGCAAAGAGTTGGCTGACAGAGTGCGTTCTATCTCTCATCAGGTTGGGGAAGATGCTTTCAACAGACAGCTGAGCAAATCGCATGATCTGAATCCCGATGACTGGGTAGTTGTGAAGAATCACACTTGAGAATCGTGCCTAGCACCAAGGCGGGACAAACCGCATCAAGTTATATTGACTTCTTCAACAGCTGTAAAGTGTGCAGGATTGCCTAATTGGATTCATGAAAGTCATACCAAAAGGGTACCAGCTCCTGAAGAAGAAGAGTTTCAGTTGAAACGAGAAATTGATGGTGCTGAAGGTTGTGCAGCTGATGAACTTCCAATAGAAGATCCTGAGGTAGCTGCCCAATAACAACCGAGCACTTACTAGGACGACTGGATCTCAGTAGTGGACATACTTGAAGTACTTATAAGAACTAGGAGTCAAACACAGTTAGACAGACAGGAAAAGAGTGAGGACCAGACAGGAATAGAAGACTCGCTCAGGAAAATAGGGAAACGACTGTTAGGGAGCCTGAGCAGGAACAGTTAAGGAGAGAATTTTATACTCAGACAGAAGAAACCCAAAGCTCTTTCCCTGAGTCTGAGGAGGGACAGCTAGGATTTAGAGAAAACGTCAGGCAGAAGAAGGTAAAGAGGTAAAAAGACCTGAACAGGACCAGATAGGCATAGAAACGCAAGTTCAGGATACAGAAGAAAAACCAGACATCACTAATCCTGAACAGGGTCAGATTGAGGTAGAAGAACCCATCCAGGCAGAACAGGCCAAAATAATAAGCCCTGGACAAGGTCAGATAGAGAGGAAATCTGAAGACGAAGCTGATCAAGTAGTGCCAAAATCTAAAGAAAATAAAAGGAGTCTCGAAGAACCTGGCAGTGCAGTGAAATTTAAGAAAAGTCGAAAAGGTGATAATTGGCCAAGAACTATCAAGAGACTGAGATATCGTCTTAAGACAATCAGTGAAGAACCTGATCAAGTAAATGAAGTAACTAGCCAATCTGGACCTTCCAGAGTAACACCAAAAAGGTTGAAGACATTGAATAACAAGTTCAAGGGTCCTGAGTGGACATATGTTATTCTTGAAGACTTTGAAAATCTCGACTTAAATGAAGAAAGTGATGAAGAGCTGAATGTTGAACAAATTGAGGAAGAAGTGAGACCAACTTGAAAGAAAAGACGCTTAAGGTGTTATCCCATACCAAGTTCTGAATTAAAGAAGAGACAAATCTTCTTGTCCAAAACAAAGTGTCTGATAATATTGTTGCTGGAAAACCAAAACAACGCTGTATAAAGAAGTGTTGTAGGATCTGTATATGTAGTTTGATATTAGTCCTCATAATATGGGTGATATTAGCAATAGCTATTCCATATCTGATGGTTTCTGACAAACAGAATAGTACTAATACACATACAGAAGTTGCAAACGTGAAAGGAGATAGAGTAGACTTAGAAACACCAGATGAGCTAGATTTACACCACACTGAAAATAAGAATGAAACTGATTTAAATGGATTTGCAAATCTCTTAGTACATTATGTAGAAACTATGGAAGTTAGTGATTGTTATGTTTGCATGAAACTGCCAAATTCAGTAGCTGAAGGAGTAACTTATCATCATTTACCCTTGATGTATGGGATTTCATGTAGTGTATTAGCTAGTTTATTCTATAGAACTGGAAAACTGCAGTATTACTATTCAAATGTAGATGTAATATTTTCAGAAGTTCCCATGCGAAAGAGCATGAACCCTGTCCTTAGTAATAGAGACTCACAATTCATGGGTGAATATTTCCTAACAATGAAGACAATAGATATTGCTGATGCACATAAACGCAACTTAACCTGTAAATTACATGAAGAAGAAAATATATTTTTGAATTTAGAAGAACGCAGAAGACAGGATTTCTTAACAAGGGCCTCTGAACCGAAACCTCAGATACCTAAATGGGCTGAAATGGAAGACCTTTTAGTAACTGGCAAGACTCATGCTGCTATGTCTCTGGACTTTGGAAAGAAAGGGAACATCTGTCTCCATAGGCTTAAAACAGAATATAACAACGCATTTATTGGTTCCAGTGAATGTGAACATAACTTCTTAGTAATTGGGGGTTGGGGACTAAAAGGAGGAACTGATCCAGTATTTCCTGGAATGTATTATATTTGTGGAAACAAAGCCTATTTTAAGTTGCCTGATCACTGGTATGGGAGTTGCTATTTTGGAATAGTATTCCATAAAGTCTATCATGTTAAAAAAATCACTGGAAGCAGTAATGACAGTAGTGGACTAACCAGATCTAAGAGAGCTAGTTTTTCTGAAATAGTAGGTGATTTATTTGGTGCATTAATACCTTCAGTGGGGGTTCTGCTGAATTCTCGAAAAATCTTTCAATTTTCCACAGTAGTTGATCGGTTATCTACTGACACTGCTGGAGGATTTTTACTGATCAATACAGAGTTAGTTGCTGTTAGATCTATGGTTTTGCAAAATTGACTTGCCCTTGATATCTTATTGGCAAAAGAGGGTGGAGTCTGTAAAATGCTGAAAGCTCAACATTGTTGCACATATATACCTGACAAAAGTGTAGAGATTGGAGTACATAATAAAAATATTACACATTTGGAAGAGGAACTGAAACCACTGGAGGTAGACAGTGTATGGAAGAAAATAACAAATAGTTTTTCGACAATCAGTAGTTGGTTTTCTAACACAGGCAAGAGTATCTTAGGTCAAATACTATGGCCAATCATGGGCATAATTTTAATAATCTTGATGATAATGTGTTGCCACAAATGCAGTAGGAAAAGAAAAAGGTACGAAGAGAATGAGAAGGGTAGGAAAAGAAAACTAGAAGTAATACGACTTGAAGAATTGAAGGGGAAAATCTACAAAAGAATGAAAGGATAACAATTTAAGAAAGATAAAGGAAGGAATAAAAGATTTGAAGACATCGAAATGGTAGAATGCTAAAGTTGGCATCTGATTTAATAGAATCTAGTGATGGCATAAAATGCCATCAGAGAGGGGATTGAAGGAGCAAGGTTTTGTATAAAAAGAAACTTGCTCGTATGCAATTCTCTCAAATAACCTATAACATTGTAACCAACCTGTCCGTGAATACTAATTTTGCACCACATTTTACATTTCGTATCTAGGGGAAGCTTTTCTATGTGTCTCACTAATGAATAACCCGAGTGTCCTAAAATGGCCGCCAAAAACGCAAAAACTCTTCTGCGCATGCTTCTACTACATCTACATTGTATGACGTCTTCTGTCGCTTGGGGGGGAAACTTTGCAGCTGCGCAATAGCTTTTAATATGGCTGCTTGAAACTATCGCACTAATGCACATGCTGAGCTGAAACTAACCTATGCAAGTTTTACTAAACTATTAATGCAAAAGATTAATTAAGGAAATGGGGTTAGAGTAGAAATAAGTGGTATACAGTGAATTAATTTAATTCTGTATTCTCACATGTTCTTCTCTGACTTTATTAATAGTTTGTATTTGGGCATTGGAGGGTGACTGCGTCTCTGGTTTCTTGTGGTTTCTACGCATGCGCAACATCTGCTTGTCCTAAACAAATGAGGTTATTGACTGGCTGTCAAACCCTAAACCCAGCAAGGACATGGGAAGAACAACTCTTGGGAAGAACAACTCTTGACCCTACGAGAGGAAGAAGACACAACATTGTATTACAGACTTATCGATCCACATATGAAATGCTTGTGGGAATAAAGCTTGTGGGTATTAAAATTAAGGGGTGGGGAGATAGACAATAGAACTAAAGAAATGATTGCACTTAGTATGGTGTGATATCCTCACCCCACTGCTTGGCCCAATCAAATTATGGGTGAACATGGAATTGAAACATTTGGGCGTGGATCATACATTTCAGTTGGTATAACAGAGAAAAGTTTTAGATAGTTAGACACACTTGACCTACGAGATACTGATGCTATGCTGAGATGCTGCCCGATTTTACTGCAACCTGATTGAAGAATCCAACACTAAGGAAAATTCGCGGAACAGCCGACGAGGCACATCTAGGAAGGGGTCCGGACGAGCGCCAGCCGGAGAGAGTAGCACCAGAGAGGGGTGTAACGCTGGCGTTACACTAGAAGAGGTCACCTTCCCTGTCCTGAACCTGTCTTGAGTCCTTGACACTCTGATGTGGGGGTCCTCACACCATTCTAGGTATATATAATTGTAGGGTTAATGCTCTGTACCTGCTCTCTATTCTTTCTCTCCTCAGGTACTGTCATTGAAAGATTTAAATCATGTAAACTGATTACAAGCTAACTGAACTGTTTTTCCTGATGGAGAATTCTGGTACTTCCATGTGTATCTTGATTTGACTCAATTATTAATTCAGATAAACTTTTAAAACTCCTTCTGAGTCTGTGGTTCTTTAACCCCTTGCGTGCGGGTTTATTTCTCCCGCTGTGCGGGAGAAATAAACGGCGTTCGGGAACACGACGTCTCCCGGCCGTCGTGCGCACACGCCCACCGTAATGCACGACGGCCGGGAGACGTCGTGCGCAAGCAAAGGGGTTAAATAAAAGATAATTGTATTTCCTCCGTATTCTAATCTACTACTAGATCTTTCGAATGTGCATTTACTCATGAGACAGAAATGGTAAGAATACTGGTGTAAAGTTTTCCTAGAGTAAATAAAATTGATGACCAGTGGATATTTGCCAGCCCATTGAGTGTATGGATGTATATGGGCCCAAATGAGTGTTGTGTGTATGTATGTAAAGAGCTGGTAAACTCCGCTGTATCAGATCCGTGAGCAATGTTTCTAGGAAGTGGTCCATTCTGCCAGTGTTGGTGGACTCTGCAATTCCAGGTCTTCGTTTTTCATAGCTATGGACTTTAATTTTTTTTCCGTGCATTCCTGCTTGGGGTCTTTCTTCCCCTGCACCCCCAATATGGCTGGCCCGCACCTCCAGCAATTTATTTGATAGGCCCTGCCTCTCAGAGAACAGAGCGTGCCATGCTGTGTGAGGATACCAGTAGCAGATAATGAGTGCTGTGGAATACAGAAGCCACAAGTGTCCTGCCTTTAGCTCACTGCAGACAGTCAGTGGTACCTACGCTCCTTTTAGTACTGTGTGCGGACTGCATAAATGCCAACACACTCTGCAGGCCCAAGATGAACACTGATGTCAGCCACGCCACAACCACGGCGCCGAAGCCATTCTTAATGGCGGGTCCCACTTGCTGCACAGGCCACAATAGCTCACTAGCTGCAAAATCGCTCACAGGCTCACCCGCGGCCCTATCGCCGCGGGGCCTCCGGGGGGAAAGCATACAGGCCGAAGCTGGGAACGCAGTGAGGTGCAGGAGGCCAGTGGACAGATTGCTCTTACCGCAATGCACTTGGGCCCGCTCGCGGCCATGTACAACTGGAGACGGCTGCTGTGTCAAGAGTCCCGCCATAGGATCCTCGGCTCGCAGTCGTAATCGGAGCCACAGATCTCCAAATCTCCTCAAATCAGGTTGCGCGTGAGTGCCTCGGGGAGCACAGCGCCATGCCTCTCCAGTGACAAACAACACCGGGCATGTCTCAGCCACTTCCCACTACGCCACAGCAGTTGCGATCTTTGCCTCGGCGTACCTCAGAAACCAGTTCGCCCCGTATAACAGGAATCGTCTCGTCTTGTCGGCGGAGTCTTTAGGGCAAAACAGCAGTCTCTGGTGGGCAGGATGGCTTGCTGATTTAAGGCTTTAGAGCCAGGATGTCAGGTGGATCCGCAGAGCTGCAGATCTACACGGCCATATTGGTCGGTAGCCTGGCCACGCCCCCCTTTTTTTAGTTTAAAATGATTTACCTAGGCCCAAGGTTGCAGTAGAAGAGTAGGGATAACATTTTAGGAGAACATGGAGTAGAGCTAAGGAAGTCTATATGAAGATCCTAAATTTAAAGAGACTTTGTGAAAAAGAGATTGTTTGAACAAACAATTTGCAAGGCAAGTATTTGGAGAAAACCCTGAACTGAACTCTTAAGCTGTTGCTGTACACTTTGCTTGAAACTATTTGATTGCAGACCAACATGTGTTGCCTTCGAAATAGATGCAAAATAATTATGTGTTCAATTTGTGCCTCATATCAGTACTAATGATCACAATAGTGTTAGTAGGGTTCTATTTAAAACCTGATAAAAATATTGGGTCTACTAATGTAACTTCCACATTTGTGCACACTAGATATGAGGAGCAGTTAAAAGCATAATTTGCAAGCTACAAGAGGGATGATTACACAACTAATGTTTATTCTAGGTTTGTGAAAGAATACACTCAAGCTATGAATGCAAAGGACTGTTATGTCTGCGTTCACTTACAGTCATCAGCAGCAGATGAAGTTACATACGATCATATTCAATTGTCTTATGCAGGTTTATTAAGTATCTTGCTTATATTTGTATATAGGTGAAGCCATTTTCAATACTTTTATTTAAACCATGATTTAATTATTTCCAGGGTACCACTAGTACAAACACAAACAAAGGAAATGGACATTGCTTGGCTTAGATAGTGTCCAGGTTCACCACAACAATCTAACCTGTTTAATAAGACCACTGGAAAAAGTCTTTATAATGACATTAGAGAAAAGGAACACTAACAATTCACATAGTAAGAACAGTGAAAACAATATTTTGAAAAATGTTTGGAAGAAGGAAGATGAATTCAATAATAAAATGGTTTACCCAAAGCTGAAATTAGACAGAGGACAAAAAGGGAACATTTTTGTTTACAATGGAAGAACACACACAAGAGCCAGACATGTGGGAATTAGTAGCTGTGAACACAACATTAAATTGATGGGGGGCACTTGGCAAATTTTGAATTTGGAAGAAACCGCAATTCCAAGAGTTTATTTTGTCTGTGGACAAGATAATTACTTCCAGTTACCTGCTGATTGAGAGGGAATTTTCTACTTAGCTACATTGTTTCCTAAAATGTATCATGTATATAGTATAGCTGCATTAACAATGACACCAGCACACTGACACACCAGTAGTACAGAAGAAGGAACCCAGTTGCTGAGAGACAAATGTGGTGCAATTATACCACCTGTAGGAGTCATACTGAATAATGAAAAGATAAAAAAACTGTCAACAGTTGTCTACAAACTGGCAGCTAGTACTTCTGAAGCTTTATTAGTTGTAAATAACAAACTCATAGCAATTAGATCCATGGTTTTTCAAAACAGATTATCATTAGAAATGTTACTTGCACAAAAGAGCAGAATCTGTAAAATGCTAAACATCCAGCATTGCTGCTCATACATACCAGATGAAAGTCAGAAAATTCAAGAATTTACCAAGAGCATTTCTGATCTAAAATCCAGGTTGGAGCAGTTAGAAACACTTAGGGGCCCATTAGGATGGCGGTCAGAAAACCACCTCGACCGCTATGGTAGCCGAAAACAACCACCTGCCAGTAATGTGGAAAAAACGGCGGTCCGAATAGGATCAACCGCCCAAAAAAGCTGACCGCGTCAGAAAGAGGCAACGAAGAAACACCCGTAGCAGGCGGAGAAGGCGAAAAGCCATCCGCGGCATTTGGATTTGCGGCGGAAACACACCAAACCGCCACCAGGACAGTGGAGACACCGCCTGGAAAATCAGGATATCCCGATGTGACCGTGGTACATTCCACTGTTTCCGACCACCACGGTCGCAAACAGTGATGAATGGAGATACAGCGAAAGGGTGTAGCATCGCCATCTCTGTTGACACTCTGTGAAAAAAATGGCGGTCTAAATAAAAATACACAACAAGAACACCAAGTGCACACAGCAAACTAGTCCTGCCCCCAAAAACACCTAACACATCCCAAAGACATACCCCCATGGCAAATTCAAAAAGTACAACTCCCAGGACAACACACACAACACACCTGACAGCAATACCCCATCTTTACACACCCACATACCTGAGCATAAAACCAGCCCCTTCCCTGACCAGAATCCTTTGCAATACTCCACAACTGAAGGGCCCAACACCACACCACCCTCACAACTGCACCCCAAAACATTAGCACATCACACACCATGGCTCCACAGAAAATGCCCAAATTCACAGAGTGAGTTGTCAGTCATGGTAGATGAGATAATCAGGGTAGAACCACAACTGTTTGGTTCCCTGGTCCAACAGACACCATTAGCCACAAGAGCACAAATGTGGGCAAGGATAGTTGGCAAGGTCAATGCAGTAGGGACCACCTCATGCTCATAACATGAAATCATGAAGCGTGGCATGACCTGAAGAGGGCTGTGAAAGAAAAGAGGAACAAGAATCGTCAGTTGGCTCAGAGGACTGCCGGTGGCCCTCCCATTGCACCCAAAACATTCACTGCATGGAAGGAGAAGGTGCTTGCCATACTGCATCCAGAGAGTCTCACAGGAATAGCCGGGGGAGTGCAGGCTGGTAAGTACCAACAAATGTATACCATTGCACTGCTATGTACTGGCTGGCACAACTACAAAGCCACATCTCCAGAGCCCAAGTACATTCCTCTGCACTACAATACTCAACACAGGTCTCACAGATGTAACAACCACTCCATCTGAGTCACCCCAAAGGTAGCCAACATGTACAGGGTTGGGTGTGTCCAGGCAACCAGCACTACAACTCCCACCAGGCCCCCCTGACCCACCCCTGAGCAGGATGTAGCACTCCACCCCACCCAGAAGCATGTGGCGGCCATTGTATGGTTCCCTCTCACCTAAGGTAGGTGGCCATTTTCCCAAGGAGGGCTGTTTGGGGGTGGGAGGCCTGCAATACAACTCCCACCATGCCTCCTTGTCCCCAAGCTCAGCAAGATAGAGCACTCCCTCCCACCCAGATGCGTGTGGCAGCCATTGTATTGTACACTTCAAACTAACAGGTAGGCAGCCATTCACCAAGGTTGATCTGTTTGGGAGTGGGAGGCCTGCACTACTACTCCCACCATGCACCCCTGTCCCACCCCTAACCAGGATGTAGCAATTCCCCTACCCAGAAGCATGTGGCAGCCATTAGATCACCTTCAATACTAGGACCGGTGAGGCCCTAATCTCCACGCACAGTTGCGTTTAGGTGGATACCTTGAAACTTCTCAAAACTGTAGTTATTCTTAAACAGACTCAATCCAACATTGTGGTGAATAAATGAAAATCTTTTCGAAGCAATATCTCAATGATTATAACAATTTATTCATTGCAAAAGTAATTGTTGATTAAATCTTCATTCATTTCTTCGTACAAATCCAAATTACACTCTTACAAGAAGTTCACTTTTTGTAAATGCCCAATGCATTTCGAGCCAACCGGCTCTTCGTCAGGGGCTAAGTATCTAAAGAAATAAATAAACAGTATATATTTACACGATAAACGTTACAATGATGGCAAAACATCAGTTTGCAAATACATGATCAAACTCAAAATTTCATAACAACATTCCATGCTGAAACACGACTGGGTAGTAAGTTCAGTGACCGAATAATGACCCAAAATGACCATCACCAGGAAATGTTTGAATAAAGTTGTGTAAATAGTGAAAAAAGCGAAAAAAACGAAAAAAAAACAATGAAACTGTTACCTTGTAGATCAATGAAAAATCGCTGTTCAAAACGAAGAATTCAATCTGAAAACAGAACACACTGAAATGTCGTTTCTAAACAAAGAGAAAGAAACTGACAAAAGCGATAAGATGAAAAATCAAATGAAAAATCTTACCGACACAGTACAACGTGGTCGATTCAGTGAAGAGGAAACCTATTCGACTGCTGGTTCAAAAAATCACCAGGTGAAACTCATAGCGGCATGATGGGAGCATGCGCTTATATCAGAGCATATTAGACATGAACGAGGTGACTAAACAACGATGGGTAAAACTATCACGAGAAAGAAAACTACAATGAAAATAAACAAGGTGACTAAAAATACGCAGGCTCTAATCGAGGTTAAGGCTAACTCCTCTATTGAAAATGAACGAGGTGACTAAACGCGTAAGCCTGAAACAAGATGGGGGTAATGCTCGCGTGCATACTGTGCTGCTAAACTGAAAATAAACGAGGTGACTAAAAACGAGATAGATGGTGCCGCCATCTTGGAAGAGAGCGCAAAGAACCCATAGTGAAAAAATACTGTATTAATGGTAGAAGAATGGTAAAAAATACAAAATATACCGCGAAAAATTAAAGCATATATTGGTGGGGTCACTGGTCAGGGTAATCTAACCCAAGAAGAATGGTTAATCACATTGGTATATGTGAATATGCAGTACTATCCTGATACAAAAAAGCTCTAGCACACATACATCATAAATAACAAGCATAGTCTATTTTGTCATTGATGCCTTTTTCCATTAAGGTGTCCAAACGCTTGATCCAATAGGTCTCCCTCTGTAGGAGACTTCTAGTCAGATCTGTGTCTTGACGTTGCTCTACTCTTTCTAGCACAGAGAATCTGAGTTGGGCGATACTGTGCTTTTCTTCGTTCCAATGCATAGCCAAACTGCTGTGTTTATTGAATGTTCTGATTGTACTTTTGTGCTCAGATATCCGTGTTTTAATTTTTCTTTCGGTTTTGCCCACATACAACTTGCCACATGGACATTTGATGTAGTAGATGAGTTTGTTTGAATTGCAATCAGAAGTGTGGTGAAGTTGAATGATTTCTCCAGTGCATGGATGATTTAATGTGTTACCGATGATAACATTATTGCAATGGATGCAGTTATGACATTTACTCATTCCTTTGTAAGCGATGTTTCCTTGCTTAATTGGAGTATTGATAATTTCTTTAATATTTTTTGCGCGTTTATAAGCAAACATGGGAGGGTCTTTAAAAATGTTGTGAAAATCAGGCTCATTCTGTAACAATTCCCATCTTTTAATGATGATGTTCTTCACTTTACCAGATACTGTAGAGTATTTTGATACAAACACTTGTCTAGTTGTCTGCTTTCGTGGTCTGCTTAATAAGAGACTGTCTCTGTTGAATTTGGATGCGCGTTGTTTGGCTGATTCAATCACTTCTATAGGGTATCCCCTGGCAAGATACATCTGCTGTTGGAGTGATAAATTCTTCTCCGTATCCTCTGCAGTGGAGCAGATCCGTTTTATCCGCAAGAATTGAGACAATGGTAGGTTGTATTTTAGGCTGTTGGGATGGAAACTTTGGAAATGGAGCGCACTGTTCACATCTGTTTGCTTTTTGAAAACCTCCGTTTTTATGTGACCCGCTTCTTTGGTGAGAATGACATCAAGAAAAGATATTTTTGTCGGATCAATTGCATGGGTAAACTGAATGTGTTCATCAATTTGATTAAGTTGTTCAATTTTGCTTTCCAACATTTCCTGAGTGTTAATCCAGAGAATAAGTATATCATCAATGAATCTGCAATATAGCAGTAAATTTCCAGTCCATCCGATATCTTTGTAGATGTAGTCTGATTCAAATTTAGCCATGAAGGTGTTGGCATAAGCCGGAGCCCCGGCAAAGCCCATAGATGTGCCTTGTTGCTGCAAATAAAAATCATTATTCCAATAAAAGTAACTGGGATGTAAACAAAAATGTAAAAGTTCCAGAATGAACATTTTGTCTGCTCTGAGCGAAGATTGGCGCAGTAGAGCCCATTCTACCGCCTCCATGCCAGCTGAGTGAGGGATCGAAGTATATAAAGACTTGACATCTATGGTGCAAAAAATGATGTCTTCCATGAACTTTATTTTCTGTAGCTTTAATAAGAAATCTGTCGTATCTTTGATATACGAGGGCCATTCTTGAACCAGCGGTTGTAGGAAGTAGTCAATATAGTGTCCCAAGGGCTCGAAGATGGTTCCACAACCCGTTACTATGGGCCGCATTGGTGGATTAAACAAGTTCTTATGAATCTTTGGCAGCATATACAGAGTGGGTTTCCTTGGATACTCTACTGTCAAAAATTTTTTGATGGTTTCACTTATCCATCCCATTTCTAAAGCATGATCTAGAATGCTTCCAAGCGTTTCCTTGAGCTCTAATATAGGATCTTGGTCCAGTTTTAGATAAGTTTGAATATCTGATACGTGTTCTTGTACTGCGTTGATGTAAAAGGAGCGATCCATAAGAACAATGGCGCCTCCTTTGTCTGCTTTTTGAATCTGTATATCTGTGTCCTTCTGAATGGATTTTAATGTATTTTTTTCCTGTAGAGTTAAATTCGAATTCTTCACTTTCCTGAATTGTAGTTTTTGTAGATCTTTCCTCACTAGGTTATCAAATGAGTCTATGATTTTATGCGAAATTGGTGCCTGATATGTGGATTTGGGTTTGAATTCAAGGAACTCTTTGGTTTGTGTGTCTTCCTTAGCTGGTAATACATTTGTAAAAAAATGTCGTAATCGTAGTATTCTAGTGAATCTGTATAGAGCTAGTTCGCATTCCAATAAATTGGTGTCATAAGTTGGAACATATCCAAGGCCTTTACTCAATGTTTGAATTTGTGAAGTGGTGATTTCCTTTGAAGAAATGTTGACTACTAGATTTACTTCTGGCTCCTTGTGCGTCCTTGTTTTGTGGTGGCTTCTCCTGGTTTTGCGCTTTTTGATGGACCCGGTGGTTGACTTGTGTCCTGGTCCCTGGATAAAAAATGTGTAGATCCAGATGCTCCTGATTCTTCAATGGTGTCTTTGGTGATATCTTTGGTTGATTCTGAACTCGGTAGTTGACTTTTCGCTGTGGGTCTAGTGGTTGTGGTGTCGGTATCTGTGACTAAACTTTCCTCCGAGGAAGTGTTCGTGGTTGGTTTTCTAAACTGTGGTCTTCTTTGTGCATTGGCTTCCGCCCATGTATAAACTTCGTTGAGTTTATAATCCAACGTGTCACGTTTATATTTTCGTAATTTTCCTTCCTGTATTTCTTTCGTGTATTTATCCAGTCTCATGTTGATGTCATCTAAAGCATTTTTAAGCTTGTCATCATTCATTCTCGTGGATAAGTTTTGTTTTATTTCTGAAATTTCCTTGGCAAGTTCATTGATAACTTTAGATAATTCTTCTACTAACAATAAGATTAAGTCAAGTGAGCACTTGTTCAGTATTGAATACCACCGTTCCATGAAATCTTTGTTTAAATGAAACCTGTATTGCATGGGTTTAATGGACATCCTCAACCCTCTTGGGATTCTTTTAGCTCTATGATATTGTATCAGGGTAGATGCATGAAGTCGTTGATTCATTTCTCTCTTCAAAGAGTACTCTAGTTGTTTTAATTGCTGAATGACAGTGTTGCCTTGCAAATCTGACGCTTTTACATCCTGTATCAGTGCATATATTTCTGATGCTTGTTCTGTTGAATAAGCTAGAGTACTAGCTCTGTTATCTGTCAAACTTGAAATGGAGTCGAATGACATGATTGGGTGCTCTCGTACCGGATGACTGTAATACTGAAACAACAAAATGGGTGGTAGAGGCACTCCGAGTTCGTGTTTGTGACAATGTTTTACTCGTTTAACACTTATTTTGGATAGCGTGCTGTGGAGTGGATTCCAACAGTCATGGATTCCTGACACTTCAAACCTTCAATACTAGGACCGGTGAGGCCCTAATCTCCACGCACAGTTGCGTTTAGGTGGATTCCTTGAAACTTCTCAAAACTGTAGTTATTCTTAAACAGACTCAATCCAACATTGTGGTGAATAAATGAAAAAATTTTCGAAGCAATATCTCAATGATTATAGCAATTTATTCATTGCAAAAGTAATTGTTGATTAAATCTTCATTCATTTCTTCGTACAAATCCAAATTACACTCTTACAAGAAGTTCACTTTTTGTAAATGCCCAATGCATTTCGAGCCAACCGGCTCTTCGTCAGGGGCTAAGTATCTAAAGAAATAAATAAACAGTATATATTTACACGATAAACGTTACAATGATGGCAAAACATCAGTTTGCAAATACATGATCAAACTCAAAATTTCATAACAACATTCCATGCTGAAACACGACTGGGTAGTAAGTTCAGTGACCGAATAATGACCCAAAATGACCATCACCAGGAAATGTTTGAATAAAGTTGTGTAAATAGTGAAAAAAGCGAAAAAAACGAAAAAAACCCAATGAAACTGTTACCTTGTAGATCAATGAAAAATCGCTGTTCAAAACGAAGAATTCAATCTGAAAACAGAACACACTGAAATGTCGTTTCTAAACAAAGAGAAAGAAACTGACAAAAGCGATAAGATGAAAAATCAAATGAAAAATCTTACCGACACAGTACAACGTGGTCGATTCAGTGAAGAGGAAACCTATCCGACTGCTGGTTCAAAAAATCACCAGGTGAAACTCATAGCGGCATGATGGGAGCATGCGCTTATATCAGAGCATATTAGACATGAACGAGGTGACTGAACAACGATGGGTAAAACTATCACGAGAAAGAAAACTACAATGAAAATAAACAAGGTGACTAAATATACGCAGGCTCTAATCGAGGTTAAGGCTAACTCCTCTATTGAAAATGAACGAGGTGACTAAACGCGTAAGCCTGAAACAAGATGGGGGTAATGCTCGCGTGTATACTGTGCTGCTAAACTGAAAATAAACGAGGTGACTAAAAACGAGATAGATGGTGCCGCCATCTTGGAAGAGAGCGCAAAGAACCCATAGTGAAAAAATACTGTATTAATGGTAGAAGAATGGTAAAAAATACAAAATATACCGCGAAAAATTAAAGCATATATTGGTGGGGTCACTGGTCAGGGTAATCTAACCCAAGAAGAATGGTTAATCACATTGGTATATGTGAATATGCAGTACTATCCTGATACAAAAAAGCTCTAGCACACATACATCATAAATAACAAGCATAGTCTATTTTGTCATTGATGCCTTTTTCCATTAAGGTGTCCAAACGCTTGATCCAATAGGTCTCCCTCTGTAGGAGACTTCTAGTCAGATCTGTGTCTTGACGTTGCTCTACTCTTTCTAGCACAGAGAATCTGAGTTGGGCGATACTGTGCTTTTCTTCGTTCCAATGCATAGCCAAACTGCTGTGTTTATTGAATGTTCTGATTGTACTTTTGTGCTCAGATATCCGTGTTTTAATTTTTCTTTCGGTTTTGCCCACATACAACTTGCCACATGGACATTTGATGTAGTAGATGAGTTTGTTTGAATTGCAATCAGAAGTGTGGTGAAGTTGAATGATTTCTCCAGTGCATGGATGATTTAATGTGTTACCGATGATAACATTATTGCAATGGATGCAGTTATGACAAGGACGCACAAGGAGCCAGAAGTAAATCCAGTAGTCAACATTTCTTCAAAGGAAATCACCACTTCACAAATTCAAACATTGAGTAAAGGCCTTGGATATGTTCCAACTTATGACACCAATTTATTGGAATGCGAACTAGCTCTATACAGATTCACTAGAATACTACGATTATGACATTTTTTTACAAATGTATTACCAGCTAAGGAAGACACACAAACCAAAGAGTTCCTTGAATTCAAACCCAAATCCACATATCAGGCACCAATTTCGCATAAAATCATAGACTCATTTGATAACCTAGTGAGGAAAGATCTACAAAAACTACAATTCAGGAAAGTGAAGAATTCGAATTTAACTCTACAAGAAAAAAATACATTAAAATCCATTCAGAAGGACACAGATATACAGATTCAAAAAGCAGACAAAGGAGGCGCCATTGTTCTTATGGATCGCTCCTTTTACATCAACGCAGTACAAGAACACGTATCAGATATTCAAACTTATCTAAAACTGGACCAAGATCCTATATTAGAGCTCAAGGAAACGCTTGGAAGCATTCTAGATCATGCTTTAGAAATGGGATGGATAAGTGAAACCACCAAAAAATTTTTGACAGTAGAGTATCCAAGGAAACCCACTCTGTATATGCTGCCAAAGATTCATAAGAACTTGTTTAATCCACCAATGCGGCCCATAGTAACGGGTTGTGGAACCATCTTCGAGCCCTTGGGACACTATATTGACTACTTCCTACAACCGCTGGTTCAAGAATGGCCCTCGTATATCAAAGATACGACAGATTTCTTATTAAAGCTACAGAAAATAAAGTTCATGGAAGACATCATTTTTTGCACCATAGATGTCAAGTCTTTATATACTTCGATCCCTCACTCAGCTGGCATGGAGGCGGTAGAATGGGCTCTACTGCGTCAATCTTCGCTCAGAGCAGACAAAGTGTTCATTCTGGAACTTTTACATTTTTGTTTACATCACAGTTACTTTTATTGGAATAATGATTTTTATTTGCAGCAACAAGGCACATCTATGGGCTTTGCCGGGGCTCCGGCTTATGCCAACACCTTCATGGCTAAATTTGAATCAGACTACATCTACAAAGATATCGGATGGACTGGAAATTTACTGCTATATTGCAGATTCATTGATGATATACTTATTCTCTGGATTAACACTCAGGAAATGTTGGAAAGCAAAATTGAACAACTTAATCAAATTGATGAACACATTCAGTTTACCCATGAAATTGATCCGACAAAAATATCTTTTCTTGATGTCATTCTCACCAAAGAAGCGGGTCACATAAAAACGGAGGTTTTCAAAAAGCAAACAGATGTGAACAGTGCACTCCATTTCCAAAGTTTCCATCCCAACAGCCTAAAATACAACCTACCATTGTCTCAATTCTTGCGGATAAAACGGATCTGCTCCACTGCAGAGGATACGGAGAAGAATTTATCACTCCAACAGCAGATGTATCTTGCCAGGGGATACCCTATAGAAGTGATTGAATCAGCCAAACAACGCGCATCCAAATTCAACAGAGACAGTCTCTTATTAAGCAGACCACGAAAGCAGACAACTAGACAAGTGTTTGTATCAAAATACTCTACAGTATCTAGTAAAGTGAAGAACATCATCATTAAAAGATGGGAATTGTTACAGAATGAGCCTGATTTTCACAACATTTTTAAAGACCCTCCCATGTTTGCTTATAAACGCGCAAAAAATATTAAAGAAATTATCAATACTCCAATTAAGCAAGGAAACATCGCTTACAAAGGAATGAGTAAATGTCATAACTGCATCCATTGCAATAATGTTATCATCGGTAACACATTAAATCATCCATGCACTGGAGAAATCATTCAACTTCACCACACTTCTGATTGCAATTCAAACAAACTCATCTACTACATCAAATGTCCATGTGGCAAGTTGTATGTGGGCAAAACCGAAAGAAAAATTAAAACACGGATATCTGAGCACAAAAGTACAATCAGAACATTCAATAAACACAGCAGTTTGGCTATGCATTGGAACGAAGAAAAGCACAGTATCGCCCAACTCAGATTCTCTGTGCTAGAAAGAGTAGAGCAACGTCAAGACACAGATCTGACTAGAAGTCTCCTACAGAGGGAGACCTATTGGATCAAGCGTTTGGACACCTTAATGGAAAAAGGCATCAATGACAAAATAGACTATGCTTGTTATTTATGATGTATGTGTGCTAGAGCTTTTTTGTATCAGGATAGTACTGCATATTCACATATACCAATGTGATTAACCATTCTTCTTGGGTTAGATTACCCTGACCAGTGACCCCACCAATATATGCTTTAATTTTTCGCGGTATATTTTGTATTTTTTACCATTCTTCTACCATTAATACAGTATTTTTTCACTATGGGTTCTTTGCGCTCTCTTCCAAGATGGCGGCACCATCTATCTCGTTTTTAGTCACCTCGTTTATTTTCAGTTTAGCAGCACAGTATGCACGCGAGCATTACCCCCATCTTGTTTCAGGCTTACGCGTTTAGTCACCTCGTTCATTTTCAATAGAGGAGTTAGCCTTAACCTCGATTAGAGCCTGCGTATTTTTAGTCACCTTGTTTATTTTCATTGTAGTTTTCTTTCTCGTGATAGTTTTACCCATCGTTGTTTAGTCACCTCGTTCATGTCTAATATGCTCTGATATAAGCGCATGCTCCCATCATGCCGCTATGAGTTTCACCTGGTGATTTTTTGAACCAGCAGTCGGATAGGTTTCCTCTTCACTGAATCGACCACGTTGTACTGTGTCGGTAAGATTTTTCATTTGATTTTTCATCTTATCGCTTTTGTCAGTTTCTTTCTCTTTGTTTAGAAACGACATTTCAGTGTGTTCTGTTTTCAGATTGAATTCTTCGTTTTGAACAGCGATTTTTCATTGATCTACAAGGTAACAGTTTCATTGGGTTTTTTTCGTTTTTTTCGCTTTTTTCACTATTTACACAACTTTATTCAAACATTTCCTGGTGATGGTCATTTTGGGTCATTATTCGGTCACTGAACTTACTACCCAGTCGTGTTTCAGCATGGAATGTTGTTATGAAATTTTGAGTTTGATCATGTATTTGCAAACTGATGTTTTGCCATCATTGTAACGTTTATCGTGTAAATATATACTGTTTATTTATTTCTTTAGATACTTAGCCCCTGACGAAGAGCCGGTTGGCTCGAAATGCATTGGGCATTTACAAAAAGTGAACTTCTTGTAAGAGTGTAATTTGGATTTGTACGAAGAAATGAATGAAGATTTAATCAACAATTACTTTTGCAATGAATAAATTGCTATAATCATTGAGATATTGCTTCGAAAAAATTTTCATTTATTCACCACAATGTTGGATTGAGTCTGTTTAAGAATAACTACAGTTTTGAGAAGTTTCAAGGTATCCACCTAAACGCAACTGTGCGTGGAGATTAGGGCCTCACCGGTCCTAGTATTGAAGGTTTGAAGTGTCAGGAATCCATGACTGTTGGAATCCACTCCACAGCACGCTATCCAAAATAAGTGTTAAACGAGTAAAACATTGTCACAAACACGAACTCGGAGTGCCTCTACCACCCATTTTGTTGTTTCAGCCATTAGATCACTACATACAAACTAACAGGTAGGTAGCCATGTTCCCAGGGAGGGCTGTTTGGGGGTGGGAGGCCTGCACAGCAACTTCCACCAGGTGCCCTGACCCACCCCTGAGCAGGATGTAGCACTCACCCCCACCCAGAAGCATGTGGCAGCCATTGCATTGTACACTTCAAACTAACAGGTAGGCACCCATTTACCAAGGTTGTTCTGTCTGTGGGTGGGAGGCCTGTACTACAACTCCCACCATGCCTCCTTGTTCCCAAGCTCAGCAATATGGAGCACTCCCTCCCACCCAGATGCATGTGGCAGCCATTGCATTGTACACTTCAAACTAACATGTAGGCAGCCATTTACCAAGGTTGTTCTATCTGTGGGTGGGAGGCCTGCACTACAACTCCCACCATGTCTCCTTGTTCCCAAGCTCAGCAAGATGGAGCCCTCCCTCCCACCCAGATGCATGTGGCAGCCATTGCATTGTACACTTCAGACTAACAGGTAGGCAGACATTTACCAAGGTTGTTCTGTCTGTGGGTGGGAGGCCTGCACAACAACTCAGACCAGGTCCCCCGTCCCACTGCTGAGCAGAATGTAGCACTCCACCCCACCCAGAAGCATGTGGCAGACATTGTATGGTTCCCCCTTACCTAACAGGTAGGTAGCCATCTTCCCAGGGAGGGCTGTTTGGGAGTGGGAGGCCTGCAATCCAACTCCCACCATGTACCCCAGTCCCACCCCTGAGTAGGATGAAGCACTCCACTCCACACCCACCCAGAAGCATGTGCCAGAAATTCCACCACAATGTGACAACAGGACAGGTAAGCAGACAGTGCATGCACCCCAGCATTCCTCAAGAAAAGCATGGAGACATATGACAACACAAGACCTCACATCACACAAAAAGTGACCCAGATACAATCTCAATTTACAGTGTGCAGACAGCTAACCATATGTAACTGTCACAGAAACAGAAGTGTGACTCACCAAATCCAAGGTTGAAGCAAATCAGGGTACAAACATGCACAGCAACAAATGCTCTCTGTAACTATGATGGGGGCTGATCATGAAGGACCATAGGAAAAGTAAACAAGCATGGTCTGTTGAACAAAGAAAGCAAAGCACAGGACAGGACAGAGGTATGCAAAAGATGACAATGGCTAGTTCATGCACAAATGTAATGGCTGCCAGTCAGAGTAATCAGCAAAGATGCTTCACATCAAGTTGTATAGCCACCAGTTGTCAGACGACAACCTTTCATCGTAATCCTAAAATCTTCATGTGGGTCCTTGACATGTCACACCATGGAAAAATAATGTCTGTACCCCCACATCATATCATGATGTACATCACTGTGCAGACATATAATGTGTGAAATAGTTAAATGTGTGTTGCATAACCTGTAAATAAGAGACATTGAACATCAAGCTTGAGGTGTGCACATCAATGACCATCTTCCCTCTGTCCCACAGGTGACCAAGAACTGACTGCAGAGGACGACAACATCAACCTGCAGAGCCAGTCTCCTCCCCCGGGACATGGACTCTCTGATGCGGACTCCCTGGATTTTGAGGATTTGGAGCTAGAAGCCGGCCCATCTGGCATGCCAGGGCACAACATTTCCCAGGACACCACTGCCACCCCGCCCCCTCAGCAACAACAACGCGGACCCCTGCCACAATGACCTGCAACACCAGCACCACCACCAGTCCTGGCTGCAACACTCGCACTGCACCAGGGGAAGACTACCCCATCCAACAACTGCGGAGGGCAGGGAGAGTAGGCGTGTGCATACAGTGGTGAGGCGACAGGTCCGTGACAGCAGGGCAGGTGGGAGGACAAGTGGGAGTCAAAGACGACAGGACCCTGTGACCGAAGCCCTGGCAAACATCACCAGAGTCCTTGGGGCCTATGAACATGGTTCAGGGACAAACGGGCCAGGCTCATCAAGATGCCCGTGAGCACCAACAGCTGCTGAGGTCCATAGACAACCGCATGGGCCAATTCGTGGACATCTTGGCCAAGCAAGTGGCGATACTGAGGTTCAGGCCTGCGGCACAAATAACACCTCCACCTCCCTCCAGTGTCCCACAGGAGGCCAGTTCCCCATCCTCCCCTGCGGACACAGAGAGGGGTGACTCCTCAGAACCCACTAGCCCAGCAGCTGTGGCCCCCCCTGCCAAAACACTAAGGGCCCGATTCACAGAACTAACTTAAGACAAAATCCTAAACTTACTACCATTTTGGTATTCACAGAAGGCACTTACTCATTTTGGTATTCACAGAAGGCACTTACTCATTTCGGTATTCACAGAAGTTAGGAGTCCTAACTTTAGGACTCCTAAATGCCTTCTGTGAATACCGAAAGTCTTAAAATTAGGATTTTTCTCAGTTTAGTTGTAGTATAGTTAGGACTCCTAACTTTAGGACTCCTAAATGCCTTCTGTGAATACCGAAAGTCTTAAAATTAGGATTTTTCTCAATTTAGTAGTCCTAAGTTTAGGACTCCTAACTTTAGGACTCCTAAATGCCTTCTGTGAATACCGATAGTCTTAAAATTAGGATTTTTCTCAGTTTAGTAGTAGTATAGTTAGGACTCCTAACTTTAGGACTCCTAAATGCCTTCTGTGAATACCGAAAGTCTTAAAATTAGGATTTTTATCAATTTAGTAGTCCTAAATTTAGATTTAGGACTACTAAATTGAGAAAAATCCTAATTTTAAGACTTTCGGTATTCACAGAAGGCATTTAGGAGTCCTAAAGTGAAGTAGCGGTTGATGAGCTGTTGTCGCAGGTCGACACTGTTCTCCTCCTCCACTATCCTCGTCACTGCACATGGGTTGGTTTGCAGGCGGGGGCCTCGGCTGCTCATCACCGTCCAGGAGCAGTGGGATCTCCTTGCTCAAGGCCAGGTTGTGGAGCATGCAGCATGTGACAACGATCTGACACACCTTTTTGGGCGAGTCCATCAGGGCACCTCCGGTCTTGTCCAGGCAGCGAAACCGTGACTTGAGGGGACCAAAAGTACGCTCCACCACATGATGGGTCCTCCCATGGGCATCATTGTAGCGGACTTCAGCTGGTGTCCAGGGATTTCGCAGTGGGCTCAGCAACCAAGGACGGTTGAGATATGTAGAGTCACCTAGGTGTGAGATACAAAGACCTACTTTGTAATACAACTGTGGCAGAGGACAGCATGTCACACACACAGCACGCTAATTGACTCTGCATACTCACCCACAATCCATGCATGCTCAGAAAGCAGATTAGCCATCAGCTGGGGCACAATGCTGTTACACATGATGTATGAGTCATGCGCCAAGCCTGGAAATTTGGCACACACGTGCAAGATGATCATATCCACCTGGCACACCACTTGCACGTTGATGGAATGGAAATGTTTCCTATTCCTGTAGATGTGCTCACAAACCTGTGGTGGAACCAGCCCAACATGTGTGCAATCAATGGCACCAACAGCATGGGGGATGTGCCCAAGGACATAAAAATCACCCATAACACCCGCCAATTCATGCCCCCTGGGGAAATGGATATACCTGTCCTTGTAGATCATCATAGCGGACAGGACATCCCGTAGCACCATGCTGAACATAGGCTGCGACATCCCACCTGCGCTGGACACCATGTGCTGGAATGATCCAGTGGCAAAAAAATGCAGGGCCGCCATCACCTTAGACGGTGGGGTGAAAGCAGTTGGATATGATCTGCGAGGCTGCAAGTGGGGCTCCAACATAGCACATAGGTCTTGTAGGGTGGCTCTATCCAGACAGAATTTCCGGATGACCTTCTCATTCTCCATGTCTGCCAGCACTGTGAAGGGAGGATGCAGATTTGGTCTCCTCTAGTTGAGATGAAAGTGGACACATGTCAATGCAATACACCATAAGATGTGTACAACATCTCACGTTTTAACTGACACAACACCAACAGTGACTGTCATCACTGTTATTGTCCTATTTCGTTAATAGACGCCACCATGAAGGTTTTGGGTAGGGTGATTTTAAACAGACTGGAGGACTGGGCAGAACTCAAGGGGGTGATTACCGACACCCAGTATGGGTTTTGGAAGGGAAAGTCCACAGTGGATCAATGTCTCAACTTATATTTAATTAGTGCCAAATACACCATAGCCAAAAAGGGATCATTATTCCTGGCCTTTATGGACCTCTCAGCTGCATTCGATCGTGTGAATCGCAGCAAATTGTGGGCACTGCTTGGCGATATGGGGATTGACCCACCACTTATAGGCATACTGCATACTCTTCACTCCGACACATCAGCCGTAGTTAGGTATTAGCCCACGGGGCATCTAACCAAAAGTTTTGAATGCTCAAGTGGGGTGCGCCAGGGTTGTATTCTTGCACCTTTTTTATTTGTGTTATATATAAATGGGTTGGACTCCACTCTCAGCAGTATTGTTCCAGATGTCCCTAGGATAGGCTCACGTAAAGTTCCAGTCCTATTATACGCAGATGATGCTGTTCTCCTGGCCCGCACTCCCTCTGCACTGCAAATTTTAATAGATGGTTTTACAACTTTTATGACAAATCTGGACATGTCTACTAATCTCACTAAATCATATGTGATGACGGTAGGGGAGAAATCACGAAGACAACAGAACTTTACAATTGGCACACATGTACTAGGAAACGTACCCATGTTCACTTATTTAGGCATAACCTTTGATGTAAAGCTGAATTAAAAAAATCTAATAGACGAAAAATGTCTTAATATGTCCAGGATTACAGGGTCCATCAAGGGATATGCCACTCGGCTGGGGTACTGGACGCCTGGTCTAATTTTAAAATTGTATAATTCCATCTGTTGTTCAGCGGTTCTATATGGAAGCGAAGTTTGGGGCTTCATAGAAACATCTAAACTTCAAACTGTGGAAAATAAATATATGAAAAGATTGTTGAGAGTTCCGCCTAGCTCACCCACTTTTAGCATACACGAGGAGTTGGGGGTTAGCTATCTCTCTGACTTGGTGGCCGTTAGACCTCTTCTTTGCTGGCTTAAAATATTGGACTGCTTGAACCTGGATCATAGCAGCAGAATCCTGTGGCTGCGATACGTCAAAACCACCTTCATGAAGTTGGGACGTGAGGAACTGTACAGTGCACCCGAGATAATTAGGCCCAGCGACAAGAGAAGTAGAAAGATCTTGCATTCTAATTTTCAGGTTACCACTCGTGAAAAGGCGGAACTTTTAAAGCGGACTGTGAGAGAACACGCCATGGTCAAAACAACTACTGGTATAGAACCCTATCTGTCTTTTGTACTTAACTCACATGAAAGATTTTTAATGACTCGTTTTAGATTTGGTTTTATCCACTTTTTATTAGCAGTACCAGAGGGTTTTATTGATAAACTTAGTGATAAAGGGCCCTGCGGCTGCGATCACAGATCTCCACAGGACACCCTTCACTTTATATTTTTATGCTTTTTTTATACTGGGCCAAGGAGACAGTATCTGAAAGATCTGCTCAAGAAACTTTAATTTAAACATGTAAGGGTGGCATTACTGTTTTAAAAAATGTCTACTGATCACTTTATATTATTTTGTGTTTTAAACTTTTTGAAGGCAGCTATGCGATTACGTAAAACCAGAGGAGTTGTTTATTAATCCATTGTAATGAACTTGAAGATTGTGTATTGTATTGACTGGTTGTGAGGTTTTTCTTTTAAATGTATTGCTTTTATGATTTAATTTTAAATCGAAATAAAGCTTATTGATTGACTGTCATCACAGTTGAGTTACAGACCACCTTACATGTAGGAACACCTTCATATACACTACTTGTACAACTGTCCCCTTTCACACAGCAAGTACCTCTAAAACAATATCTGACTATGAGAATGCACAAAGGGATATGGACACATCTAGCATGAGATCCCTGAGTGTATTTCATACAGCATATGTGTGAAACTGCAACACAACTGTATCATACCTAGCTGCTGTACCTGCCCCACCTTCAGGGGTAAGTTGAACAGGGCACACATCAACAACACAATGCGCACAGTCTGTGAGTCTGTGCGTAAACAACCAGTGTGTGCATGAGCCAAGAAAAGTAGACAGTCAAATCTGCACATTGTTCATTAAGACATACATCACTGTGATTTTCTCAGCCCTTTCACACATTGACATGTGTATACATTGGAGAGTCCATAACAACACTGTTCTGTGTACATGCCCATCAATATCACAAGTGACATGTGAGGGAGTACATTCCAATGTTCAAAATCACATACATGGCATGTGCAATCAGCAGTGGGGTAAATGTTACATTGGCATTGTGTGCACAATGATGTGCCATTAATCATGTGGCCACTGTGCACTGTTGATAACTGCCAATTGGCCTTTTACACAGCATGATGTGTCCATAAGTTCTGTCAAAGTGCTCCACCACTCAAATCACGGTCACTAATATCAATGTATGGCACCCAAATCGCGGTAGCTACCGCCTGGCCCCAGCGGTGTGTCACCGCCAATGCCCAACACACAATCACAGTAGTGATAGGCAATGAGCATTGCCAAATGGCGGTTGGCATTCTCCGCCACCCAAATCACGGTCACTCATATCAATGTATGGCACCCAAATCGCGGTAGCTACTGCCTGACCCCAGCGGTGTGTCACCGCCAATGCCAAAGCCACACTTGCGGTACTGATAGGCATATACACATGCTCAAATGGCAGTTGGCATGCTTCGCTACCCAAATCATGGTCATTCATATCAATGTTTGGCACCCAAATCGCGGTAGCTACCGCCTGGCCCCAGCAGTGTGTCACTGCCAATGCCAAAGCCACACTCGCGGTACTGATAGGCATATGAGTATTGCCAAATGGCAGTTGGCATGCTCTGCCACCCAAATCACGGTCACTCATATTAATGTATGGCACCCAAATCAAGGTAGCTACCACCTGGCCCCAGCGGTGTGTCACCGCCAATGCCCAACACACACTTGCGGTAGTGATAGGCATATACACATGCTCAAATGGCGGTTGGCATGCTCCGCCACCCCAATTACGGTCACTCATATCAATGTATGGCACCCAAATCGCAGTAGCTACCGCCTGGCCCCAGCGGTGTGACATTGCCAATGCCAAAGCCACACTCTCAGTACTGATAGGCATATGAGTATTGCCAAATGGCGGTTGGCATGCTTCGCTACCCAAATCACGGTCACTCATATCAATGCATGGCATCCAAATTGCAGTAGCTACTGCCTGGCCCCAGCGGTGTGACATCGCCAATACCAAAGCCACAGTTGCGGTACTGATAGGCATATACCCATGCTCAAATGGTGGTTGGCATGCACCACCACCCAAATCACAGTCATTCATATCAATTTATGGCACACAAATCACGGTAGCTACCGCCGGCCCCTGGGTGTGTCACCGCCCTGGACCATGCCCTTACAGCCAATGGGAACCGCAATCGCGGCAGCCTAATGCAATTTTGAAAATTGTGGTAGGCGTGCTCCGCCACCGCTGAGCCGGCCATTGGATGCAATTGAAAGATAAAACACCGAGTTAGCGCCTGCCTTTTCCATGTGGTATGTCACCGCCATGGACCATGCCCTTACAGCCAATGGGAACCGCAATCGTGGTAGACTAATACAATTTTGAAAATCGCGGTAGGCGTGCTCCACCACCGTGGAGCCGGTCATTGGATGCATTTGAAAAAGGCTGATCTGGAACACCAATTGCAGCTGCTTAGAACCACTGAAACTACGCCAGGGGGCTATATATGTGTGGGGAAGAACTTCACATTTCCACAGCTCACAGAGCCCGCTGCCTGCCACCCCTCACCACTAACTGCTGCTGCTGCTGTCTCCAGGGACTGCTGCCTGCCACCCCTCACCACCAATAGCTGCAGCTGCTGTCTCCAGGGACTGCTGCCTGCCACCCTTCAACAACAACTGCTGCTGTCTACAGGGACTGCTGCCTGCCACCCCTCACCACAAACTGCTGCTGCTGCTGCTGTCTCCAGGGACTCCTGCCTGCCACCCCTCAACACCAACTGCTGCTGCTGCTGTCTCCAGGGACTGCTGCCTGCCACCCCTCACCACCAACTGCTGCTGCTGCTGTCTCCAGGGACTCTGACTGCCACCCCTCAACACAAATTGCTGCTGTTGCTGTCTCCTGGCCACAGTGATGGCAAGGACTGAGAAGATCCGAGCCAGTCACTTCACCACCGAGGAGCTGGAAGTCCTGGTGGACGAGGTGCTCACACAGTTTTCAAGGCTATATGGTGCACCAAATGTCATGGTAAGTCTTCCAGAGTGGGAGTGAGAGTGCAGGGGGGCACACATGAAGTTGATCTGCTGCAGTATGTGCCTGAGAGTGTGGGGTTGTGTCATGCACTGCCTAGCATGCTCTTTCCAGGGGAAAGGGGTGTGTAGCCTATTGCACACGTTTTCCTGCCTGCACATCAAGATTGGAGGGACATGTATTGTCTTGTCAGCCATACAGTGACGCAGCAAGTTGGTATTGCAGGAGTCAGGACAGTGATTGCCTGTGTGGGTCCCTGATGTCCTTCACAGGCCCATCTGTGGCCTTAGCTAGGGTTGTTGTCCAGAAGTTAGTGATGGAATTGTGTCTGACTCAAAATGTGCCTCATCTCCAGTTCTAGGAGAGGGAAAGGAAGGAAGTGGAAAGGCCTTACGAAGCGGGAAAACAGTGAACTAGTCATCAATATATCATCCTACACCCTGAATGATCAAGAAAAGTCCCTTCTGGAACGTGGATTATCGTTTGTACCAACATCACATACCACCCATCTCCAGACACAAGGTGAATTTTTCAAATTTATGCGCATTATCCGCATAAAGCATTTCTTCAATAACGTTGCAATTACCACCCAACAAGATAGTGTACCCATTCAACAACCTTTCAAACCCAAAAGCACATTTATGCCGCCTTCCTCGCACAAGAAATTAACCCTCACATTCAACTCACATACACTATTAATGCAAACTCCATTCACTACCTGGACGTTCAAGTGACCAAAACATCTTCAAACCATCTCGCAACAACTGTCTTTCACAAACCAACAGATCGAAATAGCCTTCTAACCTTTTCAAGTTTTCACCCACGCAATCTCATCACGAATTTGCCACTCTCGCAGTTCATAAGAATACGCTGAATTTGCTCTGATGCAGCGAACAGCTCATGTGAACTACTAGAGACTTCAAAGCGCTTCTCAACAAGAGGGTACCCTCAGGAAATATTAACTAATTGTCTGACTAGAGCCATGGCCATACCACGACATGACTTATTGAAACAACAATCACGTACTTCTCCCAAAAGATTGGTATTTGTTAGCAGCTTCTCTACTGCATCCTCCAAAATCAAGAACATCATCCACTCACGGTGGGAACTTCTTCAACAGGAACAAGACTTCCAAAACCTCTTTCATGAGAAACCGATGTTCGCGTACACCAGAGGTAGGAACTTACGTGCTCTCCTAAAACCTACCATATCTAATGAAAGACCCACTGTCTACCATGGAACACGCAAATGTCAAACATGCGTGCACTGCAACAATGTAATTACAGGCAACATCCTTACCCATCCCACATTGGGTTCCAAGATTCCTTTGAAACACAACAGTGATTGCAACACCTCACATGCCATCTATTGTATCAAATGCCCTTGTGGAAAGGCTTATGTAGGCAAAACCGAACGCAAAATAAAAACTCGTATCACGGAACACAAATCCAGGATTAGAAATAAAAACACCACCTCAAGCCTTGCCATCCATTGGTCAGAAGCTCAACATACAATCTCTCAACTCCGTTTCCAAATTATTGAAACCATTAATGTCAGACCAGGGGTCGACATTACCAATCTACTATTACGCAAGGAGATTTTCTGGATCCAAAAATTACACACCCTGGCCCCCTGTGGGCTCAATGACCGACTAGATCTATCATGTTTTCTGTAGGCACATGCCATAACTTCAATCTGTACACAATTCTTCTCTAAACATTCTGGGGTTCACCCTTCCCCCCCCTCCCCCTTCCACCCCCCTGATACGTGGTACACATTCATCACCCTTCAACTACACTCTCCTTCATCTCGTTTTATTTTCACATAATTTTATGGCCATACTCGTGTAGGAGAGTTCTCTTTCGCGAATAATTCCTTTAATATCTGCTGGTTTACAGCTTACTTGTTATTCACTTCCTGTGTATTTATTTACCGTTCTCTGTATTTGCTACCATATTAACACATGGGTGTGAGTTTCTCTCTTCACGGACTTGTTGAGGATTCTTTAATGCTTTATATTCTTCATCTTTGGCACGTCATTTATTCAACATTTATCGTTTTCCTTAAGTTCCTTCCTCAGTGACATTATATTTCTTCACCCTTGTGCTCCTGGCGTTTTTTCGTTTGTTTGTAATGGTATCCCTTTCAAATATGGCGACCACAGTCAGTCCTCTTTCTGCCTTTACTATACTCGAACATCCTCATCCGCATCAGCTCTTCCGTTTCGATATTTAATGGCGCCAGGTCCGTACGAGATCATCCCGCTCCAGTAACAGGACGTCTTTAGACACCACGGTTCACATCACGCCATTCCTATTCCATCAGTAAGTACTTTGACCTTTTGCAGTCCTACATCTGCATTGCTATATTTCTTCACCGTGTCCTTAGGATCCTTCGTCTTTTTTACATGATGTTTCTTTGTTTACAGTACTTGCCTACGCGTTTGCCTACACCAACTAGTTGGTAAGTAGGGATCTATTTCGACTACCAGTCATTCCAGTCGTACTTTGCGCGTTTTCATGTGTTACTTATTTTGGTTTCTTGTCTCCTACATAGCAGTGTCGTTGTCCGGTTATCTTGATCATTCCCTCTTTTTGAGGTCTCAACAAGCATAATACATGAGGTGAGGCTCCCTAGCCATCACGTTCTATTATTCCCTTCTCTGACCTGACACATTTCAATCAGTTTGCACGTGGTTTACCTACACCAATATGGTGTACCCACACCCCTGGGTGATATTACCTTTTCCTTCGCACTTCATTTCATACCTCTTATACACAGCGTGATTGGTAACGTCAGGGTGCTTTTTGACGACTTATCTGGGATAAATTCACAGTTGCCGACTATACAATCAGTGTTGTTTCACTACTGAGTATCGTAGAATGCAATCCTTTAGGTTTTACTACCTTTGATGATTTTGATGTATTTTCTTTTACAGATTTCCCCTGATGAAGGGACATCTTAGTCCCGAAATGCATTGGGCTCATCAACATGTCATCATGTGATCATATAATTGTATTATGTACTAGATCTTTGTTTTGTTAGAAAATCATTAGATCAATGACTGTCCATAAGTGTCATTTCTTTCCAATGTATTGACAAAACGTTGTATTGATTGATTGCATATATGAATCAATATATGTCTCTTTGATACCGTCTATTGCATTTGAGCATTATTTTCTGTCAATGTGATTAATAACTCAGGGTCATAGTTACCCTCAGTACTGTGCGCAGTGTCAACCATTAGTTGGTTGTCCACTTCCTTTATTACTTCATATGCCCGATAGACAGCGAGCATAACACTGCAGCACCTACATCATTTATCAGAATAAAATTGATAAGTAAGTTAAAGGAGTGCGCTGCTCCCCATCTCTTTTTTTTCATCTCCAGTTCTGCACTATGCTCAGGGCCTCAATACCCGAGGGTGACACTCTTGGTGGTCATTCACCTATGACACAGCAGATTGCTGTACTATTGTGTGCAGACCCTTCCATTTCCACCAGCATGTGTACAGACTCGCATGTGTAGGCACTGTTTGTGCTCTCAAATTGTCCCTTCATGTAACATTTCTTATGCCCCACCTTGGACCTCAGTGTGAACCCGCCTGGCCTGCACAGTCACTGCCCAATCTGACAAGGACACATCACTGAATGTACAAGGTGTTACATATGTGTTTTTTTCGGGACTCTCCATCAATGAGCCATCTCAGCCCTGTAGATTGCTCACGACAGGCCTTGTGAGAAGGGTATGGGTTTGTAAGATCATGTCCCTCAATGTGACCTCCATGACACAGTAAGCCATTCACAGGGCAAGGACATTGAGGGCTGTGCAGTGTTATACACAGTGAGTCTTCCCACAAACATATATTGAGATGTAATGTATGTCTTGGTCACCCAGAAAATGGACAGTAGGTGTGGTCAGCATACACATAGCTTTCTGTGCTGGCATCCTGCATGGGTATGAGATGGGCAGGTACTGTGTCCACCCTCACGCCTGCATGCATTTATGTATGATTCTCCAATGCTGATGTACCATTTGAGATGCATTATTGTCTCTGCTAGACATATCAGTGAAGTTGGGATCAGTCAGTATCATGCTCCTGTACTGGGAGATAGTGGTACATTACACTGTTTCACAGATTTTTTCACCCTCTTGTCTCCCATGCCTGCAGCTCAAAGTCCACCAGCGTAAGGCCATGAGGAGGGCCATTGCATGCGAGGTACGGGCTCTGAGTGTCTCCAACCAATGGCGCACACACTGTCACAAGAGGTGGGATGATATCTGCCGACTGAGCAAGAACGTGGCAGAGATGACACTGGGGCTGATCTGTCGGGCTGTCAGGTTGGCACGCCGGAGCATGACACCACTAATGGCCCTCATTTTAGCTGTGACACAGCCTGAGCTGGATGCACGTTTGAAGGAGCATCAGCAGTAAGCTGGGGTGAGTATTCTGGGAAGGGTGACTTTGGTTGTGAGTGGCTGCATCTGTTCACAGCCTAGGCCAGCGGTGGCCTCCGTGATGTTGGTAGTGTGATACAGTGACTTGTAAGTGGCCTCTGTGTTGGGTGCAGCTGTAATGCATTTTCCATACCTGTACTTTCTCATGTCATTGGAGTAATGGGCCTTGACATTACATTCTGAGTCATGGGATTCTGGCATCATCTACATTGGGGTAGTCAGGGACACCCCATGGAAGGGAACGGCAGTGTGCATCCTCTGAGTGTGCGTTCCTCAATGTGTGCATTGCCTGACGTCGGAATTGTGAGGATAGACGTCTGACACCAATGTGCAACTGGAGTTGTGCCCCAAAGAACGACCTGGTGGATGGCATGAGCTCATGGCCATTGTGAACTGTTATGTTGGAGTCTTTATCTGTGTTGTTCCCTTCTGCTCCCTCCAGATGTGACAGCGGCAACATGTTTTGAGGTAAATCTTTGCTCCCCTCAGGGCCCTAAGTATGCTCAGAGTCATTTGTGTGTCTGGTTAAATGGAGCCACTGGCAGGCTGTTTGGATGTGTGGTCAGCACATGGCTCACTTATGCCACGTTTGAATGATGACACGCAAAATTCGAGTTTTGAATTGAGGTTCGACATTGTTACTGCACAGGGTGGTATGCAACATGGGGCTATCATCATCTTGTTTGGTGCATTGCTTGCATGTGATGTTTGTGTTGATGCAACTGAAATTACCTTACGTATCTATCTCTTGCAGCATCTCCAGTGGGCATAGAAGGACAGGGGACGGACACCAGTGGTGAGGCATCAAGCACGACTGCTATACACGAGCATAGTGACACAGATGTGACCAGCGCCTCGGAGTGGGACAGGAGTCTGCTTCAGAAATCACAGCCAGACGCAAACCTCAATGTCATCTAACGCCAGAGTTGACACATCTATGTTGGTGGGCACAGGGAATGGGGACTCTGCCTCCTCTTCCACCACACAGCGTCCAGTGCCCACCCTCCAAGCTACTTCAATTGTTGCTGCCTGTGTTCGCACCAGTAAGAAGGGAAGAGTGTCTTTCACCCCAGGCACCGCTGCCCCTGTCCCCCCTGCTGCCATCAGTGCTGAGTCTGTGGACCTTTTGTGCCAGCTGTGTGTGGGCCAGACAACTCTCCTCAATTCCTTCCTAGACCACGACAAAAAGTTGGCACAGGTGGTTGCTTTCATGGAGGGCATTTATTCAGACATGGGTGGCCTACACCGGACTGTCCGGTCTTTGTCCTCCGCAGTGATGGCAGCCATTCAACTGGCAAAATCGCAGAGTCCAGCTCCAGTCCCTTTGTTCAACCTCCTGCCAGTGGCTACATCTGACGATAGTGATCACAGACATCAAGGGCAAGACACAGCACACGCAGCACACAACAGCAGCAGCCCAAGCGGTCCAGGGCGCAGACACCATCCCCACAGAAAGCTAAACCCACCCCAGAGCGCAGAGGCAAAAGCCCTTCAGGTGACACCGAGGGCCAGAAAGCCAAGAAGCAGGCCTCAGGCTCACATGCCTCAGAGGCATCCCCAGCCAAGGACTCACCTGTCCCAAAAGCATCTCGCAAAGGCAAGCAGACAGTTTCCGTGCCCGCTGAGAAGCAGGTGCCTGCTAAGAGTACACATAATTAGAGCTCCACGGCAGATTCACCCACAACATCAACTCCTATCCAGAGCCTTGTGAAGCAGGGAAAGGAGGCTACTGTAGGGGGTACACCTGGTAAACAGGGCTTGGAGGGGCAGAGGCAAGGCCAGGCCAAGTGCACCACTGGATCCAGTATGTCCCACCGTCTGCACCTGATGCAGCTTTGATGGTGAGTGTGCCTGTACCACTTGCCACTCCTACCAAGACAATCATTCCCCATCGACTCCCCAAGAAGTGGAAAGGCACCCCTCCACAATCTCCCACCCACACAGTGTCTCACAGCAGCATGACTCCACCTCCACATGCCACCACACCACCTGGTCCAAGCAGCCCTCCGGCATCCAAAGCCACTGATACCTCTACCTCAGCTGGGCCTCTTTCTCCCTGGTCCAGTCCTCCAACTGTCCCCGACACTCAACCACCTCCCAGTCCAACTGACAGCCAAGTCTGAGTGTTAGTCCCCCTCACACACCTGTCTCTCCCACAGAGGTGCCTGGACTGCCCATTGTTACTCCCCTGACTGTGTTGCTGACCATGGCAGGGTACAGTATCACCCATTCCCAGTGCAGGATCTCATGTACTTACTCTGCACCTTGGACTGGCCACTGGCCTTGATGTTCACTGCTGTTTACCCCTTCCCTGTGCAGGATCTCATCAACATACTCTGCACCTTGGATTGGCCACTGGCCTTGCTGTTTGCCCCTTCCCTGTGCAGCTTCTCATGGCCATACTCTGCACCTCGGACTGGCCTCTGGCCTTGCCGTTTGTCCCTTTCCTGTGCAGCTTTTCATGGACATACTCTGCACCTCGGGCTGACCACTGGCCTTGCTGTTTGCCCCTTCCCTGTGCAGCTTCTCACGGAAATACTCTGCACCTCGGACTGGCCACTGGCCTTGCTGTTTGCCCCTTACCTGTGCAGCTTCTCATGGACATACTCTGCACCTTGGACTGGCCACTGGCCTTGGTGTTTGTCCCTTCCCTGTGCAGCTTCTCATGGACATACTCTGCACTTTGTACTGGCCACTGCCCTTCTTGCTCCTTGCTGTGTTGACTATTCCCTGTGCAGGATCTCCTGTACTTACTCTGCACTTTGTACTGGCCACTGGCCTTGTTGCTCTTTGCTGTGTTAACTATTCCCTGTGCAGGTTCTCATGTACTTACTCTGCACCTTGGAGGGCCAATGACCTTGATGTTCACTGCTGTTTACCCCTTCCTTGTGCAGGATCTCATGGACATACTCTGCAAAATGGACTGCCGTCTTGCGTTGCTGTTTGCCCCTTCCCTGTGCAGCTTCTCATGGACATACTCTGCACCTTGGACTGGCCACTGGCCTTTCTGTTTTACCCTTCCCTGTGCAGCTTCTCATGGGCATACTCTGCACCTTGGCCTGGCCACTGGCCTTGTTGTTTGCCCCTTCCCTTTGCAGCTTCTCATGTACTTACTCTGCACTTTGTACTGGACACTGGCCTTGATGTTCACTGCTGTTTACCCCTTCCCTGTGCAGGATCTCATGGACATACTCTGCACCTTGGACTGGCCACTGGCCTTGATGTTCACTGCTGTTTACCCCTTCCCTGTGCAGGATCTCATGGACATACTCTGCACCTTGGACTGGCCACTGGCCTTGATGTTCACTGCTGTTTACCCCTTCCCTGTGCAGGATCTCATGGACATACTCTGCACTTTGTCCTGGCCTTGCTTTTGTCTATGTTTGGTGCCTATCTGTGTGATATGTGAATAAAAACAGTTACTCATGTTGTCTGCCTTGTCAGTGTCCTTGCTAAATAAAGCGTTTTCCGTGTGGGTATGGTTTCCTGTGACATTTGCTCTATATGCCACTTCAACATTGCCAATGGCTTGTTTCACTTTTTTCAGGGTTTAAAGAGGTGACAGGCACTTCAGTTCTTCTTGACTCTGAGGCTTGGGGGTGCAATGATGTTGGGTTGTGATGAACTACTGTTATCATAATCACTCTTTGGTCAGAGTAGCTATATTGTACACATGTCATGTTTATACAGTGCCGGCACAAAGTGGGATTCTATCCACAGTATTGCAGGCTGGCTGGCCAGGGTCATCATGTCTGTGGGAGCTTTCTTGATGTGTGCACAGCAGTGTTGGTGTATGCTCATCTAGTGTGTGCCCGTTTTAACTAAACTACACCAATAAAAAGAAGATTTTTGGATAACGTTCGCTTCCTGACTGACCTCACTTAAAGTGCACCTTCCTTTCTTGTGGACCGCCCTAGTCACATGGGTTAAATTCAGTGTGTGCACTTGGGTGGTCATGAAGTGTGCAGTGTGAACGGGGTGACTTTGTCAGTAGTGTTGTTGGGTGTGTGCCTCTGCAATGTCAACTGCACACATGTGTCACCCAGGACTTGAGTGCCTGTTGTTTGGATTGGTCAGCCCTGCGCTTGTGACTGTGAGCACATGTGGGAGCTGTAGGCTGTGCACTGTGCAGTGTGTTGGTGTGTCCTTGCACTTCTGGGGGACACCTACTTGTTGTTTGTGGCAATTGTGAGTATGCAGAGTGTGTGACTGGCAAGTCAGTGTTGTGTTTTGTTGATCAGCCATGTGTCTTGATACTGTTTGTACTCACTGTGCAGCCCTGCTCAGCCACACTGACATTGTAGGTGTGTTTTCTCATGCATTTCTGTCACTTGGGGCTTTTTCGGCTCCATTATGGCATGTGTGGTGTGGTGTCATACCATTCACTATCTGTGCTTCTGATGCCTACCCATTATGAGTCTGCACTCCATCTATTTTTTTATGGGGCACTCCTCATCTGCCCACTACTGGCGTACACACCACTTCATTCTCATGTCAGCTGTCCCCTTGGATTGCCAGTGTGTGTGCCTCCCTATCAGTTTATTAGTTACACTATGCTTTGTGGTGCTGATCTGTGCACAGGACCAATGTGCCACTTAGGACAGTTGACCAATTGGTTATATGTGATTTTCTTGTATTGTTTTGCAGACAGGGTTGCTCATATGCAGTTCTACTGTTTGTGCTAAACAGTCCTCTAGTCATGTTGTTGTCACCTGGGAGTCCCAGACTTGTGTATCTGTGGCTGTTGGGTTAGCTGTATGTGTGTTTGCTGTGGTACTGCTTCCCTTCCTGAGTGTGGTGTTGTCTTTGTGCTGTGCTGATTAGTGTTGTGTGGGTTCATGTTGTGTCACTCATATCTGTGTGGGACTGGTATGTTTGGTGTGCACACACTGCTTGTCGTGCATGCAGTGCTGTGAGTGTATGTTGCCTTGTCCTTGCCTGGTGTGCATCCCCTGATGTCCAGCTGTGTTTGTAATATGATGTATTGGCATGTGCATCTGTTGTGTGTTTGATGTGGATATGTGCAGTGTTTGGGCTGTGTTGCCTCTTGCAGCTGACAGATGCTCTGTGTATGATGTTCTATTTGCATGTCAGTGTGTGTGTTTTGTTAGGGTGTTGTGATTTATTCAGATGTGTTTTTCCATTGTAGTGTGCATTACTTCTGTGTCTGTCACATGCACTTAGGGCTGTTCTTGTTCCTGGACTTGTTTTGGGTGCATTCTTGGGGTTTTCTCCTCTCATGTGTAAGCTGTCCTTTGTCAGGATGGGGCATGTGCATGTACACTATGTCAACATGTTGACTTGATGGGTAGTGTAGTGTGTCTGTCTGTGTTTCATTGTAAGCCCATTGGTCCCAGTTTGTGTCCATGATTGTTTTGAGATGATGCACTTCTTGTCTGGGTTGGGGAATGTCGTCTGTGCATTGTTGCTGAGTGATGATGTTGTGTTCTCCTGTGCTCTCTGTGCTCCCATTGCCTTTCTACTTTTGCTGCACTGGTCAGATCTGGTCTTGTTGTACTCCTGTGTATGTTGTTATTGAGTTTGGTGTTTGTTGTTTTGGTGCCAGCATTGGTTCAGGCATCCCTGAGTGTGTGTGTGTATGTGCTGTTTGTGGTTGCCCCCCAGGGAGTGTGATTGTTTGTCAGTGTATTGACTGGACATTATTGGCACCCTTCTGTGTGTTTGACACTGGTGTTGTGTGCTGCAGGTGTGAGTTGCGGGGGGATGTGTGAAGGATCCTACTTGTGTTTGACAGTCATGGGATGTAACAATGGTCCCTGTGTGTTGTGTTGCTGACACACACCTGTCAAGTAGTTGGATGCAGATGTGTGGCTGTTCACTGTTTGACTTCAGAGACTTCCTTTCATTCCTGGGCCCATGCATGGTTTGCTTTGCTGTCTCCCTGAGTTGTTGCACAGAGGTGACAGTGGTTTTATTTCACGCACTGTGCCAACCATGTGTGATTTGATGGGCTAAGGGTGTTGTTATATGTTTCTTATATTGCATGTGATGTACACATGCTTAGTGGTTGTCTCCTTGGCCTTTCATTGGTGTGCACCTCACTTTAGCTTTCCTATTTGTTGTCCTCCATTGCTGCTGACATCCGGTCTGAGTATGTGGCTGTGTGTCAGTGTGGGTTGTGTCTGTGTGACTTGACAGGCTGTGTGTCCAGTTGAGTGATTGTTTTCTCATTTTGTGCTTGGACTCAGTTTTGTTGCCATGAGTGTAGTGTAGGTGTGGTGTAAGGGTTGCCTTGTCCCTGTGTTTCTGTGTTGTGTGTTCCTCTGCAGCCCCACCTGCTGAGGCTGTCTCCTTAGTTTGGTGTGTGGCGCAGGGTGTGGGTTCACCTGGGTGGTTGTTGTACATGGGGTAGCACAGGAGAGGCACATGGCATGTCCCTACATGGGGATGGGGGCCTAGTGTGTGGAGGGTGGAGGTGTGGCCCTATGAGCTTTGTGCACTGCCCATGCCTGGCGCTGGCACTGCATTGTGCGCATGTTTTCCCGCGTCTTCACCGCTGCGGTGACGTGACCGGGACATTGCATCAATATCGCGGATGGTGGGTGACCTGGATGCGGAGATTTGATTTTGTGACAGGTAAGACATGTGTGGATACACTTGTGGATGTGTTCCTGTTCCTACCAGGGTGTCTGGTGTGGACAGGAACCCTAAATCAGCCCTGGAGTTGTGTGTTGTGGTTGTGTGTGGAGTTGTGTTTTGCATACCTGTGGCGACGTCCGCGACGGTGCATGAGTTGATGATAGTGTATCTGGTACAGCACCAGGAAGACGTGTAGAGCTGGATCCACTGCGGTCGGGACCGGGTGGAAGGGACCGGGACTCTGGTTTCGCGCTCCGCTGTCGTGCTTCCACTGTCTCTTGTTGGGTGGTTTCTCCGCTGCGGTGCATCTGGCTGTTTGGGGCATCCTGATTTGTACAGCAGATGGAACGTCATTCCGCACAGCGGTGAGTCTCCATTGGATCACTCCGCTGTGGTGGCGGGTGAACTTTGATAGCGGTTTGCGGCGCACCGCGGCGGACGGGAAATGGGCTATGTTTGGCCATATTAAAATGGCGGGCGTAAGGGCCGCTGCTGGCGTGCAGAAAAAAGCATTTTCTGCCACCACCAGCACCGTGGTGGGACCTCCGCCCACCATCCTAATAGACCCCTTAGTGTTTTAGGAAACTTTGGAAAAGGGATACACACAATCGAAAACTAGTTTTCCACTGCAGGAGGAGGAATCCTGGAAGCTATTTTTATGCCAAGACTAATTAAAGGGCTTTGTTTACTTTTCCTATTTGCATTATTCAAAGGCTATAGATACTGCATTCACAGATGTAGAAGCAGGGAACTGAATAAGAGAATTGAAAATGAATTGGCAATAAATGATCGTCTTGATGACGCGTATAGAAATTCATTATGATTCACAAGTTTGAAAAGAAGAAGACAACACTCAACTGATGATAAAAGTGCCTTTTGAGCAGAAGTTACATGAAAAAGTGTGATGGTTAAGTTAACCATCAGATGGGGAATTGGAAGAGAGTTTTATTAAAAATATAAAAAGATAATAGTTAAATTCATATGTGCAATGTTAACGTGCAAATTATATTGAACTGACATGACATTTATTATGTGCAAAACGTAGTGGGTAACTAAGCTTATTAGTACTGGGCCTTAAAATGCCTAAAGCAAGCTTCCTTTTATAAATGGTTCAACCAAATGTGCTAAAACATGCACAATTTTAAAAGTTGACCTTCACTTGAAATGTCTTTAACAAAATCTTCATATAACACTGCAGACTGTTTCAAATTAAAAATAACATTTTGAAAATGTTTGCTAGAAACACTTTATTGTTAGATGGAATTAAATCTTATTTCACACACAAAATATGATGGCATGAATAGAAATTTTGACCCTTTTAACATATTTTCCTCATTTAATAATAAAGAGATGTGGTGCTGAATAATATTTAGTTGTAGCTGATGTTTCTATTTCACATAGTTCCTTGTTTAGCTAACATACCATTAATTTTATGAGAAGGTTAGGGATGTGGTCAGGCTCGTGGGAAAAGAAGGTCTGAGGATTGAAAGGTCTCATACGTAGACACAATTTTGATATTGTTTCATATTTCATGATAACTTTTTTTTGTCTATTCTACAAACCGTGAGACAGGAAGAGGAGAGTCTGGTCTCAAGAGAATATTGAAAGCTGATTGGATGAGAAGAGAAAAAGATGCTATATGGACTGCAACATTTTTATTGACTGTCTATATTAGTGTGTGATCCTAGAGTAGGTTAACCGCTTACCCCATTCCACTCTGAGCAAAATGCTAACCGCTTAATGCTGAAGGCTGAACGCTGATTTGCCATCCTTTTCTAAACCTATTGCTGATTGCAGTTGCTACTGGTTTGATTGATTGATTGATTTTTGAGTTTATAAAGCGCAGCAGTTACCCAAGAGCATCAAGGCGCTGTAGCTTGAATGTCCAGAAAGAAGAAAGTCTGCAAGAGGGTGATATGAAAAGGTCTATAGGCAGAATAGCCAGGTTTGAAGGGCCTTTCTAAAAGGGAGATGCTGGGAGATGGCTTTGATATTTATCGGCAGAGTATTCCAGAGTTTACTGGCAGCCATAGAAAAGGCTCTGTCGCCCCATTTCTTCATACTGTTCTGGGTACATGAAGATATAGACTAGAGGATGAACGAAGGGATCTGCCAGGAGAGTACCATGTGAACATGGCTTTCAATCTCATAGGGTAGAGTAGATGTAGCGCCTTATGGACCATACATAATTTGAAACTGATGCATTTGTTAATGGTGCGCCAGTGTAGGGTTTTCAATCCCTTCACCGCAGAATGTCTCTTGGGAATGTCCAGAACCAGTCTTGCAAGGGCATTTTGCACTAGCTGGAGTTTGTGCTGCACATTTTTGTTTGAACCCAAGTAGAGTGAGTTGCAATAATCCAGTCTGGACATTACCAGGGAGAGCTGCTTACGTGCGGAGAGTGGGATATAAGGAAAGATTTTTTCAGCATCCTTAGGATTTAGGTGCAGGTGGAAACAGTATGGTTAGTTTGGGCGTTAAACTTGAGGTCAGGGTCAATCAGAACTCCAAGGTTCTTGGCCTTGTTTCCTAGAGGAGGACACATTCCTAGAGAATGGGGCCAGCAACTGCTGTTCCATCTTGTTGCCCCTGGGCCAAAGACCATCACCTCCGTCTTATCCCCATTTAGTTTTAGAAAATTGGTAGACATCCATTCTGCCACTTCAGTCTTACAGCCTCGAACATTCTCGGACAATGAACCTGAGTTCTTAGAAATAGTTACCATGATCTGTGTGTCATCAGCGTATGACACTGTCTCCATTCCGCAGGAGTGATTGATGCTAGCTAGGGGTGCAACATGAAGGTTAAAGAGAGTGGGACTGAAAGCAGAGCCCTGAGGAACTCCACACAGCAAGGTGAAAGGTTCAGAATAGAAGTGCTGCAACTTCACCTTTTGAGACCGTTCCCATAGAAAGGAAGACAGAAGGGCCAGGGCTTGATGCCTAATACCCAATCCTTGGAGTCTGACAAGCAGCAGGTTGGATGAGATGGTATTGAATGCTGCTGACAGATCCAAAAGTATAAGCAGCAGTCCCTGTCCTTCATCTAATTGGCGTCTAATATTGTCCATGGCTGAGATCAGCGCAGTTTCTGTCCCATGATGTTTCCTGAAGCTACACTGGGCATCATTAAACCAGTGTTGTTGTTCAGCAGTCTCCATCAGCTGCATATTAAGATGCATTTCTAGGACCTTAGCAGGTACCGGTAATAGCGAGATAGGACGATAGTTCTTTGTTCTGCTTGGGTTTTCGGATCAGATAGAACCCGCTCATCAGAGCCTCACTAACCCAGCCAGAACGTTACCCCCTCCCTAGAACCTATTTACAATCCTGCAACCACATATATCTATCACCTAAGGACAGGGGATTCCTACTATGCATACCAAGACCTCACAATCGGCGGCCTCGCGATCCCATACGGATCCAGACCTCTCTGCCCATACGACAGTATCACAAGTGGCGGCCTCGCGGTCCCATACGAACCCAGACCCCTCTGCCCATACGACAGTATCACAAGTGGCGGCCTCGCGGTCCCATACGAACCCAGACCTCTCTACCCAGACGGCAGTCTCAGATCACAAGTGGCGGCCTCGCGATCCCATCCGGATCCAGACCTCTCTGCCCATACGACAGTATCACAAGTGGCGGCCTCGCGGTCCCATACGAACCCAGACCTCTCTGCCCATACGACAGTATCACTAGTGGCGGCCTCGCGGTCCCATACGAACCCAGACCTCTTTACCCAGACGGCAGTCTCAGCACAATCGGCGGCCTCGCGATCCCCTACGAATCCAGACCTCTCTGCCCATACGACAGTATCACAAGTGGCGGCCTCGCGGTCCCATACGAACCCAGACCTCTCTGCCCAGACGGCAGTCTCAGCACAATCGGCGGCCTCGCGATCCCCTACGAATCCAGACCTCTCTACCTAGACGGCAGTCTCACAGTTCATCCTATGATCACCATAACATACAAAAAGGGAATCAGTCTCACTATTCATCAGATCACACAAGGATTGCCAGTTCGAGCATAGCCTGTTCTCAGGTTCGAGGGGCTCCTCTTTCCCCTATTCAGTTACCACTTACCTGATCAGGGTTAACATCTGTTCATGTAGCCGCAGCTGACTAGAAGAATAGGCTACCCTCTTATACAAGAACACGCAGCACATGTCGGTTCACTACAAACTGGATACTTTATTACTCATTACATACACAATCACATAACATTACGATATAACACATAACCTGCAAAGAAAAGTGAAAGATTAAGTTGTACACTCTAATAAGAAAGGGTCGACATCACCTTAGTAGTATGTAGCCTGCACTCAGTGGTCATCTAGGTTCCCTTCTCGTCTGTGCCTCAGCTCGCCTGGAATCACCCTTCTCCGAGTCACTGGGACCTCTTCCTTATCGGCTACTCTCTCCTCTCTGGCTATTCTGCTAGGAAAGCATCTGTCTCTCGGTTCTTCTCCGCCTTCAAGATGGCGTCTGTCTTCCCTGGAATAAGTAGTAGCTTTACTGCTAACGGCTAGATGCCGCCTACGGACTGAACATGTAACTGCCTCAGACTTTCACTAATATAGAGGTGCATTTCCTCATGGAAAATTCCGGCCCGTAACCTGCCGCCCACCAAATTCTTGTACCTCCCCGTACCAAGGACACGTTCCCAGCCGGCCGGCCTGATGTAGTGTCTTCGGCATGAAGAAAAATACAATCCTTCGATAAGGGCCGGCCTGAACCGGTTCTCTCCAAGCGAATAACACCTCATAACTAAAACATTACTTTTGACCTAGAAGCATCCCAAGCTGCCGGAGCAGAAAGAAAGATGGAGTCTCTCCCGTTTGAGGCCTACCAGGCCTGAATTCAACACAGCTCCATGAAATACCCTCACTACAGGACAGGTTATCCCTAATACTAACGAATCTATCCCCTAGGCTATGTGTGCGAGCCCTGATCTATGGGGAAGAGCACAGAATCATGTCGAAGTGCCTAGTAAATAGGCTCCATTCACTACTCTAACCCTTAGGCTTGAATGGTAAGAGACTGAAGTCACATTCAATCATTGTGCCTCACAAGAAAGCCGGGAAAATCGAGCAGAACATTTCACCCTTGACTTCAGTCTATTATACATTCATTAAACAGAACTAATATCTGTGGAAGAATAATATGAAACAAGACTAACTGATCTATGTCTAGTACCAGGTGTGCAGAATTGAAGTAGTGAAGGAATACACTGAATAAAGCAACAGATAGAAATCAAAATGCCGATAGCAATCAGAATACCTCCTAATATTTGACGTAACAAATGCAAATCAGGTAACCAATTAAAGAGCCAGTCAAACCAGCCCTGGTCAATGTGTTTTCTAACTTCTTCTGTCAAGTCATGTAATTTATCAATGTGAACCTGAATGGATTTTGTATGATCCGACAAGTTAAAACAACAAAGACCCTCAAAATCAGAACAATCGTGTCCATGTTTAAGCAAAAGATAATCAATGGCCGCTCGATTTTGCAAGATAGCCCTTCGTTCACCCTGGGCGTCTAATAGCATGTCAGACAGGATTGTAGAAGTATGATTGATGGATTTTACCATCCAGCAGGCCATTTTTCCAATAGATTTGGCATTATAAACTGCCATAGCAGGAACACCAACAATTGAAACAGCCAGGCTAAGGTATTCAGACTTGGAATATAAATGCAAAGATGAGTCACAATCCTCCTGTAACCTCACTGTATCTCGAATCACACGAGAGTTGGCATTCGGATGTGATGAGAACATTAATAAGCTCAGTCTAGTAATGGCACAAGGGCCTCCAGAAATATTTGCGGGGATATATGGCCAGGAAGTATTACCACATGAGAAAAGCCATCCGGCAGGTAGTAACATCGTGCGATAGTGACTGGGGGTAACTACCATACTCTTGCAAGTCATGTTATTCTGAACAGAAGTACATGTTTTCGGTGTCCTTTGAAGGCACAAAGTTCGTTCATGAGCGGTGAATGAAGTGGCACCTTTCAATTTGAAACGCATTCATTCAGAAATCGCACTAGGATCACAAGTAAGGAAAAAACATAGATCACCCTGTGTGATATTATAGGTAACTATTTGGGACTGGACGGGCGGTATCGGGTCTGACAGTACAGTACACAAGGGGCAATACTCATGGGCAGCGAAATCGCCCAGAAGAACATTGGGGCGAGCATTTGATATATTAAAAATATGAGTCAAAGTCTCCAATGAAGCAGGGACAGCAACCAAACAAGTTGCCAGTATATCCGTCACCGATCTCATCGGTGTCAAGCAGAAATGAGGTGCTTTAGTCACTTGCTTGGCCAATGTAATCCAAAAGTTCGGCGACGAATCCCACGCAGCGAAGGAACGCGACACTCGGGTTCTCAACTCAGCCCGGGTTGATGGGATCCCTCTTCTCTCGTCGTACCAGCCCAAAAGGAGTCCAACGCCGACACATCCTGCAGCAACAGTCCAAAGAATGATCTGAAAAAGAATCAAATACAGGCATTATTCATTCTCGTAAGTAACATTTGTCAGCCGGGACTGCTTCCCAGCTATCTTTCCCTGGTCTCATAACTAAAATGGTGTTGTCTTGACCGGTTGCAATGACTTCTGCTTGTTCAGGGGGATTCTTAGGCGACTGCACCCAAACTCTGGCCCCAGGATTATCTGTGGAGCCAAAACCTTTCTGGCCTCGTACAGTTAGCAACGTTGGGGCAGTGCCTTTTGTCATCTCACCACTGAAGACAGGCATTATTAGCAATTGAGCCACTCGGTCAGTTTGATGTATCAGTAAGTCAACCTCACTGCTATTCAGCAGGAGCACCTTAATCTCTCCCTGATAATCACTATCAATGATTCCTCCAAGCACCTGAATGCCTTTTACAGCCAGCCCCGATCTAGGGGCGATTAATCCGAAATTTCCAGTTGGTATATGAACACCAACACCGGTTTCAATGATGACTCGATCCTTACTTTTTATAACGGTGTCATTCATGGCATGCAAGTCTAAACCTGCCGACCCTGGGGTCGCTCTACATGGAGCCAAAGCTCCGGGAGTAATCTCCCAGTACATCACAGTCTCTCTGATCTCATTGGGCTTAGCATCAACATTCGGAGGAAACAAACGCATAAGTGGGGATTCAGCATTTAGAAAAGGACGGTTATTTAAAATCAATAACGCTTGAGGCAAAAAGTCTCGCCAATTCTTATACTTGTCATCTGTTAATTTGCGCAATTGGTCTTTCAGCAGGCCATTCAACCTCTCCACAAGACCCGAGGCCTGTGGATAATATGGTATATGAAACACCCATTCAATATTGTTTTCCACACAGGATTCCTGTACCAATCTTCCACGAAAATGGGATGCATTATCAGATTGAATTTGGAATGGCACACCATAATACATCATAATCAATTCCAATGTTTTAATAGTATTCAGTTGGGTAGCTTGCTTACAGGGAAGGGCCACCAACAGGCCACTGTATGTATCAACAATGGTGCAAACATATTGACAATTCCTACTCATAGGAAGTGGACCAATGTAATCAATCTGCCAAATTTGAGCGGGCAATTTCCCGCGATGTAAATGACCTTTAACAATTTGGGGCACTTTGCGCTGCCTGATATGCTGACAAATGGGACAATGTAGAATAACATTTTTGATTAAATCTAGGGGAATATAAATTCCTCGATCAGCAGCCCACCTGCTAGTGGCTTTCTCTCCAAAGAGTCCTGCTTTCTGGTGGGCCCATTTCGCCAATCCCGCAATATCAGAATCTTGCGTATCCACCACTGCCTCAGCAATTTTAGATTTCTCATCTGCAATATTATGAAAGAATTTGTCAAGAGAGTCTATCGGGGTATGAGCATCCACATGGAAGATTGTAACAGTACTCTGTGGGAGCATTTCCCAAATCTCCTGCCATAATTCTTTTCCCCACAGTTCTTTTGAATGGATTTTCCAACTATGGGAATGCCAAGTTGGTAACCAAACTGCCAGTCCATTGGCAGTAGACCAAGAATCGGTAAAAATATGACATGTGCCAGGTAACTCTTGTTTCAGAACTTGATAAACAGCATAGAGTTCAGCAAATTGACTGCTCTTACCCTCACCAGTTGTACTCAGCAATTTTTGTGTGATCGGATTATAGGACACTGCCTTCCAATGCCGTTTCGTCCCTATGAACCTTGCTGAACCATCCGTAAACCAGACATGGTTTCTGTCCTCTGCGGACAAATCATCAAAAGGTTTACCCCACTTAACAGGAGACTCCTGTACTAAAGGTACGGAACATTCACTCTCAGTCTCAGTTGATGGCGCCCGTGCCACCTGCTCATGCAAAGATGCAACTCCTTTTTGTCCCACACGTGCCCTGTCTTGTATATACCATTTCCATTTAATCACACTCGCCTCTTGAGCGTGTCCAATTCGGTGAGTTTTCGGCGAACTCATAACCCACTGCATGATAGGAATTTCAGGTCGCAAAACTATATCATGTCCCAAAGTCAATTGCTCGGTATCCACCAGAGCCCAATAACATGCAAGTAACTGTTTCTCAAAAGGTGTATAACGCTCACCAGCATCAGGTAACTTTTTGGTCCAGAAACCTAACGGTACTCTACTCTTGCCTTGTTTCTGCCACAAACTCCAATTCGCATAAAGGCCTTGTACAGACACATTCAAATCCACATCACCATCACATACAGGCCATAAATCCAGAGCATGCTGAATTGCTTCTTTTGCCAGACTGAACGCATCTTGCTGTGGTTTACCCCATTCAAATGCATTCTTTTTACGAGTGACCTGGTACAAAGGGGCCAATATTTGACTCAAATGAGGAATATGCTGGCGCCAAAAACCAAACAAACCAATGAAGCTTTGGGCTTCTTTCCTATTTCTCGGAACTGCAAAATCAAGAATTTTCTGTTTAACCTGAGGGATCACTTCTCGGTGCCCTTCATGCCAATTAATACCCAAAAATTTCACAGCCTGGGACGGACCTTGTAATTTATCCGGGTTGATTTCCCAACCTTTCTCACGCAAGCACTCAATGACTCTATCCAATTGGGTCTGAACTTCCTCTTGTGATTCGCCTTGGGTCAAAATATCATCAATATAGTGACATATCTGAATTTGCGGATGAACCGGTACCTCAGCCAAATGCTCTGCCACCAGCCGGTGACATATCGTAGGACTATGCACATAGCCCTGAGGAAGACTTCTAAACGTCATCTGACGCCCGTTCCACGTAAAACTGAATTGTTCCTGACACTCAGGGGCAATCGGAATCGAAAAGAAAGTATTAGCAATATCAATGGACGCATACCATGTACCTGGATGTTTTTGGATTCTTTCAATTAGGGTAATAACATCCGGTACTGCAACAGTCAAAGAGGGTGTGTGTCTATTCAATTCTCGATAATCAACAGTCATGCGCCAAGAATTATCACTCTTACGTACAGGCCAAACAGGATTATTCCAAGCAGAAGTAACTGGGGTTATAACTCCTGCATCCACCAACTCCTGAATAGTGGTACTAATCTCTTCATGACCACCTGGAATACGATACTGCTTCTGACGAACCACTTTTGTCGCCTGGGGAACTTTTATGGGGGGCATTCTTAAACGACCAACCCGTACAGGCCTGGACGATATATAATGTTTAGTTCCAAATTGGTAACATCCATCATCTAAGTGCAAAGTCATTCCTTTCAAAATATCAATTCCAATTATGAATTCTAAGAGTGGCACCACTAATACAGAGTATTCTTTTCTAGGAATTCTACCTATTCTCATTTCAAGTAAGGTTTGAACTGCGGGAGTTTCCTTTCCACCTAATCCGGTAATTGTAAAAGGCTGACCTTTAAACTTCTTTGATTTTCCATGAATAAGAGTGGCCTCCGCTCCTGTATCTACCAATGCTCGGGCCCTTTGGATATTACGATGTCTCCAATAAATATCAATATCTACATAGGGTCTATTTTCTCTGTGAGCCCATCTGTGTACTGGAGCTTGACCTATTTCCTAGTCCTTTTTACTGTGTTCTGTGTACCAGGATAAATCAGGATAAAGACTCTCACGTTTCCTAGGTATCGATACCTCCTGTTCATATCCATCTCCATTACGAAATGGATTACTGTTCCCTGCATTGTACTGCGGGTTTCGATCGGCCAATATGTGTCGATCCTCTCTCCTTCTCAACTCAGGGGATTGATCCCTATCATCTCTACGTCTGCTGTTAACATAATCATCTCTCCCCCTCTCTCTTTCCCCCTCTCTCTCCCTGTCTCTCTCACGACGGGGGGACAAATCACGCACATAACGTCGATCATCACGACGATCAGAGCGCCCACGGCGGTCGTCATCACCGCTACCGTCAGAAAAACCACGATCACACTCAGTCGTCCGAACACGCCGGGCACCCTCCTTTCGATCCAAGCCACGTTTGCGAAACATTTCCCACAAACGAGAAGTAGTCTCACCATCAATGTCCTCCTTCCGCACACCATCGGCCATAAGACCAAAAAACATATCACGTCTAGTAAGTTTATTGTCACCAGGAGTACGAGTGTCAGGCCGGGACCGCCGTTCAGGTTTAAACCACTCACCCAACTCACCGAGTTGGCGTACCGATTCCAGCACCACAGATAACATGTTACGAGTCTGATTAATCAATAAAGTCATCATGACCTGCTTATAAGCAACAGGGGAAGAACGAATAATACGATTCCGCACAGAAGATGTCAAGAAACCATCAAGCAACCTGTCGGCAGTATTTAGAAAAATTGACGTTTTCATCACCTCCTCTTTAAGACGTTGCGCAGCATCGCGCAAAGTATACCACGGTTTGTCATTCAGAGGCCAGTCAGACTCAGTAGGATATTTTTGATTACAACCCTCAGTCGCCAATTGAAGCAAAGAAATTTGACCACCAGCATTAAAGTTACGAAAATGATCCTGTACAGTAGAATCCGAACTCAAGGAACAAAACTTCAAACAATCGCCAGCATCCAACATAATGCCAGCAGCGCCCAGTTCATAAAGGCGCACCATCCATGTGAGTAAGGGCTCACCAGCTCGCTGCCGAAATCGCTGCAAAATATCACTAATTTCTTGTTGAGTAAAATCCTCCAAAGAGTCTAAAGCAATACCATTCGGAGCACCGGGAGCCTGCTGTACCTTCCGCCGAAAAACTGGATGCGCCGAGACCGCGGGATGAGCATCACAAGGAGCTCGACCAGTACACGTAGAGGAACAATCAGTGGAAGAAGCATCGACCCCGCTCGAAGGACGAGCGGAATCACGGGGTGCACCATCAGAGGCGCAAGAAGCAGATTTACAAGCACGGCCGGAGCGAGAGGACTCGCGCTTGGCAGACTCCTCACCCGAGGAAGGAGAATCACTCGAGTTCCCGATATTACCATCCCATTCATCAGGATTCCAATCCAGTCCGGCTTTCGCCACGACCAGACGCACCTTTCGCGTCGAGACCCGACCACGCCGATTCTTGTATTTATAACGAGCAATTCGCACAGCCGCCCTCTCGGCAATAGTTTGGTACGTCTCAAGTTTATCAGCAAGCAACTTATTTTGACACCGCAACAAAGTATGAGCATTCTGAATCTCAACAAAGTTCGCTTCCAAATCCTTATGCAAGTTCTGTACCTTCAACAACCTCTCATGCAGAATTCTGTACGCAGACAGAACAATCCAACCTCTGCGTCCCAAAACGGGAAGCTCATCACCCTTAGATACCGGCGCCTTCTGTAAACAAGTAATCACATTAGCCGGCTCCGCCAGCTCCAAAAAAGAATTCCAATTCTCACTCAAACCAGTAGAATCAGCCTCTCACGGGCTAAGGCTTCATAAGGCGTTGAATCCCAGCCGGGAATATCAACGGGCAACTTAAAAGTAGATTTCGACTTTCTAGAAAACATCTTCGAAAAGAAAGAAAAAGAGAAAAAGAAAAAGAAGAAAGAGAAAAGAAAATAACAAACAATTATATAGAAATAATGCACAAACGAAACCACGCACACGCCGAAAGCAAACACGATACAACCACAACGCACACAGGTTTCGTAAACGGTTCGTGACGCCAAATGTTCTGCTTGGGTTTTCGGATCAGATAGAACCCGCTCATCAGAGCCTCACTAACCCAGCCAGAACGTTACCCCCTCCCTAGAACCTATTTACAATCCTGCAACCACATATATCTATCACCTAAGGACAGGGGATTCCTACTATGCATACCAAGACCTCACAATCGGCGGCCTCGCGATCCCATACGGATCCAGACCTCTCTGCCCATACGACAGTATCACAAGTGGCGGCCTCGCGGTCCCATACGAACCCAGACCTCTCTGCCCATACGACAGTATCACAAGTGGCGGCCTCGCGGTCCCATACGAACCCAGACCTCTCTACCCAGACGGCAGTCTCAGATCACAAGTGGCGGCCTCGCGATCCCATCCGGATCCAGACCTCTCTACCCATACGACAGTATCACAAGTGGCGGCCTCGCGGTCCCATACGAACCCAGACCTCTCTGCCCATACGACAGTATCACTAGTGGCGGCCTCGCGGTCCCATACGAACCCAGACCTCTCTACCCAGACGGCAGTCTCAGCACAATCGGCGGCCTCGCGATCCCCTACGAATCCAGACCTCTCTGCCCATACGACAGTATCACAAGTGGCGGCCTCGCGGTCCCATACGAACCCAGACCTCTCTGCCCAGACGGCAGTCTCAGCACAATCGGCGGCCTCGTGATCCCCTACGAATCCAGACCTCTCTACCTAGACGGCAGTCTCACAGTTCATCCTATGATCACCATAACATACAAAAAGGGAATCAGTCTCACTATTCATCAGATCACACAAGGATTGCCAGTTCGAGCATAGCCTGTTCTCAGGTTCGAGGGGCTCCTCTTTCCCCTATTCAGTTACCACTTACCTGATCAGGGTTAACATCTGTTCATGTAGCCGCAGCTGACTAGAAGAATAGGCTACCCTCTTATACAAGAACACGCAGCACATGTCGGTTCACTACAAACTGGATACTTTATTACTCATTACATACACAATCACATAACATTACGATATAACACATAACCTGCAAAGAAAAGTGAAAGATTAAGTTGTACACTCTAATAAGAAAGGGTCGACATCACCTTAGTAGTATGTAGCCTGCACTCAGTGGTCATCTAGGTTCCCTTCTCGTCTGTGCCTCAGCTCGCCTGGAATCACCCTTCTCCGAGTCACTGGGACCTCTTCCTTATCGGCTACTCTCTCCTCTCTGGCTATTCTGCTAGGAAAGCATCTGTCTCTCGGTTCTTCTCCGCCTTCAAGATGGCGTCTGTCTTCCCTGGAATAAGTAGTAGCTTTACTGCTAACGGCTAGATGCCGCCTACGGACTGAACATGTAACTGCCTCAGACTTTCACTAATATAGAGGTGCATTTCCTCATGGAAAATTCCGGCCCGTAACCTGCCGCCCACCAAATTCTTGTACCTCCCCGTACCAAGGACACGTTCCCAGCCGGCCGGCCTGATGTAGTGTCTTCGGCATGAAGAAAAATACAATCCTTCGATAAGGGCCAGCCTGAACCGGTTCTCTCCAAGCGAATAACACCTCATAACTAAAACATTACTTTTGACCTAGAAGCATCCCAAGCTGCCGGAGCAGAAAGAAAGATGGAGTCTCTCCCGTTTGAGGCCTACCAGGCCTGAATTCAACACAGCTCCATGAAATACCCTCACTACAGGACAGGTTATCCCTAATACTAACGAATCTATCCCCTAGGCTATGTGTGCGAGCCCTGATCTATGGGGAAGAGCACAGAATCATGTCGAAGTGCCTAGTAAATAGGCTCCATTCACTACTCTAACCCTTAGGCTTGAATGGTAAGAGACTGAAGTCACATTCAATCATTGTGCCTCACAAGAAAGCCGGGAAAATCGAGCAGAACATTCTTACAGTCTGTGTTATCCAGATTGGGTTTCTTCAGTAGAGGCCTGATAATGGCCTGTTTCCAACTCTTTGGCTAAGACCTGGAAAGGATAACCTTGTTTAATAGCTCAGAGAGTGGAAAAGCTATGTTGCTGGCGGCCATATGGAGAACAGTGGGGGGGGGCATGCTTCGGGTGGCTAGCTGATTACAGAACATCTGCGAGCTCTCTGGTTCAACTCTGGAATGAGAGACTGAGAGCAGTTGAACAAGCTTAAACAGCTCTTTTGAGGACGTCGCGTTTTCGATTTTCTGGGTGCAATACTTGGCCTTTTCTTCAAGTTGAGCAAGTTTATAATCTTTGATGGAGATTTTGTAGGAGACTCTTGCTTGGTTGTCTTGGTTTTTCCTCCAAGCTCGCTCATGGCGACGGCAGGCTTGTATAAGTGTCCTAAGTTTGTCGTTATACCAGGGAGCAGAAGGAGAGAGTCTTTTGTATACAACTGACTTCATGGGTGCCAATATGTCTGCTGCTATCTCTAACCAGGTGGTAAAGGTCTCTGTTCCTATATCCGGGTTCTCTGGGATTATGCAACAAATGTTATTTAAGGTTCTGGTTAATGTCTCCGCAGAGACCCCATTCCAGTTTCTATATTTCTCTACAGTTTGAGGTGTAATTGTGATGTTGCCTGCTGTTGATGAAATGTAAAAATCCACTGCCTCATGGTCAGACCAGCTGACGGGAAGTATATCTTGATAGATCACTCTGGAGACATTAGTGAAAATCCCATCTAGGATATGGCCCGCCTTATGAGTAGGGGAGGCGACCAGTTGAGATTAGCAAGCACATCTAGTAGATGGTTGGAATCACGATTGTCCTCCTCCTCCAAGTAGAATTTAAAGTCCCCCATGATGGTTATTCAATTCTCTGCTAACAGTAGTTTGAGAAGGATTTTAAGGTCCCTAAGAAATTTATATTTTGACCTGGGGGTCTATATATCAGCAGCCCACCAAAGGAGCAGGTGGATGAGGTCAGTAATTTAAATTGGAGGACTTCACATGACGGTAGATTAAAACCTGATTCTATCAGGCATTTATATTTCACTTTAAAGATTACAGCTAGGCCTATGCGTCCCTACCTATCCACCCTCTGGATGGAGTAATTGGTCGGGATCGCATCTACCAGGTCAGGTCCAGAAGCCTTGTTGGCCCAGGTTTCAGTGATGAAAATTACATCTGGATCAAGATCTGCAAGGAAAATGGCAAACTCCAACTTATGCTTAATAAGGGAGCAGGCATTCAGAAGAAAACTTTATATCTAACTTCAGTGTTCACTCCTGATTCCTCGGGGTTGTTAGAGGAGTTCCTGGCGTCTAACAGTTTGGACAAATTATGGCATGTGGATATCCTATAACAACAGAAGGGGCATATATATTGTTGCTGGTCATCAATGTTTTGGAACGAAAAGGTAGTACATGAAGGGGGTGTTATGTGACCTTGAAGTTTGAGAAGATTCCCTGTAGAGTAGGTGAGTCAATGCATCTGGTCCCCGCTGCGGAGGCCCGAGTTCCGGGCACTGGGTACCGTCCCTGCGCTGCTACTGCATGATTATTTTTGCCTTATTGCTTGAGACTTTACTGAGTTTCATGAACCTCTCTTTAAGCAAAGTTCTGCTAGTATTGATTGATTGAATTTGAGCTTCATGCTCTATCTCACTCTTACCTCTTGAACTTGAACTCCTTATGGGTTTTTCTGCTAACACCATTTTTGTCCCATTCTTAGAATAGGGATTCTTTCCTTTATGGAACGCACTTTGGGGCATATTCACAAAGATCTATTGCCGTGTAAACGGCGCTTTATCGCAGCCAAAGTAGAGATAAAGTTATCGCCCCAATCACAAGCTGGTGTTGACATCACACAGCACCAGTTTACCCGTGATAGCAGCCGCAAAAAACATCGCCACAGATGACCCCGCAACTATCGCTAATGAGATGCAGAGTAGGCGTTCCTGTGCCAAGCTCCGCGACAACACCACTCCACAACATTCTCAACGACCAGCCAGATCTGCAATAAGAACACAAAACAGGCGATAAGGCGCGTTAGCAGCAGGAAAATAACACCTGCTCTGATCTGGTGCAAAGTCGGACGGCTGCCTGCACCACAAAAGGGAGCCCAGCCCGCAGCCACACCTGAAAAACAGATGCACCCGGGCAACTAAACATGCAGCCTGGAGGGCCGAAAAGGCAACAACACACGCCGCCACCACCCCCAGGACCCCCCCTCCCCAGCACCCCCCGACCAAAGGCATGCCACATCAGCTACACCTCAACATGTACACAATAATCCGCATGATGTCGCACAATTACAACTGGTGACATGCATGTGTCGTCACAAAAATGAGCATCACACATTCACTTTCGAAGCAACAAATGAAACTTTATTAACATGAACACTGAACTGAAGAAACATGGCAGCTCCCCTCAGGACAATCCGTAGGTCACATCCTGCAAGACAAAAATCATGATGAGAAGGTGTGTCCTGTGCACATCAAAGGACAGCGAGAGAGAAAAGGGGAGAGATAAGAAGAGAGGGGGAGAGAGAGAGAGAGAGAGAGAGAAGAAGAAGAGAGGGGGAGAGAGAGATAAGAAGAGAGGGGTAGAGAGATAGAGAGAAGAAGAGAGGGGGAGAGAGAGATAAGAAGAGAGGGGGAGAGAGAGAGAGAGTGCCGCCCATGCGCACCCAGGCCACACTACTCACCTACTGCTCATGTACTCATGTACTTACTCTGCACCTTGGAGGGCCAATGACCTTGATGTTCACTGCTGTTTACCCCTTCCTTGTGCAGGATCTCATGGACATACTCTGCAAAATGGACTGCCGTCTTGCCTTGCTGTTTGCCCCTTCCCTGTGCAGCTTCTCATGGACATACTCTGCACCTTGGACTGGCCACTGGCCTTTCTGTTTTACCCTTCCCTGTGCAGCTTCTCATGGGCATACTCTGCACCTTGGCCTGGCCACTGGCCTTGTTGTTTGCCCCTTCCCTTTGCAGCTTCTCATGTACTTACTCTGCACTTTGTACTGGACACTGGCCTTGTTGCTCTTTGCTGTGTTAACTATTCCCTGTGCAGGTTCTCATGTACTTACTCTGCACCTTGGACTGGCCACTGGCCTTGATGTTCACTGCTGTTTACCCCTTCCCTGTGCAGGATCTCATGGACATACTCTGCACTTTGTCCTGGCCACTGGCCTTGCTTTTGTCTATGTTTGGTGCCTATCTGTGTGATATGTGAATAAAAACAGTTACTCCTGTTGTCTGCCTTGTCAGTGTCCTTGCTAAATAAAGCGTTTTCCGTGTGGGTATGGTTTCCTGTGACACTTGCTCTATATGCCACTTCAACATTGCCAATGGCTTGTTTCACTTTTTTCAGGGTTTAAAGAGGTGACAGGCACTTCAGTTCTTCTTGACTCTGAGGCTTGGGGGTGCAATGATGTTGGGTTGTGATGAACTACTGTTATCATAATCACTCTTTGGTCAGAGTAGCTATATTGTACACATGTCATGTTTATACAGTGCCGGCACAAAGTGGGATTCTATCCACAGTATTGCAGGCTGGCTGGCCAGGGTCATCATGTCTGTGTGAGCTTTCTTGATGTGTGCACAGCAGTGTTGGTGTATGCACATCTAGTGTGTGCCCGTTTTAACTAAACTACACCAATAAAAAGAAGATTTTTGGATAACGTTCGCTTCCTGACTGACCTCACTTAGAGTGCACCTTCCTTTCTTGTGGACCGCCCTAGTCACATGGGTTAAATTCAGTGTGTGCGCTTGGGTGGTCATGAAGTGTGCAGTGTGAACGGGGTGACTTTGTCAGTAGTGTTGTTGGGTGTGTGCCTCTGCAATGTCAACTGCACACATGTGTCACCCAGGACTTGAGTGCCTGTTGTTTGGATTGGTCAGCCCGGCGCTTGTGACTGTGCGCACATGTGGGAGCTGTAGGCTGTGCACTGTGCAGTGTGTTGGTGTGTCCTTGCACTTCTGGGGGACACCTACTTGTTGTTTGTGGCAATTGTGAGTATGCAGAGTGTGTGACTGGCAAGTCAGTGTTGTGTTTTGTTGATCAGCCATGTGTCTTGATACTGTTTGTACTCACTGTGCAGCCCTGCTCAGCCACACTGACATTGTAGGTGTGTTTTCTCATGCATTTCTGTCACTTGGGGCTTTTTCGGCTCCATTATGGCATGTGTGGTGTGGAGTCATACCATTCCCTATCTGTGCTTCTAATGCCTACCCATTATGAGTCTGCACTCCATCTATTTTTTTATGGGGCACTCCTCATCTGCCCACTACTGGCGTACACACCACTTCATTCTCATGTCAGCTGTCCCCTTGGATTGCCAGTGTGTGTGCCTCCCTATCAGTTTATTAGTTACACTATGCTTTGTGGTGCTGATCTGTGCACAGGACCAATGTGCCACTTAGGACAGTTGACCAATTGGTTATATGTGATTTTCTTGTATTGTTTTGCAGACATGGTTGCTCATATGCAGTTCTACTGTTTGTGCTAAACAGTCCTCTAGTCATGTTGTTGTCACCTGGGAGTCCCAGACTTGTGTATCTGTGGCTGTTGGGTTAGCTGTATGTGTGTTTGCTGTGGTACTGCTTCCCTTCCTGAGTGTGGTGTTGTCTTTGTGCTGTGCTGATTAGTGTTGTGTGGGTTTATGTTGTGTCAATCATATCTGTGTGGGACTGGTATGTTTGGTGTGCACACACTGCTTGTCATGCATGCAGTGCTGTGAGTGTATGTTGCCTTGTCCTTGCCTGGTGTGCATCCCCTGATGTCCAGCTGTGTTTGTAATATGATGTATTGGCATGTGCATCTGTTGTGTGTTTGATGTGGATATGTGCAGTGTTTGGGCTGTGTTGCCTCTTGCAGCTGACAGATGCTCTGTGTATGATGTTCTATTTGCATGTCAGTGTGTGTGTTTTGTTAGGGTGTTGTGATTTATTCAGATGTGTTTTTCCATTGTAGTGTGCATTACTTCTGTGTCTGTCACATGCACTTAGGGCTGTTCTTGTTCCTGGACTTGTTTTGGGTGCATTCTTGGGGTTTTCTCCTCTCATGTGTAAGCTGTCCTTTGTCAGGATGGGACATGTGCATGTACACTATGTCAACATGTTGACTTGATGGGTAGTGTAGTGTGTCTGTCTGTGTTTCATTGTAAGCCCATTGGTCCCAGTTTGTGTCCATGATTGTTTTGAGATGATGCACTTCTTGTCTGGGTTGGGGAATGTCGTCTGTGCATTGTTGCTGAGTGATGATGTTGTGTTCTCCTGTGCTCTCTGTGCTCCCATTGCCTTTCTACTTTTGCTGCACTGGTCAGATCTGGTCTTGTTGTACTCCTGTGTATGTTGTTATTGAGTTTGGTGTTTGTTGTTTTGGTGCCAGCATTGGTTCAGGCATCCCTGAGTGTGTGTGTGTATGTGCTGTTTGTGGTTGCCCCCCAGGGAGTGTGATTGTTTGTCAGTGTATTGACTGGACATTATTGGCACCCTTCTGTGTGTTTGACACTGGTGTTGTGTGCTGCAGGTGTGAGTTGCGGGGGGATGTGTGAAGGATCCTACTTGTGTTTGACAGTCATGGGGTGTAACAATGGTCCCTGTGTGTTGTGTTGCTGACACACACCTGTCAAGTAGTTGGATGCAGATGTGTGGCTATTCACTGTTTGACTTCAGAGACTTCCTTTCATTCCTGGGCCCATGCATGGTTTGCTTTGCTGTCTCCCTGAGTTGTTGCACAGAGGTGACAGTGGTTTTATTTCACACACTGTGCCAACCATGTGTGATTTGATGGGCTAAGGGTGTTGTTATATGTTTCTTATATTGCATGTGATGTACACATGCTTAGTGGTTGTCTCCTTGGCCTTTCATTGGTGTGCACCTCACTTTAGCTTTCCTATTTGTTGTCTTCCATTGCTGCTGACATCCGGTCTGAGTATGTGGCTGTGTGTCAGTGTGGGTTGTGTCTGTGTGACTTGACAGGCTGTGTGTCCAGTTGAGTGATTGTTTGCTCATTTTGTGCTTGGACTCAGTTTTGTTGCCATGAGTGTAGTGTAGGTGTGGTGTAAGGGTTGCCTTGTCCCTGTGTTTCTGTGTTGTGTGTTCCTCTGCAGCCCCACCTGCTGAGGCTGTCTCCTTAGTTTGGTGTGTGGCGCAGGGTGTGGGTTCACCTGGGTGGTTGTTGTACATGGGGTAGCACAGGAGAGGCACATGGCATGTCCCTACATGGGGAGGGGGGCCTAGTGTGTGGAGGGTGGAGGTGTGGCCCTATGAGCTTTGTGCACTGCCCATGCCTGGCGCTGGCACTGCATTGTGCGCATGTTTTCCCGCGTCTTCACCGCTGCGGTGACGTGACCGGGACATTGCATCAATATCGCGGATGGTGGGTGACCTGGATGCGGAGATTTGATTTTGTGACAGGTAAGACATGTGTGGATACACTTGTGGATGTGTTCCTGTTCCTACCAGGGTGTCTGGTGTGGACAGGAACCCTAAATCAGCCCTGGAGTTGTGTGTTGTGGTTGTGTGTGGAGTTGTGTGTTTGCATACCTGTGGCGACGTCCGCGACGGTGCATGAGTTGATGATGGTGTATCTGGTACAGCACCAGGAAGACGTGTAGAGCTGGATCCACTGCGGTCGGGACCGGGTGGAAGGGACCGGGACTCTGGTTTCGCGCTCCGCTGTCGTGCTTCCGCTGTCTCTTGTTGGGGGGTTTCTCCGCTGCGGTGCATCTGGCTGTTTGGGGCATCCTGATTTGTACAGCAGATGGAACGTCATTCCGCACAGCGGTGAGTCTCCATTGGATCACTCCGCTGTGGTGGCGGGTGAACTTTGATGGCGGTTTGCGGCGCACCGCGGCGGACGGGAAATGGGCTATGTTTGGCCATATTAAAATGGCGGGCGTAAGGGCCGCTGCTGGCGTGCAGAAAAAAGCATTTTCTGCCACCACCAGCACCGTGGTGGGACCTCCGCCCACCATCCTAATAGACCCCTTAGTGTTTTAGGAAACTTTGGAAAAGGGATACACACAACGGAAAACTAGTTTTCCACTGCAGGAGGAGGAATCCTGGAAGCTATTTTTATGCCAAGACTAATAAAAGGTTTTGTTTACTTTTCCTATTTGCATTATTCAAAGGCTATAGATACTGCATTCACAGATGTAGAAGCAGGGAACTGAATAAGAGAATGGGAAATGAATTGGCAATAAATGATCGTCTTGATGACGCGTATAGAAATTCATTATGATTCACAAGTTTGAAAAGAAGAAGACAACACTCAACTGATGATAAAAGTGCCTTTTGAGCAGAAGTTACATGAAAAAGTGTGATGGTTAAGTTAACCATCAGATGGGGAATTGGAAGAGAGTTTTATTAAAAATATAAAAAGATAATAGTTAAATTCATATGTGCAATGTTAACGTGCAAATTATATTGAACTGACATGACATTTATTATGTGCAAAACGTAGTGGGTAACTAAGCTTATTAGTACTGGGCCTTAAAATGCCTAAAGCAAGCTTCCTTTTATAAATGGTTCAACCAAATGTGCTAAAACATGCACAATTTTAAAAGTTGACCTTCACTTGGAATGTCTTTAACAAAATCTTCATATAACACTGCAGAATGTTTCAAATTGAAAATAACATTTTGAAAATGTTTGCTAGAAACACTTTATTGTTAGATGGAATTAAATCTTATTTCACACACAAAATATGATGGCATGAATAGAAATTTTGACCCTTTTAACATATTTTCCTCATTTAATAATAAAGAGATGTGGTGCTGAATAATATTTAGTTGTAGCTGATGTTTCTATTTCACATAGTTCCTTGTTTAGCTAACATACCATTAATTTTATTAGAAGGTTAGAGATGTGGTCAGGCTCGTGGGAAAAGAAGGTCTGAGGATTGAAAGGTCTCATACGTAGACACAATTTTGATATTGTTTCATATTTCATGATAACTTTTTTTTGTCTATTCTACAAACCGTGAGACAGGAAGAGGAGAGTCTGGTCTCAAGAGAATTTGAAAGCTGATTGGATGAGAAGAGAAAAAGATGCTATATGGACTGCAACATTTTTATTGACTGTCTATATTAGTGTGTGATCCTAGAGTAGGTTAACCGCTTACCCCATTCCACTCTGAGCAAAATGCTAACCGCTTAATGCTGAAGGCTGAACGCTGATTTGCCATCCTTTTCTAAACCTATTGCTGATTGCAGTTGCTACTGGTTTGATTGATTGATTGATTTTTGAGTTTATAAAGCGCAGCAGTTACCCAAGAGCATCAAGGCGCTGTAGCTTGAATGTCCAGAAAGAAGAAAGTCTGCAAGAGGGTGATATGAAAAGGTCTATAGGCAGAATAGCCAGGTTTGAAGGGCCTTTCCAAAAGGGAGATGCTGGGAGATGGCTTTGATATTTATCGGCAGAGTATTCCAGAGTTTACTGGCAGCCATAGAAAAGGCTCTGTCGCCCCATTTCTTCATACTGTTCTGGGTACATGAAGATATAGACTAGAGGATGAACGAAGGGATCTGCCAGGAGAGTACCATGTGAACATGGCTTTCAATCTCATAGGGTAGAGTAGATGTAGCGCCTTATGGACCATACATAATTTGAAACTGATGCATTTGTTAATGGTGCGCCAGTGTAGGGTTTTCAATCCCTTCACCGCAGAATGTCTCTTGGGAATGTCCAGAACCAGTCTTGCAAGGGCATTTTGCACTAGCTGGAGTTTGTGCTGCACATTTTTGTTTGAACCCAAGTAGAGTGAGTTGCAATAATCCAGTCTGGACATTACCAGGGAGAGCTGCTTACGTGCGGAGAGTGGGATATAAGGAAAGAGTTTTTCAGCATCCTTAGGATTTAGGTGCAGGTGGAAACAGTATGGTTAGTTTGGGCGTTAAACTTGAGGTCAGGGTCAATCAGAACTCCAAGGTTCTTGGCCTTGTTTCCTAGAGGAGGACACATTCCTAGAGAATGGGGCCAGCAACTGCTGTTCCATCTTGTTGCCCCTGGGCCAAAGACCATCACCTCCGTCTTATCCCCATTTAGTTTTAGAAAATTGGTAGACATCCATTCTGCCACTTTAGTCTTACAGCCTCGAACATTCTCGGACAATGAACCTGAGTTCTTAGAAATAGTTACCATGATCTGTGTGTCATCAGCGTATGACACTGTCTCCATTCCGCAGGAGTGATTGATGCTAGCTAGGGGTGCCACATGAAGGTTAAAGAGAGTGGGACTGAAAGCAGAGCCCTGAGGAACTCCACACAGCAAGGTGAAAGGTTCAGAATAGAAGTGCTGCAACTTCACCTTTTGAGACCGTTCCCATAGAAAGGAAGACAGAAGGGCCAGGGCTTGATGCCTAATACCCAATCCTTGGAGTCTGACAAGCAGCAGGTTGGATGAGATGGTATTGAATGCTGCTGACAGATCCAAAAGTATAAGCAGCAGTCCCTGCCCTTCATCTAATTGGCGTCTAATATTGTGCATGGCTGAGATCAGCGCAGTTTCTGTCCCATGATGTTTCCTGAAGCTACACTGGGCATCATTAAACCAGTGTTGTTGTTCAGCAGTCTCCATCAGCTGCATATTAAGATGCATTTCTAGGAACTTAGCAGGTACCGGTAATAGCGAGATAGGACGATAGTTCTTACAGTCTGTGTTATCCAGATTGGGTTTCTTCAGAAGAGGCCTGATAATGGCCTGTTTCCAACTCTTTGGCTAAGTTCCGGAAAGGATAACCTTGTTTAATAGCTCAGAGAGTGGAAAAGCTATGTTGCTGGCGGCCATATGGAGAACAGTGGGGGGGGGGCATGCTTCGGGTGGCTAGCTGATTACAGAACATCTGCGAGCTCTCTGGTTCAACTCTGGAATGAGAGACTGAGAGCAGTTGAACAAGCTTAAACAGCTCTTTTGAGGACGTCACGTTTGCGATTTTCTGGGTGCAATACTTGGCCTTTTCTTCAAGTTGAGCAAGTTTATAATCTTTGATGGAGATTTTGTAGGAGACTCTTGCTTGGTTGTCTTGGTTTTTCCTCTAAGCTCGCTCATGGCAACGGCAGGCTTGTATAAGTGTCCTAAGTTTGTCGTTATACCAGGGAGCAGAAGGAGAGAGTCTTTTGTATACAACTGACTTCATGGGTGCCAATATGTCTGCTGCTATCTCTAACCAGGTGGTAAAGGTCTCTGTTCCTATATCCGGGTTCTCTGGGATTATGCAACAAATGTTATTTAAGGTTCTGGTTAATGTCTCCGCAGAGACCCCATTCCAGTTTCTATATTTCTCTACAGTTTGAGGTGTAATTCTGATGTTGCCTGCTGTTGATGAAATGTAAAAATCCACTGCCTCATGGTCAGACCAGCTGACGGGAAGTATATCTTGATAGATCACTCTGGAGACATTGGTGAAAATCCCATCTAGGATATGGCCCGCCTTATGAGTAGGGGAGGCGACCAGTTGAGATTAGCAAGCACATCTAGTAGATGGTTGGAATCACGATTGTCCTCCTCCTCCAAGTAGAAGTTAAAGTCCCCCATGATGGTTATTCAATTCTCTGCTAACAGTAGTTTGAGAAGGATTTTAAGGTCCCTAAGAAATTTATATTTTGACCTGGGGGTCTATATATCAGCAGCCCACCAAAGGAGCAGGTGGATGAGGTCAGTAATTTAAATTGGAGGACTTCACATGACGGTAGATTAAAACCTGATTCTATCAGGCATTTATATTTCACTTTAAAGATTACAGCTAGGCCTATGCGTCCCTACCTATCCACCCTCTGGATGGAGTAATTGGTCGGGATCGCATCTACCAGGTCAGGTCCAGAAGCCTTGTTGGCCCAGGTTTCAGTGATGAAAATTACATCTGGATCAAGATCTGCAAGGAAAATGGCAAACTCCAACTTATGCTTAATAAGGGAGCAGGCATTCAGAAGAAAACTTTATATCTAACTTCAGTGTTCACTCCTGATTCCTCGGGGTTGTTAGAGGAGTTCCTGGCGTCTAACAGTTTGGCAAATTATGGCATGTGGATATCCTATAACAACAGAAGGGGCATATATATTGTTGCTGGTCATCAATGTTTTGGAACGAAAAGGTAGTACATGAAGGGGGTGTTATGTGACCTTGAAGTTTGAGAAGATTCCCTGTAGAGTAGGTGAGTCAATGCATCTGGTCCCCGCTGCGGAGGCCCGAGTTCCGGGCACTGGGTACCGTCCCTGCGCTGCTACTGCATGATTATTTTTGCCTTATTGCTTGAGACTTTACTGAGTTTCATGAACCTCTCTTTAAGCAAAGTTCTGCTAGTATTGATTGATTGAATTTGAGCTTCATGCTCTATCTCACTCTTACCTCTTGAACTTGAACTCCTTATGGGTTTTTCTGCTAACACCATTTTTGTCCCATTTTTAGAATAGGGATTCTTTCCTTTATGGAACGCACTTTGGGGCATATTCACAAAGATCTATTGCCGTGTAAACGGCGCTTTATCGCAGCCAAAGTAGAGATAAAGTTATCGCCCCAATCACAAGCTGGTGTTGACATCACACAGCACCAGTTTACCCGTGATAGCAGCCGCAAAAAACATCGCCACAGATGACCCCGCAACTATCGCTAATGAGATGCAGAGTAGGCGTTCCTGTGCCAAGCTCCGCGACAACACCACTCCACAACATTCTCAACGACCAGCCAGATCTGCAATAAGAACACAAAACAGGCGATAAGGCGCGTTAGCAGCAGGAAAATAACACCTGCTCTGATCTGGTGCAAAGTCGGACGGCTGCCTGCACCACAAAAGGGAGCCCAGCCCGCAGCCACACCTGAAAAACAGATGTACCCGGGCAACTAAACATGCAGCCTGGAGGGCCGAAAAGGCAACAACACACGCCGCCACCACCCCCAGGACCCCCCCTCCCCAGCACCCCCCGACCAAAGGCATGCCACATCAGCTACACCTCAACATGTACACAATAATCCGCATGATGTCGCACAGTTACAACTGGTGACATGCATGTGTCGTCACAAAAATGAGCATCACACATTCACTTTCGAAGCAACAAATGAAACTTTATTAACATGAACACTGAACTGAAGAAACATGGCAGCTCCCCTCGGGACAATCCGTAGGTCACATCCTGCAAGACAAAAATCATGATGAGAAGGTGTGTCCTGTGCACATCAAAGGACAGCGAGAGAGAAAAGGGGAGAGATAAGAAGAGAGGGGGAGAGAGAGAGAGAGAGAAGAAGAAGAGAGGGGGAGAGAGAGATAAGAAGAGAGGGGTAGAGAGATAGAAAGAAGAAGAGAGGGGGAGAGAGAGATAAGAAGAGAGGGGGAGAGAGAGAGAGAAGAAGAGAAGGGAAGAGAGAGAGAGAGTGCCGCCCATGCGCACCCAGGCCACACTACTCACCTACTGCCACCGGTGTGTCTCCAACCACGTGCCGGTATGTAGTGCAGTTCACCAGGTCACACATCTGAAACAGATCCGTCATCTGAAACAGAGTCCAGATACATGACTGGCAAAGTACATACAATTGCACAAGACACCATCGCCTGACAGCCCATGCGCACCCAGGCAGATGCACCCCAGCCCCTACCGCCGCCCAGCGGTGCACGCCTGCCCCTGCGCACCCAGGCCTCACTGCTCACCTTTCACCACCTGCGTGCAGACAGGAGGTCCCACCATGTGCCGCTGCAAGCCACAAGTCCAGGGCCCACTCTCCACATCATGCAGCCCCGCTCCGCAGGCCACCAGGTCTCACGTGTGGTGCTGGGTCTTGATTACTCCATGGCAGAGGACATACCAGTGCACCCGGCCTCATCACAGGCTGCACACCCGCTCAACCCAATAGGTGTCACTAACTCTGAGATCCCGGAAGCGACGCCACATGGCGGTAGGCCCGTGCTGCCCGCTGGCTCTGGCCTACACTGCGGTCCAGCAGGGCACACAAAACCTGAGCTGTCCAGACTGCCGGGAAGGGGCATCATCGCAGGCTGCACACCCGCTCAGCACTTAAGGTGCCCCTACCTCAGTGCAACCAAAGTCACCGTCCCGAGGCGGGGTGCCTGTGCCGGCCACAAAGCATCGGGTGCCACTATCCCTGTGCAACCCAGTCAGCGCCACGTGGTGGTAGGCCTGTGACGGTCGCAAGGCCTCAGGTGCCACTAACCCTGTGCGCAACAACTCATAGGCCCTTTATAATTGAAAACTGTGGAGCGTCTGTCATCCAGTCACCACCGGCAGAGGGGAATGTGACGTCGACAGCCCCTTATGTTGACGGAGTCACATGGCCTGTGACGCCTGTGGCGGATGGGTGTGGTGTATGTGCAAACCTGCCCTCAGGGAATGGCAGTGACATGCTGACAACTAGACTAGTGACCTGCACACCACCAGCAAGTACGCCTGCGACATGTATCAATGAGAGCCCTGCCTCGGAGCGTAAGCGGAGTGGTCTGGCCTGCCATACGCCGGACCAGCGAAGGGCTTCCAACAATGACTCATGGGCTCTGGGCATGGTTCAGTCCATGTTCGGACATGGAAGTGACTGATGCGCGTGTCCCTGTTGAAGTGTCTGCGGCACCTGGAACACAATATGCAATGTAGCACCCTCTGACTGGCATCCCACAGGATGAGCATGATTGAGGCAAGGGAAATCCCTGTCCCTTCATTCATCCACACATTCATACATGAATGATGAAAGACATAACACAGCAGTGCATTACTGGATGTTTATTGCACATCCAGTGCAGTTTTGCAGCTGGAGCGGTACAGGGCAATGCCAAGCACACTCCACAATATGGGCCCATGGAGGGCCAGCCAGAGTCCATCCGGGGATGACAAGTACTGCAGAAGAGGAAGGGTACAGTCCACAGTCTGGTCGCTGTGTCATTGGTCATCAAACAGGATATGGCAGTTCATGTCGCTGTCCAAGGTGAGTGCATCGGAGTGTATTGGGGGTCAGTGGGAGGTCATGGGGCCATGTGTGGCACCAAGCAGAAACAGGCCAGGTGGCGAAAATGAATGCTTGTGCCTCCTGATCACAAACCCATCTACGTCCTCGTCCCCGGATGTGTGCTCTGCCCCACCTGTGGGTGTAGCAGTACCGGCTGAGGCACTCTGTGCCACTGAAACATCAGGTGCCGGAGTGGATACGTCTGCCGCACTGTGAGATAATGGCACACCAGGGAGCGGAGATATGGATGGTGTGGGTGCAGCAGCATCAAAGTTACCGCTTCACGCAGGGGCACTCCATTACCTAAAGAATATTCAGTAAAATACTCCTACCTATTGAGTGCTCAAAACATTCCTTTTGCTTGCATCCTTGGGTGGGTGATCAAGTGATACCTAAACAGTCCTCCCTGGACTGGAAACAAGCATCCTAGGACCGGTTTCAGGGTTTCACCCCTCTTCAGCCAGGATAGCTTGATTCCAGTGGCATGGAGAGCACAGGACTCACGTCTGAGCATACCTGGCGCACTTAGGGCAAGAGACCAAAAGACACACAATTGATGGACGGAATGCAGAACAAATCAAAACATTCACCCCCAGTCAAGAGATCTGGGTTAAATCCATCATTCTTTTGCTCACCATGCCACCCCAGTTTAGACCTGGCTATATCCCACTCGGGGTGACAAATGCATAAAGAACTGTTGATGGACAAAATGCAGAACAATGTCATACATTCACCCCAGTACAGAGATCTGGGCCTAAATCCATCTTTTTTTTTGATCACCATGCCATTCCAGTTTGGACCCAGCCATATGCAAATTAGTCTTGACCCTGTGCCCCATGGGAACAGTCCAGCCCGAATTGCCAGGCCAAGTCCTCCATGGACTGGAAACAAGCATCCTAGGACCGGTTTTGGGGTTCCACCCCTCTTCAGCCAGGATAGCTTGATTCTAGTAGCATGGAGAGCTCGGGACTCACGTCTGAGCATACCCGTCCCACTCTGCATTCCGTCCATCAATTGTGTGTCTTTTACTTTCTCGCCCTAAGTGCGCCAGGTATGCTCAGACGTGAGTCCTGGGCTCACTGTGCTCACTGGGCTCACTTTGCCACTGGAATTGGGTGAAACCCCGAAACCGGTCCTAGGATGCTTGTTTTCGGTCCAGGGAGGACCTGGCTTGGCATTTTGGGCTGGGCTGTTCCCATGAGGCACAGGATCAAGACTGATTTGCATATAGCCAGGTCTAAACTGGGGTGACATGGTGAGCAAAAGAATGATGGATTTAACCCAGATCTCTTGACTGGGGGTGAATGTTTTGATTTGTTCTGCATTCCGTCCATCAATTGCGTGTCTTTTGCTTTCTCGCCCTAAGTGCGCCAGGTATGCTCAGACGTGAGTCCTGGGCTCACTGTGCCACTGGAATCAAGCTATCCAGACTGAAGAGGGGTGAAACCCTGAAACCGGTCCTAGGATGCTTGTTTTCGGTCCAGGGAGGACCTGGCTTGGCATTTTGGGCTGGGCTGTTCCCATGAGGCACAGGATCAAGACTGATTTGCATATAGCCAGGTCTAAACTGGGGTGACATGGTGAGCAAAAGAATGATGGATTTAACCCAGATCTCTTGACTGGGGGTGAATGTTTTGATTTGTTCTGCATTCCGTCCATCAATTGCGTGTCTTTTGCTTTCTCGCCCTAAGTGCGCCAGGTATGCTCAGACGTGAGTCCTGGGCTCACTGTGCCACTGGAATCAAGCTATCCAGACTGAAGAGGGGTGAAACCCTAAAACCGCTCCTAGGATGCTTGTTTCCGGTCCAGGGAGGACCTGGCTTGGCAGTTCGGGCTGGACTGTTCCCATGAGGCACAGGGTCAAGACTGATTTGCTTATAGACAGGTCTAAACTGGGGTGGCATGGTGAGCAAAAAAATGATGGATTTAACCCCGATCTCTTGACTGGGGGTGAATGTTTTGATTTGTTCTGCATTCAGTCCATCAATTGTGTGTCTTTTGCTTTCTCGCCCTAAGTGCGCCAGGTATGCTCAGACGTGAGTACTGGGCTCACTGTGCCACTGGAATCAAGCTATCCTGGCTGAAGGGGGTGAAACCCCGAAACCGGTCCTAGGATGCTTGTTTCCGGTCCAGGGAGGACCTGGCTTGGCAGTTCGGGCTGTACTGTTCCCATGAGGCACAGGGTCAAGACTGATTTGCATATAGCCAGGTCTAAACTGGGGTGGCATGGTGAGCAAAAGAATGATGGATTTAACCCAGATCTCTTGACTGGGGGTGAATGTTTTGATTTGTTCTGCATTCCGTCCATCAATTGTGTGTCTTTTGGTCTCTCGCCCTAAGTGCGCCAGGTATGCGCAGACATGAATCCTGGGCTCATTGTGCCACTGGATTTAAGCTATCCTGGCTGAAGAGGGGTGAAACCCCGAAACCGGTCCTAGGATGCTTGTTTCCGGTCCAGGGAGGACCTGGCTTGGCAGTTCGGGCTGGACTGTTCCCATGAGGCACAGGGTCAAGACTGATTTGCATATAGCCAGGTCTAAACTGGGATGGCATGGTGAGCAAAAGAATGATGGATTTAACCCAGATCTCTAGACTGGGGGTGAATGTTTTGATTTGTTCTGCATTCCGTCCATCAATTGTGTGTCTTTTGCTTTCTCGCCCTAAATGCGCCAGGTATGCTCAGACGTGAGTCCTGGGCTCACTGTGCCACTGGAATCAAGCAATCCTGGCTGAAGAGGGGTGAAATCCCGAAACCGTTCCTAGGATGCTTGTTTCCAGTCCAGGGAGGACCTGGCTTGGCAGTTCGGGCTGGACTGTTCCCATGAGGCACAGGGTCAAGACTTATTTGCATATAGCCAAGTTTAAACTGGGGTGGCTGGAGGTGAATGTTATGATTTGTTCTACATTCCGTCCATCAATTGTGTGTCTTTTGCTTTCTCGCCCTAAGTGCGCCCGGTATGCTCAGACGTGAGTCCTGGGCTCACTGTACCACTGGAATCAAGCTATCCTGGCTGAAGAGGGGTGAAACCCCGAAACCGGTCCTAGGATGCTTGTTTCCGATCCAGGGAGGACCTGGCTTGGCAGTTCTGGCTGGACTGTTCCCATGAGGCTCAGGGTCAAGACTGATTTGCATATAGCCAGGTCTAAACTGGGGTGGCATGGTGAGCAAAAGAATGATGGATTTACCCGGATCTCTTGACTGGGGGTGAATGTTTTGATTTGTTCTGCATTCCGTCCATCAATTGTGTGTCTTTTGCTTTCTCGCCTTAAGTGCGCCAGGTATGCTCAGACGTGAGTCCTGGGCTCACTGTGCCACTGGAATCAAGCTATCCTGGCTGAAGTGGGGTGAAACCCAGAAACCGGTCCTAGGATGCTTGTTTCCGGTTCAGGGAGGACCTGGCTTGGCAGTTCGGGCTGGACTGTTCCCATGAGGCACAGGGTCAAAACTGATTTACATATAGCCAGGTCTAAAGTGGGGTGGCATGGTCAGCAAAAGAATGATGGATTTAACCCAGATCTCTTGACTAGGGGTGAATGTTTTGATTTGTTCTGCATTCCGTCCATCAATTATGTGTCTTTTGCTTTCTCGCCATGTTGATATTCAGACAGCATGGCATTGTACATTTTGATGGTCTATAGATCTGGGCGATGACCCAGAGTCATTGAAGGTGTGCACTGTGCTCTGCTTGATTGTGCATGTGTGCCATCGTGGCCATCTCCACCCGTCCCACCAGTACCTGGTGGTCATTCACCCTGTTGTGGTTGTGTTGTGTCCTGTTGAGCAGTGTCCGGTCCCCCGACTCCGGCCACAGTATCCACACTGATGACTGTCAACACCAGGTCCTGCATGTCATCCAGCACGAGCTGTGGCGCTGGGCCCCCACCTCCAGTTTGCATTGCTACCTTCTGGTTGGCTGCGAGTTTCTCCTTGGTCTTTCGCTTGATGTCATTTCATCGCCTCTTGACCTTGTCCATTGTCCTCTTGTGCTCTACGACGGCATTCACCTTGTCCACGATGTCCCGCCATATTCCAGTTTTTGTGCCCAATGACACGTTGGAGGTGACAAACAGTTGTTGATGGTGTTCCATCACCTCCGTGACTATGATCCTGTTCGCCTGCGGACTGAAATTCGTCTTCCCCTTCTTCTTGTCCTTGCCCTTCCCTGTCCCTGAGGTCCTGGGCTGGTCATCCGGGGTGCTTGTGGGGTTGCGCTCGTCCTCTGTGCCTGCTTCGGCTGCCTCCTTGTTGCTTGGGTGTTGGTCAGTTTGTGTTTGGGTGTTTTTACTACTTTTATGGTGACTTTTCCCACCTGCCAGGTGTGTGTTGCAGACCTGACGCTGCTTAGCGCTGATTTCCTCATCGCGCTTTGGCCCATCGCCGGTTTTATAGCGTTGAGGTTTGTGTTTTAATCTCTATCGAGGTGCTTGTATCGCAGACATTGACCACGTTTTGGGTGGACTATCGCATGGTACCACCGTGTTGTGAATTCCACGTTGACACAGGGTTATTTCCCCGTGATAGGCTGCGATTTGTAAAGTTGCGTTAACATTTTTTGGTGATGTTTAGCACATGTTCTTGTGAATATACCCCTTAATGTATTGCTGTTATGATTTGATCTAACCATATTTTTATCATCAATTCTGTTATTTAACTGAAATATTGAACTAATTGAAAAAAGAGAAATTTGCTAAACTCTTAATTAAAATAAAACCCTTAAAACTAAATTAAAAAACTTGAGTGAACTTAGAAATAGAATAGTGATTATGCTTTTACCATGCTTAGCTCAACATCTTCTCATATGACAAAGGTCTGTCGCAGAGAAGCAAGAACAATTAGCGAGCAGGGATCAATGCTTTTTGAGTATGATAGAGATGATAAACAATTTTAATTAGATTAATTCCTGCTCCAGCAAACTCAAGAGAAAAAAAGAGAGGTAAGGGACAAGAAAAATTTGGTGTTCCTTCTCCATTAGGACATCGAGCTCATTTTCACTCCTCCACCTCATGGCCTTGATGGTTGGCTCACACTTCAGGACAGCAGGTCTGCGACCAGAAGCATAGATGGTGCATGGCCTCAGGGCACCAAGATAGTTCCTCCCATAGTTACAGAAAATGCATCTTCTAATTTCAAAGTCAGCAATGCCACACCATTGCAAAGCGAGTGAGCCCCTTGTACCAGTGGGCCATGGTGAGATGTTATTCTCAAACACCAGCCCACCACGGCCTTGCATCTTTTCCCAGACATGCATTTGTCCCACTTACTACCTATAGTGTCCTGTGCGCCCACTCCATGTCGGTCTAATATGCTTTCTGGAATGCATGGTGATGTAATAGCATGCTGGTTTATGTATGTGCGGAGATGAAGGTGGTAGATAGATTTGGTAAGAGGATGAAGCCTTCTTTAGTGCTAGATGCCTGACACTGTACTTAAGGGCCCATCATGTAAATAAATAAGATATCCTCCGCAACCTGACTGGCTCCGCACTCATCTTTGAACAACCTTCCTCAAGAGTTAAGACTCCTCTTATTTTGTCCCCATCACTGTAGCTGGGGGGACAGAAGGCCAGCTGTGAACCACCTCCACTGGGCCAGCACAGCTGCACCTTGTTCACGACAATCTCCATGTCCTGCTCTCACTAAGGAGACAGAAAAAGAAGCTGAAAGAGTGTGGAGAAGAGAAAGCCACTCTTGGGGCACAAAGGTGACACAAAACCTAGATGAGATTTGCCAAGCCATGCAAGGCTGCTTGGCATGGCCCTGAGTGGCATGGTAAATGTGAAGTAGCGCAAGGCAGCTCAAGTCGCTGTCATGTGTTACTCTACCACCGGGAGGTGTTCCATGGGCGAGGTATGGGTGTTCCGGCACATCTACCCATGGATTCTGAAACACTACCAGATTTGCCAATTTTGGTAAACCTGGGAATGCGTCATAATTCTACGCCTCCCCAGGAGAGATGTAACAAGGAGAAAAATGCTTATATCTCTTCGTGTTTTCCTCTTTCTACATGTGATGCATTCTGCAACAAACGTAGAAAGAATAAAAAGTCTCAGAGGATTGCTTTGTGCAGGAAGGAGTCCGTTCCTGCACAAAAACAATCCTGGCTACAATGCAGACTTCTTCCACCATGATGCAAGGGTGCCTGTGTTGGTGCTAGGCAGCAATTTGTACGCCAGCGCAGGCAGAGAGCAGGAATGCACAGTATAATGTTAAATATCCGCATTCCTGTCCTCCCCTATCACACAGAGCAGCGCAGCAAGGTGGCTTGCTGCACTGTATTGTGTTAAATGTTGATAAATACAGTCCTGAGAGAGCTACTGTAATGGAGCGAGCAGCCCAGTATTGGAAGTATGTCATCTTACAGCTACTCTTAACAACTTTGGGGCTGATTACAATGTCGGTCGGAAAACCTCCAATCGCTAGTCGAGGGTTTCCGACTGTGGTCGGAGGCTTTCCGACTGACTCGGTTGGTTTGGGGTCTGACTTACTGATTATGATGTCGGCAGTCGAAACGTACACCAGCTAGTCATTCCGACTTGGTTCCGACTCACTCTTTGAGTCTTCCTGTCGGTTGGAACCGCACTGTAATCCCCAATGGATGGCGTTTCCACCATCGGGATAAGTATGTCGGTTTCTTACAGCCTTTTCGTGCCGGCCTGTCCTCCGCAGTCTATAGTCAGTGGTCGAGAGGGCGCCTAGTGTACCCACCTGTAAAACCCTGCACTGTGTGGCAGGCACCAAGCGGTGCCTGCCACAGGGTGCAGTGTTTGAAACACACCCATTTCTATATAAGAGCCTGTATTACGTCTGGTTTATGGCCGTAATACAAGCTCCTATAGAGAACAGTGGGAATCCGACCGAACAGTGTTCGGTCGCATCGTAATCAGGCGGTCAGAACTGTCAACCACAGGTCGGTTGGTTCCGAGTCTGAGACCGTGTGGGTCAGAAGCAACTCCGACCGACATCGTAATAAGCCCCTTAATATAAAGGCGCACATCAAAGATGACATTGGAGTTTGCTGTGCAGCACAGCCATGAACAGATGCATTTCAGTGTAGGTGGCAGAAGCTCAACCCCTGTCATGGTGAGTCCAGGACACAACGGAGGCATAGCCAGACGCAGTCACACAATGACCTCTGTGAAGCAGCCAGTGTGCATATGTGAGAATGAGGTGAGGCACTATTTCTAGAACCGTTACATCTGTGAATTGTCGTGGGCTAATACCAGAGCTGATTGTCAACCCTCTTAGGCAATCCCTAAAGGCAGCTGATCCACATAGCTTGCTGTCTTGGAAGCTGACTGGTTGGACTATTCTCTCATCAGATTTGGCTTTCTATTCCTATTTTCTCGAATATATATATATATTTCTTAGAGCAATTGATTGAAGTATCCGAGTCACATATATTGATCTACTTTGATGAATAATTAAAGATGACAGTGTCTGGGTCACTCTAAACATTGTGAACTGAAAAAGGCAAAGAACGAGAACAGAGTTTCCTGCATTGAGTCAGATGTATTAGGTCTGAAAACGATTTATATATAACCTGCCCAGAATTCCCCTTCCCTATATAATGTAGTTGCGTTTTTTTCTGTAATTTACATTGATCCTCCTTAATACCCCGGTCCAGTACTGATCTCTTACAACCTGCTTGCACTTCCTGAAACACAGATTAGTGTCAAACCATATATTTTGCTGACAAAAATCGCCATATCCTAGGACTAAGCTTTTCAGGATCAGTGCTTAATTTTAGCTAGTAATTTCCAGTGCTCAGCACCGGCACTTAATTGTCAACACTAGTACTTATCATAGTCTGCCACATGGTGTCACAGTTTGTCTAATTCGGAGATGAGCAAAAACAACAGTTTATTAATTCAATATACATTTAAGTAAATTACTATTACCTGATCGCCCAATTCGTCCTTCTACCTTTGGGGGCCAGGAATAGTTTGAATCGTGGCACTTGTAGCAGTGTAATGGTTAGTAGTTGTGTTGGTACTGTCCTTGACAGCGCTGGAAGGGGCAATGCGTGATGTAATCTGCAGTGGTCTCCCGACGAGGGCCTCGGCTCTTATTCTTTTTTTTTACAAATTAAGCACTGCCAATACTGCACCACTGATATTGCTTTTCTATAATACTTAACTTCGTCTCAAATGAAAAATCCCAAAACGAGGGGGTCTCAATGCAATAAAAGCAATAACCAGGCACAATCCTAGCTCTCATCTCCACCTCAAGTTATAGTTGAACAGAGACACCAGGGAGTTTCCTCTGGGATGTATATGCTAGGAGTCACTGTGTTTTGTTCAGATCTCAGGAAATGCCGCCAGAACCCGATTTGCTGCTGTTATTGGTGTTCTGCATTTTGTAAGACATTGCAGCCTTCTTTGGTGTCGGGCAGTGACTTTTTTCACACAGTTGGGTTTTGCCATTTACTGGAGTCGGAGTAGTCAGCTACATGCTTTTTTTAGGTCGTTATAGCAATAATTATGTTCAGTATAATATTTAGTGTTGGTTCATTTTGGTTAATTCTTTAATGCTTTTGCACAGAATCTTTTTGTGTGTATTTCGCATCAGAAAAGTATGGTTATTTGAGGAGTAGGCAGGTCTATAAGGGAGCATGGCTTTCTCAACTATATGTTTTTTTACATGTTTAAAATGTGCAGACGCATTTCACGAACATGCTGAACAATCACAGATGGGCATCCCTCAAAGATGCCAGACAATTACAGACCGGCCTCTCCCCAAGGTGCCCAGCATTCACAGGGCTCTAGAGGCAAGCCCAGAGCCTTCACCTATCCCAGTGTGGGGGTTCTTGCTTTTCAGTGCTCCAAGCCTATCTGTAAATCGACTGGCGGGCTGCTCCAATGAGGTCAATGTGTGCTCGGTCCAGCAAGGACTCAAGAATGCTTTGGGATGCCTTCCAGACATGCAGAGGAGACAGAACCCAGTATATTACTCACCAGGACTCCTGGGACAGCTGGAAGAAGGCAGATCTGGAGAACCCGGGTCTTGTGAGCAGTGGGTTGCTTGCATAAAAGTTGCAGAGAGTACATTTGCAAAATAGCACCATACTGTTCAAAATGCGTTATTTCACGCCAAAAGAGTGGCATAAGAAAGATATGAGGGCCCTGCTAGGAACTCTGTTGGAATCCAACCAAACCCACCCTTTGTACCATGTCACCACCTCCTGTTCTACCTTTTACTTAAACCCACAGTTGCTGCATTTGACATCAAAACTGTTGATTAGGACACACAGCAGAATTTGCAGGCTCAACTATTTACAAAGAAAAGGTTCATCAATTTATAATGGTCTTACACGTGTTGGATTGAATGCAGCAGCGATATCACTCATGTTTATATATCTTACACGCCTAACAGACCTCACATAGCAAAGATAAATCTATGTTTATGTAGATGATACAGACATTAGTTTTATACGACATAAAACACTCTTATTTTCACAAACCTTAGAGGCTCAAAACATACACAGCATGCTTCAAGTGATGGTGGGAGAAACTTTTCCATTACGTTTTTTTTCTTTCCAATCCCTGTCTTTTTTTTTATTTTGTTGACATTTAAGGTATGTCTTCAGGTTATAGTAATTCATAGCCAATAGTACCTTTTGCTTGTGCTAATAAAAATGATATTTTTTGTGACGCGCAATAAAATGAAAAAAGGGTTAACTTATTTATTCAAAAACACATATATATTTTATATATATATATATATATATATATATATATATATATATATATATATATATATATATATATATATTTTTTTTAGAACAAAGGACGCTGCACTCTGGAACTTGTGATGTTTTTAAGATTTATTCAACAGAGCCCAGTCTGTCATACCGACGCGTTTCGGCCACAGCGGCCTTTCTCACGTGAGAAAGGCCGCTGTGGCCGAAACGCGTCGGTATGACAGACTGGGCTCTGTTGAATAAATCTTAAAAACATCACAAGTTCCAGAGTGCAGCGTCCTTTGTTCTAAAATTGACTTTGGCATTGGTTTGGCCCAACGCTTGCACACGCTGTTGTGCGATCCGGCGGAAAACCACATTGCAGAAAAAAAAAAAATATATATATATATATATATATATATATATATATATATATATATATATATACATATATATTTAAAAGGGCTTCTATACCTGTACACCTGCATGCTAGAAAAGGCCTATACTGGTATATTAAAATTGTATGGAATTGTTAATATTATTTTAATTTTTTTTATTGAAACATTGATGGTGCAGCCGCTTTTGGGTATTTTCTTTCCTTTTTCTTTTTGTGGCATATCCTTTCACTAATAAAAACACAACCATCTCACCAGATTGCCAAAGTCAGAACATTGTATTTGCCAATGCTTGTTTTCATGTATTCACAATAATGAAGCATGACAACAAGATTAAAAAGTGTGTATTTTTTCATTTGTTTCATTCTATGGCATGCTCCAAAGAGTGCTGCCCTGCTGGATGCATTTATTTTACCAAACAAACTGCAGTGCAGAAAGAAAACTGCTCTCAGCAATACAGTTTACCTCTGTTCTTCAAACTTCTTTTGTGCCCTCCGAAGGCATGGGTCGCAAAGGCAGTGTTAGAGGTTGCAAGGGGTAAGTAAGTCATTGGTGGGAGCTGCGACCCCTGGCGACCCTTAAATAATTTCCATGGTAGTTTTCATGAACGTTATGTGCTATTATGTGTATTTGTGTAATGTACTTGGCCAGTATCTTGATTGAAAATTGACCGCAAGAGTATATCAGCAGGAGAAAATGTCTCTTTGCCAGTGGCGGCTATTCTCAGGAAGCAGCAGTGGGGCGAGGAGGGAGGAGGCGGGGGAGCAGGGTTTAAACAAAAAAATCACTTTCCTACCTGCTGCCTGGCCGCTGCCTCTCCTCCATCCTCTCCCTCCTCTTCCTGGCTTCTTCTCTGCAAAAAGGAAGCAGGAAACACCCCGGCTCCCAGGCTCCCCATAGCCAATCACAACGCTGCAATGCATAGTTGTGATTGGTCTGAGCACTGTGGTTCGACGCTCAGCCAGGCAATGGGAGGGAGCCTGGGCATGTTCTCCCCCAAGGCTGTAATGTAGCTTGGAGGGAAAACATGCAAAGTGTACATGAATGTTTGGCCGCCCCATTCCCACCACTACTTCCCCTGCTCTGAGAGCAGATCAGATTCGCCCGCCCTGCCAAGACACCACAGCAGGAGCAAATACAATTATAATAACGTCGAAATATTATCATTTTGTTTTTCCTTTTTTTCACTACAAAAAGTAGTGGGGCGACGCTTCTCCATCTTAGCTGAGGAGCCACCACTGCTCTTTGCTCTGGTTCTACTGTTCCCATGAGACATTTTCTGTTCTAGCCAGCCTCCCACATATGCAAATTGTGTGAAAAATGGTGACAGCATAATAGCATATGGTAAAAAATTTCGAAATTAGTGCAACAGGAAAGGCCTGAGTTTTGCAAGAATTTTTCTGCGCATTGAAAACTTTGACCCGTACTATTGAGAATGCGAACTTGTTACATTGTCTTCTTCTAATTATGCTTATTTGTTTAACATTTTTTTAGAGCATAGTTCTACCAAAGGAGTGTCAGTGGGCTTTACATTAAAATAAACCAGGAAGACACAAAATCTTGGTTGTTCTGTGATACAGAAACAGTAACAGATTATGCAATTGAAGATGTATTGAATGTATATATATATTTCAATATCAATATTCTTTATTCGATGAAATTTCATCATAAAAGAAACAAAATAGCAGTACATACAGTATATAAAATACCAACATAAATTTGAATAAAAACAACAATTTTCATTGCCCCATTATAAAATAGACACACAAAAAAAACATGTCAGACAAAGTAGAAATCCTAACCATGATCTAATAGCTAATGAATGGACAAAGGGGAGGTTTTACAACGCCTCATACGGGATCGCCAAGCACTACCCAAAAATTTTGCAACTCCACAGACCATAGGAATAGAGGAGGTATCAGTGCTGGATATCCGCAAGGCCGTTTTATGACATCTAAGACCCAGCCCCTTACATAGCGGCTTTAGCCAGATCCTCCTGGCTACCCTATAAGCTGGGCATGCAAAGAAAAAATGCGCCACAGACTCTGTAGGGGCTGCACAGCCAGGACATGAATTCGCTCGGCCATCTAGCTTTTTCCACCCGAGGTGAAATCGTTTACTGGGAGAAACCCAAACCTAACCTTCAGGTAAAGAGCTCTGTCCAAGGGCTGCTCAATGTAGTCCAAGAGAGGTTCGAAGCTCCTAACCCATTTAAATGACAAGAATCGCTCAGTTAGGGGACCCCCTAAACTACTAGAGAGGGTTTCCTTCTGGACTAGATCCCAGTACAGCTGTTTAATCACTAACTTGGGTGGAGGTGATTGACTTTCCCAGGTGTCACTCAGACCCAGGAGGGCTACCATCCGCTTCAGGTTGCTCAGCCACTTAATCCTATTGTTCGAATTGAGCTGAATTAGTTCGTCTAGGGCGGCGGCATAATCCTGAAGCTCCCTTGCCCTTCGTATGCGAACCCAAAAAAGTATCGGGCGCAAGCGCACTAGAGCCTTAAGAGGGCGCCTGCCCATATCTGCCCAGAGAGGGGTTAGTGGGGTGGAAACTGGGAGGGCTACCGCATCTCTCAATAACTTATTTTCGGATCTGTCTAGCTCTGTGGTATTTTCAAACCCCCATAATTCAGAGCCGTATAAGGCGGATGGAAGAACTTGGCCCTCATTGATGGTGAGGAGCGGTGATAAGGGCTTGCTCTTAGATTTCCGGTGTTCTCTCATAACCGCCCCAGAAACTCTTTTATAGTTTAACAACATTTTGGCCAAGTGGTCCTTCCAGCTCATACGATTGTTAACCCTTATACCCAAATAATCAAAGGAGTCTACCAACTCCAAAGGCTCCCCGTTAAGTAGGAAATTATTCCTAAATCTGGATGAAGGAGCTAAGGCCATGAGCTTGGTTTTTAGAGTGTTGATGATGAGGCCTCTATCGCTACAGAATGTACTAAAACGATTCAAAAGCTTTTGTAGGCCTGACGGGGACTTAGAGATCAAGATGGTGTCGTCCGCGAAGAGGAGTGTGGGGATTTTTTCACCTGCCAAGGATGGAGCATCAGCTGGTTCCCCTCTCAGATGGTCCACCACTCCATTCACAAAAAGAGAGAACAGCGTAGGAGCCGTAACACATCCCTGGCGTACACCCCTCTTCACGGGTATCTTCTCAGTCAGTTGTCCTTGAGTGCCCCACCTAATCCTGGCATAATTTCCCTCATGGAGGTGCACAATTAAACCCAAAAGGGGACCTGGGAACCCCATGTTCTCCAGAACTTCCCACAGCCTCTCACGAGGGACCAGGTCGAAGGCCATCCTGAGATCTATGAAAGCCAGGTATAAGCTACCTTTATTGATGGTGACCGTCTTCCAGTAGATCGCAAAGAAGCGAAAGACCTGGTCCATCGTACCCACCTTTTGGCGGAACCCCGCTTGCAGATGAGACAAAACGTGCATCTCTTCCATCCAGATGCCAACCCTCAAAATGATTACCCTACCGACCACCTTCTGCAACACATCAATCAAACTGATTGGTCTGTAGTTGGCAGGGTCATCTCTGGCACCCTTCTTAAAGACCGTGATTACCTCCGCTCCCTTCCACGAGTCTGGAACGGGGTATCCGTTGAAAATCAGGTTAATTATTTTTGCAATAAGTTTGGCCCATAACTCCGGTTCCTCCAAGAGGAGGTCTCCGGGGATCCCGTCTGGGCCGGCAGCTTTCTTCGGGGTAAGATGTCTAATGGCCAGCACCACCTCAGAGGGCGAAAAGGGTTCCTTGACCGGATGCAGGGTAGGGGTTCTAAAAACATGGTCAGGGGGAGAAAGGGACACTTCTGACCCACCATACAGGTTGGAAAAGTGAACTTGCCATTGCTGGCCTGTTATGTGACTATCTAGGGGGCGAGAGCTATTCAACCTAGCTTTTGAGCAGATCCCAAAACAGCGCTGAATTCTTTCTTTTAGAAGCTGCCTTGAGGTCTTGCCAGCGTTGTTCTTCCCACTCTCGTTTAGCTTGCTCCAAAACCCTTGCATAATCTTTCCTGGCTACACTAACCAGAAATTGGTTCTTTTTACGGAGGGCAGTTCTAATCTCATTTCTTTTAACCTTACAATGGGCCGTGTACCAGGGGTTACTTGCTATAGTTGTATTATTTCCCCTACTACCTCCCCTGCCCTTATTGTTATCGATTATAAAGAATTTCCCTACATTCTCTATTAAGTTATTGTACGCCTGAGCAAAAAACGTGCCCTGAGCGGTCGCTGGATCCTGGTCAAGCACCGCCAAATCTGTACTCAGGTCTTCAACATGCGCCCTAATCTTTACCATGTTGTGAACCTGTGATTGAACTTTCTCCCATTTTAGCCTACGATTTCCCTGGTATGGTATCACCTCATTGGTGGACCTCGGGTAGGTTAATCTCCTGTTGTTATTCCGCTTCCCCCATCTTATCGTCATACATAAAGGGTTGTGATCACTGTCCTGTGAAGGGGTCACCTCCATGTCTACTAAATCACACCACAGTGTCACATCTAATAAGATGTAATCAATTCTTGACGGGCTGCTTAGCCTATTAAAGGTCATCGCACCGTCGGGGTCGGAGGGAGTCCTACCATTGAGAGCTCTAAGGTTATATTCCACAATAAGGGAATTAATCTGTATAACCTTTAATGACCATTTTTTAATTGGGGCCAAGGACAAGGTCGGAATAGACCATCTAGAGTCCGCCTCCTCAATGCCCAGGGGATCGTCACCTTCCAGTGGTTCGAAAGTACAGTTAAAGTCCCCTCCCACAATGATTTTGGAGGAAGGGGGGCAATTGGCTAATGCCTGATCTAGAATAGATACGGTGCTTGAATTTGTATCCCCTGTGTACCCTCTAGCATAGATATTGAATAGGTCTATCCTACTGCCCTTGTTTACCCCCTCAAATGAAATATGTTGGATGTCACAACACCCAGAGTCGTGAGTAGTTACTTCCCAGTTCAGGGCGGTCTTGATCCATACATGTAGACCCCCCGCTGGTCTACCCCTTCCGCTACTCTGAGCTGGTATAAAAAAAGTGGTATATCCTGATTTATGTAGTGGAAGTATGCGCCATGTTTCTTGGAACAAACATACATCGAATTTATCGATGAAGAGATTCCATTCAGGTAGATCCAACTTTCTTTGCAGACCAGCCACATTCCATGAGACTAGATGTAAGATTTTATTATCTGTTAAATACAATTCAGAGAGGACCCCCACATGCATGACCGGGTCAGGCGTGGTTTGGGCACCTATAGAATCTACTTGAACTAAAGGGTCTATCAACCTAGGGTCTACAGCACTATGGCCTAAGGGTGCAAGTTGGTAGGGGGATACAGTTCCTCCAGTAGCGATTCCGATTGACGGGAATAATCCTGTAACCACAGGGCAACTCCGGGGTCTTCCAAACATATCTCGCGTGTTCCAGCCTCAAGACTAGGTGAACCTACTCGCCCCTCTTGGCCCTGGGGAGACTTTAATCTTCAATCACAGTCTGCCAAGCCAGAGAGAGCTTCGAATCGGTTCACTGTCTCTAATGGAGTAAAAGGCTTCAAATGGTCCCATCCTCTATTATAGTTTTTAATGGATCTAGGGGGAACAAGGTTCCACCTTGAAGGGTCAGCAACATAGGTGATATGTGAGGCACATGACAAATAGCTGGGTATAGATGTACCTGATGGAGTGGGGTACAATAAGGCTTGCTTAGTTATACGGGAAGAGGGGAACACCAACGATCTGGGGTAAAAGTATGTTAGCGCGCGGGGAATGATGCCATTGATACCAGTATCGGGGGGCCAGTCCAAAATGTGCTTAACTGCTCGTGGGTCTCTAAAGTTTACTACCACGATGTCTCCCTCGATATTTTTGCTTTTACCACCCAGCCATGGGAGACGTCTAACGTATAATATCTCTCCGTTGATATTCTCCTCAATAGGTCTATATCTACTAAGCCAAAACATGATTTTATTTTTTAGCTCAATGTACCCTTCTCTTTTATTATCCGTCAAAGGTGGGACCCCCGTCAAAACAACCACCAGGGGCACAGCTTCGGGAGGCAGGTCAACCTGTGGCATGTTGTTTATTACAGGCTTGTCAATACTAGAACTTTCCCTCTTGTCCCGCAAGGTGATTATATGGGTGTTTGTTCCCCCCCCCTCTAAATCATCCAGTGTGGTCGCTCCCTGGGTACTCCCAGTCGTAGAGGGTAGAGACACATACTGAGTCGTAGCTAACTGGTTGGATGGCTGAACTGAAGCCTTGGAAAAGTGGGGATTAGGGTTAGGTATCACGGCTGTGGGATCTAAGCTACTAGAAACAACCGCCTTCCCCTGTCCTATAGTCAGGTCTGTTTTCTTGCCTATTGCGGCTTCTAAGTCCGCAAGCCTTTTCTCGACTCTTAATAAGCCTTCAATAAGAGGTGGAATAAGGGACTTGATCACCTGGCCCCAGATGTCCTGGCAAGCAACAGAGGGGGTAGTTGATGATAGTGAGTCAACAGAGATGCAACCTGACACAATAGGGGGCACTTCGGATTCAAGGGTGACTAATGAAGCTTGAAGAGGCGATTTAGGTGTAATAATCTCTTCGACTGCTATCCCTTTGGTTAAATTTATGGCCAACAATGCATGTTTCCCAAAATCAGAGTGGTTGGACTTAGATTTGACTGATACTCCCCCTTTCTTGCATCTTCTCTTGCTTGGAGGGGGGCCGTGAGACTTAACTGCTTTAAACGGCTTAATATATTTCTTGGCCTGTTTACCAAGTGAAGACGTGGAATTATTTACGACTTGGGGAGAACTAGAAAAACCAGTAGCATGATTTTCTTGAATGACCTGCTCATTAGGAGCAGATGGGGTGGGGGCGTGTTCCCTTAACGGGAGAGGATCACTCGGCAATACAGGAGGGTCTGCTATGGCATTACAACTGTCATCAACACAAAAAGGGACCTGCAAGTTGGAGTTTTCAGGAATCCTAAGCTTTAGGTTTTCTATGGAGCGACGACGCTCAGTCCTGCGTTTGGCCAAGGTATTGTCCTTTTCCTCCTCATGAAGCACCTTTTTGAAGTAGGTATCCAAAGGGCCGGCTGGCATGCCTCCCATCAGTTCCAATACAGCTTTGGTAGAAGTGTTAGTCATGGTGGATAATTAACATGGGGTGCGCGCATATACCGCTATAAAATACTATCAAGTTAATAACCAAGCCCGGCCCGGCCTCACTCGGCCTCTGAGGGCCTAAGAGGGCCCACCCTTTGCCCAGGCTTAGCCCCGGGCTACGTCCCGCTTACGCGTGGAGACGAGGTTAAGCTATGAAGACTTGGGGAATTAAGGGGAGGGGCCGGGAAGAGGATGCAGCTGCGAACACCGCCAAGCAGCCTGGTCCTCGCAGTCCCGGACTGGAATGCACAAGGTTAAAACACCCCCCACTCAGCACAGCGTCCACAGCAAAGTCCTCGGTGAGCCTCGAGATCCAGCAGCAAGAGCCCAGGTATGAAACGAGCAGTGGCAAGCCTACGAGCGGCACCCTATATATATGATCTGAATAAGACAGGATGCATATTCAACGGCACAATGGGGAAATCTAAATAGGCTCGGCAAAAACCCGCTGGACTGACGTCGACAGAGTACTGTCAGCGATCAGAAGAATTGGTCGCATCAACAGAGGTGCGCCACTTACACGACGGTAAACAGTCTGTTGATACGTATGGCGGTTCAGCCAGTCCACATCTAAATACCGTGGCTGTGACTCCGTCAGCTCGACGGAGTACTTGTAACTGCCACCATGGAGGGAAGATGGGAGTCTCCCCAGGATCTCAATCAGGCCCTAAGTCTGAAGATGAATCTTGAACCAGGAAGAGCCAGCAATCTTATCCGGCATGTGAAGGGACCTTAGAAGCTACAAAAATCAACATTTTGCTGCCAATGACTTAAGTGGGAGCTCTACATCACATATCCAACTTCAGGGCACCTGCAGGCCTTATCCTTGGACCTTGCCTCGATAAAGGATTTCAATTTGAAGCTTGCATAAAATGTGTTGTACTTTTACTTGCATTGCGTGTTAACCAATTGACTACTAATTGTGTTATATGGTGTGAGACCAGTCGCTGCTCCTTTTTAAAATCTTTTAATCTGTAATTTGTAACATTGTGCTCACTCACCCCCGCATTGCCGCCAGTCACTCACGGGGCAACCAGGGAGCTCCATCATCCCCCGGTCCGTCACGGTTTGTTGTGCCGATTGAACGGAGGGGACGTGGCTCCTCCCCCTGCACCTCCCCTCACTTCCTGCCGCCTGTCCTGACCCGCATAAAGCTTGAGGGGGACACGGCCGCGCAGCAGAGAACAGCGAGCGCCGCAAGGTGAAGCTTGCATAAAACGTGTTGTACTTTTACTTGCATTGCGTGTTAACCAATTGACTACTAATTGTGTTATATGGTGTGACACCAGTCGCTGCTCCTTTTTAAAATCTTTTAATCTGTAATTTGTAATATTGTGCTCACTCACCCCCGCATTGCCGCCAGTCACTCACGGGGCATTCTAGGGAGCTCCATCATCCCCCGGTCCGTCACGGCTTGTTGTGCCGATTGAACGGAGGGGACGTGGCTCCTCCCCCTGCACCTCCCCTCACTTCCTGCCGCCTGCCCTGACCCGCATAAAGCTTGAGGGGGACACGGCCGCGCAGCAGAGAACAGCGAGCGCCGCAAGGTGAAGCTTGCATAAAACGTGTTGTACTTTTACTTGCATTGCGTGTTAACCAATTGACTACTAATTGTGTTATATGGTGTGAGACCAGTCGCTGCTCCTTTTTAAAATCTTTTAATCTGTAATTTGTAATATTGTGCTCACTCACCCCCGCATTGCCGCCAGTCACTCACGGGGCATTCCAGGGAGCTCCATCGTCCCCCGGTCCGTCACGGCTTGTTGTGCCGATTGAACGGAGGGGACGTGGCTCCTCCCCCTGCACCTCCCCTCACTTCCTGTCACCTGCCCTGACCCGCATAAAGCTTGAGGGGGACACGGCCGCGCAGCAGAGAACAGCGAGCGCCGCAAGGTGAAGCTTGCATAAAACGTGTTGTACTTTTACTTGCATTGCGTGTTAACCAATTGACTACTAATTGTGTTATATGGTGTGAGACCAGTCGCTGCTCCTTTTTAAAATCTTTTAATCTGTAATTTGTAATATTGTGCTCACTCACCCCCGCATTGCCGCCAGTCACTCACGGGGCATTCCAGGGAGCTCCATCGTCCCCCGGTCCGTCACGGCTTGTTGTGCCGATTGAACGGAGGGGACGTGGCTCCTCCCCCTGCACCTCCCCTCACTTCCTGCCGCCTGCCCTGACCCGCATAAAGCTTGAGGGGGACACGGCCACGCAGCAGAGAACAGCGAGAGCCGCAAGGTGAAGCTTGCATAAAACGTGTTGTACTTTTACTTGCATTGCGTGTTAACCAATTGACTACTAATTGTGTTATATGGCGTGAGACCAGTCGCTGCTCCTTTTTAAAATCTTTTCATCTGTAATTTGTAATATTGTGCTCACTCACCCCCGCATTGCCGCCAGTCACTCACGGGGCATTCCAGGGAGCTCCATCGTCCCCCGGTCCGTCACGGCTTGTTGTGCCGATTGAACGGAGGGGATGTGGCTCCTCCCCCTGCACCTCCCCTCACTTCCTGCCGCCTGCCCTGACCCGCATAAAGCTTGAGGGGGACACGGCCACGCAGCAGAGAACAGCGAGAGCCGCAAGGTGAAGCTTGCATAAAACGTGTTGTACTTTTACTTGCATTGCGTGTTAACCAATTGACTACTAATTGTGTTATATGGCGTGAGACCAGTCGCTGCTCCTTTTTAAAATCTTTTAATCTGTAATTTGTAATATTGTGCTCACTCACCCCCGCATTGCCGCCAGTCACTCACGGGGCATTCCAGGGAGCTCCATCGTCCCCCGGTCCGTCACGGCTTGTTGTGCCGATTGAACGGAGGGGACGTGGCTCCTCCCCCTGCACCTCCCCTCACTTCCTGCCGCCTGCCCTGACCCGCATAAAGCTTGAGAGGGACACGGCCGCGCAGCAGAGAACAGCGAGCGCCGCAAGGTGAAGCTTGCATAAAACGTGTTGTACTTTTATTTGCATTGCGTGTTAACCAATTGACTACTAATTGTGTTATATGGTGTGAGACCTGTCGCTGCTCCTTTTTAAAATCTTTTAATCTGTAATTTGTAATATTGTGCTCACTCACCCCCCGCATTGCCGCCAGTCACTCACGGGGCATTCCAGGGAGCTCCATCGTCCCCTGGTCTGTCACGGCTTGTTGTGCCGATTGAACGGAGGGGACGTGGCTCCTCCCCCTGCACCTCCCCTCACTTCCTGCCGCCTGCCCTGACCCGCATAAAACTAGATGGGGACACGGCCGCGCGCAGCGGACGCGCGCAGCGGGCGCGCCGGCGGCGCGCCAAAGGCAAGCCCATCTGCGCCCGTCGCGGCCGTACGGGCCCAGGGGCTAGAAACTCTGCCTTTCCTCTAAAATACTCCACTACAGAGCTGAGAGAGTTACATGGGAATCAGGATATTGCTACCCACATCCGTCTCTGCTTAGTTGAAGCAGGCATTCTGAAATACAGAACCACCTTCCCTAAAGTTCTCCCCACTCATAATTCCGACACTCCCATTACAGTCATTCCTCCCTATACCCTCAGTACTCAGGGCCAAAGGGGCCTCTCAGTTATATACCTAAACACACGATCTATGGTAAAACACCAACTTGAGATCCTCCAACTCTTACAGTTGGAAAGGCCTGACCTACTTCTCCTCATGGAAACGTGGCTCACCGAAGAATCCATACCTGACATTCTGGCAGCCCTACCAGATAACTATTATATCTTACAAACCAACCGCCCCCCAGGGAAAACGGGTGGCGGAGTAGCAGCCATCATCCTTAAGGACCATCAGTTTAAGACACTGGAGATTAAGGGTGTGCCCTCTGTCGACAGCCTAGTTTTTAAACTGGAATCCCCCCAGTCATCCTTCACCTGTGCTCTCTTTTATAGACCCCCCTGCTGCATGCCTACTTTTCCCCAGGCTTTGGGAGAAATGATCTTCCATCTGGCGATTGGGCTTGCCAGACTCCTTATCATAGGGGACTTCAATTACTGGCCTCTAGACGCAATGGAGAGCATCAGTTCTATTGAACTAACGGATCTTCTGTCAGGTATGAACTGCAACCAGCACGTGCAGGTACCCACCCATATCAAAGGACACATTTTAGACTAGGTCTGGACAGCCAATATGACCCCCTTGACCCTTTTGATCTCTCCATGTACCTGGTCGGATCATCATCTTGTGTCCTTCACTCTTCCGGAAATTCAGCCCTATAAACCCAAATCGACTAAAAACCACAAGTCAAGGAGCTGGAAAAATGCTAACATTGATCATCTCTGTTCTCGTCTTACTTCCACGGCCCCTATTGCCACAGAGTCAATCCATGTTCGGGCCACAAACCTCAAGTTATGGCTTGAATCAGCAAGTGAGTGCGTCGCCCCGCTTAAATACACTAAAACTATCAGACCACATGACGCTCAGCGATGGTTCTCCGCGGACCTAAAAACTAAGAAGCTTGCACTAAGACAAGCGGAGCGTAAGTGGAGACTCCACTATTACTCAGTTGACAAAAATATCTATACCAACTTATTAAAACAATATAAAACCGCCATTCTTCAAACCAAAATGGACTACTTCTCAAAGAAAGTTGTGGACTCAGCTAATAAAGCCAAAGATATCTTTTCCATAGTCAGCGAGCTATCTAAACCTGATAGAATAGTACCTAAGCTAACCCCCTCTCAACCTCTCTGCGACTCACTCAACTCTTACTTTATCGACAAGATCACTGCTATTAAAGCCAGCATTTTGCCCTTCAGCACCCCTGCCAACTCTCCTAACACCGGGGACTCGTCACCCCTAATGACCCGGTTTCCCCAAATCCCCTTGGAAACCTTTCTGGGGCTACTAAAAAGAGTCGGCTCGGGGTCCCCAACAGATTGCTGCCCCCCTTATGTCCTCCAGGAGACCTTTTCCAGGTGTCCTGACCATCCTCTCTCTCTTCTAAATAAATCACTGGAAGAGGGCATAGTCCCCAACCTCTTTAAAACTGCGGAAATTATCCCCATATTTAAGAAACCGGGTGCTGACCCCTCTACCCCGGGCAACTACCGCCCTATATCGTTACTACCATTTCTTGGAAAGGTCTTAGAGGCCTATGTCTCTACACAATTAAGCACTTTTGTGGAACTGCATCATATGCTGGACCCCCACCAGGCCGGCTTTCGACCTTCTCACTCCACTGAATCTGTCATCTTGACAGTCATGGACGAGCTTAGAGGGAGTGCTGACAGAGGGCTTACTCAGGCCCTGGTCCTCCTGGATCTGTCAGCGGCTTTTGACACGGTCGACCATAACATCCTTCTGGACCGTGTCAATAATGCCGGGATCCAGGGTCGAGCTCTGGATTGGCTCTCCTCCTTTCTCAGCAACAGATTTCAATCAGTCCACCTCGCAGATTTCTCGTCATAGAAGATGAAACTCTCTTGCGGAGTTCCTCAGGGCTCTTCCCTCTCCCCGCTTCTTTTTAATCTCTACCTTCTTCCATTAATCTCATCTCTGCGGGACAGGAAAGTCGCAACTTACAATTATGCAGATGATCTCCAGCTGGTTTTCAATATTAGTCTCCTCCCTTCCTCGCTAACTCATTTCCAAGACACTATGATTTTCATTAGCGAATGGATGAATGAAAACCAGCTGAAACTCAATCCTGACAAAACAGAATTAATCCTCACGGGCGGACCTGCTAACTCATGGAATTCCAATTTTTGGCCATTCTCATAGGCAACCCCCCTACCACGGACAGCTCTGCCAAGAGCATGGGAATATTGGTCAGCAACGACCTCTCAATGAAAGCCCAGATCAGCTCAGTGGTCTCTGCTGTCTTCTTCCAACTACGCAGAATCAAGAAAATTAGCAGATTCCTGTCTCAGGAAGCCTTGACCTTAGTAATCTTAGCCCTGGTCATCTCCCGACTTGACTTTTCCAACTGCCTCTATGTAGGCATCCCGGCATACCAGATTAGCCGCCTCCAACTTGTCCAGAACCAGGCTGCCAGACTGATTTTCCATCAGCCTAGATGGCACCGTATTCAGCCTCTAATGAAGGACCTTCACTGGCTGCCAGTGGCTATGCGGGGTCTTTTCAAATTGGGATGTACTATCTTCAAATCCCTGTACGGGAACTGTCCAGCCTTCATTTCATCTAAAATCATACGTTATGTTCCCAACCGCTACCCCCGATCCATTCACCTAAATTTGCTAGTCACCCCCTTTAAACGCAAAAAATTGGGCGGTGCTCGTTTTGGAGTATTGGCCCCGCAGTTCTGGAACTCGCTCCCGCTGGAGCTAAGGACAACCACCACCTATGCCTCATTCAGGAAACTACTGAAGACCTGGCTGTTTTCTCAGGCCTATGACAACTAGCCCGCTTCTCCCCTGCCGCCTCATGTTTCTCCTAGCGCCAAGAAACCGTTTGGTGAACGTGCGCTTAATAAATTCCCTGTAACACAACATAACATAACATAACAATTTGTGCTTCAGAGACTAAGCCTGAAGGAAAAATCTTTGACCCGGAAAGCCTTCTTAGTGTATCCGACCTACACTCCAACACGGTCGGACTGGAATCACTCCTAAGTCCCAGTCAACTGTGAACCGTTGTTGTTCAACTGAGCTTTTCCTTAAAATTTGAAAAATTCACATCTCTGGTTCCACTTATCCAGTTTTAACTATGCTGGTGTCTTTTTACTCATTAATTTTTCTCTATTTTCTAAATGGCTTTCTCTTTTTTTTAAACTCGCACAATAGATGTACACATTTTGCTTAAAGATGATGTACTTGTTTCCTAAAATACATTTGCGTAGTGAGAAGGAAGGTGGATTTGAAAACTCATCTAGCTCATGCATAGTTGTGTTTTCTTTTGTTGGCAGGAATTGTGACCTGTGAATACAACAGCCTGCATCAATAATAAGGGATGTCTCAAAATCCCAGTGGTTTACAGTGGCATTCATACAGTGCTTCATACCTCTGCTGAAGCACCTCGGAGCTTTCAGTGGGCAGATAGCACCCTACTCCATACATTTCGGTTCAATATCTAGGATAGACGCTTAATTGTCCCATCTGAGAAGTGCTAATTTGCATTTATACACACAATAGTTTAGTGCTTTTTTCAATTGTGCAGAATACACATGAAATGCAAAACTAAATCATCTTGTAGTGCAGCCTTCATGGGGAGAATAAGCAAAGTTCTAAAAAAGGATGATCATTCATCAGACGGGTCGAGATTGACCCCTGGGCGATGTGTGAACACCTTTTATTCGCCCTAGAGCTGAAGACAGACTGTCGCATGTACCTGTTGCATAGCTGCCAGGGTTTCAGAATGCTATGCGTGACAGTTTCATAATTTTAATATAATTATGAGTGACATTTCTCTCTGGGCTCCAGCAGCCGCTGCGGTCCGGGGAAATGGGTCCGGTCGCGGCGGCGGGGAGGATAATCGTTGATTTAAAAATATTGCCGAAGCCAGTGCTTTAAAATGGGAAAAAATAAGTGCAGGTACTCTTAAAATGAGCTATGAGTGTAGCAAGTGGGCGGGGCTAGGGGCGGGGCTAAAGGCAAGACATACAAGACACTTCTGATATGTGGCCGAATACTTATATTCTTGAGTGCGCACTCACAGAAACAAGCAGCAATGCTCACACAAAGCATTCCAAGAATGTCCTTTAAAATACCTCCCTAGTGTCTGGATTCTCTCCCTCTTTCACTTGCTTTTCTCTCTCACACACACACAAACATACGCACACAAGCAGGCAAACACCCAGACACACAAAAGACTCAGGTGGGATAAAGGCCATTTTACCCCCCTTATCTCCCATGGCTTTCTTAATTGCTGCTATTGCTGCTGTCAGCGGGATGCCTGGATTCGAGTGTGTGCACAAATGCACACCATGGTGTGAATGTGATTGACAGCATAGGGCCTGAATGGACCCCGCTCTGTCAAACACAGCGTTGTGGCGAACACCGGACATTATGCAGATGAGCCCTGCTGAATTGTTTAAAGGTGGCTCAGCTTGGGCTTGAGGCGCTTTGGCTGTCAGACAGCCTCGTTCGTGCGCGTGAGCCAAAGCAACAATGACCCTACCTTTGATGAGTACCGGCACTCTCCTTGGCAGCAGAGAAGTGTCGGTTCTCAGAGCGGTAAAAATGAGAAGTGCCGGTACTCAATACCGGTGAGTACCGGCCCATTTAAAGCACTGGCCGTAGCCTCAAAAACATTACAATGAGGAACTGCAGCCTGAGCCACCCATAGCGCTTGCTCCACTTTTAAGTCTGCGGCACGAGTGCTGGCGTTGCTGTAGCCATCTGGCACTGTCTATCATGACGTCAGTCGCATAGAGGGAATGCCGTGCAGTCATGTTGGGAAATAGCCTATAGTTACTTTGTAACACTGCAGCTCAGTAAAGCCAGCCCCCAAGCATGCAGTGAGCAGTGTGTCCGCAAGAGCACAGCTCCCCCTCCAGTTTTTAGATTCAATCACACAGCATTGCTGAATTATTTAGCAGCGCTACGTCTTCTTGGCAGCCAAGACAGGCTATGCCACTTATGCGTGACTTCGTATTTCAGTGCGGTGATACGGATCACCACACTGAAATGGTGAACAGCCCTCACAACAAAGCTGTCACCCCGCATGCAATTACACCGCGGTTGTTACAACGACCGCGTTGTAGCAACGCATACCATTACCCAAGTCAAAAAAACGAATTGTGGAGGGGGGAGAAGGTGTTGGATTTAAAATTCAACATCTTCCCTACTGTCCGCACAGACTGGAGTTGGAATAGTAAATTATACTATTCCAACATCCAGCGCCCCCTCCGCAAATCGTTATTCAGACTGTGTTGCAATTGCATGTGGGGTGAGGGAATGCTTGAAAAGGAGGCACATTCCACTGAAATGCGTTAGTCTAACACCTGATGCGTGGTACTTGGCAGGGCTGCTGTTGCCATATATCCCTTGTTGAATCCAGGATTCTTCCCCATCCGTCAGCCTCTATTTTGAGCAGATGGGCACATGCCAAGTCAGCTTGTGTAGAAGGGTATTTCCTTTCACGCAGCCGCAAATGGCTAAATGAATCCCAAACATACTGTTAACCGTGAATCTACACTTGAAGCAATGTGAATTCCACTGGATGCATGAAATGTTTTGCCAATCAGTATGGGAAGCCGTTCATGTCAAAATTACAGATCCCCATATAAGACATCTCCTGAAATGCATGGGGTGCTGCAAAATGTATTTGACACACACCAGAATGAATGTAACATGAGTTAAAACAAATATGAAACATGGCAGAATTCATATATTATCTAGTAGACAAGTGAAATAACACACACTCTGAACTGGATAAAAGATATACTGAGATGTATAGTAACTATGTTGAAAGGAATATGGTGTTGCTGAAAAGAATACAACAAAAACTCAAGTGAATATAACTCTTATTGAAATGATATAGACTGGTGCTGAAATAATTATGACCCACATTGGAACGAATATGGCAAATATTACATTGAATCTGACACTCTTTAAAATTACTGTGACACACGTGAAATGAATGTCAAACATACATCAATGAATACAAGACATGTTCAAATGAATATGACCCATGTCCAAAAGAATATAAGATAAGTTGAAATAAATATGACTAGTGTCAAAATGAATATGACTAACACTCAACTGAATATGAAACATGTTCATATGAATATAAATGTAGTTGAAATTAATTTGATGTGCATTAAAATGAATATGACCCACACGTAAATGAATATGAGACGCTTTGAACTGAATAAAACATTCATTGGAATCAATATGATACATATTAAATTGAATGCAACACTTCTTAAAATGACTGACACACATGAAATGAATGCCAGACAATCAGCAATGAATACAATCCATGTTCAAATGAATATGGCACATGCTCAAACAAATGTAAGATAAGTTGAAATAAATATGACTAGTGTCAAAATGAATATGACTAACACTGAACTGAATATGACATACGTTCATATGAAGATGATGACAGTTGAAATTGATTTGGCATGCCTTACAATGAATATGGCCCACTCTTAAATGAATATTAGAAGCTTTGAATTAAACACATCCATTGAAATGAATATTGCACTTCTTGAAATAATTCCGACACATGTTGAAACATACATGACATATGCTGACACAAGTAACATGTTCATTGAATTTGAAATTACACACTTTCAAAGAAATATGACAACTGTTATATTAAGTCTTGATCTGTTGAAATAAACATTACTCATATCTTAATGGATAAGGCAGGCATAGCAAGAAATATTGCTTGCTTGTATAAGCTTTATTCGAGACAATTCTCATAAAAGCACATAAAATCAACACAGTTATACAATAATACATTATTACGGATTAAAAATTCATTAAACATAGAGTACATACAACATTTTGCATATAAAAACCATATTTACAAATAGTATTACATTAATCATTGTTGAGAGGAATACCTTGTTACCTGCTTCCCCCCAGGGACCGTCTTCTAATTGCCCATGCCCAACCCAGGTATTTAGCTACCCCTATGACTATCGAATCCTGAGTTGTTGTACGTAGGATTCTTAGAGCCACTGTGCTGTCTCGTGTCCCCAAGTTTTTGCATACCGGCGAGAGCCATTTTCTCCTCGGATTCACATAAGCGTGGCATACGAAAAGAAAATGGCCTATGCTCTCCTCGGCATTTTCGCATGCTGGACATAAGTTATTGGTGGGTCTGTGCCAGCCAGATGTCAGTTTCTTGAGGGGGATAGATCCTGATCTTAGCTGAAATACAAGTTTCCTGTCCATTGGTACCATGATGTTGTCCCAGTAATTTTCCAGGGCAGGAAAATTTTTTATCTCCAGGAAGCGACCAGTCATAGAGTCGGCCCTGGTGTCATTCAGCATCTTACCGCCAACCCAATCCCAGTATTGTTCTTTAAGGGCTTCTTTGCTAGGGAAGATCTCTCCCTCAGGGTTATTCCAAAGATTTGAAAACCCTAAGTTTACTAACATGGACTTCAGATGTTTTAGCCATTTTATCTTATGGAAGGTATCTTCCTTGATAATCCATTGAAAACCCTCCGCATATTGTCTTATTTCTGGAGTCGTCCAGAGACGTCTCCAGTAAAGGACTGGGCGCAATCGGGCTCTATCTACAATGGTGCGTCTACCTAACTCCAAAAACAGTGGGGTTAAGGGGGTACTCTGTGGGAGTCTTGTAATCCCTCGCATAAACTTGTTCTCTGAAGTCTGAAGAGCCGCTAAACCATCCCAGGCCCATAGCTCCGCGCCATATAATGTGGCACCCAAAACCTTCGCGTCATACACTATTAATGCGGGTTTTATGGGTTTTGTTTTGGATTTGCGGTGTTCCCCCCTTAAAGCACCAGAAAGCTGCTGGTGCTTTAAGACCACTTTATCTACATGATGCGTCCAGCCAATGCCCTCTGCGATCTGTACACCCAGGTACGTAAATTCTTTGACAATGTCTAACCTACTGCTGTTTAAGGTTACCTTGGGGTAGTTCCTGCGTCCGGGGGAAAAAGCCATTAGTTTTGTTTTTCCCACATTTACCTCTAGCCCATGCTCAGTGCAAAAAGCATCAAAAATGTTTAATGCACGTTGCAGCCCCATGGGGGTCTTAGACAAGATAAGAGTGTCGTCAGCGAACATCAGGATCGGAACCCTGGTGTCCGCTAACGATGGGGCATCAACACTAGCCTTCAGCATCCTCTCAACGATTCCGTTAATAAATAACGAGAAAAGTAAAGGGGCCATGGAACAGCCCTGTCGAACACCCATTTCCACTGGGAAATCCTCTGTTGTCTCTCCACTTCCACCCCACTGGACTCTAGCGAAGTTGGATTCGTGCAGTCGCATAATTAATGTTAGCAGATCAGCAGGGATCCCCAACTTTTGCAAAACCAACCATAACTTAAACCGGGGGACTAGGTCGAACGCCGTCCGCAGGTCGACGAACGCGACGTACAGGCAGCCCCTTCCCAGTACAACGGTCTTCCACCTTAATATGGTAAAGCGGAAGACCTGATCGATGGTACTGGTTGCTCGCCTGAATCCCGCTTGGTATAGAGAAAGGGCGTTGTTGTCTTCAACCCAGTCCATAAGCTGGTTTGTTACCATTCTCCCAACTACTTTCTGTATGGTGGCTATTAAGCTTATGGGCCTATAGTTTGCAGGCAGTGAACGATCTCCCTTCTTGTGGATGGGGATAATGGTTGCGCCTTTCCAGAGGTCTGGGACCACTTCCCCCTTGGCTAGGGCATTCGCTACAAGGAGGGTATATCTCGCCCATCTGGTCATATCGTGTTTAAAAATATCAGGTGGAATGCCATCTGGACCTGGCGCCCTCCCACATTTCGCGGAACCAATGGCAATTTCCACTTCTCTAAGGGAGAACAAATCGTCGGTTGCATAAACCGGTGTTATACTATCAGCTGCCACAGGATGGTTAACTTCCGCGTACTGAGGTCTGAAGTAATCAACCCAAGCTTCCTCTGCTACATTGTTGTCTGGCTTCGCAGGACCGGCTCCACTACCCCACTTGATGATTTTCCAGAATGCCCTGGAGTCTTTACTATCAGAGGCCTCTTTTAGTTCGGCCCAGTGGCCTTCATCCCAATTCTTTTTTGCACGATAGATGGCCATCTTGTACAGTTCCCTATTCTTTGTCACAGCGGCACGGTCCCTATTCCTTATGGCTTGTCCCAGGGCTAATCGTGCTGATCTACAATGACTATCAAACCACCTTCCCACTTCTTTAGATTTCTTCCCTTTCCTTTTTTTAATGAAGAAGCATGGTCTCAGGAGGGAGAATAACTTATTGTGGATTTCGGTGATTCCACTATCCCCTGGAACCACTGGAACCGCTGTTTCCATCGCGGAAATTGCACAATCAACAGCATTATTGATGTAAGTCATAGTGGCCTCGTTTGCCAGTACCTTGGGCCATTTTAACCTGCGTTCATCATTACTCATAACAGGGGTTTCATCGTATATCACTAGAGGGTTACCCGCACCAGTATTCCACCACCTATGAGTCACACAGAGGGGGTTGTGGTCACTTTCAACCCGGGGCCTAACTGTCATGTCAACAACCCCTTTCCACAGTTGGAGACTGCACAAAATGTAATCGATTCGGCTCCTGTTGATGCCATTGTCAAAAGTGTAGCTGCCCTCCTTGTCCCCAGGTGTCCTCCCGTTCAGTGCTCTTAAGCCATGTTCCATACAAATTCCATTCAGTGATAAGATCTCTTTTGTCCATCTCCTTACAGGTTTTAGGCATAGAGGTGGTACTCCCCAGAGATTGTCCTCTTCGCTCTCCAAGAGGTCATTTGTACAGCCCAGAGGTTCAAAAGTCCTGTTGAGGTCCCCTGCAATTATCGTTACACTTTCCTGGGACTTGATCTCAATGGCAGTAGACAACAGCTCAATGGTGGGTAAATTGGTTACGTTGCTACCTCTCACGTAGACATTGTACAAATCTATTAGTTGACCCTTTGCTACGGAGATTCTTAATAATTGCAAATCACAATTTCCCAGGTCCAACATTTTGATGTTGACCTGCAGGTCCTGTCTAACCCAAACAGTTAAGCCTCCCTTGGGCCGCCCTCTTCCCCCTTTTGACGCTGGTATACAATAGTTCAAATAACCAAGACAGAAAAGGGGATCACAAGCCCAGGTTTCTTGGAAGCAACAGATGTCATACCCACTTATAAAATCCACCCAGGATTGGGAATCCAATTTACTTGCCAGCCCAGCGACATTCCAAGATAAAAGCGTACCAATGCTAGCATCTAGCCCATCTCGGGTGTTAGTCAATGGAAATACTTGGGCTAACATAGGGCTTTCAGTAGAATTAGTCTGCCTCTCTTGGTCATCTGTCGGATCCACTGTCGTATTGGCTGGGTATGTTATCTTTGCATTTGTATTTAGGGTTCCCAGTCTAAAACCACCTTCTTCGACCAAACCCCCCGTCTCGATGTAATTGACCAATGAGTTTGTAACAGTTGTATTACCATGAACATCACATTGCCCTTCTGGCTCGTTAGTGTTCCCTCCTAAACTGTCAGTACTGGTTTGTCAATATCCCCATCCCGACTCCTGCCATCCTACATGAGGGTTGTAATATGTGTAAGTGGTATGATTATGACCTACAGGAGGAGGTGGTAAGGGATTGACTGGCCATGATACAGTAGGGGGAATAAGGGGTTCATTGAGTAAACTAGTCGTTACACTAGTCGGTCGGGGGTAAAAAAAGGTAAGGTCTACAATTCCGATACCTCCCTTATTTGTTCCCCATCCCTGCCTTGTTATCCATCCCGCCACCCTTGGGTCTTGGAAATTGACCACTATGCAATCCCCACCCAAGGTTTTCGATGTATATCCCATCCAATCTATTCTCCTTACCCCTATGATTAGCCCGTCGATGTCACCAGGCAGAGGACGGTTTTCCTTTAGCCAGTGCATGATCTTGTTTTTGAGCATCTGGAAAGGTTCTCTCTGTCCTGGGGGTAATGGTGGGACGTTTATAAGAACTGCTACATAGGGAAAGGAGTCTGGGGTGAGATTAATTGGTGGTTTTCTGTAGGGTTGTTTTGCCACGGGCGGTGGGATAGATTTGGGAACTTGGGGGACATATTGGGGGACAGGCTTCAGCGCCTGTTGTTTGTTATTTATTTGGGACGGTACTGCAGTTTTACCTACCAACAAACCTGTGTTAGCCCTATTCCCTCCCACCGGAATATTCTGAGCTTTCTGCGTGCTATTAGTTACGTTTGCGTTTGTTGGTACTATTCCCGCTTGGTGACGCACTGTAGCCTCAGCACTCGTTGCGATTGGTGGATTTTGTGTCGGGGGGATTGTGGGATGTGTAGGGTGTATTATGGTCGACTGAGGTAAATCAGGGCCAACGTTTGCTCTCTCTGTTCTGTCTGAGGATTTTGTAATGGCTTTAACTGTAGGTTTGCTCAGTTTGGGAGGTAAAGGAGAGCTATTTCGGGGATTTCTTCCCTTATCCTGAATAACAGGGTTGTTTAGGACCTGAGAGTTTGTGCTTACTTCTACTCTATTCGCTTTAATCAGTGATTTTGTGGAATAAAAATTGTCTAAGGTAGTCTGTTCAAAATGGTTTAGCCTATCTACAAGCTTTGCAATTCTATCCTCAATGGGGGTGAGTAGTGATCTAAACAATTTTTCCAGTTCAAGGAGAACAATTACAAGTGATTGCTCCTTATCTTTACATGGTACAGTGGAGTCGGTACAAGGATTGTCATCTCCGTCCTGGCTGTTCAAGGAGACAAGATTAGTAGGTGTAACACTTTCTGTGCTTTGAGTTTCGTTAGTAGCTACCTCTCCTGTGTTCACGAGTTTATGTAACTTCCTGAGTTTTTGAGGGAGTTTGACCACCCTTTTACATTTTCTTACAGATGCTGGTCGTTTCCGTTTGGACCCGATTTTGGGTTGGGCCAATGTAACCTGGGCGCCAGAATCAGTGAGCGGTGCTGGTAGGATTTTGCCGCCACAAGGATTATTTAGTTCTATCACAACATCCTTGTTTGGTTTTTGGGCCTGGACCTCAAAATGGTCGTTTACAACTGGCAGGTTCACTGATGACAGAGGAGTTACCAGGGTGGGGTAAGCTAGATTTAAAAACTTATCCGTTGAATTCTTAAGTATTTCGATTGACAGCCTACGCTCTGCGCGCTTCTCTGCCAAGGTCAACTCTTTGTCTATTACCAGTGAACGATTAAAGAAAAATGTGTCTAAGGGGCCAATTGCCAGTGGACCAGACTCTACAGGAGGAGTTATTTGATGGCTATTTACAGAGTTTGTTGATGTAGACGTTGCCATGTTAAACACTAAACAAATCCAACTTTTCTAAGCCACTTACTTGAGGTGATACTATATGTCACTGGTAAGGGGGGTGGCCCAGCCCGGCCTCCTTCGGCCCCGGACGGCCACAGACGGTCCCGCCCTTGTCCCGGGCTTCTCCCGCGCGCTCTCCCGCGCTGCGGGAGTACTTGTGGCTTAATAAGGAGTATGAACACAATAGGTGGAAGGGGTAGGAGGGGTCGGGGAGAGCGGCCCAGGTGTAGCTGATCAGGGCTGGCGGGTGCTCCTGGGAAATGCAGTCCCAAGGAGCTCACGCACTCGCTCGCAGCCCCGTGCAAGTACTTCCCTCGGTGTCCCCTTCAAGGCGCTGCGGTCAACACTCCTCACGCAGCGGGACCCGCGGAGCGGGTTCCGCAAGAAGTAGGCTGGCAGCAGGCGATTCCAAACGGGCAGAAACAAAAGCAGCAAGGCGTCCCACTCGCCGTCTCAGCGAGAGCAGATGATAAGGGCTCGGTGGAAGGGTAGGAGGGGTCGGGGAGAGCGGCCCAGGTGTAGCTGATCAGGGCTGGCGGGTGCTCCTGGGAAATGCAGTCCCAAGGAGCTCACGCACTCGCTCGCAGCCCCGTGCAAGTACTTCCCTCGGTGTCCCCTTCAAGGCGCTGCGGTCAACACTCCTCACGCAGCGGGACCCGCGGAGCGGGTTCCGCAAGAAGTAGGCTGGCAGCAGGCGATTCCAAACGGGCAGAAACAAAAGCAGCAAGGCGTCCCACTCGCCGTCTCAGCGAGAGCAGATGATAAGGGCTCGGTGGAAGGGTAGGAGGGGTCGGGGAGAGCGGCCCAGGTGTAGCTGATCAGGGCTGGCGGGTGCTCCTGGGAAATGCAGTCCCAAGGAGCTCACGCACTCGCTCGCAGCCCCGTGCAAGTACTTCCCTCGGTGTCCCCTTCAAGGCGCTGCGGTCAACACTCCTCACGCAGCGGGACCCGCGGAGCGGGTTCCGCAAGAAGTAGGCTGGCAGCAGGCGATTCCAAACGGGCAGAAACAAAAGCAGCAAGGCGTCCCACTCGCCGTCTCAGCGAGAGCAGATGATAAGGGCTCGGTGGAAGGGTAGGAGGGGTCGGGGAGAGCGGCCCAGGTGTAGCTGATCAGGGCTGGCGGGTGCTCCTGGGAAATGCAGTCCCAAGGAGCTCACGCACTCGCTCGCAGCCCCGTGCAAGTACTTCCCTCGGTGTCCCCTTCAAGGCGCTGCGGTCAACACTCCTCACGCAGCGGGACCCGCGGAGCGGGTTCCGCAAGAAGTAGGCTGGCAGCAGGCGATTCCAAACGGGCAGAAACAAAAGCAGCAAGGCGTCCCCAAGAAATATAACAATTGTTAAAATTAATTTCCCCTATGTTAAATGAATGTGATACACAATTGAATGAGTATGACATGCACTGAAAGTAATCTTCCTAGTTTTAAAATGATAATGACCTAGACTGAACTGAATATGATATATGTTGATATTAATGTGACTAACCAAAGTGGATGGTATCAGTTCCTTAAAGGGAAGGATAGACTCTACAACAACCAGATAAGTTGTAGGCGAATAGAGATGTCTCCGAGGGATATGTGAGTGTGCAAAGAGGAGAGAGGGTACTCCTATGTGTAAATCGTGGTGCCCTCACACACCCTTGCGAGTGTATAGCATCATCATCGGGTGAAAGCTCCTCGTGGGGGTGGCGCTGCAGTCCCTCACGGGCCCTATTCAAGGGCTCACTGGCGGAGATCTTTTTAGGAGTTGCCGCATTTGTGTATGAGGGTGTGTGGGATGGGAGGTGATAGTGAGTGCAAGATAAAATAACCCAGGGGCCCAGACAGTTTATTGGGAGGTCCCCTAGATAAAAATAAAAAGGTCACGGGGATGGAGACGCACAATAGTGCCACATTGAGAGGGGAAACCGAACAAATAAGATCCCACTGCTCTCAACCCGTGAAGTGAGTATCTGAAGTGTAAAGTGTTAAGTAGGGGTCGACATGTTTCGCGCTGTGGATTGGTCCCTAATGGATCCTAGAGCCCTTCATCAGGACCAAGGAGAAAGACCTTAAACGATGGCAATCAGGGAGAAGACACCCAATATTACCATGAATGACCTTCTTATAGGTGCTGCTTGACACATTCTGTCTACGGGACACGTTCTTATACGTGACTCCTGCTCATAGTACGGAGACATAAAAGGGGGAGGAGGGGTGAGGGGAGAATAAAAAGTAATCACAAATCTGATATTATCGTCAGTGTGCTAGGAAGCACATATAAATGTGCCCCAGTGCAATGTGCAAGTGATATCTCTGAAAGAGAGCATGCACATGCATTATTAGTCATGCGTCACAGTCCGCATGTTTCAAAGGGGAGCATGCAACTATAGCGCTGATCATGCGTAGAAGTCCGCATGATTGTCATACGAAAAAAAGGGTGCACATAATGAAGGAACTAGTGGACAGTGGTCCCGGTGCACTACGTGGCCTGGTTGCCGTTCTAGGGGTGACTCACAGTGCGCACGAGTGGCAGAAGGGGGCCGGGTGCAGCGTCCTTGAAGTGAAGTGGTAACTGCTTGTAAATGAGGAGCGTACATAAGCTCACAGGTCCTGGTTAAAAAGTCAGTGACTGCTAACGCACGTAGTTAAGCCGGAAGGCACAGAGAACTGTGGAGGTACTACAGGTAGTAAGCCCGTGCAGAGTATAGCTAAGGGTGCAATCTATGGTGGAGTCGAGGAGATAATTGCTCGTAAATGCGGAGCATGCATTAGCTCACAGGTCCTAATTAATTAGTCAGTAACTCCTAACGCACGTAGGTAAGCCTTCCACCGGAAGGCACAGAGAACTCTGGAGGTATTGCAAGTAGTGAACCCGTGCAGCGTATGGCTAAGGGTGTGATCTATGGTGGAATAAAGTAGGGTGGTCAACGTGCAGCACACCCTGCACATAAAACAAACATTATAAAGAATACAGCAGTCTGCCTACCCTCCTCATGAATGAAGATGGGCTCCTTCGGCGGTACCGCAGAAGAAAGGAGACTGAATAAAAAATGGCAGGGGATTAACGGTACCGCATAACACTAGATCATAACTGGAAAATCTCAGCAGTGGCAAGCTCAGTGTACTTACTTATTGTCCTTCCTCAAAAAACGGGAAACCTACCCGACCTCCAGTACCGCCAGTGACAATACTAAAGACGGGCTGTCGGGATATATACGGCTCTTGACCTCTATGACCGTTGGTCATAGAGGAACTAGGAGTGTCATAGGATGTCCCCCCTTAGGCTGATGAACTGTGCAAGTCTGGATCCTTAGTCATTGCTCAGAAAATGCTGAGCTTGCAAAATGATGCCAGGCAGACTGAATCTGCTGCACTTGGCTTTTGTGAGTAGCAAGAAGAATGCTGGACCTGTTTGTCCAGGCAGTAGTGCTTGATTAACATGTGCAGAGATGCCCATGTTGCTGCCGGACAGATGTCCAGGACAGGGACTCCTTGGGCAAATGCAGTGGTCGCAGCCTTGGCTCTGGTGGAATGAATACGTAAGCCCTCAGGGGGTTGCTTCATCCTTTCAAGCCACCGTGCTTCACACTGACGGTCATTCTGCCGTCTAGGACCCCCTGCTTTTGAGTACCGACCGGCTGCCTACACTGAAAGTCATATGTGCCACGTTAACGTGCAGCCCCTACTGCTAGATCCTACACATGGACCCCTTGCTTAGAGCACCGCGGGCATCCAAACAGCTGAGGCTACCGTGGTACACGGTAAACAGAACCCTTGCTTTCAGCAATGCCCGCTATTTCAAATAATTAACTACCACGGCATATTATTCCTAACTTGAAGACCCCAAGCAACCGCATTTCCTTAGCGCTGATTTAAACCGACTCAAGCACCCCGATCTGCTCCCGTTGCATACCATTGAACCACCTTCTGGCCATGGACTCCTGGCACTTAGTACTTATTACGGTTTATACTAAGATGTATGTCCTTCAGGCATTTATCTAATGTTGTCCTGATGTTGATCCCAATAACCGTGTAAAAGGGATCAAAACGTCGTCGACTTTTAAAACACCACGCACACAAACTTATCTAGATGTAACGCGTGGCGGCTGTTGATGATTAAGCTTGTTAAAACCCGTTAAATTTACAAACAAGCACTTTGTTTTGCCTGATTGCTTGTCCTTTCTGTTAATTGTCTCCACATGTATGCTTTGGATACAGAACTGTGTCCCACTTTATTTATGTGCCGTGTGACCACCAGATTTTTTGGTTGATTAAATCTTACTATCCGGCTGGTTAGTAATTATATAGAACTGATTTCCTTCTATATTTATTTTCACCAAAAATTTACCTTCAACAAGGACCAGTGTTTTTATAATAAATTGCTACCCAAGGTCCTTGTACACCTCTTGGGTTCCCTTGTCTTGAATAAACACATTGGTCAATACATAGCAGATATTTATGCAGAGCACTATCCCGCTTGAGGTGGTCCGCTTCAGTACAGCCTTCCCTTTCTTAGCCCCTCGGTACCCCACAATGAGTTGATCGTCTACCTGGAACTCCTTTGTGCGATCAAGGTAGAGCTACTACTCTCTTTGTGTCCAGACGGTGAAGTCTCTCCTCCTTTGAAGTGTGAGGTGGAGAAAAGAAGTTAGGCAGTGTGATATTCTGGCCTACATGGAAAGGAATCACAACCTTCAGGAAGGGGACATGTGTCCAGAGTACCAGATTGTACGGATAGAAGATGTTGTAGCGAGGGTGTACAGAGACTGCCTGCAATTTGCTGGCCCTTCTGGTCAATTTGTTATAGGCATTAGAAGAGCAGTCTTCATAGTTAATAAATGGAGAAAGTATTAGACCTGGCATCCTTGGTGTGGTTTCCCCTGTCTTTTTGCCTCTGCCTACTGTATTTTTGCTGTGTGATGGATTTCGGTTTTGCTGGTCTAGATGCTTTGGGCACTTTGCCACTGCTGATCAGTGCAAGTGCTCTCTACAACTGGCACAACTTCAGACCACTTTATAAGTCCCTAGTAGAGGCTACGTCTGTTACCAAGGGCATAGGAACTGAAGAGGGACCACTGGGGCTGCAGCACCAATTGTGCTATACTAGGGTCCCCTCACCAAGGCTATGCAAACTACGACTGCAGGCTACATGCCTTGATGCAAGCAAAACTAGAAGAGTCCACTACAGTCACTGCCTGTGATATAGGTAAGTCACCCCTACAGCAGGCCTTACCAGCCCTAAGGCAGGGTACACTATACTTCAGGTGTGGATTTAGCTGCGGGAACAGATATGCCCCTACAATATTTAAGTCCATTCTTGTATACTGTAAGTGCACAAGAATGCCATATGAGTACATGGGCAGGACACTCGTCATTATGAGTTTGCTAGCTCCATGATGGCGTCACTGTACCCACAGATGTTTGGTACCAAACATCAGATGCCCCCTGAAAACCTACAGATTGCTAGTGTGGTTACTGACCATTCCCACCCAGCTGCCACCACTAGATGTGTACCTGACCTCATGGGGTGAGAGCCTGCGCTCTCAGAGGCCGGGAACAAAGTCTCCTCCCAGCGGAGGTGTTTCACACCTCCTCCAGGGCAGGAACATCCTTCCAGGGTGGGAAGCTTCAAAGGCTATTCCATCTTTGAAATGTAAACCAGGCAGCTCCAACTAGTGGAGGATGCCAACCCTCCTGGCATAACCTCACTCTTGGCAGGAGGACAGGTGGGAATACTAGAAAGAACAGGAGGCGTGCCCACCTTCAGCTAGCATCTCAGCTAAGGTATAGCAGGCAAGGTGAAACACATTTTTCAGTCCCCTCCATCATCATTTGGAGGGAAATCGTCATGTTAGGGGTATGCCCATTCCCCAGTAGGAATGGTCATACAGAGGGTGTAGTCAACCTAAGGTAGATGGTGAAATGGACATTACCTGGTACTACATTTAATGCCCCTACATTTAGTATATAAGGCGGCATCCCTAAGCCCTAAACTTCAGATCTGATGGACCTTAGAGAAAGGACAAAGACGAGCTGTTGACCTCAAGAACAGAAAACCTGCTGTGGACATTTGGGCGCGAAACCTTGCCCGCCACTGCCAGATTTGACAATCCATAAAGACTGTCTCATCCTGCCGCTGAGACCTCAACAAATTCCGAAGGTCCTCAAACACAATCATTCTTGCTCACTCTGACTCATTCAGTATCACTCTCTCACACTGACTCACTGTCCCACTCATTCTGACTCACTAAGACTCACTCAGTCTCACAAACTATAAACTTCAGTTACACTCTCTGTCTGTTTCCCTCACTCATTCATTATCACTCTTATCACTCACAGTCCTTACTTTGACTCACTCCTTCATTGACACTCTTTTACTCACACATACATGCACACATATACACACACTCTCACAGACACACACTCACATATACATACACACTATTTAAAAGCATTTTTTACTTACCTTGCTGTCTATGCAGGCCCCATTTGCTGCTGAACCTTTCAGCTTCGGACTATTAAAACTGAAACCTCAAACCTGCGCAGTCACAGATTCGAGTTTTCAGACTCTGCTCATTCACCCTACCCTTTCCCAACTCTAGGACAAACTCAGAAAGGGTGGGGTGACTTGCAGATTGATGTGTGGCCTCGGGCACTGCAGGGCTTCAGGCTGCAACACCAGTGTCTAACTTTATATGTGACACTTTACCACGTCACAGATTGGGAGGCACTAAGGAATGCCAGGGGCCTGAGGCCAGAGCTAAGGGTTTCAAAAGCCGCAGATAATCTCGGATGGCTGGTGCAGGTGCCTTTATGCGCCTGCATCAGACATGGTGTCTAACATAGCTGCCTTAACCTTTTCTTTTTATACCAAAGTGAATAAAAGATTATTATTCTCTCTTGGTATAACAAGGGGGGGGGGCATAGCCCTGGAGCCCTAAAGGGACCCCCTCTTCCTGCTGGGTGCATATAATTAATAGAGAGCACTGTGGAAAGTAGTGTACACTCATTAAGGGTCCTTCAGTGATCTCTTTCTTCAGGAGCAACTTAGTAGAAACAAGGCCTCCACTGGCGATGGTAAGAGGATGGAAGGCCTGTGACACCCCAGTGGTGCCAGGCAGCAGCCTGAGAGGTACTCATACACCCAGTGTGCCTCCTAAGAATAAACTCCTGATGCTCGGAAGGCACGGAAATTATAGCAAGGTTAGAGACGGCTTGTAAACAGCTTTGCAGGGAGAGTGTAGGCAGCAGATATGCGTCAGCCCTTCGGTCAGCAGTGAAAAGCATGTAACCCCTAGCCAGAGGCTGGAGTCACGGTGGCCGCAGACAGAATCCAGTGCTGAGAGTCCAGCGGATAAGGTGAACAAGCAATGAGGAGTGTATACTATCAAAGCACTCACATACATGCCAATATTTTATGGTTTAAATCTGTTTATTGATTTTATGCAAACATTGAAACAAATCCCCCATCCCCGTAGGCACAATGCCAATGAGACAACCCAGTTGCCTGTCATATCGCTGCCAAAGGCAACAAGCGTGAAGCGGGCCTACAAAAATAGAAGAAAACATACAAACACCCAACAATATCCCCCTCCCTCCTCCCCTGCCCTCGTCCATAGTAACAAAAGGAGTGCGGATACCTTCTAGGGATCAGCGCCACCGCTTACGACGGTCCTGGGAAGCGGCCCCTGGAATCTGTGTGTCTGCTAAGCGCAACAATCGAAGGTAACGGGGGCAGGTCAGCTCACGAAACTCTGACACCAGTAGGGTCAGAAAGGGCCTCCATAACTCAGGGAATTCAGACCCTCTCCCAGCTAAAGTGAGGGTGAGTTTCTCCATACCTAGCACTAACCAGAGTCTTTGGAGCCATCCGGAGAGAGTTGGGAGCTGAGCAGAGCGCCAGTGCGTCAGTATGTTTTGTGTCGCTGCGCCTAAAGCAATGGCAATCAACCGGCCTCTCCGAGACTTGAGTGGGTATGTTAGCGCGTTGGGCAGACCCAGGAGGACATAGGCGGGAAATCGCGGGAGCTGCGTCCCCAGGTGGAGGTCTATTTCGTCTAGGACCTGGGACCAGTACGGTTGTATGCAAGTACAACTCCAGAGAACATGCTCCAAAGTGCCCACTTCTCCGCACCTCCTCCAACACAACGCACTCCGACGAGAGTCGAAGCGATGCAAGCGCTCCGGCGTGTAGTACCAATAAGTGGCGAGTTTAGTCATGGTCTCTGTCAATCAATCAAAGACATTTATAAAGCGCACTACATACCCGTAGGGTCTCAAGGCGCTGGGGGAAGGGGGAAGCCGCTACTGCTCGAACAGCCAGGTCTTCAGCTTCTTCCTGAAGGAGAGGTGGTCTTGGGTTAGGCGCAGGTCGGTAGGGAGGGAGTTCCAGGTCTTGGCGGCCAGGTAGGAGAAGGACCTTCCTCCTGTCGTCGCTCTTCGGATGCGGGGGACGGCGGCGAGGGCGTGGTTGGCTGATCGGAGGTGGCGTTTGGGAGCGTAGAAGTTGATTCGGCTGTTGAGGTAGCTCGGTCCTTGGTCGTGTAGGGCTTTGTGTGCGTGGGTGAGGAGGCGGAAGGTGATTCTTTTGTTGACGGGGAGCCAGTGTAGGTCTCTCAGATGTCCGGAGATGTGGCTGGTTCGTGGGATGTCGAGGATGAGTCTGGCTGAGGCGTTCTGGATCCGCTGGAGTCTCTTCTGGAGCTTGGCGGTGGTTCCGGCGTAGAGGGCGTTGCCGTAGTCCAGTCGGCTAGTGACGAGGGCCTGGGTGACGGTCTTCCTGGTCTCGGTGGGGATCCACCAGAAGATCTTCCGTAGCATGCGTAGGATGTTGAAGCACGCCGAGGAGACGTTGTTGACTTGCCTGATCTACCTAGGTCCCTCTCCCAACGAGTCCTGCTAGCGTTGTATGTGTGTGCGGTAGTGTCTAACAGCATCTTGTAGAGATCAGAAATTATTTTCTTATCGGACGTATGCGTTACCAGCCATTTTTCATAAGGGGTCAGCAGGCGCTGTGCCTGGGGTCTGAACTGAGGATGGAGTGCCCAATGTCTGACTTGCAAATAGGCCAAGCGCTCTGATTCCGGGAGGCTGTAGTGTTCCCTGAGCTGCGGGAATGTGATGATGCCGTCAAAATCAAAAAGATGACTGAAGTAAAGACTGACACACCGGTGAGTTACTTCTTCTTTATTCCAAGTTCAGAACAGCTACATCTCCAGCTTGCCGCTGGTGTTCACCTCCTCAGGCTCTCTCCAACATTCCATCAGAGCCTTCTTCCCAACATTCTAAGAAGGTACCACTAGTGGGAAAAGGGTGGGGGGAACTGGGACAAACCAAAGTGGGAAAGATACAACACATCTCCCTTCCCAAAGGGAACCCAAACACGTGGCACCTGTAGGGAACCTGTTAAGTCATGTGAAGGATAGCCCTTCAATACATCATATAGTCCTCGTGCCATGTGGGAGCATTTCTGTATCTCTGCCCCCTGCTCTCCTGCTCCTCTTCATGTCTACCACCCTGCCCCAGGGTCTTGTCTACTCCTTTAGACCTGGTTTCGCCCTGATTCGTGGCCACTCTATCCATACTCCACATTTTCCCATTCTCTAGTATGACCACATTACTCCTTACCTCCCTGATCTTATCAGGAGGAAAGAATTTGTCACCTTTGCTGCCCCAGCCGAACGGCTTTCTTATCCACACTCTTTGTCCCGGTACCAGTGACTTGTGTCTTGCCCCCCATTTCCTGTCGTACCATTGCTTGTATTTACACTGTTTGTCCAATACTTTCTCTTTAAACTCACCCGGATTGATTCCCCCTGATTTTCTTCGAGGCATCCAATTTGGAGACAACTTTGTGCCCGCCTTTCTCCCCCTCAAAAGCTCAAATGGAGAATACCCCGTGGCTAGATTGGGAGAGGTATGGTAGGACCACAACATGTCTCTTACTGCCGATTCTACTGGCTTGTGTGATGTTACAGCCAACTGAATGCAACCCTTTAGCAGTCTATTTGCTCTCTCCACCTTCCCGTTGGCCTTAGGACAATACAAAGGTGTGCGAATGTGTGTGATAGACATATCTGCTAGAAATTCCTTCATTTCCTCTGATGCAAATTGTACCCCATTATCTGTAATGATACTGTTTGGGATGCCTTCTTTGGAAAACACCTCAGTCAAAAACTCAATTAGAGACCTCGTGTTCATTTTACTCACAAATTTATGTGTGATCCAGTTTGAATAGTAATCAATCAGGACCAACACATACGTATCCTGTGTACCTAACCCATGCAGGGGGCCCGCAATGTCCAGCCCCAGCTTGCTCCATGGATCCTCAGGTACCTCTACTGGTCTCAGCGGAATCCGCCTGATCACCTTGCTTTTATCACTTAAGCTGCATGCCTCGCATTCATTAACTTTCTCCTCCATCAATTGATCCATGCATGGAAACCAAAAGTCAGCTCTTAATCTGGCTTTGCACAGACTCTTGCCAAGGTGACCCTCATGCGAAAGATCTATAATGCGGTTCCTGAGACCCCCCGGTGGAACTATCTTCCTTGACTTTAGAAGAAAATCCCCTTCCACTGACAACCCATCTCTCACATTCCAGTAGGGATGTATCTCTTCAGGAAGTGCCTTGCACTTGGTTGGCCATCCTTTGATTACATAGTTCTTTACGGCCTTGATAATACCATCTTGTCCCATATGTAAGTTCCATTGTTCTTCATCCACTGCTTTCACTGAAATCTCCAGAACTTCCTCCTTTTCCCTTTGACCCCCTACGTCTGAATCCATAGGAGACCTTGATAGGAAATCTGCCACCGTGTTCTGTGGTCCTGGTAAATACACCATCCTGTAGTTGTATCCTTGTAGCCCCAGGACCCATTTCGCAATGCGAGGAGTCATATTCTCCATTTCCTTTCTTGTGAAAATGGCCAGTAGGGGTTTGTGATCTGTGCACAGTTCGAAAGGTGTACCCCACACAAAAAACTTGAAATGTCTTATTGCCCAGTACACCGCTGATGCCTCTTTCTCTACGGTCGAGTAGTTTGCTTCTGCACTTGTTAATGATCTTGATGCAAATGCTACCACACGCACTTTATTGTCCACTCTCTGAGCCAATGTAGCCCCAATTCCTTTGCTGCTGGCATCCGTTGTTATTAAGGTATCCCTTGTTACCTCAAAGTTTCCTATGAATGGGGCTGAAATTATGGCATCCTTTATCAGATTGAAAGTTTCTTCTTGCTCTTTCCCCCAAGTGAACTTTGAGTCCTTCTTTATTAGATCCCTTAAGGGCTGAGATATCATTGAGAAGTTCCTTATATACTTTGCCATACATTCTGCCAAGCCCTGGAATGACAAGACCTCCTCCCTACACACGGGAGTACTTGCCTTCCTGACTGCTTCCACCAAATCGATTTTAGGTTTTATTCCCTCCTCCGAAATGGTGTGCCCCAAATACTCCACTGATGTCACACCCAATTTGCATTTACTTTCTTTGGTAGTAAATCCTGCCTCCTTCAATCTGTTGAGCGCCATTTTTACATTTTTCTCATGTTCTTGTTCGCTTGAACCGTACACCAAAATGTCATCTTGAAAACACAAGATTTTCCTACAATCCTTCAGGATATGTTGCATTATTCTTTGGAATGCAGCGGCGGCCGACGCCAATCCAAATGGCATCCTTACGAATTTAAAATTTCCAAATGGGGTGGTGAAGGCCGTCAAAAGCTGTGACTCAGGGTGTTGGTCCACCTGATGGTAGGCCGACGATAAGTCAAGAACACTGAAAAATTTTGCACCCTGAATTGTGCTCATCATTTCATTTATCCTTGGTAAGGGATGTCTATCCACCATAATATTCTCATTCAACCCTCTCAAGTCCACACATAATCTGATGCTGCCCCCTTTGTCCTTGGTAGTAATTACAATGGGTGCCAACCACTCTGAGCTCTCTATCTCCTCTATCACACCCTGTCCTACCAACTTTCTAAGTTCCTCCTGTAATGGTTCCCTCATGAGTAGTGGAATAGACCGGGTTTTGTGCACCACCGGTTTCGCTTGATCCTTCAAAACAATTTTGTGCATGTAATTTTTTAATCTGCCCAATTTATCAGAAAACACTTCTGGAAATTCTTTAATTAAATTGTTGCTCACTCCCTGGGGTTCAACCAACATGACCTGTTCAACATTGTTTGGGTCCAATGTAATGCCCAAATCCTTCTGGCGCTTCTACCCTAGGAGATTCGACCCTTGCTTGGTGATGTATACTTTACCTACTGTGTGCCTATCCTTAAAAGTTATTCTCATCCTCACCATACCCACTAATGGAATGGGTTCCTTGTTGTAACCCAAGGGATTGATGTCTGCATTCTCTAATTTCTATTTTCTTTTCAGTGAACTTTTCTTTAAATCCTTTCTCCTCAATGAGTGTAAATGGTGAGCACGAATCAGCAAACATTTGAAATTTTTCCCCATCCAAGACAACCTCACAAGAAGGATATTGTACCTTCTCTTCACTGCTTCCCTGACCAACCTGGAAAATATATGTTTTACCATCCCCCAACTCTGCCTCAGCACACCCAATTTCATGTACTCTGGGTATGAATGCTTTACACACCTTCGCCAAATGACCCTTCTTTTCACATTTCCTGCATACCGTGTTCCTGGCTGGGCACCTCCAATTATTTGCCAAGTGATTAGGACTGCCACACCTGAAACACAACCAGTTCTCCATCTGTTTCCTGGGAACCTCTTTAGTTTTATCCCCCACTTTACATATTGACTCTTCTGTCATTCCTGCTTTGGCTTCTCCTTTGTCTCTACTCTCACTTGAGGATATTCTTATTTCCTTCATGCATATCGCTGTGTGTTCTAAACCCTTAGCAATGTTTATTGCCTCCTCTAAATCTGGATTCCTTGTTAACAACTCTTCCTGCACCTTAGTATCATTGGTACACCGCACCAACTGGTCCCTGATCAGTGAATCCGCTAAAACTCCAAACTCACAGGTTGCTGATAGACCCCTTAGGACTGCTACATACGATGAAACTTTCTCCTCCCTCTTCTGGCTTCTTTTGAAAAATGTATGCCTTTCCAGTACTACATTTGTTCTATGTCTGAAGTGCTCCTCCAACTTCCTCAATGTGTATTCATATACATCCCCTCCTACCTCTTCATCATCTGTTTCATCCTCGACTAATCTCCCTGTGATGTCCTCAAATACCTTCCTTCCCTTAACACCCAGGTTGTGCAGTAAAATGTGCTGCTTTCTCACATTCGAAAAATTACCCCCACCAATGGCAATGAGGTATGACTTAAAAATACCCTCCCATCTGTGCCATGGTATTTCCGGTTCTCCTACTTCATTCAAGAACGCAGGCGGTTGACTCATGCCTGCTCCTGCCATTTCCTTGTAGCGAATAGAAACTAAGATGACAAACAGGCTGAGGGAAACAACCACTTATACCCGCTAAGATTATAACTCTATGCTAAGGAAAGTGCTTTTAACAACATTAACTGCTTATCATATGCGACTCATATCATTAGAGCTTCATATTGTCCCTCTGAAAATAAAATGGTTATTTGCATGACCTTTACCCTTTTCCTCCAGTCTCTACGCAACCTACTGCAATTCTCACCGTCTTTGTCCTCAAAAATCCTTTGATGACCACCTTAACTTGCTTTTGCTTCCTATCCGTAGGCTCAGTCCCTCCGATCTGTAGATTCTTTCCTCGTGAACGAACAACTATTCAAGAACCACTGACGCTGTTTCCCTTCACACAGCTTTCAAAGACCTGGCATAATCCGCTATCAGAATTTGTAGAATCTGCTGCGGGAAATCGCCGTCAGTTTTACCTGCACATCAGCTTTACCCGGAAGTCCTCTAACGCGTAGGAAGCTCTCCTCACACTCTTCTCTCACAGCGACGCCAGAAATACAGCGCTCCTCCACAGGTGAACGCACCTTCCAAGCTCCGTCATCCGTTCGTGTGTGTGAGTCTCCTCACCCTTTTCTCACCTCGATGCTCGTTCCTCCGCGCTTCCACGTTGTAGGTTTACTCTTCTTTACCGCTCTCACTCCGTCAGCTTATTTGACCCGTGCCGGTCAACGAATCACTTAAACATCTTGTTTCCTTTCATAGTCTGCCCTCATAATAAGAATAGAGTCTTTTCTTCCACATCGCTGCACATTTCCAGTGAGGACACCTTTTCTTTGCCTTTCTGTCCCTTTCCACTGAAAACGCTACGATGCGCACGTTAGCTCCTCTGTCCACACCTCAGTGACCTCTTCACCACACCTTATGAAGTGACTTTCAAAGCAGATACGACTTAAATGTTGATTAGTCACCATCAATCACCTCACTGCTTCTTCAATTACCTTCTTTAAAAAAACACTCGTGAAGATGCAGCAGACTCGCCCGTACTCTTCTTCTAGACTCTTCTTTTTTTTTTCCAGTAAATACGTTTCAACAAAGGTGATGAACTACACCGCCAGCTTGCAAGACGAAACTCACAGGGGAAGATGCAGCGCTGTCCCTTCACAGCATCCCGTTCTCGTCGCCAATAAATGAAGTAAAGACTGACACACCGGTGAGTTACTTCTTCTTTATTCCAAGTTCAGAACAGCTACATCTCCAGCTTGCTGCTGGTGTTCACCTCCTCAGGCTCTCTCCAACATTCCATCAGAGCCTTCTTCCCAACATTCTAAGAAGGTACCACTAGTGGGAAAAGGGTGGGGGGAACTGGGACAAACAAAAGTGAGAAAGATACAACAAAGACCTACAAGAGGAGGAACGCCAGGCGCGAAAGGTCCGCGCGTCGGCACCAGGGTGAAACTCTGGGTTATCAAATCATGCCAATATTTTAGAAGAGGAAAGCGTGAGGTTTTTAAAAAAAATAATCGGGAGAATGTTTTTCTCCCATTGACTTCTAATGAGGCTTGAATCAGGTCTATTGTCATGTGTGGGACTTGCAAATGTGCTTCAGCAGGATCAGATATCAGAAATGTAAATACACATTTTTTCTATACCTGTCAGGAGCACAGAGAAGTGCTGTGGCAGGCAAAGAGAACGTGGCAAAGATGTTATCCAACTCACACAAGAGCAGCCCCTGTCGGCAGAATCCCTAAGTTCTGGCTGCATCCATCCACGCTGAGCATGCTGTGATATCTATGGCCATACTTTAATTGTAAAAATAAAACTACAAGGCTCACAATGTGGAGTAGTGTAATAAACAGTCAGGGCTGGGTGAAGGAGTCGCACATGACATGGGACCACTTGGCAGCTTTTTCAAAATTTAGACACCAGCAAAGGGGGCATTATGTTACTTTATCGCTCGAGTACAGTTGACATTTCCTCTGTGCCCAACAACGAAATGGTTATAGACAGGGACAAATGGAAGCCCACACGTCCAGGGTTGCTGGCCCATGTTTGTTCAAGCTCAATCCGCACCAACACATACATTCCATCAGACTTGGAGACTCCTGATTATGAAGCCAAAAATGGCTTTCTTTTAGGTGTCTCCATCCTGAAATAGCCCCTGCTTCATTAGAAGTCAATGGGCAAGAAGCGTAGCTCGATATTTGTTTTCAAAATCTCCCTTTTTGCTGTTCGAAAATGTTTGCATGTATGTAACATGCCCGTATTTTTACTCTCGCTACTTGTCAAAAGTACTGCGAGGTTGGCAAACACTCACCAAGTATTCGAGGAATACTATAGAGTAGTAAACCCTCATCTCTTCTATTCTTTGGAGGGTATTTCTTATGTGGCTCTCATCAGTTTTGGGAGCCAGCACAGACAGGTCCTTTCTCTGATGTGAGCAGCAGTCACCCGGTGCAGGAACTGCAACAGGTGAAGTATATTAATTTCTGCTCTGGGCAGGCAGGGATCGCTGGTGCGGATGAGGCTCACACGCCAGTTTTGTTTTAGGTCTTGGCTAGACAATGCATGTACTGTATCAAGGAGACTGCTGTATTGAATATGTGGGCCTTAGCCAGATCCATTTGCTTATTCCATTGTCTGTCTCATATTCTTTGTCACTATTTGCCCCTGGCATGCATGGTAATGCCTCTTTTAGTGTTTAGCCCTCCCCCAGAGCATGGACCAAGTACTTAAAAACAACCACTGCTCCCGCATTTACGATCACTTTTGGACCTCATTTTTTTATTTCTTTTTCAGCACTCTACAGAGAGCTCATGCTTTTACAAGCTCAGTCCCCTCCCACCCGCCCTCATGCCCCGTCCACTGATCACCACCTCCCCCGACCCCACCACTACTTTTTCCTTTGTTGCACTTTCCCTGTTTCCCGCACCTCCCTACTTCCACTGCTTGTTCCCTTGCACCTCCTCCAATCCTGGGATCTGTCGAGAGAAGGGAGGTTTGTCCAAGGCCCGGCATATAGCCTAGGAATGATGTATCATTGTTGGTATATTTCCTTTAGATGTTATCCTGGCCCAGATTCAGCTTTGGATAATGGACTGCATTGATACTTATTGTGCGTTTTTCTTAATAAGTGCATGGGATTTGAAGGATCTCCTTACTCTTTGCTCATTCGAGGTGTGTTAGCAGACATGGAAACAGCAAACACGAGGAGAAATAAAGCATTTCTCCTCGTTTCGCCTGTTTAAGACCGTGTTTTCCCTGGTCTTAATTTTGGCACTGCCTTCTATTTGCACATCCTTTGTAAATTTGGGGCAGTGTCAAAATCAATGGGTGGGTGGAACGCCCACTGCAACACCCATTGCCCTCCCCTTTCATGCTAAATACAGCGTGAGGGGTGCCTTATTTACAAGGCAGCGTTAATTACTGCTGCCTTGTAAATAAGGTGAGGCCCCTATCGGCATCACATCCTCACTGAAAGTAACGCTGTGGTGGCGATAGGGTCATGTAAATAAGCCACGTAGTTTGGAGTGCGTGCAAATCATACATTACCGATCCATGGCGAGTTGCACTTCTACTAATAAAACAAGGCCAATTGAGGCCCCAATGGGTGAGGCAGACTGGCCTTAAGGAAACTGTGACCTCAGTGGCAGTCACTGTCACGCTAGGTTGTGCTGCTTTGGCTCATCCGCAAGTCTGGAGGTGAACTTCAGTATGGATTGTGGTGGACAGGCCTTCAAGTTTAACCCCCACGTGTCACTGCTAGGTTCCACCTGCTGGTGCTAAGTGTTAGACCTGGCACCTTGGCGTGGGTCTCCCTTCCATTTTTTGCTGTTGCCTCATGTATTTTTGCTGGTGTTAGATGCTTTGGGCACTGTGCCACTGCTGTCCAGTGCCCCCTATTGTAAATTGATGCATGGATTAGTGATTCCATGATTGGCTGGTTTGGTTTACCTGTCAGACCCTAGTACAGTGCACCAGGAGTGACCAGGGTTGGTGATCCAAATGCTGCTAGTGGGCTTGCAGCACTGGTTGACCCACCCAAAGAAGCAGCCTGTAAAAGTGTGTCTAAGGCTTGCCATTGCAGAGCCTGGGTGCAGTCTGGTACTGCCATGCTGACTGGGCAAGTGCACCCACTTGCCAGTCCCTAAACCTTCCCTTTTCTTCATATCAGACACCCCTATGGTAGGCCCAAGGGCAAGGTGCATTGTAAGTATAAGGTAGGACAAGCCCTGATGTGTGTGGCATGTCCTAATAGTGAATTACAGCCATTTTTGTTTTTCACTATTGCAAGGCTACCTGTTCCCCATAGGCCAGAATGGGAAGTTTGATTATTACATCTTATAATCCTAACTGACTCAGGCAGCATGGTGGAAATTCAAGTTTAGTATGCCTGAACTCAGAATGATAAAATACATCTTTTAGTGAAGTTGGTTTTAACATTCTGTGTTTGAAAATACCACTTTTAGAAAGTAGATATTTTCTTGTCTAACCATCCAAACCTGCCTCTGCTAGGTTGTGTATTCCTTGTCTGGAGTTTGAGTGACAGGGGCTGGGGAAATTCCAGGAGACAGGGTGAGTCAGCACAGGGCTGACTAGAGAGATCTCTAGCGTGGGTGGGAGGAGTTGCACCTGGGACCTGAATAGGGCTGGGAGGATTGCACCTGGGATCTGAATAGGGCTGAGCCTTCCCTCCACAATGCTGGCTCCACCTCCTATGGTGCGTCTGATGTCTCTGCCCTGCACTGTAAAAGGAAGGAAGGAGTCATGTAAACAGAGTGCTCCAGGACTGACCAGAACTGGTTTGGACTAGGCAAAGGCCTCTCTGCCTTCAGAGAACAAAGAGAAACTGGGTCTAAATATTGGGACCCAAACCCAAGAACTTTAGATCACTTTGGGAAACAAGAAGAAACCTTTGCTGAGGAGCGGAACCAGAGAGACTGAGGAGAGACTATCCCTAAGCTTGAGGGATTGGCCTGCAGTGGTTGCCTGACTGCCAAAGAGAGGAGAAAGGAACTTTGTGTACTTTATTCAACTTGTGAAGGATCTCCAAGGGCTTAAGAAAAGAGCTTGCCTCCTGCTGAAGTCTCAGGGACAACACCCACCAGCTCCCCAAGAGTTCTTTGGAAGTGCCTGCTGTTTTGCGAGGCTTTCTGAGGGACTGCGTGTCGCAAGGAGCTGGAAGCACGACTTATGAGCAAGAAGCGTGTCACCGCACTGCCGCTGTCGCTTCACAACGAGAAAGCGCCTCGCATCGCCGGAGAAGAGGATCGACGTTGCATCAGATGCTGCCGCATCACCGGGAAGCGTGTCGCAGGGCCTGTCGTGGCCCAGAAGAACCGTGAGTCATCACAGGGTCCCCGAAGCACCTCTCATCGCCGGAGAAGAGGATCGACGTCGCATCAGACGCCGCTGCCTCACCAGGAAGCGTGTCGCAGGACCTGTCGCGGCTCGCATCGCTGTCGAAGCAACTCGCATCGCCGGAGAAGAGGATCGACGTCGCATCAGACGTCACCGCATCACCGGGAAGCATGTTGCAGGGCCTGTCGTGGCTTGCATCGTGCAAAAATAACAATTGATGGACAGAATGTAGAACAATGTCATACATTCACCCCAGTACAGAGATCTGGGCCTAAATCCATCGTTTTTTTGCTCACCATGCCGTTCCAGTTTGAACCCAGCCATATGCAAATCAGTCTTGACCCTGTGCCTCATGGGAACAGTCCAGACCGAACTGCCAAGCCAGGTCCTCCCTGGACTGGAAACAAGCATCCTAGGACCGGTTTCTGGCATTTCAGCCGTCTTCAGCCAGGCTTGCTTGATTTTCAGTGGCATGGAGAGCAAGGGACCCACGTCTGGGCATACCCTTTCCACTCGGGGTGACAAATGCAAAAATAACAATTGATGGACAGAATGTAGAACAATGTCATACATTCACCCCAGTACAGAGATCTGGGCCTAAATCCATCGTTTTTTTGCTCACCATGCCGTTCCAGTTTGAACCCAGCCATATGCAAATCAGTCTTGACCCTGTGCCTCATGGGAACAGTCCAGACCGAACTGCCAAGCCAGGTCCTCCCTGGACTGGAAACAAGCATCCTAGGACCGGTTTCTGGCATTTCAGCCGTCTTCAGCCAGGCTTGCTTGATTTTCAGTGGCATGGAGAGCAAGGGACCCACGTCTGGGCATACCCTTTCCACTCGGGGTGACAAATGCAAAAATAACAATTGATGGACAGAATGTAGAACAATGTCATACATTCACCCCAGTACAGAGATCTGGGCCTAAATCCATCGTTTTTTTGCTCACCATGCCGTTCCAGTTTGAACCCAGCCATATGCAAATCAGTCTTGACCCTGTGCCTCATGGGAACAGTCCAGACCGAACTGCCAAGCCAGGTCCTCCCTGGACTGGAAACAAGCATCCTAGGACCGGTTTCTGGCATTTCAGCCATCTTCAGCCAGGCTTGCTTGATTTTCAGTGGCATGGAGAGCAAGGGACCCACGTCTGGGCATACCCTTTCCACTCGGGGTGACAAATGCAAAAATAACAATTGATGGACAGAATGTAGAACAATGTCATACATTCACCCCAGTACAGAGATCTGGGCCTAAATCCATCGTTTTTTTGCTCACCATGCCGTTCCAGTTTGAATCCAGCCATATGCAAATCAGTCTTGACCCTGTGCCTCATGGGAACAGTCCAGACCAAACTGCCAAGCCAGGTCCTGCCTGGACTGGAAACAAGCATCCTAGGACCGGTTTCTGGCATTTCAGCCGTCTTCAGCCAGGCTTGCTTGATTTTCAGTGGCATGGAGAGCAAGGGACCCACGTCTGGGCATACCCTTTCCACTCGGGGTGACAAATGCAAAAATAACAATTGATGGACAGAATGTAGAACAATGTCATACATTCACCCCAGTACAGAGATCTGGGCCTAAATCCATCGTTTTTTTGCTCACCATGCCGTTCCAGTTTGAACCCAGCCATATGCAAATCAGTCTTGACCCTGTGCCTCATGTGAACAGTCCAGACCGAACTGCCAAGCCAGGTCCTCCCTGGACTGGAAACAAGCATCCTAGGACCGGTTTCTGGCATTTCAGCCGTCTTCAGCCAGGCTTGCTTGATTTTCAGTGGCATGGAGAGCAAGGGACCCACGTCTGGGCATACCCTTTCCACTCGGGGTGACAAATGCAAAAATAACAATTGATGGACAGAATGTAGAACAATGTCATACATTCACCCCAGTACAGAGATCTGGGCCTAAATCCATCGTTTTTTTGCTCACCATGCCGTTCCAGTTTGAACCCAGCCATATGCAAATCAGTCTTGACCCTGTGCCTCATGGGAACAGTCCAGACCGAACTGCCAAGCCAGGTCCTCCCTGGACTGGAAACAAGCATCCTAGGACCGGTTTCTGGCATTTCAGCCGTCTTCAGCCAGGCTTGCTTGATTTTCAGTGGCATGGAGAGCAAGGGACCCACGTCTGGGCATACCCTTTCCACTCGGGGTGACAAATGCAAAAATAACAAATGATGGACAGAATGTACAACAATGTCATACATTCACCCCAGTACAGAGATCTGGGCCTAAATCCATCGTTTTTTTGCTCACCATGCCGTTCCAGTTTGAACCCAGCCATATGCAAATCAGTCTTGACCCTGTGCCTCATGGGAACAGTCCAGACCGAACTGCCAAGCCAGGTCCTCCCTGGACTGGAAACAAGCATCCTAGGACCGGTTTCTGGCATTTCAGCCGTCTTCAGCCAGGCTTGCTTGATTTTCAGTGGCATGGAGAGCAAGGGACCCACGTCTGGGCATACCCTTTCCACTCGGGGTGACAAATGCAAAAATAACAATTGATGGACAGAATGTAGAACAATGTCATACATTCACCCCAGTACAGAGATCTGAGCCTAAATCCATCATTTTTTTGCTCACCATGCCGTTCCAGTTTGAACCCAGCCATATGCAAATCAGTCTTGACCCTGTGCCTCATGGGAACAGTCCAGACCGAACTGCCATGCTAGGTCCTCCCTGGACTGGAAACAAGCATCCTAGGACCGGTTTCTGGCATTTCAGCCGTCTTCAGCCAGGCTTGCTTGATTTTCAGTGGCATGGAGAGCAAGGGACCCACGTCTGGGCATACCCTTTGATGACGGCTGATAGCCAGAAACCGGTCCTAGGATGCTTGATTCCGGTCCAGGGAAGACATGGCTTGGCAGTTCGGGCTAGACTGTTCCCATGAGGCACAGGGTCAAGACTGATTTGCATATGGCCATGTCTAAACTAGGGTGGCGTAGTGGGCAAAAGAACGATGGATTTAACCCAGATCTCTTGACTGGGGGAGAATGTCTGCATTGTCAGCATTCCGTCCATCATTTGTTTGTTGTAACGCTTTTCGCCCTAAGTGGGATGGGTATTCCCAGACGTGGGACCCATGCTCACTACGCCACTGGAGTCAAGCTATCCTGGCTGATGACGGCTGATAGCCAGAAACCGGTCCTAGGATGCTTGATTCCGGTCCAGGGAAGACATGGCTTGGCAGTTCGGGCTGGACTGTTCCCATGAGGCACAGGGTCAAGACTGATTTGCATATGGCCATGTCTAAACTAGGGTGGCGTAGTGGGCAAAAGAACGATGGATTTAACCCAGATCTCTTGACTGGGGGAGAATGTCTGCATTGTCAGCATTCCGTCCATCATTTGTTTGTTGTAACGCTTTTCGCCCTAAGTGGGATGGGTATTCCCAGACGTGGGACCCGTGCTCACTACGCCACTGGAGTCAAGCTATCCTGGCTGATGACGGCTGATAGCCAGAAACCGGTCCTAGGATGCTTGATTCCGGTCCAGGGAAGACATGGCTTGGCAGTTCGGGCTGGACTGTTCCCATGAGGCACAGGGTCAAGACTGATTTGCATATGGCCATGTCTAAACTAGGGTGGCGTAGTGGGCAAAAGAACGATGGATTTAACCCAGATCTCTTGACTGGGGGAGAATGTCTGCATTGTCAGCATTCCGTCCATCATTTGTTTGTTGTAACGCTTTTCGCCCTAAGTGGGATGGGTATTCCCAGACGTGGGACCCGTGCTCACTACGCCACTGGAGTCAAGCTATCCTGGCTGATGACGGCTGATAGCCAGAAACCGGTCCTAGGATGCTTGATTCCGGTCCAGGGAAGACATGGCTTGGCAGTTCGGGCTGGACTGTTCCCATGAGGCACAGGGTCAAGACTGATTTGCATATGGCCATGTCTAAACTAGGGTGGCGTAGTGGGCAAAAGAACGATGGATTTAACCCAGATCTCTTGACTGGGGGAGAATGTCTGCATTGTCAGCATTCCGTCCATCATTTGTTTGTTGTAACGCTATTCGCCCTAAGTGGGATGGGTATTCCCAGACGTGGGACCCGTGCTCACTACGCCACTGGAGTCAAGCTATCCTGGCTGATGACGGCTGATAGCCAGAAACCGGTCCTAGGATGCTTGATTCCGGTCCAGGGAAGACATAGCTTGGCAGTTCGGGCTGGACTGTTCCCATGAGGCACAGGGTCAAGACTGATTTGCATATGGCCATGTCTAAACTAGGGTGGCGTAGTGGGCAAAAGAACGATGGATTTAACCCAGATCTCTTGACTGGGGGAGAATGTCTGCATTGTCAGCATTCCGTCCATCATTTGTTTGTTGTAACGCTTTTCGCCCTAAGTGGGATGGGTATTCCCAGACGTGGGACCCGTGCTCACTACGCCACTGGAGTCAAGCTATCCTGGCTGATGACGGCTGATAGCCAGAAACCGGTCCTAGGATGCTTGATTCCGGTCCAGGGAAGACATGGCTTGGCAGTTCGGGCTGGACTGTTCCCATGAGGCACAGGGTCAAGACTGATTTGCATATGGCCATGTCTAAACTAGGGTGGCGTAGTGGGCAAAAGAACGATGGATTTAACCCAGATCTCTTGACTGGGGGAGAATGTCTGCATTGTCAGCATTCCGTCCATCATTTGTTTGTTGTAACGCTTTTCGCCCTAAGTGGGATGGGAATTCCCAGACGTGGGACCCGTGCTCACTACGCCACTGGAGTCAAGCTATCCTGGCTGATGACGGCTGATAGCCAGAAACCGGTCCTAGGATGCTTGATTCCGGTCCAGGGGAGACATGGCTTGGCAGTTCGGGCTGGACTGTTCCCATGAGGCACAGGGTCAAGACTGATTTGCATATGGCCATGTCTAAACTAGGGTGGCGTAGTGGGCAAAAGAACAATGGATTTAACCCAGATCTCTTGACTGGGGGAGAATGTCTGCATTGTCAGCATTCCGTCCATCATTTGTTTGTTGTAACGCTTTTCGCCCTAAGTGGGATGGGTATTCCCAGACGTGGGACCCGTGCTCACTACGCCACTGGAGTCAAGCTATCCTGGCTGATGACGGCTGATAGCCAGAAACCGGTCCTAGGATGCTTGATTCCGGTCCAGGGAAGACATGGCTTGGCAGTTCAGGCTGGACTGTTCCCATGAGGCACAGGGTCAAGACTGATTTGCATATGGCCATGTCTAAACTAGGGTGGCGTAGTGGGCAAAAGAACGATGGATTTAACCCAGATCTCTTGACTGGGGGAGAATGTCTGCATTGTCAGCATTCCGTCCATCATTTGTTTGTTGTAACGCTTTTCGCCCTAAGTGGGATGGGTATTCCCAGATGTGGGACCCGTGGTCACTACGCCACTGGAGTCAAGCTATCCTGGCTGATGACGGCTGATAGCCAGAAACCGGTCCTAGGATGCTTGATTCCGGTCCAGGGAAGACATGGCTTGGCAGTTCGGGCTGGACTGTTCCCATGAGGCACAGGGTCAAGACTGATTTGCATATGGCCATGTCTAAACTAGGGTGGCGTAGTGGGCAAAAGAACGATGGATTTAACCCAGATCTCTTGACTGGGTGAGAATGTCTGCATTGTCAGCATTCCGTCCATCATTTGTTTGTTGTAACGCTTTTCGCCCTAAGTGGGATGGGTATTCCCAGACGTGGGACCCGTGCTCACTACGCCACTGGAGTCAAGCTATCCTGGCTGATGACGGCTGATAGCCAGAAACCGGTCCTAGGATGCTTGATTCTGGTCCAGGGAAGACATGGCTTGGCAGTTCGGGCTGGACTGTTCCCATGAGGCACAGGGTCAAGACTGATTTGCATATGGCCATGTCTAAACTAGGGCGGCGTAGTGGGCAAAAGAACGATGGATTTAACCCAGATCTCTTGACTGGGGGAGAATGTCTGCATTGTCAGCATTCCGTCCATCATTTGTTTGTTGTAACGCTTTTCGCCCTAAGTGGGATGGGTATTCCCAGACGTGGGACCCGTGCTCACTACGCCACTGGAGTCAAGCTATCCTGGCTGATGACGGCTGATAGCCAGAAACCGGTCCTAGGATGCTTGATTCCGGTCCAGGGAAGACATGGCTTGGCAGTTCGGGCTGGACTGTTCCCATGAGGCACAGGGTCAAGACTGGTTTGCATATGGCCATGTCTAAACTAGGGTGGCGTAGTGGGCAAAAGAACGATGGATTTAACCCAGATCTCTTGACTGGGGGAGAATGTCTGCATTGTCAGCATTCCGTCCATCATTTGTTTGTTGTAACGCTTTTCGCCCTAAGTGGGATGGGTATTCCCAGACGTGGGACCCGTGCTCACTACGCCACTGGAGTCAAGCTATCCTGGCTGATGACGGCTGATAGCCAGAAACCGGTCCTAGGATGCTTGATTCCAGTCCAGGGAAGACATGGCTTGGCAGTTCGGGCTGGACTGTTCCCATGAGGCACAGGGTCAAGACTGATTTGCATATGGCCATGTCTAAACTAGGGTGGCGTAGTGGGCAAAAGAACGATGGATTTAACCCAGATCTCTTGACTGGGGGAGAATGTCTGCATTGTCAGCATTCCGTCCATCATTTGTTTGTTGTAACGCTTTTCGCCCTAAGTGGGATGGGTATTCCCAGACGTGGGACCCGTGCTCACTACGCCACTGGAGTCAAGCTATCCTGGCTGATGACAGCTGATAGCCAGAAACCGGTCCTAGGATGCTTGATTCCGGTCCAGGGAAGACATGGCTTGGCAGTTCGGGCTGGACTGTTCCCATGAGGCACAGGGTCAAGACTGATTTGCATATGGCCATGTCTAAACTAGGGTGGCGTAGTGGGCAAAAGAACGATGGATTTAACCCAGATCTCTTGACTGGGGGAGAATGTCTGCATTGTCAGCATTCCGTCCATCATTTGTTTGTTGTGGCTTGCATCGTGTCGCACCAAGAAGACACCATCTTTGTTTCTTTGCACCAGATCTTCAACGCATCACCGTCCTTGCAACACTTTCATTGTCTTGCGTTATGCATATTAAGGTGCATTGAACTCTGAGTGTTGCATTTACCATCTTAAGAGAACTAAGCTAATTCTACCATTTTAAGTACAGTATTGTGGATTTTTGTCGTTTGTGGTTTTGTTATAAGTCTATATACAGAATACTTATTTTTGATATAAAACTGGTGTGGTGTCCATCTGTAGTGTTGTCACTTGATTACTGTACGTGTTCACAAATGCTTTACACACTGCCTCTGAGATAAGCCTGTCTGCTCGTGCCAAGCTACCAAGGGAGTGAGCAGGGGTTATTTTAGGAGTGTACCCCCTTACCCTGAATAGACGCAAGGGTCCCTATTTGTCACAGGTATACCTACCTATGCCAACTAGAGTCCCCCAAATCTAACACTAAGACACCAGGGCTTCTATGTTATAGCCTTCTAAGGTCTAGCATGGGAATGTGCTTCCTCAGGAGAGTGGTCTGGTGGACTGGTCATGAAGGTTGAACCTGGTTCCTCAATTCCAAATTCAGCAGCTTTGCCCATAGTGCCACATCCTCCCCCCCACTGAACTTCATACGGCCCCACTGAGAAAAACTCATACTGCCTTCAGCTACAACCCAATTGTGCCCCGCTATAAACACCTGGATGCGACTCAATTCAAATAATGCACTAGACAAGAGTATTATTATGCTGCATAAAAAAAGTACCACCATCTTGGAAAAAGCGAACACATAGGGAATGCAAGATTAAGTAAAGCATGTGAAATGTAGGCAGCAACAACATGGTTACCTTTATCCTCTTACACTCATCATTCAGAAATCAATTCGTGTTTTTGCCTGGAAGGGACCCATTTCAATGTCCTTTGTTTATCTCATTACAAAACATAAGCAGTATGGTTTAAAAAGACCACTTTCTTAACACAGAGCCGTGGTACACATTTTACAAACTAAAATAAGGACAACAGCTGATAAGGATCACATTGAAAGTTTTTCACTCCACAGACGATTACAAAAGTGGCTGTCAAGATACAACTACAAGACTGCAAATATAGTTCTCGGGCATCATGTCAATACAGGTTTTATTAGCTTTGGTGCCAAAACATCTACTTATATTTTCTTCCGAGGGTCTCAAAAACCGCTTCCAAATTGCTGATTTATTTGAATAGGTGCACACTACAGGACTCTGCTAGCCTCTCACCACTATCTGCTTTTTTAGCTCATTAATGGGGGTTGTGATCTACACTTGTCCAGCTCATCACTAGGGCTGATTAGCTGGGCTAGTGAGCATCTTTGAAAGAACAGCCTGCCCTCGTTGCTATTGAGCACAAGAGAGCCAATGGCTTGTTTCTGGAACTTTCACCCTTAACAGTGTGTCTTCAACGCTCTCCGCTCCCTGACTGACTACACTGCTTAGCAGCTCCCTTTTCCAGAATCCACTCACTTGTACACAATAGGCGTGACCTATTTGCTTTGAAGAAAGTGCCATGGCCAGCAGAGAGCGTGCCAAAAATGTACACTGGCCTGCAGGAAGAGAAGGTCACGTGCACATGTAGGGGATACTGTGAGTCACACAAACTGTGCCTGTCCGGAGAAGCCCACAGAGGAATCGGGGTTTTCTCGGCAGGAATTAGGAGGCGGGAAACTAGCCTTGAAATCGGTGGCCTCCCACCTGAATTGGGAGGGTTGGCAGGATGCAGATTCAGCGCGCAGCCCGTGTTTAGCCAGGATACAGGCCCGATGGAAACTTGTTATAGAGCGCTGATCTGAGGCCGAGGTCTATCTACATCACTTTCAGCATTTAAAGGCACACTACTTTGAGGGCCTTATAAGAAGTGTGGTAATAGAAAGGCGGGGACGGCATCGGCCACGCCGAAGGTATGGCGGCCGGGCCGGCCCCCGATGAGCATCCGGAGGGCGGGCCTGTCGCGCGCAGTGATGACGCGACAGGCCCGCCTCACCACTAATTGGTCGGAGTCCGGGCGTGACCCGGAAGTGATTGAAACATTTCCGGGTCACGCGTTTGGGCTAATGCCAGGCTGGTTAGAACTGGCCTGGTGGGCATCTTGGTTATAAAAGGCTGGGGAGCGGCAGAGTCTGCCTCTTTGCTCGTCGCTCCCTCAGCCTGCCATTAGTTATGCCAGCCTCGCTAGGAGGCTGGATTTTTAATTTCCCCACCCACTGTCCCCTAAAAGCAGGGTTTTACAGGGCGCATTGTTAAGAATTTAATTTTCAGGTTGACATGGTCATGTTTGTCATGTGTGATGATTTTTCTTTCCCATTGTTTACGAGGTTTTTCCTTTTCAGGTTGACACGGTTATGTTTATCATATGTGTGATGATTTTTCTTTCCCATTGTTTACGAAGGTTTCCTTTTCAGGTTGACATGGTTATGTTTATCATATGTGTGAGCATTTTTCTTTCTCATTGTTGTAGGAGTTTTTTCCATGTACAGGTTATGATTATTGTCGTATTTTAGTGCTATTCCTTGGTCAGGCGGTAAGGTCATGATTGGTGAGCAGTAAATTTAAGGTCCTTAGAGGGCGGCACCATTCTTGAATGGGGTTGCCCAAGGGGGAGGGACAAGGTGTCTCTCATTGAACTCCAGGGGCAGTTACAGCCGGTTGGCTGGATGGGGGCGGGGGACTGGGAGTTACGCTTTCCAGTAGGCTGCTTGGCCACCCCACACATGCACAATGGCACAAGTAAACGGCGCATAACTGCAAGGGCCCCATTATGGAGATAATCTACAGGGCGTACGATGGGTGACCTGGAGGGGGAAGTACCCTCACGGGGAACGGGCCCTCTGCGCATGCGCACTCTGGTTGGAGGGCGGGCATAAGGGCGTATGGGGGTGACCTGGGGGGGAAGTACCCTCATGGTGAACGGGCCTCCTGCGCATGCGCACTCCGGTTGGAGGGCGTGCATAATTTGATAAGGATCTGGCGCCATTTATTGACCTTGCCATAGGCTCAAAATAGGGATACGCAGAAAATGAAATATGAAATGTTATTAGTATGATTATTGATTTTGATGTGTTTAGATTCGGACAGGAATACCTTTGTATTAGGGATATGTTAAGGGTAGCCATCTGACATCTGCACTTATCAATCAATCAATGTAATGTAATGGTTTTCTGCGTATTGTGTACATATTGTATATTAATTTTGATTTAAATTTTTATGTAAATAAATACGCCCAGGGGGTTTACGACCCCCTAATCCAAAAATCTTCTCATGTTATTATCTTGATGTGGATAAGGGAGGAGGGGTTTAGGTAGTACCTGGCCATACAGCTTGCACGGCTAGGAGCAGGATGGACATCATGTAGCAATGGAGGCTCGTACAGTTAGCACTATCCAGGGCGCCAGTAGAGATCCGGAAGGTAGCTCGTACTACCTCCGTACATGGACCGGCTGACCAACAGGGGCTCATAAGGGGAGAGCGGAGTCCGCTGGGCACAATGAGTAGAACAGTGTTCTCACCGCTAGCGCATCCGGCCAAGGCCTCGTGGCCTCAGACGCTATCACCACCGCAGCCTCACTCAACCAAAAATATGCATCTCCGAGGGGCAGCAGTGGCTCCTCGCTACGATGCAGCAGTGACACTCGGCTAAATCTCAGGTGGGTGGCGCTGATGGACACCTGAGAGTGCCGCTGCAGTGCTTCGCAGCCGTGGGAAATGTAGTTCTCATGACAGTTTATAGGACATGCGCCGTATCAAAGGGGCAGTAAATGGCATATCACCAGGATCACAGGCCCAAAGATGCATCATACACGGAGCAAGCCTGGCTGGCCATGCCCGCCTCACTCCTCCAGCCGCTGATGGTCATCAAGGCTCTGCACTGAGTAGCGATAATGGGCACGGACACTCCAGGATTTCCCTGCTGTTCATAAATGCGAGCGGAGCTCGTGGTATGGGGTGAACGCAAGGGCCACAGCGCCCTGACCTTCAACAGGATCCGCTTCAATCGACGCCCAACGGCGCACTGAAACATTAACTTCCCTGCACCAAAAAGCGGCGTCAGAAGATACCACAGTGATTGGCTGTCAGTGTCACGTGCTTTTCAGTATGTGTTATACACCCAATTCACCATATCCAATTCATTCACATCCTTATCCATTTCATTCAGTATTCTATGCAACACAATGTGATTCATATCCAATTCCAGTGATGCATATATTAATTTCAAGAAAAGTGTTATTCGCCTCACTGTTATTTATATCAATTTCAAGAGTTCTCATATTTAAACCATTCTGTAATGTTATTTTGTTCAATTTATTTTAAATTCACTTTTGTGTTATATCAACTCTATACAAAATAATACACTTGCCTGCAGTAAATGACAGCACCTTAACACATGGGGCAGCATAAATGTTAATAGATTAACAGTACAGCAGTATCCCTCTTATCTCAGAAAATTTTTTCACACATCAGGACGGCACCTCCAAACCATAATGGCATTCATCAAAGCTACAATGGAGTCGAGACAGCGCTTCAGATACTATTAGATTTAGAGCTTTCGTTCTGGAATCAGTGTGTTTAAACATTCCCACCATGTCACCATCCATCCCATTTTACTTACACCACTGTTTGGGGACTCCATGTCCTAGCTGCCATCGCTCCAGGAGGCGTGCACCTGCAGCCAGGAGAGGAGTCTGTTTAGCGCTTAAATCAATCCCCAAACTCCTGCAGCGCGGGCCACGGCCTGGCAAGTCCTTACCCCTGATAGAGCCCGGAGGAGGCTGGGCCCACCCTCTGTCATCGTGATCCTGGGATCTATCTATTACTGTATTGGAGAGCTGAATAGCATGGAGGTGTTAACGTGTTTGGGTATAGCTCTACCCTGGTTGCTATTCTGTGGATACTGGCTCTCATGATCCTGAGGTTTTGATAACGCCAAATTACAATGGGCAAACGCAAACCCCAGGAGGTTCAGGCGAAAGAACCTTCTCCCTCTAAGACTACCAGCATCGATAAAATGTTGCAGAGGACTATGGGGATAATTTCCACAGGAATAGCCCTGACTGAGAGAACATTGTCTCTGGGAGTCCTAAATGTTTCAAGCTTGGACGGCTCCTTATCATGCAGCCCAGCTGATACAAATAGTGCAGTGGACCATTTGAGGTTGGGTAACAACCAAGCCAGTGATGAGGAGGCAAATTCGGCCCCTAATCCAACAGGGGCATGCCTGAAAGTTACATCTCGACCTTCTTGAGCCACCAAACCGCCTACACGTCTCAGTCCCCTCTAGCCCCTGCTAGCCCATATACTGACACGAACATTATTGACCCTTATAATTCCAGACTGGAGGGGATCATGCTTACACCTCCTGGGGCTGTGGACGTCAGAGAATCCAATTTGGAAAAATGCCAAGACTATCCACATAAAGAACTTTCCTCATTGATAGTGCGGTTGGAGGCCATCCAAAGGGGTCTCGATTGCGTTTTATCCCAGAAAAAGCAAGTTGTATGTTCAAATACCAGTAGTAGAGGATGGTGCCCAGGTTATGACCTCCAACTGCCAACTCAAACTGGTTAAGGTTTCTAGCACTAGCTACACAGCCACTTTACCTAGAGATGCTGTAATTAGCCATGGTAAAGGGACTGAGGTTGCAGGTACTTTGCACACATAAACAGCATTAGCAGTTAATAAGGCCTTGTTGTCCTTTAACACTAGAGCTGCGGGGATACAGCCACCTATTCTAAATACCCCAGTATCCATACAGAGGCAACCAGTGACCGATCTCACCACAGCATCTTGTGCCTATGTACTTGTTTTGGTAAGAGTTCCTGAGTTGAATGTGAATCAATGAATAGGAAGTAGGGCCAGGACGAGTTAACTAATACATGTTTTAAATTGTCTGGCCCAACAGAGGAAGTTCCCCTATTACATGGCTAATGAGATTTCGCTCACAAGGAGAGTGGGATGGTTGGTGTCGGGACCCAAGGATCATTGTAGTGATTGTATAATTATAAATTTCAGATCCCCAGGTAGTGCAGTGGTTATTTGGTCAGCTTCCCCAACTCAGGAGAGAGTCTATTATTGGGTTGTTGCAGCTGGGGTATTTTTATAAACCATTATGTTTAAGGGAATGGGATAATTTTGCAAAAAAAAGGTCATGTCTTTGCATTGGCCCTGTAAGGACTCCTATTGAGCATGTGATGAGGCCTGTTGCTTTTACAATTCCCACCTCAAATCGTTTTTGTGCCCTAAATGGGGTGGAGTGACTAACCCCTTACAGGAAAGGTTCTCCCGGGTTGAGCTCTCCATTAGGGAAGGGCAGGAGAACTATCCAAGGTGATAGAGCACACAACAATGACAAGGGCAAGACACGGTTTGATGTCGCCGGTTTTGGGAGTTGACGAAAGGTCGGTCAAGTTATGGAGATTTTTGACAAAAAGGCTCCAAATGATCTCATACTTCTGAATATTCTTACAAGAAGGTCCTTTTGAGGTTCAGTGTGTCCATAATAACAATCAAATGCTCCAGAAGCCCTGGACCCTCATCCTTCTTCCCTCATTCTCCCTTCATTCTTCCTCACCTTTTACACCTAATCGCTCATTCTATACCTCTTGGATTTCACCTTTTCTTTTCGCTTTGCTTGATAAGTGCAATTGAAAAATTATGATGTCCTAAAATGTTCACCACCCTGTCTATTTTAGGGCAATCTAATACCTCACACCACATGCCTCTGTTCTTATTCCTCATTCCTTATCACTCATCCCTATCTCCAGTTTCCTTTGTCCTCATGAATCAGGGATCACCCCTCATTCATCAAACCTCCCTCCTTAACCCCCATTCTCCACGTCACCATTCAATTCTTATTTATCAGTGCTAGTTCCTCACCCCATCCCACACTCTTCTACTTTGACACCTCATACCTCACTCTTTATCTCTCATTCCTCATCTCTCACTCCTCAGTTTCATTTTCATCTCTTTATTGCCTTACTTCAGTCTTCTCATCCCTCAATCTTCATCTCCCATTCCTCAATTTTCATTCTGACCTCATTGCTTTTCATTCCTTTCTTCCTAACCCGAAGCCCTCATTTCTCATTTTTCACTTCCCTTTCTTCATCCTGAGACCTTTACATCTCTTCTTTCCGTCCTCATACCTTATCGCTTACACCTTACACCTTACTCCTCGTGCCAAATTCCTTGTCCCACACTCTTCACATTTTTCACTGCTCAGGCCCCAACCCTCAGTCATCAGCCCTCATCTTTCAACCTCATTCTTTACCTCTCTTCTCTCACTGCTTGTCCTACACTTCTCCTCTCTTACTCTTCATCCTTTATCATCACTAATTATTCCTTGTCCCTCAATAACCTTTCACACCTTTGTCTTAATCTCTCACTAACAATTAATCACTCTTTAACTCTCATCCCTCAGCCTTCATCCTTGGTTTTGTACTCTTACTCTTCAGTCTTCATTTTTCAGCCTTCACTCCTAATCACTCATCCCTCGTTTACCATTTTTCACTACTTATCTCTTGCTCCTCATACGTCATGCAGTACTTCTCATCTCGCATTACTTACTCTTCATGCCTTAGTCTCAGTCCTTATCCCCATCCATCACCCTTTCATTTCTGATCTCTATCATCCCTGATTTATCTTTCATCACTCTTCCCTAACATTTCATCCCCACACTGTGAATATAGGTTCAGTGAGGATTTATTGAGTGTTGCATTCCTTTTAACATTTCTAGGTCTCGCTTAACGCTTGCGCTGTCTCTTCGAGACATGCTGTATTCAGAATATGGGCTTAACATCCTGCCCATTTCCTGGCTATCTACTTAATTGGCACCTTTGAGTGTCTTTTTGAATTGTTTTTTGTTCATTGGTTAATTTGTTTCTAAGTCTCTCCTTAGTATCTCTTTTACTCCTGTTGTAGCCTCCCACGAGGACTGCCCCTCTTACTCTGGATGTTGTATTTATAGTGACAAATGTCTGCTTTTCTATCAAAGTCTTTGATAGAAAAGCAGACATCTGAGGTGACCAAATTTAAAGTGTCACTGGTGTTGAGGGTGCTCTATACTGGAGCTGCTTTCAACCTAAGCTTGAGAACTACCCAGAATTCTCTGCTTCTTTTTTGCATAATGTATGTGTCACTCTAAGCCTGAAAGGGTATTGTTTTGACTTATACTGGGTGCTCCCTTGTGTCTGGACAAAGCTATACCTCTCGGTAGAGCTCTAATGAGAGCGAAACACATGTCAGGGGTTGCTTTTATTCATTTCAGGTTGGCTTGGTTGGTATTTTACCATTCAAAGCTGTAATACTGTGCCTGGAATGTTAAAAGTCTATTGTCATTTTATTACTCGGCTTGAATATCACTGCGCTAGTCCTATGCTTGAAAACTTTGTTGTAGAAATGGCGAATGACTTTGTCCTTTTCTATCTCGGCGTGGATGGCACTGTGCTAATCCTACGCTTTAAGACTTTGATAGAAAAGCAGACATTTGAGGTGATCTAATTTAGAGTGTTGCTGGTGTTGAGGGTGCTTAATACAGGAGCTGCTTTCCACCTAAACCTGAGAACTACCCAGAGTTCTCTGCTTCTTTTTATATATATATATATATATATATATATATATGTGTGTGTGTGTGTGTATATATATATATATATACACTAAAGGACTGGTGGTATCTGATATGCATGCGATTAACATTTTAAACGCACTTGGCAGGAGTCAGGAAACTGAAATTGCTACACAAGAGGTGGCTGAGTGTGAAGGGATCAACATTTCCGCACCATGCAAAAGCCCCTTCAAACCAATTTCAACTTTCATGCCGATGATGCCACGTGATGCAGTAGACGTATTTCATGACCGTATCACGGATTAATTAAAAAAGTTACAGCATCAGACCCAACTCAATAAGATAAAACCTACGCAGAAATTAAAAGAATATTTCAAGTTGATGTCCGAATTGAAGGAAAATAACAATGTCATTATTAACAAATCAGATAAAGGTGGTAACGTGGTTCTGTGGGGAAAAAAGGAATACAAAGAGGAAGCCTACCACCATTTAGACAACTCGGAATGTTATCGTAGGATACCTAGAACAGTGATTGCGGTTACACATAAGCAATGTAAAGATGAGCTACATGTTTGGCACAAAGAAGGTCTTCTCACGAAACAGGAACTGAAATTTTTACATAAAGAGTATCCGGTTCTACCCAACATCTACTTTATCCCTAAAGTACATAAGGGAGTCATGCCAATTCCGGGGCGACCCATAGTGTCGGCAATCAATGGCATGTTTGAGAATACCTCGAAATACATTGACTTTTTTCTTCAAGAGTTGGTAGTGAAGTTGCCAAGTTACATAAGAGACACTATGGATTTCCTACTTAAACTCAATAACCTCACTCTACCTTCGGATGTTGTTCTAATGACTATGGACATCACAGCGTTATATACTAGCATAGCCCATAATGATGGTTTGACTGCTGTAGAATATTTTCTGAGTGAAAGAAAAATAGAATTTTACAAACACAATAACATGCTGGTGAATATGATCCGTATTTGTTTAAATAACAACATGTTCCAATTTAACAATGAGACATTCCAACAACTGAGAGGCGTGGCTATGGGGGCATGCTTCTCTCCCAGCTATGCATGTCTGCATGTAGGCTGGTGGGAGAAGCATGTCCTCATGACCCATCATGCGGAACAATGGTCCACCAATATTATATCATGGTGGCGGTATATAGACGACATATTTGTCGTTTGGAAGGGTACTGAACAAGAGGCACTCAGTTTTGTTAATGACATTAATGACAATGATTTGAACTTGGAATTTTTAGCGGAAGTGAGCACCAGTGTTGTAAGCTTCCTTGATGTAACAGTCAACTTGAAAGACGGAAAGTTGGAGACGAGTCTATTCTGCAAAAGTACATCAGGGAATACGGTGTTACATGCAGAAAGTTTCCACCCACAACATACTATAAAAAGTATACCATATGGGGAATTTTTGCGCATCCATAGAGCATGCAGTACCATAGCAGCGCGCGACAAACATCAGTTGGATGCCAAAAATAGGCTGCTAGCACGTGGCTATGAGGAAAAAAGTTTGCTTAACGCAATGATGAAAGCAAATCTTAGAAATAGAAATGACCTATTGGTTTCTAAAAATATAACAAATCAGGAAACTCTAGCTGTCACCAGTAACATCCCTGGCAATGATCCTATTGAAAGCGAAATGAGATTTATTACTACCTACAGTAGACAGGCTAAAAAAATTAAGAACATTATCTGTAAGGAGTGGCCCATTGTGCTGACTGATCCTACCCTGTAGGCAGTGCTTCCCAACAATCCCACTGTCACATACAGGCGAGCATTTTCTATGAGGGACAAACTGGTATCCAGTAGTCCGGAAATATCAGCTAGTGGTACCTGGCTAACCCCAGCAAAAGGATTTTTTAAATGCTCCTCCTGTAGAGCGTGTACATTTGGAACTAATACTCACCATTATAACACACCGTTCAGTGACAGTCCTAGATATCTTAAAGGACATTATTCGTGCCGAACTGATTATGTGGTATATGTATTGCAATGCACATGCAAACTCAAGTATGTTGGGAGCACAAAACTTCAAGCTTTTAATAGAATCTTGCAGCATCTACGAGCCATGGTTAACTCCGATCCTACGTACCCGGTAGCTAGGCATTTTAAAGCTTGCCATAACAACAATCTGAGCTGCTTGAGCTATTTCATCATAGACTCAGTACCAAAACTTAAGAGTGGAGGAAACCGGGAAAAAGCTTTGAGGCAATTGGAATGCAAATACATATTGGAGTTAGATACACGTATTTCAGGAGGATTGAATAATGGGGAGGATCTACACCACTTTTTATGAAGGCATATGGTAGCCACATTACATAGAAGGTCATTACGAGATTTAGCTGTATATGTAAGTTAGATTTCGTTTCCGCCATATACACACACTCAGATATGCACATACATGTGATGCTGTCCTCATATCTTATGAAGAGCAAGAATATGTGACTTTCATATATTGAAACATTCTCTCTTCTTGTTTACTACATTGCGGATTATTGTACATAGATTAGGGTAATTAAGTATATTAGCTTCCTCTGCGACAATATATGTATATAAAATTTAGTTTTTGTAGTTTGTCTTTTTATAACATTACGTTATTTATGAGTGTTATCCAGTGCGATCTTTAGACATTAAGTGGCTGAGCATATTTTTTTAACATCTATCCAGATATGGTATAAGTGTAATTTCGGATTTTTGTTTTACGATGAGTAATAGGTCTCAATTTAATGTTTTGCAATATTTGCACATCATTTTGTAGATTTGTACATTTCGCTGTATTTGCACAGGTATAAATTGCTGAATTTGCACATTATTTCTGCAGATTTGCACATTTTGCTGTATTTGCACAGATAATATTATCTTGCTAGATTTGCACATAATTTGCGTTATTTGCACATCTTATACCTGGACTGAAGCATACTGTTGAATATATACAATTTATATTACATTGCATTTCTTGGATATATATGTTGATGGGATTGGTCCCTGTGTTTTTACAAAAGTGTCAACTACAGCCGGGTGATAGTATTTTGTTTATGTCTATAAGCAATTGGATGCACGGCACCTTTAAATAAGTCACGTTCAGTTCATGCTAACCATGTGATCAAGACCGCTGTGTCGGTCGAAACGTGTCAGAACCGAGTTATGTGTGTGGAGGAATAAACCGAGCACTTTATTTTGCACCAGCATATATGTGTCCATGTCTTTTGATAGTACCGGCTGGTTCTACGAAAGGAGGATTTGATATATATAAATATATAAATATGTATCTATATGTATGTATAAGATCTATACATATGTGTGTGCACACACTCCTATATGTATATATTTATATAAGCATGTAAATATATGTGTGTGAGACACCTATACTGGGTGCTGTCTTGTGTCTGGACAAAGCTGTCTCTCTCTGGAGAGCTCTAATAAGAGCTACATTTTTGGTGAGCAGACCGGAGGAACTATTCCATTATCCAAACTTCCCTGGGGCATCTTTCCCCCCATTTTTTCCTACCTCTCTCCTGGATTTGCTGCGGCTGCACACAGCCTTGATTGGGCTGGTGGGGAGCCTGGGCAGCGTAGCTGAGAGGATACCTGCTGGGGGTGTCCCAGGTTGTGGTGTGCCAGCCGTGCCTCACCCGTGTGGCTTTGCAGGTCGGGATTCTGCACCTGGTGCCGGCCTCGGACGCAGCTGCCTTCTTGGGTGTGGGGTCACCACAGCTGGCCAGCGCTTCTCGCCATGGGTGGTCAGCGCTTGTTGCTACGACGGGACCCGTGGCGGCCCTGGAGTGCATTCATGCCCACCCTGACTGACATTGTGGGGCCCTGGTATGCTCATGCTGCCCCCCCAGGACCTGAAAATCCACTGGGAGACTCTGTGTGAGTGACTGCTGACACACTCTGCTGGGGCACGCTGTTTTGGAACTGCCACCTTCTCTTTTTTACTCCTTTCATAATTTCTGCTTTTCTGTCACTTTTTCGCTTTCTGCATTTTTCTGCTTTTCTGTCACTTTCTGCATTTTTCCGCTTTTCCACTTTTTCCTCTTGTCACTTTTGTACATTTTCCTCGCCGTGTCCCTACCGCTGCTTTTCCCTGCAGCCCCACCACCCTCCAATACACCTTACCGGCTTCTCCCGCCCCCCAGCTGTCCAGACCTCCCCCTCACGTTACTTAATGGCAGCCACACTGCTGCACGCCGAAGGCTCCTGGACCACGCCCAGCCCCACGGATCCTGGTTGACGGATCATTCACCACTATGACACCAACACCCGCCATGCCTGAAACAACTGACAGCCACACTGCTTGCCGCCGGGCATCGCCAAATGACACCCAGGGTCCTTTTTCCTGCCAAAACTGCAGTTGTACCTTCGCCTGCCACTGCACTCCAGCCCTACCCACCACACGGCCGACAAATACTGGACCCAACCGCCTCAGCTGTATCCTTCTCAACACACGCTCCATCCACAAAAATGCATTGGAGATCTGGGACCTATTCTACTCCATCAACCCCGACATCACCTTCCTCATTGAAACCTGGATGAACTCCACCTCTGCCCCGGACATTGCCAACGCCATCCCGGATGACTACAAGATCATTCACAAGAAGTGCATCAATAAACCAGGTGGAGGCATCCCCATCGTACACAAAAGTACCCTCCACCTCAACACCCACTTGGACGACCACTCGCCTAACATGGAGCACCTCCACTTCCAGGTCCAGACCAACCCGATCACAACCCTTTGGGGCACCGTCATCTACAGACCCCCCACGGACCCTGTCCACCCTTCAGCGACTCCATCAGCGACTTCATAGCACCACACGCTCTGGCCTCCGTAGACTACATCCTCTTCGGTGACCGCAACTTTCACCTGTACAACCCTAGCAACAAGAGCACATCATCCCTACTGGAGGACCTCACCACTGTCGGACTCAGACTACGGGTCACCTCCCCAACCCACTCAGCAGGACACACGCTCAACCCCATCCTCTCCGCAAATGGCAACATCACCCTCAGCCACACCTCGGAGCTCCTTTGGACTGACCACCGCTGCGTCCAAACCCACCGTACACCACTGCACCCCCCGCTACTGCAGAAATTGAAACAAGGTCACGAAGAAAAGCTCACCACCTCCCTCAACGAAACCCCATCTTCGACATCTGCGGACACTAATACCTCAGCACGCAACCACCAATGGATCTCCAACTGCGCCGACACACTGGCTACCCTCAAGAAACCCCAGGCAAGCAACATTCCAAAAAGCCAGCTGGTTCTTTCCCGCCTTTCATGAGTCCAGACGCATCTGTAGATGACTCAAGAAGAGATGAAGGAGCAGTAAGACCCCAGAGGACCACTCAGTCTTCAAAACTGCTGTAATCGCACACCACCGCCTCATCAGAACAAAGAAAGCTGCCCTACAAGAAAGGATCAATAACAACACACTTAATAGCAAATACATTTTCGCCATGGTCAAAAAATGTGCCAAACCCAGCACAGAGACAGCAGACATCCCACCCTCCCAAGACCTTTGCAACATCCGCAGCACCTTACTCCACTGCAAGATTAAGTAGATCTACAACAGCCTCAATACCCAAGACCCTCTCACCCCACCCGCAACCACCATACCATATGACACCGGACCCCAGCAGACCCTGCTCAGTGGGACTCCCCTTATTGCTGACAACACCCTCAAGATCATGAAGAGCATTCTGTCTGAAGCCCCCTCGGTCCCATGCCTGAACCACATCTTCAACAGAGCCGCCACCTCCATCGCCCCGAACTCTGGTGCATCATCAACTGCTCCATCAACTCTGACACCTTCCTGAAAGACTGGAAACACTCAGAGATCAACCCCTTGCTGAAGAAACCCTCTGCTGACCCGAAGGACCTCAAGAACTTCAGACCCATCTCTCTGCTCCCTTTCTTAGCCAAGGTCATTGAGAAGGCAATCAACGCCCAACTTTCTGAGTTCATTGAAGAGAACCACATCCTGGACCTCTCCCAATACGCCTTCCGAAGCAACCACAGCACCAAGACCTCACTCTTCGCAGCCACAGATGACGTCTGCACCCTTCCTGACCAAGGAGAAACTGCATCCCTCATCCTCCTGGACCTCTCGGCCATCTTTGACACCATCTCCCACCACACCCTATGCACAAGACTCCACGAAGCCGGCATCGGTGACAAAGCCCTGTGTTAGACCTGGCACCTTGGCGTGAGTCTCCCTTCCTCTTTTTGTTGCTGTGCCTCATGTGATTTTATGGTGTTGGCCGCTCAGCGCGCTGTGCCACTGCCAACCAGTGTCGCGGTGCGAGTGCTCCCTTGTAAATGGTATATGTTGGTTGGATTCCATGATTGGATTGTTTGATTTACTATCAGACCCCAGTAAAGTGCGCCAGGAGCGCCAGGGCATGTAAATGCAAACACCGCTGGTGGGCTTGCAGCACGGGTTGTGCCACCCACAGAAGCGGCCGGTAAAATACGTCTAAGGTCTGCCATCGCAGAACCTACGTGCAGTCTGGTACTGACATGCTGACTGGCAAGTGCCCACACTTGCCGGTCCCTGAAACCTTCCCTTAGCTACATGTTAGTCACCCCTCTGGTAGGCCCACGGGCAGGGTGCGTTGTGAGCATAAGGTAGGACAAGCCTAGATGCGTGGCATGTCCTAGTAGTGAATTACCGCCATCTTGTTGTTCACTACTGCAAGGCTACCCTGTTCTCATAGGCCAGCATGGGCGGCCTGGATTATTACACCCTATGATCCTAACCGACCCAGGGAACATGGTAGAAGATCGAGTTTAGTATGCCTGAACTCGGAATAATAAGGTACATCTTTTCGTAAGGTTTATTTTACTATTCCGGGTTTGCAAATGCCGCTTTTAGAAAACTGGCCTTTGCTTGCCTAAACATTTCAGCCCGCCTCTGCGTGATGTGTATCTGATGTCTGGCTGGTGTGAGTGACAGGGCTGGGGGAACCCAGATGGGAAGGGCTAGGTAGCCTGGTGGTGAATAGGACGATCGACAGGTAGATGGGTGGGAGGAGTGCTCCTAGGCTCTGAATAGGACAGTACTCTGCCACCTCAATGCCGGCTCCGCCCCCTGTGGAGCGTCTGAGGACTCTGCTCTGCACTCTGAAAGGAGAAGCCTGTATCGCGTAAACAAAGTGCTCAGAAACCGGACTGAACTAGGCAAGGGCCCCCCTGGCCTGGGAGAACAAAAGATTTGCTGTATAAATGGAGGAGCCCTGCTCCTGAGAAACTAGATCCGCTTTTGACCAAGAAGAATCTCTGCCTGAGGAGGAGGCACCGGGAAAGCTGTAGGAGGAAGATTGTCCCTATCCTGGGGGATTGGCCTGCAGTGGTGACCTTGCTGCCAAAGGGGAGAAGAGAAACTGTTGCTGAAGACTTTGCTTTATTTTTACTCTCAAGACTTGTGCTTTTCCAAAACGATCTCCAAGGGCTTGGAACTGAGCTTGCCCCCTGAACTGAGCCCCAGGACCATTGGGCTCTACCTGATCTTCACTCGCCTGCCGCTGGACTGTGGTGTCCTTTCCCTCGCCGGAGCTGTGACACTCGTGCCCCAGTCCCTCCCTGAGCCGTGACCAGGACTGCTTAGCCGCCCCCGCATTGGGAAGGGCCTCGCTCGATCGGAGCCGCTCCCCCTACGCTGTGCTGGGCTGCCCCTGTCACCTCGCTCGTTGGAGGCTCGCTGTGCACCTTCACCCTCCCGCCGGAATCGGCGTTTGTGAGCATCTCCAAGCCTCGACGGCCCGGACGTATCTGCGTGCCCGGCTGCCCCGCTTTGTTCACCCGCCAACTGCAACACCCCGCTCTTGTCGTGAGCCTGAAGATCAGACACCCATCGTGAAGTGTGGGAGCCTCGGACGCCGCCTCGCCCTTCTGTCGAAGAGCCGCTGAAATCCCGCACCCACCTTCGCGTCAAGAAACAAGGTACTGTACTTACGAACTCGACCGCGAGCTCGCATCGGATCCAGGGTCCGCAACATTCTGATTTCCCTGTCATCTGCCGCGTGCTTCCTGGGCGCTGCCTCAGAGCGAAGTGCGCTGAGGCCTACAGTCACCTTGTGCCCGCCTAAAGAAACTTTCCGTAACAAAGAGAACTTTACCGTATTCCTAAGAATTGTGGCCCCATCAGTTCAACGTTACTGGGCCTTGTAATTGAATCTGCTGAAACTACATAAAAGCTTATTTTTATACTTCCTGATTGGTGTCCGTTTGTGGTGCATGCAAGGGGTTTACTGTATGTGTAATTGCATTTGCTTAACCGTGTACGCCTGAGACTTAGCCTAGACTGCTCGCGCCACGCACCTAGAGGGTGAGCAGGGGTTATTCTGGGGAGTCATCCTTCGCCCTGACAAGAAGTAAAGGGTCCCTGCTTGTGGTGGGTTCACACCTACCTCAACCAGAGCCCCCTCATTTCTAACACCCTGGAATGGATCTGCTTCTTCCTCACTGATAAAACACAGAGAGTCAGACTACCACAGTTACACTCTGAACCCACAGAGATCAGCTGCAGAGTGCCTCAGGGCTCCTCCCTGGGCCACACTCTCTTCAACAGCTACATGGACCCACTCGCAGCCTTCATCAGGAACCACAAACTCAACATCTTTGCCTACACCCACGACACCCAGCTGATCCTCTCCCTCACCAACGAACCCACAGTCGCCAAGAACAACTTCAATGACGGGATGAAAGCTGTCACCACCTGGATGAAGGACAGCTGCCTCAAGCTCAACTCAGAGAAGACTGAAATCCTCATCCTGGTCTCCACCCCCTCTGCCTGGGATGACTCCTGGTGGCCCACAGATCTTGGATCCCCCCACACCCACAGATCACACACGAAACCTCTTCGTCATTCTGGACTCCTCGCTCACCATGCTGCAACAGATCAACACAGTCTCATCATCCTGCTTCCACATGCTACACCTGCTCCGAAGGATCTTGAAGTGGATCCCCACCAAGTCCAGAAAGATGGTCACCCACACACTCATCAGCAACAGACTCAATTACGGCAAAACACTCTAAGCCGGCATCAATTAGAAACTCCTCAAGAAACTGCAGAACATTAAGAACGTCTCTGCCAGACTCATCCTCAATATCCCCCTCCACAACCACATCACCCGCCACCTTAGAGACCTCCACTGGTCCCAGTCAACAAAAGAATCACTTTCAAGCTCCTCACACACGCCTGCAAAGCCCTACATGACGTGGGACCTGCGTAACTCAACCACCGTCTCGCATTCCAGTCAACCACCAGAGACCTCCGATCAGCTCAACTGGCCCTGGCCACGTATCCATAAGACCACGGCCGGAGGAAGATCCTTCTCCTCCAGTAAAGACTAGGAAAACAGTGCATCTCCAACTCAGGCAATCATCCTCACTGCCTCGATTCAGAAAGGACCTCAAGAGCTGGCTCTTTGACTGAAGCACAGTGCCTTCGACAGATCAGCAGTCTTCCCCCCGCACCCCCCAGCACCTTGAGACCCTTATGGGTGAGTAGTTGCGCGTTACAAGTCACATGATTGACTGATTGACTCGTGTGTCAAGGGTTGCTTTTATTTAATTCAAAGTTGTGATACAGTGCCTGAAGTGGTAAAACGCCTTGGTTATTTTATATGGCACTAGCTAATCCTATGTTTAAAAACTTTGTTGTAAAAATGACAAAAGACTTAGGGTCTGATTACGAATTTGGCAGTCTGATGGACCGCCAAACCCACGGAGGCGGTGGGCTACCAGTGGTCCAACTGCCGTATTGCGAGTTTGAGGGTCAGACTGCCCATAGGACCGCTGTTACCACAGGGATCCACAATCCCTGTCAGTCTTGCAGCAGTCTGAGGCCCACAATATGCTGGTGGTGCTGCTGTGGCACTGCCAAGCATATTATGAATTTCCCTTACCGCTACGGTTTTCATGGCGGTAAGCCCACCATGAAAAGTGTGGTGGTGAGGAAACTGTGGGGGCCCCATGTTGCCTCTGGGCCAGGGGATGCAGGCAGGGGGGCACATGGTTTTCACCCCTGTCTGCATGCGCCCCCTGTTTCAGCACGACATAGACTCCACAGTCCATGCCGTGCTGTGGCAGTTACACGGCGCTGGCTTTCTAAGGTTCACATATGAGTCTTTGATAGGCACCGCTGTGGGCCGGCCAGCTGCTGCCGGACTGCCCGACCTGTATTCCAATGGGAATACGGCGGGTGGCCAGACTATGGGTTTGGCGGTCTTGGAGCATGGAGCTGGTGTGGCAGCCCGATCCAAGACTGCCAAAGTCGTAATCAGGCCCTTAGTCACTTTCTAGCTTGGAGTGGATCGCACTGTAAAAATCCTATGCTTAGAAACTTTGCTTGAAAAATTGACATTTGAGGCGAGCAGATTCAGTGGTGTTGTAGAATGCTCCATAGAAAGGAGCTGAACTTCATGTAAACTTGGGAACTACCCAGAGTTCCCTGCTTCCTCTTTTGCATAATTTAGACGGCATTCTAATCCTGAAACGATAAAGATATATACATTTGTGTGCACACCCATGTATATGGATATATATGTAAATATATATAAATGTATATATGTGAGGATTTTCTTTTTATTTTGTACATGAGAGACCCTTTTTTATTCCTTACCTCCCTTTACCTCAAAACAATTCATAAACCCCAAATCACCATTACCTCCCTTTACCTCTACCACCCCTAAAACGAAATATTATTCTTACCTCCCTCTACCTCTAACCATCACTAAACCCTAAAATCATCCTTACCTCCCTTTACCTCTCCGCCCACATAAAAAAATTATGTTAGTTACAAAAATACTTACCTATGTGAAAAGTACAGTGAGACAAATGTAGAATACTTACCTGCATTGCAAATGGATGCATGTAATGGATGCATGGTAAAGGCTGGTTCCTTGTTTTATATTCTATTAAATTTGTGTTATATTAATTTTAGTCAATTCAATTTAGTCCTTATCATATTCTTTCAGAATATGTAATATTCAATTCTATATGTAATACTAATTTTAAAGTAAATCAACATAAGTTCATTGCAAGCCATATTCATTTGAACAGGGGTAATATTCATTTAAACATGTCTTGTGTTCATTTCATAAAATGCCATATTCATTTTAATGAATGCCATATTCATTTTGATGTGGCCATATTAATTTCAACAGGTATCATATTTATTTCAAAGTGGTTCATATTTATCTTAACATGTGTCATATTCCTTTCAATGAATGTCATATTCATTTCAATAGATGTCAGATTCACCTTAACACCTGTCAGAATAATTTTAACATGGGTCACATCTATTTCAACATAGGTCATATTAATTTCAATGCATGAAATATTCATTTTGATGTACATCATATTAATTTCAAAGCATAACATATTCATTTTGACAAGTTTCATTTTATTTTCAGTATTGGTCATATTCATTTTAAGGCATTTTGAATCAATTTTAATGGGGCTCATATTCATTTCAATGCATGTCCTATTCATCTTAGCATATATCATATTTCTTTCAATAGATGTCTCATTCAAAATAATACATCTTACATTAATTTAACATGAATCATACCCATTTCAACACCTATCATAATCATGTCAATGTGTATCAAATTACTTTCAAAGCAAGCTGTATTAGTTTTCATAAATGTCATGTTCATTTTGATGTTACTCGTATTCATTTTAATACATGTCAAATTAATTTCAATGAACCTCATATTAATTTCAACTCATTTCATATTCATTTTAACATGTTTTAGATTTTTTTCAATCAATGTTATATTTATTTCAGTAGATGTTTTATTCATATTAACACTGGTCATATTCATTTTAAGATCCAACTTATCCATTTTAACATATATCATATTCATTTAAATATGTATCATATAAATTTAAATGCATGCCATACTCATTTTGACAAATGTCATGTGAATTTCAGCTTTGTTCATACTCATTTTAAGGCATGTCAAATTCAGTTCAATGGGCTTATATTCCTTTCAACACAAGCCATATTCATTTGAAATCATCTCCTATTGATTTCTGTATATCTCATGTTCATTGCAATCTAGATAATATTCATTTCAACTCAATTGCAACTCAATTTATATTAATTGCAACATGTGTTATGTTCATTTCATTGTATGTTATTACAATTTCATTATGCATTATATTCTTTTCAGAATATAATATATTCATTTCAGTAACATGTATTCATTTCAATCTGTCATATTCATTTTAATGTATGTCATATTCCTCTTGGCATGTGTCAGTCATTTCAAGGAATGTCCCATTCTTTTTGATGCATATTGTATTTGTTTCACTTATTGCTACATTGTTTATAGTGAGGGCCATTTCCATTAACCCCTTCGCCGCGGCAGGCATTCCGCCGTGGCGCTGGGGGTGGTTTGGGGGCAGCGCGGTGGTGCTGTGCTCGTAACGGAACCGCTCCATCACGAGCCACGGTTGAGCTGTGCTCATGACGGAGTGGTTCCGTCACGACTCCGCCCACTGAGCTAATCGCCCGCACAGGCGGGGAATTAGCGCCGCGTGGGCGGAGCGGCCGCCAACGGCCGTAGCATGACGGAACCACTCCGTCATGAGCACAGCGCAACCGTGGCTCATGACGGAGTGGTTCCGTCATGAGCGGGGAAGGGGTTAAAGTATCATTGATGTATAATTCAATATATCTCTTATTCAATTCACAGTGTGTGTTATTCATATTAATCACTGAGGAGTATATTCACTCTGCCAGGTTTCATATTTGTTTTGGTTCAAGTCAGGTTCACTCTGCCAGGTATCATATTTACCTTGACAGATATTACATTCATCCTGGTGTGTTTCATAATCATTTTGCATCACAATATGCATTTCAGAAGGAGTCGTATATGGGGATCTGTAATTTTGACGTGAACGACTTCCCATACATCGGACCCTTTAATGAATGGAGAAATGTTTGTTCGAGGTCACATTCCAGGTGCACCTACAGGAAAGGTCACAGAGGGGTGAACGACGTCTCTGGTGCACTGCGTCAGGATGAGCGCTGGATGCTGCGTGGCGGAAGCGCACAAGCAGAACAGAAGAGAATGGGGTCGAACTCCGAGAGCCGCTCAGATCTCCTGGAAATTGAAGCATGAAATGGAAATGGGATT